>NC_138860.1:83116067-84518567 GCF_965194805.1 Balaenoptera borealis | reverse complement strand
CTCTGCTGTGTCTTCCTTGGCCTTTCCTACAGAGTGCGTTTTAGGAACGGGGAGGAGGAGCACCCGTGGCTGGAGACAGGCCCTGCGGCAGGATCTATATGCGGCCCCATCGCCTACCTGTCAGGTGAGCTGGGGCAGGTTGCTTTGTCTGTCCATGCCTCAGTTAACTCACTATGAAACAAAGGTAGTACTAGTATTTGTTTTATAGGATTACGGTAAAGATTAAAAGAGATTATTCATATAAAACACTTGGCAGATGCTGGCTTAGACTAAGTGCTATTAAATATCATTAGTGCGTTATTATACCCATATAAAATTTGTGTACCTCTGTGTACACCCTGTGGCTCACAAAGCAATTTCAGATGCATCATCTCTTGTGATCCTTATTATCTTCACTTTTTTATAGGTGAAGAAACAGGCTCAGAGAAGTTAGGTCATTTGCCCAAGGCCACACAGCTTGTAAGGAGCCAAGAAATCCTAGAACCCAAATGCAGTGAGCCTTCCAGACTGTACCGCGTGGACAGAGCAATGCTGTTGCCTATCACAGGTGTTAGGGTCCTGCTGAGAACACTGACAGGCAGTAAGTACATATGTGAGTCAACCCCTGTCTCCAGTGGGGGTGGAGCAGGAACCCCAGGGCTCAACTCTGCCCTTTCTGGCTTCCTTTTCGGAAGATGTTCACGGAGAGGTTGGGCTACCAGCTGCTGGGAATACTGAGGAGGGGGAGCCTTCCCTGGGTGGGAGGCCTTCCAATTCTGAGAGTCCAAGTTTCTCTGAATGTGACCTCTGTCCTCAGTGCTGGGACCTGGGAGGAGGTCAGCTGCCCATAGCCGTGTGGCTCCTCCAAGCCCACGGCCCTGGTGGCCTGTGGGGAACAGAAGGGAGAGATTTCCTGGGTTCTGGACTTGGTGGATGGGCGAGAGGCAAGAGACCTGGAGGTGCATTGAGCAGAAGCCTCGGAGAGACCAAAAGAGATGACCATCACAGATGGTGAGCTTCAAATGCGGGGGGCAGGGTGGGGGGACGGAAAGCTGCAGAAGCTGGGAAACCGGGGGAGGGAGTACCGTGGAGAAGGAAAGGAGAAGGGCACAGGAAGAGGACGGCATGATTAGAGAACCAAGCCGGTAAAGGAAGGCAGGGGAGTCGGTGCTAGAGGAAGCAGGTCAGTGTGGAAGGTTACAGACCTCAGGGGGGTTTCTCCAGGGGGTGTCCTTGCTATCATCTGGTAGCCAAAAATCTCAGGCAGACCTTGCTTTCTTGTGTACGTCAAGGTACAGAACTCAGAATATTGCACCTCGATTCATGAAAAGATCTTGGTTTTTGTTTTTTTGTTTGTTTGTTTTATCAATGTGGCAGACCTTAGCCACTGACCTATAAACAGTACTGATAGTAAGATGACCTTTATGTTATACTTTAAATTCCTTAGAATAAATGGATATACTCATCTCGCCTAAATATGGCCCTGGGGTGGGGAAGGGCCACCATGTAAGCCCCTCCCTCCATGGGAAGGCTCAACCCCATTGTTGGGTTGGCAGAAGTCACCTGGGGTCACAGACTCTGAGCACTGCAAAAAGGCTTCCAGAACCATAAGAACCAGAGACATTTGGTGATCCAGGAAGCCACGTGGCTGGTTCTGTTGCTGCCGCCAGCACAGCCTCCCAGCGAGAGAAGCTGCTGCCAGGGCAGCCGCAGGGGAGGAGGAGAGAGTGCAGCTGCTTTGGGGGAGCCCGCGGCTGGCCCAAGGCCCAGTCAGAGCAGAGGCTTTCCGCTCACAGCCGCCACTGACAGACCTACAGGCCCCTGGCTGGCAGCCCCAGTTTTAGGAGCTCAGATCACCAAGACGCTGAGAGTGAAAGAGTTTCTTCAGGAGGGGACTTAGCTAAGGCACAGGCAGGATGAAGCAAGAGGCTGTTAAGCAGTGTGTGGAGTTCCAGGTGAGTGGGACAGAAGCCTTTCATACGGGATTTAATCGAGGCCAGTGTTTTAGACAGATGTCCCGGCCCCACGGGAAGGCTTGGTTCATCCAAGCGGGCGCAGCCTGGCCTCGCCTCCCTTCTTGTCCGTTTCACCTGCTGGTCTAATTCATCTTGGTGTGACCGCACAGTCATGGGACTCCTTTTTTTCAAATACAAACATTCATGAACATATCCATCTACTGAGGGTTGTCCTTTTCAAAGTGGTCACTTTGGGAGGCTATACGTGTTTTTCTGATGAGGTTGCCATGCCTTAGAACATTCTTGGAATTCTTGCTGTAGAATTGCCTTTCATACCAAGAAATATTGTAGAATTGCCTTTCATACCAAGAAATGTTGTAGAATTGCCTTTCATACCAAGAAATCCTATCTCCTTTCTTTTTGGTTGGCCTCATTTTTGATCAAAACAGAGAAGGTTAATACCTCTTCCCCCACAGCCCCATCCTATAGGTAGGTAGCATTTGACAGCTGAGAGCTGGGGGGAGAAGAGGATTAAGATGATTATGTGTATCCACTTCATTGCAAAGACACGGGACTCAGCTGGTCAGCTGATCAGCAAATATTTATGGAGAGCCATTCAGACACAGAGCTATAAGGCCTGAGGACTCAGTGTTGACCAGCGGGTCACATCTCAGGGAGTTTACAGCCTGGCAGTCCCAGGAGAAGGTCCCCAAGAGGATAACAGTAATGGCAATCACGGTTTGATTTGCTTTTCATCACCATCTCATTTCCTTGGATCCTCACAACAGCCCTGTGAGGTGGTATGGCTAAGCCCCTTTTAGAAATGAGGATGTTCAGAATTCTCAGAGAAGTGGCTACTCCGTGTAGAAGGGACAGGGCTGCTCAAGTGCCCCTCAGCTTCGGGCCGTGGTCCCCTCCATCACAGCATGCTGCCACTTATTCTCTGCTTCACAACTTTTGGCACTTTTCCAAACATCAGTTTTGTCCTCCATTGATGAAGAACAACCATCCTCGAGGATGCTGAGAAGGGAACGTTCTTAGCTCTGAAGTCAAGTCCCAAAGGCAGTCCTAAGCCACACTTTTGCAGAAAGTACTGGTAGCTTCCCGGGTGCCTCTGGATGGGGAAAGGCATCTTTGCAATCCTCACTTACACGTCAGCACGCAGCACGGAGGAAAGGCAATGACAGGCTGGGCAGGTGCAGGAAGGGCCTTGGTCGCAGTGTCTGGCATAGCAAAGGCAGCCATGGCAGGAGCCCCACTACAGGACGAAGAGCAGGGGTGAGATGCAGGCTGCAGGAGGGGCCACAGCAGGCTTTGTGGTTGGAGAGGTCTGTCTGCAAGGGGAGGGGCTGGCTCCAGTCCTGGGGTGGGGGGGGAGTGAAGGGAGAGGTTGCTTTGGTTACTGGTCAGAGTTAGGAGAAGACCAGGATGAGAGGGGGGAATTGGGGAACAAGAGGGGGTTCAGCAGATTAGACCTTCCTGCTGTGAGTGATGTGCTAAGCCTTATCGGAAGGGGCTTAGAACTTCTAGAAAGAATTGGGAACTAAAGGAACGTAAGTTAGGAAAGTGATAAGCCAGGTGCTTTATCTATGGGGTAACTATGAGGTAGGTATTATTACATCCAATTTACAGATGAAGAAACTGAGGTATAGAGAGGTTAAGTAAACTACCCAAGGTCACATAGAAAGTGATATACCGGCGTTTGAACGTAGGTCTGCCTGCCTCCGAAGCCTGTGTGTTTCCACGTGCCTGGGGCTGGGCTGAGCCTGGGGGAGGGGGTATGAAGACGGGGGCTCTATAGAAGTAGAGGTAAATGAGGTGTATGTGTGTACTGGGTGGAGGGAGGTTGGCTGCAGTGGGTGGGTGTGTGGGGCTGGGGGAGATGAGGAGGTGGCAGAGCTTGGGACCCACAGTCTCTAATTGAGTGTGTAAATTTGTTAGTTGGTAAATTTGCGAAGAGTTGTTACAAATGAGGGACTTTACTGAGCACTCACACCTCCTGGGTGTGCTGGAGGGCAGAGGCAGGCCACGGGCCCTAGCAGAAGTTGAGTCAAACTCTTATCCTCTGCTCACTCTGCCTTGGAGTAAACAGAAAATCTCAAAGAAAGAAACTCATTTTTGCATCTCTTCCTACACACTTACTCAGAAATTCATTTGTGACCTCTACCTGGTTGATTTCTGCAAGATCAGCCGGTACTTGCTACACAGTAGTGGGCTACAAGTAGAGTATAAGATTCTGCTTTCCAGGAAATTAGTCTAATTGGGAGAACAGGCCATGTACACCGCAAATAATGACTTAGCAACAGAAGACAAAATTGCTCACCAGACACCTTCGTCTCCATCCAGGAGCACA
The DNA here is from genome assembly GCF_965194805.1 of Balaenoptera borealis. Taxonomy (NCBI): domain Eukaryota; kingdom Metazoa; phylum Chordata; class Mammalia; order Artiodactyla; family Balaenopteridae; genus Balaenoptera; species Balaenoptera borealis. The sequence goes on along the minus strand of NC_138860.1, from coordinate 84,514,280 downwards.
GAATGAAGATGTGGGACAGAGGCCTGGCAGCCAGGAGTGACTAGAGGGTGCCCATTCAAGTCTCCCTCCAAAAACGCAGAAGATGGGAAAATTCCATAATCCTGGGCTTCACCCCGAGAAAAGAGCAAAAACAAGTCTAAAAGCCAGAGAGCTGTTGCCTAAAGTTACTTGGGTGTTGAGAGAATTTACCTGTCTGTTCACAGCCCACACATCCTGACTGAGGGGCAGGGTGATGGGCATGGTTCTGAGAGGGGAAAAGAACAGTGGACAGTTCTGAGCCTCCTTATCCTCTCTCTGCCCCAGCTGGAGCCTCTTCTCCCAAAACAACCCTACCTGGTCTCTGGTCAGAGCATCCCAGAAACCCTGATTCTCAAGTTCAGCCCCAGAAATACCAGGAAGGATTAAGCAGATACCAGAGACGTTCCTGTTGACACAATTTCCAGTGACTTAGTGAGTATCTGTGGGACATTCTGAGCCTAATCCCTGACCTGACAGGTTGTGTTGGCCCTTCTGTTTCTCCAAATCCCGATTCAGGCAGGAAACACGTGACTAACACCATCATTGGCATCCTTAGTTTGGCCAGGAAAGTTGGAAGGTGCCATTTGAAAGGGAATCTGAACGTCCCAGATCTAGGTGTCCAACCCATAGGCAGAGTTCCTGGAACAAGCAAACTGGAAGATTCCAACCTCCTTCTTCCCACTGGGAAAAAGAAGAAATATTGTGGGAGGAGGAGTTCTGCCTTTTCCTGCTTCACCAGTGCTCAGAACTCTACAAAGTCCTGGTGGTATCAAACGTTTGTTGACTTAAATGCAATGGTAACAGGCATTTCCCACTATGCCCTTATTCCTATCATAGCCACTGCTCAAAAGCATGGACCTGTCAATTCCCACCAAACCCCTTCCTGCAAGCCCTCTTCCTGGACTGAATGCATTCCTCTCCATCTCCTCCATGCACATGGCTCCCATCCATTCAGAACAACTCAACCACCACTGATTCTATAATCTATTTCCAGATTATCCCAACCAGATGAGATCTCTCTTAAACATCTTAGCTTGGCCTCCATAATCTTATAGTCTTTTGTTGGTGCATCTTTTACAGAATTTATTTCACTCTGCTGTCATTATTGTTGCTTGTCTGTTTGCATAATCATTCTTTCTTGACTGTTCCCCTCTGTGAGGACAAGGCTGGTTTGCAGTACGTGTGTGATGACTTGGTATGGAAGCCCTGTCCATTCTTCAGGAGAACACAGCTTTCCCCTTAAACCATGAGGGCTGGGTGATGTGTCCCACACCATGCCTGGCCCCATATTCCATCCCACTAGAGCTACTGGGCTTCATTCCTGGGCCCTTCAGGATAGAGTAGAATAGCGCAGCACCCAAGGCTAAGGGGTCCCAGGACCAAATGGGGAACAGGTTTACTGCAGCTCTAGTCAGGATGGACTGGATTTGTGCTGGTCTCCTACAAACCCATCCGTGTTGGTGTCCGCCAGGGTTGGTCAGCTTTCAGCTATTTCCTCCTTCATCCATCAAAGGCACCCATCCGTCCCAGAGAGCCAGGATTAAAAGGTGATGAAGGGGTGTTCTGAGCACACTGAATGACAAAGGAACACCGAGAGTGTGCAAAGGTGAAAGCCAAGAAGTAGGGAGTTACTTTGGGGGCTTGGAATGCAATCCTTATTTAATAGGAAGAGGGTGAGATGCAGCAGGCTGTGGGCCGCTGAGGTCGTTCTAGGGCCCTCTGGCTATTGGTAAATGTACACATTCACTGTCTTCAGACCACCCTGATGGTAGGAAGTCAAGAAGGCACGTAGGCATGGCTTTTATCCTCAGGAGTGGAAAGAGACCAACACAGCTTACCACGGCATTGACTCTGTGGCTTGGGGAAGTCCCTTAACCCCTCTGAGCCTCAGTTCCCTTATCTGTAAAATAGTGATAAGCTCTCCTTATGCCAGATGGTTATTATGAGGTTAAAAATTACAGTGGGTGGGAAAGAGCACTGTAAACTGATCAACACTAAAACATGCGTAGGGAATTATTATTGCTGTTATTTAAATTAATAGTAGTAAGTAGTCCTTTGGAATACTGAGAAGAGGAATTCACGTACACAAAATTAATGATCAAATGAATCCCTTGTTCTATCCCTGAAGAAGCACTCTCTATAAATAATAAATAACAGACACACCTTGGAAAATCCAAAAATAGAAATTAAAAAACCAGTGGGTGATTATTCACGAATAAAGGTATGTTTATTTTCCCATAAAAGGATTTACCACAGACTTCCTTCAATTACCTTTGTATGAGTTCATACACCATTAACTATTTTAGAACAAATGAATATATAGCTAATGTTAAGAGCCATTATCTGCAGATCAATCCAAAGGGAAACAATAGTTACCTATGAAACAGAAAGAGGTAATGTTCAACTTACACAACTTTTGTGATCCAGAAAGCTAGACACAGCCTTGCAGTGAGCCTGCCTCTGATCACCTGCGTGCAGAGTTGCCAGGTGGGGAGACTCTCTGGGGCAGTGATTGAGCGTCTGGCTGGGCAGCCCTCCCCCCTGAATGCTGAGAATCTGCTTTCACTCCCTGGTTCCCGAATTGATGGCTTCCCATCTTTGGTGGCCTTTGCAATTACCGTAAGTGCTCCCTGAATCCACGTGCCTGCCAACCATTGCCGCCTAAGGAATACACATCTGGCACCTGTGCATGCTATCATTTTTCAGATGTATGTTGGTGAAGTGGCAGCAGTGGCCAAGGCGCACTTGGAAAATCCAAAAATAGAAATTTAAAAACCAGCGGGTGATTATTCACGAATAAAGGTATGCACCAGTGTGGGCCTGACTTCTGGGTCTGAGTCCCCGACCGTGTAGGGGAGCTGGTCACGGGCAAGCCTGGAAGGCTGGATGGAGGCAGCGGCCAGCGCCAGGGAGCAGTCACAGAAGCCAACAAGGCTCTTCACTCAGGACCGAGGAGTAAAATTCAGGTGAAATGGATGCCCTGACCTTGGACGTTAGACAGCACTACTGAGGAGGCAGCCATGAGTCCGTCAGGGTCGGGAGAGACCCTGTTAGTGCGGTGCGGTCAGCTCCCTTACTGAGGGGGGGCCGCGGCTCTGCCTGGGCCCAGCGCCTGTTGCCTGTGTGCTGACCGTGCGCCAGCTACCATGCCAAGGTGGCGTCCCACAACCCGGGATCTTAGCCTCTCACAAACACCCTGAAAGGTCCTTCTTCTTATTCCATGATTCACAGGAGGGACCTGAGTTCCAAAGAGGTGAAATGATATGTCCGAAGGCACACAGTTTTGGGTGGAGATGGGACTGGAGCCACCGTTGTTATCCCTGGCTTAGCCTCTTACTTAACAAGTGCCTCCATGGTGGGTTGGGGGGCAGTGGAGAGTGAGGACATGAGTGGCCATGAGTGGTAGGGGAAGCGTTGTTTTGTCAGCATGCAGCTCTCTTTCACAGCCCCCTGAATTGGGAAGGAATAGGGACTTAGGTAGAAGGTCCCACTGAGGAATCCTGGCATGTGTCGGGTGGCAAATTCTCAAAAGCAGCTTTCTGAGGCCGGGCATGGAAGCCTGAGGCATCATCTGGGGTCACAGAGGACAGATGGTTTTAGCCTCTTCCTTTGCTGTCGCCGGCCAAGAACTTGGGTCCTCCTCCCTTGCTTCTGAATCTCTCTTTTAAGCTTGTCCTTGGGCAGGCATGCCTTTTTTTTCTTTTGGTTAAAATAGAAACAGGGCTTCACAGGCCAACCAGTCCCAGGATATAGCCTGGCTCTATCCCTTATGAGCTCAGTGACTTAGGACAAATCCCTTAACTTCTCTGAGCCATTGCCTCTTCTCTAAAAATGGAGTTTATATAATGCCTCTTCCTTCATGGATGGTGATTAAATAAATAAAATAAAATAATTAAGATTAAATAAAATAATGAGTCTTCAATGACTTTCCTGGTGACTGTTAAAAGCAGACTCTCAATAGATATCTGATGTCAATTATGAAAATGGTCAAGAACACTGATGATAACAGAACACAAGCTGCTCAGGATTGGTCTCAAAGTCCTTCCACAAGAGGGCTTGGTGTGATTAAACAGAAAAACCAGAGGCTTCTATGGTGTGAGGGAGGTCTGTAACAGTTTCTAGAATGTAACACAGTTGAATTATGACTGTGCATGTGTGTTCATCTGTAGAAGATATATCTCCTTAAGTTGCAACATGTATTTCTCTATTCAGTACCAAATAGACCAGAAGTCCTATTTGAATTACAGTTGATGAAAAGTCTGAACTTCGAGCAACTGCAAATAGAAAGCCAAAGGATTCTCTGCAGTTTCTATAAGAGCTCATGGCACAAGGATGTGACTATTTGGAGGTATGTTGACAAAGAAGAGGTTCAGTGGGTGACACAGAACCAGAATAGCACAAGAAGGAAATCCTGAGAGGACCACGCCTGAGTGGTTCATCCATTCCTCAGCGAGGAGGGATTCTGCTTAACCCCAGAAGTGCTCCGTAAATTGTTTTGTAATTTGTTGTGAATGCAATTTTCCTTAATATTTTTATCAAAGTTCAAATCATTTACACAATAATGTGGGTTCCGTTGTGTTTAAGCCTTTTTGCTGTCCGTTCCTAAGATCTGAGTAGAAAGAAGTCCTGCCGCTATTGCTAAGGCTGGAGTCCTGAGCAGTGGGGAAGGGGGCCCCGGCTGCTGCCTTCTAGGTCCCGGGCCCAGACCTGGCGCACGAGGTGTGCAGTCTGCGTCTTGCCCAGAACTTATTTCTCTCTGGGTGTGCTGCATGTTTCATGGGGCTCCTCCTAAAATGCGGCTTCTTCTTGGCTTGGTTCTCTTTGATCCTACTACTGCCATGTGTGTAAAACCAATCATAGAACCTGCAAGGTGTGAGGTGGTCCTATCTGGGGAAGGGCCAAATCTGCTCCACTGTGATGTGTTTTTCTTTTCTTTCTTAAATGTGGAAGGCCGTGTTCGTGTTCTTACATACTTTCAGCACTAACAATCCTCTGATTGGTCCTTTTTTTTAATTACAGGCTAGCTCACCACCCCCGGGGAGGATGCGGAGAGGGGGCGCTGTGTTAGAAGCATGCTCCTGGCTTCTTCACGTGGTCCTGTGTGTTAGGGTTCTCCAGAGAAACAGAACCAATAGAGAGTTTATTTTAAGGAAATGGCTCTCACGACTGTGGGGACTGGCAAGTCTGAAATTCACAGGGCAGGTCATCAGGCTGGAAATGCTGGCAAGAGTTGATGTTGTACTCTAGAGGCCAAAGGCATTCTGGAAGGAAAATTCCCTCTTTTCCTGGGACCTCAGTATTTTTCTCTTAAGGCCTTCAGCAGATAAGATGAGGCCCATCCACATTGTGGAGCGTAATCTGCTTTATTACTATAAAAGTTGACTGATTTAAATGTCAATCACATCTAAAAAATACCTTTACAGCAACATCTAGACTGACGTTTGAACAAATAACTGGGCTCCACAGCCTAGCTAAATTGACAAATTAACCATCACCGTCTGGGTACTAGTCTGGTTTTCCCTGTCCTGGCTTTTCATACTTCACGGTTCTCCCCCATCCTGCCCTGATTTCTTAGTAAAGCATCAATGCCTTGTATCTTGGTCTGGACTTTTATTCTTTGTCTTTTTTCCTAAGAAGTCTGTCTCAGATTTCTTTAATTTTAATAAAGCAATGTTTTTTTTTCTTATTAAAAACACTATATGTACATGAAAGAAAATTTAGAAAATTGAGATATCAAAAGGAAGAATAAACATTACTGTAATACCACCCACCAGAAACAATCTTAGATTGTATATCCTTACAGTCATTTTTCTATGTGTAAGCAATGATAAGAATAGCTAACACATATAACTTACTGTGTTCCAGTTATTAACTCATTCAGTCCTTCCAGCATCAGTGAGAAAGGTACCATTATTATTTCTATAACAAATGAGTTAAACAAGGAACAGAGCAGTTAATTGACTTGCCCAAGGTCACACGGCATTTAAGGGCAGTTTCAGACTGAGACCCAAGCACTCTGGCTCAGGAGTCTGGGCTTTTAATCACTTCATTATAGTGTCCCTGTATACATACATTTTTCTATAATATGAGGGTTAGTCTATATACAGTATACAGTATACTGATTATTTTTTACCTGCTTTTCACAATTAACTTCTTTAAGGTCATTAAATAATCTTCAACTTTTCCACGTCATATTTAGTGGTAGCAAAGAATTCCACTGGATGGAGGTGCCATTACTTATTTAATCATTCCCCTCTTTAGCTTTCTGGGTTGCCTCTTTCTTTTTCTTTTGTAAAACACACCACATGAATTCTCTTAAACCTATTTTTGTGACTATTTTATACACTTTTCTTAATAAACATCTAGAAACGAAACTGTGAGGTCAAAGAACATCAATAACATTAAGGCCCTTACATACCACAGACCAAACTGCTCTCTCAAAAGGTGGTTCAATTTATACTCCCATGAATGTTCAGCCTCTGCAACTGCCCCCCACCCCTATATCTATTATTTTAAAAAGTTCCCACTTTAATTGGTGGTGTCTCAGTGCTATGTTTTGAATTCTTTTCATTGATTATGAGGAGAATATTTTATTGGCCATTTGTAATTTATGTATAACTTTTTGGTTCAATTCTTTTGTCCAGTTTTTTAGAGATGAAAAATATAGTCTTCCAAACCAAACTCTTTTATTTTGTTTGTTTGTTTTCTCACAGTCTATAAAAATTTAATGATGGATGCTCATCAGATTAGAAGTAGATACGCTTCATTAAAAATCCTTGTAAGTCATTACTTTGTTGTATATTCAAACTCTTTTATTTTGAAAATTACTTCTAAATACTTCTTTCGCTATTGTTTGGTGATGGTTTTCTTTTTGTTTTCTGTCATCTCTAGACCCTGGAGCCTTAGTTGTTTTTTTGTAAATTCACTCACCTTCTTGATGGTATGAGCCAGGCCCCCAGCAGCCATGGTGGGCTCTGGGCAGAGACTGTGTGGATTCATCCGGAGGACGAGTTGTTCAGGGCATGAGGAAGAGGAGGGTGTGGGGCTGCTGCCCCCTGCCTGATGCCCTGTGGCCCAGCCTGTGGGCTGGAGGTTGCTTGGGCCTAGTGGAGGCTCTCTGACCTGGAACCACGGTGCCTGCTTCTCCAAGTCCTACAGCCCCTCCAGACCTCAGCACTCATCTGAAAAGCAGGGGTGGTGATGGCTCTTTCATAGGGGTGTAGTGAGCCTCAAATGTGAAGGTGTTTAGCATATGGTTATGAATTATAATAAAGGCCAAGTTATTATTATTATTATTTTTATTTTTGGTTGCGTTGGGTCTTCGTTGCGGTGCGCGGGCTTTCTCTACTTGCGGTGAGCGGAGGCTACTCTTCGTTGTGGTGCATGGGCTTCTCCTTGCGGTGGCTTCTCTTGTTGCAGAGCACGGGTTCTAGGCGCATGGGCTCAGTAGTTGTAGCTCGCAGGCTCTAGAGCGCAGGCTCAGTAGTTGTGGTGCACGGGCTTAGTTGCTCTGTGGCATGTGGAATCTTCCCGGACCAGGGATTGAATGAACCCATGTCCCCTGAATTGACAGGTGGATTCTTAACCACTGTGCCACCAGGGAAGCCCCAAAGTTATTATTTTGAGCTATGATTTTGGTTCTGGTTCTTCAGGGGAAGAGTTGTATGGTTTGGGGTAAGCAGGTCCAAGTTTGTCATGTTTGGAGAAGGTTTGACATTTTGAGGTAGGATGTGCTAATAATCTCCCCACCTCACGCTCTCTGAGTCTCAGTTTCCTCACTGTAAAATAAGGATAATAATAGTATCGACCTCATTGGGCTGTGTGAAGATTAAATGAGTTAATCTATATAAAACACAGAAATTAGCTGTTGGCACCTAGTAAGAGTTTTACATAGATTAACTCATTAAATCATCACATAATCCAGTGAGTTAGATACTACTTTACCCATACTTTACAGGGAGGAAGAAACTGGGACCAGATGGGTGAGGTGACTAGCCCAAGGTCACACAGCTATTAAGTGACTAAGCTAGGATATACATCCAGACAGTCTGTCTTGAGAGTCTGCATTTCTAACCGCTGTACTATACTGCCACTATTCTATACTGGGATGGGGGAAAAGGTGGGTAAGGAAGGAGAGAAGCCTGGCCTTTGCCTCCCAGAACTTAAATTAACAGTCAGGCTTTGGTCATGATTCTCAGCCCCACCTAGCACAGCCTCCTCCAGCCACACTTCCTCCAGGAAGTCTTCCCAGATAAGCCCCACCCATATGATCACTCCTATTTTCTCCATATGCTTTGAACTTATGAACCTAGTTGTCTGCATGGTGCTTTGTAATGCTTTGAAAATTGTAATTCAATTTAATGGACATTTATCAAATGCCTAGAACATAGGGCTAAAATCATGGGGTATGCAGACATGGATAAAATAGTCCCTCTCTGCCAGACATTTATAGCCTTGTCAAGAACATAATCAAAGACAGTCATATGAAATACCAATGAAAGAGAAATTGAGGTTAGTGTTGTAAAAGAAGTATGAACAGTGTATTATAGAAATATGGGGAAAATATTGTTTAATTCAGGCTGGTGGTAGGTGGCTCTGAGAAAGCTTCACAGATCACGCATTTGCACAGGGTTTTGAGGGATGGCTAAGACTTAAGGCAGTGTGGTGGGAGAGTAATCAGAGAAAAGAGCAAGAACAAAGATCCAGCCTGTAAAGTGTGTCCTGCAATGTAAGCCAACATTGTCCGTGTTACCATAGCCTGCTGTGGTCATTATTAGTAGGAGCAGGCACTTGGGCTTCTACTTCCTGGGGTCTGCCCAGGTTCCAGACCCTCAGGTTTTGATCAGTGGGCTCTGCCTGTAGGAGAGAGAGGCTGAGAGTTGAGAAATAAATCAAGCTTTCCTCCCTCTTTGGTGTTTTATTCACTTCTCTGGAAGCTGTTGCAGGGAGGCCAAACAAGGCTGGGGGCCACATGAAAAAAAGAAAAGTCTTTGCCCTTAAGACTTGTTCCTGTGTTTGCATTTCACTTGTTTTTGTTTGTTTGTTTGTTTTTGTTTTGTTGTTTTTTTTAATAGGTGAATATTTTTATTTTTTTAAACTTTTTATTTTGTATTGGAGTATAGTTGATTAATAACGTTGTGTTAGTTTCTGGTGTACAACAAAGTGATTCAGTTATACATATACATGTATCTATTCTTTTCCAAATTCTTTCCCCAATTAGGTTGTTACAGAATATTGAGCAGAGTTCCCTGTGCTATACAGTAGGTCCTTGTTGTTAACCATTTTAAATATAGCAGTGTGTACATGTCAATCCCAAACTCCCTAACTATCCCTCTCCCCTCACCCTTCCGCCCTGGTAACCAGAAGTTCATTCTCTAAGTCTGTGAATCTGTTTCTGTTTTGTAAATAAGTTCATTTGTATCATTTTTTTTTTTACATTCCACATGTAAGTGATATCATATGATATTTCTCTTTCTGTCTGACTTACTTCACTCAGTATGACAATCTCTAGGTCCATCCATGTTGCTGCAAATGGCATTCTTTCTTTTTAATGGCTGAGTAATATTCCATTGTATATAGGTACCACATCTTCTTTATCCATTCTTCTGTCGATGGACATTTAGGTTGCTTCCATGTCTGGGTTATTGTAAACATCACTGCATCTCATTTGAATTGTCAATAGGGATCCTGCCTTCTGTGCACCTCTTCTGGAGTTTCCCAGGCTTGTGTGTTGCTCAGCACTCCCTTCTTCTGCAGGGGACAAACTGTAGAGAGGTTGGCTTTGTCTTCTGGTCAAGTGCTTAACTGCATTGCTCCCATCTCCCTGGTCTGGCAAGGGCATCCCTCTGGGCCGAAGTGAGAGCACAGTTGGAGCCCTGCATTGGTTGCATTCTACTCAGTGCCTAAACTTTTAGGCAGGAACCTGGGGAAGATGTTCCCACCCTCTGGTCCCAGGGAAAGCACTGTGGTGTGCTGCTTTGGGGCATTCTGAGGTCTGAGATCTGGCTTCATGTAATAGGTGCCAGACGCTTGGGGTTAAGGTGAGAAGTCTAAAATACCAGACCACCTCTGAATAATCAGGAAACTTTTCCTGGACAATAATTTTTCATTTTCCATCCATCCATCTACCCATCCAACAAATATTTGTTTTACCCCTTCTCTGTGTCAGACAGTGAACTTGGTGCTGGGGACCCAAAAAAACACAGTTCTTGTCCTCAAGCTTAGCGTTTGGTGACGTGTGATCACACAATTACAATACTGAGTACTTTGATCAAGGAAGCACAGGGAAGGGGCCCCCAATACAGCACTGGGGTTACAATTCTGAACGGAGTCCCAGTGGACAAAAAGGAGGTAGGAGAGGACGTACAGACAGAAGGGATAGTAGAAGGCGAGGGCGTGGGATGTCCAGGGACACTTTTGCGGGGGCAGAGAGACAGAGAGTCGCAGGGGTGGAGGCCACCCAGCTGGGTGGCTAGAGAAGGCAGGCAGATCCAGGTCATGAAGGTTCTTGTGAGCCTTGCAATAATATTTGGGTGCTACCCTCAGGGCCCTGAAGGGTTTTGAGCATAGAAATGGCTTGTTTAGCTCTGCATTTTATAAAGAACGCTGAGTGCAGTGACGAGCTGCAGTGGTGGCGGCAGGAATGAATGCAGGGAGACCAATTTGGAGCCTGTTGCAGTTGTTCAGGAAAAGAGGAGATGAGGGCCTGCCTGGGCAGGGGAGGGACTGAGAGGGCTGAGAGGTCCCCAGGCGGCAGAGTGGACAGGACGTGCTTATCAAGCGGCTGTGGGGAGAGGAGGGACAGGGGGTCAGCAGTGACTTCCAATGGTCTGGCTTTGGCCGCCACTGGGTTGCTGGCGATGCTCTTCACCGAGACAGAAAACAGGAGGAGGAACATGTGCATCAGGCCTGGGGCAGAGGGAGGAGCTCAGTCTCGGGCGTGTTGAATCGGCTGCAGATGGGGCACTGGAGCCGAGGGGATGCCAGGTCATAAGGCAGAGATTTGAAAATCTTTGGGATATAAGTGCTGGGTTAAAAAAATGAGAGTATTAGGTTTGAGGAGAGTATATGAAGCAGATCAAGAAGATCAACCCATTTTACAGTGGCCTGGAGAAGAACAGAAAGAGTTGTATCAAGGAAAGGGCGTAAGTGGGGTCAAAGAGATGCAGCAAGGTGAAGACTGAAAAGGGCCTTGGAGTTGGCAATATGGGAGCAGGGATGCAGATTTTGAAGGACAGAGGAGAAGTCAGAATATAGCAGGTTGAGGCATGAGCGGGAGGTGGTGAGGGGAGAGGGAGTGAAGACAGCTTTTCAATCAGTCTGGCTAAGAAAGGAGAGACCAGATGAGGAAGAACTGTTTTCGAATAAGAACGCCTTGATCACACACAGGTTGAGGGGAGGGAGTGGTGGAGAGAAAGGCTGAATGTAGGAAGCTTGTGTCCCCAGGCTCGGTGGGATCCCAGAGGGCCCTCTGGGTCCCAGGGAGCTCCAGGCCCCGTAGGTAGAAAGGCTGCCGGGCCAGGCCCCTCTGTGGCCACCCGGGCCTCAGCTCCCTCCAGCTCCACCAAGGGCTGTGTTGGACATTTGTTCTACAAAGGTAGCCCCAGCTGGCAGAAGAGCTGACTTGGGACCTGGCCCAAGCCTCCTCTTGTCTCCATGGCAGCTTCAGCCTCAATGTAGCAGCAGGAAGCTTTCCCTGGGTTTCTGCTGCCAACAGCCATGGTTGTGGGATAGGGCGGATCCTGAGATGTGCCTGCGCAAGGCTAACCCAGGTGAAACCCTCAGGCAGGGGGCAGGGCTCATCCAGCAAGAGCCTGTGGTCAGGCTGCCACCTAGTGTTGAGCTGGGTGTATAGCAGGAAGGCCTGAGTGGAGGACAGGCAAGAAAGAGAGAAAACCAGAAAACCTGCAAAAAAGCCAGGCTCCGGAGAGGGGCCCACCATCCTGAAGCAGACACGCAGTGTATTTCAGGGGAAGACAAACAACGAAGTCAGCCAGGGGCCAAGAAAACTAACAGCGCAGTTGTAGTTAACAAGGTGCTTTTACCTACACTGTCTTTCATTTGATTCGTTGCGTTAGTTATGATCAGTTTCCCTATTTTACAGATGTGGCTTATCCCTGGAGAGTTCAAAAGATTTGTCCCTGTCAGACGCCTGTTAAATGGCAGAACTGAGATTGGAAAAGGGGTTTACAGACTTTGAGAGGTGGGGTAGGGGGTGAGGGCGCTGAGTTTCATTTCAGGAGCAGTGGGAACAGTCTAGGCAGGTGTGAGCGTGACATGTGAAGGGTCCGGGCGAAACAGAGCAATACAGATCTGTGCCTGGTTGCCCTTAAGGTCGAGAGTGAGGCTGGGAGGTGCGGAGCCCCACCACTGCCCAGATGTGTACAAGTGGCTGCTGGGCCTGAGGTTTGCAGGGAGACAAGCCCCAGCGAGTCCTGCGCAGGAGCCAGGGCAGGGGGCGGCACCAGATGTCAGGGTTCTGGGGAGGGGTGACCGACAGGACAGTCAATGACAGGCCCAGTGAGCATTTGACCTGCTAACCGGCAGCCAGAACAGAGGACCCAGGATGAGAGACATGCACCAGCGAGTAAATGGGGCCCTGAGAGCAGGCAACATGGGGGGAGTGTGGGCTGGGGCCTCTCCCGGTAAGATTACAGAAGAGAAAAATTCAGCCGGCTCATCTGCTGGCAGGTACTCTCTAGGAAGGGAGACCAAGGGGCCCCTGGGGATGCTGGTTGGGGTGGGTGGGTAGAACTGGCTTCAGTTCAGAGCCCCCAGGTGAGAAACAGCAAAATGTTTTCTTCTCACCTGCCTGGACCATGTTGGTAAGGTGTGGAGGCAGCACCTGGGAGGCAGGTAGCAGATCCCTGGTGAGAGTTAGAAGGCAGAGTCCTGGGTTGAACGTGCCAGCCAAGCCACTCTGCATCTTCAATGCTGCAGGATAAGGAGTCTGTGCCTGGTACAGCTTTTCACTTCTACCACTTTCTAATTAATTGCTTTTCTTTTGTTTTCCTCTTGGTTTGGCAAAGTTCCCTTTGAAAAAAATTATACCACCCCCCCATTTTTTTCTAAACAAGAAGGCAGAATCATTTGTTCCCATGCAGGGCAGGCTAACTAAAGAGACAGAACTGCTCTAGGGGCCCAGGCCTTAGGGTTCAAGTTGGAAGGATGGTGAGCTGAGGTGGGAGAAGGGCAACTTGGGAAGGAAGAAGCCTGGCAAGGTGGGGTCTGTCCTGCTGGTGACATCACTGCCCTGACAGCACCCTCCAGAGGCCTCTGTAGTCCCGCTCCCTCGACCCTCCTAATGCCCCCAAGAGCCCTTCTCCTTTCCACATGCTCAGTACCTCCTTGCTTTCCCAATTATGGCTAATAACTAGCTATATAGCAAATTGGAGCCTATTGGTAATCTATCAATAAATATTAATCAGTGACTATGTTCCTGAAACCTTCACGACTCCTACTGAGATTGTCTTAAAATTTTCTTTTTAGTAAAAGAAATCTAGCTATACAAGTAAGACGGGCTCACTATGGGAAGGTCAGGAGAGTATATATAATGAGGATGATATCAATCAGATTGCCTTTTCAATGAATTAAAAAGAAACAACCTTAATCTCATCTTCAATGACTAGTAAACTCTTCCCACTTCTCTTCCCAGCTTCTAAAGGGTCCTGGTGCTCTGATGCCGTGTATGGAGTGAGGGCTCAGTCAATACTTGTGCGCGGCTGACTGTTGACTGGTGCCCAGCAAGCTCCAAGTTTCGTATACACATTAGAAACTATGGTGTGTGTTGGAGGTGGCAGCTGGTCTGTGGCACACTGGCTGGGGAGCTGGCTGGATTCCACATAGACTTATCTTTCCCCGAGGTAGCTGATGGCTTCCTGCCATGCCGACAAGCTCAGCCTTGCAGGAAGTGGGTCAGGACGGTGCTTCTGGATCACCTGAGCGTGAGTCCCTCCTGGGAGGAGTCAGTCTCCCGACAGTCAGACGTTGAGGACTTACTGTTCGCCAGGCACTTTGTGGGCTACTGGGGACATAAGGCGGTAGGATTCACAAACAAACTGGGATGCAACCTGATACATGTGGTCCCCCACTTGGGGAGCAGAGGGGCATGGCTCTGGGGCTGGGTCACTCCAGGAGAGCGTCAAGAGTTGGGCCTTGAAGGGTGAGTGGAGTGTAGTAGGTTGGGAAACACTGGGGCCAGGTAGAGAGAAGAGAAGCTATTCTAGACAAAATGAAGAAAGAACAGTAACCTGGTGGTATGGCAGCCTTAAGTGTATTCCAGGAACACCAGGAGGACCTTCTGTGGCTTACATTTTCAACTCTGAGCTGCACTGTTAAAGAGGGTCTCGGAGGCCTTGTGTGACGGCCCTCTCCCTTGCTTTTCCATGGGTTGATCTATCAGGGAAGAGCCGTGTCTGCTTGTGCTGTCCAGGCCCTGTTCTAATGCCTCCTTCTCTAAAGCCTCTGGGATTAACTAGACAGATGTGTCTGCTCCTACTTTTGGACTCTCACTGCGCCCTGTTATGGCCCCTTACACACTTGCTGTCAGTGTGTTAGGGTCTGTTTTCTCCCCTAGACGGCGTGCTTGCAGGCAGGAAGTGTGCGAGGTTCATCCCTGCGTTCCTAGCATCCGGCACTGGACCTCACATAGAACACACACTTGATAAATGTTTAATTCTTTAGTTTGTTCTGTGAACACGGCCCAGCCAGTCAGCAGACCCTGGCTCGGTGTCCCCATCTAACCTCACTAGGGATTAAGGTAGGACTCTAAGCAGTCTGATGCAGAGTGACAAGGTCCGGGGTAGCTCGTCCCCATCAACCCCAATTAGCGCTTGATTGAGACAGTCACAGTTGAGGCTCATGTAGCGAGAGCCCATTATATAATTGATTAAAACAGGTTTCCAGTTGGCAGCTTGACAAGTGCATACTGCACAGCTTCTCCCACTCCACCTACAGGGCTAGAATGTGACAGATTTAGCTGGCAAATACTTGGAATGCTTTGAAGATCCTGTTCCAGCCAGCCAACTGGGTGCACCTGGGACAGGGAGGACCCTGGTGACAAATGTGACCTGATTACTGAGGCCCTTTGTTCCCAGGATGGGCCTTGAGAACCTGCCCAGTTGCTGAACCACCTGTTAAACAGCCCACCGGGGACTGAGAGAAGATGAGAAGCATGTCTCCTGGGTCCTGTCCTGTTGCCTCATTGACCCCATTTGGGAACGTGGACCTTACCCTTTCATACCTGATTTTTCAGCTGAAGAATCGGGACATTTTTATAAGTCCTTTAAGGGAGTTTTGTGATGATATCCTTCCAAGGAAGAGTAGATGGGTAAATGGCAGAGGGATGGGGTATATGGATGGACAGATAGTGAATTGTAAAATAGATAGAGAAGTAGATGGTAGGGTAAGTGGATGGATGGATGGGTGGATGGATGGGAGGTCAGCCTGTGCTGATGGCCCTCCTAGGGACATAGAGCCCTCCAGTTGTTGATGTTGGAGCTGGCAGGTGCTGCTGTAACAGTACCTTAGTTGCTGAAGGCTTGCTATGAACAGTTGAAGAGCTAAATATAAAGGGGGTAGCTCTTCCATTTAGTTTTCAGGAAACAGCAATTAATTGAAAGCAACTGATGCCTCGTCAGAGATTTGCTGCCTACCGAGACTCTGAAGCATGAAAATATCTTTATCCTCCCCTCTCAGAATTGATGGGAGGCCAAATGGGACAGAGCGAAATAACCAGCAAATAGAGTACCTTAAGAAAAGTACACCTATCAAACTAACATAACAAACAATGAAACAACACTGCAAGTAGTTTGGGAAATGGAGAGCAAAAGAATCATCTTCATCAACCCATCTTTCTAGAGCAAGCCTTGCTGTTTTGTGTGGCTGTGTTTGTGAGTAGGAATTGTACACAGCTGCAATTGTCATCCACATGCCCACACTCTGTAACCTACTTTCTCCAGCTAACATGATGTCATGAGCATTTTTCTGTGTTGCTACATAGTCTTTGTAATTACTTTAAATGACTGTAAAATATTCCATTCATTATACTGCTGCTGAATATTTAGGTTGCTTCTATTTTTTTTTCCTTTGCTCATTTTCATGAATTAACAAATGTAAGGTATTTCACCCAGTACCTGGCAAAATGTATACACTTAGTAGGTGCTTTCTTTCTTTCCCATCTCTCTCCTTCATATATAATCTTCGTCTCTGGGCTTTTCCTTAGGATAAATGTTCCTTAGGGTTCAAGAGTTTAAACAATTATATGGCTTTTCGCACATACTGCTGCCATGTTGTTTTATTAATTACAATGACAATAATGTAAATAGCTCCACAATTACACGTATTATCTCATAAAATTCTCCCAACATCTCTAAGGGGTAGCTTTTACCTCACTTGAGATGAGAAAGCCGAGGCCTGTAAGTTTAATTTGTCCAAAGTCCATGTCTGTTCTGTTTCCTTCTTTCTCCCCAGGGTCTGGTCCAGTGTCTGGTGCATAGAATGACTTCAGCAAACATTTGCTGAATGAAGTTCGCAAGTGGGTGTGTCATGATTCAAACACAGATCTGTTTCACTTCAAAGCCTGTGCTTTTCACCTTAAACCTTGCCCATAGCTCTTGACATTCATCTGGGTGGGGTAGAGATGCAGGTGTTGCCAGACCTTGGACTCAGACTTAGTGCAGCACCCATTCAGTCTCAGGGCGAAGATGCGAGAGATGTGATGTGCTGTGGGTGGGAGTTTAGGACCCTGACTGTAGTTACCCTAGAACTGCACCTGCCTGACTTTTTCCTGAGATCACCCATGTAGACCTATTGTATAGTTCTAAGAACAGTGCCATGGAGCTTGGCCCTAGGTGCTTGGTGGCCACATTGAATTCAGAGGGTTTGCTGTTGCCTTGTGGCTGTGTGACTTGATTATGCTTTTACAAAAATGCTGTCCTCATTGGAATCCCTATCTAAAATCAACTCTGCGAGCTGAGGAGGCAGAGTGACCCCCTGGACTGAATTTCCCTTGGCCCTATCCTTCCTAGTTTCATCCCAAAGGGCAACAGCCCCCAAGTCTTGAGTAGTCATTTCCTAAGGTCATGTCCTCCTGGCATAAAGCAGAAATCTGTGTCCCATTTCTGTTGCACAGGATGTATCCCATTTCTGTGTCCCATTTCTGTTGCACCATTGTGTGTCAGAACGGTTCGTCAGAGACCCTTTAAAAAATAACATCTGTTCACTGGTGCTGCCTGGCCAGGTAGAGGGTTGGAGAGGTCAATGACAGGGCTGGCCCCAGGACTAAGGAGGAGTCCCAACACACAGGACTTCCTGTGTGCTGGGAACTGAAGGGCTGTTTAAAACTCTGATGCTCTGTGGAATAGAGTGCAGAAAAATACCAGGTTTGAGAGGAGAAACTCAGGAAGTTTCACACGCAGAAGCTAACAGAGGGGAGGAGTCACTGAAGGGACGAAAGACAGTCCTAGAGCAAAGAGATCATGTAATAAAGGGCCTCCCACGCAGTTCCACTCACATGTACTGAGCACCTACTATGTTTATGTGTACTGGTAAGTCTTGGGAATATGATAATGAATAAGACAGATCCCTGTCTTCAAGAAGATGCCATAGTCCACCTGGGACCTAAAGGAAGGGATGAGATGTCAGGGATCTGCACACACTTCAAAGACGTCATGTTTGAACCTCGCATTGAAGGGTGGATGAAGGTTCAACTGGTACAGAAGTATCGGAGGAACATATTGGTCAGAGGGAAAAGCGAAGTCCCAGAGGCTCGCAAGGATGTGAAGTAATTGGCCTTGTGAGAGAGGAGGTGGATTCCCCGTGGAGGGGATGTCAAAGGTGCACAGGCTTGTAAGAGGCCAAGCGGGATGAAAAGGTTGCAACCAGGGTCAATGAGTAAAAGATTGATAAGGTGTTAATAAGGAGAGGCCCCTGTATCCATTCTCTCCAAAGAATATTCATGGAGCACCAACCACATGTGAGGCATTCCGAGAAGGGATGTGAATTAAAGAGACAATGATCTTTACCCTGATGCAGCTTCCACTAGTGGAGGAAGCAGACAATACACTAAAAATAAAAGCAATTACAGAGGATGTAGGGTTAGGAAGGAAATAGATGTGATGGTGTGGCACAGAACAGCTGTATCTGAAGGGGCACTCCTTCAGGTAGCCAGGCCCCCAAGGCCTCCCCAAGAAGGTAACATTTGAGCAGAGGCTTAAAGGATGAGAGAGAGCATCCTAGAAGAGGGAAAGTTCAAAACGAATGGGAAGAACTTGATGTACAGATGGTCCCCGACTTACAAACTTTTGACATGATTTTTTGACTTTGTGATGGTGCAAAAGAGAGAGGCATTCAGCAGAACCCATAGTTGGAAATTTGGATTTTGGTCTTTTCCCAGGCTTGCGACGTGTGGTATGATACTCTCTCACGATGCAGCTCCCGGTCAGCCACGTGATCACCAGGGTAAACAACCGACACGCTTATACCCATTCTGTACCCTTACAACCATTCTGTTTTCACTTTCAGTACCGTATTCAGTAATTCAACACGTTATTATAAAATAGGTTTGTGTTAGATAAGTTTGCCTAACTGTAGGCTAATGTAACTGTTCTGAGCATGTTTAAGGTAGGCTAGGTTCAACTATGATGTTCAGTAGGTTAGGTGTACTAAAGGCATTTTTGACTTACAGTATTTTCAACTTATTGTGAGTTTTTTGGGATATAACTCCACCCTAAGTCAAAGAAGATCTGTATTTGAAAGAGAGAGAGGAGGCCAGCGGGGTTTGAGTGTAGCAAGTGAAGGGCAAGGAGGTAGGAGATAAGGTTGAGTGAGTTTGGATTTTATCTTAAGAGCAAAGAAAAACCACTGAAGGATTTTAAGCAGAGAGAAGATACTCTAATTTTATGTTTTAAAATAAGCACCATGGATGCTGCACAAGCTCTAACTGGGAGGGCTCAGAGGAGGAGCAGAGAGACGAGCTGGTAGGCTACTGCAGCGGTCCAGGCAGAGAAGAGGATGGCTCGGACTAAGTAGTGGAAAAGGAGACAGAGACAAAGTGGGCAGCTTCAAAATGTATTTGGTGATTAAATGAAGAGACCTCAATGTGGGGGGTGAGAGAAAGGGAAGGATCAAGTAAAAGGAAGAGTAGGCTCTTTTTCAGAAGCTTGGGTCCTGGATTCTGGGCATCTCTCCAGCGAGGGGACACTGCTCCTGTAGCATGGCCTGCAGTGCAGGAGCCTTGCCCTTCCTTTTGGTTCTGGGAGATCAGAGAGATGTGTGCCCAAGTCTTCTCTGAAAATGGCTGAGGGTTTGGAAAGCCAGCTCCTTCTGGGTTGTTGGCTCCTGCTCATCTTCCCGGGGAGAAATGGAGGCCACTTTAATTTATTCAACACCTATTTATGATGCACTTGCTGTGTGTCAAAACTCTGTTCGGGGTGCTGGGGCTAGAGGGGTGAACAAAACAAACAAAATCCTTACCCTCCAATTATAGTTGGATAGACTAAAAACAGGCAAAATAGTAAGTAAAACATATCAAAGAGTTGCAAGAGCCATGGAGAAAAGGCAGGGATGCTGGATGTAGGTGGCAGGAGTGGTTGAGAAGGCAGAGGTGGTATATATACTGGGCTGCAGAATGTGCATGGGGCCATGCCAGGAAGCGGCCCTTCCGGGTCTCCTGTAGCTACAGTGGTACCACCCCATCCCCTGCAGTCAGTCTCTACTCATCATCCTATCTGTTTTCTTCTTAGTGCGTATCACACTCTGTAATGAGCTTGTTTATTTATTTGCTTATTCCTTCTTCAGATAATTCAGATGAATTCTGGTGTCATTCCAAAGGGTGTGAATTTGGGGAGGAGATGAAAATGGGGATGGAATTGTGAAAGCCGAGTCATGACCCGAGGTGCAGAGTTCAAGCTGGGAAGGTTCTAGACTTGATATCGGGCTCAGAGCTAGACAGTCCTGGGTTCAAGTTTTGGAGATCCTTCTGCCTGGGGAGGGGGGAGGTATACTCGTGTGAGAGGGCTTTGCAGAAACAGTTTGGGTTGGAGACCCTGAGGATTGGGTGAGCTGGATGGACCTCTCTCCCTTGGTCTGGGCAGGTTGCAGGAGGGTAGGGTTTCAAAACAGGGCTGTGGTTTAGTTAGAGGCTGGCTGGTTCCTGTTGTAGTGCTAAGATGCTATAAGAGTTCAAACAGGAGTGAGCCCTGCCCCTACACTGACCTCATTCCTGCGTCCCACCTCTAGCAGGTTGGCAGACTTTCCCGTAGGAGCCTCAGCCGGGAGGAGCACGCTGAATCAGCAACTGAAACTCAGAGCAGGTGTTAATTAAGTCCCGGCAGCTGACAGGTGATGGTATCTTTCCTTCATCAAAGATGAGGGGTGTGCAAGGGGGCCCCTGCTGCTCCCTGGCCCCTCCTGAATTCCAGAGGAGGCTAGGGGCTGGGGTGGGGTCTGCTCTGAGGACTTTGAACGGAAGACCTGGTACCCAGAACAGAGGCCTGCTCTGTCACTTGGGCACAGAGGAAGTGGCCCAGCTCAGGCCAGGGGAAGGGGCAGGCAGGGGAGGACCCCCGGGAAGCCCTGGGTTCTGTGAGTTGCTCTCAGCAAGAAAGGAGGGGTCCTTCTTGCTGATGGTACCCTTTGCCATTGCTCCATCCAGCTGGTCTTAATCTGAGCATTTTTCTTGTCATTTCCCTCTCCTCATAAACATGATAAACACACACACACACACACACACACTCATATACCCATTATGTATCACAGGCTTTGGAGGTAAAGAGTGACTTGGAAGAAAACAGGTGTCATGGTAAAGCATGAGATTAGAATTGAGGGATTAAGGTTACAGATATTTTTAGTTGACTCTTGGTTATATGATCTTGACCAAGTTACTTAAACTGTGCTGAAATATCCACATCTATAAAATGAGCATTTTTTAAAAATTCATTTTTATTATGAACGTCTACCTTTGTTGTGAAGAGCTTAGATGATACTCAGGCACTTATGTGTCAACTCTGAAGTTCTATCCCAGTATACGGTATAGAACCATCATTAAGCCACATTCTTATTAAAGTGGACTTTTATAGGAAGAGAACCGGTCAGGTGTAAGAGGGTCTAAACATTTAAAAACCCTTTTGAGGGTACAAACTATTAGGTATAAAACAAGCTACAAGGATATATTGTACAACATGGGGAATATAGGCAATATTTTACAATAACTATGAATGCAGCATAACCTTTGAAATTGTGGATCACTATAGTGTACAGCTGTAACGTATTTTACATCAACTATACTTCAATTAAGAAATATAAAAATAAATAAATAAATATAAAACCCCGTTGAATTTGCATCTTCCTATGCAAAATGAGGGAGTGCACAGAGGACCACAGGAGCCCTTCCAGGTTGGAGTGTGATTCTGAGGAACCAACAGCAGATGGAGGCATTTCTCAGGAGGCTCAGGGCAAAGCTCACGGCGGCCTGCAGGGGAGCACTTGTCAGGGCATGGCCTTTGGCTCAAATGCCAGCCCCACCTCTTATTAGCTGTCTGACTTTAAGCAAGTCTCTTAACATCTTTGGGTCTCAGTTTCTTCATGTGTAAAAGTGGGACAATTATTTCTATCTCCCTTGCTTTGGGGGTTGGAATGTTGAGTTAAATGAAAGAATTATATTAAGTGCTTTGCCTGTGGTTGCACGTGGGAAGTGGAGGCGGCTGACGGGCACAGGGAATACTTGAGCTTGATTTTAAGGTTCTGATTTCTCAAAGCCTTCTCTCTTTAAACCTTCTCTGGAGGGGAGGGCTCTGCCTGTCTTCACCACGGGAAGCTCCACCAGGGCAGAAGCAGAGGGGCCTGGCTGGCTCATCCTCGGCAGGACAAAGGAATGACAGAGTGCGGGAAATGGAGGGTCCTTACACACCAGCTAGTCTCACTCTTCACTTTACCAGTGAGGGAGCCGATGAGGCCCAGAAAGGCAGGAGCCCAAATGAAGTTGCACAGCAAATTAATGGGAAAGCCTGGATCAGGGCCCATCCATTCACGTTTTATAATTTATCCTTGAGGGATCGCACCTCTGTCGCTGTTGGAGAGCCCTATCCTACCTGGCCCAGGGAGTTTGTCATCGGGAAGGGCAGGCCGGCTGGGTGGCGGCGTCCTTTCTGAAGCCCACTGGCTCCCCCTGCTGGCCAAGAGCTGAAGGCGCCGCCTCCCGGCTCCCCGGCGCCTCGCAGGAGGGGTGGCCCTGGGCTCGCTGCTGGGTGCCTTGCCCAGGCATCATGATATGTTTTTAGAGATTCACTATTCCACTGTACCGTTTAAAAGAGACTTAAATAATAAAAAGTGCTTTTACATTGACGCACGTGATTACCATTGCAGGCGCTCTTCCCTCCTTTGTGTCTCTCAGATGCCCTCTGACGTCACCTTTCTCCTGCCTGCAGGACTTCCTTGAACATTCCTTGTACTTCTGGTTTGCTGGTGATGGATTCTTTCAGCCTTTGAACGTCTTAAAAATTCCTTAATTCTTCTAAATTTTTTTCTCCCATTCTTTAGGTTATCTTTTCATTTTGTCTAACATTTCCTTTGCTCTGCAAACGATTTTAAATTTAATTAGGTCGCATCTGTATATTTTTGCTTTTATTTCTTTTGCCTTAGGAGACAGATCTATTTTTGAAAAAAAAATTTTTTTTTTTAAACTGGATATAAAGTTGTAGGTTGAAAGTTATTCTTTTAGTAATTTAAAGATCTTGTTCCGTGGCCTTCTGGCTTGGCTTGTTTCTGACAAGAAGCCTGCTATCACTCTTCTCTTTCTTCCTCTGTAAGTAATGTATTCCCCCCTCCCACCAACCTCCCCCACCATATACTTTTAAGATTATTTCCCCCTTCATCCCTGATTTTAAGCAATTTGGTTATGACGTGCCTTGGTGTAGTTTTCTTCATGTTTCTTATGCTTGGGGTTCATTGGGATTCTCAGGTGTACAGTTTTTTTAAAAATCAAATTTGGAAAAATTTTGTCCCACTCCACCCCATTCTCCAGTGGACTCCAGTTACACGTGTGTGTGTTAGGCCACATGAAGTTGTCCCAGATGGATCAACATCTGCGGAGAAAGAGCGGAAGTTAATGGCAACTCTGTTCCCTTTTGAAATAGAATATGAGATATTCTTATTACTCAGGATCCATGTGGAAATACTGATGTTGTTTTATGGCTCTGGTATCGCAGTCACTACTCTGGCTGTGTGGAAGGGCTGATCCCAGGGTCCTGGGACAGGATGGGAGAAGCTGGTGGGGCAGGACTCAGTCCTTTCGGACAAGATGGTGAACTGTGGGGATGCAGCAATAAACAGGATTTTCGGGAGGGAAATGGATGGACCAGTAAGGTTGCTTTGGGGGCTTCAGTTTTGTAGACGGTGCATGGGGTCCTGAGAGGGAACTGTAACTTGCGGTGACCATCATCTGCCAGGCCTGGTGCTAGGTTTTTCACAATCATTACTCCATTGGTGCCTCATGACAACCTTGCATGGTGGGCATTATCCTTTTACATTTTACAGTTGAGGACAATTTAACTCAGAGGGGTTAAGATAATTATTCTGTGGGACTCGTATTCCAGGGTCTGCGAGGGCAAGGAGGTCTGCTGGGAGCCCGAGAGAGGGCTCGTGGGACACCCTGGTGTGGGAGAAGCTGGAGCCCCCGGCTGGACCAAGCCCTGATGTGCCCGAGGTGTCTGTGCTCTGGAGACACCAGTGGGGGCCACGCCCATCATAGCAGCTGCCACACCTGGGAGATGCCTCACAAGGGCGAGGTGTGGCCATGGCAAGGAGCAAGAACCTGAGACTGTAGGGCCAAGAGGGGATAGAACGAGAATGAAAACAGAAGCTGAGGGCAGAAATGCAATGGGAAAATTTAAATAAATAAATAAATAAACAAACAAATAAATAAATAGCTAGGGTTTGTAGTGAAATTGAGAAGAGGTGAAGGGGTGCAACATTAATTTGACCATATGAAATTATTGTTTTGTAGGTGTAAAAATGGTTAAGTATGAGCAATTTTATCTGTTTAATCTACTGTAAGCTCACTGAGAGTAAGTACTAAATCCTCAGTATTCCCCATGACATGCAGGTCTGTCTAAATGAGCCACACTTGATTTTAGCATCCGGAATGCCCACTTGTTCCCAAATACGTGTTCAGAAGCCCCTGTTAAAATCCACATACGTTACCTGGGAGGAGCGGGTATTATCTAGCAACTTCCCAGCAAAATTGGTTTTATCAAACCAATTTGTTACTTACCCAGGACAGAGGTTATATCAAGTGACTGAAAAGAGCGTTGGCATGTTGATTAGACAGAGCCTGGGACGGGGGAGCTGATGGGCAGCCTGTGGGCAGCAGGTTGGCCCAGGAGGAAGGTTTGGGTAGAGTGCATGGAGAGAGAGGAGCCCCAGGTCTGGGGCCCCAGAGAACCTTGGCTGGCTTACCTTGCCCACAGCTGCCCTGGGCTGCCGGGAGGAGCTGGGGAATCTAGGATGCCTTGGTGCTCTGGCGCCCTCTTCAGGGAAAGTTATGAATTGCACTGCTATGTCTCAGGAAAATGGAGCTCAAGATGGAAGTGGAAGGGAAATAGTTTTTGTCAAATGCACACTATGTGTAAGCAGTGTGCTGGGCACTCAAAATACCCTCGAGCAGTGACCATTATTATCCTGTTTGACAGAGGAGTAAACTCAGGTTCAGAGAAATTATGTGATGTGTCCAACATCATAACTCAATGGTGGAGGAGCTGAGATTAAATCCAGGTTTGCCCCTTTCCAAAAGACAAAAGTTGACTGTGGGCACCTCCAGGGCAAGGAACAACCTCTATTGATTTCTGAGTCCCCAGAGTATAGTAGGGGGCAATTAGTGCCAACCTCCAAAGACACAGAGCCCTGCTTACGCTCCTACACTTTGACGCTCCTCCCCAGAGCCAAAGTGCAGCAAGTTTGAGCCCCTCTGCACAGGGCATGAAAATTGGGCCCAGATGTGTGTCTGGGAAGCCCTTCATCCCTCCCTGCTGAGCGACGTTGACAGCCTCTTGGAAAACACTCTGCCATGATGTAGGGCTTCCCCTCCTCCTGGTCCTTTTCTATAAGAGACCACCTTTCCTCTTAACACCAGCTCTCCCTGTTTGACAGATGAAGAGACTTGATTCTCAGAGATGGAAGGTCATTCATGCATTTATTCATTTATTTTTTGTTTTACAGCAGAAACTAACACACCATTGTAAAGCAATTATACTCCAATAAAGATGTTACAAAATTTTTTTATTGAAGTATAATTGATTTACAATGTTGTGTTAGTTTCATGTGTACAGCAAAGTGAATCAGTTATATATATACCCACTGAAACCAGTAAGTATTTACTGAGCCTCTACTATGTCCCAGTCCATGTTACTGGCACTAAGGATACAACAGTGAACAGAACAGATAAAAGTGGGGGCGGGGGGTAGACAGTAAACAATAAACCTAATAAATAAGTAAATTACATAAAATGTTGGAAGGTGATAATGGCTATTAAAATAGAGTGGAATTAGGAGGATTGGGAGTGCATGTGGTGAGGATGGGGAGTGAGTTGCAATTTAAATGGACTGACTGGTCCGATCCACTTTATTAAGAAGCCTACTTTTGCACCAGTACTTGAATGAGCTTAAGGAGTGCGCCAAGGAGATATCATGGGTAAGAAACATTCCAGGCAGAAGAAACAGCCAGTGCACATGCCCTGAGATGAGAGTATGCCTGACGCATGCAAGATACAGCGAGGAGGCCTGTGTGGCTGGGAGGGAGTGAGAGAGGAGGAGAGTAATGGGGACCAGACATCACCATTTATTGAGTAGCTGTTATATGCTGGGCATCATTAGGCACTTCTTGCCAACTCCTCTGGGCGGGTGTTATGAACCCATTTATAAGTTGAGAAGTGGAGGCTCAGTGATAGTGGGTGACTTGTCCATGGTCACAGGGCTAGCAAGTCGGGTGTTCTGGCTCCAGAGCCCTGTCGTCTCCTCAACACCCTATTGCCTTCTTCTTTTTTTTTTTTTTTTAATATATATTTATTTATTTGGCCGTGCCGGGTCTTAGTTGCGGCACGTGGGATCTTTAGTTGCGGCACACAGGATCTCTTAGTGGTGGCATGCGGGATCTAGTTCCCTGACCAGGGATCAAACCAGGCCGCCTGCATTGGGAGCGCAGAGTCTTCCCCGCTGGTCCCCCTTTTGCTTTCTTTATGTGTTTTTCTTTTGTGGGTGAGCCATCCCTGCCTGTAGCAGATGCAACGTTCTAGGCCAGCCTCTCCAGGTGTGGGTGGGGCAAGCTCAGGGGTCGCAGAGGAGCCCTCGGGAGTCTCAAGCTCTGAGTGTCCATCTTCTCTCCACATCGAGGCTGTTTCCTTGTACCCCTAGTTTTATGTCCAGCTTCCAAACTACTCTGAAATCCATGACTGTTTTTAGTTCGCTTTTCATGGCATTCAGTAGACGATCGATCTTTTATTTCCTGAAAGAGAAAGCACAGAAGTTACATTCTTCTGTAAAATGAAAGCAAATATGGGCTTTGTTCACCATGGCTGTTTCCTACCCAGATTCTTCTTTCTCTGGGTAGTGGGTACAGACTAGCTCAGGTATATGCTATGGTGTGTGTGTCTGTGTGTGTGTGTGTGTGTGTGTGTGTTAGGTGGGGGAGGGGATGGGGTTGGTCCAGGCAGGCATCTTCTGCATTTGGCCTCTTCCTGGGGTTGGGGGGGGGGGGTGGTGTACTTTTGGGATCATCTGGCCAGGCTGTATCTGCATGCTGTGGAGAAGTGTGGGCGCCACCTGCTGGTTGCCTGTGCAAACCACCTTTTCACCAAGTGAATCTTCACTCATTTTTTCCAGGTCAACCTGGAAGTGGCACACAAAACCTTCCTAGATGTGACTCTACCAAATTAATTCCTCCCTTTACAGTCTTCCCAAAGCAGTCTGTGTATCTGGTACCTTTATGGTAGCATCATGCTAAATGTCCCTTTGTCATGGCTTGTGCTGGTATGCGTTAGAAACAATATTTTCTACACCTAAGATGTCCTTCATCTCCTGTTAAACTATCACAACTTCAAAAATCACCTATTCCCAGAGACCATCCTTTAATCCCACCTCCCCACCTCCCAGTCCTGTGTGGCCCCCGTGCTAATTCCTTAGACTGTGTGGTGATCGTGTCTGTCTCCCCCAGTGTGTGAACTACTTGAGGAGAGGGGATTAGCATCCTTACCTCTGATTCTGGATGACAGGGCCTGGGACATGGTAAGGTGCTCAGTAACTGTTGAAAGAAAGAATGAATGAATAGCAACAGACTACCGTAAATAGAGAACAGACTGCACTTTGATTTGTAGAGCTGTGTGGAGTTTATAAAACTGGAAGAAGAAGGCCCTCTTTTTGTGGGAGAGTTCCAAAGAGTTATCACACTTTAAAATTTTTTTATACTAAATATTGATGCTGGCAACTCGAGAACATCCCTTCTTAAGACTTTTAGGGGTCAAAATTCACACAACATCTCCAGATGTTAAGGCTTTGACTTTTTAAACAGAGACAGACTGCATGCATTTTAGGTATTGCTAAACATTGCTCATCCTTTGATCTGGCCACCCAGATTCCTTATCTGCTCTTATCTAATAGTTGAAAAAAAGATTTTGTCACAGCACTTATCACATTTTAGCATGATTTTCTGGCTACATGTGTGCCTCCCACAAATAGTTTAAAAGGGCATAGTGACTACGAGGGAGAAATGTTGGAGGTGAACTGTATGTAAAGCCAGCCTGGGGCAGGCTGCCAGTGGCCATCCCTGCAACGCTAAATGAAGACTTGCTCTTGTGCAGGGGTGCCCTCTAGTGGAGAACCAACAAATTAAAAACAAAAGAAGTTTAAAAAATATTTTTTACTCTACGGATTACTAACTGTGTCAACAAGTGAGTATTCTAGCCTTTCCCCATTATTTTTTTTATAGAGAGGTATAACTTTAACTAGCAGATTACATAAACCATAAGTGTTGAACTCAATGCATTGTTACACACGTATGCACCTCTGTAGTCACCATCTAGATCAAGATAAAGAACATTTTCAGCACCTCAAAAAGCTGCCTCATGCTCCTTTTCATTTAGTGCAAAGACTAACTACTATTCTGAACTCTATCACCACAGATTGCTCTTGCCTGTTCTTGAACTTCACATAAATAGAAATAAATGGACTCATACAGTACATACTGTTTTGTATCTTACTTATTTTCACTCAACATTGTATCTGTGAGATTCATCTATATTGTTGAGTTTGTTCTTTTTATAGATGTGTTTTATGACTATACCCTATATATATTTAAATCCATTTGTATTAGTTTTCTGATGCTGCTATAATAAATCACCACAAATTTAGTGGTTTAAAACAACACAAATTTATTATCTTACAGATCTGTAGGTTAGAAGTCCAATAAAGATATCAGTGGGCTAAAATCAAGGTCTAGGAAGGGCTGCATTCCTTTCTGGAGGCTCTAGGGCAGGGTCTGTTTCTTTGCCTTTTCCAGCTTCTGGAGGCTGCCTGTATTCCTTGGTTCGTGGTTACGTCCTCCATCTTCAAAGCCAACAACTTTGCATCTTTCTGACCATTCTTCTGTATTCATACCTCCTTCTCTGAATAGACTCAGAAAACGTTCTCTGATGGGCTTCCCTGGTGGTGCAGTGGTTAAGAATCCACCTTCTAATGCAGGAGAGGCGGGTTCGAGCCCTGGTCCGGAAAGATCCTGCATGCTGCAGAACAACCAAGCCTGTGCACCACAACTACTGAGCCTGTGCTCTAGAACACGCTAGCCACAACTACTGAGCCCGCGTGCCACAACTACTGAAGCCTGCGTGCCTAGGGCCCGTGCTCCGTAACAAGAGAAGCCACCGTCATGAGAAGCCCGCGCACCGCAACCAAGAGTAGCCCTCGCTCACTGCAACTAGAGAAAGCCCGCGCTCAGCAACAGACCCAACGCAGCCAAAAATAAATAAATAAAATAAATTAAAAAAAAAAAAAAGAAAAGGTTCTCTGATTTTAAGGACCCATGTAATTTAGATTGGGCCTGCATAAATAATCCAGCATAATCTTCCCACCTTGAGGTCCTTAATTTAATCACATCTGCAAAATCCCCTGTTATGTAAAGTATTCACATTCTGGGGATTAGGACTTTGACATTCTTCGGGGGCCATTATTCTGTTTACCATACCATTCAACTGTTGATAGACATTTGGGTGGTTTCCAGTTTTGAGCTATTATAAATATGCTTTTCCCTAGCACTTTAAAGATGTGATTCCATCATAATATGAGGTCTATAATTTCTGTTGAAAAGTCAGCCACAATTTTTATTATTACTCCTTTGAAAATTATATGTTTCTACCACTCTGGCTGCTTTTGAGATTATACATATGCCTTGATTTTCTGTAATTTCACTATAATTTGCTTAGATGAGGACTTCTTTATATGAATCATGCTTGAAGTTTGTTGAAATTTTTGAACCTCTGTGTCTTTCACCAGATTTTGAAAATTCTTGGTCATTATTTCTTCAATGATTGCTCTGTCTCATTCTCCCTTCTCCTTGTGGACTCCAGTTACATGCATATTGACTTCTCAAGCATGATGCATTTGACTTGTTCACTCTGCCCCCACCCCCCGCATTTTTCCTCTGTGTGCATAGGTTTGTATATCTTCTTTTGACCTTTCTTTACTTATCCTGTCTTCTGCCATTCCCAGTCTGCTATTAGATCAATCCAGTAAGCTTCTAACTCCAGATGCTACATTCTTTAGTTCTAGAATATCCACTTGATTTTTTATTGATTCCAGTTCTCTGTTGAAATTCTCCTCCTTTTCATCTGATTTATCCTCCTTTTCTCTGTTTTCTTTAACATATTTATTAAAGTTATATTAAGTACTAGTCTGTAAACTCCAGCATCTAGAGCATCTCTTGGATTGCTTTTTCTCTCATAACAAAAACAAAAATGGTACTTATGTGAGGTTAAGGATATGCCAACTAACCTTATTATGATATTTCACATCATATACATTATCAAATCATCACATTGTACACCTTAAACTTACACAATTATATGTCAATTATATCTCAATAAAGCTGAGAAAATCATCTTAATAAAAATCACCTTAATAACAGCTTAAGAGCTTATATGAATGAAACTACAAAGCTTCGTAATCAGATGTACAATGAAAGTTGAGTAGAGAGGCATGTTTTTTCTCTGGAAGGGAAGAATGAATATTACTTAGTCAGTTCTTCCCAAACCAAATTGTACTTTTTGTGCAACTCCAATCAAAATTGTACTGAGCATGTTGGTATTTCAAAATTATTTGACTTAATATGGAAATCTAATTATGTGAATCTAGTTTTAATATTTTTAAAAAGAATAATGAGGGGATAATAATAGTAACCCCCTACTAGATATTTTTGAAGGGATGGAGCTTTTATAAAAACCAAACTTGCATTGTGTTTGCACAGCTCTTCCCAGAGTCTGATGCTCTGAGGTTCTGCTTCACCCTCTCCCTGCCTGAGACACCAGTCAAGACCCTGGTCCTCGGTCCATCTCTGGGTGGCTGCTGGACGAGAGGTGAGGAGACAGAAGTAACCCTGAGTCTCCCTCACTCACAGATACGCCAGCTTTTCTGCCTGTCTCCACACAGCACCCCAGACTCCCTGCTGCAGTTCTGGAAACTCCCAACCTTCCTGCCTGGTTAGTTTTCCACCTGGACCTGTCCCAGCGTATACCTCAGAGCCCAGGCAGGTGCCACGGTGGGTATGATGTTCCTAAATGTTTATGCTAAAGGCTGCCTGGGTGACTCTCCCAGATACAACGAAGCACACCCAGGAGAGTCTGTGTCGCTACTTCCAGATACCAAGTACCCGGCCATCTTCCCTAGAAAGTCAAAATATGCGCAGATATACTGGTTGTGTGTCCACTGCTTACTCTCCCCTTCATCCCTAACTTACAGAATCTCTACACTGATGTCCATAGTGTCCAGATACAAAAACCTACACTTCTCCACCTCTCTTGTTCCTGCAGGGAGTCAATGGGATTCAAGGGCTTGTTGGGCTTTAGAAAAGCTCAGTAAAGGGGTAATGACCTAGGAAGACCTTTACCCACACTTTTCCCTTCTTCCCACCTAAAATGCAGCCTTGCTGCTCAGAATACCATCAGCCACCTGAGATCAGAGTGCCTTGCAGGAAACAGTAGCACTGACGATGAAATAAGATAGAAAGGCATCCTCTCTGATGACTCCTTGGAACCACGTAGCAGCCATGGGACTCCTACCTCTGACTTCATGGTGTGCGAGTGAAGACAGTCTGCTTTCTATTCTACATTGCTATAATTTTGAGTTTCTGCTGTAGTGGTAAAACAATTTCTAACACACATGCACACATACCAAACCTAAGGTAAGATGCAACTAAAAAAAGTAGATTGGGAAATCTCCTGTGTATGGAAGGCTAGTTGTTTCTGTGAAAGGCGTACGAGGAGCCCAGATTTCAGACCCCTGGAGAAAGGAAGGGCTCAGGGAGTTGCTCTTACTTAAGACAGAAGTCTCTGAAAGCAGATTCAGGGCTCCACCTTCTGTAAAGCCTCCCCTACCACCGAATACCTAGGTCCTCTGCTTGGTGAGCTCATTTTTTTTTTTTACTGTTTTTTTGTGGGGTGGTTAGAGAGTTGTTTCGCTTTGTTTGCTGACATGTAAACACTAAGGACAAGGGAAATCCTCTTGCCAGCTCAAGAAACCTCGAAGCTATAAAAACAAAGACATAATTTACTACATAAAGACTAAAAATGTTTCTATAACAAAAGATATTATAAAGTCAATCAAATCTGATACATTAAATATTTTAATAAAGACAGATCAAGGTTAATATAGCAAGTTCTGTAAAGTTTAAAAGAAAAATTTTAAATAATATAATAAATTTTGTAGAAATGGCCAATAAACACGTTTTTAAAAGATCAAAATTACTACTGGCCAGGGACTGGGAAATGAATAGGGAGACTGGCAGAAACAGTGAAAAGCATAAACAAAAGAAAGTGACTCAGGGCAGAGGGTGATTTAGAACAGGGGTGAGGACAGCGGCTCAGGGCAGTCAGACAAAGGCTCTTGTTTCTGGTCAGCAGCTGTGAGGTGAAGAGGGGACCAAGCTTCTTAAGTAGAGCCCCACCCTGGTCAGAACCTGTCTGCCGAGTCTACCATCCTCACATAGACGCCCTACCTGACTCTAAAGAGCCTTAGTTCTTCCCCCAGGTGCCCTGCGGCCCTCACCTCTCCCTGGGACACCCTGGACCCCTGACCATCCTGGAGCAAGTGTTTCTCAGCCCTGATATCCCTGGAGTCTGAGCTGAGAGGACACATATTGAAAGATGGGAGCCCCATTCCTCCCTAGAGTCTGTCCACCTTTTTTTCTTATTTTCTCAGTTTCACATTAGTGTTTTTTTCTGATAAGTATCCCCACACTCATCACTCCTCCAGGTGACAGGACCGGGTCCTGAGGCAGCAGATCAAACACTGGGAAGAGGGACCGTGTTTCAGATGCAGTGAGTGGAAAGGCTGAATCTGAACCAGACTCCCCTCCCTGGAAGGGAGCTCAGTGACCACGACTGTGTTTGGTGGGGGAGGGGAGGGTCTCCATCCCCACTTCAAGCATTTTATCCACCTGTGTGTTCTAACAGGAGGGAGGTTCTGTGGGATGGAGATCTGTCCCTCTTCCTAGACATGCAACACGCCACAAAGCAGTGCTTCCTAGCCCTTCTCAGCCTCCAGAACACACAAAATACAGGGACCTGTGTACAGCTTACTGTGGAAAGACGAAGCTGCTGGGGCCGGAGGGGACCCTCTTGGAGGGAATCAGTCCTCAGAGCAGCTTTTCCTTCTAATCACTCAGGTCCTGTCCCTGCATCATGAACAGCAGCCTTCTGAGGCCCTGAACTTTGGGGGACGTTGGAGATGACGAAGAAGAGGAGAAGGACCAAGAGGTTTTGCAGGGGGGAGATCAGAGCTTTATTCCAACACGGAGAAGAGAGGTAAGGAGACTAATATCCGGGCTGAGCCTCTGGGCTGCCCAACCAAACACAAGGTTCTCCCCAGGAAGCCCTGTGAGTCTCTGGGGTCCCTGTCAGCCCGTGTCCTGGGAGACGAGAGGGAGGAGGGGGGCATCTGGCCGTAGCAGGTTCTCAGTCATTCCGTTCCCCAGCAGCCCCTCTAGGGTCAGGTCAGCAGCCAGAGCCCCCGAGGGCTCAGCTCACAGCAGTCGGGGCTCTGGTGCCGGTGCCGGTGGAGAAGAAGGGCCTGCGGTGGTCCAGGCAGCAGCCCCTGCCCCAGAGCTGGGGCCACAGCAGGAAGAGACTGGAGGGGGACATGGGGCTGGGCACTGGGGTGGGCACTTTGGGGGACACTTAGGAGGGGGCTGGCACTGCTGCTGGTTTTGCTGGTAGGACATCTTCGCAGGAGTTCAGTTAACCTAAAAGATAAGGAAACTCCTTAAATATTCATAATTGTACCTCTTTTAAAATCAATATCTATATGGAAGAGGAATGTTGTTTAGATCATAGTTACATCAGTGACTTGAATCAACTGCATCTTTCCTCCAGATGAAAATACATGGATTAAAAAATCAACAGGCTGAGCTTATTCTCCTTCCAGAGGGGAGCTGGGATTGCTCCATCCTCACAAGCCAACACCAAGATTCACAACTCCTTGGTGTGCACATTCCCTCAGTACAAGCCTGCGCTCCCAGCAATCCGTCCAGGACAACTAGGAGTGCTCTGGGATGGGTTTAACCACCAGCACCCCAGAAAGAAAAGGGCCTGGTTTGAAGCATTATCCATTTCTATGGCGTAAATATTCCCAACGTGGCTATTGTCCAGCTGTGAGTGACTCCCCTGAGAACCCCTCCCACCTACCCTCTCAGGAAAGAAGTCAGGACTTCTGTCCTATTGGTCCTGTAGAAAGAACCCCGACCTCAGCCTCAGAGGTAAGCTGTCAGGTCAGTAATTGACACTTACTGTAAATGCTGATGAAGCTTCAAGGTGCGAATCCTCCCTGAGGACTTTTGGCACTTTTGGCACTTTTTTTCTCCATCCACTTGACATTTCAATCCAATCCCAGGGAGAACAGTGTCAGCCAGCACCTTGGTGACCTTCCAGCACCCCTCCCATGGTGAGCCTCAGAGAGGCTACTGAACACAGAACAGGTACATATAGATAAAGATGTAGATACACGTACATATCACATATACATACACATGGATTATAATAACAGAAAATATAATAACTAATGATTGTTTACCTCTTATTTTGTTCTAGGTATTGTTCTAAGTGCTTTACACATATTACCCCATTTGATCCTCATAATAATCCTGTGATGTAGGTACTACTTATATTCCCACTACACTAAAGAGAAAACTGAGGTTCCTAGGGTTAAACAAATTGCCCAAGTTCACACAACTGGGAATAAAGTTTAGACAATTTGACCCAAAAAATAAAATCAGAACTCATTCTCAATCATTTCAGTATAATATCAACGGTTTCTCAATCTGAAGTGATAATAAATTTACACACAGATTCGATACACTAGCATATACATACGCCATCTGTAATGATATTATAAGGGAAGCTAAAGTCCACCAAGTTCTTTTTGGATGTGAACATCATAGATAGTCCCAGAATGTCAGTTTTTCTGTATGGCCCCAAATGTCAATTGTTTTGTTTGGTGGGGTTTTCAGATCATTGATAACTATGCTTTTTAAATTACTTCCTCATATCAGACCCCTGACAACCTTATTGTCTGCTTAGCCTCTTTTCTATGTAATGCCTGTGCACTTGCTTCTCATCAAGTCAAAGATGGAACTGATCATTTTTCATGACCCAAACAGTACTAATTATAGGCTATCATGGAATAAAACTATCTTAATCAGATACCATCACTACACACACACACGATAGCTTATGACCACTATATTCAGTTTTGGTATCTTTTTAATCACTGGAATCAGAAGATGTTTTAGATGAATACGTAAGCATTAAGGAAATACTTACCAAACACTGCATATCTGAGCCTTGGAATACCTGTGACCAAGGCCCTATTCTCAGAGATTCTGGGCTGAGCAAATCAGATAAAGATCAAGCAGATCTCATGAGAGTACATGAGAGAGGGATATGCTAGGATGAATTAAAAGAGCAAAGCATCTCCAAAGGGAAAAATCCAAGGATTTTTGTGGACTGCCCCCACTAGTAAGGTCAAGAGTCAGAGTTCGTTATCTCACTCCCACACACACTCAACAAGTATTTACTGGCCACGAGGCCAACTCTGGACACCAACATGCCTTAAAGAAGTACAGTCTCTACCCACCTTGACTGTATTCCAGTGGAGAGACAGAAGTTTGACAAGTGAATGGAAACACAGAATTAGTAATTATAGGCCTTCAGGTGGGTGGGGTCATTCCATTGGAGGTCTTCCAGTGGTGCTGGAGACCCTCACTGAGACCAAACCCCATTCCCAGGCCTTCCCCGAATGACAATGCCAGTGGTCCAGCGAGGATGGGTACAAGATTGCTTTCTAGCTCATTCCACCTCATCCATCAGAGGGCTGTATAAGCTAGTGGAGCA
This sequence comes from Balaenoptera borealis, assembly GCF_965194805.1. Lineage (NCBI taxonomy): Eukaryota > Metazoa > Chordata > Mammalia > Artiodactyla > Balaenopteridae > Balaenoptera > Balaenoptera borealis. The sequence goes on along the minus strand of NC_138860.1, from coordinate 84,478,624 downwards.
GGGTCACACAACCCTGAGGCTGTGGAGAGGGCAGGACGATGGAGATCCGTACAGGCATCCTCTCCTGATCTGCGCACACCTGACAATGGGCTTCTGTTCTAACGTGTGGATGTCAAAGAGCTAAATTCACTTAGCCTTCCCTGTGATAGGAAGGATCTAAGAATCTGAGTGGGTGGCTCTATGTTTCCTTAATCTGAACTCAAGTAAGCCAGAGCTTTCCTTCACAAAAATCCTTTCAGTTAATAGCTAACTTAGCAGCAAAGACTGAACACAAAACTTGCAGCTAATATGATATTTTATTGAAAATGCATTTATGAAATAATATCCAAATTCATGTCTTTTTAACATAAAAGGACATTTTCTGTCATTGTCATTTAAAAAATGATTATAGGGACATTTTAAACATATTTTTGTAATAAGATTCTCCCTGATACACCGTTATATCCCCTATTTACTTGTTTCAGTAATATGTCCACATTTTAGGTTTATTCAAACAAAGCATACATGTACTTTTAAAAATTAATTTCTTTCTATTTGGTAGATTGATTTTTTTCTCCTATCCAGCCGAAGTTAAGAACCCAGGCATTTATTCAGAGAGAAGGAGTAAGACTTGGTAAGCGGAGTGAAAAGTTGAATTAAAAGAAAACAGGACCAGGGGGTTTAAAAACATTTATTGTAGCAAAGCGGCTCACTCAGAGCAATCACGTCCAAACCTCAGGAGAGCGAGTTTGAGCCCAGCCCAGAGTCTCTGTGCCAACAGCTGTTTCCACAGCGCAGCGCCGGTGTGGTCTTATCCCCAAGGTGAGACTCATCGAGGGGTGGCCGAGACTGAGGGATGAGAAGCACAGGACTGGAGCCGGTCCTCGGCCTGCTGGTTACTCGGGTGATGCTCAGAGCCCAGCTGGGAAGCAGCCCCAAGGCTGTGGAAACAGCTGGATCGCTGATGTCCCAGTCAGCTGAGGCCACAGCAGCCCTGGGTCCAGGACCACAGCAGGAAGAGACTGGAGCGGGGCATCTTGGGAGGGCCCTTCGGGGGACACTTTGGGGGGCACTTGGTCGTGGGCACTTTAAGAGGAGGCTGGCAAGGCCGCTGGGTTTGCTGGCAGGACATCTAGGTGGGAATTCAGTCAACCTAAAACCCAATCCAGATGCTTTATGGATTTGTGAGACCTTAGGTCATTGTTTCCTCCTTTGGAATCTATCCCCAGGCTGCTGATATCTGGAGGTAACCATAAGTACACACACATTCATGAAAAATGAATGTATCTCTAAGATATGGCACAGTTCTTGTCGCATAGAAGGTATCCAATAAATGTAGATGGAACACTAAAATGGAAGCTCTATTAGAACAGGGATTTTCAGCCCCCCACTCAGTTCTGCACACTTTATATTCCAGTGTCTAGAACAGCACCAGGTAATTTGTAGGAGCCCAAAAAATAACTGAATACATGAATAATATATGGATGAATAAGTGAAGGAGAAAAGAGAGAAAGGCAGGAAGGCAGTTATACTCAAGTAGAGAAAAGGACACCAGTTGGCATTTCGTGGTAATATTGGGTGTCACAATTTTCTCCATGTGCACCCGCCCACTCTCTAAGCGTCCATGAATGCGTCTGTGAGAGGTAAATGGCCTAGGGTACGCCCTCCCCGGCCAGCTGTCTCAGTTGCCAGAGGCCAGACACTGGCAAGAATTTAGGCTGGCTAATCACTCACCATCCAGTTTTAGGGGGTGTAATTCCAAGGGGGATCCACCAGCCCCAAGGCAAAATCTCTCCTCCTCCCTCCGCCCTCTTCTTTCCCCATGGTCTCCAACAGGCCCCTCCCTTTCAGCTGTGCCCTCTCTAGGTTCAGAAAGACCCACTCACCTGGTCAGACCCAGATGTGGACCGGCCAGTCCCAGAGGTTGAGGGTGGATGAGGAGCAGGTGCCTGAGATGTGTTTCACAGGCTCCCGCCTGACGAGGCTCCAGGGATTCCTGGCTCTGGGAGGAGCAGGAAGGGGCTCCTCCTACCCTGGGCACCTGCAGGGCAATTCTTGACATTCAGCTCCCTGAGTATTCATTCCATCCCTCCTAGGGAGTGCCTGAGTTATGCTTCTGAAGCTGGAGACCTGACCCTCACCAAACCATATTCTTTTCCAGGCTCAGACTCCATGAAGCATCATGAAGATCCCCGGCCCCTGGGTCTAGAGTCTGGTTTCTCAAAGCGCTATAATCCTGTTCTTTCTTGGAAACATATAAATAAACAACTTTCCTGTCGTCTCAATTCAGCCCATGATCCAGCTTCCTTGGTCCTTGAGAAAATGCCTCTTTAACCTCATGGGCCAGCTGCTAGCTTTGAGCATCTTCCAAGTTGGTTGCTTTGTAAATCCCATGTCTATTCTCTTCTGTCTCTCTGTCTCTGTCTCTCTCTCTCCAGTGATGGAATGAACATGGGGATCGAGGCTAAAATAATTTAGGAATTACTGCCTGGACTAACTTTCTTGCTGGATATATACTAAAGGATTATTTGAAAACAGTTCTGCCTTAATGTCGACAATCCATGTTTTCATGTCATCACTCTTTCTCTAATCCTCACAATAACCGAGGGAGGCAGTACAGCTACATCACACCTGTTTTATAGATGGCTGTAGGGAAGCTCAGGTGGCTAAAGGCTGGGACAGAGCAGGAGCCGGTCTCACACGTGGGATTCCCTGGCTCTGCTTTCTCTCCACTGCTCTTTTTAGCCCACACCACTCAATTTTCCCCAACATAGCCCTGAGCCCAGCCCTGTCTTCCCCAGAGAGTAGAATCCAAGTATGGTCTTTCTGTTACGAGGTCTCAGTCCAAAGGGGACCTCCGAGGAGGGGTCCGAGTGAAGCTCTGCCTTGTTTTTTCTCTGCACCCTATTTCACCGGTAAGGGCTGCACTTAACGCTGTATTTTCCCTCTGCAATTGTACATCGGACCTGCTGGGGCCAGCCTTGGGCAGGGAACCAAAGGCAGCCTCCTGCTCTGTGTCTGAGCCCAGCCGGAATGAGCTAAGCCCTGTGCTCTTCTGTCGATGAGCTAAGGGTGGGGCTGCTTTGAAATTGGACCAGACTCTAAGGAGCACCCACAGGTTTCTCCTCTTCCTCGTTGTTACCTGTCCGTTCTGCGGGCCTGCAGGCTTCTTTTCAGGACCTCCACCTGCTCTCCCCCTTCTGCCCAAAGCCGACACGTCTGCTCTTCTCTTGAACACATTTCTCACAGTTTCCTTCTCCAGGGCATCTGGCCCCTTCACATGGGAACAAAGAGCCTGGGGAAAGAGTAAAAATCTGGGACCTGCTTCTAATATTGGGATTGCTGAGGACCTCGGAGAGCTGATGACCTTGTGACCCTCTGGGTCTCAGGAAGGGCAAAGGGCAAAGGGAAGAGGAGGAGGATGCGATGGAGGGGAACTCCCTTCTACACAGGAAGGTCATTAAAAGCTCCTCTGGTCCTGCAGCGGGTCCTGAGGTCCTGCGGGAGAAGGGGATGGAGACGGCTAATCAAATAGATGCGTGCTTTGACTCTCTCATCAGTGGGGCTGCAGTCGGGAGGTGGATAAATAATCAGGTTGAGAAAAAAGCTGGAAACAGCAATCTCGTGACTTATGTCCTACTTGGTGCTGTGGAAGGCGCTGAGACTCCTCCCAAGCTTCCCTGGCTCCCACGGGAGTGAAAGGGATCCAGAGGTTCCCATCTGTCCCGCGGAGGTGGAGGGAACTCATGGTGCTGGCAGAAACTTCGCTGGGGGTGTGGGGACTTGGGAGGTGGGAGGGTGACCCTAGCCAGGATGAACAGGGTCTGTGCCTCTACAGTTGAAAGTGTTAGGGTGGGCTGCTGGCGACGGGATGTTCGGGAGTCACAGCCAGGGCTCAGGGAGATCCCCAGCTGCAGGAGGCGCTAGAGTGAACTGGAACGAGCCAGGAGGATACTGCACCTGCCCAGGCCATGGGAACAGAACACAAGTTCACTGACCACCTGGCCCCAGCCCAAGAACCCTGTCAGTTCAGTCCTTCAACAGTAGGGGGCAGCAAAAACCCAAAATCGAACAGTAGAACCCCAGGCTTCCCTTGGCGTGGGGCTTACAGGCCATATAAGCTTCCCTGCTCATGAACCCAGATGCCAGCATGGGCAGGACAAGGGGGAGAGGGGTAAAACATGTTAATAGGGAGGTGAAATTTACTTTGAATAATTTCCTAAAATGAGATTTTCTTAAAAGAGATAGAAATATATACAGCTAATTAGTAATTTTAAGTGTGTTTTCCCCTGTATCCCCATCCTAAGTGGGTCAATTGCTCAAGAAACAGCATTATATTCATTTCAATGAACGAAGCTCCTAGTTCTTTCCACATTTTGGTTTAGTGTACAAATATTGCCAACCTACCACATTTTATACAAAGCCTGGTCTCCTTGCATCCTGATCTTCTGGGAAACACGCACAAGGTGTACATCTCTCCATCTCTGGCTTGCCCCCTGCCGTCTTTGCTCTTTCCCATGTCCCACCCACTTTAGGTCTCAGAGGCAGCATGGAAAGGAGTTGGATGTGTCTCATCACTTGACCTCTACATGACTCCTTGGATACTCATCCCTCTCACCGGCCCCTCAACCCACTTACCTGTGCCTCACCCATCCATCAAGGTCTAGCTCAGCCCCACCTCTCCCAGAAGGCTTCCTGAGTCCTGCCCCAAGTCACTCCACCCCATTCCCCAACAAGTCTCCACTGTGCTCTCCTCCTAACCTGCTGGAATGCTGGGTATTTGTATTCTATAATCTACCGCACCATTTGGCATTGTTCTTCTGTAATGTGATTTACTTGGTCTAATGTAATAGCTATTCTTTGGTGTAGTAGTGCATACTAAACGAAATGGAATGTTAATACAGAGTTCTTTATCTGAGTCAGCAGCAGGAAGACTTTGGAACTAAGCCTTCCCAGAACCCCACTAAGGCCCTAGGAGCTCCTTAAAAATTGAGATAGAAGTTCACATACCATAAAATTCACCCTTTTAAAATGTGCAATTCACTGATGTTTAGTATGTTCACAAGGCTTTGCAACTTTCACAACTATCTGATTCCAGAACATTTCTATCACTCTAAACAGAAATTTATTAGCAATTAGTCACTCCTCCCATTCCTGTTCCCACCCACCAATTCCGCATCTCTATCCCCTGGCAACCACTAATATACTTTTTTTTTTTTTTAAATTAATTAATTAATTAATTTATTTTTGGCTGTAATATACTTTTTATCTGTATGGATTTACCTATTTAGAAATTTGTATAAATTACATCATATAATATGTAGTCTTTCCTGTCTGGATTTTTTTTACTTAACATAATGTTTTCAAGGTTCATTCAAGTTCTAGCACGTGTCAATACTTTATTCCTCTTTATGGCTGAAAAATACCTCATTGTATGGATATACCACTTTTTGTTCATTTATGAATAGCTACTTTTTGGCTATGAATAATAATGCTATGAACATTCATTTACAAGACAAGAGTCTTTTTATATACATACACAGAAACAGTATGGGTGACCTTTTAAGAAAAATAACCCACTAGGCGAATTCTCTGGGTGGAGAAGGTTACCATATAAGAGGAGAAGTAATCATGTATGTGGTCAGCAGTAACTTCTGATAGTGGGAAAATGGCTCTTGGAACTTATTGCAAATTTGAACTCAGTATTTCATAGATAGAAAATGGGTTATTTATCTAGTTATCAAATCGTATACTTTAAAAATGTTATATTCAATCTCTTTTTTTCCCCCTTAATCTCTCTGGTAAATGATATAGCTTTCTGATAACTTTCAGGGGTTAAAGACTTCAGTCTAGCACAATTTGATGGTTTTTCCTGCCTCATGAGCTCAGACCTAACCCATGGCCCAGGAACCCGCAGTAAGTAGGGAGAAGTGGATGGTCTGAGCTTCCACTTTCCTGCAGGTTCTCTCCTTCTCCCTCTTTCATTGGTCTTCTTTTGGGCATCCTTTCATCTTCTGTGCATTGGGATCTCAGGAGATGGATTGGGCTGGTGCTGTAGTAATCCAGCCTTTGTAACCAGGAATGCTTCCCAAACTCCAGGGGCACATGGTAAGCTCTTCAAAGCATCCCCTCACTGGTCTCTATTCTGGGCTCTGAATTTCTGCAGCGCATCGAGCATCCAGATGGGATTGGATATATCCATTTCACTTTCCTGCAGGTACCACCAATCTCTGAGTGGTTTTCTTGTCCCTTTGCTTGGCTTGAGAGGTGGTAAAAACTAACTCTTCACACTCACGAGGGGAGAAAAGGGAAATAAGCCACAGCCATTTCCCCAGAGATATCAATTCCTTACTCCAAGCAACTTTCCCACTTCAGAGAATGCTTCTATAATGTCTCGTCCAGTCTATATAGGCTGGTGGGATGGGTCAGTGATGGTCTCATGATGGCTCTCCTCTTTTTCAGTAAGTCTGGAGGAATACCTGCAAACTCCTTGGTGGTTCAGTAGAAATGTTAAGGTGCTGGGGAGAGGGAGTGTGATGGGAATTAACTTCCTGGTGCCCGAGAGGCAGAAGCTTCAAAGATCATGCTTGGAAACTGCCTCACCTCGCTGTTCCCTGAGTCTCAACGTAATCTCCATTCCACCTTCTAAAGTCTGCTGAACACTTCTCAGGTGGGCGTGGATCTTGCTTTGTTTCTGCCTCATCTCCATCCTTGTCCCACTGTCCATGGATATCTGTGATAGTACAGGAGTCACTTTTGGAGGCCGTTCCTCTCACCTGTTGTTAAGAGCTGAACCGTGATCCCCAAATTCATATGTTGACATCCTAACCCCCGGTGTCTCAGAATGTGACTATTTGAAGATGGATCCTTTAAAAAAGCAATTAAGGTAAAATGAGGCCATTAAAGTGGGTCCTAATCCGATATGACTGGTGTCCATATACAAAGAAGAGATTAGGACACAGACACACAGAGAGGGATGACCATGTGAAGACACAGGAGAAGGTGGCCATCTCCAAGCCAAGGAGAGAGGTTGCAGAAGAAACCAACCCTGTAGACAATGTGATCTTGGATTTCTAGCCTCCAGAATTGTGAGACAATAAACTTCTGTGTTTTAAACCACCCAGTCTGTGGTATGTTGTTGTGTCAGCCCTAGCAAACGAATACATGTTTTCCAAACTTCCCTTCAACTCAGCTTCTCCTCTCTCTATTGTTCTTTCTTATTCCACAGCTATGTCACATACTTGTCCAAGTCTCTTGAATAAGGCTGTAAGCTCTCCATGTTAGGGTTTTAACATGTCTCTCTAGTGACAACGAGATTGAGCATCCAATTTGCTTTATACACGTTGGACAGTAGGGGCAGACAGAATCAAAAGCATCAGTCCAAAACTGGTGGAACATCTTGGAGATTTGGCTGGATTCCAGTGACCTGACCTAAAGAGCAGGAAGCTGCCCAGGCGTCACTACAAACCTCCTTCTCCTTTAAGGCCTGATGTAATGCTACCAATCTCAACTAATCAGAACTGACTGTGCCTTCCTCTACAAAGCATGCAACTATGGTCTGCCTTCTATGTTGTAAACCTGGTTATAATACCAAACCCTTACATGGTGCTTATACTTTGAGCCAGACACTATTTAAAGTGCTTTAATAAATTAATATATTATACATAATATATTTATTATATTTATATATTTAAGTTAGATAATATAAATTTATATTATATATTAATATATTATATAATTAATATATAATAAATAATAATACAAATATATAATATAAATATATTACAAATAAGTAATAAATAATATAATATATAATACTATTGTTATAAATATTATAAATAGTACCATATATATTAATATGATATATAATTTATAGGAACCATTTTATAGCATCCAAGTCCTAGAGAAGTCAAGTATCTTGCCCAGGGTTGAGCTGGCATTCAAATTCAGCACACTGGTTTCCAAGTCTGTGCTTTTAAACACCTGCTGTGGTAGCTCCCTCATGGGTTTCTTGGCTTCTACTACCAGGTTTTATGTCCCTATATGGCAGCGACCACATCTTACCCATCCTCATTTCCATCCCTTTAATCTCTCTTTCCTCACTCAGCCTTGTGTTTGGTGCTTGGAAGACATTAGAAGCTTAATAAAAATTTGCTGAATTATTGACCTATTTTCTCATGTCACAAACAAGGAAATTAAGACCCAGGAGCAAAGCCCTCAAATCCAAGACCAGAACCCAAGCATCCTGACCCCTAGGTATTGTAAAGCCTGGCTGGGTCAAGTTCTGAAGTATCTCAGGCCCAAAGAAGCAGGAATCTGTATTAATAAAAATACCCAGAGATTTCCCTTAAGATTCCACTTTCAGTATGTCTTGTCTATATCACATCACTGACTTTCTCTAAATTAACTCCATGAAATATTCTGGTGATTATAGAAAGGAAGGGTTTGCAGAGGGGAAAGGAAAACATTGATTGAGCACTTCCATGTGTCAGGCACCATGCAGTGAGTTCAGATTTGTTATCTCACTTATTGTCAGACCAACTCCCAAATTTAGGCAGTATTTCTCCCATCATTATCGACATGGAAACCAAGGTTCAGAGTGGTTGAATAACTTCCCCAAGACCACAGACCTGAGATTCAAACAGGAGTATGACTTCAAAGGTTGGGTTTTCCTGCCCCACCACCAGGGCCCATCTCAACAACAGGATGACACCTTCAGAGAAGAAAATATTGACTCTGGGGGATGCCAGGGCTTGTGTTTGCACTGTGGCTGTCAGGCAAGGGACCTGGGGCAGCTAACCTGGAAAGCCCTGGATAGGGACCAAAATTCCTCCCCAGACCTCTGGATGTTGGGAAAGTAAATTTACATTCTTCATGTCTAGTTTCCCCCTTGTCGTATGGGGGCAGGATTGCCATCCCATGAGAAAGCTTTCCAGCTCGGGAGGGGTGCTTTCCAGCTCGGGAGGGGTCCTCTCCAGCTGCCCTAAGGTCTACACCATCTACAGTTTTCTTGAAGGGGCTGAAGTTCAGAAAACCTGGGTTCTAGGCCTGGTCCTGCCACTTACTAGCTGTGTGACCCAAGGTGAGCTGCTTTCCTCTCTGGCTCTGGGCCTTGGTTTCCTCATCTGGAGAGAAATCTACCTTAGCCACCACGACGTACCACTGTGCGGGGTTCCTCCTAGGGCTTAGACCTGAAACCCCATGATTGCAAGTTTCTTGGGGTCAGTACCTGCTTCAACACACATGCATTACTCAGGAAAGGGCCATACTTAGTGTAAGTTTCAGATGGTTTTCAGACAGCAGATTTTGAATGGACAGGAGAGAGCCTGGGGGCATTGGCCGAGGGAGAGGAGCATGAAATGAGGAGACCAACAGGGGGAGGTTGACATCACCAACCAGCCTTCACAGTGTAGTGGGACCAGCAGACTGAGCAACAGGCCACTGGCACCCACCAGTGTGTTGCCTTGGCCACCCAATTATCCTCTCTGGACCTCAGTTTCCACATCTGTCCACTCACTGTATTCCAAAGCCAGACTGGATTCTGTTTAAAGCTGGGCAGGCCTATCTTCCCACCTGGGCATCCCTGCCAGGATACCTTTTCTTGCCCTGCTCTCTCCTGGGTACACCTCTCCTTTCTCTCAGCATCTTGGCTGGGCATCAGTCTGCCCCTTTCCTACTAACTAGAAGCCAAGGAACAGGGTTGAAGGTGGAAACACTAAAGGGAATCATTCTCCTGTCTACTATGGAGCAGCTGAGGGACACCTGGTTGAACTCTGCATCTAAGCCCTAAGCTGTGCCACCCTCTGCATGGCCTCCTGAGCATCTCTTTCTGCCGTATAATAAGATCTCAATTGATGTTGGTTTTCCTTTTCATCTTTCTTACATTCTGACCCTCCCAGCTTTGAGTGAGAGAGGGAAAACACAGGAAAGGCCAGCACAGATTTACACAGAACTTTACAGTATAAAGAAAACTTTCATATTCACTGTCTAATTGACGCCCATAACATCAGAGAGAATGACCATGCCTGGGTGAGAGTCCCTTCTTGCATTTTCCTAGGACTTTGTGCTTCTCCTTTTTTAGCTGTCAGCACTAATGTGATGTCCTGCTTTAATGTCTGTCTTCCCCAGTGAACCTTAAACTTCATGAGATTAGAGGCATGTGTCTGCTCCCTGCTGTGTTCCCAAAGCCTAGCACATAGCTGCTGCTCAAAAAATATTTGTGGTTTGGTTGAGTGACTAGATGAAGAGCCATCACAGTTTCGATTTTACAGATGAGGAAACTGAGGCCCCAAGAAGCCAAGCGACTTTCTCAAAGTCACCTAGCTAATCAATGGCAGAAATGGGATTCTTTCTGGCTCCTAGCTTAGAAGGTTGAAGGAGTGGGCAAGGGTCATTCACCTTCCATCATCTTAGAAGTTTGAAGGAGTGGGCGAGGGTCATTCACCTCCCGTCAGCTTAGAAGGTTGAAGGAGTGGGCAAGGGTCATTCACCTCCCATCAGGCATGGCAGAACAGGGCTGTCACTCCCAAGACAGAACATTGTTACCTCCCCTATCACTCCCCACCCCATTTCCTTCTACCGAGATGTCTTGGGAGGGTGTATGCACACATCATACTGTCGTATATGTATGTTTATGTGTCCCTCCACCCAACCCTACCCTGACCCAGAATGGGAACTGCTTAAGCACAGTGGCTGAGCCTTCTTTTAATCTGTATCTTTAGGGTCTAGCACAACGCCTGGCACATTATAGGTACTCCATCTGTTTTTGAGGATGGAATGATTGACTCATGGATTAACCTTCCAGTAGCAGCTCCAAGTGTCTTTTGGATATAACACTCTTGGTGCAAGGTCAGAGTGAAGCTCCTCTAAGCCAGGTGTGCCCCTTAGTGGAACCAGTGCAGGGGTGGTGTCAACAGTATTGGGTGTTGGGTACCATTCCAAAGACTATGAGCCCCTGAAGACAGAGCCTGTGGGAAACCTACAGGACTGATCCATGGGATCCTCTCGGGCAGGAGGGTCTTGCAGAGGTCTTCTCATCCAGCCTCTTCTTATCTTACACGCGATATGCTGCTCCAAAGGCAGAGTGACTGCCTGAGCCCAGGCTCCACCCCCAGCCCGAGCTTCTGGTTCCCAAGGGCCTGCAAAACCAGCTGAGAAGTTAAAGAAATCACTTCCAGTCATCAGAAGTGTCCCACGTGGGTCAAAGTTGGGTCACAAAGATTAGCCATCAAGTTCATTCCTTCTTTCTCACAGTCTTTGGGCCAGGGCAGTGTTTGCCCTTAGGACTGTCATCCAGAGAGGCACCAGCAATGCCCTGGCAGAGTGTTGACACTCAGCTGTCACCTGGGGTCTTTCCTTCCCTTCCTCCACCAACCCCCCCCCCCCCCACCCTCCGCCCCGAGCTCACTGACATCACATAAGGCTGCAGGGTTATGTGAGGGACAGAGCTACCCATAGGTTGATGTTGATTATCATCACCATTATTTGATTATATTATTATTATTAGCTTATATTTTTATAGTACTTTATGGCTCACCAAGTACTTTGCTACATGTGATCTCATTGGATTGGGTAGCATGCAAGTAGCCTCCATTTTAGAGATGAGAAAATTGAGATTCAGAAGAGTAATGTGACATGCCCAAGGTTACAGAGTTAATATGGCAGAATGGAGACTCAAGAGCAGATTTCCCTGTTTCATATTCAGTTTTATCCCGCAGTCCTCACTCTGCTCAACTTCTTCTTTTTCCACTTTAAGGTTATTAAAAGTGCACCACTGGTCCTCGAGTCTTCCACTTCTACTAGGATTCGCTTCAGTCACCCCGTCTCCTGGATCCCAGTGAGAAACATGGCACCTCCGTAGTTGAGACCCACAGTGCTTCTGAGACAAGTTCCTTGCATGGTGCTGGGGTGGGGGTGGGGCTTGTGGGAGAGATGCGCTGAAAACCCCAGGAAGAGACAGAGCTGGCACGACCTCAGAGCAAAGGATTATAGGGCCCTTGCCATGTGCCACAAAGGGCGCTTCATTGACTGTCAAGCTTTCTGACCCAAGAGACTTTCTACTCTGGTAAATGAAAATGTGTGTCCAAGACTCTTGAGATTAGTGGGAGGTGGCCTCTGCTCTGGGAAGTTGGCTTCGGCCGGGGTACCCAGGTACTGATAGAGGCTCACACTGCTCTCAGCCAGCTCAGTGGTAGCTGCTGCCAACAGTGGCTCATGGCTTCCCTCCCTCCCTTCCTTCCTTCCTTCTTCTTCCCACAAATATTTATGAGCCTCTACTATGCTCAAAGCATCTTCTGGGTCTTGGGGATTCAGCAATGAACTGGGAACCTAAAGAGATCAACTATCTGGTACATGAAGAGCTTGGTGCAGGGCCCAAGCTCTCTCTGCACCAGAGAAGCCCTGAGCACTAGGAATATTGCTATACCTGCCAGGAACTGAAAGAAGTTCAGAAAGCTGGCCTCACCTAGAGGGATTCCACAGAATAACCTCCCTGGGAGGGCAGTGACTGAACACACCACATCGGAGGCTCAGCTCCTGCTCCCCCAGGCTGCAGTCCGTTGGAGAGATGAGCCACAGAAAACAGGAGTGACTTTCTCCCTCTCCTCTCAAAGTCCATGGGCTCCCCCTCCCTCAGTTGGGCAGCCGGCAGTCAAGTGGACACTCTGTGAGGCACTGCCAGACTCTGTTCTCACGTTACAGCTCCCCAGGTCCTCCCTCAGTTCAGCTGTGGCCAGTGAAATAGGTGGTTCGGACAACAGAGATGGAAAGGATGTAGGGCTCAGTGGCTGGAGCCCTGGTCCTGACTTCCGGAGCCAGTTTCATCCTCTAGATGAGGAGGGATGAGCCAGATCTCTGACAGATTCCAGGTGACCCAGATTGTCTAAGAATGACCCAAGCGGGACCTGATATCCCTCCATTTATCTAGAAGGGATCCAGAATTTCTAGGGTTTGAAGTCTCCTGTGTGCCCAGTATCCCAGGGAGACCAAGGCAACATGCTGGAGAGAAGTGACTTCAGTCACAGTTTCCACTGAATTAGGCTGAGTCAAGGTCAGATCATGCCCTGCAGTGACTATGATGGCCCTGTGGACCTCCTCCCTCCCTGATGATGACAAGTTCTCATTCCTTCCTTCATTCTTCACACAACAAGTATCTGCTGAATGCTATGCGCTCTGCACTGCATCTTTGAGGACACAGTGATGGACAGTGTGAGGCATCTGCCCCCGAGGAACTCTTCCAGGAAGTCTTATTCCTACTGAGCATCTGTTACGTGCTAGCCACTGTGATATGCCCCCAAAGTCACAGGGGGAACACCCAGACCCTAACATGAAGGGTCTCAGAATCTAACAGCGGAGGCCAGTTGTGAACACAGGGCACGGCAGGTGGCCTGTCAGAGAGGCACTCCCTTACAGGGAGCCAGTGATGAGGTCCCACCTGGGCAGATGCTTCAGAGGACAGTCCTTGGAAGCATGTAGGAGTGGGGGACAAAGAGTGTTCTAACAGGGGGTGCATATAGGCACGTTCGGGGTGGTAATAATTTAATGTGGCAGTAGTGTCCCTACCATGCAGGGGAGACAAGCCTGGGGAGGTAGAAGTTGCCAAAGTACAAAGAATTCAGGCACCATTTGGAGGGACTTGGATTTTTTCCCCTTTGTGGGTAATAGGGAGCTATTGAAAGTTTTAAATAGGCTCAGATTTACATTTTACATAGATGGCAAGCGTCCAAGGAAAGAAGGCAGTAGAACTGGGAAAAGGAAACCTGGGTGCATCTTTGGATGTGGGATGAGGAAGAAGGAGAAGCTAGGATGACTCTCAGTCTTGGGTCTTGGGCCATTTACTGAGGGAACCGAGGGGCCTGGAGGGGAGCTGGTGATGGTGGGTTCTGTGCACGTGGATTGCTGTCAACTGTGGAACATGGTTTATGCCATCAGAAGGTTCGGATAAAGAACAGGTAGTTGGGAGGAGGGAGAGAGGCCCTCACATGGCAGTGATGGGGAGCCCTTATGATGGAGAACATTTAAGGATTGAGAGGGTCTGTGGATATTGAGGCAGAGGTAAGGAGAGCAGAGGATAAGTAAAGGGGAGTAAGAAGAGGTTCTGGAGACTGAATTCCCTGGATGGAGCAATCTGCAGTCCTAGGACAGAGCCAGTCATATTCCCAGATCACTCGTTGGATTTGGGTGGAAAAGACTGGCACAAAGGCAGCAGGAAATTTTTGTTCATTTCGTCATTAAGCTAGAGAGTTCAAGCATCTGGTAAATTGCTCAGACCCCTATTGCATGACTCAGGCATGCTCCGCCTGTCTGCCAGAGCCGGGAGCATGACGGAAAATGTGAAGAAGTCTTGGCCTTGCAGGGCAGGGAGAGTCCGGGGAGAGTCAGGCTGTGGTGGGCATGGGTGGCCGGATCACCTACTGGAGGAGGAAAGGGGACAAGGGGCAGCTCCAACCTACAGTTGCACGTCCTAGTTGCTCGGGTGTGTGGGTGTCTTTCCTCTTTGTCACAAGTGATATTCACTTCCTACCTTATTATTATTATTTTTTATTTGTCAACAGAATCTCCACTACTTGAAGTAGAATGAAGAGAGAACTGTATTTGTCACTCATTTCCCATCTCTGTTCATTTCTTTCTTTCCTTCTTTTCCTTTTTCCCCATTTTTTCTTTTCCTCTTTCCTTCCCTCATTCCTTCTTCTCTCCCTTTCTCGATTCCTTTCCCACTTACCATGTATCCAGTCTGGAGCTAGGCTCCAGGTTTACAATCAGATAAGTGTCTTCAGTCCCTGAATGTGAACATAATCAGTTGAGCTTTGTGACCTCGAGAGAAGGTGGTGTCTTGGGGTGGAGAGAATCCTTTTTCCCAAATGCGGGTGCAGGACCTGCCTCTGGAGTGGTCACTTTTCAGTTCAATAAACACTGGGGCCCTTCTGTGTGCAGAGCATGGGGTGAGGCAGCCCCTCCTCAGTCCCCAGCTGGGCTCAAGAGTCGGGAACCATGAGGCTCCCCAGGCCTCTGGCACTGAGACCGATTCTTGTCTGGACCACAACACCCGCTTCCTTCCAATGGGCTCTGTTCACTATGCCACCCAGGGCACCCATGTTCCCCCAGCTTTAGGAATTCAATAGAAAGATAACATATAGTTCCGGCTTCCAAAGAGTTCATGATCTTGGGGGTAAATGACATCCATATACAGAGCTGTGTAGGGTGTGACGAAGCATCTGAGACAGTGAGTCTGACAGAGAGGGCTTCTGAGACCAGACAGGTAGGGAGGTGGCATCTGAGCTGCAGATGGAGGAGAAGGGAGGGCAGCATTTGAGTCCCAGGAGCAAGGACTGTGTATAACTCTCTCCCTGTGCCTACAGCACCAAGCATGGCGCCTGGTGCTTAGCAGAAGCTCAAAACATCTGCAACGTTGAGTAGAAGCATCAAATGCCATTTTTGTGAAAACTTCTCTGATACTTTCAGTGAGTTTAGAATGTCCTGAGACATTTTATAATCCAAGTAACATAGATAATAAAATCCACATTTTTCCTCATTGCAGGAAAATTAGAAAATGTCAGTAAGCAAAAGGAAAAAAGAAATGCTTGGGATTCCCCACCCAGAATTACATGCTGTTGACATTTTAATACAGATCCATCCAGACTTTTTTCTGTTTATTTACATGTATTATATATAAATACACAGACATATTTGGAGAGACTTATATAAATGGAATGGCCATATTGTATGCTATTGTAACTTGCTATAAACGTTTTTTTGTTAAATTTCTAATCCACTTTGCTTAAGCTTTGGTCCATAGTCATCAGTCTGCTCCTATTATAGCTCATTGGGACAACTGTCAGTGGGCAGTGATAGAGGCTTCCTAATACCTGTCTCTAGGGCCTGGGAATGCCCTAGCAACAATCCTGACATCTCTGGGTTTCCACTGGTCACTGACAACTATTAATAAAGGCAATAGCAATTATAACAAGAATAAGAGTGGCTAACAATTACCAAGCGCTTCCTACATGCCAGGTCCGGGGCTAAGGGGTTTATAGACATTATCTCAAGGGATCCTCATACAACCCTATGAGATGGACACTGTTATTGCCCCCCATTTTATGGATGAGAAAACAGGTTCAGAGAGGTCACACAGCTGGTAAGTGACAGAGCTGGGACATAAGCCCAGGCTGAATCTTTGTTTATCTTTGAGCATTTTCTCTGTCATCTCTTAACTGAACTTCCTCTTGGCCAAAGACATCCTGTCAATATCAGATATGTGAGCCTTCAATTCCAAACGTCAATGGAAATAATTTTAATACTTTGATCTCCTTTTAAGTAATTAAATTATGTTATGAAATTTATTTTTAAAAATCTAAGTGTATGTATTAGTTTCCCATTGATGCTATAATAAATTACCGTAAACTTAGTGGCTTAAGACAAGTTCGGTAGGTCAGAAGTCCAGCACGGGTCTTACTAAGCTAACATCAAGGTGGTGGCAGAGCTGTGCTCCTCCAGAGGCTGTAGCGAGAGCCCATTTCCTTGTCGTTTCCAGCTTCTAGAGGCTGCTCGGATTCCTTAGCTCATGACCATTTTCAAAGTTCATCACTCCAACCTCTGCTTCTGTTGTCACACGTCTCCTCTTTAACATCAATCCTCTTGCCTCCCTCTTAAAAAAAGGTTCACTGGGCCCACTTGGATAATCCAAGACAATTTTTCGATCCCCAAATCCTTAAGCTAATCACATCTGCAGAGTCCTTTTTGCTGTATAAGGTAACACATTCACAAGTTCTGGGGATTTGGATATGGCCATATTTGTGAAGAGAGGCTTTATCCTGTCTACCACAGTGTGTGTCAGGGCAATAGTGAATAGTATAAATAAGACAAATAAATAATAAAATTATCTTCCCAATGTTAAACTCCAAAATCAGCATGTAACGGATGAGAGTAGCACTCAGCAAAGACCGCCTAATGAGGTGCCTTCCAGCAGAGGGAAAAATGATGTACTAAAGAGCACAGAGGAAGGGCAGCCAGGTGGCAGATGCTTTCAGCACCACCCTAATCTGTCTAGGGCTGGAGATGTTCAGATGATTTGATGGGGATGTCTAGTTATTTTTACCATCAAAACCTGAGGCCATTATGTTTTCCTGCCAGAAGAGAATGTACCCATCAGGCCAACATTTGATACTCATGTTTCTCTTTGTAAATTGACGTCATCAGTCTCTTGTGAGTTAGCTGCAGTGACTCAGCACCGCCAGGATTGATAAACTCAAAGACATGGACAAGGTTGAATTTCTGGGTCAAGGAAACATCATCAAGGTAATGCCACCCTAGGGAGCATTCTTGGGGTCTGCCAGCTGGCCCAACCCTGGTGATGCCAGACACTGCCTTTCAGATATAGGTACTTGATTCCTGGTTACTTACAGCAACTAACAGTAAGAATTATGTCCAGATTTTCTAACCATGAGATTCAGACAATGATCCATCATGTTTACTACTATTTTCACCCCACTTCAATAGGCATTTTTAACAAGCAAATTATGTAAAATAAAGCTTGCTAGAAAAAAAATCACAAGAAGAAATAAAATATTCAAGAGGCAAGGTGCTGTAGAGAGAGGGCTGATAGCAGGATCTGAAATCCAGCCTGTAAGTCCCTGTGTGATCTGGGACAAGCCTCTTTCTCTCTCTGAGCCTCAGTTTCCTCATCTGCAAAATAAGGTGTGTGGTCTAAATCAGTGATTCTCAACCGGATGGAACATTAGAACCACCCAGGGAACTTTTGGAGGCTGTTGATGCCCAGGCCTCACCGGGATGGGGTACCACTGTCTCTGAATGAGCCAAGGTCCTTTCTACATCTTCTATTGTCTCATTCCATGAAAGGTCTGGAACTTGTCAATGAGAATCTGGGTTCGGATTTATTGGAGGCATCCATCCTCCTTACTAAATAGCAAATTCAACGAGACAAGGAAATGAAAATTGAGTGTCTACTACCTACAAAGCACTAAACTAGATCCCTTAGGGGTGCCTGCACTCAAAGACCTTACTGTGTGTCAGCTAGGTGGCCACGTACCCAAATAATTATAGGTAAAAGGGGATGGACATTGTTCCTTTTAAAATTAATCACACTCATGTATTAAATGAATAATTCCTTTAACCTCTACTGGGCTTCTTTTTATCAGAAATTCAGAGCCTGCATTACATTACCTTTCTCAGCAAACGGGGGATGAGAAGGATCCCCTGGTGAACAGAGCTCTAGCAGCCAAAGCAAGCTCTCTGGCCCCCTACCTGGTGGTCTTTATAGAACATTTAGAAGTGACACAGCACCAGGTTTCACTTTTAATGTTGATTGAGTGCTTATTATGTGCCAGACACTATTCCAAGAGTTTTATGGATGTTAACTCATTTGATCTGCAAATGATCCTATGAGATAAACACTATTACCTTCCCCATATCCCAGATGAGGGCAGTGAGACAGAGAGCTCAGGCCACTTGCCCAAGGTCACAAGCTGCTCAGTGGGGAGCTGGAACTGGAGACGGGTTCTAGAACTCGTGCTCCCAGCCACTTATACATGGATTCTGGGCCTTCCATGAAATGTTCCATGTCTGCCCATAATAACGCCTCCAAAGGATGAGTAACATGGGAAATGTTTATGTTACAATGTTAGGTGAAAAGTTAGTACGATAAACTCATAAAAGTACCTGATCAAAGACTGGGTAAAGTCAAAACAAAACAACAATCACTAAAAAACTATACACAGTGAAAAAGATTGAAATATAATCATAAGAAGAGACAGAAGGAAAATAGCAAACTATTAAGAATACTCAGAAGATGGGATTACAAATGAATTTAAAATTCTTCCTGTTTGTATTTTTTCATTAAAGACTATGCTTTCCTATAATCTCATACTTGAGTGGCAAGTAAGTTATTACTCTTTTTCTGTAAGAAAACATTAGGGCTAAGCTCTGATACTGCAAACAATAGTTTTGGCTTCAAAACTTGGCAGATCAGTAATTTGAAATTTAAAAGATCTTTTCTCATGGATGTAAGAGTATCCATAATGATAAAATTATTTTTAAACTAGCATTTTGAACTAATAGTCCCAGATACTGTTGTAAGAACGTTATAATTCCTTATTTAGTGAGAAAGGAATTGTTTTAGCCCCTTTATAGTGATGATTAAATGACTCGCCTGAGTTTGCAAAGCTGGGAACTGATGCGAGACAGTCTCTCTGTCCAGCTTAGAGCTGAGGTGTCTCATGTTTCTCCCTGGCTTGCTTCCTCTCACTGCAGTTTTCATTCTGAATATGCCAAATTTTGACTACGTTTTCAGCTAACCAGAGTTTGATGACTTTCCTGGGGACCTAATTTGTCCTCAGAATATTTTTTGTAGGGTTCCATCACAGGCTTTGCAAAACTATACAAAAAGGATCTTCCAGGTTGGATGCTCTTTTCTTAGTTATGACCAGAACTCATGCCTCACTTCTGGCAACTTCCACCGAAATCTAGTTCTCCCGCTCCACCTGCAGCATATACCTGGTGCCTGCCGTCTCAGCTGGGGCAGGCCAAAGCTGCCTTCTTTAGGACCATATGTGGAAAGAGAAGCCATTCCTAGACTTTTTCTACCCTTTCAAAGGGATTGTTGGTGCCGAATCAGTGTTATTTGTGAGTTCTTTTGGAGGGTCAAGTTCAGGTAAGGAGAGAAGCCCAACTACCCACACCATCTGCATGAGACCTGCCTAAAATAGCATCACTGAGATAGCAAGCATTCTTGGTCCAGGCTATGGCATCATCTAAAAATGAAAAATTCACATTAGATTATTGGCTTGGGCTTGGCCCTTTATTTTGGATCTCAATCCTTATTCCAAAAAGGTCTATTTAATTTCATGCTGGGAATTTTCCCCCCCATTTCCTATACCAACGAGAAGAGAGAACTTCTCTTCATTTCAGAGGTCTAGAACCCTACTGACCGAGCCTGGGAAATAGGGAGCATAGCAGAGCTGCCTGTGAGATTGACAGACATTGTGTGCAATCTGCAAAATTCCATGCCTATCTTAGCTAGAGGGCAGCAATTCTCAGGGGATCTTCCTGTGGGTTAACAGTTGACATGCTTACGGAGGGAGGAATTGGGTCCCTGGGATGTGAGGGAAGTGTAGTTACCTGTGCCCCTTGTGAAAGATGCCATCAGCATCCTGCCCCATGGTTTGAATCGCCTGATGCCAGGTCAGAGCTGAGGCTGTATAAAAGGCTGAAACTCCTGAGAGCACCTCAGTCCACCTGCCTCCTGG
Source organism: Balaenoptera borealis (assembly GCF_965194805.1). Classification (NCBI taxonomy): domain Eukaryota; kingdom Metazoa; phylum Chordata; class Mammalia; order Artiodactyla; family Balaenopteridae; genus Balaenoptera; species Balaenoptera borealis. The sequence continues at coordinate 84,458,387 of NC_138860.1, read as the reverse complement.
GTGATCTGCTCCAGTGCTGAACCAGGTGAAGGCATCTTGAGGACCAGGAGGGACTCTCGGTGCTGGTGCTTTGGGCAGACAGAAGCCCTGGATGGAGGCTGAGGACAATCTTGAAGAAAGACAAGGAGAAAAGTGGGTTTGAAAGGGAGGATTCTGCTGGAAGGGGAGGGAGGATTAGTGGAAGGGAAAGAAGGATTGACGTCTTTTTGAGGTTGCAAAAAAATCATTTGAAATTATGGAGTTCCTAGGTTGAAACTGTTTGCATGCCTCTTGTAACTCATTTGGGGAGATTGGGTTTTAAAAATCTGATCATTATAAAGAAGAAATCTGGTGAATTCATAGTTCAGTTTTAAATGTAAGGAAATTATCTTGGGCTAGTTGAACTTAAAACTTCTGTATTTTCTTCCAGCTTCATTCAGCTCCTGCTGAGATGTCCTGCCAGCAAAACCAGCAGCAGTGCCAGCCCCCTCCCAAGTGTGCCCCCAAAGGCCCAGCCAAGTGTCCCCCCCAAGTGCCCAGCCCCCTGCCCACCTCCAGTCTCCTGCTGTGGCCCCAGCTCTGAGGCTGCTGTAGCTCTGGGGGTCGGGGCTGCTGCCTGAGCCACCGCAAGCTTCGCCGATCTCTTCGACGCTGACACCATAGCTCTGGCTGCTGCTCTGGGGGCCGCTGCTGAACTGGGCCATGAAGACCACTGAGGAGCGACACTTCAGGAGCCAAAGTGCTGATGACCTGCCCAGCCTGAGTCTTCTCTTTTTCTGGTTTGGAAGAACGGAAGAAGAGCGTGGAAGCGCTTCTGAAATGCTTAGCGTTTCCCTCTTCTTCCTGCCCATGTTCATCCCTTTGTGAGGTCTAGATGTTTAACCTCTGACATTCACTGGCCTGATTCCCCTCTCAGATACAGTTCTTTGGAGGACTTGGATTGGAGTTCGGTTATGAAGCTGTTTTCCCTGTAACAATAAAGCTTTTTCTTCCTGATGTCACTGCCTCCTGATTATTTTGTTCACCTCTCCCACTCCCCACCCCCTGCCTCAAGCCATCCTCCCTTCCCTTCTTTTAAATGTAAGTGGACACTTAAAAAAATCAGTTTGGGAAACAGATTGCAGCACTGAAGCTACTTAGACCTCTGGGAAATAATATTCCCTTTTATGATCTGAAGAAGGGAACTTTAAGCTTGAAGGAAAGGATCATGTCCGAGACCATTCCTCTGACACAAGTTTTCCATGAGGGGGGCCAGGAACGGGTTTTCAGAGAGGAGATGGTGGTACCCAGAAAGGTCGCAGTGAGATGACTCTGGGAGGGTTTCTTTCAAGCACTGGGTGATAGTTTAAAAAAGAATTCATTTCCTAGTCATGGGCAATAAGATCACCTAAAGTGCTCATTCTGGGCTCCAATGAATGGACACCTTTACTTTTCTGATTATTATAATCCTGGGGGCTTCCATCAGTTGACTAGAGAAGAAAGCTGATGGGGGTTAGTTTCTGGGGGACTGTTTAGGAGGCAGGTATGGAATGTCTGAGCCCATTTCCCCTGGCTCCTGAAAGCCTGAGTTTGGGTCTGAGTAAGGAACCAAGAAGGAACCCCTCCTCTGCCAAAGACTGTCTCCATGTGGTTGGGGTGTGTGTGTGTGTGTGTGTGTGTGTGTGTGTGTTTGTGTTTGTGTGAGGGAATGGAGGTGGGACCCGGGGGGCTTCTGTCACTGCGTTGGGTTTTCTGTTTCCTTTAGGAATAGGATGGTTCCTTCAGGAAAGACTCAGTAGTGATACAGTAAGTCCCCTACATACGAACCTTCAAGTTGTGAACTTTCAAAGATGTGAACGTGCGTACTCATGTCCAATCACATAAGTTAGTTCACACATCTGGCGTACATTGTCACATGCAGCCTGCCCTCCATCTCCTACTGCTGACGATCCTTCAGCTCTACCATCTCCCACCTCCTCTCCCTCCTCTAGTCAGTAACTCTTCTTGCCTGTTAACCCGATGCCAGCCCCTGTATGCCAGCTGTTGAACTGTACTATCGTATTTTTCAAGGCACTGTACTGTAAGATTAAAAATATTTTCTTTATTTTTTGTGTTTGTTTTTTAATGTAGTATTTGTGTGAAAAGTATTATAAACCTATTACAGTAGAGTACTATATAGCCGATTGTGTTATTTGGGTACCTAGGCTAACTTTGTTGGATGTACGAACAAATTGGACTTATGTACAAGCTCTTGGAACAGAACTTGTTCATATGTAGGGGACTTACTGTAGAAATGATAATTCTGAATCAGGCTTTTATGTACAAGATGAACTCTTCCTTTGATAAGCGTTAACAGTGATGGGTAAAATAAGTTAGTGTATGAGGCTACAGCAAGTCCATATAATGAGCGTGTACTTGCCCAAATCATCTCCCAGAGGAGATCCTGTCTCCATCTTGTTACTTCATTACTTCCTCTTTTCTAATACTGACCTAACCTTTCAAATGTCTCATCTGTATGCACCAACAGGTGGCCCTAGGTACATGCAACCTGTTAATCAGGCTCTAAAGCCATGTTAAATGAAACTGGTGTCTTTTTGTGACTTACCTTTCCTTGTGTGCACACTCATGCCTCTCCCAGCTCACTCACTCCCAAACCTATGTTTCACCATCAATTCTTGAATTCTTAGTCTTGGATTTCACTTTTACCTCATATTCATGGTTGTGGGCTGTTGCATTGATTAAGAAGCAGTTCTGAAACCAGATGACCTCCAAAGTCTTTCCCAATTCTTAAAAGTTAGTTATTCTAAAGGCACAATTTTTCATGGGCACTTTGGACCTTTGGAAAGGTCTCCTTTCCTCCCTCCCTCCCTCTCTCTTTCCTTCTTCCTTCCTCCCTCCCTCCCTTCCTTTCTTCCTTCCTTCCTTCTTTCTTTCTTCTTTCTCTTCACATTGGGCAGTGGCCCCAGGGAGAACCTATCTTCAAAAGGAGTTTGGGGTGAGGTCAGGAGTGGAGAGTCTCACAAGCTGGCTTGGTATTTGGCAATTCGACCAGCATCCTGCGCAAGTTTTTCTTTCAGGCCCACCAGGGCTGTATGGGGGTATGGTAACCTGACTACATTCACAGCTCTCCTGGTCTTAATTATTCCATAACTTTGCCTGGGGTTTTCTTCCAGTCTCCCGTGACAAAGAAACTGCCACTGAGATTCTCATAGGCACGTCCTCACCATCATCTTTACTCAATCCCACCCGGAAGCATCTGGATGAAACCCAGCAGGCTTTTCGCATAAACTGTGGCCTTCCCCGAGGGGCCAAGGACCAAGATGCTGAGAGATGTGAACTAAGATAACAAGTGAACTATTGGGGTGGCCAAAAAGTTCGCTTGGGCTTTTCTGTAAGATGTTACAGAAAAACCCGAACTAACTTTTGGGCTAACCCAATACAAACTAGCATCTAGGTGACTACACTGGGATGAATGTGTGAACAGGGGAACAGTGTGTGTGTGTGCATGTACACTGTAGAAAAGGGCAAAGAGAACAGGTCCCAAGAAAGGGGCAAAGTTCTCTTCACTTGAGCCCCAATGCCCTGTCTTAGCACACACACAGCCCTCTCAGCTACGAACAGAGGTCTGTTTGGAAAGTAAATATGCTACAGCAATCCTGGCACCTCTGTGAGGTGACTTGAATACCCATGTGCACCACCTATGGTGCTACCTGAGTGATGAATGTCTCTGGGATGTAAGCGTCAGCTGAGAATGTCTATTGGGAAATGGGCCCCTCCCAAGAGCCAGCGCCTAACTGGAATCTTATAAAAGGTTCTCAGTCCATTGCCTAGCAGGTGGTGCATTCCAGTTAGAAAGCTGAGTGAGTCTTCCAGTGGAACCAGGGTCTGGTAAGTCTCCAAGTGGAACCTGGGGGAGGAGGATGGGAAGAGTTGAAGGCAGAGGGGAGGAGAAGGCAGAACACAGCCAGCAGGTAGATACAGAAAGAGGGCCCTGGAGAGTGCCTTAAGCTTCAAGTGAGCTGACCTCTCCAGGTGTCATGAGGACATGGAAGCCAGATTGGGGTTGGGGGGGTGACTCTGCAAGGTGACACAGCAAGTCTGTAGCAGAGATGTGACTGGAATCCAGGTCTTTGGCTCCCTGACCTGGGATGTATTTCCATCCTCTGCACCACTCTCTTTTTCCTTATGGTCATGGGGAGTGAGAGGCATAGGCAGGAAAGAATGACTAAGACATGCTTCTGGTGTTCATAGATTCTTTAGATCTGGGTGGTTGGGACAGACGGACATATGTGTGATTTTGGTATTTTCTAACTGAGGTAGTGCTGACGCAATGCTAATGATAGGCGAATACCATTTGAAGGTCTAGGGCCACAGCGAAATGGGGGAGGGGAAAAGAGCCAGGAGATTTTGGACTGGATCAGACAGAAAAATTACCACAATATCCTCTTTCTTTTCCACTGTGGTGCACTTGGGTGGTCCTTACTCTAGTCAGAGAAAATGGAAAACCATTGATTCTTTGCATAGACTGTTTCCCACTCTATGCAGGTTTAACTCAGTGGAACTCACTCACTGGAACACTTGTTTGGGGTTTGTTCCTTTGCTTCCCCTCTTTCTTGCGCGCGCGCACGCGCGCGCGCGCGTGTGTGTGTGTGTGTGTGTGTGTGTGTGTGTGTGTGATTTCCTTCCTTGCATTATGCCGGGCTCACGTGCTCACAAAGTCAAATCTCAAAAGCCCCGTGTTGCAAAGAAACAGTGCTCCCATGTGAAAAGCTGCTTCTCTTCCAGGTTCTCTGTGACGATGACCTCCCAGCAGAGCGGCAGAGACTTTTCCAAGGGCTCTTCGCAGGACACGAAGAGTTCGTGTCCCACCCCGGTGCCCGACGCCTCGTCCTGCTGCGGCTTGGGCTGCTGCGGGGACTCGGGCTGCTGCGGCTCCAGCTCCGCCGCCGGCTGCTGCTTTCCCGTGAGGCGCCGCCTGCAGGGCAACCGCGGCTGCTGCTGCTGCTGCGCGGACAACAGCCAGAGTTCCGGGTCCTCGAGCTCCGGCTGCTGCGGCGCATGCTGAGCCCACGGCTGCCCCACACCTGAGCGAGAGCCGCTCCCACGCCGTGCCTGCGCCCCTCAATACCGTGCTCCCCTGCGGGACAGGGCCTCAGAGCTTGCCCCCTGAAAGATAACTGCTCTTCGGTGTTCAGACACCCACCCTGTACTCAGCCCCACAAAACTCCCTGACCACGCCCCCCCGCGCCCCCTCTTGTGCTTTTTCTCCTTGGGAAGCTGAAAGCCGTGGGTGGGACACTGGACTTTACTGTCTGCAGGGACTTGCGTGTGTAGGTGCTCAATAAATGCCTACTGATTTGATTGTCTTTTGAAGACATGTCATAATAAAACTTCTACTTCCTGAGAACACTCCCTTTCCTATTTGTTGTTTCATTTGTGTATTTATTATCATGTTCTGTTACTCCATTTTCTCACTCAGCTCTGGCTTGGCACATGTGTAAAAGGCGGGAAACTAAAAATTTCCCTGGAAAGCCTGAACAAGAGTGGCTTTCTGGTACTTAATCGTGATAGCAGAACTCACATAATGGAGCCAGACAGTGTTCTGAAGGCTTCATGGGACATGCATCATCCGACTCAGTGAGGTAGGTGCTATTATACCCATTTTACAGAAGAGAAACTGAGGTTAAGGACCTTGCTCAAAGTCATTCAGCTGGTGCATGATGGAAAGAGCCAGGGCTTATGCTCGTAACTGCTCAGCTTGGTCCCCGGAAGGCTTCCAGAGCCTTGCCACTGAGGTGCTCACTCTGCTACCCATCAGGCCCAGGCAGCTGCGTGGCAAAGGTTTGGATTTGCAACTCTTAAGGGCTTTGGAATCAGGTGAGCTGAGACTTAACTTTTGCCACAGAAGAGCACCAGCCCACTGCTTTGCTTGCTGGGTAAGGGAACTTTGCCAGTTGAGCGTTCCAGGAGACTGGGAACTTCCCCCTCCAGGCCTCATTCATGCAGCTGAGGTCTGACTGGGAGACATGGGTTTCCAGGACTCTGCAGGGTGAGAAGTGCCATGCTCAGAATTATGGGAATGTCATTCTCTAGAGGTGGTGGTTGTGGTGGGGTCATCCTGAGTAGCTCGGAAACCTCAGCCTGCAGGTGTAGATCTTATCCACTCATTTCAGGAAGAGGAAATGGAACAATGTCCTCTGCAGTGGTGTCTGCTGGGTTCACAAGGGAAGAGGCAATAGTAACAGTGATAATAATAGTGACAATGGCTACCACTTATTGGGCATTTACTCTGTTCTCATGCTTGGTTGGGCACAGGTTTAGGCATTTTACATATATTATCTCCTTTAATCCTCACAATAATCTCCATACATAGACAGGAATTTCCCTATTTTTTTCATATGTAATGAAACTGGGGCTCAGAGAGTTTCAGTGACTTGGCCAAAGTCACACAGCTAGCGAATGTTCCAGGTCCCTGGATGGTGAGTGAGGGAGATGAGATTTGAACTGGGATCTGTCTGACTCCAAAGTCCATGTTCTCAGACTCAAACTGTCATATTCTCGTATCTTAGAAATCACCATCACCCAGGGAAGGGGACACTCAGACCTCTGCAGACACACCCAGGCTCTTAGAAAATTGAAGCCTGGCTTCTTGGCTGCTGCTCCGTCAATGACCCAATGACTGGTAAGCTCTGTCAGGGCATCCACCCAACAAAAGGTATTTGCTCTGAGGCAAGGTCAGAAATGCTTCATTGATTTCATCCAGGATGTTTATACTTGAGACCAAATGACCCCTGTCATGGAGGCTCTGAAAGGCAGTCCTGCTCTGAATGAGAGGGGCCCTTATTTCCATCTCCAGGATTCTGTAATTTCCAGTGAGAGGTGATTTGTGGAAACTGTTTACAAACAGATGACATCACCCATGGAGCTGCCTCTCCCAATGCCAGTGATGTGTGTCGAGGCAACAAGCCCTGGGACTTGGTAGAGGGGTGAGGCGGGTAGGGAGAACCGCCTGACTCAGAACAGACTGATTGGAAAGCCAGCCTCAGGGTGGCGGGGGTGACCCTTAATCAGGGAGCTGAGGCATGAGTTTTGGGAAAGAAAGATGGTGACTCATCACTGAGAGACACGTGAATCCGAATAGCAGTATATACCCTTGCACACAAGGCCCAAAGATATGGATTAAATGGCTGACTGTGAGATGGTGGTACGGCCAGGCTCAAGTATGTGACCCCCAGCAGGACACACAGGGGGACTTTGATGAGAAAGGTTTGGGCATTCTAAGAATAGTTTTATTACAGAAACCTGGAAAGCTACTTCAGATGGGCTAGAGGTCTCTGTTCATGGCCCCATAGCCTTTTCTGACTTCTAGCAGCAGGTAAAGCTGTTTACGTGGCACAGGCTTTCCCTCAGTGACAGCACTGTTGAATGTATTTTATTCATGATGGCTCCAGTTCCTGCTTAAATTATGTTATTATAGTAATAAAAATAGCAACTGATATTTATATAGAACTTAGCAGTTTATAAGGTGTTTTCACATATCTCCTTCACAACCTGCAAGACAGTATTATTGTCTCTGTTTTCTTTTTTTTTAAATGTGTCTCTTATTTTTATTTATTTATTTATTTATTTATTTATTTATTTATTTATTTATGGCTGTGTTGGGTCTTCGTTTCTGTGCAAGGGCTGTCTCTAGTTGCGGCAAGTGGGGGCCACTCCTCATCGCGGTGCGCGGGCCTCTCACCATCGCGGCCTCTCTTGTTGCGGAGCACAGGCTCCAGACGCACAGGCTCAGTAATTGTGGCTCACGGGCCTAGTTGCTCCGCGGCATGTGGGATCTTCCCAGACCAGGGCTCGAACCCGTGTCCCCTGCATTGGCAGGCAGATTCTCAACCACTGTGCCACCAGGGAAGCCCTGTCTCTGTTTTCTGTTTAACAGATTAGGAGAGGCTCTGAGAGTTTACATGATCCACCTGAGGTTATCCAGCCAAGCGGTGGCAGTCTCTGATTGGACTAGGCTTTCTAATGCTTTCCAAGAAAGCCAAGAGCCATCTCTTCTTTTTTTAAAAATTTTTATTGGAGTATAGTTGATTTACAATTATGTGTTAGTTTCTGCTGTACAGCAAAGTGATTCAGTTATACATATACATATATTCACTCTTTTTTAGATTATTTTTCCATATAGGCCATTATAGAGTATTGAGTAGAGTTCCCTGTGCTATACAGTAGGTTCTTATTAGTTATCTATTTTTTATATAGTAGTGGGTATATGTCAGTACCAATCTCCCAATTTATCCTTCCTCCCTACTTATCCCTTGGTAACCATAAGTTTGTTTTCTACATCTGAAGAGCCCCCTCTTCTTAATCTGTACACTGAGATAATTGAGTAATGTCACCCAATTAATTATTTAGGGACAGTGTTTATTTATCCCTTATTTATTATTGCATTCCTAGCATCTAGAACTATGCCAGGTACATATTAGCGGTTAATAAGTAAATGGATGTTAATTAGCATATCATGTGTAAAGTGTTGACCTAACCAATTCTAGGAGATGCACAAAAGTATGTCTTTACTTCAAGGAGCTTATAGTCTGAGTTGAGAAACATGGTAAATAATCATATAAGATATGAATGATAACATCACATACAAGAAATAATGTCACATACAGATACGTACAATATATACAAATACAAGAAACATCAAAAACAAAACACGACATAGATAAGCACTATGGGGGTTCAAATGAATTTAGATGAGGATTTGTTACAGGACTTCAAATGAGGGCAAGTTACTGTGGACTGGGTTATTCACAAGATTTCATGGAGGAGGGATCTGCACTGGGTCTGAAGGATGGAGACACTTCGGGAGGCAGAGATTCATTTGTTTATGCATTTACTCAACTCCGTCAGACGCCGTTGGCAGTGCTGGGACAGGATGAAGAATGAGACCAAGACCCTGCCTGCATGGACCTCACCTTCTGGGACAGAGGCAGACAAGAAAGTGAGCAGGAAAGTCAGATTATTTCACATAATGAAAAGTGCTGTGACGAAATAAAGAAGAGAGAGATACAGACATGAACCGAAGGTGTATGGAGATTTTAGATAGGGACCAGGGAAGGCTTCCCCGAGGAAGAACTATTTGAGCAGAAAAGGTGGGAATCATTGCACAGAGCAGGAAGGCATATGATTATGGGGTTCTTACCTTGCTGGCAGCTTGAGGCTACGATGTTTAAGGGGAGCACACAGTTATGTTGGCCCCATTAGAAACTTTTACTACTAGGGAAGTAGCTTGGAATTCCAGTTGCTTGGCATACAGATTTGATGGTAAGATTAATCAGATACTATGAGCTGGGCATTACTTCACTTAATCCTCCCAACTCTCCCACAAGCTAGGTTTTGTTCTCACATATTTGGGATAAGAAAACTAAGATATTATTATAACAGGTAGCCATCCCCAGGTGGTACAGTTTGTAATTGTCAGAACAGGATTTTGAACTGTATATGTCTGACTCCAAAACCAATGATCTGAACACTGAGCTCTAATTGCTTTTTGGGGATGAAGAAGGCGAGTAGTTTTAAGCTTGAACAGAGGGAGGAGAAAGGAGATCCAAGGTGGAGGTGGTGGTGTAGAAACACCACGAGGACACATCCTTAGAGAGGAGAGATGAGGCCAGATCACAGATGGTTTTGGTTGCCAAATCAAGGCATTGAAACTGTATATATTTGTGGCAAGTGACGGTAGGAAAATGGTTCTGAAAGAAGTACTTTAGGAAGATAGGAGTTGCTCTACGTAACACCTACAGTACTCTCTGACATGACCCTAAGATTAATTAGGCAGTGGTAACTAGTGCTCTGGAGGAGGAAGTGAATTGAGAAAATATGGTATATCACTGTGAGAAGGTGCAATGGCCCAGGCTTGAAGTGAGGATCTGAACGCAGTACATGGCAGTGGGCAAGGAAAGGAAATGATGGATGTCAAAAGCATTTGTCCAGAAGGAAGAAGAATAGACAGAGCTGGGCGATGTATTGGGACTGCAGAAGAGGAAGCAGCTGGGGTTCTCTGAGGCTTTGTGACTGGTGATTGGGAAATGATCATACCACTGACAAAACAGAGAAGTCAGGAGAAAAGAGATGTGGGGAGGAGGAGTAAGTTTGGTCCATGGCATGTTGAGTTTGAGGTGCTAGCAACACATGACCATGAGGCAGGATGTGGGGCTGGAACTCCAGACATAGAATCTCTGAAAATTGATATAAACACATAGAAATAAGTCATCCAGAGATGAGAGTCAATTCCTTCAGAATGAATGTGGTTTCACCTCTTCATTGAAAGTTACTGAGAGGACAGACCTGGTCTGTCTGTCTTGTTCATTGCAGCAACCTCAGTGTAAAGAACAGAGAGAGACTGGTTCACAGAAGGCACTCAGTCAATATGTGTTGAGTGAATGAATGAACAAATGAATGAATGGGCAAACAGAAAGTCAGGAGTTGAGCTGAGGGGGATATCGAGCATTTAGAGGGGAAGCTGAGTCCCAAGGGAAGAGGGCAAAGATGAAATCAGAGAAATTATTCAGACAATTCATAAGACTATTTTCGGGTCTTAGATTCTAGAAATCCAGGTGGAGGAGAACCAGGACAGTGCAGAATTGCAGAAGCTGAAGGATCTCATCCAAATCAAGTTAATTACACAGGATCTTTCTTCCTGTTGCATGATCTATCTTGTACTCTTTAAAGCATTGAACAGTTATAATAAGAGATTCCATCAGGATGGATAGAAGTTTCATCTTTCTTTATTTTTTAAAAAAATTTATTTATTTTTTATTTATTTATTTTTGGCTGCGTTGGGTCTTCGCTGCTGTGTGCGGGCTTTCTCTAGTTGTGGCGAGCAGGGGCTACTCTTCGTTTTGGTGCGTGGGCTTCTCATTGCAGTGGCTTCTCTTGTTGCAGAGCACGGGCTCTAGGTGCGAGGGCTCAGTAGTTGTGGTGCACGGGCTCAGTAGTTGTGGTGCAGAGGCTTAGTTGCTCCGCGGCATGTGGGATCTTCCCGGACCAGGGCTCGAACCCGTGTCCCTGGCATTGGTAGATGGATTCTTAACCAGTGCCACCAGGGAAGTCCCAGCAGTTTCATCTTAACTCAGTGGAACTTGTTGAACAGGAAAACTGGCATTCATACAGAGTGAGGAAAACATCCTCTCTAATGACACTGCAGAAGATCAGAATGATTTGGCCCTGATAAATCTGAAATACGTCAGTTTGCCTCAGGATGTATGATAGTCCACCCTAGAAAAGCAAATATCTTCTCTTCTCTTGTAGACATTGCATCAGAGCAAGAGCTACCGCTCCCAATGTATCTCATTTAATGATGTATCTTGTTCTTAAGAATGTATAAGATCTATTGCCAATAATGTAGCTATATCAGCTCTGCATGCTTGGAAACTTAGTTTGCAGTGCTTGAAGGCTATTTTTCTATGGGTATGAAATGTGATTACATGTACCTGAAAGTCAGGAATCAACCCTCTCCCTTTATGCCCCACCTCCATCTGGTGATTTTCTGTTCATAATCGCAATCTTTCATTCATGAAAATCTTATCGATCACTTACTATACGCTATGTACTTACGTACTTACTATACTCTACGTACTGTCTGATACAAGCAAGTAACTCTTCTCTAATAATTCAGTGGGAGAGAGAGTCAAATGTCACAATATGGTTAAATGCTTGAATTCAGCACCACAGAGAGGGGACTGCTCATCCTGCTGAGGGGTTGGCAAAACCTGTAGTTTAAACTTAGTCCTGAAGGATGTATAGGAGTTGGCCAGGCTGAGAAGACAGGAAAAAATGTTTAAGCTAAAGTAAACAGACTTTAAGTTTAATTAGGTCCCATTTGTTTATTTTTGTTTTTATTTTCATTACTCTAGAAGGTGGGTCAAACAAGATCTTGCTGTGGTTTATGTCAAAGAGTGTTTTTCCTATGTTTTCCTCTAAGAGTTTTATAGTGTCTGGTCTTACATTTAGGTCTTTAATCCATTTGGAATTTATTTTTGTGTATGGTATTAGGTAGTGTTCTAATTTCATTCTTTTACATATAGCTGTCCAGTTTTCCCAGCAGCACTTATTGATACAACCACTATGAAGAACAGTATGGAGGTTCCTTAAAAAACTAAAAATAGAGCTACCATACGACCCAGCAATCCCACTACTGGGCATATACCCGGAGAAAACCATAATTCAAAAAGAGACATGTACCCCAATGTTCATTGCAGCGCTATTTACAATAGCCAGGACATGGAAGCAACCTAAATGTCCATCGATAGATGAATGGATAAAGAAGATGTGGCACATGTATACAATGGAATATTACTCAGCCATAAAAAGAAACAAAATTGAGTTATTTGTAGTGAGGTGGATAGACCTAGAGTATGTCATACAGAGTGAAGTAAGACAGAAAGAGAAAAACAAATACTGTATGCTAACACATATATATGAAATCTAGAAAAAAAATGCTACTGATGAACCTAGTGGCAGGGCAGGAATAAAGAGGTAGACATAGAGAATGGACTTGAGGACACAGGGCGGGGAGGGGGAAGCTGGGACGAAGTGAGAGTAGCCTTGACATATATACACTACCAAATGTAAAATAGATAGCTAGTAGGAAGCAGCAGCATAGCACAGGGACATCAGCTCAGTGCTTTGTGATGACCTAGAGGGGTGGGATAGAGGGTGGGAGGGAGACTCAAGAGGGAGGGGATATGGGGATATATATAAGCGTATGGCTGATTCACTTTGTTGTGCAACAGAAACTAATGCAGCGCTGTGAAGCAATTATACTCCAATAAAGATGTATTAAAAAAAAACAGCCTTAAGTGCAAAGGCTGGCAAGGTGAGTACATGTTTTATAGCCAACAATTTTGCATGACTGGAGCTCAGGGAAGCCAGGGCAGGTGAGATTATACAACTGATCAGGGAATAGATAAGGCAGGGCCTTTTGCAACTACCCAAAGCTCCTGGAACTTTATCCTGGAGGCCTAGTGAACCATATTTGGGGGCTCATTAGGTCTCTCTCCCTTGTTTTCAATCATACTAAAGTTACCTTTGCTTAAAAAATGAGGGCATTAACTTTATCTCCAGTTATCATGTCCATCTATCTTTTTTTTTCCTTAGTGTCTTATCCCAGTTTTGAAAGTACCATTCATTGTTTTATCTTTTATTAAATCTTCCTTAATCCAGCTGAATAATGCTTGTCCCACCAACCAACCGTTATGCTAGATGATCTCACTCCAGGGTCGCCAAGCCATCACTCAAGCTCTGCATCCGATGGTCTTTCCTCAGTTCCCAGGATCTTAGCTCTCTGTGCACCACTGTGCACCGTTGATCAGCGTCTGCCTCTCCCTTTGTGACACTGCATTTCCCCTCAGTGTTTCTGTGCTTTGGGCTTTTTAATAATTTCCTCTCTTCTGTTCTCTCTCCTAGCCCCACCTCTAAATCTGTGTATTATACCTAAGTTCCAGCCTGTAACCATCCAACGTTCTATAGAGAAATCGCATTCATTCACTCGTTCCTCACAATCTTATTGAGGGCCTAATATGTGCTAGGCTCTTGGTTAGGGTTTCAGACAGAAAGACACAATCTGTGTGATTCCCTTACATGAATGTTTCCAAAATCGCCATCTCCAGTTATGACATTTCCTGCAAATTACAGATTGAAAGCCTCTGATTCTCATGGAATAGTTTCATTTGGATATCTCAGACACATCTCATACTAAACATAACTTTTTTTTCCTTCAGATTTTTCTACTTCAGATGGTGGGGTCTCTGTCACCATCCACATTGAAAACTGCAGTGAAATCTTTGAGTCTTCCCTTTTCCTTGCTTTTGTATCTGACCAGTCACCAAGCTGTGTGGCTTCTTCCTCCCCAGGTTGGTCTCCCTTTTGCCCTTTTCTTTTTATCCCTACCACCATTATCTTTTAATCCTCGACAAAAAAATGGGCAGGGAGTTTGGAAGTAAAGGATTCAGGAAAGACACCTGTCATTAGGGCCAAAGTGGGTTAGAGTTGGAAATCTTAATCCAAGCCTACAAGGGATAACATGGAAACAACTAACTGTAGTGGGGTCAGAATTCGATATCATATCTGCTAGACAGCTCTTTACACTGACACACCCTAGAGCACAGTAACCCTAATTGTCCTCTTCCTGCCTTACATTTTATTGTTGGCCAATATTATAGCTTCATCTTAACACCCTCAAGTTAGCCATCATCACTTCTAGTATTTTATACTGTCAATGCTTGTTTATTTTTATCCCCATTTTCACCACCACCCCTCCCAATTGCTGTGTCAGGTCATTCCTTCTTTCTGGATTCCATTTCCTCCTTCCTGAAGTAACTACTTTGCTAGTTCATTTAGCTACTATCTATGATTGTCAAAATCCATCTTTATCTAAAATATTTTAATTTGTTCCTCATCCTTAAATGATATTTTATCTGGATATAGAATTCCAGCTTGGCAAATATTGTCTTGGTTCACTTGCAAGATATTTTCCCACTGTTTTTTGACACTAATTCTTGAGAAGGGTGCTGTCAGCCAAATTTTTATATTTTGGAGGTAATCTCTTATTTCCCTGGCACTTTTTATGACTTTCCCTTGAGATCTGTGATTCTGAGGATTCATGACTTTCATTAATTCTTGAAAATGGTAGGGCAACAACTCTTCAAATATTTCCCCTCACTCATTATTTCTTTTATGGAAGTCTTATTAGAAACATGTAGGACATTTATATTCTCTATTCCAGAAAACACTGTACTGACATCATTTCAACATGTCTTCCTATTCATGATTTCTCTTTTCAGCTCTTTTTAATATATCATTTGCCACCTGTTAGTTTACTCCAATATCTATTCTCCCTTCCACATTATTTAAATTCCTAATTAATTGTATCATATTTTAGATTCAGATTCAGTTTCATGGTTGTCCAGAATAAATATCCCAGGCTCTCTTGCAGCTATACATGGCCATGTGACTCAGTTCTGGGCAATAGGAAGCCAGTGGAAGTATTTTCAGGATTCTTTTTTAAAGGATAGATCCACACCCTTTGCCCCTTTCCTACTTTATCCCTTCCTTCCTCTCCCTGTTTGGATTGTGTATTTATGGCTGGAACTACATATTGAATCAAAACAACAAGCGTCATCCCCTATGAGTTGTAAACAGAAAGGTAGAAGATGAATCAGTCCCAGATGGTTGTGGAACCGTAATGCCAGTGCTGGGTGGCCACACTACAGAATTTTATGTGAGAAAGAAAACTAATTTTAGGTGAGAAACTTGTAACTTGTTAAGCCACCATCTCTTCTTTTTATCTTTTATTCTTAGCCAAATGTAATCACTAATTTCGAAAAATTATTTTTTATTTTTTCAAATCGAAGTATATTTGATTTAGAATGTTGTGTTAGTTTTTGGTGAACAGCCAAGTAATTCAGTTAAATATATACACATACACATGTATATGTGTATGTGTATATATATATTCTTTTTCATATTATTTTCCATTTTGGTTTATTACAAGATATTGAATACAGTTCCCTGTGCTATCCAGTAGGACCTTTTTGTTTACCTATTTTATATATAGTAGTTTGTATCTGCTAATCCCCAAATCCTCCAAATCCTAATTTATCCCTCCCCACCCTCTTCCCCCTTTGGTAAACATAATTTTTTTTCTATGTCTGTGAGTCTGTTTCTGTTTTGTGAATAAGTTCATTTGTATCATATTTTAGATTCACATGTAAGTGATATCATGTGGTATTTCTCTGTCTGACTTACTTCATTTAGTATGATAATCTCTAGGTCCATCCATGTTGCTGCAAATGGCATTATTTCATTCTTTTTTTATGGCTGAGTAATATTCCATTGTGCGTGTGTGTGTGTGTGTGTGTGTGTGTGTGTGTATACCACATGTTCTTTATCCATTCATCTGTCAGTGGACATTTAGGTTGCTTCCATGTCTTGGCTATTATAAATAGTGCTGCTATGAATATTGAGATGCATGTATCTTTTTGAATTAGAGTTTTCTCTGGATATGCCCAGGAGTGGGATTGCTGGATCATATGGCAACTCAATTTTTATTTTTTTAAGGAACCCCCATACTGTTTTCCATAATGGCTGCACCAATTTACATTCCCACCAACACTGTAGGAGGGCTCCCTTTTCTTCCATTCATTGATTTTTAAATGTCATTAACTATATCTGTAATTTCTTATAGTTCTTTTAGTTCTTTTTCATGGTGTCTACATGTTTTCTTATGTTTTAAATTTCTTATTTATTGTTTTAAATAAATTGAAACATTTATTTATTTATTTTATAATTAATTTATTTTTATTATTTATTTTTAAAATTTTTGGCTGCATTGGGCGTCCGTTGCTGTGCATGGGCTTTCTCTAGTTGTGGTGAGCGGGGGCTACTCTTCGTTGCGGTGCGCGGGCTTCTCATTGCAGTGGCTTCTCTTGTTGCGGAGCACGGGCTCTAGGTGTGCGGGTTTCAGTAGTTGTGGCACACGGGCTCAGTAGTTGTGGTTTGCGGGCTTAGTTCCTCCGCGGCATGTGAGATCTTCCCAGACCAGGGCTCGAACCTGCATCCCCTGCATTGGCAGGCGGATTCTTAACCACTGGACCACCAGGGAAGTCCCGAAACATTTATTTTTATAAGAGTTATCAGATATTTCTTTAATTTGAAATATTTTGGCAGTCTCATTCTACTATTTATAGAGTATATTAACTTTCACTGAAGGTGAACTTATAATCCAAAATTACAAAACACACAAGAAAACAATCCACCATGAGTTCATCTTCAGTGGGACTTTATTTGTGAGCATCTTTTGTAACTTTTTGAAGACAAGTCCTTCTAGATTAATTTTGGGTTGGTTTCTGTCAAACAATCCAGGTCATCTGCCTGGGACCAATTTTTATTTTAATTACTTAAATTAGGGATTCTCAGACCACATGTGTAGTATACTTTGGAAGAACGGCAAACCAACATGAGGCACTGGCCTGTGGTTATAAATTATAACCGTAATCCCAGGCTAAGGTGGACAGGCTTCCCTGTGTCTGTGGTATCCTTTTATCTCGTCAACCTTTTTTTCCTGAGGATGTCCTTTTTTTTTTTTTTTTTTTGCTCCCAACAATGTCTCTTTCTTTTCATGACCTTAGATCTCAAACTCCTAGAAAATGAATCTCTTTGCCCTTAGGTAGCTTCCATATCCACCTATGGGTTTCCTATTCTGGTTTGGTTTTAAATTCTCCCTTGAATTATGAGACTTGAGAATTTTTTTTCTACTTGCTTGCAAGCATAGATACACATTAAAAGAATATTTATACTATTTTACCTAACATTTGAGATGGTTATAAGAAATATTGCCAGAACCGGTAGTTGGTTTTTTGAAAGTTCCAGGTTGTCTCAGCTGTGTTAAAGGAAATCAAGGTAAAGAATTTCTGCTCTTCTTAGGGTCAGGTATGCTCTGGGGACTGCTGTGGAGGGACCGGTAGTACTTGTTTCAAGAGAAACTCAAAGGGGAGTCAAACCTCAAGGACCAATTGTTGATTCTCATTCCATTACCAAGCAAGGCAGATTTCTTATACAACTACTAGATTCTAGACTTCTTGAGGACAGAGGTTGTATCTTACATGTCTTGGTGTTTCCCTGCCTGCTTAGCGCTATGATCGGTATATAGAAGTTGCTCAAAAACAACTGTTGATTGATTGTTGACAGGATGAGCTCTATAATTTACTCCTTGCTTTGTGCTTTGTATTAATCAGAAAATTACATCAAAGTGTGCTGCATTCTTAATATAAAGCAGCACATTAACCCTGAACTCCACCCAGGCCAGAAACATACGAAAAATGCCTGGGCTCATTTTTGACATTATATCCATTCCGTAACTAAATCACTATCAATAATAAAGTAGAAATTATTACTGTATTACCTGGCTAGTTAAAAGTATGTTTTTTTTAAAACTTAAGGGTTAATAGTCCAAAACTCACAATATTTTTAACATTTGAAAAGATTTTTAGAGACCGTGTAATAGAATCACTCATTCAATGCAGAAAAAAGTCCCTCTACAGTAACCTGGTTAATGCTTAAACATACTAGAAATAGTATGTTAACTCACTACCTCACAAGATAGTTTATTTCATTTTGAAAATTTTAATTTGTTAGATAATCTTTGTATTAAATTTTCAGTAATGTAACTTTTTTCTTATTATTTAATAATTCTCTTCATTGTAGAAAAATGTAAGTATAAATAAACAAAATAACTTATAATTCTGTCATCCACAGATAATCATTTCTACATCTGGTTGTGTATTTCCCCAGATCATTATCTATGCAAGCTTTTTTTCTTTTAACAAAGTGTATTCAGACTGTGAATGCTATTTTTCCATTTGAACTTTTCACCCAATAATATATTACAGCATTTTTTCATGAGAATGAACACTCATCCATAGCATACTTTTTAATACCAGAATAATTTTTCATTTTATGTATAGTCCCCCATTTATTTAACCAACTCCTTATTGCTGGGCATTATCTTGCCTCCAGTTTGTTGCTATAATTAAATATGCTGTAATGCACATAATTTATTCATTCAACAAATATTAAGCATCCTAACTCTGCCTAGCACTGTACTAGGTGCTGAGGATTCAGAATGGGGGTAAGTTCCTGCCCCCCATGATAATCTTTGAAGAGGGGAGTGAAAGATTTAAAATAAACAAACAGACCTCAAATAAGATACTCACAAGGAGACAATAAAACAAGGTAATGAGATAGAAAGTGATGGGGTTGAGTTTGTAATTTAGGCAGGGAAGATACACTGTGTGACGCAACCATGGGCTAAACCTTAGATGAACCTGTGGAAGTGGAATTGCTGCATTTGGCACTAAGCTATTCTCCCACCATGGTGTAGAGGGCCTGCTTCTTGGCATTCTTACCAATGCTGGCTCCTGTGCTGAGTATTACTGCTGCTCTTTGGCCCTCGGGGATCAGCTCAGGACCAGCCATCAGCTTTCTATTTGCCTCAGCAATAATGTTCCTCATGCACATAGAACTTCACACTTTACAAAGAACTTTCACATGCTAACCTAATATATTCATTATTTTGTTTTGTTTTTATTGTTTTTATTATGGAAAATTTCAAATCTGCATAAAATGAGATAGAATAGGATAATAAGCCCCTAATTACCCAGCACTCAGATTTTTAAAAAACATTTTGTAAATATTGTTTCAGCTACTCCCCCCACTCCCCCCTGCCCCTTCAGAAACTTTTTTTCCGGGATTATTTTAGGCAAAGCTAAGACATGACATATTTTCCTACCCATAAATACTGGAGTATGTATCTCGAAGACATAAGGACATTTTCTTTTCTTATACAACTTCAATGTCATTACTATTTGTGACAGAATTAACAAAATTTTAATATCATGCAACACCTAGCTCACATTCACATTTCCACAATTATCTAAAAAAATGTGGATTTTAAAGTTGATTTCTTGAATCAGGTTGCAAACAAGGTCCACATGTTTGGTTGATAGGTCTCTTAAATTTCTTCTCGTCTATAATAGTTCCCCTACTCTTCACATCATTTACTTTTAGAAGAAACAGATTATTCATCTTGAAGAATTTCTCATGTTTTGATTTCAACTGATTGCTTTTTTCTGGTATCATTTAACTTTTTTTGTGATGTCCCTATATTTCCAATATTTCTTATAAATTGACAATTAGATCAGAAGCTTAAATTAAAGTTTGTTTTCTTTTTAATTTATTTATTCATTCATTTATTCATTCATTCATTTATTTATGGCAAACATACATAAAATGTGACGTTATGTACTTCTTATTGCACAATACAAGAGGCGCACACTGTCTAGATGTTCTACTTTAGTGATATTGAGATTGATCTGTAGGTTCGGGTAATCTGTAGGATGTTAGCACCATCCATTCATTCCTTTTAAACTTCTCCATAAACCTTTCACCTAATGCTATAAACACATATTGATGATTATTCCTAGACCCATCATTTCTTTAGGGGTCAATAAATGGTGATTTTCTAATTCTATCATTCATTCTTCATTTATTAACTAAAATTGTTTATCAAGAAGAACATTCCTCAACAACTACATGGTAACCTGAAATACAGTTTAGGTAAGAAAGACAGAATAAATGCTAAATTCTTTCTCTTGCCAATTTTTAGAATAATAAGTTGGTGGCCTAGCGATTTCCAAAGATGACTTTTTTTTTTAAAGTATCATTATGGACCCATGGATTTCTCTTTTTTTTTTTCAAAGCTTTTTTTTTTTTTTTTAAATTTTTATTTATTTATATTTATTTTTGGCTGTGTTGGGTCTCCGCCTCTGTGCGAGGGCTTTCTCTAGTTGCGGCAAGCGGGGGCCACTCCTCACCGCGGTGCGCGGGCCTCCCACCATCACAGCCCCTCCCGCTGCGGGGCACAGGCCCCAGACGCGCAGGCTCAGCAATTGTGGCTCACGGGCCCAGTCACTCCGCGGCATGTGGGATCCTCCCAGACCAGGGCTCGAACCCGCGTCCCCTGCATTGGCAGGCAGACTCTCAACCGCCGCGCCACCAGGGAAGCCCTTCTCTATTTTTGATGTGCCTTGATCAGTTGCAATGATTATTCTTTTTTACTCTCAAATTGTTCCATTTTTTAGCTTCTTGTGTCATTTTGACACAACCCCAGTAGTCTACCACAGCTTCCTTGCTTTCTGGTATAGTAACATGTCCCAGGCTCATCTTGAGCATCACCTGCCTCAGATCTAGCCTCAGACATTTCTCCAAGAAGTCTCACTTTCTTTTAGTGGGAAATGGTATTTAGAGACCTTAAAATGGGTGGTATGGATGAAAAATACTGCTAAGGTTTTATTGTAGCTAGGTCTTTTTTAGCGGGCAACACTAGGAAATATATTTCTTTCAAGAAAAAAATCAAGAATAATGACATTTATATTCAAAATAACATTTTAGAATAACACTACTTTCATATTTACACTTGTATCTTTTTCCTCCTATGATGAAAATTTTGGTCTTTTTTGTTTTATCTTACAATATACCTATAATATTATTCAAATGATAATGCCAATATTACTACTAATGATAAGACCATTCAATGCTATGTAAGGTTTCTTTGAGATTCTTTTCATCCTCGGAATAGAGTTGTAGAGTCAAAATATTGTGTTTTAAAGCTACTTGAAATAATTCTCTTCTCAGTGTAGTTATCCCATCAACCTCATATACGATTAGACACATTTCTCGTAGTTTGTTTTCTCTGTTTTGATATTTTTAAGTTTAATACTTTTGTTTTTAATCATGAATTAAACATTTACATTGTTTTGAAGTCAAAGCTATAAAACAAGGTACATTCATCAAAGTCCAGCTTCCTTCCTTGCCCCATTTCTCTTTCCTATACATAATCATTTTTATCAGTTCTAGGTTTAGCCCACAGTTCCTTTAACTCTTAATCTTATTTTTAACACTTTTATGTTGGCACGAAACTGATTATTATTATCATCTCCATCACAAAGGAAGTAGCCCTGCCCATTTAAAACTAAGAGCACCAGAATCCAAATACTGTGCTCTTTCCCCATGCCCCACACTTCCCCTACAGACACCCTGAGGAAATTCATCAAGGCGATACGGCCATCTGGTCACCCTTAGGTTAGACATCCAAATTAACCAGGTTGCTTCAGTATTTCTCCTCCTACTCTAGAATTATGCAAAATAATCATGCCAGCTATTTTTGGACTCTAGGTGTTGCTTGGTGTCTGGAGCTAGAGAAACATGTGGGTAAATATGTGTGAATAAGCATCTGTGTATTTGTGTGTGTGTGTGTGTTTTTAGGGAAACAAATTATCCCCCAAAGCTGTCATTTTCTGTTAATATCTACTATGGTGACGTGGAATTGAGATACAATAATGGCATTATCCCTGGAAACCCCTTTCAGGAAAATGTGGGGACCATTTTACAAGAGGAAAGTAGTTTTGAAATTAATGAGGATGGCCATTCAGAAAACATGGCAGAGGCTGTGAAGTCCCAGTTTGTCCCCAAATGTAGTTTGGGTACATTTAACAGTAAAAACTCATAAAATCTTTCATGAGTTTAAAATGACTGTAGGTTTATTATTACTTTTTCTTTCTAATTCAATTTAATTTTAAGTTATATTGACAACTAGAAAGACAATAGGGCCTATAACTTCCCTAATGGGGTGAGTGTGCAAGTATGACAGAGTAAAAATCCTACTGTATTGTTGATCGCCAAAGGGGTCTCCCCTGCCCCCACCCCGCAGCCCTCGAGACCTGGGGAAGCCAGAGGAACAGAGGTAGTGCCGGGTGGGAGATGCCAGCAGCAGTCTTCTAAGGTGAACGTTCAAAGCCCACGGAAGCTTCTCCCCTGCTTTGTTCTGCTTCTTAAGGCACCGAGAGACAGATGGTTTTTGTAGAAAGGGGCCTGATGGAGGCTCAGAATAGAGCCAAAAAAAATGAGGTGGCTCTCCCAGCATCCCTTCTCTGCCTAGAAAAGATCCAAGGAAGCATCCCCATAACTATGAGTTTTTGTTTGTTTATTTGAAATAAGGTTTCAATGGCAGAGCATTTCGATGTCAAAGGTAGTGCACATGCATACAATGGCATTAAATTACTTATTTTGTAAACAACGACAAAAGTGATAAAATGTCAGTAGAGAGCAGTGAGAAGCAGCACCGCAAGTGGGGCGGGAAAAGTCAACTTTGAGATTAGGGCCAGCGCCACAGCCTTAATTTGCTGGAGTGGAGTAGGTCAATCTGGGCAGCTGCCAAATGTTTGGGGCGAGTTGCCGGACTCGGGTCCTCCTCCCAGGGCTCATGGCAGAACCTAGGGGAGGCTGCTCACCTGGGGACAGTCCCCTTTCTCTTTCCTTCTGGTTAAGGAGCTTTCCCCGTGCAGCAGTGGTCAGGGAGGCGGTCACCGACTCGGGGTGACCAGGGAGGAGCAGTGATATCTTGTTTCTTCATTGATAAAATGAGGGGGATGACTTTTCCAGCGCTGATGCCGTAGCCCTTTCTCCCCCTGGGCCCATCAGCATCAGGACCCTTAATTATTAAGAATTTCACCCTGCCTAATTACTCTCTTTTTAAAAAAAGTGATTTTATTATGATTAAAGTAATGCACATTTGCTAAACTTTTGAAAACTCTGGAAATGTGAAAAATTCACAGAAACATGTGAATACAAATTTGACAACACCTGCATACCATATATTCTGCTTTTTCACATTGCATTATGAGAATGTGCCCATCTTTAAAAGTGGTTTACATGGCAGAGCAATAGTTCATTCATTTTATGGATTCACAATATTTTCGTTAACTTTCCTCTATCGTTGGACATTGAAGCAAGTTCTATTTTATTGCTCCTCTAAAGAATGACACACACAGTCAAATTCTGTTGATTTAAATGGGGGCATTTTTCTAGAAATAGTTACTATTCTGTTAAATTCAATGACTTTTTAAGTTTTGGGGACACACGGTTAAATTGGCCATATCACTGCCACGTGTATGCCCATTCCTCACAACCTCAAGTGCCCAGAATCTGGTGATTACAGAAAGACAGGTAGAACATTTTTTGTTTGTTTATTAAGGAGGTTGAACATATTTTTGTGTTTATTGGCCATTTACAGTTCTCTCATGAATTGCTTTTGCCCTTTCTCAATTTTTCAAAATTGGGAATAATTTTTATTCCTTAATATGATAGGACTTTCTGCATTTGTGCTATTTGGTAATTACATAGCTCTAATAATATGTAATAATATTAATGCGGTTGAATAAACACCCTAAACAATTTTACTCTGTTTGTTGTTTCATTTTTTAAACTTTGTTAGGATAAACTTTTGCCCCCTGGGGCTGCAAATTGTGTGGTCAGCTGGGGCAGCTCCCCACCGATTTGGAAGATGTCTCTGGGGAGGGGCTGAGGAACACTCACTGCAGGTAGCCACTAGGTGGCTCTGGTCACTCTTGCAGCCCTCCGCCTGCAACCTTGCAGCCAGCTCATGTGGGTGGAGCTGCCCTTGTGGCTGATTCCCTTTCCCTGTTTTTAGCCACCGCCCTGATTGCTGTCTTTGACCCAGTCTGCCTTTTCCTGGTACTACGTGCCTCTGAACAGACCCCACCCTGTGCTTTGGGGCCGATGCGAGTCCTTTTGGGTGACTCTGGGGGCATACCTGGTACAGAGATTTCTGGGGTCTCAAAGCATAGATGCCTAGCAATCAACACACAGGGCTCCAGCCAGCCTGCTGCTGGTCCCCAACCTGGTCCATGCTGCTCTGGTCCTGTTAGAACAAGCAGCTCATCATCCTAAGTGCAAGCTGGTGTAAGGAGTGGGCAGGGCTGGGGTGGGCATTACAGAAATATAAGTTGGGGGAGGTGAACAGAGGTCTTAGGGCTCACTGTCTAGCAGAGGAGACAGATAGATGAGCAAACAATCACAGGTGCTATAGTGGGACTGCTGATTCTGACTGGACAGGGGACTGGGGATATGTAGAGGGTCAGAAAATAATGAGTTCATGAAGGAATTGACCTCTGGGTTGGGTCCAGCAGGATGGGCAAAATTTCCCCAGGCCAAGGGACACTCCAGACTAAGAAGTGTGTAGCACAAGCCAGGCACAAACCGTGGGATGGCTTCTAGGAAGCACAGATATTCCTAGGTAACCTGAGCACAGGTGAGGGAGTGGCCAGAAATGGGGCTAAAGAGCTAAAGAGTTAGGTAAGGCCAGAAGGGCTGGGCCTTGGATGGAGCACTGAGGACCTTGGCCTTATTGTATAGGAGGCAAACATCCTTTGGAGGGTTCAATCTGATTTCTTCCCTGGGACTGACACAGGCTGCTCTTACATAGGCAGAGTGACTCGTCTCTCCCTCCCTACCACCCCGCAACTTCCCAGACAATAGAAAGTGTAGTCAGCACAGAACTTGGCTTTGAATCACCTTTGGGGTAGTTGCTACAAAAGTGAGGACCTCCAGTAGGAAGACTGCCAGGCCTCCAGAGCACTTGCCATTTAGAACTCAGAGGAAGGAGAGGATCCAGCCTCCACCGTTCTCGCCCCCTAGATGCCCTCCCCTCCAAACCCAATCCATCAACAAGTCCTGTCCAATCCACTTCTTAAATAGTTCCTGAATTTGCTTGTGTCTCTCCATCTCCACTTTCCACTGCCCCATTCGGTCATAAGCATCTCCTTTAAGCTGTACTGTGGTAACCTTCTAATGCCCTCATGCTTCCATTCTTGTCCCCACCCCTTCCCATGGAAGCCAATTATTAAACAATAAAGAAAAGCATAGATGAGATTAGACTGCTTTAAAATACTCCATAGTATTTGGAATAAAACCCAAGCTCCTGACCTTGGCCTCCAGGACCTCTGTGATTGGTGCCCTGTCAGCCCTGCTCTCCCGTCCTGCCCTTCCCATTCCTCTCCATGCTCTCTGCACCGGCCCCCTTTCTCTTCTTGGAACATGATGAACCTGTTTCCATTTTATGGAATCTCATTGGAGGTTTTGATGAGAGATCTGACCTGAGCTACTGGAAGTCTTCTCTGCCTTTAGGCCAACGGGAAAGCAGAGAAGAGGGAGAGAGATGGGTTATGGCCATTGCCTGGCAAGACACGAGAAGGGCCTGAGCGAGGCTACTGGCCCTGGGGTTGAGGAGGAGGGAGCAGATGTGTGAACCCTCCTAGAGGCTGACTCCCTGATTCCCTAGGGCTTGGGGGTTGGCTAGATGTGAGGGATGGGGAACCCCAAAAATCTTTGGGGTTTCTGGGACTGGTAACTGAGACTTGGTGTCAATAACAGAACTTTGGAAATCAGGAGGAAGAGCTGGCATGGTGGGAGAAGATGAGAACTGAATTCCATTTACTGACCAATTGCTGATGTTTTATCAACAACAACAAGAATAATGATGATGATGATGATGATAATGATGACTACCATTTACTAAACACTTTCTACGTGTTAGACACTGTGCTTTTTGACACGTTTATCTCATTGTTTTTCACAGCCCTCACTCACTGTGAGGGAGGTGCTAAAAGTATCTTCCATTTAGAGATAAAGAACTAGAAGCTCAGAGAAGTTATACAACTTCTCCAGGCTCACACTTAAACAACAGCAGAATTGGGAATAAAATCTGGGTATATTTGACCCTAACGTTCTTAGAAAGTTTCCTTACCTCTACAGTGACTGTAACATTCTATACATTTGAAAATCTCATAAAATTTAAGGTTAACCTGTCTAAGGTTGCAATTGTTAGTGTCACCCTGAATAAACATCTCGTCCTGCATCCTTCAGCTCAGGGATGAAATAACACCACAGTACACTCTGGCACAAACCCGAGGCCCGAGGGTCACCCTTGATTGCTCCCTTTCCCTAACCTCTCAACGTCCGGTTGCCATTTCGGTCCCAAACGGCTCAGTCACTGAGGTGTGTGCCAGACACCTCTCGGCTCTCCTCCATCCCACTGCCTGTCCTCCGTTCTGTCCTGCACCCTCTCCCTCTGCCTTGGTACCCAGTGAAAAGACCCAGGAACTAAGAAGCAGTGAGGAAATTAAAGAAGTCCTTCAGTGACAAATTAAACGAGGATTCCTTGTAATAGAACCTGAGGTCAATAGGGGAACAAAGGCTCTTAGAGTAATAAGGTCAAAGTTGTAGGGCAGAGAGGTCAGAATCATATACAGGGACAACAGAAATTGGGGGAGTCCCTTCTATTTAACTTATTTTATTTTATTTTATTTATTTTTTATTTATTAATTAATTAATTTATTTATGGCTGTGTTGGGTCTTCGTTTCTGTGCGAGGGCTTTCTCTAGTTGTGGCAAGTGGGGACCACTCTTCATCGCGGTGCGCGGGCCTCTCATTATCGCGGCCTCTCTTGTGGCAGAGCACAGGCTCCAGACGCACAGGCTCAGTAGTTGTGGCTCACGGACCCAGTTGCTCTGCGGCACGTGGGATCTTCCCAGACCAGGACTCGAACCCGTGTCCCCTGCATTGGCAGGCAGATTCTCAATCACTGCGCCACCAGGGAAGCCCCCATAGAGGCCAGTCTGACAGCTCTCATCACCACACAGTCCACCCAGCTTGTCCTGTTCTGGTCCAGCTCACATCCTCAATGTCCACCCTCCCCACCATAGTCTGCTAGGAAAATCATCCTCTGTTCTGACATTTTTCATAAAATTCCTGGCTTTCTACTTTCATATGATGGTGCTAATAGGAGGGCTTCTTCTATAGTTTCTTAATATACATAGAGGAGACCTGGAAATCTTCCAGGGCTTTGTTTAGAAGTTACGGATATTTAGATGATATGGTTTTAGGGTTGGAGCTTGAATATTCTGTAATGACCTATATGGGAAAAGAATATGAAAAAGAATGGACATGGGTTTCCCTGGTGGCGCAGTGGTTGAGAATCTGCCTGCCAATGCAGGGGACACAGGTTCGAGTCCTGGTCTGGGAAGATCCCACATGCCGCGGAGCGACTAGGCCCGTGAGCCACAATTGCTGAGCCTGTGCGTCTGGAGCCTGTGCTCCGCAACAAGAGGGGCCGCGATAGTGAGAGGCCCGCGCACAGCAATGGAGAGTGGCCCCCACTTGCCGCAACTATTGAAAGCCCTCACACGGAAACGAAGATTCAACACAGCCAAAAATAAATAAATAAAAGATTTGAAGGGGAGCGAAACTGGAGGAATTCAGTAGTCTCTTCCCTCCCTAAAGAGAATTCAAAAATCACATTTGATTTAAAAAAAAAAAAAAAAAAAAAGAATGGACATATGTGTATGTATAACTGGATCACTTTGCTGTACACCTAAAACTAACACAGCATTGAAAATAGACTATACTCCAATATAAAATAAAAATTAAATTAAAAAAAATTTAAAAGTAAAACCAAAAAAAGAAAAAAATATATAATACTAAGAAAAATCACAAACCAACGTCATGTTAGAGCCTTAATCCATATGGAATGTTTTCAGTAGTTCCATATGAGGAAGTATTTTGCATCCCATAAATGCTAGACACCTTCTAAGAGGAAAATTGGTATGTGGATGAGAAGCCAGGAAATAATATCCTCACGTGAGAAGACAGGGTAGTATTTTTACACTCCCTTGACCCCTTTTCCCTAAAAGAAGCTGAGCCACTTGTCATGGAAGGTGCTTTCCCACAATCCTGTCCTCTCCTGGTCCCATCCCTGAGGCAAGGGAGAGCTTGGTCTTTGCTTCATATCTTATGTAAGATGATGAATTATATATTGATGAATTGAGATTTAACTCCCCAGAGTGCACTTTAAGGAAGATACATCAGAAATAAATTGTGTTGCCTCTGAGAGCTCCACACTGCAGGGTGCCAGGCTCTTGAGGATGGGCTGCTCCCAGCACTGGCCCTCACGGAGCAGACCTCATGGCCTCACAGCATCTTCTTCCATCATCAAGGACATCTGCTCGGTCTGCAGGCCTGTGGAGCAGCTGCTCTGTAAGAAATGTAAGAGGCTCTGAAGAAGGGTTTCCTCCCTGAGGTGGCTAAAAAATCATAGAGCAGCAACTCCAGGACTAAAGCAAAGGCCTGTAAGACATGGAACCAGGGATGTGGCCTGAAGGAAGCCAGACAGAAGTCCACTTGCATTTTAGGGAGGACGGAGAAATCTCCCCACTGAGAGCCACCCAGAAACTTTGGAACTTACCCAACCATTGAAATTAATATTACCCTTCAGCAGTTGTTGGCTAATAACTCGAGATTGTACCCATTTGGACCAAAAATAGCTTTTGTACTTGCTTCTGTTGACCCACAAGTCAAAGGGGAAAACTATTCACATTTTGCAGAGACCTGAACCCCAGACTGGTTTAGGCCTTATCCTTACACCCCTCCACAGCACCTGCAATCTCTCTTTAATGTACAGCACAGTTGTAAGTCATCACTGTGTTTCCCCTTTCTGCTAGACTGGCAGACCTGTGAGGGCAGGCTGTGTCTCCTTCGTAGCTATACCCCCAGCACTGTGCCCAGTGCCCAACCCACAGCTGAAACTCACTTAAAGTTTGTTGAATGTAGAAACCTGGGAATTAATGACTGAATGAGAAGAAATTCAGGAGGAACGAGGTCTGGCAATAGGAGGATCAGGTCTGTGGGATAAAAGAGAGTGGGTGATATTCCCCTCCCAGTCACACCCCAAGGTCAGGCTGGACCTTTGGAGGATCCCCAAGAGTGATGTGAACATCACTTCCATTAGGTTGATCTCTTCTCTCTGTATTATCATCCAAAGTAGGACACGACTGAGTAATTACACTGGGACATGTGTTGTAAACTAAGACTTCCCCGGTACACCAGGAGGGAGAGCAGCCTTAGTTTTGTGGCATTACTGAAGGTTTTCCCCGTCTGGCAAAGCTGATGAAAATAAATGTTTCTTGCTATTTTCTCCCTCTGCATCCTCACCATGGAGTCCAAGTGAAAAAATAATGTCTTTTTTCATCACTCATATTTTCCCTTGGCAATCCAGTATCTAGTTGTGGGACTCTCAATGATGTGAGGGGAATGGCTGCCAAACTGAAAGGAGGCTGGGACTGAAAGCATGGCCTCAGGGCTGTCAGGAACATCATTCTGGAAACAGGAGAATGTCAGTGAGGCCATGATTCCTTCCCCACTGTCCCCACCACCTCCATCCTGAACCAACACTCCCAAGGTCCACTTCACGGCAAGTCCTTCCTCCATAGGGTCTTGAAATACTGTGTAGGTTCCCTATGCTTTAGTGTGGGTGAGCGTTAGAGTGAAGTGAGAAAAATAAAATTATCTAAAGGCAGGAAGCCAGTCCTAGAGGTTTTCATGGTCATGAAAGAATAAGATACCTTTCCTCTACAAAAAGAGACTTCCTTCAAAATATCAATTAACTGTGTGCACTGCTTTATCACCTGCCTTTTACCAGTTAAAAATAGCCCATGAACATTTTTCTCAGTAAGAAAATATAGGCCCATGATATAATATTATTACCATAGCAAAAATTGTTTAAATTATATATGGATTATTAAAGTTTGTAGTCTTAATTATATATTTTTGACTCTAGTTAGATAGTATAATAGATTCGAATGTGCAAATAGTTTTGAGTTTAGATGACTGTGCTAAAAAATTTCTTTTCAGCCCAGGTCAATTTATTTATTTGTCCATAAACACCTAACTAGGTTCTGCTCCCATGCGTGAAAATGCATGCTGCTCCCTGGGTGCCACGAGGTCATCCGAGGGGCTCACTTCCCCTAGACAGGGTGCCAGCACCAGTCCTCATCCCTTGCCCGTATCTCATTGCAAGGAGTTCAGGGGGCAGTACTGGATTATGTCTGAAGGTCATAGTCACTGGGGCAGCCTGGAAACATGGTCCACATTTAATTATATTCATCACTTGGACTTTGTTCTATGATTGATTCATTTGTCTGTTTGTGTGTCTGTCTTGGTAGACTCATGAATGCAAGAACAGAATTCTTCCGTAGTTGTACCTGTTCCCAGGAAAGAATGTGAGTCACAATCTGAACCGAGGCAGGTGGGCTAAAACAACGAAGGAAGGAAGGTAGAGTGCCAGGCTCCCAACAGGCCCCAGGGGGAGGTGTGTGGACAGTCGTCATGCTTCCTGGTTGAACCTCCTTAGTTGGACTTTATGCAAGTGCCCAAGAAAAATGCTTGAGGTCTCGTCCAGGGAGTGTGCCAGACTGTCACGCTCCCCCTGGTTGTGAAATCAGCAGCATGCTCAAGTCATGTATCACACACCCAGCACAGGATAAAAGACTCCTGCCCTGGGGTCCCCATCCACAGCCTCCTCAGGAACAGCCTTCTCCTGCCTCCTCTGCATCTGGTGAGTGTCCAGCAGGGGATGCAACTCTAGCTGAGATGCTGGAAAGGAACCCTGAGATCATAGGAGAGGAGAGGAAAACAGAAGGGTCTGGAATGAAATCCCAGTAGTATGGCTGCAGAGAGGGTAGCCAGGAAGGGAAGTAAGGGCCAAGAAGGAGTCCCTTTGGGGCATGACAAGAATTCTGGGAACAGCAAAGGCCACAGGAACTCATGATCCTTCCCATGCTCTTTCTATTCATGTTCACACATGTTTCCTGTGACATTCATTTTTCAGAATACCTTCCTCAAATGGGTACATCCCTTGTGTATTTCCTTTGAGATACAAAAACCTGAATGCCCAGTTAGATGGGCAGCATGGGGCCCTGGGTGGAGAGCAACATAGGAGGCATCTTGCATCATCAGAGTAACCCCTCATCAGTTTCCCTCTTCCTCCTTCAGCCTTGGCTTAGGAAGCAGCTGGTCTTCCAAGTGAGGGATCAGGAAACCAAAAACGAGGAGACACTGAACTGTGGATTCCCAGCTGACAAGGTGCTTTTGTTTTGCCCGGGCTCACTGACCTCCTGCCGAGATGTCCTGCCAGCAGAACCAGCAGCAGTGCCAGTGCCCCCCGCAAGTGCCCCTCACCCGAGTGCCCCCCAAAGAGCCCAGCACAGTGTTTGCCTCCAGCCTCCTCCTCAGGCTGCGCTCCCAGCTCTGAGGGCGGCTGCTGCCTGGGCCACCACAGGCACTGCAGGTCCCGCCAATGCTGGCGCCAGAGCTCCGACCCCTGCGATGGTGACGGGGGTCTGCAGTCTGGGGGCTCTAGGGGCCACTGCTCCCCTGGGCCCCTGATGCTCAGACATGCAATTTTAGAGCAAAAAAGAATCCAAAGGGCCAAGGAAAAACCTCAGCTTGATGCATCCTTTCTTGGACACCCTAATCTTCCTTTTCCTAATCTTCCTTTCAGCTGAGCAGTTGAAATGTTCACAGGGGCAGGGTGAGCTCTCCCCAAGAAGGCTCTACAGGTGTATTTCCCAGGAGTCCGTGGGCTCCCCTGCTCTGTGCCCACAATGTTCTCACCTGTGTCTGACCATATAGAGAAATAAAGCCTCTTCTCACACCACCTTCCCCTTACTTGTCCATTGTCTGCTCCACACAAACTGCCCAGTGGGCCACTCCCTCAGCTCCTGAAGGTCCGGCCTGCCATCACCAGGGAATGATCCTGGTGTGGGGCTGGCACATTAAAGGGTCTGCTTTTTCTCACATGGGGGCGAGGCCCCGTGGGAGCTTTGAGGGTGGGAGGGTGGGAGAAGGGGAGGCGTAGAGAGTGGCCACTGAGCACACTCTCAGCAAAAGGCCACGTGTAACATGCTGGGGGAGAAACGGATGGTCCTCAGAATCCCCGTCTCTGTTGAGGCTGGTGTGAAGGATCAGACACTGAGGAGAACGAGACCAAAGAGGATGGAGGGCTTGGAGGCAGAGAGATAGATCTGGTGGAAGGAGAGCAAGTCAATCTGAAAACAATGGACTTGAGAGAGAGGTGAGCTGCAAGGTCAGTGAATTCTGAAGAAACAAGAAGTGAGGGTTTTCCCTGAAAGAATGCATGGGGCATTCAGCAAATGAGAGGCTCTGGGCTTTGAGAAAACGGAGAAAAAAGAGGCCATGCGAAGTGCCTCAGAGGGTTACAGATTGGATACCTGTACATTTCTTTCAAGAGATCTGAGATAGAATGGAACTCATTTTCATTGCTTTTTGGCTATTGACTCCTGTTGTTCAAATTCAACAGCAATAAAGAGACATAGTCGTGTTATAGTGACATTCACTCGGCTGGAGTTGATGCTGGCTATCAGCTGGTTGCTCTCCTCCTGGCCTCTCTAGCCTGATGGTCTCAGGGTGGTTCCTGAGACTCCTTACATGGTACCTGGCTCCCCTCACCACCCCACCCAGAGAGAGCATCCCAAGAGGACCAGGTGGAATGTGCATGACCCTTAATGGTCCAGCCTCAGAAGTCACACAACATCACTTCTACCATATTCTGTGGGTTAGAGCTGTCACAAGCCTGCCTAGATTCAAGAGGAGGGGACGTAGACTTCATTCCTCAATGAGAAGAGAGTCAAAGAATTTTGAGCTATGTTTTAAAACCATCTCAGTGGGCATATTGACCACTATCCTCACTTCTTTCCAGCTCGCACTACCTATTCCTGAAACCTCAGTATAAATTTTGAAAAGGCTCAAATATTGGTCATGGTTGCAAAATATTCAAGCTTTGAAGAGAATGGCTGCTCCTATAGCCTTCATGTAACTAGAATGTTCAGAATCATTATTGCAACAATAATGTCCTAATAAAGACATCAAAGTTTTTTTTTTACATATGTCATATTAAATCATTACTTCATTCTACAAAATTAAAATAAAATACAATGGAAAAATATTATGCAGCTAATATATATCTACCAAAACACTGGTGAAATGAAATCAGTCATCACTATTATCAATCACATCATTATTATTTCCATTAGTTATCATTCAGATCTTATCTCCCACTTCCCCCAAAGCTCTCTGGTCAACGTGACATGAGCATCTCCATCTCTGAACCATTCCTATCACTTTCTGATCAATAGCATAGGCAAATCAACAATGTCCTTAGATGTGCATGTCTTGTCACTTCAGCAGGTGTAGACTGCTCATCTCTGGCTCTGCTTTGAATTCTAACATCTGTGGTTTGTTCTGCCTTTATTATTTTTCAGTTTTTTTCTTAGATGCCTTTAGCTTTAACTTGCTAAAGCAGCGGATGGGAGTGGCTGGATAAGAATATTGACTATCTATGGGCATTTTAAATGTCTTTAGATATAGAAGCAGGAAATTACTTTGGACCAAAATCTCCACTGAGAAAAACTGCAAAAGCTAGGTAATACATAATAAAATATCTGTCTGAATGTGTCATAAATCTGCCAATTCAGTGACGATTGTGGGCCAAGTTCTAAGAGAGGAGAGAAGCTGAGAAATTAGCCTAGCATTTAACACAGCTTTTCCTTTGATGCATTTGCTATTCTGAAAAGCCATCGCTAGGAGGTTGAAAATCTGAGCATATCTCTCATAAAATTCATGGGCAGTAAGCGAGGCGGGGGCAGAATTGGAACTCAGTTCTGTCAAGGATGAGGAGCTCTGGTAAATACATCAAGCTTTAAACCAGGAATAAGGAGAACCAAAATAGGTCAGCCTGCAAAGAGATGGAAGCCAAGCTTTGAATGATCTCAGTTCCTGGTCAGAATAATATCATCCATGATTGCCAGTGTTCCTGGCCTAGGTGCTTGCTCAAAGTAAAAGAAAATCCACATTCGGAGACTTAAATTACCTCTATAGAATTTTCACACAGATCTCTACAATCAATTCAAAAATAACCAAACGTATGAGGAATAAAACACTTGACTGGAGGGGACAGGAAGCAGATGACAACAGGCAAGGGGGCCTAGGAAGGGAAGGATCTGAAAAAACAAGTGGAGGTGACTCTTTGGAGAAACCTGGTTGAAGGCAGGAGAGAACTGGAGATGGATTTGCAGGCATGGAGAGGGTGTGGAAAGACCGAGTTCTTGTTGGCAGAGGAGGTTGGCTGCTGAGCCAGGGCGTGTCTTCAGAGGCCTGCCAGGCTGCCTGGATCCCCACCTCGCCACCATGGGCCGGCCAGGCTGGTCAGTTTCAAACCCATGACGTGGTCACGGTTCCCTGCCTCAGCCTTGGGGAGCAAGTCGCGGGCTCCTGGCACCACCCTCAGGCCACAAGACCCCTCTGTCCTGGGAGGGGTTGACTCTGGCCCCCCTTGGCCCCCAGGCTGCACCCAGTCCCCCACCGCTTTGCACCCAAGCTTCCTGGCCTTAAAGGGGAAACTATGCAGCTGTCCCCTGGGGTTACAGTAAATGGTGGCCGGGACTCTCTTAATAGTGAGCACTGTCCAGGTCAGTGTGTACCAAGTCCCCAGGTGCCAGGCACATTCATGGTTGCAAGCTCTGTCTGCCAGGCAGGATGGCACAGTGGAGAGAACACAGACTTTGGAGCCAGGTGGCCTGGGTTCAAACCCCGCCCTGCCACTTGCTGGCCAGAGGAGTCTGCATGAGTTACCGGACTTCCGTGCCTCAGTTTCCTCACCACAGGGCGGCCGCGAGGGTTTAATGAGTTAATATGTGGGAAATGCTGAGAAGGTTGCCTGACATGTGCGTGGTGGACAGTCAGTATTCACTGAATGAATGAATATAACCCTTGCTCCAGTATTACCGTCTTGCTGCTGGTTCAGGCAGACCTGGGGCCCCTCATGTCCCAGGCATTCACACAGTCCCACCGCAAGCCTCTCTTGTTCCTCCCAACCTCCTGCAAGGCACCCAAGAATGTTCCTGCTGCTGGCCAGCAGCAGCCTGGGCATCAGGAGAGAATGAGAGTCCAAGGGCAACAGTACTAGTCAAGTCACAGACTATATATAGCACAACCTCCCTGTCGCTTTCCCTCCAGGCAGGGGCTGGGGAAGCCAGGGGCCCAGGAGACCCCGTCATGTCTTGCCCAAGGGCTTCGGGACCCGGCCAGCATGCCCACGTGCCTAGAGTCCACCCGTCCTGCTCCTGAGTGAGCTTGGCTGCCAGCACCCAGGCCCCCCAGAGCCCCAGGCCTCCTGCTAAAAGTCCCTGTGGCTGCTAGCAGTTCTTCCTCTTGGACCAGCTCCAGGCCCGGCTGGTGGAACTGAATGGGACCGAGAGGTGCATGCATTGGGCCTCAGATCATAGGCTGCCAGCCTGGTAGTTCAAAGGGGACAGGCCTTGCCAGGCAGAGAGGCCAGACCCTGCCCTGGGCCCATGTTGGCCGCATGTCGTAGGTGGTGCTGGCCCAGCCCTTGGGGAGCTCACAGGTATGTCACAGAGTGAAAGGGACCCTGCTCAGATCTCAGTCCATGGCCCGCTGCCCCCATTTTACAGATGAGGACGGAGATGGGGCTCTGACCACTTGGCAGGCCCGTGGGCTCTGGAAGCCGGCGTCGGCTGTGGCTGGTGTTTGTAGGAAGTGTCTTTCTTGGGTCAGGGATGCCAGCAGCCTGCCTGAATGCGGTGCTCGTCTCTTACAGACCAGCCAGTTCCTGCTGGAGGCTCCTGATATCATCTGGGGAGATGACGTCCAGGCCCCCCAACTGCCTGCTGCGGCTGCTCCGGGGTGCCCCGAGGCAGCGGATCTGCACCCTGTTCATCATCGGCTTCAAGTTCACGTTTTTGGTCTCCGTCATGGTCTACTGGCACATTGTGGGAGAGCCCAGGGGCCAAGGACAGTTCTCTAACCTGCCTGCTGACATACCCTGCCCGCGCTTGGTCTCCCACACACTGTCCTCCGGCACCCCACCTCCCGGCAACATCTTCTTCCTGGAGACTTCTGACCGGACGGACCCCAACTTCCTGTTCATGTGCTCAGTGGAGTCAGCAGCCAGGGCCCAGCCTGAGTCCCGGGTGGCGGTCCTGATGAAGGGGCTGCCCGGCGGGAACGCCTCCCTGTCCCAGCACCTGGGCCTCTCGCTTCTGGGCTGCTTCCCCAACGTCCAGATGCTCCCGCTGGACCTGCAGGAGCTGTTTCGGGACACGCCCCTGGCAGCCTGGTACGCGGCCCTGCAGCGGCGGTGGGAGCCCTACGTGCTGCCGGTGCTCTCCGATGCCTCCAGGACTGCGCTCATGTGGAAGTTCGGAGGCATCTACGTGGACACGGACTTCATCGTCCTCAAGAGCCTGGGGAACCTGACCAACGCGCTGGGCACCCAGTCCCACTATGTCCTCAACGGTGCCTTCCTGGCCTTCGAGCGCCACCACGAGTTCATGGCGCTGTGCATGCGTGACTTCGTGGCCCACTACAACGGCTGGATCTGGGGCCACCAGGGCCCGCAGCTGCTCACACGGGTCTTCAAGAAGTGGTGCTCCATCCACAGCCTGGGCGAGAGCCACGCCTACCGCGGCGTCACCACCCTGCCCTACGAGGCGTTCTACCCCATCCCCTGGCAGAACTGGAAGAAGTACTTCGAAGACGTCAGCCTCGAGGAGCTGTCCTGGCTGTTCAACGCCACCTACGCTGTCATGTGTGGAACAAGAAGAGCCAGGGCACGCGCTTCAAGGCCACGTCCAGGGCACTGCTGGCCCAGCTCCACGCCCGCTACTGCCCCATGAAGCACAAGGCCATGAAGCTTTACTTGTGAGGGACCTGCCTGGCTCCCTCCGTGCACCCAGCGTCCTGAAGGAAAGGGCTCGGCCACCCTTCCTGGGGAGACCTGAGCTGCTGCAGCCCGAGATCTGGGGCAGGCAGCGGGGAGGACGGGGAACTGTCGGCCCAAGAGCTGCTACCAGAAGGCATGCTGCGGGCCCCGGGACCTGCTCCCTTCAAGCTAGCGGGAGGCTGGTGGGCCTGGTCGCCTCTACCCCCTAAGCCAGTGCACTGTCACAGGGTAGAGGCGACCAGTGGTGGGGGAAGTGTGCCCAGCCAGAATCAGCTGGAGTGCACCGGGTGAGCATCCTGGGTCTTGTAGACAACAGGCAAGCCCGGCAAGTATGAAAGCATCTTCCAGGGCAGCGCGGGAAGCAGGCAGGCTGGGGCTGAAGTGCCCACGAGGGGAGCATGGAGAAGCCCAAGGAAAGAGGGTAGGAAGGAGGGAGAGGAGGCCGCTTGTGGGGTAGCCGGGATGCACACCCAGCTTCGTGAGCCCAAGGGGTGGGGTGCTTCTGGGGTTTGGGTTTCTTTTTCAGGGGGGCCGAGGCCGGCAGAGCTGGCCTGCCTGCCCACCTCATCCTTCTTTCCAGAAATGTTGCAGGAGTGACATGTGCCAGCTGCCCACTCATGGGCAGGGGCCCTGGAGTTCTTGTGGCTCAGGAAAAGCATTTGAAAGGAAACACCTATCTACCCTACCTGCAATAAACACAATAAAAGTGAGAATAATAAATACAATAAAGGTGAGTCACCAAAAAAAAAAAAAAAAAAACACTTGACTGAAAAAACCAAGAGAAAAACAGACAATGAAGATAGAGCACAGGAAATCTAGTTAATCTAGTTATTAGGAAGAGACTTGAAAATATCAATGATGTGTATGCTCAAGAAATTAAAAGGCAAGGTGGAGAACTTGGGTATAAATTAGAAAAGCAACAAAATGAAAGACTAGAACTGAAAACTAAACTGAAATTAAGAACTCAGTAGAGAGGTTAAATAACAGACTGAACACAACAGAGGAGATAATTGGACAACTATTAAATGGGACAGAAGAAAATATTGAAGCATGGGAAGGCAAACAGTTGGAAAATACAGGAAAGCACATAAGAGATATATGACTATAGTGAAAAGCTTTAATACATGGGTAATTGCACTGGGAGATCCAGAAGAGAGAAAAAAAAGAAGCAGATATGAAGAGATAATGCCTCAGAATTTTGTCAAAGTGACAAAAGGCACCAAGCCACAGGATTATGAATCCCAAGTACAATAAGTGCCAAGAAAACAAATCCTAGGAACATCCTATTAAAATGGAGACAAACAAAATAAATGAAAACTTAAAATCAGCCAGAGAAAAAAGACCTTCAAAGGACCAAAAATTCATACTGACACCTGACTTCTTTACAGAAATAATGGAAGTCAGATTAAAATATTAATAACATCTTTCAAAGTACCCAAAGAAAATAGCTGCGAACTTACAATTATTTATTGAGCAGTTATCTATCACCAAAATAATGCTGAATAACAACCACAATCCTGGGCTTCCCTGGTGGCACAGTGGTTGAGAATCTGCCTGCCAATGCAGGGGACACGGGTTCGAGCACTGGTCTGGGAAGATCCCACATGCTGCGGAGCAACTGGGCCCGTGAGACACAATTACTGAGCCTGCGCGTCTGGAGCCTGTGCTCCGCAACAAGAGAGGCCGCGATAGTGAGAGGCCCGCGCACTGTGATGAAGAGTGGCCCCCGCTTGCTGCAACTAGAGAAAGCCCTCGCACAGAAACGAAGACCCAACACAGCCATAAATAAATAACAAACGAACAAACAAACAAACAAACAAAAAACAACCACAATCCTCAGTGGCATAGGACAAGTACTTCTTGGCTACCCATCCAGACTGACTAGGCAGTTTGCTAGACTTGCTCACGTGTCTGGGAGTCGGATCCTGGCAGATCTAGGTTGGACTTAAGTAGGAAGACTGGGACAACCTTTCTTATCTTCTACAATGTTAGATAAGGCATGTTCTCATGATGGTAACAAAGCAGACTGGGCAAGCAGACACTTTTTCCCCAAGCCCCTGCTTATCATGTTTGCTAACACTCCATTGGATAAAACAGTTCTTACCACTGCACAGAAGATCAAGGATCCTAGAAATATATTCCACCCTTTGAAAAGAGGAGCTGCAAAGTCACACAGCAAAAGGCATGGGTATAAAGAGGGGTGAAGAATTGTGGGCCATTAGTGCAATCAATTTAGCACTTATATACACTGGAAATACTATTGCAAAGTAAAGGCATTTTTATAACAAAGGAAAATGGTGATAATTATTAGTAGAATCCAAGGCAGAAGAAAATACTTAAAAGACATTTTTAAGCATATGGAAAATGACCCCACATATTAGCTTAGAGATACAGGAAAGAATAACAAACAAGAAAGATAAACAAACAATAACTCTTAAGTGAATATTGATTATATATAATAATAATAATATTTATATAATCAAATGGAAAATAGATAAAACCACAATAATTAGTAGATATGAACATGTTAATTGCAGTTATTAATGGAAAAATGCAAAAATTCAGCAAGGGTATAGAAGATAGAAAAATGCAATTAACAAATTTGATATTTTTAGCATATTTAAACACAACATCCAACAATGACAGAACTCATATTCTTTTTCAAGTGTACTTGGAACATTTATTTTTTTTATTTTTATTTTTTTAATTTTTGGAACATTTATTAAAACTGACCATATTTTGGATCATAAAAGAGGCCTCAAAAATTACAGAGCATTGAAGTCTTTCTCCTGGAAGTCCTACCTTAAAGTATCATTTGCACAGAAATTCTTAAGTTCTGCTCTGGGGAATCCTATCCAACACCTTTATCTATTCGTAAAGTCTATTATGTAACAAAATGTATCCTAAACTACTGTTAACTGAAAACTCTGAAAAGAGATTTACTAAAAACAAAATGTGAATCATGTTTTGTTTTTTTTTAGATGCATAAACCTTTAACTATGCACATATTTTCTGCAGGTAGAATTATTCCTGTGTCATAAGACACATGCCATACTTTTTCATGTTTTTCATCATGTTAACCACCCTCAGAATTACTCTCATAATTCCAGGATAATAATGGAGAGGGAGTGAAACTGAGCGGGGCCCTGTGGGGCTCCGGATGCAGAGGCCTTTTTTTTGTCCCCCTGAAGCCGAATCCGGTCTCTGTACCCCGACACCAAATTAGATCTCGGAGGCAGAGTTTTGGGCGAAGTAGAAAAGAATAGCTTTATTCCTTTGCCAGGAAAAGGGGGCCACAGCGGACTAATGCCCTCAAAATTGTGCATCCCCACTTGGAGAGGGTAGGGAGAAGTTTTATAGTAATGGTTCAAAGAGGGCGTGATCAGCTCGTGGACATTCTTCTGATTGGTTGGTGGTGAGGTAACCGGGAGTCAGCATCATCAACCTTCTGGTTCCAACCGGTCTGGGGTCTACGCGCGCTTGTGGGCAGCCTGCCATCATGAATCTTAACTTCTCCCACCTGGAGGGGGTTTCACCATCTGCAAAACAGCCCAACGATATCTTTGTGTGTATCCGTAGATGGGGAGCCAGGACCTTGCCCCAAGGCTGCACTATGGTTTCTCTTGACTGTTTGTTTCTCCCTGGTCTGGCATCCCCTCCCTTCCCTGATTATCAACTGCTTGAATCTGCCTATTGGAACTCAGGGAAGGTCATGGAGGCTGAATGAAGCCTATTTCCTGTAATCAAAGAAATGGGGGACACATAAAGGCTTTGTGCCCAGGAGCCCCACAGGGCCCTGCTCGGTATCAAGCCATTTCTTGTAGACAAGACTCCAGCTCCATGACCTTCCCTGAGTTCCAAAGGGCAGATTCAAGTAGTTGCTAATCAAGGGAGGAGCCGCCAAAAAACCACCTGAAGCAAGATTAAAGGGAGCAGAGAAGCTCATCAAGATTAGGAGACCGGGGGTATCCCTGGTGGTGCAGTGGTTGAGAGTCTGCCTGCCGTCCATGCAGGGGACACGGGTTCGAGCCCTGGTCTGGGAGGATCCCACATGCCGCGGAGCAACTAGGCCCGTGCGCCACAACTACTGAGCCTGCACGTCTGGAGCCCATGCTCCGCAACAAGAGAGGCCGCGACAGTGAGAGGCCCGTGCACCGCGATAAAGAGTGGCCCCCGCTCGCCGCAACTGGAGAAAGCTCTCGCACAGAAACGAAGACCCAACACAGCCAAAAATAAGTAAATTAAAATAAATAAATAAATAAAAGGGCTTCCCTGGTGGCGCAGTGGTTAAGAATCCGCCTGCCAATGCAGGGGACACGGGTTCGAGCCCTGGTCCCGGAAGATCCCACGTGCCGCGGAGCGGCTGGGCCCGTGAGCCACGATTGCTGAGCCTGCGCGTCTGGAGCCTGTGCTCCGCAGCAAGAGAGGCCGCGATACTGAGAGGCCCACGCACTGCGATGAAGAGTGGCCTCCACTTGCCGCAACTGGAGAAAGCCCTCGCACAGAAACGAAGACCCAAACACACCCATAAATTAAAAAAAAAAAAAAAAAAAAAAAAAAAAATTAGGAGACCTACCACCTGAGAGGAGATTAAGGGAGTGCAGCCCACCCCCCCTTCACACCCTGATCTTGTCAAAGACCCCACCCTTGAACCATTGCTATAAAAGCCCTCACCAAATCCTCCCGGGTTGGGACACATAGTTTATTCAGGCAGGAGCCCGCAGTGTCCCCCTTTGCCTGGCAAAGTAATAAAGCTATCCTTTTCTACTTCACCCAAAACTCTGCCTCTGACATTGAGATTTGGTTCGGCACTTGTGTACAGAGAGGCTGAGCTTTCAGCATCAGAAGGAAGAAGGGTAATTCTGATAATAATGGAAAGTAAG
Source organism: Balaenoptera borealis (assembly GCF_965194805.1). NCBI lineage: Eukaryota > Metazoa > Chordata > Mammalia > Artiodactyla > Balaenopteridae > Balaenoptera > Balaenoptera borealis. The sequence continues at coordinate 84,416,477 of NC_138860.1, read as the reverse complement.
GAGGAAGAAGGCTATTCAAAGCCCATGGATAGTATGATCAGTGCCAGGAGGCAAATACAAGATGCACTCTGGGATCGGAGTGGGGATATCAATGTTATTATCTAAGTCATGGGATATATGGGGATGATTTATCTATTCTGTTTTTCCATAAGTTACAGCTGTTTTATTTTGACCAAAATTTGTTTTTACAATTTTAAAATTGATCGAAAAAGAAACCTAAATGGTTACCCTTGAGACATGGAAGATCTATTTGTTGAGGTAAGCCCTCAGGCAGGGGGCCACCCCGCTAGCTCAGAAGATACACAGGGGATGTGGCTGGTGGCTGTGGGGAGAGAGGGGAGCAAAGAGCTGCATCATAGGCAAAGCCACCCTGTTTCCGGATCTCTGTCCAGTTTGAGTCTAGAATTTTCTCCACATAGATTCTTCTCAGCCCGGCACTAAGGAGAATTGTCTTTGTTTCCCTCCTGGTACCTGGAACTCCTTTTCCCACATTCTCCTGAGTCCTGAGCCCTTTGCTACCAGGAGGGTTAAGCTAGGGAAGCAAAGGAATGAAAGGAGAGACGAGAGACTCTAGCTAGATCATGGGGGTTGCAGCTGTTCTAACGATTTCTCTTCACCTCTCACCTATTCCCAGCAAGCAGGGAAGACAACGAGGATGGTGACCATCAGCTATGGGAGGCCCGGTTGCCAAGTGAGTCCACATGGAAGCAGGACATTGACCCAGCCCCCTGGTCCAGTCCATTTGGCAACCCAGACGCACTTTTAACAACAAAACAGCAGCAGCAGCAACAGCTAACAACAGCAACAATAGCTGAGATAGCTTCAATAGCTTCATTTTGGGACAAGCACTTCTCTAAGCACATTACATCTATTAACCCTTTTAACTCACGATAACTCTTAAAGGAAGATACTATTATTACTCCATTTTACAGATGAGGAAACTGAGGCTCAGAGAAGTTCACGGAACAGAAAAGAACAAAAGTGACTCCGTGTAGGATCTATTCCTTTAGCTGTAACCCTTGTTCTCTGTCGCCTCATGCTGACTCTGCCCTGAAATATACATGATAGTTCCTTCTCCAGGCTCTGCCTCCCAGGCTTGACCTTGAAAGGTCTTTCATATAGAGGTAAATAGCTGCAGAACAGAGAATAACATTTGTCTTGTTGGAGGTTTGCAGGAAAATCGTGACTAGACCTACGTGGATGGCGGCAGGAACAAAGGACTATCACATCCCCTCCAGGGTCTGGCCGGCACCAAGAAGTCTGCAGCAAGCAGCCACACCCCCTCCACTTTCAGTATAAAAAAAAAAGCCTGAATCTTAACTTGGGTAAGATGGTTCTTTGGGCCACTGCTCGACCATCTTCTCCATCTGCTGGCTTTCCAGATAAAGTTGCTATTCTTTGCCCCCGCATCTTGTCTGTCAGTTTATTGGCCTGTCCTGCAGCAAACAGTAGGAGCTTGGACTCGGTAACTTCCACACACCCAGCAAGTGGCAGGCCTGAGGTTTAAACCCAGGATGTTTGATCCAGAGTCCATGCTACTAACCAACCAGGTGTTGTGCCAGACTGGGCAAAGACATGGAGGCACCTGGACTAACTCATTACTTGGTCCATGTCAATCTGGTATCATGTAATTATTTGTTCAGCACATATTTAGAAAAGAGAATGAGTTCTGTGTTAGGGGGAGGTTCAAGAAAAAGGGTGAATCGCAATTCAGAAAAATTAAGTTCTGCAGTTCGCTCCGTGTACTCTCTTTAGAAGGTCATTTATGACCAAATATTGTGATCAAATAGCACATTCTCACTTTTACCGGCTTCCCCATTTCTTTCAACAACATAAGTTCTCTCCTCTGGACAAGCTCTGATAGGTACACTTTCGTCAGTTTAATTGCACTTCTGGTGATGTTTTCCCATAACTTATAAAACAAAGCCCTGGGAAACTGTCCAGTTACCCACCCCTTAGCCATGCCCTTCCCTTGTCCCAGGCCCCCCAGAGGAGAGACAGCTGGCTGAGGGAGGGCTGAGGGAGTGACCAGGACACGTTCTGAGTAGGAAACAGAAATTTTATTTTTGCAAAGATAATGGAGGAGAGGCAGAAAGTTCTATGTGCAGAAATGCCTGAGTTAGCTTAGGACCTGTCAGTCTCAGGATGTCAGGATGTCCAAGAGGGGGAGTGGGATAAGCGGAAGCAAAAAAGTTGGTGCTTTGTTCATTTGTTCTTCGGAAGTCCTCAGGGCCCAGGTCAGCAGCTGTCCCCAGAGCCTTCACAGCACCTGGTGCCCCCCGAGGGCTCACACTCACAGCAGTCGGGGCTCTGGGGCTGGTGCCGGTGGAAGAGATGGCGCCTGTGGTGGCTCAGGCAGCAATCCCCACCCCAGAGCTGGGACCACAACAGGAAGAGACTGGAGGGCACTTCGGGGGACACTTTGGGGGACATTTAGGGACAGGGCACTTGAGGATGCACTTGGGAGGGGGCTGGCACCTCTGCTGGTTCTGCTGGCAGGACATCTCGGCAGGAGGTCAATCAACCTGCAAGAGGACAATTACATGGTTTTGAAAGGTTAAATCAAGAGCCCTGCTTTCCACCTCCTTTAGCGTCAATCCATGATAAGTACATTCTAGAACACATGGAAAAGCATCGGAAGGAAATAACATAGTCTTTCCTCTAGTTAAAAGTGCATAGATTTAAATCCAGATGTAGTAAACATTTTATTCTCCTTGGCAGCAGGGATTTCTCCGTCCTCACAGTCCTGCCTGCAGTATTCAAGTCTCTGAAGTGCCATGTCTTAACATAAAATAAGCCCCTAATCTCGATCAGGTCGACTAGGCCTTTTATAGCCCAGGGCAGCTTCCAGAGTAGCAAAGTGTTAATGACTTCTTAAGCCACAGTCTTTCCCTCTGCTTCTGAATTTTCTTCCTGCTCAGTGTGGCAGGAATCAAAGACATCATCCTCTTTCCTCAGCCTCCCTCCTTCCTCCCCACCCTCTGCCCTGCTCTTCACCTCTCAGCTGTCAACTCCTCCCCTGTCCTGCTCAGAGCCCCTCTGGCTCCACTTCCCACTCACCCTGGTCACAGGCAGAAGCAGAGAATCGTCCCTGGGGAGTCAGAGCTGATGAGATGCTGGAGCCGGGTTGTCTTGTATAGGCCCCAGGCTTGGCTCCAGGAAGGGCAGGAGGTCGCTCTTGCACAACCAGGCACGTGCTGGATCATTCCTGACACTCCCCTGCCTCCTTGTCCATGTGTCCCAGGAGGCCTTGGGAGCTTCCAGGACCCCCCTCTGGGGCAGGGTCTAAGGGGCTTTACCAGTCACAGTGTCCCACAGGCTGGAACCCTGGAGGGTGGAATTGAGACCCCAAAGGAAACTCTATGTGTCCCCTTGAAACCTCAGGTCAAAGCCACAGTTTGTTCATTTAAAATTTTTTTGTCATTGGGGAAATATTCTATTCCAATTCCCTCCCACAATCCAGGTTGGTGTTTTAGGTCTGCTTTAGGTACATGCTGTTCCCAGGCTGTTTGCTCAAGAGTGCTGAATTGGGAAGAATCATCTCCTTTCACTCATCCTGCCTGGGTCTGACCTTCAGGGGGACTCTTGAGTCTCTGCTTCTCCTTCTGACGTCTCCTAAGAGGCGGTCACGTGGTCTTAATTTCTTTTTGTTGTAAGGACAGTGATGACTGAACTTATTTAGTCAAGACAATGAACACTTGACCTGGTGAGAAGTAGGCAGGCTAAGGAGGTGAGATCTCTGTGACTATAGTCGTGATTCCCGACGCACGCAGCAGTGTGCAGTAGCCTGCAGTAAGCAGCAGCACTGAGCATTAGCTGGAAGTGAGACCTTAGTTCACGGACCAGGAATTGAACCCTGGTTGCCCGGGTTTAAACCAGGACTCCTAACCTCTAGACCACAAAGGTCAGCGGCTAGAGACTAAATTCCCAGTCCTTGCCTGCCTTGACAAGAAAATGCTGACAAGGAGGCGGAAGGTAAAGAGGAAAGTAAAACGTTTATTGGAAAAGCAGAGTACATGTGGAAAGACGCACGAGCAAACTATGCGAGTGAGTGGCGAGCGTCCAGCCTTTGGGAAGTTTAAATCATTTATAAGGGAGCAGTTCTTCTGGGTCTTTGTCTTCCGTCTGGCCAATAGTCTTGTTTTGCCCCCCTGGCTAATTTGACATTACACACATTGCAATTTCATGGTTGTTCCATGCCCTTGACATTGAACATGTGCTACATCAGGTTTCAACCCTAGTCTACCAACATCCCAGCCACATTTCTGTCTTCACACCCAATTCAGAACTATGTAATTATACTATTCTAAATATTTGTACTTATTATAGGCATGCCTTCTTCTAACTGATGTGTAGCTCAATTTACACAAGTAACAAGTGATTTACACTGTTAATTCACACAATTTACACAACACTGCTATTAAGGACCTACAGTTATTATCCACACTTCACTGGTGAGAAAACTGAGGTGGCGCCAAACTTGCCTAAGTTTTCATAACAAGTACCTGGTTCTCAGTGTTCAAACCCAAATAATTAGACTCCAGAGCCTGTGTTTCTAACCAGTACTCTAGAGTTTAACTCAGAAATCCCATATTTATATATATATATATATATATATATATATATATATATATATATATATATATATATATACATGGCATGTGAAATTCGAACAACTTAGGGTAAATTGTTCTCCAAAAGCTAGACTCAGACCAGCTGTTCCCAGATCCTCTGGCTTCATGTAATACTTTCTTCCGGGCTGGTTCTCATCCTGCACAAAGTCTCCATTTCTCATGACCTTCTTTCTTCCTTGTCCTTTTGTCTTTCTTAAATCCACTTTCTCCGTGGGGCTCTCTATTTGCCTACCCCTTCTACTCACAGCCCCTCCCGGGTGTCCTGTGGAAAATTCACATTAATGACAGATGAAGAAAAGAACAGGTTCCTAAGAAGACAAAACAGACGAGGGCACAGGACCAGGGCCAGGGATGCCTTAAATAGGGGACCCACTTCAGGGTTCATTCTGGTTCTAGGAGGGGCAGGAGGTAACACTTATGCATTAAGGGTGCATGCATGGTTATTCCGGACATCCTTATCTCCTGTCTCCCCTCCTTGGAAAGTCACAAGAGACTGCAAGCTGCCCCACCAGATTCTGGTACCCAGAAGTTAGAAGTGATTTCAGTAAGTTTCTAGCCACTGGGCAATGGCTCCAGAGGCTCAGGTCACTTCCCTTCTTAGGAGAGTGTAGGTCACACACTCAACTCCAGGTTTGCTCTGTGACCTGGTGGCTTGGGACTGGAGTTATCTGTTTTCAGTGGGTAGGAGAAGTTGAAATGGGCTGAGATGCATTTTACAGGAAGAAATGCTAAAGTAATTAACCTATTATCTTGTGGTAGATAGAGGAGAGGAATGAATGAAAGGTGTTGTCTGATTGTCTCATATCTGGTGGATAGGACACGTGGTGCCACAAAGAATGTGTGTTGGAGGTGAGTAGGTTTTGTGGTAGAATAGGTTTGAGGACTCAGCAAAACTTCTGCATCTTTAGGTGATGTTTGATGGGATACACCTGAAGATCAGTGACTTTCTTGGGAAAGGGGAGGTGGTTAAAAGGGAGTATCCTAAATAACTCCCAGGTCATTCTTTTAATAACTTTAATTCATTTATCCATTTATCTAATCAATATTCCATGGGCAATTGCTAGACCATCCAGGGAAAGAAACAAGTAGTAAGACCTCATTTAGTCTTCACACTCTGATGATACAATGACTTTGGACCCAAGAATACCTAGAATTCTATGTGCTGGTATCCAAGGCCACGGGACTGATCCCCAACAGTGGCTGGTCATATTGGATCACAAAAGGAAACACAGAGGGACATTTTATCCCCTGAGACAAGCTTCCTGGTGTTTTGAGGCCCCTTCAGCTTTGTAGTCTTCTATCCAACAGTCATCCACACTTCCGTGCTTGTGCCTCACCTTTCAATACATCCACACACATGCTGCACACACACACACACATTCACAAAGGCACAGCCTTTCTCATTCTTTCCTCCATGGTTACTGTCATCTTTGTCAGTGAGGATGAGGAAACCTGGAATGACATTGTTGTCAGGTGATCTGGAATCCCAACCATCTCATTGTGATATCGTGACTCAGGAGAGGCCCAGCCCCAATTCTCATCTCCTTGCGTGCACGTGGCATTTCACAGTGGGCTTCAGAGTATTCACTGGGTTGTTAGTGCCTGGAGGCCACAACGCTGCATGACTTGCCTTTATTCACTTGAGTGTTTGCACAGAATGTGCACTCAACACCTTGTAGGTGATCAAACAGTATCTTTTTGATTAATTGCTATGTTTATATATCCATTTTTTCACTCTTAGTCAGGGGTAGGGGACGATATCTGAGACTAGAAGATGAATAAATTGAAGATGGGCATCTCTTAGGTGATAGAAATTTAAAGATCATATTCTCAGCCTCTAGACAACATGCATATTAAGGAAAGGACTGTCTCCCTTTTTCAAAGCTATATTCCAAGTTTATGCCATAGAGTAAGGTCTCAGTACATGTGTGATGAATTAAGTAATTAATGGACCGATGCATTTAATCCCAAATCATATCATATTCCTTACTCTCCTGCCATTCAGTAAGAGCATTACATGAAACATTTGGTTCCCATTACCCTCTGGATTAGAAATAATTCTGCTCTTAGAACCCTGAAGGTGTAACATACACTTCCAGGAGATTTTTTATTAACCTACCTATATTTTGACATAAAATTTCTGATGGTAGGAACAGAATATTTTTCATCTCTGCCTCTCACATGTCACCTAGGCAAAGTGCCTGGATCCGGCATACAGTATTTTTACAATGGACATTGTTTAAGCATCTTCCTTGTGCTTTCTCATGTACTAAACCTCAAAAATTCAGTGAGGAAGGTACAAATCTGCTCATTTTACAGCTGAGGATTTTTATTGTTTAAATGAAATCTTTGAGGTCACCCAGCTCATAAACAGCAGAGCTGTACTTTGATCCCTGATATCCCGATTTCAATTTGAGAGACGATTTATGGATAATAGAACTGCTGTGTAAAAGAGTTTTGTTTTCTAAGGGAAGGGGTGTAGTCACAATCATCATCACCATCAAAGGAAACTGAGGAAATTACCTTGGTCCTCTAGTGATGCTGTTGGCAGAGACCTGTGGGTTACCAAGGGACATGACCGTCAGGAGTGAGGGGCTGACCAGGAAGGGAGGGGTGTGTGGAGGACTGTATTCTAGAAAGGAAGGAAGTGGTCCCCGAATCAATCCCCCAGAGAAAGGAGCCAGGCCGTGGAAGCAGGGCTCAAAGCCCTTACTCAGGGATTGGATAAAGTGGGATAAAACTCTTCCACAAGGAAGCTGTGCTATGGACCTCTGGTTTCCTCAGAAGTAACCTCCTGAGTCTTTGCCCAGGCACTGGCTCTTTGGGGATCTGCAGTCAGCTCCTCGGGGACTCAGGCTGAGGAAGGCTGTGGCTGGTAAGCCCCTTAGACCCTGCCCCAGAGGAGATCCTAGAAGCACCTAAGGCCTCCTGGGACACAGGGACAAGGAGGCAGGGGAGTGTCAAGAATGACCCAGCACGTGCCTGGTTGTGCAAGAGTGACCTCCTGCCCTTCCTGGAGCCAAGCCTGGGGCCTATACAAGACATCCCAGCTCCAGCATCTCATCAGCTCTGACTCCCCAGGGACAATTCTCTACTCCTGCCTGTGACCAGGGTGAGTGGGAAGTGGAGCAGGACAGGGGAGGAGTTGACAGCTGAGAGGTGAAGAGCAGGGCAGAGAGTGGGGAGGAAAGAGGGAGGCTGAGGAAAGAGGATGATGTCTTTGATTCCTGCCACACTGAGCAGGAAGAAAATTCAGAAGCAGAGGGAAAGACTGTGGCTTAAGAAGTCATTAGCACTTTGCTACTCTGGAAGATGCCCTGGGCTATAAAAAGCGTGTATCTACCTTATCGAGATTAGGGGCTTATTTTATGTTAAGATGATGGCACTTCAGAGACTTGAATACTGCATGCAGGACTGTGAGGACGGAGAAATCCCTGCTGCCAAGGAGAATAAAATGTTTACTACATCTGGATTTAAATTTATGCATTTTTAACTAGAGGAAAGACATATGTTATTTCCTTCAGATGTTTTTCCATGTGTTCTAGAATGTACTTATCATGGATTGACGCTAAAGGAGGTGGAAAGCAGGGCTCTTGATTTAACCTTTCAAAACCATGTAATTATCCTCTTGCAGGTTGATTGACCTCCTGCCGAGATGTCCTGCCAGCAGAACCAGCAGAGGTGCCAGCCCCCTCCCAAGTGCATCCTCAAGTGCCCTGTTCCTAAATGTCCCCCAAAGTGTCCCCCGAAGTGCCCTCCAGTCTCTTCCTGCTCTGGGAGTGAGGACTGCTGCCTGAGCCACCGCAGGCCCCGTCTCTTCCACCAGCGCCAGCCCCAGAGCCCTGACTTCTGTGAGTGTGAGCCCTCGGGGGGCACCAGGTGCTGTGAAAGCTCTGGGGACACCTGCTGACCCAGACCTTGGGTATCACAGAGAAATCTGTAGGAGAAATCTCAAGAGTGGAGCTCTAGAATGAAGCTTCTCCCACTACTATCTCTCTTCATGGGGTTGATAGGGCATAGGAGGTGTCCTGTTCTGATCATCCAAGGTTTATACTGGATCCCGATCTTCCCTTCCTCCTTCCCCTCTCACGACAATAAGTCTCTGTTGCCTACTTATGAAGTGTCCTGGACATTGTCCATTCTTTCATTCTCCTTAAATCTCTTATAGCTCAGCGTCCCTGCAACACACACACATAGGACGCTCTGGTTAAGAGTGGAGTCTGAGAAAGGGTTAAGCCAGAAGAATTTTCCAGAAGGGTAATCATAGAAGAGCAATTGCATAATAGAGCTTCTCGATGGGATTGCCCTGAGCAATCGTGGACTGTGAGCCCTGGGTTCTCCCATGAGCTCAGCAGAAGGGCCTGGGGGCCCCCGGGGCTGAGTACTTTGAACCACGGGCAGCCTAGTCAGTTTAATCTACCATGCTGCACCTAAATTATTGTAGATTTTCCGCATGCCATGACAACAGCATTTGAAAATTATTTGGAATTCAAGTAGATGGAGAAAGGTGTATTTAACAGAACTCCTTCCATTTGATTTAAAATGCTTGGCATGAGAATTGGAACCTGGAGGGACAAGCCTCAATGGTAACTCCTTGCCACTCAACTGCCTTTGTGGAGGGTGTCTGCCTCATTCTTGTCTTCATTCATGCCCCAGCCGCTCCTTTAAACAAATGTTACATAAATGTTTAAGTGATCTAGGCTGAAGGGGCCCGGCAGTCTGAGCCTGCCCAGTCCCCCTGGCTCAGTCCACGGCTAAGAGAGACAGAGAGTGGCCTGAGGGTCACGGGGTGTGAAACTGGGGTCGGGGCCTCTGTCCCACTCTCGTTTCTGCCACCTGGCTCACTGCTGAGGTTCAGACAAATTGGACCATCAAAATGTAATGCTTTTATGCTTCAAAGGACGCTCTCAAGAAAGTGAACAGACAGCCCACGGAATGGGAGGAAGTGCTTGTAAATCATAAATCTGACAAGAGATTATATACAGAATACATAAAGACCTCAGCAACTCAATAATAAAAAGGACGTATAACCCAATTAAAAATGGACAAGGCTCTGAACAGACATTTCTCCCAGAAGATATATAAATGGCACATGAAAACATGTTCAACGTAATTAGTTATCAAGTAATGCAAATCAAAACCAGAATGAAATTCCACTTCACACCTACTTGGATGACTGTAATAAAAAAATACAAAAATAACAAGGGTTCACAAGGCTTTGAAGAAATTGGAACCCTCATACACTGCTGGCATGGACACGAAATGGTGCATGCAACCATTCTGGAAGACAGTTTTGTAGTTCCTCCAAATGTGAACCATGCGGTTACCATGTTATCCTGCAGCTCCACTCCTGGATTTATCTCCAAGAAAATGAGAACACACGTGCACATAAAAACCTGTACAAAAATGTTCATAGCAGTTCTATTTTTAACTGTTCAGGATCCTCCATACTGCTTTTCCTAGTGAGTACACCATTTTACACTCCCACTGACAGTGTGTATGGGTTCCAGTTTTTTTACACCCTCCCCAAAACTTATCTTAAATTTTTTTTGTAGTAACCATCCTAACATACGTTTTTCTATTTCTGTAAAAATGCCATTGAAGTTTGGATGGAGATAAGAACTACCATATGATCCAGCAATCTCACTTCTGGGTATATATCCAAAAAGATTGAAATGAGGATCTTGAAGAGATATCTGCACTCCCATGTTCACTGCAGCATTATTCCCAACAGCCAAGATACAAAAAACAACCTAAATGTCCTTTGACCAATAAAAGGATAAAGTAAATGTGGTATGCATATACAATGGGATGTGGCACATATATACAATGGAATATTACTCAGCCATAAAAAGAAACGAAATTGAGATATTTGTAGTGAGGTGGTTGGACCTAGAGTCTGTCATACGGCATGAAGTAAGTCAGAAAGAGAAAAAAAAATACTGTATTTTAACACATATATGTGGAATCTAAAGAAAAAAATGGTTCTGATGAACTTAGGGGCAGGACAGGAATAAAGACACAGATGTAGAGAATGGACTTGAGGACACGGGGAGGGGGAAGGGTAAGCTGGGATGAAGTGAGAGAGTAATACTGACATATATACTCTACCAAATGTAAAATAGATAGCTAGTGGGAAGCAGCTGCATAGCACAGAGAGATCAGCTCCGTGCTTTGCAACCACCTAGATGGGTGGGATAAGGAGGGTGGGAGGGAGATGTAAGAGGGAGGGGATATGGGGATATATGTATGCATGTAGCTGATTCACTTTGTTATACAGCAGAAACTGACACAACACTGTAAAGCAATTATACTCCAATAAAGATGTTAAAAAAAAAAAGAAGACTGAACAGGTGGATGGGCAAGCCCTTTACAACAGAAGAAATTCATGCAGTAAATGAGTGTAAAATGAGATGCCAAACATCATAGGTATTTGGAGAACTACAAGTTAAATAAACAGTTTGATATCATTTTTGCCCTTCAATTCAGCAAATATGAAAAACAACAGTTTTATATTATTAAATACCAACTGAGTTTGAGAAAGAGATATTACTATAGACTATGGTGGGAGTGTCAGTTGTCATCTGGTCACTGGAGGTAAAATTTCCATAAATATTACAACAAAAAAAATGACATACTCTCTGTCTCAACAATTTTAAAATTTTGTATCTTAACTAGTCAAACACTTGCATGTGCACACAAGGACACTCATTAAGTAGGTCGACAGCAATATTTATTGTTAGGGAAAAATCAATTATTGTCTAAATATCCAACATTAAGAGAATAGACACACAAACACTGACATCTTGTTTAAGGTATATGAGGAAAGGAAAGGAGGAGAGGGTACAACTGCCAAGGCTCTGACCTTCCGTGAACATGCCCTTTACCACCACCAGGTGATGGCAGCACCCATGGAGGCAAGAGTGGGCTTGGCTAAGGGGCCATTAGTCAAGAGCTTGACTCACATTAGGTCACTTCTGGCACCAACATCACCATCACCATCAGCAACACCATCAATAGCTGTGGCACAGACAAACTTATAAGTTAACATCTAACTGGCATAACTTGCTTTCTAAATATGCTCTTCCTGTAATCACAATAGAAAGCTCTTTCCTTCTTTTATTGTTTATCTATTAATCAGATATGCCCTGGAGACCTCATATGAGGTAGGCATTGTATATTGAATATGAAGTTTTTAGACCAGTGAAAGAAGTGATATTAATTATATCACTTATATATCAGGATGGTGTATAAAAGCTCTTCACAAGGTATCTAAGTTAGTCTGAGGTCAGGGAAGGTCTGAAAGGAGTTGGATACCCAGGTCCATTTACAGAAACTTCCTTCTTTATGTGAGAGCGGCTGAATTTTCTGCCACAGTGTTACCTGGGGCTTCTTGGGCTCCTTTTGTGATGAGAAGCTCCTTTATTTATCTGCCTCTTCTGTATACAGTATGAGCTCTGGCATGTCTGTATTTGTATCGTACCTTGTTTTTGTTTGTGTGTCTGTGTTAGAAATTCAGTTTGACTTGAATTGAGTTTGGCTGAAATAACAGTGCTTAAATAAACTAGAGGATTAAATTTATTTCACATCCTGAACATCTGCAGGGATTAGCCCAGGGCGACTTGGTAGTTCCATGATGTCCTCAAGGACCTGGGCACCTTTTCCTTTGCTCCTTCTCCATCCTTAGCTCTGGCTTCCATCCACAACACTGCCAATGCACAGGCTGCTGGGCTCCAACCATGATATCTGGGTCTCAGGCAGAAAGAAGAAAAGAGATGTAATAAAAGGCTACCACCAGGTCGGTGAGCCCCTTCACTGAGCTTTCTTAAAGCTCCACCTTTAGACATTTTCATAGTTTTCCTCAATTACAGAGAAAGCCAAGTCAGTGGTTTCCCTCCCCCACCCAGGGAGCGCTCACAGCATCCCCCAAATGCAGTGCACACCCCGTTCAGAGCCACACCTTTGGAAACTCCCAAGGTGATGGCCAAATCCATTTTTCCACCTCACCCCCGGAAACTGGCACCTCCTCATGTCTGGACCCATGGAGGTGGCATCGTAGGTATGAGTTTCCTCGCTTTCTGTGGTGAAGATCACAGGTGTTATTCTGTCCTATACAATGACGCACACCCAGGACACGCTGCTTCTAGATACCCAGAGGTCCAGCCACTTTTTCCTACAAAGTCATACTGTGATCGAAACTGCTAGTTGCCCCCAGTAGTCACTCCCTCCTCTTCCTTAACTTTAGAACATCCATATTATCCAAAACAGCCACGAGCCCGGTGGGGGGAGGAGGACGGCTACAAAAGTGGAGAGCTCGGCGTTTCCACGTCCCCTTCTTCCCCCATCACTGCTGCTGGGTACGGGGCGCCTGGCCCTGGCAGCCTCCCACGGGCTGCCGAAGAGGGACGCAGAGTCTTAGAGCCCCAGGTGCAGGGTTGAGCAGAGCAGGGACTGGGGAGGAGCTGAGGGTAGGACAGCCTGGGAGCTGTGGGGACCGCAAGCAGAGACGCGGCTGGGCCTCGGGGCAGATAGACATTTCCCCAGGAGCGAAGTAAGGGACCAGGGCATCTTTGATTTCTTAGCATAACATGGACCTGAGCAAAAAGCTCCTGATGCCAGGATCTGGGAATCTCCTCTCCTGAATACACTGTGGGACCCTGGCCTGAGGAAGCAGGTGACTTTCTGAAGCTCAACTACAATGTTGGTCCAAGAGGAGCTCCGGCTGTCCCCATGGCCTCCTTAGTGGAGACAGCGAGGAGCCAGGGGAGTGCTGACAGGGACCTGGCACAAATAGGTTGTGCAAGGGGCCCCTCCTGCTCCTATCAGAGCCTAGGGGCTCATCCTGGAATCCCCGCATCCCCTGAGGGCATGCCCAGACCGGTCTTGTCATTTGTGTCAACTCCTCACAGACGAGTGGACAGTCAGGAGTGAGCCAGGGTGAAGGTGATGTGAGAGCTCGCAGGGGGACTGTGAGCCGGAGGAGGGGCGGCTGGGGAGGCACCAGCGGAGAAAGAGGCTGGGGGCCTGGAAGGAGAAGCTTGGCAGATAAAGGAAAGAATGAGAGCTAATTAAAAAATGTATAGAACTCAAATGGAAAACTGATGAATTCATAAAAGTGCTAAGAAAAGATCAAGATTAAAAAAAAATCAATTACATGGGACTGAGTGAACTGATGAGGATGATTATAATTTTTGTGACTTTCTGTTTGAATAAAAAAATAAATCCCACAAGAACTCAGAGGCAAAAAATATACAAATCAATTTTCACTGCAAAGTAAAGGACCTGTTACAGTGGAGGATTACTGGACTGAATGTCAATATTATGATATAGTATGAGTGTGTTTCGTGTTTGGTAATTGCAATCATTGTTGCTTTTGTTGTGGTCATCCATTTACAAAAAAAAAAAAAAAATGTATAGAGACAATACCATAGGCTGGATGTATCTGGAAAATTTTGGACTCTGTGGTAGGTAACAGGGAAGAGCTAATTCGGACTCCACATTGGATCTGTTTCTTTGATTTTAACCTTTGCTTTTCGTTGCTTTTGTTATTATAATCATACATAATGGCCTGCCTCATGGAACCCTGCCCATCTGTGAGTGGCTGCAAGAAAACGAAACTAACACATCTCCTCATGGAGGCTGGCCATTCCAGGAGATGTTTTGCAAGACTGATGGCCCTTTTACTTCACTTCCTCACCACCTCGCCCCCTCTATAAAAGAAACTGGCATCTAGACACTAGCCCACCATCTTCTCAGTCTGCCGGATTTCCAAATAAAGTCATATTCTTTGCCTCAACACCTGGTCTCCGAATCATTGGCCTGTTGTGTGGCGAGCAGAGCGAGCTTGGACTTGGTCCCAGTAGGCTGACTGAATCTCAGTAGCAATGTTCTGCTGGCAGATGAGAGTCCCCTGCCCCAGGTGGAGTTGCTGTCAGTGGGAGCTCAGTGCACAACTTCTGAGTATCATGCTCTGTGGTCAGGCTCCCCGTGGACCCAGTGTCACACCGCTTTGTGCCTCCCCACCATCTGCCTCTGCCTAGAGGACCAGAGCTGCTCTGTGCCTGTCCTGCCACTCACAGGGGAGCTTCTTCATGTCTCAGCTGGACAGTGAAGAACTTGTAGGTGATTTCTCCTCCTTCATCCCATTTTTAACCAGTTCTCTGGGTAATTAGGGATGGGGAACCTAAGAAAGAAGGCCACCTCCTGAAGAAGCAGGGAGCCTCTGTCATACTTTATGGTCCCTTTCATTAGCTTTGAGCTGAAACTATCTGCTCCTGAGGAAATTTCAGAGACCTAAATAAAAGCTTTTGTAATGAGAAATCAAAACATCATAAATCCCTCAAGCTCACTATGGACCTTCACATTTTTTAAAAGAAATATAGTCACCCAATGCTAATTTCTTTTCTTTCCCTTTTTTTCTGAATGCCAATTTTCTAAAAGCCAAATTTTTGCTTACAGATTAGCTCTAGGTGAGTTGCCCACAAGATATATTTGTGTGTTTTTTTGTGAATTGCTAGTTGAAAAATTAGCTTGCTTCCATCTATATTAATGCCTTCTATGATCATTTTTAGGGTTAGATATATATTTGTGAACTAATTGAAATTCAAAACTTTTCTCTCCATCATTGCTATAAAATATTCAGCAGATAACTGTTCCAAAAAAATGAAAAAGGAAGCAGGAGCTCATGATGGGGAAGAAAACACATGGTCAGAGAGTGAGACCAAAGCACTGGCCTGGGCAGGCAGGAGGAAGTCTCAGGTACTGTGACCCAGGTGAGGTGGGAGAGGAAAGACCCCACATGACGACTGGAAAGGGACCATCAGAGGGACACAGAGGAGCCGAGGGAATGGGGAGGACCGTGCTGAAATCAGGGGGAGGATAGTGCATTCCAGATGAAGGCAGGGTCAATGAAAAGCTACCCAAAACAGAGATTTTTATGTAGAGGATTGGGATTTAGAGTCAGGAAGATTAGAAAGAACTTTAAGGACAGAGGAAGCACATGGCTATCAGCCCAGGAGCCCTCTCACTTCTGTCGCCTGGATGAGGGTCACCTGGATGAGGGTCACCTGGATGAGGGAAATGGCCAACGGACTGGCCTCGCTCCTGCAGGAATTTCCCTCCAAATAATCCTCTTCCCTGTCAGAGAAGCCTCGTGTGTGTGTGTGTGTGTGTGTGTGTGTGTGTGTGTCTGTGTGTGTGTCTGTGCGTGTGTTTAAATGTGAATGTTCATTTTGTTTTATTATGAAAAGAAAATGTGTTTTTGTGGAAACCTGGAAAATATGTAGACTGGAAAATACAAATAATCAGCAATCATGGCCACCGTTAACTCTAGGGATTATTGTTCTTTCTCTATTTGCACTTTTATATATCTTTGCTTATAAGATGAATGCAATATTTTATCTTGCTCTGTTCACTGATTTTATATAAGCAGCAGTTTTTATTCCTGTAAAACATGAGAGAAACTTAGTTTCAAATCTTAACCAATTTTCCTCCAGGAAGTCATACAAAGCAAAAAGGAGCACAGGACACATATGCATAGATACATACACACAGAGACATACACACTACATCTTCAGTGAATCTGGGATACAGAGGAATCCTGCAGCCTCTGAATGATGTGTGGGTATGGCCAAGGTGAGGGTCTCACACATCCTGCACGGGCAGCTGTGGATGGGGCCATGGAGAATAGCAAGGGCACAGGCACTTAGCAATGGCAAGTCTCAGGAATAACCTGCCAATACTCACTGCCAGGAGAGAGCTCTACCCTGAGTGGGAACACTTATGAACAGGACTAAGATAAAACTGGGGGTGTCTGCGGGACACTGAATTACTCATGGCAGATTGGAGTGGCAGATCTCAGGAAGCAGCATCTTAGCAAAGGGAGTGGAGCCCCTTGGAATGCAGAGGTAGGTCCCCTGGTGGCAGAGGCCAGTGGAGATACGGAGCTGAGGAGTGGGTGGGGGTCACAGGGCTGGCTTGAGACCTCCCCTGAACCACATTGTGTCCTGAGAGTCCAGGTGAAATGACTACCTGTCTTTCACTGTAGCAACAGAAGGGGGAACCCTTGAGCAGAGAAACCTGGAAAACGATCCGCCAAGTCCTTCCCCACCTCTACTGCCTCCACAGGAACCTCCTGCTAAAAGTTGGTCCGGGAAAATCCAACTTTGCAGACGTGTAACAAAAAGACATAAACAAAGAAACCATAAGACATCATTAAATGGTGTGGAAAATTGCACTGAAATTCATTCTTGCAAAAACACACAGGAGACAAATGATGCAGCAAAGAAGATGGAAAGAATAACCTCTCATCTGAACATGAATATTACAATTTTCATGGAACAATTGAAGTTATGAAGAAAGGCCACAAATAATAAAAACAAATATTTGTTTACTAAGAACCTAACATGAGACAGATCCTGGTTGTGAACGTGGAGCTTTTAGTTGACCTGTGCCTGAGTCTTAGTTTACAAAGGTGACGACATGGAGGGGTCGATGCAATTGGAAATGTTTATCACTTACATTTCCAAAGAGAAGGAGGTACATCATGTCTCACAGGGCCACATGGGGGTGCGCTGGGTTTTGGGGGCAGCAGCAGGAGTGATGGGAAAACAGAGGTCACAGCCTTTACTGTGTTTTCCATGGGAAAGGAAAGACAGGGCAGGAGAAACAGTTTAGGACTGGCTAGTTTGAATAATTCCAGAGGGCTTTGGGGAATAGGGGCTGTCTCTAGTTGCCTGGTGCCTGGCCCTGGGATGGTTTAGGGGAAGGGAAATACTGGCTTGGTGTATGAGAGTTAGAAAGGAGGTGGGGTATAGACTTGGGATTGGTTGGTTTGATAGGAAACGTGGAATTAGCTATCTCTGGGAGGGATAGTCTCTCCCCAGCCCTCAGTGGTCCCTAAAGATGTCAAAACATTGCAAATATAGGAAACAAAAAATATGATTATTACAATAGTTTACTAGGAAAGACAGACAATTAAACAAGCAGTTACAGTAACTCATGTTATGGGTGAACAAACTGGGGGACCTAAGTTAGTTTGGATGTCAGGAAAGATGTAGAAAGAATAGGATGCTCCATTTTCCTAAATATTTATTGTTCCTTTGACTTCTGTTTTGTGAATTTTCTTTTTTAAAAAATAATGCCGATTTGTCTTTAAGCTCTTAGTGTTTTCTTATTGATCACATTAGATTTTGAAAGTTACTAACTCAAGTAATTTTGTCATTTATATTCCCAAGAAAAGATACAAATTGTGATTGGGGTTTTATTAATTATGTAGATTATTGTTTCTTTTGAAGAGAATGGTATGATTCTTCATAATTCAACTCTTCTGTAGGCCACTTTGTAGTTTTGTTCATCTGGGTTCTGAATAATTTTTATTCAGGTGATTTCTAAATATTTCATGTTTAGTGGCTGTTACATACAGGGACATTTCTGCTCATGAATTCAACTCAGAGTTTGTTAATATATAGCATGTGGTCAATTCAGAGAATTTTCTTACTAGTTCTAATCACTTGCAAATCAATTTTTTAATTTTCTAACTCTGTAATCATCTTGTTTGCAAATGATGATAGTTTTTGACATCTTTATATATATATATATATACACACACACACACTTATGTACATATGTATCTGACATATATTTTGTGTTATTTAATTTGTAAGAATTTTAGGACAAAACTAATTTAGAATGATGATTGGTGCATTACAACTTTTGTTCATTTGCAGCAAATTGTTTTCGTCATCCCATTGATACTCCTTTTACTCTAAATTTTCTAAGATCTTTTTATTGAGATCTAAGATTGAATGTTATTAAATTCTTTTTCAGAATTTATTGGGACAGTTATGTGTATATTTTTCTGACTGACATTTGAGGCCTTTAAACGATAGATTCTTTGAGCTTGGAAAGAGCACAACTAAAGGACCTGAGGTGTGGAGAGGTGATGTCACTGACTCAAAGTCACGAGTGAAGGTAGCGGTAAGGTTGGGACTAGAACTCAACCCTTCCACTCAGAGATACGGCTTCCAACTGCATATAGAAGGAGACAAACTTACTAAAAATTCCTGAGTTATGAGTTAGTTATGGTCTATGCCCACATTTTACCTTCTCAGTTTCCCTTCCTCATCGGGCCCATCGAAAACCTCAACAGAGGTCACATCAGAGATCTCATTGTTGCCCCTGAGTTCATCCTGTTGGAAGACTCTGCCTCCTGATTCTACATCTTTCCCAGGGTCTCTAACTGGACAGTATTGTGCAACGTCTGGAACAAGCATGTATGCAAGTTGTCACAGTGGGTGTTCTTATTATTTTTTCCTTCCCATTAATTATTTTGTTTATGAAGCTTAATTGTGAGAGCTTTATTTGAATGGCAAAGGTTTAAATAAAACTATATCTAACATATAATTGAGAGTGTGTTGAGCATTAATGTTTTTGTGAATTGAAAAAAAAAGACTGCTACCTGTTCCTTTTCTTAAAAACCAGAACACTTCTTTGTACACCTCTCATGCTGATCTCCTACAGGAACAGAGTGTGACAACTATTGCTTTCGTTCTTGTACACCCTCCACTATCCAGTGGCTGCCTTGCCTCTCCCATGAGCCTTAACGAATTTCTTCATCTAACAAGGATCTCTTCCTCTATGTCTAGAGTGATCAACAGCTTTTATCTCTGGCTGTACATTATAATCAGCTGGGTATCTTTTTAAAAATATTGATGTGGAACCCTATTCTCAGATATTCAGAATCAGTGGTGTCCTGGCATCATTTTTAAAGGCTGCCTACTGAGAAACGCTGGTGCAGACTCTTGAATTTGGCTTCAGCCATGCCCCGTCTACTGTTTCTTTTGTGCTGATGGTCAGCATTACTATCTAACTTCTCAGGTGTTTCTGCTTCTCTCTCCAATTTGACTGTGAACTCTTTGAGTGCAGGGGCTAAGATTTGTTTGTCAGTATTTTTCACAGGACTGGGGCAGAGTTGGTCACAGATTAAAGGCCCAGATGTGGGTGAGATTGTTATGATAACTGTTTCCTGTAGCCCATGACTTCATCCCTGTTTCCATGAGACGCTCGTGTGAGTTTTGGATGCCTTGAGATTGGGACATTGTATTAGTGGAGAGAGATGGGGCAACAGGAGGACATTCCTAGAGAGATACTTGCCAGGAAACTCTTTTCCCATCCCTATCCCAACTCATGCATTCTGAGTTAGTAGCCAAACTTACCACAAAGGCATTTAGTTCCTGGTTCTTGAAGGGAGGGAATGCAAGCTTGAAATTTAGTCATTTTCCTCATCCTTGTTATCAAATTCATCATCAACACCAACAGCAGCTTTGTCATCATTAGGCATCTATTTTCTATAGTAGATGTTTCTAGAAGTGCCTTGTGAGGAGGTACATAAATAAGTATATCTTATGAAAAGAGTTGGATACCACAGGGAACTTTCCATAAGTGGGAACACCCAACATTAAATTTTCTCATCCTAGGTGTCTATGATCTGGGGTAGAAGGAAAGGTTTTGTTTCTGTGCAGTTTCTTGCTTTTTTTTTTTTTTTTTTTTGGTTTTATTTTTTTAATTATGGAAAGAATTCCTTATGTACACTAATTTTCTTGCATGTTAAGAAAACTCACTTGTTTTCTTATTGGTTACCACAGTGTAGGTGTGCCCATGTCTCTGTGTGTGAATATGTTGAGTGTGTGTATGCGTGTGTGCACATGTGCACATAGAAAGAGAGAAACATATTGAAGGAGAAAAAGGGAGGGAGAGAGAGAGATGGTGTGGGAGGAAAGGATGGGAGGGAGAGAGACTTCTCAGAAATATTACAAGTCAGTAGAAGTATAGACAGGGCTACCAAGCCTCTCATTGTGCATTCCATGAGACAGGGCAGAATTAAAGCACAACATCAACCAAAGTCAACACTCCATACGTAAGACCATTTTATAGCCCCAACTCCACAGGCTAACCCAAGTACAATTACAAACATGCTAGCCTTTGAGATCCAACATGAGGGATTCTTAGACTAGCTGCTCTGTAAAAGATTTTGGTGCACTGTTTGAGGGAACCTATTCCCATACACAGGTTCATGGACTTGACCTAATTAAAAGTAAGGGCAATGTTTACCCCATCAGGAGTGGACTGAAACCTGGAACGTGGTATGTTGGTAAAGTTTAACAATGGGATATCTGGGAAAAAAGAGAGGTGAATTGTTGCCAATTTCAATGATCTAAATAGTCCCATCATGTCAGATTTCAAGCTACTAAAATGATGACATTGAATGCAGAGTTAAGAAGAGATGCACACTAGTTGGCTGTCCAGTTCACCACTGGACTTGGGTTACCAGACCAAACATGACTGGACTCATTGGGAAGAAGAACTTCACGGCACCTAGTAGACCTTGCTAAAAGCTGCTGGAGCCCAAAGCAAAGGTAGGTCTAGACCCCATGTGACCAAAAGACTCTTTCTCAGGGAGGGACAAGAGCAAGTTCAAGACAGAGGGTGGAAAGAAGGGCACTCAAGACTTCTCAAGAAAAAGAATTTTGGGGGCCACAGCACTAGAACCCTCTATCTAGAGGCCATGGGTTCCCCAAACCTTGGGCCATAGCCGAGGGAAAGGGTATGATTTACAGAATGCCACATATAGAACTGCTCCCCCAAAGCCCTGACTCTAAACTGGGAGTGGGACCCCCAGCTCAGTGTGGAAAGAACAAAGCGGAGGGGGAATGTCAGGAAGAACCTGCACGTGCTTCACTTTTTCAACAGCCACATCCTGCTCCTTCCAGAAGCATAGCTCACCTGAGCCCAGCCCTGGAGCCCATGTAAATTGTGTCCCTGCAGTTGGGACACATCCTTGGGTCCCTCCTCTGCTTGGCCTCCTCAGGGACGTGTCTATGGCTGCCTCAGACCAGGGTGAGTACTTTTCTAGAACCCAGGGGGTGGGGTGATGAACAGGATGGAGGTGAGACTGGAGAGTGCCTCTGGACAGAGATAGAGTGGACTGTGGAGGAGGGGGACAAAGTGGTGGACAAGGAGAGAGGGTCGGGACTAATGTTTGCTCTAAACCAAGCAGGAACCACCTGGGAAGTGTTGTCCCTGTGATCAGATACGGGGGTGATAAGTGACCTAGGACAGCTACAGTACTGCAATGAGTGCGCTGCTGGTGCTGAGCCCATTGCTCTAAGGGAAGCTTTCCCTGACTCTGCAGATCACAAATTTATTATACAGATGTATATATACATATATATGTACTCTCTCTCTCTCTCTCTCTATATATATATATATCAGGACATGACAGCTCTTCTACCAATTCCTGCAAAACATTTCTAGATAGATTCAAGTAGTTAGAATTGCAAAGGACTTAACATGTCTTCGAAATGACATGAGATATCCATTCTAGTATTTCAAACAGTGCTTGATTTCTTAGTTCAGCAGTCATTTATTAACCACATAAGAATCAAGAACCGCGGATGACCTTACAGGTACAAAAGTGGAGAAGTCATACTCATTGTCTCAAAGAGGTTTCTGTCACTGTGCATATTCTAGATATCTCTCCCCAACTTTGGGGAAGGATTTCAAACTAAGGAAAAATGGAATGTCTCTGGATCTTAAGTTTCTGGATCTGTTTCTATTTTGTCATTCAGATTTACTGAAATCCCACCAAGACGTCCTGTCAGCACAACCAGCAGCAGTGCCAACCCCCTCCCAAGTGCCTCCCAAAGAGTCCCACCCCTGAAGGTCCCCCCAAGTGTCCCCCCAAGTGCCCAGACCCCTGCCCACCTCCAGCCTCTTCCTGCTGTGGCCCCAGCTGTGGGCATTGCTGAAGCTCCAGGGCTGGGGGCTGCTGCCTGAGCCGCCACAGGCCCCGCAGGTCCCACCGCCGCAGACACCACAGCCCTGACTGCTGCAGCCAGGCCTCGGGGGGCTCCGGGTGCTGCGGAGGGGGGAGCGGTCAGTCCTCTGGAGGCTGCTGCTGCTGAAGTGGACCCTGAGCTAAGAAGTGCAGATTTGTGTGCAGTACACTGCCGAGGACCTTGTCTTTCTCCTCCTTCACTTGCTTCTGGGTCTGAGATGTCCAGCAGAACACTCTGAACCTGCAAAGACAGTGTGCATCCTCCCTGGGGTCCAGAAACTCAAATCCTATCTTGAATCCCCATCCATGGCCTTAGAATCCATCTCTGTGTCTACCCTCACATCCTCAGTAGATAGCCCTTAAGTCACTTGTTGTGGTATTTTCTTACAGTGTGTTCTCTGATGTAAAACAATAAGACTGGAGTTTGAGCAGCATTTTTGTCTTGAGTTGCCATTGTTCTCCCCTACCCTGTCCTCTGCTGCCAGTGGCCTTGAACCTCAGTGGCCAGAGGGGCACTCTGGCCTAAAATGGGGTGAGTGATGGTGAGAGCATGAAAGACACAAATGCTCCTAACTCTGTTTTGTCCTATGTCATCTGGGTCCTGAAGCAGCATTGATGGACCAAGTTTCAAATGCCTCTTCGTAAACATAAATTCTTGTTTTCCTGGCCACCTTCAAGGCCCTAACCCGGTCCCTCCATCATGTTCCTCCTCTTCTCTATACTCATTCTGCTACTCTTGACCCACATCACCAAGGCATTCTTCCTGCCACACACACACACACACACACACACACACACACACACACGATAGAAAAAGAAAAGAAAAAATGAATCAATAAATAAAAGAAAAATTAAACATGTTTTGAAAATCCATGTTTCCTATCCACCACTTCTGTAATCAGTTTGGTCTCAGGCACATTTGGGTGTGAAAATTGCTTCTGTACTAACCTCCCAGCAAATTCTGCTTCTTTCTTCCTCTTCCAGCTTCATTAAATCCTCTACACTTTTTTTTCCCAAACACGTTCCCTATGCCACATTTATGAGCTTGTCACTTCACTTCTGAAAAACAGTGTTTTCTACAGAATAATGCACATTCTTATGCATTACTATGCTTAAGGCTCAACAGAAAATATTTCCAACCTAATTTCTAAGGTTCACCATTCATGCTGCCTCATGAAACCTCATGCTCCTGCCACACTGAACAACTCACCCTTAACAAGGTATAACTTAAACTTGTACATCTTGATGCCTTTTAGTCTGGGAAGCAGATTATTGTCTGTAGTTCAGAGGTTACTATCTGTAGTCAGTGTCCAGAATATTTGTGTTCTCAATAAAGAGTAGCTTCTACTGTTATTTTATAAGCGCTTCTACTGCTACTACTGTTACTACTACTACTGCTGCTATTACTAGCAGCATTACCTGCTCTTTCCTCTATCTGAAGTACTCTTCAATTTCTTCTCCACCATCTGGATATTTTGGAGTTCTGTCCCTCCTTGAAGGCCCACCCAAAACACCATCCTTCTAGGAAGACTTATCTAGTCATCTAAGAGTTTCCTCAAGCAGGTGGATATTAAACAATCTGTCTCTACCCTCATATTGAGCAAGCTTAGCTTGTAGGATGTAATAAAATTTTACCCAATGAGATGGTCTTCTGATTCATAGATGATGCCTTGGGAAGGCTTAGTGACTTTATAGCTCTTCCCAGGCAATGTCATTTTTAAGTTGCAAACCTGGTTTCAGTTTGGAAATTAGAATATCCAGTCTGAGAAACAGTCAAAATACCAAACTTGATTTAATGGCACATTTGTCCATTTCCCTGCTCCTGTGTGCTGGCTGATCACAGAAGGAAAAGGGAGCCTGGTCCTTCTACCCCTGTTTCACACCTGATATTTGTCCTTTTCTCCCAGTTCTCTAAATGCATTTACTGACCCCTGAATGAAGATTAGGGGAAAGGAACACAGTCTCACACGTGGGTGCAATTTTCTTCCAATATTGGATGCAACTAGATAGCAGAATCTAATTTTCTCCATTTGTACAACTTTTGAGATATTTATTCTTAGATATCTCATATTTTTCTTGCTATTAGATATAGTTCTATTTTTAAAATTACATTTTCTGTAAAGCATTATACTCCAATAAAGATGTGAAAGAAAATTAAAAAATTAAAATTACATTTTCTGATTCTTGTATAATATTTGTGCTTTAATATAACAGCACCAGTCAATAAATAATATGACAGCTTCAGTCAAGAAATATCTGTTCATGCCTAAATATAGAACCACAAATAATTTTAATCACTATATATGTATTTATACATGTCACAATTTATTATAGGTATTAATATGTTCCCAATTTCTCTTATTATAAATATCAGTTTATATCATTGAGTATTCAGATTTTCATATTTTGTGATAATATCTATAGAATAAAAGCCCTAGAATTGGAATTGCTTATTCACAATGTATGTACATTCTAAATTTTAATTATTTTATTCATCAATAAATATTATCTGAATGAATGGACCACCAATTTGCCTTTCAGAATATAAGTAACACCTACTTATGTTCCATTTACAGTGGCTTTTTCCCTCCACATTTACTCTCGGTTTATAAAACTTAAATCTTTGCCTATTTAATATGAGTAAATGTATTTGTTAGGAGAAAATAAAAGATGCCTTTTCCCCTAGCTTTTTGTACATTTATTGGTCATATATAAATCTAACATTTTGTATTGCCTGTTCACCTCTTTTGTCTATTATTTTCATTGGGATTTTTTCCTTATTAATTTGTAAAATATAGTTGCATATCAACTGTTTTAACTTATTCCTGGAATATGTGTTATAATTTTCCTCTCAATTGGTCATCTCCTTTTCAAATTTGCTTAAATGTTGCTCTTTTCCACATAAATAGTTTTATTTAGAAGTGGATAAACTTATCACATTTTCCTTTTATACCATGGTTTTGGGGACCACCAGCCATAAAAAAAACAACTATGCTTTCTTTACTACTTTGACTATGACTTAACAACGTATGTTACAAGAAAAGACTGATGGAAGAAAAAATAATCCATAAACATACTTGACACTGGTTCTGGTGCATAAAAGTAAAGTAGCACTCAGTATGAAGTTCAGGGTGATTCTAGAAAAATTAAACACTTTCAAAAATTTGTTAATTAGTTACTAGATTATAGTTGTACATAGTCAAAATAAATTGGAAAAGAAATTATTACAGTTATTTCTATAATTTTCCAATGTGGAACATATTGCATTACTTTTGATTTGCCTTATAGTTGCATCTAGAACTCAGTCATGTTTGCTCCCAATCCCTTGATAACAGAAGACCTAGAAAGTAATCATTTGCTTAATAAAAACGCTCTTTTGAATTGAACTCCATTGACATCGCACAATCAAGGCAAGCAGACCAATCCTTATGAGGTTTCAAACCTGCTTATCACTCAGATCTAAGTCAGATTGATTGATGGTTTGGGTACCACATCTTTAGAGGCATGGACCATATGAATCCTCAGGCCAATTACTTTAAGTATCAGTGCTCTGCTCCTGAGTAAGACTTACCTATGTGAGCCAAATTGATACTATGACCACTCCCTTATAAGTAACAACCTGAGCAGGAAGACAAGAGTCATACTCAGGCAGCATAGGGCCAGACTTCTACAGGGTGATGTCTGCTAACCACATATGTCTGCATGCTCCAGGCCTTACACTGATGGACAAAGACATATGAGAAAACTATTTGTACACTCTAAAGTCCTATGCAAATGTTGGCTTCATGCTTGACAAAAACATCTATTGATTGCCACAGCATGCATCTAAGAAGGTGATTAAGGAGAATGATGACGATAATGATGATAGCTTTTGGTGTGTGTGGAATGCGCAAGGCAAAGTTCTATGAGTTTTACATATGTCATCTTATTTAATATTCCTAACAAACTTATGAAGTAGAAGTTATTAAAATCACTATTTCACAGATAAGGAAACTAAGGCAGAGAAGTTAAACAATTTGCCCTAAGTTACTTAAGCAATAAGTGTCAGAGCTAGAATTCATGCTCAGGATGTCTGGCTCCAGAGCCACAATCCTAATTTCTAGGTAATTTTTCCAAGCTCGAGTTGATTTTAAGAGGTAAATATATTTTGGAATGTGAGCTACAAACAACACACATCTAATACATACACCACACTTAGAAAACAAATGCAGACATAGACAAACAGGCATACACAGATAGACTCATTTCCAACAGCAAAGTGAAAAACCTTGGACGCATCAATATTTCTTTGTGCAAACCGAAGGGTCTGGAGCTCATGAATTAACATTGCAGGAGGAAGAAGAGTAAGGTTTGGGGGACAAAGCACCAAGGAAGAGAACTGAAAGGCAGGTACCACTAAGGATAATAAGGTGGCAGATGATAGGAGGAATTCACACCCGCCCCCATTTCTATGTGACCATATTCCTAGCTGGGAGCAACTTCCCTAAGCTCTGTAGAGGGACGCAGGGAGGAGCTGCCAGTCATCTCCTGTCACAGGAGCCAAGTGGGTGGCCGGAGGCAGTCCTCTCCTGCCCAGGCCCTGTGTCACACCTGAGGGCAGAGCCCAAGGCCAGGATAAAAGGGCCTCGGGGCCCGAGCACCTCCATCCAATCCTTTCCTGAGCTGCTGACGGACACTGTGCTGCGTGTGCACTGGTGCGTGTCCACTGGGAAAGGGATCAGGGCCTTCCACAGAGGATGCTCAGGCCAGAGGTCAGGGCAGGGGGGCAGGGCCTTGGGGGTGGTAAGGATAGGGGGAGCTAGAGAGGGAGAGAAAATCTAGAAGTCTGATGAAGGATGAGCTGTGAGGCAGGAGAAACCGTTTGTGTGTCTGTGCTATTAGGTCTATCTTTTTGAGTTTCTCAGATTTTAGGTAAGTCAAAACTTTCAGAAGGAAGATCTTACCTTGGAGAAATCAGCTGTTTCTTCCCCAAAGCCTCTACTAGGGTCATAGCGATTTTCAAACAGTGGAGACCAGAGCCAGCATATTTGGGGTTTGATAAACACAGAGATCCATGGGCCTCACCCTCACCAAGTGTCATTTAGTTGGTCAGGAGTGGTGCCTGGTCATCTGTATCAGAAGCTGAAACTCACCTGCTAAGACGTAAAAAATGGAAGCGGTTATGTTTTGTAAAGAGTGATAACTAAGCTTAGGTTTGCAAGACCAGAAAACCTAGGTTCACAACCCAGGTTGCCTTGATTAGGTTTGGGGCTCACTTCTCTATTTCTAAAATGATTTGGTAGCTCCATGTTATATATACATACATATAGATATACATATATACTTATACATATAGGTATTTATAGATATATACAAGCATATACATAGATAAATACAGATATAGATAGACAATATATAAACAGGATTGCAAAAGGTCAACATATGCACTGGTTAACCTATATATATATATATATATATATATATATATATATATATATATATATATATAAAATTATGAAAGTATATATGACACATGATCTGATAATAATATGTGTTTCTGGAAAGCTATCTGGGAAGTTCCTCCAAAAGGGAATTCTTATTTCTTCCTTAGCAAAGAACACTGCTGCTCTAAACTGGCTGCTAGACTGGACATTTTCAGAATTTTGAGTGGTGTAGAGTGAACTTGAGTCAGACTTTATGAAGGCCAATTTTGCCTTCTCCAATTATAAGACCCTGATTTTGTGCAGGTTTGTCAATATAGTTGTCCTCTGTGTCTTGCTCTGTTGAAAGAAGACAACCCATGTCCGTTTTATGAAAAGCTCCCAAGGTTCAATAAGATAGTGTGAAAGCATTTGAGAAACTATATTTTAGATATAATTTTTCCATGACTTACTTGAACAGGCTTTTAGAATGTAGGGAAAAGACAAGACGGTGAAAGTCAATAAAGGAGGTCTCCGTGTGCTGGGTTTGACTCTCCCTCAGCTCCTGAACCCCGCCTACCAAGATGTCCTGCCAGCAGAACCAGCAGCAGTGCCAGTGCCCCCCCAAGTGCCCGTCCCCTCAATGCCCCCCAAAGTGTCCCCCAAAGTGCCCTCCAGCCTCTTCCTGCTGTGGCCCCAGCTGTGGGCACTGCTGCAGCTCCGGGGTTGGGGGCTGCTGTCTGAGCTGCCACAGGTCCCGCAGGTCCCACCGCTGCAGACACCACAGCCCTGACTGCTGCAGCCAGGCCTCGGGGGGCTCCGGGTGCTGTGGAGGGGGGAGCGGTCAGTCTTCTGGAGGCTGCTGCTGACGGGGACCCTGAGCCAAGAAGAGCTGACCTAGGGCCAGCAAATGGCCAACACATCCTCCTCCTCCTCCTGCTCCTCCTGGGCTTACCTGAGAGGTCCCAGAGAAGTTTCTGGGCTCTGGGCTGGAGTGTCCCTCTGCCCTGGGATTCAGAAGTCTGAATCTACTCCCGAGAATCTATCTGCTGAACTCTGACACCAATTGCGTTTTCTGCCCTGGGATCCCAAACCACAGACTCTAACTCACTCCCCAGCTAATCTCCTTGCAGTCTGCAGCCTCAAATAAAACAGTAAAGCAAGAAATCTGCTCAACATCTTGTTCTAGACACTTCCTTGCTTGCTTGTGCCCCAATATTCTTCTCACTGTTATCCATTCTCTTACTGCCCGAGACCTTGGAAATGAAATATGTGCTAGATATATGGTTGGGACTAGGAGGAGGGGTGAGAAAAATGACTCTACCTATTATTTACTCTGATACTATTTCCCAGGTGAATACCATGCAGCTCTGCTTGAGCACAGCCTCCTGGTGTCTCTCATGAACAGTGCCTTGGACTTTGGGTTTTCTTCTGGGTCCAATGGCTCCTGGAACAAGACAGACTTGACAGATATGTATTCCATCCCTCCATTGATCTCCTCCTCCTTCCCTTTGTGATACTACCTCAACTCACCCCCAAATTTCTTTTCTCCTTTAGCCAAAAAATTTGTTTAGAAAATTAAACATGAACTTTCTGCAAATAAACCAGGAATCTTAGTTAATTCTAACTAGAAACGTCCATACAGCCTGCCGCAAAGGTCATAAAAATTAAAAATGCCTATAAAAGGAATCAGGGACTTTTTAAAAAGCAATCATTTCTCCCTTTTTTCTCCCTGAGTCCCAAGTCCAATTTTTCAGGTCAAATATTTCATCTCTATATTTTGTAAAGAAGTCTTGAATTTTCATCAATCTTCTTTTTTCAATTACAAATTTCACATGAGATTTAATCATTGTTAACTTTTAGTTTATTATGCCTCGGTAGTCTTATTATGAACTGGATAAATACCCAATACCTTGAATTTGTATTTTAATTCATTAAAAGACACAGGTGTCTGGTAGAGTAGACAGCAGGAACACATCACAGGAATAATGTGGTTCACACCCCACAACTGCTGCAATTAATATGACCTCAAGATGCCGCTATGTCTTAAGTCAGTCACTCAAGTTTCAAAGTCCAGTAAGGGATCTTGCAGAACACTGATCCTCAGCATGCACCTGCTCCTTGGCTGTTCCAGGAAACTAGAAGAGGGATGCATCCCCTTTGGATTCAGTAACAAGAGACATCCAACGCTATACATATTGGTGGATCCCCTCCAATAAAGTCAACTAGCATACTAAGTATGGAGTTGATTGGTGGCCAAAGGGACACGTGACCACCATGTTATTTAAATTGGGATTCTCAAACAAAAGGATCCTATATTCCTGAGAAGTGTAAAGTTCCAGTTGAGACCAGGTGCACTCTAGGGTCATAGATTCTTTTTGTTATTAGTGAGATTTAGTAGATTTTCTTGAACAGAAGTTTCTGCATTTGTTGTATGCCCCCAGGACAATTTAAAGAGACTTTAACATTTTTTAAAAGAAATTTCCAACATTTATAGCTGTTTTGCGGGGGTAGAGTGTCCAAGCAGGTCTTCATGCTGTCACTATGGAAGTCTTCCTTTAAGGTCTTTTGTTTAATTTGGTTTAGGTTTTCTTTGAGGTTTAAAAAGACTGCATCTCAAGATTTTATGTATTTATAGATTTCTTCTATAATTTATTCTTTAAAAGTTATTTTATGAGGAGTGTGGACAACCTAACTTCTGAACACAGTTTTAATTCTTTTTCCCTAAATCTCAGGAGCTTTTTCTTTTCCTTCTTTAGATAGTGAGAGAAGAAGAAAAGAGACTGACCACATTGATGAAGGAAAGTTTACTCTAAGCCCATCCTTTGTTGACAATTTCTTCTATTAAAATTGAAACCAAGTATTTAGACTCTATAGTCTCTGTTAACAAGCCAATCCTCATAACGTTATAGCCTTGTGTACAAGTCAGCATCACTGGTGGTTTGGCTACAGTCCTACCTGGAAGGAAAATCTAAGACCAGAAAATCTCTTAGCCCTTTTCCCTAGGAAAAAAATAACAGGGATAAGTTCTGAAATAAGAAGTACCTGTGAGAGTCATAGGATAAATGTCCTGAACACTTCCTCTAAACTAAATTCTTTGACACATTCTAAGCAAAATATCACAGTATGTAAGAAATGTAGTTGAGGTGTCCACAGTGTGACGCAGACAACCCCACCTCACTGTAAGTGTCTGAACTTGTCGTGGCTGAGCTCGTTTTCACCTGAAATTAATCAACGCAGGACATAACGTTTGGAAAGCATTCTGTAAATTGTTGTTTGGCAAATGTTGGTGAGAGGGATTTTTTGAAACAGTAACAGGGAAGAGCAAAATCTGACCCCCATGTTGGATCTGTTTCTATGACTTTAACCTTTGCTTTTTGTTGCTTTTGTTATTATAATCATACATAAAGGCCTGCCTCAGGGAACCCTGCCCCTCTGCGTGAATTGTCAGCTCACAGGGAGACAATCTGACTCTGCCCACCTATGAATGGCTGCAGAAAAGAAGAAATTACCACATCCCCTCCCAGATGTCGGCCAAGCCAGGCAAAACTAATAGCATTTTTACTTTACTTCCTCACCTCCTCCCTCTGTTCTATAAAAAAAACTGGCATCCAGACCCCGATAAGATGGTTTTTTAGGAACCCTAGTCCACCATCTTCTCGGTCTGCCAGCTTTCCAAATTAAGTCACTATTCCTTGCCTCAACACCTTGTCTCCCAATTTCCTGGCCTGTAGTGCAGCGAGCAGAGTGAGCTTGGACTCAGTAACAAAACTAGTTATTAAACTGGTATGGCAGTGAACCATTGTACACCCTGAGAGGGGATAGAAGATGTATGAGACATAGCCCCATGCTTAAAATGTTTACAATCTCACATAAAAGAAATTGTCTGTGATAATGAATTGTATGTATGACAAGCAATAAATACTCTGAAGATTTTCTTGGTCAGGCATTGTCAGGGAGCCCATTACAGAGGAATGGGATTTAGACTGGTCTTTGGAAGATAGATTTTTCAAAGGCAAAGAGAAGAGGGGGAGGTATTCTCAGAAAAGGAACCAGAACAAAAAAAGAAAAAGAAAGACAGTAAGGAAGGAGGAAAGGGAGGGAGGAAAGGAAGGAAGGAATAAAGGAAGGAAGGGAGGAAGAAAGGGAGGGAGGGAGGGAGGAAGGGAGAGAGAGAGAGAGAAAGAAAGAAGAAAGAAAGAAAGAAAGAAAGAAAGAAAGAAAAGAAAGAGGAAGGAAGCAAGGAAGAAAAGAAAGGAAAGGAAGGGAAGGGAAGGGAAGGGAAAGGAAAGGAAAGAAAGGAAGAAAGAAAAAGGGGGAAGAGGGAGGGAGGGAGGAAGGGAGGGAAGGAGGGAGATGTCTATTGCTCAGAGAAATTGGGTCACAAATAGGGACTAGGAGTGAGAAGGGAATGGGTGATTTTCAGCGATGGGCTTCTGTTCCCAGACCAGGCTGGATGCTAATGATAGTGGGAGCCACAGTATTCAAAATAATATTGAAAACCAAGTTCCCCTAAAACCGAGTTCCTCTGCCGAGTTTATGATTAACATCTTTGTCCAAAACAATTTTTCCCTTTTCGCCTCAAGATTGAGGAGTATCAAAGAAAAGGAGGGATTGATGCCGAGCAGGTCTCTGTGGGGGTCACGGGCACAGAGGCCTTTTTGTCTCCCACATCTTGTAGGCAAGACTCCAGTCTCCATGGCCTTCCCTGAGTTCCAAAGGGCAGATTCAAACAGTTGCTAATCAGGGGAGGAGCAGCCACGAAACCACATGAGGCAAGATTAAAGGGACCAGAAAACCTCATCAAGATTAGGAGAACAGACCACCTGAGACCCTGCACTTACCCTAATCTTGTCAGCAACTCCACCCTTTTGACACTTTGCAGAAGAAAGAAGAATGCAAGACTGTTACTGCCTTGATCCTTATCACGTACCTCTGACCACTGCCCCTGACTATATAACCTCTCCCTATTCCCCTGAGGCGAGCACAGTTCTTGAAGCACTAACCTACTGTGTTCCCCCTTTGCCTGGCAAAGAAATAAAGCCACTCTTTCTTCCTCTTCCATAACTCTGTCTCCGTATTTCTGTTCAGCATCCGTGCACAGAGAGACAAGATTTTGGCAACACTATCGCTGTAATGTGGTACATTTAAGCTGACTATTTCCAGTCTCAGCCCACAGCCAGAATTCACCTGCCTCTCTGTTTGCCTATCTTTTACTTACTGCCTTGTGTTAGATACCAACGTGTCTACATTATCTCTAGTGTGAAAACTTTGAAAAATAAGATGGGGCTCATATTCTTCTTGCATCCAGAATATAGTAGGTGCTGATACCAAGCAGGGCCCTGTGGGGCTCCTGGACACAAAAGCCTTTCTTTGTCCCCTATTTCTTTGATTACAGGAAATAGGCTTCATTCAGCCTCCATGACTTTCCTTGAGTTCCAATGGACAGATTCAAGCAGTTGTTAATTAGGGAAGGGAGGGGATGTGAGACCAGGGAGAAACAAAGAGTCAAGAGAAAACATAGCGCAGACTTGGGGCAAGGTCCTGGCTCCCCATCAAGGGATACACACAAAGATATCTTTGAGCTGTTTTGCAGATACTAAAACCCCCTCCAGGTGGAAAAAGTTAACAGTTAACGATGGCATGCTGCCCACAAGCATGTAGACCCCAGACCAGTTGGAACGAGAAGGTTGATGATGCTGACTCCCACTTACCTCCCCACCAACCGATCAGAAGAATGTCCACGAGCTGATCATGCCATCTTTGAACCATTACTATAACACTCCTCACTACTCTTTCCAAGTGGGGACACACAGTTTTGAGGGCATTAGCCTGCTGTGGCCCCCTTTGCCTGGCAAAGTGATAAAGCTATTCTTTTCTACTTCACCCAAAACTCTCTCTCTGAGATTTAATTCAGTATCAGGGTACAGAGGCCAGATTTGGCTTCAGTGCTTATAGAAATCATAGACTCAAACTCATAGACACAACCTGAACCAGGAAGAGAGAAGGAGAATATTAACTTTCTGGGCTCCTGACCTGGAGCTGGTTGGACTTGCAAGTCTAGTTGAAGGACAGGACAGCTCCGGGGCCTCAAGCAGGCTCACTTTAGGGAATGGGCAAAGCTAGACGCTGATCTCCTCCATTGAAAACACCAATCCTGGTGGAGTCGATCCCCAGCACCATCCTACATGTGACGATATTTCATTGTGCTGAAAATGACTGGACCTAGAGACTGCTGTGGGCAATTATTATGAGGAGTGGTCTCAGGGACTGGAGAGGAAGCAGGGAAGCCTAGTTTCCCCGGGGCAGAGCCCCAGAAAGACTCTCCGGCCCTTACATAGGGGCAGCAGGGGTTGGGTAGCTATTAGTTGACCTCAAGGAAATGCATTTGTGATGTGTGAGGTCTAGGGGGCGTGGGTTTATGAGGTACAGGTCTGGGTGGGGTTAAAGAACACCTGGTAAACTGAGACCAGAGTTCCTTTGTCCTCTCACTAAGGCTTAGTGTGTGTGCAGCCTTTCTGAGGAGTAGTTCGGGTTGTTTCTGATGCCTGAGGGCAAGAAGAGTAAGTGAAGGAGGAAGAAGAGAGGGAGGAGGGAGGAGGAAGTGAGAAAAGATGGGTCTGAGCTCCAAGGCCCCATAAATCAGGTGCTCCTTCTCTAGGGTCCTGTTCTCATGGGTTCAGATGGGCTTCATACCATCCTCTCTGTTCCACTCACAAGGACCTTTCTCTCCCTTCATCCAAACTACATATCAAGGCTGTCTTCTCCTGGGAGCCTTCCCAGATGAAGCAGGTGAGCCCTGATAATCCTGTCCTGCTGGGCTTGGGGCTCCAAAAGCTGCTCCTATTCTGGTCTTGACCTGTTTTCCACCCTGGCTAGGTACTTATCCCTTACCCCACATCCCAATCTTGCCTACTTTTGTCCTATATATGATTTGAAGCCTTTGAGGACTGCCCCTTTAATCAGAATATCCCTTGTAATTGCTCACCTTTTTCATTTACTTAACTGTTTCCTGAGTCCCTACTGGGTGTCAGACATCAGGAACACGGAGGCAGGCAAGACATTGTCCCTAAGATCAAGGAGTTTCTTCAGTACCTTTTTTTTTTTTTTAACATCTTTATGGAGTATAATTGCTTTACAATGGTGTGTTAGTTTCTGCTTTATAACAAAGTGAATCAGTTATACATATACATATGTTCCCATATCTCTTCCCTCTTGCATCTCCCTCCCTCCCACCCTCCCTACTTAGCTGTGCACGTCGGCAGCAATTCTGAGATGGAAACATGCATAAGTGAGGGGCTATATTTAGATGAGAGTGTCCCCACTCTAAGCACAGACAACATGTGCTGATAAACATTTTAATGAAAGATGAAGAAAAACTTTTCACTCTGTGGGAAAACTTTTCCATGAGGTCCCTTGATGATGACATAAACAGTTCCCTTTTTGCATTTAAGAGATAGTGTTATGAGTGTTTTACTCTCCATACTATTTTCAGCCTGTTCTGTAAGATGACGTCCATCCACAGGATTCTCTGCACTATTTATGAAACGGTATTATGTGAGGATGTGAACACAAGAAGTCGAGATCTGATCCACAAAACAAAAATGAGTGGGATTTTGTTTTCCTCCCGCTTTCTGTTCTCCCCAAACACAAAGTCTATTCTAATGGCACTTAGATGGCTTCATTTGACAAATATTAATGTGCATCTTCTTTATGTCAGGGACAGTATCAGGCTCTAGGAATGCAGAATTGATAAAGATAAGGTCCCTGTCATCAAGGAACTGTTTAATAGAGGAGATAGGAGAGGAATTTAGGTCACCTTGACCATGAGCAGCTTTAAAGGCTGTGAGAGGCTGTTGCCAAAAAAATCTTGGCTCTCTGTGCACTGATGCCGACCAGAAATAAAGCGACAGAGATTTTGGAGGATAAGAGAGATGGCTTTATTCCTCTGCCAGGCAGAAGGGAAGACACAGCAGGCTAGTGCCTCAAGAACTGTGTCCCCCCCCCCCCCCCCCCCCCCATTCTGGGAATTAGAGATTTTATATGCGGGGCTTGCAGTCCGGGGTATATGATAAGGATCAAAGTAGTGAAGGTCTTGCATTCTTTTTCTCCTTGCATTATTTCAAAACAGTCATAGCTGGCGTCAGGTGGCCTGGTAATTGGGTCCATTTGTCTCTGGTTTATTGGCCTGTGACCTTCTTTGTGAAATGCAAAAGCTACAGTGGGTGATTGTTGCAAGAGAGACCAGGGAATGTAAACACCAGGACCAGGATGTAATTTACATAAAGTTAGGGAGTGATAGACCCAGGATGTAATTTACATAGTGTCAGGGAGTGGTAGGTTAGCATTGTGAAGTACAAATCTAGTTACAGACACTACAGATTAGTAACAGTGAAAATAAAACAAGGAGTGATTAACTTTTTTTATTGCAACAAGGCATCTACAAAGTTCATCCTCCAGAGGATGGAGGACTTGGATGTGGCTGGGAGACCACGCAAGTCTCCATGAAGGCGATGGCATTGAGCTGGATGATGAAAGTCATGGGTGATGGGTGGGGGGTGGACAAGAAGGGTCCTCCTCAGACTTGCATGGTATTGACTTTGATCCTCCCCCTCCAGTCCTGGATAGAACTGTCATATCCCCATTTAGCCCCCCAGGGATGTCATCTAGACTTGGTCAGTGTACCCACCTCCACTCAGGCCAATCTGAAGGCCCCAGCCTTTTTTTGGTCACTCACTCACATGGGGAATCCCTTTGACCCACATCCAGCTGCCTGTAGCTGAGGAATCCAGCCCTGGGAATTGTGAAACATCTGGATAATCTGCTCCATGGTTGCCCTCCAGTAACATGTAGGCTGGAGGCTTTAATTGCGTAGGTGTAAAAGGCCTCTTCCTTCCCAGCCCCACAGGCCTCCAGACTCCTTCGGGATAAGTTGTCCACACGTCTTCCTCTGGGGTGAGGCTGCATCTGGGTGGGTATACGTGTGGATATCTATGACTCAGAGGCTGCTAAGGCAGCCCCATTTCCTCCTCTTGCTTTTTTCCCAGGGAGTAGATACTCCAGGTAGGAGAGGTCTGGGGCAGGGAGAAGGGAAGTGAAATGGATCCCTTTGAAAGACCCCAAATGATGTAACATGGGAGAAAGCCACAGAAGCTAGAGGGCCAGAGAAGCAGAGAAGGTATATGCAGGCTTAGGAACTTCAGGGCAAAATAAGACCAAGTGAAGAAAGGGTAGAGACTCGGACCTCCTTTACACTTGACCATGGTGGACATTGGCCTGGGAAAAGTGAACTATCAGCTCAACTAGGTTGCAGTTTTTGTTTTTCTTATTTAAGAAAAAAAGTAAGTTATTATGGTTATTGGTGGGTGGGACCCCTGGGAATTCCCACCATGATTTGCTCCCCTTTCAAATCCAGTTTCCCCTCCTGGGGTGGATTTTAGCAGGTTGTAAATGCTAGGCTCCCATGACAGCTGCAGCTCATGCAGAAGAGAAACAAACACTCAAGGCACCTGGGTCCCTGATCTA
Source organism: Balaenoptera borealis (assembly GCF_965194805.1). Classification (NCBI taxonomy): domain Eukaryota; kingdom Metazoa; phylum Chordata; class Mammalia; order Artiodactyla; family Balaenopteridae; genus Balaenoptera; species Balaenoptera borealis. The sequence goes on along the minus strand of NC_138860.1, from coordinate 84,379,083 downwards.
ACCGAATGTTCTTTTTCCTTCCAGCTTCCACGGGCTAGCCAGGCGATGTCACAGCAGAAGCAGCAATCTCAGGAGACTCCAAGTTCTCTCAGATGTCCCCCTCCCCAAGGCCCAAATCCTTCCCTGGTTTCCTGCTCCTCTCCTTGAGCTCCCTGTACAGGAGGCTGTAGTTCTGTTTCCCAAAGGGCCTGGCATCAGAGCCCGGCAGGCTCTTGGAGGGCTCGCCGGAAGCCCCACTGCCTCAGGGGTGGCACAACCTACCACATCAAAGAGGAGGAGTGTTAAGGAGTATTAAGGTGACTGGCCCAGAAGAGGGAGCACGAGGACAGCTGCTCTGGCCCCACCCGGGTCTCCGGCACTCATTCACTGGACGCTCAGGCCCCTCCCTCTCATTTGCGCTGGGAAACGCCTCCTGGCGCCCCTGCACTTAGGAGGCCAGAACTCTGCTAAGCTGTACTTCCGCATCTGTCCTCCACCCACCCCTTCAGCTCAGCACCAACACAACTGCTTTGGAGCTGCGGCTGCTGTGAACACTTGAGGTTTCTGCTCAGACGTGCTGAGACTTCTGCAGGTGGAGGCTGCCCTTCCTTTCCTCCTAAGAGAGTTGAGGATGTTTTAAAGAGACAGGTGGTTTGAGACTTATGTCTGAGTTCTCAGCATCCTCACATCCATTGACCTGTGTCATCCCCTGATCCTAGCACTGAAGGCATCAATGTAATAAACATATACTGAAAACCTACTGTGTACCAGGTTCTGTGTTCACAGATGTAAGTTGGAGATTTGTCTCTGCTCTAGAAAACCTTACAGTCTAGTGGGAGAAGCAAAGTACACTCCAGACTGAAATATGTAGACTAATAAATATAATTTTAAGCTGATTGACATACTTATTTTTTTCTTACTTTGCATCTAAAAGAACTTAAAGGGGGAAAAAAAAAGTAAGAAAGGTCAAAGACAGCAGGGAGAGACTCATCCTGATGGTGTAGGTCAAAGGTGGCTTCCTGGGCCTTGGAAGGAGAAATTCAAAACAGAGAGAGCACATCACTTGTGGGAGAGAAGAATAGGCTCCCCGGGGTAGGGTAGGAAGCATTTAAACAGGGCCTTTAAAGATAAGCAGACTTTGGTACTGGGGGTGGGATGAGGAGGAAGAATCTTCCAGGTGGAAGATACAGCACAATGGAATGCAAGGCAAATGGGGTACTTGCCAATGACATGGATTTCAATTTGGCTGCATTGCCAGGTGTAGGATGATAATGTGGGACAGTTCATAACTCCAATTCCTTATGAAAACTCAAACCAACTGAATTTGCTGAACTTAAGGTTTAAAACTCCAGCTACCAAAAGATTGTACCCAAGCTCAGAGTCTATCAGTCTGGGATTGAGGGGACCTGAGGTAAAGTATAGAGGCCTGGAGAGGCTTGAGGTTCAACTATGTTGCATATCAGTATAAGTTTCATGTGAAAATTTTAGCTGATTCTTATTTTCTGGGGGACACTGAAGTATTTTTTTAACCAAGTACCCAACCCAGTGGACTATATTGCCCAGGCTCAGAGCAGAATATCAGCCTGTCTATCATTTCCAGTACACAGGATGCTTAGTTCCATAGCTTAGCCATCTCCCTGATTGCTAGGACCTGATTTTGCCTCTGTTGTGAAATATTTATACCTAGTCATATAGATATAGTATAATTATATATAATTATAATTTTAAACGTATAATTTTTTCTCATTAAACAAATGACACATACTTGTGTGTATGCAAGATATGTTAATGTAGATAAGCATAAGGAAGATGATTAAGACCAACCAAAAATCTTATCACCTAAAAATAACTACTGCTAATAATTTCATGGATCTATTGCCAAACTTTAAAAAAATCACAAAATAAGATCATTTCAGAATATTTTATAACCTGCTTTTTACTTAACAATGTAATTGTCAATGCTCTTCCATGCAAAACAATATCGATCAACACTGTTATACTCTATTGGATGAATACATCATAAATTTATGTAACTAGTTCTCTGATATCTGGCACTAATATTGTTTCCATTTTTTTGCTGTTTAAACAACAGTAAAAAAATATATATATATAAAATAATTTAGAATTGGAATTCTATTTTTTAAAATTTTTTATTCAAGTATAGTTGGTTTACAATGTTGTGCTAGTTTCAGGTCTACAGCAGAGTGATTCAGTTATATACATATATATTATATTCTTTTTCATATTCTTTTCAATTATGGCTTATTACAGGATATTGAATATAGTTCCCTTTGATATACAGTAAGACCTTGTTGTTTATTTTACATATAGTAGTTTGTATCTGCTAATCCTAAACTTCTAATTTATCCTTTCCCCACCCCCTTTCCCCTTTGGTAAACATAAGTTTGTTTTCTATGTCTGTGAGTCTGTTTCTGTTTTGTAAATAAGTTCATTTGTATTATATTTTAGATTCCACATATAAGTGATATCATATAGTATTTGTCTTTCTCCTTCTGACTTACTTCACTTAGTATAATGATCTCCAGCTCCATCCATGTGCTGCAAATGACATTATTTCATTCTTTTTTTATGGCTGAGCAATATTTCATTGCATATATATACTACATCTTCTTTATCAACTCATCTGTCAGTGGACATTTAGGTTGCTTCCATGTTTTAGCTATTGTAAATAGTGCTGCTACGAACATTGGGGTGCATGTATCTGTTCGAATTAGAGTTTTCTCTGGATATATGTGCAGGAATGAAATTGCTGGAATTCTAGAATTGCCAAAGATTATAAAGTTGTTTTTTTTTTTTTTCAGACCCTCCAGGAAAATTGCATCTTGGTAGCAATTACAATGCCTCCATTTAAGAAAATCATCTTTGGGAAAAGGATGCCTTTTTTCGAGAGCAAGAGTGAGTACTATGTTAAAAAAATTTTCTAGCTACAGAAAAAGAATCCCTCTTGTGAGAAGAAATACTTTCTGAGAAACTTGACAAGTATCTATCTATTTTACTGTCATGAAGTTCATACTTTTAAAAAAAGATTAGATGCTTTCTCCGTTTGAAGGAAAAAGGATGCTTTATATTGTATAAAGCAATGTCTTAGGAATTTTGATATACCATTGCTTAAGCTTCCATATTTAGTTGATAGGTTTTTAAATATTTTTGATTTTAGATATTCAGTTATGTCTGTGTGAGAGATTTCTGGAAATGAAATCTCATTTTTCCCTAAGAAAAAAGCAAAATATCAATGCTTGGTTGATTGTGCAAAGCTTAATGTAGAAGAATATTTTTTTTCTATTTTTAATTTCTGCTCTTTATTGAAAACAGACATTCACCAAATCAAAAAAAAAAAAAAATTAAGTTTTGACAGAAACAAATTTTCTTTGACAAGAGTACTACTTAATATTTTGGCCTATTCAGATTTCCCTAGTCAGTTCTTCAATTCCCTGCACTAATTGTTCAACTTACATACTATTGCATTGACAACACTGCTTAGTCTGTACCAAATTGACTTCAAAATTACATTGAACATAAACTAGTAATCTGATCATTGTTTTTCTTCATAAAGGTCTTCATTTGACATTTTCACATTTTCTAAATATGTCTGTACATCAGAAATGTCAATATTATAAATGCCTTTTTTGTGTTGCATTAGTATGGCTTTATTTTAATATCGTACACACAGTATACCTTTGTTTTATAGTAACAAATAATGAAAAACAAAGACTTCACATTTTGTGCAAAATGTGCTATATACGAAATCTTGGGCCAGCAAAAATAGATAAGTGGTACCATCATTTTTCTTTAGAATGTATCTAACTTTACACTTTTAATGAATATTAAATATTTACACATTTTAAATATTTTCTACTTAGAAAAATTTTATGTTGACAGAGCATTGACATTTAATATGCCCTTTTACCTAATTTAAAAAAAAATGTTAAATGCAGTATTGTATGGGCTAAATAAAGAACATGTAAATTAAAAAAAAAAAAGAATCAAAGAAAGCAAGTTGCTAGATATTTTAAAGAGCTCCCCAAGGACTTTGAAAGGTCCCTGAGTGAAGGTTTCACGGCACTGTGTACCTTCTTCACCAGTCTGGATTCCAGCCTTACAACAAGGGAGTTCTCGCAGGGGAACTGATGTTGAGCCCAGTGATCTAACGCCAGGCCAGCCCCTGCCTCAGAGTGCCCAGCTTTCCCTGGGTCTCCAGTCAGGACAGACGTGCCTCTCGTTTGCCTGGCTCTGTGGTCAACCTCTAGTGAGGCTGGCCTAGCCCACTCCCTAGGTCTAATGTGCTTTCAGCAGCTCTTAGTTTACAACGTCTGCAGACCATATTTTATATTACTAGATCCTATACAGTTCATGACATAGCACAAATAGTAATAAGTCATTGTTTTTATTGATCTCTGTAAAGCTGTCACAAATAAAATATTAAAACAAAATCATCCTGAGGTGAAAGAAAGTATGTGGTGCTAATTTCCACTCTTATTTAGTGGAAGGCAAGAAATACTGCCTAAACTTGGCAGGTGAAGAAATAGAATTTTCGTTATAGTATTTAAAGTTATAGAGGTAGCCAATAGTAGTATGAAAAATAAAACCATGTCTAAATAAGGAGGAGGAAGGGAAGGGACAATGAACATGAGCTTCATTCACTGTGTTTCTTTGGGGGAAGTAAATAGGTCTGAAAGGAGGCAAAGAAATAAATGTATAAGCAGGTTATTTAGAGTGACACATTTTTTCATATTACAACCTATTGGATCACTTGATTTTTAAATTTTCATTTATATATATTACTTTTTCTAAAAATCAATCAAACCACATCCCGTTTTTACATCCCTGTATGAGTCCTAGGCCAAACCTTCCTGAACAAGGTGAGTGTTAAGTTCAGACCCCTGTCAGATGGAACCCATTTCAAATCTCTGATAATTCTGTGATCTTACTCAAGTTTCTATACTTTTCTATGGCTCAGTTTCCTCATTTAGAAATAAAGTAAGGGCTTCCCTGGTGGCGCAGTGGTTGAGAATCTGCCTGCCAATGCAGGGGACACGGGTTCGAGCCCTGGTCTGGGAAGATCCCACATGCCGTGGAGCAACTAGGCTCGTGAGCCACAATTACTGAGCCTGCGCGTCTGGAGCCTGTGCTCCGCAACAAGAGAGGCCACGATAGTGAGGCCCGCGCACCGCGATGAAGAGTGGCCCCCGCTCGCCGCAACTAGAGAAAGCCCTCACACAGAAACGAAGACCCAACACAGCCATAAATAAATAAATAAACCCAAAGTTAAAAAAAAAAAAAAAAGAAATAAAGTAAAATAAGAGTACCTGCTTCATGAAACTGTGGAGGGGATTATATATGATATTGTAGGTAACATGTTTTGATGCAAATGTTAGTTGTAATTTACATTTGGGGTGTACTCTATGTTTTAATAGGCTTTTTAATTTAACATAGTTTTAGATTTACAGGAAAGTTGCAAAGATAGTACAGAGAATTTCCCACGTCCCCTGTAACAGTTTCCCCTGTTGTTGAGATCTTACACTAGTATGGTACATTTATTACAATTAAAAAATAAATATTGATACATTATTATTAACTAAAGTCCATACCCATACTTTATTCAGATTTCTTTTAATTTTTAACTAGTGTTTCTTTTGTGTTCCTGGATTCCATCCAGGACACCATATTACATTCAGTTGTCTTGTCTCCTTAGGCTCCTCTTGACTGTGACAGTTTCTTAAACTCTCCTTATTTTGGATGACTTTGACAGTTTTGACGAGTACTGGTCCGGCATTTCGTAGAACGTCTCTCAGTTGGGATTTGTGTGGTGTTTTTCTCATGATTAGAAGGAGGTTATGGATTTGAGGGAGGAGGATCACAGGGGTAAAATGCCATTCTCATCATATCATATCATATATCATATCATCATATCAACGGTACATACTATCAACATGACATCGCTGTTGATACTGACCTTGATCACCTGGGTGAGGTAGTGTTTGTCAGGTTTCCAAACTGTAAGTTTACTCTTTTTCCTTTCATTTCTGTACTCCTCTCTGGAAGGAAGTCACTATATGCAAGCCCATTCAAAGGGGTAGGAAGTTATGCTCTATCTCCTTGAGTGGGCAGTAGCTACACAAATTATTTGGAATTTTTCTGTAGGAAGATATATCTGTTTCTCTCTGTTTCTCTCTCTCTCTCTCTCTCTTTATTTAAATTTATTCAATCATTTATTTATATCAGTAGGAACTCATAGATATTGGGTATCTATTTTATACTTTGGGTTCTAATCCAATGCCAATTTATTTATTTTGTTGTTCATATTATTCCAGCTTTGGGAGCTCTTTCAGTGAGCTCCAGTGTCCCTTTGGCTTAACCCCATTTGGATTCTTTTTTAAGCACTTCCTTGTTTTATGGCATTATAAAATGAACCAGGTTCATTTTGCATATTCTCTGCCCCAGACCTAGATTCAGCTATTTGTCTTGTGAGCCCTGGTTTGTTTTATTGGGAAATTATATTATAAACCAAGATCTGGGTGTTGGTTGTGTTCACTGCTACTGGGGTGTCATTGCTTCTTGGCCTTCGCAGTGGATGGAGCTTTGAAATATACATGTGCATACTAACCAGTGTATAGGCACGGGTCTGTAATCCTTTCAATAGTTATCCGTCGGTATCTATATTCAGCTGAAAATGAATTCATACTGATGTCTTCAACTCTAATTCAGTATCACATGGTTTATCCTAGCCTCGTTCTTTGTTTATCTGTAATCTTCCACTCCAACAATGAGAAATTAGCTCCCACCATTTGCCACACATTCACTTATTTGTTCATTCCCAGTATGCAGGAATGGTATAGTCTGTTTTGAAAACAAAGTTATGAAAGCCCAGAAGTAATTTCATGCTGCGCAAGCAACTTTTTTTCTTGCCTCTGGAGGCTATATAGACTATTGATTAAAGAGGAAAGAATGGTGAACCAGGGTCCTTGAAGCTGGGTAAAGACGGGTCAGGATAGAGATCAGGCATCCTGAAGGCCAAGAGACTAAACTGAAATGGACTGTCGCTCCATGAGGACTTCCACTCCCCAGAAATCATCTGCTAAACATAGACTCTGCTCAACTTCCTCCTCCCGCCATCCCACTTTAGCAGACTCACTTCCCATGAGCAAACTCATCACATGGCTTGGACATAAAGCTTGAGATCACAGACACCTTGTGTGGGACTATAGGCATGAGAAAGCCTCATTCCAAACCGAGGCACGGGTTAGGACCAGTTTGGATTCTCCCTATGAATCAGGGCAGGAGAGGGCATAGCATCTCTGTCACAAAACTACATGTAGGAGATCAGAAAACAGTAGGGGACAGCCTATAGGTAGATAAAAGAACACAAGTATTAAATTTGTGACCTAAATAGTTACTATACCTCAGACTAGTGATTAGTTCTGAACTTTCTGGTAGATAAAATCTAAAGAGACAAATTATCTGATATATATAGTCTTCAAGAGAAAGCTTGCCCTTCCTAACAATGGATTCTAAAAGAAATTGTTTGCAATGATCAGTGATACACTTAAAAACATTACTAGAACAAAATTACAGATGGATGACAACCACTATTGTTTTACCTCCCACTGAGAAAAGCAAGTCACATTAAAACAAATTGTTGATTATTAACATGGCAGAGGGGGTCAACTGAGAGTATAAGGAAGCCTGAAAACAGAAGGTCTCACAGGTCTAGTCATAGCTTTGTTCACAAAGGATGTAACTCACCCATCTGTGAAACATGGATAATAAAATTACCTCCGTTCTTCATTCTGGTGTGAAATGATGCTCAAATAAGATAAAGGGGTCTAAATAAACCTTTCTTACTGCTCTGTTATCCACCTGCTCAGGCATCTTCTAACACCTAACAAGTACAGAACCTAAGTCCCAGACTGCTCTCTCTCTCTACAGCAGCTCTGTCAGTTCTCTCAAGTCCCTGAATTCCCACGGATCCCTCCTCCTCCCTTGAGCTTCAGTATGCCCTCTCAACATGGACCTTTGATGTCTCCATTCTTCTCCTTCTGACTGAAATCCCAGAAGTTCTACCCTTATCTCTGACAGGTTCTCTCTGTCCTGCTTTGATTGCCAGTGGAGTAGAGGGATGGACATACTCTGAACCCCATACAAACTCAATCCCTGCCTGGATTGAGCACTAACTCTACTCATTTCTCTAGTGCCTAGTTAATAAGTTTGCTCTCAGACCCTACAAGCAAATGATTTTTAGGGAACTTTCCTCATTATAGCTTTATATAATAGCTCTGATATATGAGAGCCATTTTTCAAATATATGACTCCAATCAACCCTGAATCCTTGCCTGATCCATCTCAATGTCCATTGTCACAGCTTACAGCCTCAACCCATGCATGACTCATGGGGATATTTGGAGGAGATGGTGGTGGTCCTGTTGGGGGTGGGAGGTGGGAAGAGTGTTGTGAAACCAGCTTTTCCCAGTCACTGACATGTTCTCATGATATTCATTGTTATTTATAAATCTTTAGAGAAATAAAAATATAGACCCTCATCACTGAGTGACACTGAACTAGCCAAATAGTAATATAATAATACCAACAACAACACAAAAAGCAACAGCAACAATCTGTATTTATAGAGCACCTACTATGTACAACCTTACTTCTAACGACTGTGTGCATATTATTTATGTAATCATCACAACACACATCACAATCTGATCCTTCAACTCTCATGTGTGAAATGAAACCATATAACCAAGCCAAACATCATATTTTCTTTGCAGTTAATTCACTCATTCAACAAATAAATAAGTACTGACTATATGTCAAGAACAGTTTTCGAGGTATTGCCATTATTTCTTTATTATCTGATCTCATGCATTTATTAGATAAAATTTTCTAACAAAAATAACAGAAAGGAAATGGCCTACTTTGTGAGGTAATGAGTTCTCCAAATAAAAGCATTTCATTTCAGGCCAGAAAGCTCAACATTAGGCATATGGGAGAGGGGATATAAGCACCTGACTAGATGTTTGCTAAGACCCCTCCAAGGCAGAATGAGTTTGTGAGTTGCCAGTGCTCCTTACATCTTTTAATTGCCTGTGAAGATCCCTGGAGGAGCTTGGAGGAAGGGTTTAGCAGGCTGAGGAAACAGTGCTGCCCGAAGGTAATAGGGCTGACTTTCATTCTATGGTACCTACCATACATACATACTACACTTTAGGACAGTATTTCCCAAACTAGCAGAATCACCCAGAGAATATTTAAACAATGTAAATACTTAGGACCCACTCCTCAGAGATTATAACTCAATAGGTCTTAGTTGAGAACTAGGAATCTGCGTTTTAACAGTGCTTCCCAGATAGCTCAGATGCACAGAAGGTTTAGAGTCTCTGATCTATAACAGCACCAAGATCAAGACTGAAAGAACTCTTTCCTTGCTTCATGCAGTTCCTTGCTGGGTTAACCCTATTATTCTTCAGCCTAGAACTGTGTGATCTTCACTTGCTCATAAACTTTCCAATATTCAGTTTTTCCATAGGCAGTAACACCTAACTCACAGTGTTGTTCAGAGGAGAAAGTAAAACCTGTGAAATGTAAGACAAATGTGGGGGAATGTGAGGGACTCCCCTTATGGGAGTCTCTAAAGTCTCTAAAGTATGAATGGCTTAGAACTACAGGTCCACAGACCGACAGAGCAGAAAGTCCTGATGCCACAAACTGAGCAACTTGCCTGAAGCTTCTTAATGCCTGCCCCCTATCCTCTTATACTTTATAGAACTGTCTTTCCTAGGTAAAGATAACACTCTTGATCCAACTGGAAGCTGGCTTTTCAGTGAGGGGTGGTATCACCATCCCGGCCTTTTCCTTAAGATGTGTTAATTGCAAGCTGAAAGATACAATCTACTGGGTTATCTCTTTTTGACACAGTGGAGAGAGTGATGGTGAAGTCTTTAGCATGGGGTTGTGATGAGCCAGAGATATTATGAGTACAGCAGTCACTAAGTATGGGAGGATGGTGGAGCCAAAGATCTGTTTTGTTCACCTTGGCGAATATCAGAAGAGAGGGGATGAAGTTATACAAGAGCAGGAAAGCTCTGTTACTATAGGTTGTGGTGTCTCATTTCTTGGAAGATTTATAAATATCTTCTTGGGATCATTGTCTGGAGGAGAAGCGTAGGCAAGGTGATCTCTCTGCATCCTTTCTAATCTTAGGGCTAAAAGGCATCATTTGATGGTGACATTTGTAAATACAAGCCGCAATAGGAGGTCTTAGTTATTGCTCCACTCACTGAGGTCAACTGAAGGGCCAGGGTAGAGCCTAGGATTCAAAGAGGGATGCTTACATTTATTACCACAACAACCATCAAAGATGACCAGTCAGAAAGTCACTCAGGTCCTAATATGATCAAGTAGCCCCTAAGCACAGAGGTCTCATCATTACCTCAGAGATCAAGATAAAAAAAACACCAATAACAACACTCATTTTACAAGTGAAGACACTGAGGCCTGGAAGAGGCAAGTGACCCACAGCTGGTCAGTGTCAGGACTGGGCCTGTGCCCCAGGGATGACCTGCTACTTCATTCTAAGGGAGTTTTCTACAGTTGGAGACTTTAGAGAAAGGAGGGGCCATAATACTGGCACCAGATGACATTGGTGTGTGTTTCCCAATACCACAGGAATAGGACTCAGCAGTCGGGGAATACTTGGGACTGCAATAAACAATGATGTTCATACTGTACCTACAGCTTACAGAACCCCACTCAATGCTGGTGTTGGTTTCTTCGTTCAAACCACCATCCTATATATGGTGGGCCTATGTCTCTAGTCGACACTATACCGACAGTGGCGGGGGGTTGACTTTTGTGGCCATGTCACAGAAGTCATGGGGATGTGTTATACTGAGCAGATCTTGTCCCTTTCTCCTATCCACTAATTGGGATGGTCTCAGACCCCCGGGGCCAGGTCATTGAACATGGGTCATGACTGTTCCTTCCACCCCAAGGAAAGCACAAGCAGCATGGGTCCTTCAGCAATGAGGGTGTGAATCCCACTGCCCTTGAGAGGACCATGAATCCTCTCCCAGTGCAGTTTGCCAGAGTCAGACCCACATGTCTGCCTTCCCATTGGGATTCTGTCCCATAGGAGGACTGTTCAAAGATCTGACCGCTCAGTCAGAAAGAAGATCCTTATTTTCCTTTATTTCATCACTTAGGATTTAGCTTGATAAGAATCTCATGCATACCAATGCTGGCCTGATTGGTACCTCACCCTTCTATTAAGGGCACACCTGAGACAGCAGGAATCCAAAGCATGCTTGAATCCTCAGGCAGGCAGGATGGTGAGGAAGTGCTTGGGCAGATGAGGATAGAGTAGAGGAATATACGAGGTCCAGGCAGCCCTCGGTGAAGAGAAGACCCTCCAATCACCTTCTAACCAGTCCCTCTGTCTACAAGCTCATTAACAAAGAGCTCCCCCAAGTCCAGCTCTGATCCTCACATCAGATTTGTAGCCTGGTTGTCACCATAGACTTCAGCTTAAGTAACCAAATCAAGGCACCTAAGGCCACCTAACCCAAGTAATCTTTCTAAAATATAAATCTCATCATGTCCCTCCTTTGCTTAAATGGTCAAGGATGACCCAGTTGTCTCTAGTCAAAAGTTTTTAGGCAGCATGATCTAGTTTTCAGATGAAATTGATTGTTTGCCTTTAATACATAAAGCGGGTAAAGGTGCAGTGACTCTTATTGCAACAGGGGGTAAGTGGAAGGTCCAGATTGCTGTCTGCTCAGGCTCCTCCTCTCAGGTAGCTCAAATAGTCAAGAATTTAAGATAAACAATCTTTTAAAATCTGACTCAAAGTTTTTAGGAACCCCCATATCAGTAGAATGGTGAGGGAAAGGAAGGAAACTAAAATGTATTTTCAATGTACTACCTGTCAAACATTATTTGCATTATTACAGTAAATAGCTCTATGAGATTCTTATGGTTAACTCTATTTTACACGTTGAAAAAAAAAGAGATGAGGCTCAAAAATATTAAATAACATACCCATGGTTCAAAGGCCAGTGCCCCAATTCCAAGCCCCATCTTCTTCCAGCTTCTGTGCGTGCAAAGACATGAAACTGACACATAGACAAGGGTGGAGGCAGGGAGGGAGGGCTGGAAGTGCCCCCAGACAGAGCAACTCATACTGTCTGCAGGTGTGGCTCTCCGAAGAGGTGACGTTTGCACAACCTGGGCAACAGCGTTCCAAGGGATATAATTCTGGAAGCCATTCATCTATAGGCTAAAGTACACAACCCAGCAAGTAAAGCTTTTAATGCTCTGGACCCTCCTTTCCTTTCTGTCCAGTTAGTGTCCCACTTCTTGCTTTTATCCAATAGTATGGCCACTCTGTTTCCAGAAAAGATCAAGCCCTTTCACATCTCCGTGCCTATGCATGTGTTCTGCTTGCCTCTACCTAGAATGCCTGTTTCCCTCTCACCCCCTGACTAACTCTCACTCTGTTTTTGAGCCTCAGTCTTGTTTTATCTGTAACATGGGATTAACAGCAAGAAATTCGAAGAAATAATGTGTTGGAATAATGAAAATAACATGTTTGATGGATGAGAGGTTGAGAATAAATCTTAATTCCCTTCCTTTCTCTCATATCATCCTACTTGTATCATTCATTCCTTAAGGGCAAAGAAGTATCTTAATCTTTGAATTCACAAAACCCTGCACCTAACAGGTACTCAGTGAAAAATTAATGTCATTAAAATGGTCATTTCAAAGTTACTGCAAGAAAGGAGTTTCTGTTGGGATAAATAATTTTTCATTATTGAACGAGTAATTCATTGATGATTTTGGATCAATACAATAGAACAATGTTTTCCAACCTTTGAAAATTATTTGTAATATTTTAGTGGGGGCCATGCAAAGAAGGAGCATAATTTTGCCCATCCCACAGATCTGGGCTTCAATAGCTCACACTCGTAGATAGGGGGGCCACGATTAAGCAAGAGTCACATATATACACAATACTCTCCTTTGTCACAACCAGACGAGTTAAGTAATTTCCTCTAATAAGTGAGATGAAATAAATAGACTATATGGAGTTGTTTCTTCATCATGTGGCTTATCTTGCAATGTCTCACATCCTCACATACACACCAGCCATCATCTCTCCCCTCTTCATCAAGTTCACCACCGCTCCCAACCTCAGATAAAATAAGTTCAGGGAAAACAGCAAACCAGGAAAGGTAGCACTTGGATGTTAATCCTTGGAGGTCTGATGCTCATAAATGCAAATACACACTTGAAGATGTACTGAGACCATCCGGTCCAGTCTCCTCTGAAACCCAGGGGGAGTAACAGAGCCAGGACTAGATTCCTGACTTCCATTGTCAAGTTCTTGTGACTCATTGGCATTGATGACTTTATCCTGGGAGCAGCCTCCCACACCTGACCCATTTGCTTGCTGCTAACCTGACCTCCCAGGTACTCTCTCTCCAGGAGTGAAAGGAGAGAGACTTTTGTCTCAACCACAACTCATTAATTCACTGAGCAAATACTTTTTGAGCACTTACAAGATGTCAGGCACTGTGCAGGTGCTGCGGATAAAGAGTGAACCAGCAAACACCGAGATTTCACTCTATCCAGGATGACAGATATCGAAAAATAAATACAAGCATGGTGTTATGAGAAATACAGGAAACTGTGGCAGCATTTCATAGGCGATACAAGGATTCAGAGCAAAGGAGTAGGGACAGGCATTAGAAAAGAAAAGGAGCTGATCCTTCTCCAACACAGGAAGTCACAAAGGATGGTTGCAGGCATGAGTAGACCTGGTGGTAGGAAGCGGAGTACTTTACATTTGACGGGTGCTGTTTACCCCATGAAGTAGGGGCAGTATCATCTATCTAGAGGCAGCAGCAAATGTTTCAGAGGTTCAAGAGAGGAGAAAAGGCATGATGTGTGTGCACAGTAAATACAGAGAAGTATACAGGATTGCCAAGCAGTATTTTGGGCTCAGTCAGGTGGATGATTATGATCTTAAGATAATGCCAACTTTCCAAAGGATCTGTTTTTGTTTTGTTTTTAATTTTTATAGCAGCTAGGCATAGCAGGGCAGATTCAGCCAGGGTCTGGGTTTTGTCCGTCAAGTGCATTAACAAGCCGAACGGGCAAGAAAGTTTATTATATTGGCCAAAGAGTGGTTGAAATGATGAACTAAGAAAAGCAAACTAGGAAAGGTTGCTGGTGGGCAAGGCGCTAGTAGATTCCAGTGGATATAATGAAGCAAGTTGGAAACAAGGAACTGTGATCAAAAAAAGAGGTGGCTGGATTCATGGTCTCAGAGAGTTAGGAGACCTGGTTTCTAGTTCAGACTCTGCAGGACTCGGAGCATCTCCTTCATCTGCTCTGGCTTTCAGTTGTGTCATCCATGTGTGGAGGGTAAATAGTGGCTTGAAATCCTTTCCAGCTGGGCCTTTCTATGAGGCTACATTGTTGGTTAATGTTTTAGGCACTTTGGGATCTGAATCAGATACACTGAGCCTTTGGTTGTGGCCCAAGGGTGCTTGGATTATTGGTCCCAAACCTGTTGATAGAGTTTTCAGAAACTCCTTCATATGTTCAGGTGACCCAACATTTGTGGCTTTAGATTTTTATCTCAAGCATGAGTTGGATTCCTCCAGAAACCCTAAATTCAATCCCGAAGCTGTGCCATTATAAACTCCCTTATAAATCACGATCTTCTCATCTTTATGGAAATAATTCCAGGGCTTATGGAGGGGAGGGATGCTCTGGAAAGATACTCATGAACATCCAATAGTGACCCAGTGTGACAAAGTGTCAGAGTGACAGAGCCACTTGAATGTGGGAAATTGTCATCATAACCACCTGGTTGAGAACAGCTTTCACATGACTGTGGTTTATTCCCTTGAGTTAGGTGCAGGATATGTGTAAAAGACATCAGATCAGACTATCTCCTCATTGCATTTAACATATCATCACTTGCCCAAGGTTAGAAGAACAAGGTGAGTGTCCTCATTGATCTGATGGCAATTTGGGGGTGGCCGGGACTGCCACACATCAGCTGAATGGGACAGGTTGGAGAGAATGGAAACTACCTGGTAACTGCAGGAAGATAAGGCTCATGGAGATCACTGGGGTGGCTCAGAAGTAGCAATCCTAGGGGGGATAAATGGTAACCAGAGGTTGAGCCAGTGGTTGGGGAGGCTTTGTAGGACAAAGCCTTTGTAGGACAAGAGACAGCCAGACAGGGCTGAAGGCAGAGCCCATGATGTAAGAATGAAAAAAAGGGAGATGATGAAAACAGGTGGAGTGACCATGGGCTCAGGCTAAACGTGTGGTTTCTAGAATGCATACACCAGATAATGTTTTAAAAAAAGCTTAAGATTTTTGAAACTGCCTAGTGCTCTACGTTACTGCCTTTAAAGTCAGGAGTTGTAGGAGAACCAGGACAGGTAAGAGAAGGTGTTACCAAAGTCTAACTTACCAACTGCCTGATTTCTCCTATGCCAGGAAAGTAGAGCTACTCTGCTGTAAAGACATGGACCCTGGAACCACAAAATCAATTACAGAACTTCAGACTCTGTAGGAAAAATACTGATACAGATGAGATTTATAATCACTGAACTTTTGAAATATCTGCATTGCTTTATAGAGCAACTGAACATTCTCCAAGATGTCCTGCCAACAAAACCAGCAGAAGTGCCAGCTCCCTGCCAAGTGCCTCCCCAAATATCCACCCAAGCACCCCCCAAAGGCTCCTCAGGCCCTGGCTCCCTGCCCCCCTCCTGCCCCCTCCTGCTGTGTCCCCAGCTGCTGTATTTCTGGCTTTGGAAGCTGCAGCTCTCTGGTGTCCCACCGGTTTCCAAGTGTCTACCTATGCCAGCCCCAGCCTTCCAACTGCTGTGAGGTGGAGCTTTCTGGATGTTCCAGGTGCTGCCATGGTTTTGGGGGCTACAGCTGACCTGCAACCTTTGAGGAGCCAAAGAGCCACAGCCAAGGACCAGTCTGGAGTTGATGTCACTTCTCACTCTCGGTTTTATTCGTCCCTCTCCTCCTGAATTAAGCTGCCTAGATGTATACATGATGGATTCCTCTTTTTCCTGAAAATCTCACACTTCCTGGCCTTAGCTCTGGTCCTAGGTCAAGAAGACCTGAACGCTGGAGAAAACTCTACTTCCCAAAGCCTTATCAGTGTGCACAAATAAAGCTTATCTTTCCTGGCACCCAAAACTTCTTAGAATTTGTTGATTTCCCCTATCCTCAGCTTTGAGGAGCTTCCAGGAACCTGGATTCCTTAAGCAGATTCCCACAAATAGCCACCAGATGGGAAATTCCCTCTAGGTAGACCCTGGGTCTGAGCAGTCTGACAGGGCTGTGAAAAAAATATCCAGAGGGGAATAAGAAGGGGATGTTCCCAAAGTATCAGTGACCCTCTTCCACTGCTATTGCCACATTTGCCACCATCACTGAAGTTTCTTCCTACTCATAAAGGACACGATACTTCCCAGTCCCAGAATTTAGCCTCCAGATCATTTTTATTTGGGGGAATCACATGCTTAAGAAGGAAATGCCACAGGGGTACTTGTAGTTTTCAGATCTCAGTTCAAAAAGCCATGAGAAACACTCTCCTTGAGTGAATCCTCCTGACTGAATCCCTCACGCCTTCTCTTCACACAGACGCCAGAATCTGGTGGGAATGTACACCATGGTCCAGTGAGCATAATACCCCCAAGAGACATTTGGGCCTTGGTGTTGCTATCCACCCTATGTGGTTTCTTTTCCTCTTCTATTTAATGGGACAAATATCATGGGTTGGGGGGGCAAGTTCTCAAGGTACTTTTTCCAACCCAACAGTGGGCCACAGGCAACAGCAATGCTCTGCCCATCCTTCAGGACTATGGTTCTTTTTTAAAATTTTTATTTTATATTGGAGCATAGTCGATTAACAATGTTGTATTAGTTTCAGGTGTACAGCAAAGTGATTCAGTTATACATATACATGTAACTCTTCTTTTTCAAATTCTTTTCCTATTTAGGTTATTACAGAATATTGAGCAGAGTTCCCCATGCTCTACAGTAGGTCCTTGTTGGTTATCTATTTTAAATATAGCAGTGTGTACATGTCAATCCCAAATTCCCAATCTATCCCTCCCCCCTCCTCCCCCTGCCCCAGTAACCATAAATTCGTTCTCTAAGTCTGTGAGTCTGTTTATGTTTTGTAAATAAATTCATTTGTATCATTTTTTTAGATTCCGCATATAAGCAATATCATATGATATCTGTCTTCCTCTGTCTGACTTACTTTACTTAGTATGATAATCTCCAGGTCCACTCATATTGCTGCAAATGGCATTATTTCATTCTTTTTTATGGCTGAGTAATATTCCATTGTATATAGTTACCACATCCTCTTTATCCATTCATCTGTCGATGGACATTTAGGTTGCTTCCATGTCTTGGCTATTGTAAACAGTGTTGCAATGGACATTGGGGTGCATGTATCCTTTTGAACCATGTTTTTCTCCAGGTATATGCCAGGAGTGGGATTGCTGGATCACATGGTAGCTCTGTTTTTAGTTATTTTGAGGAGCCTCCATACGGTTCTCCATATTGGCTGCACCAATTTACATTCCTTCCAACAGTGTAAGAGGATTCCAGTTCCTCCACACCCTCTCCAGCATTCACTGTTTGTAGATTTTTTGATGATGGCCATTCTGACTGGTGTGAGGTGATATCTCATTGTAGTTTTGATTTGCATTTCTCTAATAATTAGTGATGTTGAGCACAAAAGCATAATATTAAAATGGCCAGGACAATTCTAAAAAACAGGAGTAATTTGCAGGGACTAGCTCTACCAGATATTATATATTTATAATATATTACAAAGCTGTTATATAGATAGTGTGGTACTAGACCATGAATATACAGACAGATCGATAGGACTCAGTGGGAAGCTCAGAGCTGGGACCAAATATATAGGGGAAATTAATACATGATAAACACACTCTCAAATCTATGAAGAAAGATCAATGAATTATGTTGCCACAGCTGGGTAGCCATTAAGAAAAACCTCTCATTTTATACTAAGATGAGTTCCTAAAGGTTCAAAACATTACAAATTATTCCTTAAGAAACTTTAGGAGTGTTCTTCTATAATTTCAAAATGGGCATCAGTTTTACCATTATAACACACACAATCAAAAACAATAAAGGAAAATATTTTTTAAAGTGTTTCCGTAAAAATGAATAGTTTCTATACGGCTGAAATCTAACACACAAAGTCAAAAGTCTAAAAACATACCAGAAGAAATTGTGCATCTCATAGCACAAAAATGGGCTAATTTTCCCAATATAGTATGAACACCACAAATCGATAATAAAATGATCAACAATCTAATTAAATATCAGGTAAATTGCATAACTGGGCAGTTTCCAGAAAAAGAAATATTATGGCTCCCAAGCATAATGAAAGAAAATTGAGCTGACTTACTAAGAAAAACTCAAACCTACTCTGAAATATCAGTTTTATGAGGTTGATAGAGCACAATTAATTTAATAATGAATTCATTGTGTGAGTTTGTGGGGAAATATGCAGTTTTACACATTGTGAGGAACGATGTAAATTGGTGAAACATCCATGGAAGAAAAATTGACAATGTCTCTCAGTTTTATCTTTTGAGGAAGCAACTGCACTTAGGGAAATGTATGCTATATGTATTCTCCCCAAGGCACGATGTATGTACAGTGTTACACCACAGCATTGTTTGCAAGAGCCCAAATTGGGAATTCCCATGTGTCTCTAGATTATTATTCAGGCAGCAAACTGAATGAAGATACTCTTTATGAACCGAAATGGAATGATCCCCAACATGAGAAAAAGCAGTGAGCAAAACAATATGGAGTTTCTCTTGTTTTGTTAAAAGAAGGAAAGGTATACATGTTTGTGTGTGGCTTTTTGCATATAAAATATCCCTGGAAAGATATGTGAGAAACTGATTGCTATTGGATGAAGGGATTGGAGTAGCAGGGGGAAATTGCACTGTGTATCCTTTTTACCTTTTGGGTTTCGAACCAAATAAATATATGATAATAATGGATAATATCAAAGGAGAAGTGCAGGAAGCTGGGCCTCAGGGATCTGAACCCAGAAGTGAGAGACCACAAGGATTTGCTCCATTACAGAGCAAACTGACCTCAATTTTCTCATCACCAATAAATTTAGCTCCTATAGCTAAAGAAGATGGTCATAATCATCCCTAATTTTGATGACAGAGGCAAAAAAAAAAAAAAAAAATAGGAGGTAGGAGTGGGGCTGTGAAGGGACACATTCTGTTAGTTTGGATGATGTTTGGAGAACAGACTTTAAAAACAGGTTTCTCATCTTGGGCAAATGAAGTTTGGAGTTACAGCAGAGACCACAGCCCACACAAAAAAAGTAACTAACAATCCGCATTCATGCATTCAACCAACATTGTTTATTCCCTATATGTCAGAAACTATTCTAGAAGCTTGAGGCGAGTCCGTGAGAAAAAAAAATTAGTTTTGACCATTTGGAGGTGACATTTTGGTGAGAGAAGAAAGACAATAGACAAAAACAGAACAAAGAAATTATACGTAGCGTATATTGTATGTATATAAAAAGTGTTACCTAGGAAAAGAAAGTAGAACTGTATAAAGGTGATTGGAGTGAGGGAAAGGGTAGCAGATTGTAATTTTAATTAATTACTTAATTAATTTATTGGGGGTATAGTTGTTTTACAATGTCATGTTAGTTTCTACTGTACAGTGAAGTGGAGTTCCCTGTGTATACAGCAGGTTCTTATTAGTCATCTATTTTATACATATTAGTGTATATATGTCAATCCCAATCTCCCAGTTCATCCCACCACCACCCCCACCCCTGCTTTCCACCCTTGGTGTCCATATGTTTGTTCTCTACATCCGTGTCTCTATTGGCAGATTGTAATTTTAAATAGGAAGATGACGGTGTAATATCTCACTTATAAAGCCACATTTAAGCAAAGACTTGAAGGAAGCGAGGGAGTTAGTGATGAAGATCTCTTGGGGAGACTATTCCAGCCAGTACCAGCAAAGGGCCCTAGGTGGAGGGGGGGGTGTTTATGCTGAGTTAGAAATGAATAAAATAGAGCCCTTGCCCCTCAAGGTATCCTTGTTTCTCCCCTGTTTAGAACCCCTCAGTGGCTCCCATTGTCCTCAGGTTAAATCCAAACCCTTTCCCATGGGTATAAGACCCTCATCAGTACAGCATCCACCTCTTCTCCTTTCTCCCCGCTGTGCTCCAGCCACACTGAGCTTCTCCCCTACACAGGACACCTCCATGTCCCACTCCTTATCTCCCGTTGCCATCCAATCCCTGCTTAAACATCACTCCTTCCGGAAAGCATGCCAGACCCCAAATCCGACCCCATGTGCTCCCTTGGCAACCTGTGCTTCCCCTGCCATCATTCTCATCACACAGTACTGATGCCGTCTACTGTCTCTATACCGAATTAAAAGAGCTTTGAGAATGTCAGCTATTGAGCTTGTATACTTCATGTTCAAGACGGAGCCTGGTAGACAGTAGACACTCCGTACCTATGTGTGCGATAGGCTTATGCCTTAGGTAATCGAACCATTATGGGTTTACTCAAGAGCTGCCTGTGCCCTTCAGGAGAGAAGAAACCAAGAGGAACCCTGCTATCCAGCCAGCAGGGGGCGCCGGTGAGTCAGTCACAGTCACAGAATCTTGGGGAGAGAGAATGACAAGGTCACAGAGGCTTAGAACCTCGGAAGCTTGGCATCCGGAGGGAACAGAGACCATTTGGCTTCTGATAGTCACGGATTCACTAGGCTGCTGAGGGAGGGGCATATCTGCTGCCAGTCCAGGGAAGACAGTTTTCAGAAGCCAAGCGTGAGAACCAAGAATTGAAAAGAGACAGAAAAGAAGTGTCCAGAGCAGGTAACCCGGAGAAAACTTGTCGTTGGGTCCTGCCTTCATGGCTGTCCATTCATCCATTCATTCATTCCTTAGTACTGAAGTCCACATAATGTCATTCACTGTGTTAGATGCTGAGAACGGTGGTGAGCAGGACAGAGAGGATGCCTGTGCCCGTGAAACTAACAGACTAGAGGAGAAGCCAGACCATTAGGGAAATCATGATAAAAATGTAGCGAGAAGTATAGGGAGCACCAAGAACTTATATCAGGGCCACAAACCCTATGCGTTAGTGTCGTTTTCCTCAAGTGATGTGTAAGCTGAGACTTCAGGTTTGAGTAATATTTAGTGAGGGTGCGGGGATAGGTGTTCTAGGCCACGGGAAGAGCGGTACAAAGATCCAGACAGAGGCCGGCAGAATTTAGCAGGGATCTGCTCTGGGCCAGTCTGATGACATGGAAGCAACAGTGGCGAGAGATGAGGCTGGGCTGGTGGGCAGAGGTCAAAGAGAGGGCAGTGAGACAAAGGAGACAGCACTGGCTCGGAAGGCATGGGACCTGAGGGCATTGTCCTTTCCCTCTCTGTGCTTTAGTGCGCAGGACTGATGCCTAAGATGCTCTACATCTTTGATGCGTCACCCCACCCCCAATCGGGACCAGTTCCCGGGACCTGCCCAAAGGGAACGTGCTGGGAGGGGATGTCTGGAAGCAGCCAGGTGAACCCCTGGATGGGAGCTCTGGGTACCCTCTGGCCACTGGGATGAGAACTGCTCCTGTAGAAACAGCCCAGCCTGGACTTGGAAGGATGGAGCCTGACATGCTGGACTTCCTGGTGGGCAGGAGGCTCCCAACTGTCAGTCCAGGGGCACTGACTACAGAGAGAGAAAGGTAAACCACAGACACAGAGGAGGAGAGAAAAAGAGAATGGAGAACAGTGACAGAGAGAGACAGAGAGGCAGGGAGAAGAAATTGTAAAGGAAGGAAAACAGGCACACAGAAAAGCAACAAAAAATTTTAAAGGGCTCATTATCCACTCTCCTGCTCCCCTCCCCCCACCCCCACCTTCTTCTCTCCCCTGGTCTCAGGTCTGACTCCCCCACGGGACAGATTCAGACAACAAGGAGACTGCGCCAGATACCAGGCTCCTCGCACACGTTCACGTGCGCACGTGCGCGCATACACACGCACATGCCCAAGCTCACCCCCCAGGGCTCCAGGGCGCCCAAGTGCACACAGACTTTCTGTCAAACAGCTTCAAAGACCATGAAGGAGGCACTGAGCAAGGCTCCTATGGCCCTTAACTCTCCCCTCTTTTTCCCCATTTTCCTGCTGATGTCTGGGTTCTATTTTCACGTCTGTGTGTCTCCCTTTGCCCTGCCTCTCCTTCCTCTTCCATCTCAGGCAAGTCAGGGCATTGACAGGGCAGAACTCTGCCACCTCAGCCTCTCTGCAGCGTCTCTTGACCTGGAGGGAGGGACTGTGTCACTTGTCCCCTACTCCCACCCCTTAGGAGTCCTGGTCCAGCGTCGTGTGCCTAAAACTGAGCAGAGACCTCTTCCTGGATGACAGAATTAATCCCTGAATAACTGGCAGGCATAGAGTCACAACTGAATTGAGGCCAACACCCTACCCCACAAGTCACTTTTGCTTCTCAGGTGAGAACCTGCCCCTGACCCAGCTGAGGCTGCAGCCAGACTGCCAGGGACTTGGGAGTGTGGAGGGTGCAGACCCAGCGGTAGGGACCCCGTGAGGTGACCCTTCTCAGATTTCTTTCCCTCCTGGTGCTCTAGCTCAGGAGATGCAAAGCCTAGTGGACCCCAAAGGGTAGTCACCCCAGTCTGTCCTCAGCCAACAGCAAGCAGCACAGTGACAGCCTTCTCAGACTTGTGGCGGTGGCTCCTTCCCCCAGAGAAACCACACGATGAGGGTCTGGTGGTTCTGAAAGTTGAGGTGGAGAGAGGCTGGGCAGGGCAGAGGCGTCAGCCACGCCTGGCTCAGTGGGGCCCAGCTTGTGCACCCGAGCTGAGTGAGGTGGATCCCCAGAAGACAGGGCTGAGCTATGGGCCTGACACCCATCATCCGAGACAGCCGAGGCCCTGGGTCTACAGCAAAGTGGGTCATCGGACAGGTTTCCTTCAGGAACCACCTAATGTGAGAATCCCACACACCTTCCGGGAACCAGATCTGCCTTCAGTGGCAAAAAGGGGATGGTAAGGCTTTCCGTCCTGCTCAGAGAACCCTCAGGAAACCTTTGGTGTGAGGGGGATTTTTAACTCCTGTCCCCAGGAGTCCCCCCATCCTCAGGACACAGAGAAAAGAACAAAAAGATGAGAGCCATGGCTTTCTCAGCACCGGATGGAGTATTTGGAGTAGGGCTGGGAGGGGGTGGTGGATGGCAGGGCAGGGGTGGGATAGAGGACGGGGAAGAATCCACCTGCAGGAGGGGCCGAGGCCAGAACAGAAGTGATCTCCTTAGGAGTTATTCACACAGGCTCCAATTTTAAAGCCTGATGAACAAATACAGTGAAATCTCAGTTTGGTCCAGCCACGCAGCCATGGTCATAAACTTCAAGTTCTTCCTTCCTTGTGCTTGTGCTTCTGCGTGGACACACACACACACTCACACACAGGTGGGTGCACACATGCACACACACAGATACACAAGTGTGTGTGTCTAGTGGAAAGCCCACGGCAGTAACTGGTTCAGTTTAAAAAACCATTTTGGGAGGACTTCCCTGGTGGTCCAGTGGTTAGGACTCTGCGCTTCCACTGCAGGGGGCCCGGGTTTGATCCCTTGTCGGGGAACTAAGATCCCACAAGCTACGCAGTTGAAAAAATTTTTTTAAATCAAAAAAAAAGAAAAACCATTTTGGGCCAGGGGCTTATCTGTGGGCTCTGGAGGCTGGAGGGTGGTGGCAACTTGATCTCAGCAGTTGTCACTTGAACTCCCACACCCATCCTCCTCCACCCAGGTGACAGGCTCTGACAGACCTGGCACCTCCCTGACGTGGGTGTGTGGCCTTGTGGGATGAGCCCCCAGCCAGGGTGCTTGCTCATTTCTTCTCCTCCACGTCTCTCCCTGGGCTAGAAGACACTCCAGATCCCTCTGCCTGCTGACTCTGGGCCGCTTCTAGACACTCTGTCCTGCTCTGGGACCTCCCAGTGGCTTTTGTCCACGCGCCATAAGAGGGACTGGGCAGAAACCATAGCGGTGCTGCCCTAGGGGCCATATATTGAGTCCTAGGTGTATGGACTTAAGGAGAACTTTCCTGGATTTCCTGGGTGGGAGGTAGGTGGGTTGATAAGGAGCAAAGAAAGAGTTGTTTGGGTTTTTCCTACCTCTAGAAGAATCGGGAGATTACAGAAGCCCTGAATGGTTGAATTTGAGGACATCTACAAGGTCCAGTTGTATCCTCTTCACCCCTAACGCTGCCCCCACACAAAGGAAGAGATAAAGGTCAGAGAGGTGAAAGAGCTGCCCCGCCCCCTGGCTCAGGAGTCATAGAGCCAAGCCTAGAACTCAGCCCTCCATGCCAAGAGCAATGACCTTTCCGTCTCCTTTGCTGGAAAGACCCCCAAGGCAGACACTTCCTACATGCTGAGGGGCGTGAGGGGGATGATGCTTTCAGGAAGGGCGAGACAAATACATCCATCTGTCTCAAGACAGTCGGTCACCCTAGAAAGAGTCCCGTTGCACCTGGGTCCCTGGGTACCACGTTGGACACCAGACCAAGCACATGCTGAGTTGGAATGGAATCTGACTTGAATCCACTTACTAGCAACTGAGGTAGATCTCAGTTGAAGTATGAACTTCAATCATATTTGTAGGTAAAATGGGGTGAAAACACCGACGTCTCAGGCTGGCTGTAACCATTCATGAGATGAAGTTTTTGAAGTGCCTGCCACTGGACTCAGACTCGGCTGCCAAGGGTCATACTCTTCCTCATTAGCTAAGAGACCTTCGGCAAAATTCTTACATATACCGGTCTTTCCTTTTTCTATCTGGAAAACGGCTCCCTAGTGAGGAACCAGCACACTGACCCATACGAAGGTACAGAACTGTGGGACTGGGTTCCCTCTGAGCATCCGGCCCTGCTTTCCCAGTGCTGGTCTGTGTCATCACTCTGAAGATGGATGTATCTGGGGGTCAAAGAAGGGGGGAGTGAATGCAGGCAGCCAGCTTTCCCTCTGAAAATGTTCTTTTTGTTCTAGGACCTCCAAAACTTGAGAAGATGTGTGACCAACCAAAGTGCAACCCAAGCTGCCCACCAAAATGCAACCCATGCTGCCCACCGAAACCCCCGTGTTACATTCAGCCCACGTGCTGCTGTTTGGAGCCCAAGCCTGAGTGCACGTGCCTTAATAAGGAGACTGATCCCACTGCACCACAAACTCAGAACAATAACTCCCTAAGCCAACAGCAGTCCCAAAGTCCAAAACTGGCACCCAAATCAGGTCCCCCGGGGGCAGAAGCAGCCAAACAAGTAGACTGTCACAAACAAGTGGACAGTGCCATGCCCACCACCTGGTAGGGTCAGGCTAGACCTACTTTTAGAAAAGCTGATTCTCATTGACCACCAATTCCTCCCAACCAGAAGCCCCTGTTTCCCTTCATAGTCTCCCAACCTAGGGAGGCCCCAACTGGAAATGGAAGGTTGAAGAGGCTAGAAACACCTTGCCTAGCGATCCTGATGTTAGATAGCACAAAAATAAAAGAGCAATACGAAATTGCCTCTGTTTCCTCCTTTACCTGTGAAACCATCTCACCTGTCCGGCCTAAGTCCAAGAAAATATTCTAGGCATGTCATCAAGGGCCCAGGACCCAGAAAACCAGAGTCCAGAAGTACAAGACTTCTGCTGAGCCAGAATTAGTGTGACTGACTCATCCTTGTTTTAAAATGAAAGTCCCGCGTTCCAGGAATCCCTCCAGTCCCAGGAAAAGGGGGCGGTCAGTCACCTAAGAGCAGGAATTCCAGTGCCCCTGGGCCCCTGCGCACCACCTTTGAGGTCAAACCAGCAAGAGCACATCCCGAGGAGTGATTCCCCTCCCTTATCCCAGAGATTTTCGTAGAGGTAGAGCTCCCAGGACTCAGCACAGCACTGCAGCTGGCCCAGGCAGCAGAGTCTTACGGCATCAATACCAGCTCTACGACGGTGGAGCAGGCTGTTGGACCCTCTCAGGCTCCATTTCCTCATCTGTAAAATGAGGATAATGGTACTTACTTCAAAGGGTTTTTGTGAGAATTAAACGGGATCATTCATTTAAAGTGCTTAACATAGGATCTGACACATCATGGATACGCAATGCATGGTTCTCCTCAAACTTCTCTCTGTCACCAGGTCTCTATTTCTCTCCAAAGAAGCCATCATGCTCCAGCAATTTGTCCCCAAAACACACCTCCGTTAATCTAGGTGGACAGGTAAAAATAGAGAAATCAGCCTCATTCACTATACTTGTAAACTTCATTTTTTCCTGCTTTCTTGGTATACAGCTGACATATTCATCACCTTCAGAATTTTTCTAATGACCTTTTGTGTTTCCTCCCTCATGATTCTCTCTGCCCACCAATCTCCAGAAAACAACTGATCTAATTTTGGTCCCTATAAGTTAGTTTGAACTTTCAAGAATTTTATACAAGTGGTATCATCCAGTATGTATTCTCTTATGCCTGGCTTCTTTCACTCAGCAAAACTACTTTGAGATGATTCAAACAAGTTGTTGCATGTATCAATTGTTCATTCTTTTTTATTGCTGGGTAGTAAATGCCCTCATTGTATGGATAATACCACATTTTGTCTATCCATTAATCTATTGATGGACATTTGGATTGTTTCCAGGTTTTGACTATTACAAACAAAGCTGCCCTGAACATTCATGACAAGTTTTTGGATGGGTATATGTTTTCATTTCTCTCAGATAGAGATCGAAGAGTAGAATAACTGTGTTATATGGTAGGTATATGTTTTACTTTTTAAGAAACTGCCCAACTGTTTTCCAAAATGGTTGTGCCATTCTACATTCCCACTGGAAGTACATGAGAATTCTGGTTGCTGCACATCTTTGCCGACATTTTGTATGCTCAGTTTTTTATTTTTAGACATCCTAATTGATATGTGTTAATTGAGTTTAATTTGCGTTTCCTTAATGGCTACTGATATGAGCATCTTTCCATGTGCTCATTTGTCTCCAGGTATCTTCCTTGGTGAATTATCTGTTTGAATATTTCCTCCATTACTTTGCTGAGATGTTTGGTTTCTTATTATTGAATTCTGAAAGTTTTTTAAAGACATATATACATTTTGATATGTCCTTTATCACATAAGCTATCTGCACATATTTTCCCCAGGCTGTGGCTTATCTTTTCGTGCTCTTAAAGAGTTTCTTTCACAGAGGAGGAGTTCTTAATTTTGACAAAATCCAATTAATTTTTTTTTCTTTTATGGATCTTGCGTTGAGTGTCATATCTAAGAAATCTTTGCCTAATCCTAGGACACAAAGATTTTCTCCTATGTGTTCTTCTATAAGTTATTTTTTGTATATGGTGAAAGTTTTGGACAAAGGATTTATTTTGGGGGGGGGCAGTGTGGAGGGGAATATATGGATATTCAATTGTTCCTTTCTCTACTGAATTGCCTTTGCATCTTTGTCAAAAATCAACTGACCATATTTGTTTGTATTTACCTCCAAATTCTTACTTTGTTACATTGATCTATTTGTCCTTCCTGACACTCTCATCTTATTTACTATAGCTTTAAACTGTCTTGAAGTCAGATAATGTAAGTCCTCTAATTTTGTTCTTTTCCCAAGTTGCTTTAGCTATTCTAGGTCCTTTGCACTGCCATATGAATTTTACAGTAAACTTGTCCATTTGTACAAAAAAAAAAAAAAAAAGAAAGCCTGCTGAGATTTTGACTGGGATTGAATTAAATCTATAGAATAAATTGAAGAGGAATGGACATCTTAACAATATTGAGTCTTTCAATTCATAAACATGGAATATCTAACCATTTATATAGGTCATTTTAATTTCTTTTTAAGTTTTGTAGTTTTCAGTGAAAAGGTTTTGCACATATTTTGTCACATTTTCCCTAGGTATTTCATCTATTTTGATCATAATTTAAATGGGTTTTTAAATTTCAGTTTCTGATTATTCATTGTTAGTATATGAAAATGCAATTTTTGTATCATAATCTTGTATACTGCTTATTAGTTTCAATAGCTTCATGTAAATTCCGTAAGATTTTCAATATATGTGATCAGGTCATCTGAGCATAAAGAGAGTTTTACTTTTTCCTTTCCAATCTGGACGCTTCTTATCTCTTTTTTTGCTGCCATTTCAGGATGATCCTTCTCTTTCTACTTTGCTGAGAGTTTTTAACAAAAAATGGATGTTGAATTTTGAAAAATGTTTTCTTCTGCATCTATTGAAATGATCATACAGTTTTTCTTTTTTTGTCTATTAATATGGTGAATTGCATTGATTGATTTTTGAATATTAAAACAGCCTTGCATTCCTGAGACAAACCCTATTTGATTGTGTTGTTTAGTCCTTTTTACATGTGTTTAAGTTTGATTTGCCAAATTCTTGTTACCTTTTTCCCTCTATGTTAAGGAGGGATATTGGTCTATAGTTTACTTTTCTTGTAATGTCTTTTTCTGGTTTTGGTGTCAAAATAATGTCCTTATGAAGTGAGAAGTAGTCCCTTCTCTTCAGTTTTCTGGAGTATCTTGCGGAGAATTTGGTATAATTTCTTCCTTAGATGTTTGGTAGAATTCACCAGTGTTTCTTTGTGGGAAAGTTTTTAATTTAAAATATAATTTCTCTAACTGATTTAGAGTTTTTCAGATTATCTATTTCCTCTTGAAAGAACTTTGCTAATTTTTTTCTTTTAAGAAATTTATCCATATTATCTGTTTTTGAATTTGTTGGCATAAAGTGTTTTATAATATGTCCTTAATATTTTTTAATACCTATAGAATTTGTAGTAAGGTGACCTCTTTCATTGCTCTTTTATAAAAAAATTTATTTATTTTTATTTATTTATCTTTGGCTGTGTTGGGTCTTTGTTGCTGCACACAGGCTTTCTCTAGTTGTGGTGAGCAGGGGCTACTCTTCGTTGCAGTGTGTGGGCTTCTCATTGCGGTGGCTTCTCTTGTTGCGGAGCACGGGCTCTAGGTGCGTGGGCTTCAGTAGTTGTGGCATGTGGGCTCAGTAGTTGTGGCTCAAGGGCTCTAGAGCACAGGCTCAGTAGCTGTGGCACACGGGCTTAGTTGCTCCACGGCATGTGGGATTTCCTGGACCAGGGCTCGAACCTGTGTCCCCTGCATTGGCAGACGGATTCTTAACCACTGCGTCACCAGGGAAGTCCTTTCATTTCTGATATTGGTGATTTATGTCTTCTCCCTTTTTTTCCTGCTTAGTCTGGCTGGTGTTTTCATCAATTTTATCAGTATTAAAGAATCTGCTTTTTGTTTCATTGGTTTTCTATGTTGTTTTCACTTTTCTATTTCACTGATGTCTGAGCTGATTTTTGTTATTTCCTTTCTTCTGCTTACTTTGGGCTTACTTTGTTCTTCTCTTTTCTAGTTTCTTAACATGAAAGCCAAGGCCATTAAATTGAAGTCTTTCCTCTTCTAGTATGCACATTTAATGCTATTAATTTTCCTCTCAGTACTATTTTAGCTAGTTTCAAAATTTTTTTATATGTTGTGTTTTAACTTTTCTAGATCAAAAGACTTCCTAACTTTTTGAGTTGTCCTTTGAACTATGTGTTACTTATTATTATTATTTTTTTTGCTAAATGTTGGGAGATTTTTTTTTTTTAAATAAATTTATTTATTTATTTATTTTTGGCTGTGTTGGGTCTTCGTTTCTGTTCGAGGGCTTTCTCCAGTTGTGGCGAGCGGGAGTCACTCTTCATCGCGGTGCGCAGGCCTCTCACTCTCGCGACCTCTCCCGTTGTGGAGCACGGGCTCCAGATGCGCAGGCTCAGTAGTTGTGGCTCAGGGGCTTAGTTGCTCCGCGGCATGTGGGATCTTCCCAGACCAGGGCTCGAACCTGTGTCCCCTGAATTGGCAGGCAGATTCTTAACCACTGCACCACCAGGGAAGCCCCAGGTTGGGAGATTTTTAAAAGATCTTTATGTTAATTCTAATTTTATTCCTCTGTGGTCAAATAGCACAGTTTGTATTACTTGAATCCTTTTAAACTTATTGAGACTTGTTTTATGGGCCAGAATATGCTCTATCTTGGTGAATGCTCCAGGTACACTCAAAAAGAAAGTGGAATCTGTTTTGCACAGAATGTTCTATAGTGTCAATTAGGTTAATTTTTGTGACAGTGTGATTTCAGTCTTCTATATTTCTACTGATGTTATGGCCACTTACCAATTATTAAATGAGTAGTGTTGATATCTCTAAAGATAACCATAAACTCTTCTATTATTTCTTGTAACTCTGACAGTTTTGATTCATATATTTTGAAAATCTTTTATTAAATGCATAAACATTTAGGGTTTATTATATCCTCTCCATAAATTGCCTCATTATCATCACAGAATGACTTTCTTTGTCACTGGTGATATTCTTTGCTCTAAAATCTACTTTCAACTCAATTTAGTCACTTCAGTATTCTTTTGATTGGTATAAGCAAGACATTTCTTTTTCCATCACTTTATTTTCACCCTATTAGCATCTTTATATTTAAAATGGGTTCCTTCCAGAAAATATATATTTGGGTCTTTTTTATTCAAACTGATAATCTCTGCTTTTTAATCAGAGTATTGAGATCAATACTTTTAATGTGATTATTGATATGGCTGAGTTTAAATCTACCATCTTACTATTTGTTTTCTGTCTCACCTATGTTCTGTTTTCTTTTGCCTTTGTTTTTCCTTTCCACTGAGTCTTTTATATAATCCCATCTCATCTCCTTTGTTGACTTACTCTATAACTCTTTGTGTGATTTTGGTGGTTAAATTGCGTCGTACAGATCCTTCACTTAGGATAGTTTACCTTCATATTACACCACTTCACTTGCAGCCTAAGAATCTATAAACAATATTCTTCCATTTCTTTCCTTCTGACCTTTGTGCTTTGGTGTGATACACTTTTCTTTTACATATGTTAAAAACCTCATAATACATTGCTATCAATTTTGCTTTAAATAATTATTTATTCTCCAAGTAGTTTTAAATAGTAAGCAAAAGTCTTTTGTTTTTATCTGGGTAGAGTGGTCTTTCTTCCTTTGTGTGGATCTATAATTCCATTTTATATCACTCCTATTCATCCTGAAGGATTACCTTTAACATTTCTTAGAGTTCAGAGTCTTCTGGTGTTAAATTATTTCAGCTTTGAAATGTCTGAAAAAGTCTTCATTTTATCTTCATTTTATAAAGATATTTTACTGAATATAGAATTCCAATGTATATATAGTTTCTCTTTCAGTACACTTGCTCTGTTATTTTCTGGCTTGCATTGTGAAGAGTGAGCAATTTTTTCTTACTCTTTTTCCCTCTGTAATATGACCTTCCTTGTGCAATGTGTCTATTTTTCTGTGCTGGTTTTTGTGATTATTTTCTTTATCACTTGCTAGAAGCAATTTTATTTTGATGTGATGATATAATTTGCTTCACATTTCTTGTGCTTGAGTTCATTAATATTTTTGTATCTGTATAGAGCCCCCCACCTCAGTTTTTAAACATTTCAGTAATTGCCCTTCTACTCCATCTTTCAGGGACTTCAGCTGTGCTTGTATTAGGCTGCTTGATATTTTCCCACAGCTCACTGAAGCAGTGTTCCTTTTCTTTTAAAATTGTCTTTTTGGATAATTTCTAAGTGAGATAAGTCAGACAGAAAGACAAATACTGTATTCTCTCACTTATGTGTGGAATCTTAAAAAAATAAAAAAGCCTCATTGAGACAGAGTGAAGTAGTTGTTGCCAGAGACTGGGTGGGGGCAGATGGGGGAGGGAATAGGGGTAGAAACCACCAGTTATAAGGTAAATAAGCTCTGGGAATTTAATGTACAAAATGGTGACTGTAAGCAACAATATTGTCTTATTTATTTGAAAACTGCTAGGAGAGTAGATCTTAAATGTTCTTACCATACACACAAACAAATGGTAATTATGCGATAAATATGTTAACTAACCTTATCGTGGTAATTACTTTGTAATATATATGTGTATCAAAGCATCACATTGTATACCTTAAACTTACATGATTTTTATCAATTATATCTCAATAAAGCTGGAAAAAAGAGGAACCATTTCAATGGCAGAAAACTCAGGTTAGGAAGGTACAAACTGGGGAGACTTAAATGTCTCCTCTCCCCTCCACTCAACACTAGATCAATTGTTGTTTGCTTGGTTAAGCATTGGATGAAGCGGTTGGGTTACATTTAGGAGTCATGGACAAAAATTACAAACTGAATTTTTAAACTCTGATATCTTGCTGCACACACCAGAGATGCTTGTACTATGTGAGACCCAGGAAGCTGCAATGGCAAGTTAAGCATGGAAGATGGGGCTCCTTGAACCTCAGCCAGACTGAATGCTCCTCCTTCCCCAGTTAAAATAATACTATACTTACCCTGGCCCCAGCCCCCTCCTCTTTCTTGCCTCCTGGAGGTGGGCATAGCACAGACCCTCCAGAAGGGCTGGGGCTGGCTTGGCTCTATTAGCCCCCAGTGCCTGCAGGGATGCCAGGACTGTCTCTCCTAGTCTCATCCCTGAATGCAGATTTCACACTTCTGTTTGGCCTCATGGCCAGTTAGCTCCACCTGCTGCTTGGAACTACTTAGAGGCAGGGGCAGAGGATGGCTGGAATTCCTGTATTGCTAGGGCTGGAGGCAGGGAATGGAGAAGTGAAACTCTAAGCACAGAAATACTACCAAAAAGAGCCAGGGCAGATGCAGGAGGGAAAATGGGGTCCTGGTTTTGCTCTCTAAAGCTTGAGACTATTAATGGCGAGGAAGGAATGTTTACAAAGTCACATGATCACTACTGCTACAAAGAAGGAGAGACTACATAGGGGGTGAGATTTTGGAATATTTTAATCCCATCCTTTCTCTCACACAAGACTCCCTGAGCAGCCGTCTTCCATCTTGTCAGCAGCAGAGACCCCAGAGGAGGGTCTATAGCTGGATCTTCAAAACAAAAATTAAGTTTCTAAACAGAATCTTGGGATTCATGGCAGAGATCTAAAATCTTATACCTTCCAGAAAGCAATCTTAAAATAATCTGAGGGGTAAGAGGAGAAGGAATGGAAGAGGGGATCTTACATTGCCTGAGGTTAAGCCAGAGTTGATTGAGTTTATCCGGACTTGAATGCATTAAGTTTTCTCTCATCAAGAACAGTGACTAGATAATAGAGGTTAAATTTATTTATGGGAAAACACAGTTACATCTTTTTAACATGAGTAGACATTCCTTCCAGAAGTATTTACATAGGTGACAGACATATTGGACATGTTGAGGAGACCATGTGCCAAGTATGGTCCTAAGTATTGGGAAAGTCGAGAAATTAATACAGTAAAGAGCTCTCCTCTCGTGAACTTACATTCTAGCGGAGCAAGCACACAGATAAAAACCATAAGTTCAAATGGTGACGAGCACTCTAATGAGATAAATAGCATGGTGGAATGAGCGGTCTATTTTAGATAGGGTGGCTGGAGGAGCCATCTCAGGGAAGTGACATTTCGAGTAGAGGTCTGAATGAGGTGCAGAAGTAAGTCATGGAGATATTTGCAGAAGAGGTCTCCAGGAACAGAGAAGAAGTGGGAAAGTCCCAGCTTGGATCCAAACCTCCACAGGCAGGAGCAGAGGAGTGGGGAGATGGGGTTGAAATGAGCATGGGCTGTAGAGCTGTCAGGGGCTCATGGACTTTGGTCTGTCAGTGACGACTTCCCAGCAGAGGAAGGGTAGAGTCATGAGTAGAGTTTAGAAGATGTTGGAGGAAGGGAATCAGCACTGGCTATTCTCCCATTTATCTGCTTCTCTTCCCTATAAGACTTTTTGAAAATGCTGTCTATTCTCACTGTCCCAAGCCCTCTCTTCTCATTCTCTCTTGAAGTCACTGCAATCTGGCTTTCATCCTCACCTCTGCCCTTGACTGCCTTTGTCAAGGTCTCCAATGGACTCCATGTTGCCCAGCCCAATGGGTGTTCTTGGTCCTCATCTTTACAGCATTTCCTCCAGTTGTTCATCCCTTCTCCTCAACGTCTCCACTTGTCTTCCGGGATACCCCATTCTCCTGATGGGTTTCTTACCTGCTCCTTCTCAGTTTGTCCCAGTTTTCTTGACTTGTTCCTTCTCATCTGACCCCTTGACACTGGAGTAATTCAGGGGATGGTCCTTGAGCCTCTTCTCTTTACTATCTGTATTCATTCCCTTGATAACCTCATCCTGGCTCGTGACTTCACATGCCATTTATACACTGATGATTTCCAAATTTATGTCTACAGCATGAACCTTCTTCCGAACTCCACTAGTATATCTAACTGCCTACTTGACAATTCTACTTGGGTGTGTCTGATGGGTATCTCAAACTTAACATGTCCCAAAGCTCACTGTTGATTTTTCCCACAAAGCCAGCCCCTCCTGTGGTCTTCTCTATATCTGTTAAATGGCAGCTCCATCCTTAGTCATTCATTCAGGCCAAGAATTTTTGAGTCATTGTTTGCTCTCACCTTACATCTAATCTGTTAGTGAGTATTACTGATTCTATTGTCAAAACATATCTATAATCTGACCACTTCTCCCTGCCTCTGCTACTGTCACCCGAGTCCTAAGCAGCTGCTATGTGGCTGTGGTTGCCTCTTACAGTTCGACCTGCTTCCACCCTTGCCGGAGAGATCCTTTTAAAGTAAGTCAGATGATGCCAATCCTCTGTGCAGTACTCTGCAGTGGCTTCTCATCTCATTCACCGTAAAAGCCCAAGTTGCTGCATAATTTCTCCCACTGCCCGGCATCACCCACTCCTCCACACTCACCTCTGACAGCTCTTTCCCTCATTCACACATGCCCAGCTATACTGGCCTCCTTGCTGGTTTCAGAACATGCCTTAGGGACATGGCCCCTGCTGTTCCCTCTCCCTCCACTTATCCTCACCTTGACCTCATTCTTTCAGGTTCTTGCTGTAGGCCTTTCTTGACTACTCCATTTAAAATACACAACATCCCCTCCCTGAGGGCTCCATAAACCTCTTCTTTGCCCTATTTTTCTACACAGTATTTCTAACACGCTTTATATTCCAGGTATGTGTTTATTTCACTTGCCACCTGCTTCCCACACTGGAATGAAAATTTTAGGAGGGTGGGGACTTTCACCTGTTTTGTTCAAGGCTGTACCCCTAAGTGTCTGGAACACAGGCACATGGGAAGCTCTCAATCTGTTCTCAATGGACAAAAGATCAGTAAGGCAGAAGGTGATAAAGGGATTTCCAGCACAGAAGCACAGAGGTGAGTAAAGGTGAACTCAGGAGATGAGGAGATCTGGACCTGGCCAGGACCTGCCACTGACCCCCTGTGTGATCCCTGCTCTTCCTTCCTCTCTCTAGACTGTGTCATCCTTCATGAAGCCAGGGTTGAACTTGATGACCGTGAAGGCTCCTCCAGCACCAGCTTTCTCAGATGTGGATCCTAAGCTGGGGAAGGAGCTAGTTTGGGGGTGCCTGGGGCCTGAGGCTCCTAGAAGAAGTACTGGAGGCTGGACCACAGGGGAGAGAAAAGGCGAGGCTATAGCTGAGCATGCAAGGACTTGCCTGTAAGAGGAAGACCTGGGCTCGCCTTTCTCCCCCAAAGCCTTCTGACTTCTCTCTCTCCTTCCTGCCCTGCCCCCCACACCCCATTCCAAGCAGGCTTTCTAGTAAAACCTGAGTGGCAGGAAAATAACTTTTCGGCCACTCCTGCAGTTTCCAGCTCAGGCGTCTTCTGGTTTGCAGCTCTCCAATCTTCCTCTGTGGCAACCCTGGACGCTGCTTCTCCGGTATCTCCGGTATCTATTGCACTTGATGGACATCCCTGCCTTCCCTGGTGGAGAGGCTGGCCTGGGAGCAGACACACCCACGCTTGCTCCACTTGCTGGCTGGGGGACCTCTGCTCTGAGCCGCAGCTGCTCGTCTGTGAAGTGCAGCGGGTTAAATGAGATAGTGGATGAGGCTTGTTTAGCATCATGTCTGGTAAACAGTAGGCTTTGAAGGTTTGCCTCCTTTGCCTTCTCCCCAGGGAGACTCACAGCCCTGGTCTGTTCACCCCTGCATCCATGCCTAGGCCAGTTAGTTGTGTGCTCATGTGGCATGGCATTGAATCGTACCCATCGCTCTGTTCCTGTACCTGTCTTCCCATCAGATGGGAGTTTCCTGGGAGCAGGAGCTGTGTCCTCCTAAATCTGGGGCTTTCTGAGGTCAGGGGTTGTATCTCCCTGGGAGGCTGGGGTGGTAGTCAAGGCCCTCCCCAGTACACTGGCCCAACTGGGGCCCCAGAGACCAAGACTCACCTTGACTCTGCATTGTGGCCTGGTTTGATGCAGATAGTAAACAGGGAGGCACGTTTTTGGGAAGAAGGAAGAGGCACTCTTTGATACTCTGCACCAGACAGACCCATCTGGATGCCTGGAGCAGTTAGACAGCTTAATGACAGTGAAACAGTGCACAAATACAAAGAACAGGTGAGGTTAGAAAAGGGCCACACTGGGGCTGCTCACAGTGGGGCTGA
This sequence comes from Balaenoptera borealis, assembly GCF_965194805.1. Classification (NCBI taxonomy): domain Eukaryota; kingdom Metazoa; phylum Chordata; class Mammalia; order Artiodactyla; family Balaenopteridae; genus Balaenoptera; species Balaenoptera borealis. The sequence goes on along the minus strand of NC_138860.1, from coordinate 84,342,424 downwards.
GCAGGACCCCAGTAAGGCAATTAACACCTCTTGGTGAAAGCCTCTTCTCCAGGATCAGGTGATGCCAATCCTCTGTATAGTACTCTTATGTTGCCCAGAATGTGATTTCCCAGGGAGCCCCAGGGGAGGGCATCCTGCCAGCTGGAGGAGAGGACACTGAACAGCTCCTTTTCTCTGCTACTGATAAACGTTCATGGCTTTGCCCCACTTTTTGCACCAGGGGCAGAACTGTGACTGTCTCTCCACAGGGATCAGATTCACAAACAAGGGCCAGCGATGGAGACTGAAATTGGGAACCAGCAACCCCATAGGCCAAGGAGGGGAAGCCAGAGGAAGACATAAGGAAGGCAACCAGGGCACATCAGACAGGCCAACCCAGGAGCCCGGAGAGGAAGAATCAGCCTCTTGGCCCTTTCTTGGTCTTCTCCCCCTTCTTGGAGCAGCAGATGGGCATAAAAGACAAATGAGGCACGGAGGTCAGGTTCAGGAGGCCACGGAGGAGGAGAGTGAGGATTCTGGGCCTGTGGGAAGGTGACCAGTGCGGGCTGCAGATTGTGAGATGATGTAGGCAACAGTGCACTGAGCAGAGGAGGAGGCCTCAGGGGATGGAGAGGAAGTTAGTGGCCTCAGAGGATGGAGGTATTGCCTCTTCGGGAAACAGCCTAGTCATGGTGACCCATGGTGGGAACGTGAGACCTCCTGGTCCAAGTCTGCCTCTCAGGACCATCTGCCCTCATCCCGACCCTTACGAAGGGCTGTCCTCATTCCCCCAGGCAGTGAAATTCGTGACCCATTCCTCCTGCCCACACAGCTAAGCAACAGTTCGAGAAGGTTGTTTCATTCGGAGAGTTTCTAGCTCTGCAAGAGAAAGAGCCGGGGCCTCTCTGAGCTGGGGATGAGCTGACGTCAGGGCCTCTGCATGTGTCACGGGATATGAGCTCATCCTCATTATCCTGGGCGGAGGATGGACAGCTACCCGGCCTCTTCATGTGGGCCTGTGGGGTCACTCTCACAGGCACTGAGAGAATCTCCCCTGTACACATGCCTGTCTGTGCCCCAGATGAGGCAGCCTGAGGGCAGGGCATGGGGCCTCTGAGCCCCTAAACGGCTGGGGCTCCTCCAACCCCTCCCCTGCGCACACACACCTCAGCTCCATGCTTCGCCCTCCTAACCACACCCTAGCTTTACCCAGCAGCCGAAGGCTCACACACACTGTCTTCCCTGCAAAGCTCTCATTATGCTATGAATCAGAGGGCGGGAGGTAGATCTGGCGGGTACTAGCCCTTGGAAACCCATAAGACCAGTGTGACTACCTGGAGCAGGGTCTGCTGCCCTGGGACTGACTGTCATGAGCTGGGGAGGGGCAGATGCCTCCTATGTGATGTCAGCAGCAGAGCACAAGGCATGGGTGACCATGTGTGAGGATACTGGGTCGGTTCTGCTTGGGGGAGGGGGATGGCAGGGGGCAGGGTGGAGAGGGCTTTCCCAGCCCCAGAAGATGGCCATCCCTGTGCTAAGGGGGAGAACATGTGAGGTCCCAGCTGGGCTCAGGGACCAGAGAGGGCATGAGCAGAGGGTAGTAATCTGGAGGCAGGAGTCCCTCCATCTGTCTTTCCAGACTAAGCCCCAGGAGCATGGCAAAATTAGCACTATAAATAGATCTATTGGGGGCTGGGAGGGAGGTAGGTGCCTGTGAGGAAAACTATGGGGAAATCAGAATGCATCTCGAAGTTAGCCCCAGAAATGAGTATTTTCCTTGATATTATTCTAATATTTCTTTTTTGATTAGGTTGTGAAGAAGAGAGTTCAAATGATGTTCATAAAATAAGCTATTAACCAATCATTAAAAAGAAAGGCAAGTCACAGTTCAGTTTTGTTTATACACACATACACACACACACACACAACACTAAAATGCTCAATGGTAATTGTCTCCAGGTGGTGAGATGCACTGTTCTTTCATTCCTTCGACAAATGTTTATAGAGCACTGATTATATTCGACGGTTATGACAGGTTTTGGGGACATAGTAGAAAACACACCAGGCAAAACTCCTGCCTTTTAGAGCTTATTTTCCAATGGGAGATATGGAAAATAAACAAGTGAACAAAAGCATATAAAAGGGCCCTCAATTGTTCTTAGTGAAATGAAGTGAACCAGGGAATAACCCTCTAGATGGGGTCTCAGGGACGCTCTCTGGCAGGTCCCCACATTTACAGTGAAGTTGAAAAACATAGAGAGCCCCCAGAGGTGGGGAGCACTGGGCTTGTCCTAGTAACTGAGGACCCTCAGCAAGGGTCTTTGAACCCGAGGCAGTGGTTTGGATTGTATTCCAGGAGTGTTAGGTCATCATCAGCACCGGGGAGGGACAAGCAAGCTCTAATCCCCACTCTGAAAGCTGGCATAAGCTATTTTTAGAGAGTAGTTTAGAGAAAGTAATGGATGATCTAGTTTTGATTTTATACCTTCATGCATTTCCCCAAAACATTGTATGAAATGTTTGTTTTATCACCATAAGAAGCAATCCTTATTATTTAATTTTTATATATTATATATTTATTTTAAATATATATACAGATTTATATATTACAGACTTAGAATGGTCCATGCCTTGGAGTTTTGGTGAGCATGGCATTCTTGGGAACTTCTGTAACTACAGCCTTCAGCATAGGGCCTGGATAGCCCCTGGCACATGGTAGCCCCTGCAAAGCCTTCTGCTTGACTTTTTGGGCCTAAAGTTGTCAGACTCAACCCTACCCCATCCCAGGACAGAGTTTATTTCCACACAGAATGGAGTTATAGATGTGTCTTGAGAGCAGATGGGTTGTGGGCTAGTGGCCAAGAGCACTCCCCAACAGCCCCACCCCTTCATGAAAAGTGATTCCTCCCACCTTTACACAACATCTCCAGACTGGACATCCCAGAAAGACATATAACTTTCTATTCTGTGCCCTTGGAAATGAATCCCACAGCCTAATAGTGAGGAAAAACCCATTTTACAGGTGGAGAAACTGAGATTCAGAAAAAAAGCTTGGCTGAGGTCACAAAACAAGAGGAAAAGGGGACCAGGTTCCTGAGATGCCTCCCTCACCTCCCTGTGCCCAGGTCACAAGTATCACAGGAGTGAATGAGCCCCCAGAGCCCGCTGGCCAGGCAGGAGCTGTGTGTCCCTGCAAAAAGCGGCCCTGAGGGGTTTTTTGCTTAAGGTTCCTATGATGAGTCAGGAAGGGGCTAGAGGAAGTTGACCAACTGGAGCGGTGAAACCAGTCCATCTCCTTCACCTTGGGAAAGAGGCCAGGCTGGGGAACAGTATAAAGGGCATCCCGGCCCCTGCTCGGCTCAGTGCTCCACTAGAAGCTCCTCCAGCCGTCCTCACTGTGAGTCAGGTAAGTGCTAGCTGGCAGAACCAAGGTTGGGACCAGGGGCCTCCCACAGTCCAGAACATGGCTGGGGGTGGCCAGCCAGGTGGGTGCAGGTATCACTTGTGTGCTGGATTCAACAAGACTACTGTTCTTCTAGGAGGGCTCAGGTTACTGTGCTGAGGGCTAGGTGCCATGGTATGGAAACACAGAACAGACAGCAAGCTCCTCCTACCCCATACTTTTTTGGGACCGTATTTTAGAGAGAGAGAGAGAGGCAGAGAGACAGAAAGAGACAGAGAGAGGAGTAAGATGGGGATGAAGGGGAAATATGGCCAATTTCTCTCCTAAAACTGATTGATTTGGGCTGACTGTGATTTTGCCTTCTTTATGGAGGCAGGGTGTCCGGGGACATGCTTGTAACTCTTGGCTGTGCTACCAAAGGGAGAAATGCAGCATGGGGAACACTTTCTATTTGGAGAACCCAGGCTGAGCAGGGGCAGGGAAACCCAGCTTAGAAGTAGGAGACTTGAAAGAACCAGCTCCAACTCTCAGCAACCTTCCAGCCCCCTCCCACCACCACCAGCTAAAGCTCAGATGGTCAGGAGAGAAAGCAGCTCTGGAGCTGAATAGGCCAATCTGTTCATTTTACAGAGGAGAAATCTGAGGTCCAGAGGGGCTCAATGACTTGTCCAGAACCACACAGCATTTCACTGGGAGATTTAAGCCGAGATCACATCATGTGACTCCAGTCCAGGGCGTGCACCCTCACCTCTCAGATCCTCTCGGAATGGGCTACTGATTTTCCAGGACTCGGGAGTCCTGCAGGAGACCTTTCTTTTCCTAGCACCTTCCCTCTTCTTGTCATAATCCCAGAGCTCATCTCTCTTCTTTGTATGTGAAGGTCAGAAACAAGGGAGAGACAAGGATAGGCAAGGGCAGGAGGTGAAGGGGTACCCAGCCCACCTTTGCAGAGCACCTCTGGAGAGAGTCCTCTTTGTTGGCTCTTGGGAACAAGAGGCTCCCAGGAGGGCCTTTCCCTGCCCCTCTCCATTCCTACCCTTCACTCTGCTGCTTCTGGGGAATGATAGCCCAGCGTGGGTGGGAGAGTACCCCCACCCAAGGGAAGAGGGGATGCTGAGAAACCAGGCGCTGCTGCATATTTCCAGCGGTTCATCTACTTCCTCGCCTTCAATTAACCCTCTGACCCCTCCTGTTTTTCAGGTTGACCTAAAGCAGCTTCCAAGATGTCCCAGCAAGGTACTCTGCCAGTGACCCTGCCCCCTGCCCTCTGTAAGGAGCCCGTCAAGCCTGTTTCTCCTCCCACCAATATCCAGCAGGAGCAAGTGAAGCAGCCAACTCCACTGCCTGCCCCATGCCAGAAGGTCATCCCAGGGAAGGACCCCTTGGAGCTCGGGGAGAAACACACAACTCCTGTGAAGGAGGTGCCCGAGCAAGGGTGTAAGCCACAGCAACAGGAGCCACAGCATCCGGAACAGCATCCGGAACAGCAGCAGCAGCAGCAGCAGCAGCAGCAAGAGTCACAGAAGCCAGAAAAGCATGTAGAACAGCAGCAGCAGCAGCAGCAGCAAGAGTCACAGAAGCAAGAAAAGCATGTAGAACAACAGCAGAAGCAGCAAGAGTCACAGAAGCAAGAAAAGCATGTAGAACAGCAGCAGAAGCAGCAAGAGTCACAGAAGCAGGAAAAGCATGTGGAACAGCAGCAGCAGCAAGAGTCACAGAAGCAAGAAAAGCATGTAGAACAGCAGCAGCAGCAGCAGCAGCAAGAGTCACAGAAGCAAGAAAAGCATGTAGAACAGCAGCAGCAGCAAGAGTCACAGAAGCAAGAAAAGCATGTAGAACAGCAGCAGCAGCAGCAGCAGCAGCAAGAGTCACAGAAGCAAGAAAAGCATGTAGAACAGCAGCAGCAGCAGCAGCAGCAGCAAGAGTCACAGAAGCAAGAAAAGCATGTAGAACAGCAGCAGAAGCAGCAAGAGTCACAGAAGCAGGAAAAGCATGTGGAACAGCAGCAGCAGCAAGAGTCACAGAAGCAAGAAAAGCATGTAGAACAACAGCAGAAGCAGCAAGAGTCACAGAAACAGGAAAAGCATGTGGAACAGCAGCAGCAGCAAGAGTTACAGAAGCAAGAAAAGCATGTAGAACAGCAGCAGAAGCAGCAAGAGTCACAGAAGCAAGAAAAGCATGTGGAACAGCAGCAGCAGCAAGAGTCACAGAAGCAAGAAAAGCATGTAGAACAGCAGCAGCAGCAAGAGTCACAGAAGCAAGAAAAGCATGTAGAACAGCAGCAGAAGCAGCAAGAGTCACAGAAGCAAGAAAAGCATGTGGAACAGCAGCAGCAGCAAGAGTCACAGAAGCAGGAAAAGCATGTAGAACAGCAGCAGAAGCAGCAAGAGTCACAGAAGCAGGAAAAGCATGTGGAACAGCAGCAGCAGCAAGAGTCACAGAAGCAAGAAAAGCATGTAGAACAGCAGCAGAAGCAGCAAGAATCACAGAAGCAGGAAAAGCATGTAGAACAGCAGCAGAAGCAGCAAGAGTCACAGAAGCAACAAAAGCATGTAGAACAGCAGCAGAAGCAGCAAGAATCACAGAAGCAGGACCAGCATGTGCAACAGCTGGAGCAGGAGAAGAAGGTCTTGGGCCAGCGGCTGGATCAAGAGCCAGCAAAGAAAGATGAGCAACTGGAAAAGAAAGGGGAGCAGCTGCTGGAGCAGCAGGAGGGGCCGCTGAAGCAGCCTCTGCTTGTCCCAGCTCCTGGCCAGGTCTAAGAGACTGACCCAGTCCAGCCCCTGAAGGGAGAAGTCTTGCCCCCTAAAGAAGCAGGAGGTGTAGTGTCCCCCAAACATATGTAACCACCCCCAGGGTCCCAGAGGCCCCTGGAAATCCCACACAAGTGAAGAGAGAGCCAGTGGCCTGGCTTACCTCCAGTCCCCAGCCTGGGTGGCCCACCTTATCTGTGAACCTGCCTGACCCTGTCCTTCTGCATGTCTCTTGGATAGGGCTTGGGAAGGGAGGGGAGCTATTGCCCAGCACCCACCCCTGATGAGCCCAATCCCAACCTCAGGTGGCCAGAGCCTCTGCTTGAAGAGACAGTGACTATAGCAACTCTGACTGCATCCCCACTACTATTGCTGAATCTGTGAGTGCGTACAATAATACAGAATAAATGTTGGAAGGCCTGGGATCCTGTATTCTCTTTGGCTTTTTACCCTCTGTCGGCTCACCATATAAAAACCTGTGTGGGGGTTAATGGTTGCAAATGACTCTTGGCCAATTTCCAAAGGAGGACAGACATTTTGACCCCTTTTTAATTCTGCTCCCCAAACCACTCAATACATTCAACAGCTTCTAAAAATGAAATCATAACAACACCAAAAGAAAACAAAACAACTTCATTCATGCACCTGAAAGGAGCACTTAGCAGTCATGAAACAACTTCATTCATGCACCTGAAAGTAGCACTTGGCAGTCATGAAGAGGAGATAGGTTATTCTGGTTGGGGGAAGAGGATCTATTCATCTCAGTTCAACACTGCTTTACATTATACCCACCGAGCCCAATCCTAGCCCATGGCCAAAGGCACAGGGAGGGAGTGGAGGCTCCACCTGGGTTCTGGTCCCTGCCCAGGTTTTCTCTCCATAGAATGTCCTCATGGTTTCCAAGAGTCTTACTAACTGCCTCCATGGTTAAGGAAGACTTTAGGAAAGCAAAGAAGCAGAACTGGGCAACATGGGGAGAGGAGAGACTCCTGGGACTGGTCTCTGAAGGAGAAAGTGACAGTGTCACTAAAGGAAGTAAAGGTTGGGCCAGCTGGAATCATGGAAGCCAAAGTGCTGAATTGCCTGGAGAAATACAGATCCAAGGTCACTGCAGTGGTTACCCTCCCTGACATTTCTGTAGCCTTTCCTGCTATCAGTCGCATCAGGACGTGGGGGCTCTCTCCTTCCTGGGAATCACCTGGCTCTAACTATTTAACCACATCATCTCAGGCAGGTTGTCTCAAGTTACCCAAAGCTATTTCATCACAGCCATGAGCATATGTCAGGGACATCCCTTTTGAGACTGCCATAGGCACCCAAACTCAATAGGTTGAAGGGCACTTAGTGTCTCTTACTGCCCACCCAACTCCAGGGACACCCACTGTCATTCCTTCTTAGGTATTCTCTCTCTCGGGAAATGATACCTTCTCTGCATTCACCGAAGCCAGAGACAACACATCATTCTCCACTCCTTTCCTTTGCTTCCCTACTCCCCACCAGAGACCAAGTCCTTGCTATCCTTACCCACACCTCCCAAACTTTGACTGAGGTCATTTCTCACCTGAACTATTGCAATGGCTCTCAAGCTGTTCTCCTTTGCTCCCTGTCTCCACACACCCTGCAATCCACCGATCACACAGAGGACAGGGTGTTCTACTTAAAATTCTGATCTAACTACTTCACTCCTTGAGTTAATGCTTGGCGGCGGCTCTCATTATTCAGAGGATGAGAATGAAGGCTCAAGTCCTTCTAACAGGACAAGAGTTAAAAGGAAGTCTGAGTAGAACTGGTTGGGAAGATTGGGGGCACAGTGAGAAGTAATCAGAAACACCCAGAATATGTGCAAATTTTTTTGAAGTCTTAGGTTTTGATTTTTTAGTAGACCGTATTTTTCTGTTATTTTCTTTTTTAATTTGTTTATTTAACTATAGTTGATTTACAATATTGTGTTAGTTTCAGCTGTACAGCTCCAGATTCTTTTCCATTATAGGTTATTACAAGATATTGAATATAGTTCCATATGCTATGCAGCAAATCCTTGTTGTATATCTATTTTACATATAGTAGTAGGTGTAATAGGTCTTTTTTTAGAACAGTTTTCAATTTATGAAAAAGTCAAGAAGACAGTAAAAAAGAGTTACCATACACTTCACACCCAGTTTCCCTTATTGTTAACATCTTACGTTAGTACAGCACATTTATTATTATAATTAACAAAACTGTATTGGTACATGATTATTAACTGAAGTTCATCGTTTATTCCTATTATTTTAGTTTTTATTTATTTATTTATTTATTTATTTATTTATTTATGGCTGTGTTGGGTCTTCGTTTCTGTGCGAGGGCTTTCTTCTAGTTGCGGCAAGCGGGGGCCACTCTTCATCGCGGTGCGCGGGCCTCTTACTATCGCGGCCTCTCTTGTTGGGGAACACAGGCTCCAGACGCGCAGGCTCAGTAATTGTGGCTCACGGGCCCAGTTGCTCCGTGGCATGTGGGATCTTCCCAGACCAGGGCTCGAACCCGTGTCCCCTGCATTGGCAGGCAGACTCTCAACCACTGCGCCACCAGGGAAGCCCCTATTATTTTAGTTTTTACCTAATGCCTTTTTCTGTTTCAGGATCCCATCTAGAATATCACATTACATTTAGTTGTCTTGTCTCCTTAGGCTCCTCTTGACTGTGACAGTTTCTTACTTTCCTTGTTTTTTGATGACCTTGACAGTTTTGAGGGGTCCTGGTCAGGTATTTTATAGAATATCCCTCAATTTGGGTTTGTCTGATGTTTTCTTCATGATTAGACTATGTTTAGCTTTGTAAGGAACTCTTACAACTCAATAGCAAAAAACAAAAATAAAACAAAACAAACAACAAATAATCTGATTTTAAAATGGGCAAAGGACCTGAATAGTATTTTCTTTATTTTGCTGCTCAGATTGTTCCAGCTTTGGCCATCAGGAGCTGTTTCAGTTGGCTCCTATGTCCTTCATTAAACATCAATGTGGTGTTTTAAAATTTTGTTTTATTTTCTGTTTTTTCCTTTGTTCCTTTGTTTTGTCTTTTGAGCATTTCCATACTTTCTGGTGCTACAAGGTGCTCCAGGCGCATCTTATATATTCCTGCCCCAGTCCTAGAGTCAATAATTTCTTCAAGGAGTCCTTGTTGATTTTACTGGATAATGGTATTAGAAACTAAGATATAGGTACTTGGTGTGCTCATTGCTACTAGTTTATTATTTCTTTTGGGCCCTCTCAGCTGACAAAGGAAATATATGTGTGTATATTAACCCATGTGTATGTACATGTGTGTGTGCGTTTTTATATGTAACCATCTGTATTTATAGAATATTAAGCTAAACATAGTTCATATTAAGGCCTCCAACTGTAATCCATTATCACACTAGCCTCTTCCCCTTTCTCATCTGTAAATTCTGACTCCAGCAGTGAGAAACCTCACACACACCATCCATTTTCTTAGTTGCTCATTTCTAGTTTACATTTATAGCAGAATCAGAATTGTTAACCTGAAACCCCATACTTCCAGTGTAAGTATCCTTATCAACTATACCGCAGTGCTTAAGAGCAGTTCATTTGCCTTTAAAAGTCCTACAGATTTCTCTCATTTCCAAAGTTATTTAAGTTAGCGTCTTTTTCTCTCACCCCCTCGGTGAGGTAGTTTCATACATTTGTAACACAGATTCTATTGTCACAGTCTGTATTCCTTCCTAAGATCCCCCAATTTCCTAATTTTTAAAATTTTGCATACATTGTTTCACTTTTTGTACTATAAAATTCTACTGGTTTTGACAAATACATAATGATATGTATCCACTATTACATTATCATACAGAGTATTTTCACCGCCCTAAAAAAGAATCTCCTATGCTTCACCTATTCAACCCTTTCCTTTCTCTTGCTGAACCCCTGAGAACCACTGATCTTTATTCTGTCTCTATAGTTTTGCCTTTCTAGAATGTCATGTAATTGAAATGTACAGCATATAGCCTTTCAGACTGGCTTCTTTGACTTAGATATAGGCATTTAAGGTTCACCCATGTCTTTGTGGTTTGATGGCTTATTTCTCTTTGTCACTAATATTCTATTTTATGGAAGTACCACAGTTTGTTTATCCATTCACCTATCAAAAGATACCTTGGTTGCTTCCATTTTGGGGCAATTATGAAAAAAGCTTCTATAAATCTTTGTGCGTAGGTTTTTTTGTGGACTTAGGTTTTTAAATCAGTTTGGTAAACCCTTATGAGCACAGTTGCTGGAGTGTATGGTAAGACTATGTTTAGCTTTGTCAGAAACAGGTATTCTCTCTTACAAAGTGTCTGCAGTATTTTGTATTGCCACTAGCAATGAATGAGAGTTTCTGTTGCCTGGCATCTTCATCAGCATTTGATATTGACAACTTTATGGATTTTAACCATTCTAATAGGTGTGTAGAGGTATCTTATTGTTTTAATTTGCAATTCCCTAATGAAGAATGATGTTGAGCATATTTTCATTATACTTATTTGTTATCTATCTTCTTTTGTGAGGTGTCCTGATCTTTTGCTCATCTTTAAATTAAGTTGCTCATTTTCTTATTGTTGATTTTTAAAAATTCTTTGTATATACTGGGTTGCTCAGACATGTGTCTTGCAAATATTTTCTCCCAGTCTGCGGCTTAATAGTGTCTTTCACAGAGCACAAGATTTAAATTTTAATAAAGTTCAACTTATTAATATTTTCTTTGGGCAATCATGGTTTGGTGTTGTATCTAAAAACTCACCAACATGATATGGGATAAAATCAGAGAGGTAAGAAAAGATCACATGTGACTTTGCATGCCAAGACAATACATTTGAATTTTATTTTGGAGGATCACAGAAGCCATTAGAGGATTTGAGCAGGGGGGCAACATGATTTACATTTTTTAAGAGACCACAGCTCTGAAGAGAATTAATTACAGAGGCAGGCACCAGTGAAAATAGGGTCTAGAGTGGTGATAGATGAGAGCTGCTTTGGTTAACGAAATGTGGTAGTGGATACCTGTTGTGATTAGAAAATGTTAATTTCTTTAAAATGCATAAATTTTTTAATTAAAAAAATAAAAATTAAAAAATAAAAACTGATCAACAATCTCAAGGCCACTTGGATTTTCTCCTAGGTTATCCTATAGAAATTTTATAATTTTACATTTTACATTTAGGTCCATGATCAATTTTAAGTTAATTTTTATGAAAGGTGTAAGATCTGGGTCTCAATTCATTATTTTTGTATATGAATGTCCAATTGTTCCAACCTGACTTGTTGAAAAGGTTATCCTTCTCCACTGAAATGCCTTTGCTCCTTTGTCAAAGATCAGTTGACTATGTAGGTCTATTTTTGCTTCTCTATTCAGTTACATTAAACTGTAGATCTACTCTTTCACCAATATCATGCTGTTTTGATTACTGTGCTTTATAGTAAGCCTTAAAATTAGGTAATGTCAGTCCTCTAACTTTGTTTTTCTTTAGTCTTGTGTTGGGTATTTTGAGTCTTTCACCTTTTCATATAAACTTTAGAATCAGTCTGTTGATATTCACAAAACAGCTTGCTAGGATTCTGTTTTGGATTACATTGAATCTATAGATCAGTTTGGGAAGAATTTACATCTTAACAATATTGAGTCTTTGCATCCATGAACATGGAATATCCTTCCATTTGTTTAGATCTTTGATCTCTTTCTTCAGATAATTGTAGTTTTCACATATAGATCCTATACATATTTTATTAGATTTTTACCTGAGTTTCTTTTTTTTTTGGTAAGTGGCATTATGCTTTTAATATCAAATTCCATGTGTTTACTGCTGGGATATAGGAAAACAATTGACTTCTGTATATTAACCTTGTATCCTGTGATCTTGCTATAATTGCTGTTAGTTCCAAAAGGTTTATTTTAGTTGATTCTTTGGGATTTTCTGTATAGACAATCATGACATCTGGTAAGTGCTCCCATGTGCTGGTACGCATTTCCTGCAGATCGATCAGTGAATAATTATTCCCTCCCTTAGCAGGACCAGCACTAACTCAGTTGGCTTTGCTAAGACTTGAACCAATGGCTAGGAGAGGAGGTGGGGGAGATCTTAAGTTAGATGATAATGCCTTACAAAGCATCTGTTTCAGGTGAATCCTCTTCATATCTTCAGCCAGTGGGGATGTGGAGCCTGATGTCTTCTATCCAAGGAGAGTGGCCTGCTTTTGCAAGCTGAGAAAATTCAGAGGACTCTGGAGTTCAGTGTTACCAAGCACAGACGTGAATATGTTCCCATCCCAAGTTTTGAGATTCCGTTCTTTCCCTGTTAGGGGCCTTCCCTTGGTATAAGAAACATGTGGATGCTATAAATTCAGCTTTCTATAAAGGTTACTATTAGGTCCTAGGCCTGGCGTTTAGCACCATCTGCCCTTTGCAGTTGATGAGGGTGTCTTTAAACACTACTATGGATGTCTTCTGACTTTCACATCACGTCTTAAAATAATGAGTGGATGACCTGAGTTTGTCATTTTTTTTCTCTTTAAAGCACCAATAGCATCCAGCAACGACTGCCCAAGCCCACTATCCTTATGGTTACCATTTCCTCCATATACCTCAAATGTCAAAGATATTGCACAAGCCAGTGCATCACCTTCCATTGGATCTTGCCTCAATGCACCATAAAAGATAGTGCAACATGCCAAGAGCTCCCAAAACCAGTGAAGGGAGTTTTGTTTCCTTGCAGCCAGCAAGTAAGCCAACTCCAAAATTCCACCACCAGAATCAGGTTCCTGGAACCACAGCTGGTATCATCTCCCGCCCTGAGATGAGGATTTATTTGCAAGTAATTTATTAGGGTTGTGTTTCCAGGGGAAACTAGTCAGGGAGTAGGAGAAGCAGGACTGTGAAGGAGAAGGAGCCATGTGGGTGTGGTTTCAGGCAAAGATGGATGGGGGAGGGGAGCATCAACCTGCCCCCACAGGAGAACTCTAGAATGTAGAACAAGCCTCAGAGCTGTGTTGGCAGGAGGCAAGAGAGCTGGGCTGTTGTGCTTTTGTGCCTATAAATCACTGGTTGAGGGCCACTCCAGGGAGACATACAATGCCAGGTACCTCAGGCTTTCTGCCTGTGAGGACGGAGCAGATTAGGTTGCTCAAGGGCAGTCATCTGAAGAAGCACCACCATGTGACCAAATGGAGAGAGAACCATACCAAAGCCCACGTGGTGCTGAATAACTCCATGTGGATGCGGTCAGCAAAATCCAGATGTGAAACACTCTGTATGACAGATAATAATACACTTTCTTCAGTTAAAAAATTCAAAGGAGGCAAAAAAAGAAAAATGGACAGGGAATCTATACATGAAAATAAGAGATAGATTAAGCAATAACAAAGTACCTACCTTGTTTTGATATCAATTCAAATAAATTGTTAGAAAAATAATGACTTTTATGAGATCATTGGAAATGTGAACACTGAGTGGACATTGCATAATAAAAAAATTTTTGGTATTTTTAAGGTGTGATAATATTTACTATAACTTCGGAGGGGAAAAAAAAGAGTCAATTTGGAGATATCTATAGATAAAATGACATGAGTCTGGAATTTGCTTTAAAAAAATATTGAAGGGGGCCAGTGAGTGGGCATATAAATGAAATGAAATTGGCCATAATTCGATAATTATAAAAGCTGGGTGATATACATGACATTCTTTTTACTATTCTGTCCACTTTTGTATATGTTTAAAATTTCCCATAAAATAGTAAAAAATACATTTAAAAATGCTAATATAAACAATATAGAAATTATATCCTTTGTAACTAAACATAGAGTAAAAAAAATTAGATTTTTAACTTGAAATGTAAAGAACAGAACAGAACTTTTGAAATATTTTATAGAGATGTCTTCACTTGGTTCTCCCAAAGAAACACAGTATGAGATAAGTAGTTTTTCTGATAAGTGACCCCAAGAAGCAGAAGTCAGGGGCACTAGAAAGAGTAAAACAAGACAGGAAAGAAAGTCAGTCCAAGGGTGTGTCGTTGAGCTGGGTGTTACTGTGGGTACCCACTAGGGAGCTTCTAAGGACTGTGTAGAATGTGGGTCAGAATGGTCCACCTAAGATAGGAAAGGATGTTATCTCTCCTTGGACTCCTGTCTTTTAGTGAGCGGTTGCTGTAGGGGGTGCTAACTCCCTCAGGCTTCCACACTGTTCTTGCACCCACATGATGGGGCAGGCTCCTGAGTGTTCCTGTCACTATGCCCTGGGAGAGAAGGAAGAGATCCCTGGTGTGGATGAAGTGAAATGCTGTCATACTACCCCTGAGCATATGCAGTTGACACAGCTACACACTCTTAGGCAAAAAAGGGGGTCAGGAAAATAGGAAATGGCACATAGAAGATGTCAGACAGTGAGAATCTAAAAAGTCTGACGGGAGACACTTGGAGACCTTATGGTCAGAGCAGTCTCCCTACTGCAACCGCATCTCTCCCCAACCCCACTAAAATTATCGCTTCATATAAAGTCTCCCCTTACTAAAAGAAAATACATATAATAAAGTTTGACAGCAACTGAATTATTTTCCTAGAAATTTCCCTTTTTCATTTGAAGTTAAATTTGTTATAAATTTGTTTTTCTTTGCAGTTTCTGCTCTAACTATAGTCATAATCCCCCTTTTTAAATTCCCAGTATTATTTTTTGTCTTTTTCACCCTGGTAAATATTGTCAGTCTTAACTAATTTTTTTCATCTGTTCAAATAAGCCATTTGCCTCTGTTGATTCCCCTCTGTTGTATTTTCTTTTTTAAATTTAATTATATATATATATATTTTATAAAGCAGGTTCTTCTTTTTTTTGAATTTTTCAATTTTATTTTGTTTTTTTATACAGCAGGTTCTTATTAGTTATCCATTTTATACATATTAGTGTATATATGTCAATCACAATCTCCCAATTCATCCCACCACCTCCACCCGCACCCTCCCCACACTTTCACCTCTTGGTGTCCATATGTTTGTTCTCTACATCTGTGCCTCTATTTCTGCCTTGCAAACCAGTTCATCTGTACCATTTTTCTAGATTCCACATATATGCGTTAATATACGATATTTGTTTTTCTCTTTCTGACTTACTTCACTGTGTATGACCGTCTCTAGATTCAGCCACGTCTCTACAAATGACCCAATTTCGTTCTTTTTATGGCTGAGTAATATTCCATTGTATTTATTTACCACAGCTTCTTTATCCATTTCTCTGTTGATGGGCAGTTAGGTTGCTTCCATGGCCTGGCTATTGTAAATAGTGCTGCAATGAACATTGGGGTGCATGTATCTTTTTGACTTATGATTTTCTCCAGATAGGAGTGGGACTGCAGAATCATATGGTAATTCTATTTTTAGTTTTTTAAGGAACCTCCATACTGTTCTCCATAACGGCTGTATTAATTTACGTTCCCACCAACAGTGCAAGAGTGTTCCCTTTTGCCCAAACCCTCTCCAGCATTTGTTGTTTGTAGATTTTTTGATGATGCCCACTCTAACCAGTGTGAAGTGATACCTCATTATAGTTTTGATTTTCATTTCTCTAATAATTAGTGATGTTGAGCAGCTTTTCATGTGCCTCTTGGCCATCTGTATGTCTTCTTTGGAGAAATGTCTATTTAGGTCTTCTGCCCATTTTTGGATTGGGTTGTTTGTTTTTTTAATACTGAGCTGCATGAGCTGTTTATATATTTTGGAGATTAATCCTTTGTCCGTTGATTCATTTGCAAATATTTTCTCCCATTCTGAGGGTTGTCTTTTCGTCTTGTTTGTACATTCCTTTGCTGTGCAAAAAATTTAAGTTTCATTAGGTCCCATTTGTTTATTTTTGTTTTTATTTCCACTACTCTAGGAGATGGATCACAAAAGATCTTTCTGTGATTTATGTCAAAGAGTGTTCTACCTATCCTCTAAGAGTTTTATAGTATCTGGTGTTACATTTAGGTCTATAATCCATTTGGAGTTTATATTTATGTATGGTGTTAGGGAGTGTACTAATTTCATTCTTTTGCATGTAGCTGTCCAGGTTTCCCAGCACCACTTATTGAAGAGACTGTCTTTTCTCCATTGTATATCCTTGCCTCCTTTGTCATAGATTAGTTGACCATAGGTGCGTGGGTTTACCTCTGGGCTTTCTATCCTGTTCCATTGATCTATATTTCTGTTTTTGTGCCAGTACCATATTGTCCTGATTACTGTAGCTTTGTAGTATAGTCTGAAGTCAGGGAGTCTGATTCCTCCAGCTCATTTTTTATCCCTCAAGATTGCTTTGGCTATTCGGGATCTTTTGTGTCTCCATACAAATTTTAAGATTTTTTTTGTTCAAGTTCTGTAAAAAAGGCCATTTGTGTTTTAATAGGGATTGCATTGAATCTATAGAGTGCTATGGGTAGTGTAGCCATTTTCACAATATTGATTCTTCCAATCCAAGAACTTGATATATCTCTCCATCTGTTTGTGTCATCTTTGATTTCCTTCATCAGTGTCTTATAGTTTTCTGAGTCCAGGTCTTTTACCTCCTTAGGTGGGTTTATTCCTAGGTATTTTATTCTTTTTGTTGCAGTGGTGAATGGGATTTTTTCCTTAATTTCTCTTTCTGATCGTTCATTGTTAGTGTATAGGAATGCAAGAGATTTCTGTGCATTAATTTTGTATCCTGCAATTTTACCAGATTCATTGATTAGATCTAGTAGTTTTCTGGTGACATCTTTAGGATTATCTACATATAGTATCATATCATCGGCAAACAGTCGACAGTTTTACTTCTTTTCCAATTTTTGTTCTTTTATTTCTTTTTCTTCTCTGATTGCCATGGCTAGGACTTCAAAAACTATGTTGAATAATAGTGGTGAGAGTGGACATCCTTGTCTTGTTCCTGATTTTAGAGGAAATGCTTTCAGTTTTTCACCATTGAGAACAATGTTTGCTGTGGTTTTGTTGTATATGGCTTTTATTATGTTGAGGTAAGTTCCCTCTGTGCCACTTTCTGAAGAGGTTTTATCATAAATGGGTGTTGAATTTTGTCAAAAGCTTTTTCTGCATCTATTGAGATGATCATATGGTTTTCATTCTTCAGTTTGTCAATATGGTGTATCACAGTGATTGATTTGCATACATTGAAGAATCCTTGCATCCCTGGGATAAACCCCACTTGATCATGGTGGATGGTCATTTTAATGTGCTGTTGTATTCTGTTTGCTAGTATTTTTTTTTTTTAATAAGGCTTCCTAAACCATTTTTTGTTTGTTTAATTTGTTTTAAATTAAGTGTGTTCTTAAGATTAGCTGTTATATTTTTTGTATCCACCTTCTTTTTTTTTTTTTTTAAACTTTGGGTTTATTTATTTATTTATTTATTTATGGCTGTGCTGGGTCTTCATTTCTGTGCGAGGGCTCTCCCCAGCTGCGGCAAGCGGAGGCCACTCTTCATCGCGGTGTGCGGGCCCCCCACCATCGCGGCCTCCCCTGCTGCGGAGCACAAGCTCCAGACACGCAGGCTCAGCAACCGTGGCTCACGGGCCTAGTTGCTCCGCGGCATGTGGGATCCTCCCAGACCAGGGCCCGAACCCGTGTCCCCTGCATTGGCAGGCAGACTCTCAACCACTGCGCCACCAGGAAAGCCCTGTTTGCTAGTATTTTGTTGAGGATTTTTGCGTCTATGTTCATCAGTGATATTGGTCTGTAATTTTCTTTTTTTTTGAAGATTTTTTTTTTAAATTAATTTATTTATTTTTAGCTGTGTTGGGTCTTCGTTTCTGTGTGAGGGCTTTCTCTAGTTGTGGCAAGCGGGGGCCACTCTTCATCGCGGTGCGCGGGCCTCTCACTATCGCGGCCTCTCTTGTTGCGGAGCACAGGCTCCAGACGCGCAGGCTCAGTAGTTGTGGCTCACGGGCCTAGTTGCTCCGCGGCATGTGGGATCTTCCCAGACCAGGGCTTGAACCCGTGTCCCCTGCATTAGCAGGCAGATTCTCAACCACTGCGCCACCAGGGAAGCCCTGTAATTTTCTTTTTTTTTGGTAGTATCTCTGTCTGGTTTTGGTATCAGTGTGATTGTGGCCTTCTAGAATGAGTTTGGGAGTGTTCCTTCCTCTACAATTTTTTGGAAGAGTTTGAGAAGGAGGGGTGTTAGCTCTTCTCTGAATGTTTGATAGAATTCACCTGTGAAGCCATATGGTCCCAGACTTCTGTTTGTTGGAAGATTTTTAACCACAGTTTCAATTTCATTACTTGTGACTTGTATGTTCATATTTTCTATTTTTTCCTGGTTCAGTCTTGGAAGGTTATACCTTTCTAAGAATTTGTCCATTTCTTCCAGCTTGTCCATTTTATTGGCATAGAGCTGCTTGTAGTAGTCTCTTATGATGCTCCGTGTTTCTGCGGTGTCCATTGTAACTTCTCCTTTTTCATTTCTAATTTTATTGATTTGAGTCCTCTCCCTCTTTTTCTTGATGAGTCTGGCTAAAAGTTTATCAACTCTGTTTATCTTCTCAAAGAACCAGCTTTTAATTTTATTGACCTTTGCTATTGTTTTCTTTGTTTTGATTTCTTTTATTTCTGCTCTGATCTTTATGATTTTTTTCCTTCTGCTAACTTTGGGTTTTGTTTATTCTTCTTTCTCTAATTCCTTTAGGTGGAAGGTTAGATTGTTTATTTGAGATTCTTCTGGTTTCTTGAGGTTGGCTTGTATTGCTATAAACTTCCCTCTTAGAACTGCTTTTGCTGCATCCCATAGGTTTTGGATCGTCATGTTTTCATTGTCATTTTTCTCTAGGTATTTTTTGATTTCCCCTTTGATTTCTTCAGTGATCTCTTGGTTATTTAGTAACGTATTGTTTAGCCTCCATGTGTTTGTGTTTTTTACGTTTTTTTCCTTGTAATTCACTTATAATCTCATAGCGTTGTGGTCAGAAAAGATGCTTGATATGATTTCAATTTTCTTAAATTTACTGAGGATTGATTTGTGACCCAAGATGTGATCTATCCTGGAGAATGTTCCATGTGCACTTGAGAAGAAAGTGTAATCTGCTGTTTTTGGATGGAATGTCCTATAAATATCAATTAAATCTACCTGGTCTACTGTGTCATTTAAAGCTTGTGTTTACTTATTAATTTTCTGTGTGGATGATCCGTCCATTGGTGTAAGTGAGGTGTTAAAGTCCCCCACTATTATTGTGTTACTGTTGATTTCCTCTTTTAAGGCTGTTGGCAGTAACCTTATGTATGGAGGTGCTCTTATGTTGGGTGCATATATATTTATAATTGTTATATCTTCTTCTTGGATTGATCCCTTGATCATTATATAGTGTCCTTCTTTGTCTCTTGTAACATTCTTTATTTTAAAGTGTATGTTATCTGATATGAGTATTGCTACTCAAGCTTTCTTTGATTTCCATTTGCATGGAATATCTTTTTCCATCCTCTCACTTTCAGTCTGTGTGTGTCCCTAGGTCTGAAGTTGGTCTCTTTTAGACAGTATATATATGGGTCTTGTTTTTGTATCCATTCAGCGAGCCTGTGTCTTTTGGTTGGAGCATTTAATCCATTCATGTTTAAGGTAATTATTGATATGTATGCTCCTATTACCATTTTCTTAAGTGTTTTCTTTGTTTTTGTAGGTCCTTTTCTTCTGTTGTGTTTCCCAGTTAGAGAAGTTCCTTTAGCATTTGTTGTAGAGCTAGTTTGGTGGTGCTGAATTCTCCTAGTGTTTGCTTGTCTGTAAAGCTTTTGATTTCTCCATCAAATCTGAATGAGATCCTTGCTTGGTAGAGTAATCTTGGCTGTAGGTTCTTCCCTTTCATCAGTTTAAATATGTCATGCCACTCCCTTCAGGCTTGTAGAATTTCTGCTGAGAAATCAGCCGTTTACCTTATGGGAGTTCCCTTGTATGTTATTTGTTGTTTTTCCCTTGCTGCTTTCAATAATTTTTCTTTGTCTTTAATTTTTGCCAATTTGATTACTATGTGTTTTTCCCTGGTTTTATACTATATGGGACTCTCTGCACTTCCTGGATTTGGGTGGCTATTTCCTTTCCAATGTTAGGGAAGTTTTCAACTATAATCTCTTCAAATATTTTCTTGGGTCCTTTCTCTCTCTTCTCCTTTTGGGACCCCTATAATGCCAATGTTTGTTGCATTTAATGTTGTCCCAGAGGTCTCTTAGGCTGTCTTCATTTCTTTTCATTCTATTTTCTTTATTCTGTTCCACAGCAGTGAATTCCACCATTCTGTTTTCCAGGTCACTTATCCGTTCTTCTGCCTCAGTCATTTTGCTATTGATTCCTTCTAGTATAGTTTTCATTTCAGTTATTGTGTTGTTCATCTCTGTTTGTTTGTTCTATAATTCTTCTTGGTCTTTGTTAAACATTTCTTGCATCTTCTTGATCTTTGCCTCCATTCTTTTTCTGAGGTCCTGGATCATCTTCACTATCATTATTCTGAATTCTTTTTCTGGAAGGTTGCCTATCTCCACTTCATTTAGTTGTTTTTCTGGGGTTTTATCTTGTTCCTTCATCTGGTACATAGCCCTCTGCCTTTTCATCTTGTCTATCTTTCAGTGAATGTGTTTTTTCCCCCACAGGTTGCAGGACTGTAGTTCTTCTTGCTTCTCCTGTCTGCCCTCTGGTGGATGAGGCTATCTAAGAGCTTTGTGCAAGTTTCCTGATAGGAGGGACTGGTGGTGGGTAGAGCTGGCTGTTGCTCTGGTGGGCAGAGCTCAGTAAAACTTTAATCCTCTTGTCTGCTGATGGGTGGGGCTGCATTCCCTCCCTGTTGGGTGTTTGCCCTGAGGCGACCCAACACTGCAGCCTACCCGGGCTCTTTGGTGGGGCTAATGGCGGACTCTAGGAGGGCTCACTCCAAGGAGTAGTTCCCAGAACTTCTGCTGCCAGTGTCCTTGTCTTCACAGTGAGACACAGCCACCCCCCACCTCTGCAGGAGACCCTCCAACACTAGCAGGTACGTCTGGTTCAGTCTCCTATGGGGTCACTGCTCCTTCCCCTGAGTTCCGATGCGCACACTACTTTGTGTGTGCCCTCCAAGAGTTGAGTCTCTGTTTCCCCCATTCCTGTCGAACACCTGCAATGAAAGCCCGCTAGTCTTCAAAGTCTGATTCTCTAAGAATTCCTCCTCCCATTGCCGAACCCCTAGGTTGGAAGCCTGACGTGAGGCTCAGAACATTCACTCCAGTGGGTGGACTTCTATGGCATAAGTGTTCTCCAGTTTGTGAGTCACCCACCCAGCAGTTATGGGATTAGATTTTATTGTGATTGTGCTCCTCCTACCATCTCATTGTGGCTTCTCCTTTGTCTTTGGATGTGGGGTATCTTTTTTGGTGAGTTTCAGTGTGTTCCTGTCAATGATTGTTCAGCAGTTAATTTTGATTCCAGTGCTCTTGCAAGAGGGAGTTAGAGCATGTTCTTCTACTCTGCCATCTTGAACCAATCTCCTCCCATGAGTTTTTGTATGCATTGTATATGTTACTGTTTAGTGTTAAGCATTTTCTAATTTCCTCCTGAATGTCATGTCCAGTAGTAGATGTTATTGTAATGCCACAATATCTCATACAGGAAAGCCAACCTTGGCTCTTACCCCTCAGAGATAAACATTTGGACCAATCCACTAGGTAATAATAATAATAATAATGATAGTAATAATAATAATAATAATAATAATAATAATAATAATAATAATAATAACTATTATTAGTAAAGTAACAAATAAACAACCTGACCAGATGAGGCACCATTGTGGAGGTTCAAAAAATACATGCTAGAGTCAGATCCCCCCTTCCCACCTCCTAATTCCATCACATTAGGGGCCAGGGCCTGAGTTTGGGGGGGAAACAAACATTCAGTCTATGCCAATGGTTGAAATGCACTGACTTTTCAGCATTGGTTTGGTTATGAAAGAATATTTGGAAAGTACTTGGCACTAGCCATCTAGCACACAGCCAGAGCTAAGCAAATGAAACACTGTGCATGTGGGATTTCAGAAGCTTCTTCTGTTTTCCTTGTTGCCTTTTATTCACTTCCCTAACTGGCCCATTAAAATAAGCTTGATTTCTTTCTTATGTGCCAGGCAATGTTCAAAGCATTTCGCATTCTTGAAGCCATTTAATCCTTAAAACATGAAACATAGTAAAGGAGACATAAGTACCAGGAATTCCTGGCTGATTTTGATTAACCAATCTGCTTAAGCAAACTTGGGGAGTGAGGAAGCCTTCCCAAAAGGACTACAATGATTGGCTCTTGGCTTACGCGATTTTAGAATTTTCCTAGCACAAAGGAATGAGAGTACAGTCCAAGCAAGAAGAAACTACCGTGGGTGGCCCATCATGGTACAGGCTAGCTAAGAGGAAGGGCATCCAAGCTGGACTGTCTTCCAAAGTGTCTGTGGTCTCTCACCACCCTCTAGTGTCATGATGCAGAAATGCAAGACTAGAAGGGAAGGGCTCCACCCAAGGAAGGTCCAAAAAGCAAGGCTTGGGTACCCATGTAGGACACCTCCAAAGAAATGGTGATGAACAGGACAGTTTGTGCTCTGAACGATTCAGAGTGAGCAGGTGCATAAGACAAATGCACTGATGACTCTACTAACAATAACCTCCACCATTTATTTAGCACTGGCCATACATCAGTCACAGCATCAAAAACTTTACATGCATGATCTCATCTTCCTGACACAACAACACCATGGTGTAGGTGTGATTAGCCTCCTTACCTCAGAGTCAAGGAGACTGAAGTT
This sequence comes from Balaenoptera borealis, assembly GCF_965194805.1. Classification (NCBI taxonomy): domain Eukaryota; kingdom Metazoa; phylum Chordata; class Mammalia; order Artiodactyla; family Balaenopteridae; genus Balaenoptera; species Balaenoptera borealis. The sequence goes on along the minus strand of NC_138860.1, from coordinate 84,319,517 downwards.
CAGAGAGGAGAAGTCATGCGCCCAAGGTCACTCAGCTAGTCACTGAAACTCAAACTCGTGTATGTCTGAACCCAGAGAGCAGGTAATGCTTTGGAGAATAAGCGATGGGAAATCTCGTGAGGGTTAGTGGACTGTCTAAAGGAGATGGACTTCCTGAAGGAGATGACATACGATCTGGGCTTTGAAGAATGAACACCAAGGAAGGGATCCCAAAAGGGGATGGAACAGGGTCCAGAGGAAATGAGCTGAATGAAGGCATAGCCTGAGAAAACACTGGGTGTGAATGGAATGAATGGTTCAGGTTGGCTGCAGGGTAGGAAGCAGAGGGAAAAAAATGGAAATGCTGGCTGCTTTTGTTACTATGTTCTGTGTTCTTCCCACTGTGTTCTTAAGTCCCCTGCGATAGGCACAAGGCAGCTGAAATTGAAATAAGAGGTGTTGTTTCCAACCCATGTGGAAAGACAGAACCCACCAGCCGTGTGTCACTCTTACTGATCAGCAGGGATGCCCCAGAGCAGCCAGGTACTCTGAGGGGCAGAAGTGGGAGGACCAGGTGAAGGCCAAGTTAACAAGTCCAGTAAGGTTAGTCTGAGATGGCAGTTCTGCCTGGGAGAAGGAGAGTAGGAGAGGCAAGAGGCCACTTGGTACAGTGACACTCTCCTCTGGACCTCAAATGACAGTGTGCGGTCTACCAAGGTCAAATGTAGTCGGCTGGACAAAGAACACACTTTTAAAACAGGACACTTTTCCAGAAAAACCATGACATACAATACAGTGCAAAGGGACTACACTTGGCATTAGTAATTGTATCATCGTTACCTTACTAAATGTTGGTTTCCTCCTGACAAAATTTAAAATAAAAATTTAGAATAGAAGTATGCTCTCTGGGTTCTGATTAGGATCCAAGATAAGGGAGAAGACAGGAGCCTCGACTCGTGCCTTGGCTCAGCCCACCTTCTAAGAGCAGTCAGGGTGAGGTTTCTCAAGCAAACCTTAGATCAAGTCACTACCAGCCCAGACCCCTCCATAACCCCACACTCCATGGAAATCAGTCCCTGCTTGACTCCCTGAACTCACCCGCTCCTGGTCCCCCAGGCTCTAGTCATATGATGCTCACTGGACACATCAAGGCCATCCCCATCTCAGGGCCTTTGCACTTGCTCTTGATCAGCCTCTATCCACAGACCTTTGTATGACCATCTTGCCATCCTCCAGACCCAGCTCCAATGTCTCTGCCTCAGAGAAGCCTTTCTTACCCACCCTAGTTAAACATGACCATGTTGTAGTTTCTCCATAGCCCCCATGACTTACCTGAAATCACACTCTTTATTGGGTTGGCCAAAAAGTTTGTTCAGGTTTTTTCATAAGATGTTACGGAAAAGCCCGTACGAACTTTTGGGCCAACCCCAATACTTGTTCTTTGGTTGTATATGTACTTATCACCTCTCGTTCCCTATGAGGATGTATGCTCCTAGGGAGAAGAGCTTGTGTGGGCCTCACTGTGCTCTGTGTTCTCTCTGCCTAGAAGGTGGCCAGGGCATGGTAGGCACTCAATGATCATGTGTTGCTATGGACAGAGTGGCTCTCTGTAGACCAAGTTTTCCACATGTGGGGTGTTGTTAGTGATTCCCACCCTTCTCCACTGGATCAGGCCTCACAAAGGCCCTGAGGTGTAATAAGAACAAGACCCTATCCCACAGCCCATGGACCTAGAAATTGGTCAGTGCCTTGAGCCAGCTCCTGGACTCACCCTCCAGATGCCCAATCCTCAGGCTCTTTTGGACTTTCCTTAGAATAATAGTGGTATGGTGGAATGGTTTAGCTGAGAGTTGGGTAGGAGTAGAGGGGAATAGGTGAAGAAGGAAGATTTCTCTGAGCCAGAAGGATGGATAAAGTTATCTCCCAAACCAGGAAAGCTCTAGGAGAAAACGGAGGAAGTCCTTGACCTCAGCTTGCCATGAGAGCATTGAGGAGACAACACAGAGCATGGTCTGCCTCCTAGGAAACCTTCAGCTGTGCCTCCCAGCTGGTTTATGTCCTCTTCTACCTGTTACAACAACCTCCAAATAACTTCACCAAAGCACTCACCATATACTACTGAAGTCATTTATATAGCCTGCTACCTGCTCTAGGTTCTGAGGACTTATAGAGCAGAAAATATGTTTTATTTACCTCTGAATCCTCAGTGCCTAGAACACTGTAGGTGCTCACTAACTGTGGGGTGAATATATTTTGGGGTGTGCCGGAGTGAGTTCTCTATTTCTATACCACTCTTGAGGTGGACTTTCCATGCAAGCAGCCACTCATTGTTGCCCATCCAAGACCACACCCCAGCATAGACCCACGGGCTGTGAGGACAAGTTCCCAAACAGCCTCACAACAAAAGGAGGAGCCTAGAGGCAAATCTGGGACTTGCATCACGAAGATACCATTCTACTTATACCCTTCCTCGAAAAGAAACAGACATATTTGTAAACATGAAAGATCTCCACACACCTAAAAGTCTGCAAGTATGCTTGTGGGGGGTTGGGGTACACGTACGTAGGCACATGTGTGCTCAGGCATCTCTTTCGGGATAGAGGGTGAAGAAGCTGTCGTCTGCATGACTGTATCCCTCAACTCAGCCTCCCATAACCTTCTGTTTGGACCAGTCATTCAACAAATATTTATTGTTTAGCTCCACATTCATTTGAGCTTGCTAGTAGGTGATCTTGGATGACTTTATTCCTTAAGACTGCTATTTAATATTCCCCAAAGCAAAAACTACCTCTACCACGGGTCTCCTCCATGACACAGCATGACTTCAATTCCTGGAATATTTACTGGGATCTTGTGCCTGGCTCTGTTTTGGTCTTTGCGGAGGACATCTCTGGCTTTGTCCTACAGGTTTGACACTGGGGTTAATACCCAAATACTCAAGAACCAAGAAGAACATTCTACACTTCCTAGTAGATGTAGGAAAGGCTATGAAAGAGAGAGAGAGTTGTTTCTCTAGACAGAGAGGTCATATTTCTTGGGGATGAAAAAGGCTTCATGAAGAAGATACCATTTCAATTTTATACTTCAAGTGTATTTTTTATACTCTATATGGGAAACTCAAAATATCAGAAGCTACTCATTTAACATGGAGATAGTTGACTTCTCACTACATCTTCTCTGCTCCCTTTGGGTTTGTCTAAGCTTCATTTCCAAGAGCACTAAATTGCTTCTCAAGTTAGCTTTGACCTCCATACCGGACAGTACTTCCATTCTCTCTTTGCTACTACAGCTCTGGGCTCCACTGTCTCTGAGAATCATCAATCACATCCCTGTTGTAATCTCTAAATTTCCACCACTTGCCTCCTTCCCCAGCCTTGGACCACAGTCTGAACTACCGCACCCGCAAGGTTTCCATTGCTAGTAGGGCCTTCTTTTTGGCCCCCATGAGTTCCTCAGCCCTAGGTCAGCCTTACACTGTAATCCTGCTGCTTTTCTTTCTGGACCCACAGTGATGATGGGGAATGCACAGGTGCAGCCCTCTACCCGACTCCATTCTCCCCAACTCAGCACCGTTCTACTCTTCTCTCATCTCCTCTGAGAGTCTTATCCTTCTGTCCATAGCCTGATTTTGAGTGGAAACATAGAATTCTATATTTATATAAAAATTGAGCTCCCCTTTTGTTCAATTTTATTTTCTCCAGCTAGACTCTAAACATCTTGAAGACCTAAACATCTTGAAGACCTAAATTTTACACTTCTTCCATTCTTTTTGGTACCCAACCCTGTGCTTAGCTAAAGGATAAATGCTCAGCAAACACCTGGGGACGCATCTTATTTGTATGTACTTCCTTCAGTGCCTAGCAAAGTACATTGCACACAGAGAGAGTACCCTGCATAGTAATGGACCAGCTGAGGGTGTGTGTGTGTGTGTGTGTTTGTGTGTGTGTGTGTGTAACACAGGTTATAGAGAGACCCAACCTCACAGAACCTTGGTATGACTCAGAATTTCAGACACAAAGTCTGATATCTCTACCTAGATGCAAACATGAGAACTGCTTGTCTAGGTTCCACACACCCACTTGTCAGTATCATCCCAGCTGAAGGGTATGCATGGAAAAGGAGAAGGATGCAGGGAGGGGGCCTTTCACCGCCTTTGTCTGTGCAGACCCAGACTCACTGCTGAAAGCAGAAGGAAGTAAGCCAGAGAACAGAAGCTGGGGTGTTGGGACCTGAGGCTCCTGGGACCCCACTCAGGATCTTCTCTTCCATGCTTTGTGGAACTCCCTTGTCTCAGGCCCATAAGTGTTGAGAGACCAGTCCCCAGCCCTTTTGCCTGATTCTTTATTGCCTAAAATGGAGCTATATTTTAAACTGATTATTTAATGCATTTCTCTTTAGGTCTATTAAGAACCAAGGAGCCAGCCTACATTTTAATATTGTAAGAATGCATTTTACATAGATAAATAGTAATGTGTTTATAGATTTCCATGTATCCATAGTTAAATATGTTAGGCCAACTTTAGAACAGTCCACAATGCATTTGAAATGTAATTTTTGGAAACCTGCATATAATTGGACAGTTTTGTGGCCTGGTTTAAGAGAGCTATCACATCCAAAGAAGTACTCAAAAAACAATTAAATGTTTAAATTAGGTCGCTAGAAGAATGCCAAGGAAAGTTTCCATTAACACTCAGAGCAAAATTTCTTAAAATTATATATCTTACTACCCTATCTAGATATAGACAGCTAGCTAAGTAGATGTAGATATCATCAACAGAGATCACCCTGTTCCAAAAAAATCTCTCTCCTTCCTTTCTAAAATTTCATAGAAACTGTACTGACACCAGGCACTCAATGTTGTGTATTCACTCTCATTTCTCCTTCCCTCTCTTTTAAGGCTCAGTTCTTTAATATGGAGATCAACTTAGCCTTTCTATTTCCTTCAGCTTAGTTTTCATTTTTCTCAATTGCCCATTTCCCTGATTCTGAACAATACAGAAAGACAAGTAAGAGCCCTCCATTTGGAGGAACAAGATGGTTTGAAGCCACTTATCATAGCTTCCTTTTAATCTTCATCAAATCTAAATCTAGCAAGAGGATAGTTGGTTCTACAAATGCTACTGAGGGAATAGAGATCTCTGGCTCAATTCATCCCTCCCAGGTCAGAGACGTTACAAGCAAATGCAGTATCCTATAGATCTGGACTTTTCAGGCTAGCTGATGTCTTTCCTCCCCAGCCATGGGAGCTTAGCATGGGGAGGAGATGTCTCATTAATGTTTTTAAAATGAGATGTACTAACTGGTTGGCAGCCCTGAAGCTGGGGTGAAGGGTGGGATACTTCCAGGAAGAGGAAATGTGACCTTGTCTGCCTCTTACCCCTCTCCCTCACCCATGTACACACACAGGTGTGAGCACCCAAATGCCCCTGGACTCCAGCTTAAACTTACTTGATGCACTTTAGAGGGGACTCCCTGGAGGTTTGGTTGTCTCTTTTAGGAGAATCAGGGATTGAGCAGGGCCAGACTAAATGACAACTGTCCTCTCCCCGATGGACAAAACATAAAACCAAAGATCCAGGAGCCCCACTGGGAGACTGTGGTCTCACCAAAGACACTTCTCAAGTTCTCTTTACCTGTCTCGAACACACTTAGAACCATAGGGTGCTCCTCAGAAACCCTGTGTCTGTACTGCAGGGAGAGAGGAAACAACCATAACCATCTGGAGGGAAAAGATTATGGGGAGACAGGAAGCTCACTTAGCTCCATCCACCATGATCTGAGTGTGAATAGTTCCTCTGACTTATCCACTTACTTAGTGCCAGGTGACTGTCAGGGGTTCCCGTCAGAAAGACTATGTGAGCAAAGAGTTTGCAATGAGAAATAACAGGTTGTCTGCCAGGAACTACAAGCAGATCCTTATTGATGGGGCAGAATCCTGAACCGGGGAGGGGTGAGATAGAGCTGGAGAGGTAGACCTTAGGCTTTAGCCTGTAGGTAAGGGAATGAGGGCCACTTGAGGGATTCTTTGTAGGAGAATGACATTGGCTCACTTACATTTAAAATGTGTTTATTTTATTTAGGTCTTCTGCCCATTTTTGGATTGGGTTGTTTGTTTTTTTGTTATTGAGCTGCATGAGCTGCTTGTAAACCTTGGAGATTAATCCTTTCTCAGTTGCTTCATTTGCAAATATTTTCTCCCATTCTGAGACTTGTCTTTTGGTCTTGTTTATGGTTTCCTTTGCTGTGCAAAAGCTTTTAAGTTTCATTAGGTCCCATTTGTTTATTTGTGTTTTTATTTCCATTTCTCTAGGAGCTGGGTCAAAAAGGATCTTGCTGTGATTTATGTCACAGAGTGTTCTGCCTATGTTTTCCTCTAAGAGTTTGATAGTGTCTGGCCTTACACTTAGGTCTTTAATCCATTTTGAGTTTATTTTTGTGTATGGTGTCAGGGAGTGTTCTAATTTCATACTTTTACATGTACCTGTCCAATTTTCCCAGCACCACTTATTGAAGAGGCTGTCTTTTCTCCACTGTATATTCTTGCCTCCTTTATCAAAGATAAGGTGACCATATGTGCGTGGGTTTATCTCTGGGCTTTCTATCCTGTTCCATTGATCTATATTTCTGTTTTTGTGCCAGTACCAAACTGTCTTGATTACTGTAGCTTTGTAAAATTGTTTATTTTAACATAGTTTCAGACTTATAGAAAAGTGTCAAGAACAGTACATAGAATTCCTGGATATGCTTATGCAGATTCACCCGGATTTCAAATGTTTCTTTCTCTCTCTCTCTCTTTTTACTTACATATATAGATACAGATATATATTTTTGGCAGGAAAAAGAAAACAAGACATATATATATACATACAGAGAGATTCATAGATATATAGATATGTATGTATATATATAAATAGATATAAAGCTGTGGCATATCTATATACATATAGATATATACATGTATATACATATATATCTGTATATTTGTATCTATTTATCTATGTTTTGTTTTCATTTTCCTGAACATTATGAGAGTAAATTGCAGATGTGATGTCGCTTTGCCCCTAAATACTACAGTGTATATTTCCTAAAAAAAAGAAATTCTCATACACTTACCTTTCAAAATTATTATTTTGGCTTCTGTGTAGAAAATGGTTTGCCTCTAGAGAGACACAGATAGGGAAATGGGTTAAGAAATCTCTTTGGCAGTCAAGGCAAGAACTGATGAAGTCCAGACCAGGGTAGGGGCTTCTTAAAATCACATACATTGTGTGTGGTGATAGATCTAGATCATTACATATCCAGGTGGTAAATCAATGGGACTGGTCAATGGCGGGGTGTGGTTAGAGGTGGTGCCATGTTTGTGGCCACATCTGCTGGGTAGATAGTAGGTGGTGTGTTGTGCACTGAAATGGGGAGTGAGCAGCGGAAGGATGACAAGTTCTGTTCTGGGCATGTTGGGACCAGTGTGCCTTTGAGACATCCAGATGGAGATACTGAAGAAGCAACGATGTGCCATGGATCTGAAGCACGAGGTAGAGGACTGGGTTGGAAATACAGATTTGCAAGTCATTAGTAGAAAGGTCATGATTAGAAGTACAGGAGTGAGTGAGATCACCAAAGGAAATGAGGAGTCTGGAGGCAGATCCTTGTGGAAACTCAACTTTTTAGGGACCTCATTCCATATCTTGGGGCCACTGCAGAACAAAGTTAAGCCTTAGTTCCCTGGGGCAGCAAAGTATCCCAGGACGTCCCTATCATTGACAGTGAAGCCACTGGTTCTGGGCATGGAGAAGCCAGGTGGCTGAGGAGCCAGCTGTGGGGGGCTTGGAGGTGAATTACTCACTTCTCACAATTGGGGGCTTCCTAAGAGTCAGGAAGGGGAGAGGTGACTTGAAGGGGTTAATCCCTTTGACGTGAAGGGCTGGTGAAAGGCAAGAGAGAAGAGGTTCCATTCTAATGAGGTCACAGTGCAGGCCACAGCGTGTCTCCCAAGGAGAGGGGCAGGCCAAGAAGGGCAAGCCAGAACCTCACACCATGACCGGGAGAGTCTGGGAGAAGCGTGGGGTGTGGGTGCTGCACAAGCCTGGTCCTGCCATCACTGCAAAAGCCTGGCTTTCAGATGATGCAGGGTGGGGGAGGGCGGGGCAGACAGGACAGGAGGAGAATTTCCTAAGATTCTGACATCAGCCAAAGTCCTGTTTTCTTTGTTTGGTTGGTTGTTTTTCATTCAGTTTGGCTGGGTTTTGGTCAGGTATCCAGAGTTCAAGTCCTGTTTCTGTCGTTTTATAAGCTGTGATACCACATAAGTCACTTCCCTTGTCTACCTCACTTTTTCCATATTTGTTCATGATAAGACTGGATGGTGTAACTATAAAACTGTACTATAAAACTCCTAGAGTAAAACATAAGTAGAACACTCTCTGACATAAACTGCAGGAATATCTTTTTTGATCCATTTCCTAGAGTAATGGAAATAAAAACAGAAATAAACAAATGGGACCTAATTAAACTCTAAAGCTTTTGAACAGCAAAGGGAACCATAAACAAAAGGAAAAGGCAACCTACAGAATTGGAGAAAATATTTTTAAAAGAAGCAACCAACAAGGGATTAATTTCCAAAATATATAAACAGCTCATACAGCTGAATATCAAAAAAAACAAACAACCCAATCAAAAAATGGGCGGAAGACTTAAATAGACATTTTGCCAAAGAAGACATACAGGTGGCCAACAGGCACATGAAAAGATGCTCAACATCACTAATTATTAGAGAAATGGAAATCAAAATTACAATGAGGTATCACCTCACACAGGTCCAAATGACCATCATCAAAAAATTTATAAATAATAAATGCTGAAGAGAGTGTGGAGAAAAAGGAACCCTCTTGCACTGTTGGTAGGAATGTAAATGGGTACAGCCACTATGGAGAATAGTCTGGAGGTTCCTTAAAAAACTAAAAATAGAGATACCATATGATCCTGCAGTCCCACTCCTGGGCATATATCTGGAGAAAATCATAAGTTGAAAAGATACATGCACCCCAAGGTTCATTGCAGCACTATTTATAATACCAAGACATGAAGTAACCTAAATGTCCATCAACAGATGAATGGATAAAGAAGATGTGGTATATTTATACAATGGAATATTACTCCTCCATAAAAAAGAATGAAAAATGCCATTTACAGCAACATGGATGGACCTAGAGATTAGTGAAGTAAACCAGAAAAAGACAAATATCATATGATATCCCTTATATGTGGAATCTTAAAAAAAAAGATACAAAACAGAAATAGACCCACAGACATAGAAAACCAAACTTATGGTTACCAAAGGGGAAAGGGGGGAGGAGAGATTAATTAGGAGTTTGGGATTAATGCATGCACACTACTATATATAAACTAGATAACCATCAAAGAACTACTGTATAGCACAGGGAACTATACTCCATATTTTGTAAGAACCTATAAGGGTAAAGAATCTGAAAAAGTATATATATATATTTCTGAATCACTGTGCTGTATACCTGAAACTAACATGACATTGTAAATCAACTACACTTCAATAAAATAAAAAAGAAGAAAAAAAAAAAAAGCAAGCCAACAAAAAAAAGACTGAATGGACCCACATTAATGATACCAAAGCTTTTGGATTTCACTTAAAACTAAAATTATATTTTTTTAAAACTGCATTCAGTAAAGAGGGCCAACATTTTATTTTCCAAGTAAGGGCAAAGGCCTTTTATGATTGCCATCACTTCAATATATAAAGGTAATATTAAAACCAACAACTCTGGAAAGAGTATAGTCTCAAAAAGCAAACAAAAAAGAAGACCTTCCAAAGAAATAAAAGTCAACAACCGTATACTAACCTCTACAAAATATAGTAACATTTCTCATTTCTCAGTGGCTTGTTGAGAGTGTCATCAAGTGTTGACACAGTCCTTGAACCACAAATTGGGAGCATTTTGTCTGATTCTTGGGCTCCTTCCAGCCCTGGAACCTGCTAGTCTAGAATGCTTTCCTGTTCCCTGACCAAGCCCTGCTACCAGGAAGGAGGATGGGACTTCTGGGACCTAGAACTTCCTTGTTTTGCTTTTCGTGTTTCTTTCTAAGTGCTCAGCACAAACCTGGCACTCAATAGGTGAAATCTCTCTCCTTCCATTCCCTCACCACTCCCTCTCTATTGCTGCCCAGCAGTGTGTACTTTGTGTTTATATACAGTACATATACAGCAGTGTATACATGCTGTTTCTATACAGTGCACATACAATTCACAGCAGTGTGTACTCGATGTTTAGATACAGTATACCATACACAGCAGTGTATACATACCATTTATACACAGTGTACATACAATATACAGCAATATATACACACTGTTTATATACAGAGTATATACAATATACAACAGTGTATACACAGTTTATATACAGTGTATATACAATACACAGCAACATATGCACACTTTATACAATGTATATACAATATATAATAGTGTATACACACTGTTTATATACAGCACGCATATGATAATGCAGCAGTATGTATACAGTGTATGGTAATCGCAACTCCCTGGGGGTCCTGCTGTACCAGACACAGCGTGTATGAACAGGCATCTTGTCTTCCTTTTCCCTCCTCCCAGCGCTAATCTCTGCACTCCCCATTTTTGTCACATAGAATCAGAAGGGTTCCCCTGACTCCTCTCTTCCTCTCCTTCCATCCTCTTAGTCCTCCAGTCCTGTGTGTTCTTAATTCAAAAACATTCTTAAACCTGTCTCCCCCTTTCCACTCCTATCACTGCCACATTAGGTCGGGTCCCCCACCTCCATCTCTCCCACTTCACCCCTACTTCCACCTCACTGTGTGCACTACGGCCACACTGGTCTCCAAAAACACATTTTTAGTCATGTCTCTCCTTTGGCTCCCATTCGCTATGGGAAAATCACACTGTGCTTACACCTGGAAAGGGCCTTAGGAATTATCATGTTCTACAGAGTAGAAAATTTGAGCCCCAGAGTGGGAAAGCCAGTTGTCCAAAAGCACACAGTTAATTATTGTGAGAGCCAGAAATGTACTCAGGCCTTCGGACTATAAGCCAATGCCTATCTGCCTCTCTAAGCTAACCAATAGAATCTTTTTTTAATGTATGGCGTGTGATAAAGGGGCGCCTCTGCAGTATTTAGAATCAAAGCCTAGGCCTCCTGATTGTGCCTTCTGCCCTGCAATTTCAGCTCTCCTGGCTTCAGCTTTTTAGCTCTCCTGGCTGCTCTGCTTCCCTTGGGGTCTGGTCCCACCTCCACTGCCCACGGCTCACTAGAACTGACCATCCATTCCAGCCAGGTTGGTCTCTTTTTTCCCCCCAACACACATAGCATCGCCCCACCTTCACATGTTTTCTCAGTCTATATTCCCTTTCCTGGAATGTCCTCATTCGTTTCACAGAAATGTATTTAGCTCTGAATCTGAGCCAGAACCTTTGTTAGGTACCAGGATACAGAGATGAAGTCAGTGTTTCTGCCCTGAAGGAGCCCCCTGTCAAGGAGCTTTTCCTGTCTGCCCTGATGCTTCGCTGTCAACACTGACCCAGCCCAGAGGGGTGACCACTCCTCTGAGTCCTGTGCCTCCCTTGGTCCATATCATCCCTTAGGTCCTGATTCATGGTGTTTGCCTCCCAGATCTAGTGCCTCTGTCACATTGGGCTGGCTTTACCTCCCCAGGAAGATCATCTGCTCCTTGAAGGCTGGGCCTGTGTGTCACTCAGTTCCCCAGACTCCAGAATACTAGGCATGGTGTCTGCTTCCTGTGCATTTGATGACTGACTAGATCCCTACAAACTCAGCCCCTTCACCTTCTACGCAGCTAGGTCCTGGTCTTTCTCAGGTAGAATGTGCTACCAAGTGCCTAGAACTATAAATCAAGCTAGAAGTTGTCTATTTGCAAGACAGAGACATCTGGGGGAGTAAGGTCCAGCATCCACCTCCTTCCTCTCATCCCCAATACCTCACCAAAATATTCATGTTCATGCAAGTAAAATGAAGATGATACGAACACCAAGGGAAACCTGAAAGGGAAAAATGTTCTCAAGAACCATATGGAGTCTTAGGGTATGGGAGCCATACAAAGGAAGCAGGGTCATATGCCTGCTAGACATGGATCAATGGTAGGTAGGGAGTATGTACATGTGTTTTGGAAATTGGTAGAAAATGCCACCTCCCATCCAATCACCTTTACCGAGAATTGGCATTATGCCCCCACAAACACTTACTGCTACAGTATGGGAGAGACTCATGTGTGTGTATGTGAGTGTGTGTGTGGGTGTGTGTGTGTGTGTGTACATGAGAGACAGAGGCTTGGAGAAAGAGAAAGAGTGATGCTAATGAAAGTCAGGGAACAATACCAGTCCCAATGCCCAGGATAAGGGTTTAGTTGTGCCTGTGGCTTCTAGAGTACCTGTTTCTTCTGTCCTCTGGTGGTAGAAGCAATACTACATAATGCATGCTTGAGATAGCAGATTCCACCCCCAAAAAATCTGTTCTGGGTAGTGAGGGCTTAGGCCAGAAGATTGACAGGATGTAACACCCAAGACTCATGGATCTGCTGATGTTCATATTTTCTCTAGTTATGCAGATATTGTTAATACAACAGCTGGGTTTGAGTTCTGCTAATCCAAGCCAAACCATTGAAAAGTATCTACAGCTTTGGAAGGAGTAGGTGGAAAAGAGGATGTCAAGCAGTTTAGGGAACAGCTAAGGTCTGGCCCTTCTTGCTGACCACCGTCCCCAGTGTCCGGTGCATTGTGTGAGCTCACTACTTCTTGATGAATTAGTGTCCCAGGACAGCTACCCCACGTGGCCTTTCTTCTCTGCTACTAGGGACCTGAGCTGAAATCCCTCTCCAAGGCTATCAGAGTTGTTTCTGTCAGAGTGACACCACGTGAAAGGGATTCTTCTCCCAGGAAGGCCTGGGTTCCTCTGGGTCTGCCTCAGTGTTGAGCCCATGCACAGCCTGCCCCTCTGGTGAGTCCCAGGGGAGAGACCATTGATTTCCAAGCCTGTCTTCTCATGCTGCAGTGTGAATTCACAAGATCTACAGATATTGTAAGGCTTTCAGCAGAGCTATGGCTAAATTCCAGGTCTGAGAGAAAAATGTCATCCTGTCCATCCTCAGGACTACCTTGCCTATTTCCATTTCTGTCAGTCAAGGTCTGAGGACACTGATAACAAGTGCCACTACTTGTCTTCAAATGTAGAAATGACCTACTCCCTACTTCTGAGAGTGCTTTGCCCTAGTCTTCATAGCCTGACTCCATGGAGCACCCAAAATTTGTTGAGCACTTATTTTGCACCAAACACTAGGCACATACTTTATGTATGTTGCCCATTACAATCTTTACTACAGATGTGCAGACTCCCTGACTTCAGACTATACTACAAAGATACAGTCATAAAAACAGTATGGTACTGGCACAAAACAGAAATATAGATCAATGGAACAGGATAGAAACCCCAGAAGTAAAGCCACACACCTATGCCAATTAATCTATGACAAAGGAGGAAAGACTACAAAATGGAGGAAAAACAGTCTCTTAAATAAATAGTAATGGGAAAACTGGATAGCTACATGTAAAAAAAATGAAATTAGAACATTCTTTAACACCATACACAAAAATAAAATGCATTAAATAAAATGTAATCAAGCTGGATTAAAGACCTAAATGTAAGACTGGATACTATAAAATTCTTAGAGGAAAATATAGGCAGAACACACTCTGATATAAATTGCAGCAAGATTTTTTTTGATCCGCCTCCTAGAGTAATGGAAATAAAAACAAAAATAAACAAACTGGACCTAATTAAACTCAAAAGGTTTGCACAGCAAAGGAAATCATAAACAAATGAAAGGACAACCTACAGAATGGGAGAAAATATTTGCAAATGAGGCAACCAACAGGGGATTAGTCTCCAAAATATATTGTGCAAACAACTCATGCAGCTCAATATCAAAAAAAGGAAACCAACAACTCAATCAAAAAATGGGCAGAAAACCCAAAGAGATATTTCTCCAAAGAAGGCATACAAATGGCCAAAGCGGCACATGAAAAGATGCTTAAAATCACTAATTATTAGAGAAATGCAAATCAAAACTGCAATGAAGTATCACCTCACACCAGCCAGAATGGCCATCATCAAAAATCTGCAAACAATAAATGCTGGAGAGGCTGTGGAGAAAAGGGAACCCTCTTACACTGCTAGGGGCAATGTAAATAAGCACAGCCACTACTGAGAACTGTATGGAGGTTCCTAAAAAAGTAAAAATAGAGCTACCATATGATCCAGCAATCCAATACTTGGGCATATATCCAGAGAAAACCATGGTTCAAAAGGAAACATGCACCCCAATGTTCACTGCAGCACTATTTACAATAACCAAGACAGGGAAGCAACCTAAAAGTCCAAGAACGATGAATTGATAAAGAAGATGTGGTACATATATACAATGGAATATTACTCAGCCATAAAAAAGAAAGAAATAATGCAATTTGCAGTAAAAAGGATGGACCTGGATAATATCATGTTAAGTGAAGTAAGTCAGACAGAGAAAGACAAATGTCATATGATATTGCTTACATGTGGAATCTAAAAAGTAAGATACAAATGAACTTAGTTACAAAACATAAACAGACTCACAAACTTAGAGAGTGAACTTATGGTTATCAGATGGGAAGGGTAGGGGGGAGGGATAAATTGGGAGTTTGGGATTGACATGTATACACTGCTATATTTAAAATTAAAAGAACTCCCATAAAAAAAAGAACGGTGTTATCCTCTTTAGCAGATGAGGAAAGTGGGACTCAAAGATGATAGTGACCAATGTCACCCAACTGGTAAAAGTCAGAGCCCCAGTCGCATATTACTTGGAGATATTTTAAAGATATGCTTCATCCTTTCTTGGATGCTGTTTCATCATTTTCATCCAAGTATATACCCTGTGTCATCCCTCTTCTTTCTGGAATCTTGAACCAGAAGAGGAAGGAAAATCAGGCCTCCAGCCCTGGGATCTCAGAATCCAGGAGCCAGCCCAGGTGACTCGTCCAGCAGCTCATGACAGGTCAAAGTTTCTTAGCTCCGCAGCCCCTCCACCTTATGATAATCATTTCGCTGGGAACCCTGGAGTCTGGTGACTTATACACATGTAGAGAGATATGTACTGTCTACTGTAAACACCCAGTTTCGTTGAATGAAGCCTAATGGTTTGCTCACTAAGAGGCAGGAGACAAGGCTGCAGCACCCATTTTTTGCTTATACTACAACAGGTGAAACATCATAGTGGCTTGACCTGTTTTCTATCCAGTTCAGGCTGAATGTGGCTCTGAGTCAATGTTAAGTCAAGGTCAGCACTTTACTGAGTTTAATGGGTCTCCCAGAGAGCCACTCATCCTGCAGTAGTGTTTTCCTTAAAACAAGGTTCTCTGGGTACCCGGTGCAGCCCACCACTTCCCCCACCAACGGGAATATCCGAGAACACTGCCCTCATCCCCCGCCCCACACCCAGCAGTGTTCTGAATGCTTGCTTAGCAACATCCCAGATGTCAAGGTTCTAGGGCAAACATCATGAGTGGGTTTGGAAACCCGGGGAAGCCAGGGCTCGTAAAATGGTGCGGAAATGGGGCCAGGGCCAGAGTGAAGGCACTGTCATCCCCAAGCGCCATGAAACCGAGAAGGAGTTTGCCAGCCCAGGATATGAGTAAAACCTTAAGCTTGAGGAAGGGCAGATGCATCCTATTGTGACTAGGGCCTAGCACGCCCCAATCGTAGGCCGCCTCATGGCTTCCAAGAGGGATATGGGATGTATAAAAGGTGTGCAGTCTCAGAGCGTCCCCAAAGCCTCAGCATCTCCACGTTCCAGCACCTGGTGAACTAAGGTAAGTTGGGCAAAGGAACGTCTCTCCTGGAAGCCTGGCTCTACCTGGTCCCAAACTCTGCGGGCAGCTGGGGCTGGAGCACTTGGTGGTTGGTCCCAAAGAAAGGCCTCGTGTGGGCATCTGTCTCCTCTGTACCATTTGGGACCCACCTCTGTTGGGCTGCAAGTCAACATCTGAAGTGTGTGGGGCGGGGGCTGAGATGGGGGTTCAGGGTGTGCACAGAGTCTGGTGTTGAGGCTCCTGCTGGCTTGTGTGGCGGCGCTGCTGTGCGTGGCCAGGAGCTGAGCAGGGCTGGTTAGGAGAGGGTGGCACCGGCTCTGGGGCAGCGCTGCCCTGAAGGGCAAGGCCCATGCAGGGAGGCAGGTGAGCTCCTCAGGGAGCAGGGGGCAGAGGCCCAGGGAGCTCAGAGCAGCAAGGACAAGAGGAGGTGGTACAGTGGCCAGGTCCTGCTCTGGGAGTCGGGGACCAGTGTTCCACCCCCGTGTGCTCAGTGCCTGGGGAACCATGACTTCCCTCTCTAAGATTTGCTTTCTCACCTAGAATTTAGAATCGATCTAAACGGTCCTTTTGACTCTAGATGCCTCTTTTTTATGAATTCTCTTAGAGAGTGGTTAAGATGATCTGTTAAAATTGTTAGAAATTTATTTAAAAAGTCGAAATCTTTTCAAGAGTACTCAACATGTTTTGGTTGTCATGTGTGTGTTTGTGTGTGTGACCACGTGAGCACACACATACATATATCGTTACACTCACACTTACCTGTGTATTTACATGTGTTTGTGTGGAGTTACATATGCTCATTTGATCCTTACAACAACTTTAAGAAGAGTACAGATAAGTTAAGTAACTTGCTCAAAGTCACACAGCTGGTTAATTTTTGAGACAGGACTCAGATCCAAGAAAATCTTGTTCTAAATTCCACAGTATCTGCTGTGGCATGATAGTACTTTTTGTTCTCATTACCTCTGTCCTTCCTTCTTACTCTTTCCTTCTCTCTCCTCTCTCTCTGTCTCTCTGTCTCTCTCTCCCTTTTTACATCTTTGTTTTTTTCTACCCCTCTCCATTTCTCTTCTCCTTCCTCCCTTTTTTCCTCTCTGCCTTCTTTCCTTCCTTCCTTCCATATTTCTTTATTTGTCTCAATTAAAACCTTGCAATGGCTTACAAACTGTAGCTACAATTTATACTGATGAACCTCATTGCCCACACACACACCTTTAATCAGTGAAGCCACCAGGCCAAGGTTGAAATGGGACAGTTTTGAACGAGGCAGGAGGTTCTCCTGGGTGGAGCGTCTCTAAGGCTCCAGACTTCCTCACTTGTGTGTCTTTCCCCTTGCAGTGCACATCCAGACCAGAATGTATCATCCAAAGCAGAAGCTGTGCTGCCCGCTACAAAAGTATTGCTGCCCTCCATCCCAGCAATACTGCCCCCCACCAAAGTATTGCTGCCCCGCACCCCAGCCATGCTGCCCACTACCAAAGTATTGCTGCCCCCCACTTCAGCAGTACTGTCCCCCTCTGCAGCAATGCTGCCCCCCAGCAAAGTACTGCTGCCCCTCACCAAAGCAGTTCTAAACTCCACCTCAGCACACCAAGCAGCCTTGCCCGCCTCCACCCAAGGGCAAGGAGCCCTCTGTCCCAAAGTGCCCACACCCTCAGCAGTGCCAGAAGTCCAAGCAGAAGTAAACCCCAGGCATGGGCCAGAGGCCAAGCTCCCTGCAGAACAGAGACCATGAAGCCCACTCCCCTGTCTCAGACAGCCAGCTGTCAGCACCACTCACCCCCAGCTTCTGGAAGCAGCCACACTTGTGGAAAAGGCAGCAGCAGGATGGGAGCTTCCTGGATCAATATTTCTTATTAATTAGCAGCTGCAATTTCCACTTAGAAAATGATCTGGTTCTAAACTGTCTAATCTCCTTTGCTGACTTGTATACTTTGCCCTGTTGGCTGCTTGGAAACTTAAGCAGCGTGCCCGACCACGTTTTCCTAGCAAACTTCGTCTCTGCTCCAGTTTTTCAAACAATTAAACACAATTCTGCTGGCATGAATGTGTCGGTTTGATTATTTCGTCATCTTACAGTTGTTAACTCCTGCAGAGTTTGTATCCTGCTGCCTAAGCAAGAGCCCTAGGAGGGCTGGGCATGTGGGTGCAGGTAGAGGAGAAGGCATGGGGAGATGCACTTCTGAGCTGAAGGACATTTTCCATGGTCCTGCCAGGGTGAGGAGGACAGATGGGCACTTCAGCCGCATGGAGACACATCTCCACATCCCTGGAAAATGAGAACAACATTTGGGCACAGGGGAGATGATGCCCATCTCGAAAACGGAGGTCCAGAAAGAGTAAGGGAAACGCAGCCAGGAGCTAAAGAGTAGAGTAGAGGCAAATAAATGGAAATTCAGAGAATACTCCAAGGGCATGTGGGCCAAAATGAATTGAGGATCGGGCCTGAAAAACACTCCCATTGGTAAAAGTAAAGACGAGATTTTCTTCAAGCTAACTAAATGTGTAAGTAGGAGACAGTCTATGTAAAAATCATACATCCATCACACACACATATCCACTGTCAATAATTTTTAAAGTCATAGCACCCATTGATTCTCCAGCTTGGGGTTTCTCCTGGGCTCTTTTTCTCTCACTGCCATCTTACTTTCCATTCCCTAAATTCTTGGGGTATTAGGGGAACTGGAAAATTCAGGACCACAGGTAAGCCAAACTTCTTCTTTCTATTAACATCCACTACACCCATACCTTTCCACCGAATCCTTCTCTCACAAAAAGTCCCAAAATTGAGGTATTTGCATCTCTTTTCGTATACCTGCCCCCGTTTCATGTTTCTGAGCTACAAGGGAATAACTGACAATCCGCAGAAGCACTCAAAGGAGCCAGAAAGGAACAACACAAAAAGTAAATGTGTGAATTATCCCCAACATAGATCGCAGAGCATGTAGAATTCAGAATAAGCTAAAGACAGAAGTTTTAGCATTGCTTCCATGGTTGGCTGGTCTCTTCTTCTTCCAGCATCTCTGTTCATGCCCTTCAGAGAGGCTCCATCAATCTACCTGTTTATCCATCACCAATCCATCCATCCCAACCAGCAATGCATCATTGCATCCTTGGTAAGTACCTACCTCTCCCTTTGTTTAGAATGTGCTGGGTGCTGTGGAAGCACAAACTCACACACAAGGCTCCAGGACTCTTGGTTTAATACCCGTAAAAAAACCAAGTTCAGACTCTCAGGAGGACAAAAACCAGTTTGACGGGAAGACGTCTTATTCGTAGATGACTGGGAAGCCACAAACACCTCATTCCTGCTCTCAGAATACAGAGGAGACACAGAGAAAACACTGAGGGCTGTTGAGGGAGGAAGGAGAAAGTGGCCATCTGTATCATCATGGCACCCACCACGGGGCTCCCAGAACATGTCTGTCCAGGAGGAACACCGGGAGCAGGGGGGTTCAGAATGGAAGGACAGTGGGATGTGTGTAAGTAAGCAGGAGTGCGTTCCAGGACTGCGTAGAGCAGCAGCCAATGCTGCGAGTGCCAGCTGTTCCAAGGAGGCCAGCCCTCCAACGTCTCAGCCCCGGTCCATGGTGGAGAGCGCACATAGCCTCTGCAGCCACCTGCACCAGGTGAACACCACAGAAAGCTGGAGGGCGCCTCCAGTTGCCTGACCTATGTGTCGTAATTATTTCCCACGGACTGTTGCATTCACCAGAACTCAAGGATGACACATTAAATGTATTGAAAGGCTGTAGACACCTTAAGTGAACTCCCTGAAAATGATGAACACTTTGAGCCAATCCCCACCCTCTGATACCTGAATCCGCACAGTCTCCAAATAGCTCCTCTCTTGCCCCACATACATGACCTGGCCCCAGAACTCTCTTTTGGGTTCTTACTCTCTCTTTCGTCACCCTCCCTCACTCAGCAGATGACCAGAAGGTTGAATTTTGCCTCTTTGGGCTTCACTTAATTTTCTCCCCCACTAATAATCATACTTAGGGTGTGTGCACATGTGCTTATGTGCGGACCATCATGCGCAATTTTCTTTTATCCCCATCCTATTGGGTTTAGATCCAGATTCACCCTGATGATGCACTGAATCCCATACTTCCCTAGGCCTCGCTTTTCTCGTCTGTATAGTGTGCAGAATAAATCCTGCCACCTGGAGTTGATGGGGAGGTGTCTTCCATGAGACGATGTAAATAAATATTAAGTAGGACGTAACACATAGTAAATGTTGAATGAATGTTAGCTCTTGCTTTTATTATTATTTCCCACTTTCTGAGAGAGCAGCAAGACCCTCCACGTATTGCCACCAACCTGAGTACATGGGCTCCACACCTTTATTAAGAAAAAGGTGTGAGGCGCTGGGCACATATTCTGGACAAGGACAAGGTCCAGTTGCATAGAGGAAAGCCTCTGAGTGGTGTTCAGAGGCGGAAGCGACATTTCGTCCAGGACATAATCACGCCATTGTGTTGTTACCCTTGTTTCCAGAAACTTCCGTGTTGTAACACCTGCCCACGATGGATACTGCTCTTGAGGCATTCGTGGGCAGCTCTGGCCCACAGTGACTTTTCCCTATCAGTGTACACAGCCAGCCATGTCTTCTGGAGGCAGACCGTGCTCCCTGGGGGAGGCTCATAAGCTGAGGAAGCATGGAGAGGGCACGGCGTGTGACAAGCGCTCACACACACGAACACCACCCCATTGAAGCATGTCTTTCTCTTCCCTTGAGAGGTACAGCTGAGGTGCAGCAAAGCTCCTTACGTGCTCACAGTACCAACAACTTACACTTGGTGGAGATGAGATTCGAACCCTTGTCTGTAGTCTTTGCAACGTGGCAAGTATTCTGACCGTCTCAGTGGCTAGAAGATGCATAAAGCCTGGACCCTGTCTTTCCAGAACTTACAACCCACTGATCTGTTGGAAGGCAAAGGCAGCACGTTCACACAGTCTCACACTTACACGTGTTTATACAGGGGTACATGCTCATATCAATGACACACACGGGGTTGTTATTCAGCGTCAATTCTGCACGTGTGGAGACTTTCACTGACCACTGAGAAAAGAAGTTGGAGCAGCGTCCCAGAGACCCCCGCTGGGACAGGCGTCGCCCTCCCAGCTTCTCCATGCTGTAGGACTGAGCTGGCTGCCTGTCAAGGTGGGTGCAGGCACGCAGGCGGGCAGGGCACAGAGCCTAGGAGCCACCTGTTAGAGAAGTTCTTTGAACATTTTAACGATGGAGTCAGCAACACCTGTGCATACCTCTTGACTCTCAGCCCTGTGCACACTCACTCTTGCACACTGAAGTTCATATTCCCACATAGATTCATTCATGAGCCTTCAAATGAGGCCACCACACAACACACACTGACACACCATCACATGCTGTCAATCACCCTGAAATACGTCTTCACATACCCACACACACTCACACACACACAGGTACTCACGCACATGCTCACATTCTTATTTTTGCTCGTGGGCATGGCCCCAGAACATACAGTCCAGACCCTTTGCGAGGCTTCTGCAACATTCCAGGAGATTATCCGCCCATTGACCTTGAGGATACTTGCAAGCACAAAGATCCCCAGATGAAGGGCATGATGCTGAGGCCTTCCAAAGAAGTGTGCCTTCCTCAGGGAAGAATATACTTACATCTTCCGAACAAAGAAATTTCCTAGAAGGTAGGATGGCGCAAGAAAGAGAACACATACCCATCCTGGAGCCTGGCAGAGGTGGGGTCAAAACCTCTCTTTCCTACGTTTTACTTAAGTAACCTTAGCCAACATAAACTTTCTAAGATGTAACATGAGAATAGCTCAAACTTCAACGCCTGAAGTAGAAACTCGAAGAGAGACTCTGATAGGCAGTGGAGGCCAATCCTCCCTCATCCTGCAACCACAAGCACCTTGGGAAAGTGAGGGCATCTCTCATCGACCCAGAGGCTGGGCCCACATCGTGCCGTGCCGCAGAGGATCCCCAGATGGCGATGGATTTCAGCAGAGAGGCTCTAGCTCCAACCACCAGCAGTCCTTTGTCCGGAGCCCTGTCTGTTGATGCGGTCAGCCCCAGAGGGTCAGCTCGGCCTTCCCCTGCATATGTGTGCATGGGCCCTGGCCTGCTGTTCCATCACAGATGCCTGGCACTGAAGATACAGTGGGCTTAGCTTGTGCCCAGGTCTGCTGAGACCTCCTTGGTCCCAATTGTCCCTTTTACTTTAGTGTGTGTGTGTGTGTGTGTGTGTTTGTATGTGTGTACTTGAGAGACAGAGCTTTGGTGAAAGAGAAGGAGCTATGCTAATGAAAGTCAGGGAACAGTACCATTCCCAATGCCCAGAATAGGTGTTTAGTTGTACCTGTGGCTTCTAGAGGACATGTTCCTTCTGTCCTCTGGTGGTAGAAGCAATACTATGTAATGCATGCTTGAGATAGCAGATTCCACACCCAAAAAAATCTGTTCAGGGTAGTGAGGTCCTAGGCCAGAAAAGATGGACAGGATGTAACACCGAAACTCATGGATCTTCAGATGTTCACATTTTCTCTAGTTACGCAGGCATTGCTACTGCCACAACTGGGTTTGAGTTCTTCAGCTAATCCAAGCCAAACCATTGAAAAATATCTACAGAGGTGGAAGGAGTAGGCGAAGAAGAGGATGTGAAGAAGTTTACGGACCAGGGAGGCTCTGGCTCTCCTTGCTACCCACTGTTCCCAGAGCCTGGTGCATTGTGTGAGCTCACTACGTCTTGGTGAATTATTAGTTATCCCAGGTAACCTGCCCCACGTGGCCTTGCTTCTCTGCTGCTAGGGACCTGAGCTGAAATCCCTCTCCAAGCCTATCAGGGTTGCTCTGTCAGAGTGACAACAGGCGGAAGGGCTTCTTCTCCCGGGAAGGCCTGGGATCCTCTGGGTTTGCCTCGGGGCCGAGCCCATGCATAGCCTGCCCTTCCGGTGAGTCCCAGAGGAGACACCATTGATTTCCAAGGCTGTCTTCTCGTGCTGCAGTGTGAATTCCCAAGATCTAGGGATACTGTAGGCCTTTCAGCTGAGTTGTGGCTAAATTCCAGGTGTGAGAATGAAACGTGCCATCCTCAGGACTAGCTTGCCGATTTCCATTTCTGTCAGTCAAGGTCTTAGGACACTGGTAGCAAGTGCCACTACTAGCCTTCAAATGTGGGCAACGACCTACTCCCTACTTCTAAGAGTGTGCTTTGCCCCAGCTTTCCGAGCCCAACTCCACGGAGCACCGAAGCATCGTTGAGCCCTAATTCTCTGCCCAACAGTGTGCACATACTTACACATGTTGTCCAAAATAAGCCTTTCAGCTGACATGCAGAATGGGGTTATCCTGTTTAGCAGATGAGGAAACTGAGGCTCAAAGATGTAAAGTGCCCAAAGTCACCCGGCTGCTGAAGACCAGAGCCCCAGTCGGAACACTAATTGGGGAATTATTTAAGCTATGTTTCATCCTTTGACGGATGTTGTTTCAACCTTTTCATCCTAGTCCCTGCCCAGTGGCATCCCTCTTCGTTCTGGAATCTCTAAGTGGAAGGAGAAGGACGCATCAGGCCTGAAGCCCTGGGAGATCAGATTCCAGGAGCCAGACTGGTGACTCGTCCAGCAGCTCATGACAGGTCAAAGTTTCTTAGCTCCCCAGCCTGTCCACATTATGATAATCATTTCCCTGGGAAGCCTGCAGTCTGGGTGACTTATACACCTGTAAGAGAGATACGTACTGTCAACTGTAACCGCGCAGTTTCTGTGAATGAAGACTAAAGTTTTGCTCACCAAGAGGCAGGACACAGAGCTGCAGCCCCCAATTTTTGTTTATATTACAACAGGTGACAAACCAAAGCGGCTTGCCCAGGTTTGTTTCCAGTTCAGGCTGAATGTGGCTCTGAGTCCAGGTTAAGTGAAGGTCCAAACTTTGCTGAGTTTACTGGGTCTCCCAAAGAGCCACTCACCGCGCAGTAGTCATTTCTCTTACAACAAGCCTCGCTGTGTACGCGGATCGGCCCACACCTTCCCCCAACAACCGGAATATCCTGGAACATTACCCTCAGCCCTCCCACACCCAGCAGTGTCCTGAATGCTTGCTTAGCACCATCCCAGATGTCAAGGTTGTAGGGCAAACGTCACGAGTGGGTTTGGAAACCCGAAGAAGCCAGGGCTCGTAAAGTGATGGGGAAATGGGGCCAGGGCTCGAGAGAAGGCACTGTCATCCCCAAGCGCCATTAAACAGAGAAGCAGTTTGCCAGCCCAGGAGATGAGTAAAACCTTAAGTTTGAGGAAGGGCAGATGTATCCTATTGTGACTGGGGCCTAGCACGCCCCAATCGTAGGCCGCCTCTTGGCTTCCAAGGGGATTTGAGATGTATAAAAGGTGTGCAGTCTCAGGGCATCCCAAAAGCCTAAACATCTGCATGTTCCAGACCCTGGTGAATTAAGGTAAGTTGGGCAAAGGAATGCCTCTCCTGGAAGCCTGGCTCTACCTGGTCCCAAACTCTGCGGGCAGCTGGGGCTGGAGCACTTGGTGGTTGGTCCCAAAGAAAGGCCTCGTGTGGGCATCTGTCTCCTCTGTACCATTTGGGACCCACCTCTGTTGGTCTGCAAGTCAACATCTGAAGTGTGTGGGGCGGGGGCTGAGATGGGGGTCCAGGGTGTGCGCAGAGTCCGGTGTTGAGGCTCCTGCTGGCGTGTGTGGTGACGCTGTTGTGCGTGGCCAGGAGCTGAGCAGGGCTGGTTACGAGAGGGGGGCACCAACTCTGGGGCAGCGCTGCCCTGAAGGGCAAGGCCCATGCAGGGAGGCAGGAGAGCTCCTCAGGGAGCAGGGGGCAGAGGCCCAAGAGCTCAGAGCAGCAAGGACAAGAGAAGGTGGTACAGTGGCTAGGTCCTGCTCTGGGAGTCGGGGACCAGTGTTCCACCCCCGTGTGCTCAGTGCCTGGGGAACCATGACTTCCCTCTCTAAGATTTGCTTTCTCACCTAGAATTTAGAATCAATCTAAACGGTCCTTTTGTCTCTAGATGCCTCTTCTATGAATTCCTTAGAGAGTGGTTAAGATGCTCCTTAAAAATTGGTAGAAATGTCATTAAAAAGTCGAAATCCTTACAAGAGTATGCAAAATATTTTGGTTCTCCCTTGTGTGTGTGTATGTGTATGTGTGTGTTGTGTGTGTGTATTTGTGCACGTGCACACACACACACACACACACACACACACAAATATCTTTACATTCCTATTTCCCTGTGTATTTACGTGCTTTTGTGTGGAGTTTATATGCTCATTTATCCTTACAACAACCGTAGGAAATGTACAGAGAAGTTAAGTAACTTGCTCAAAGTCAAAACGCTGGTTAAGTTTTTTTTTTTTTTTAAAGGTTTCACATTATTTATTTATTTATTTATTTATGGCTGTGTTGGGTCTTCGTTTCTGTGTGAGGGCTTTCTCTAGTTGTGGCAAGCGGGGGCCACTCTTCATCGTGGTGCATGGGCCTCTTACTATCGCGGCCTCTCTTGTTGCGGAGCACAGGCTCCAGAAGCGCAGGCTCAGTAATTGTGGCTCACGGGCTTAGTTGCTCCGTGGCATGTGGGATCTTCCCAGATCAGGGCTCGAACCCGTGTCCCCTGCATTAGCAGGCAGATTCTCAACCACTGCGCCACCAGGGAAGCCCAACACTGGTTAATTTTTGACACAGGTCTCTGAACCCAGGAAATCCTCATCTGGATTCCACCGTTTCTGCTGTGGCTGGATAATATTTTTGTTCTCTTTACCCATGTCTTTGCTCCTTCCTCTTTCCTTCACTCTCCTCTCTCTCTCTCCCTGTCTGTTTCTCCCTCTGTCTCAGCTTTTTTACACCTTTCTTTGTTTTCTTCTACTTCTCTCCCTTTCTCATCTCATTTCCCCCTTTTTTTCTCTCCTCCTTCTTTCCTTCCTTCCTTCCATATTTCTTTGGCTCAGATAATACCTTGCAATGGCTTAGAAAATGTAGATACAATTTATACTGACACACCTCATTGCACACACACACACCTTAAATCGGTGAAGCAAACAGGCCGAGGGTGAAACGGGGCAGGTTTGAAGGAGGCAGAAGGTTCTCCTGGGTCGAGAGTCTCTGAGGCTCCAGACTTCCTCACTTGTGTGTCTTTCCCCTTGCAGTGCACATCCAGACCAGAATGTATCATCAAAAGCAGAAGCTGTGCTGCCCCGTACCAAAGCCTTGCTGCCCTCCATGCCAGCAATGCTGCCCCCCACCAAATTATTTCTGCCCCGCACCCCAGCCATGCTGCCCACTCCCAAAGTATTGCTACCCCGGACCTCAGGAATACTGTCTCCCTCCCCAGTGTTGCTGCCTCCCACCAAAGCAGTGCTAGACCCCCCTCAGCACACCAAGCAGCCTTGCCAGCCTCCACCCAAGTGCAAGGGGCACCGTGTCCCCCAGTTCCAACACAAGTGCCCACGTCCTCCACAATGCCAGAAGTCCAAGCAGAAGTCATCCATGGGCGTGGAACCTGAGGCCAAGCTCTGTGGAGACCAGAGATCATGAAGCCCACTGCCCTCTCTCAGCCAGCCAGGTATCAGCGCCACTCACCCAAGGTTTCCACAGGCAGCCGCACTTCGGGAAAAGCAGCACCAGGATGGCAGCTTCCTGGATCAAGATTTCATATTAATTAGCAGCTGCAAGTTCCATCTCAGAAAAGGATCTGCTTCTAAACCGTCAATATTCTTTGCTGCCTTGTATCGACTTTGCCCTGTCGGCTTCTTGGAAACGTAAGCAGCGTGGCCGGACATCCTTTTCTAGCACCCTTCGTTTCTACTCCAGTTTTCCCTACTATTAAACACAATTCCTTTGGCATGAATGTGTCTGTGGATTACTTCGTCATCTTGCAGTTGTTAATTCCTGCAGATTTTGTATCCTGCTCCTCAACCCAGAGCCCTTGGAGGTCTGGGCATGAGGGTTCAGGTAGAGGAGACGGCATTGGGAGATGCACTTCGGAGCTGAGGGATATTCTCCATGGACCTGCGAGGGTGAGGAAAGAGATGGGCACTTCCCACTCATGGGACTCATCCCCACATCCCTGGAAAATGAGAACAGCCCTCGGAGAAAGGGGGAAATGATGTCTGTCTAGAAAATGTAGGCACAGAAAGAGTAAGGGAAACCCAGCCAGGAGCTAAAGAGTAGAGTAGAGGCAAATAAATGGAAATTCACACAACACTCCAAGGGCACATGATCAAAATGAATTGAGGACCGGGCCTGAAAAACTCTCGCAATGGTACAAGAAAAGACCAGAGTTTCTTCAAGCTAACCAAATGTGTAAGTAGGAGACAGCCTATGTAAATGTCATACATCCAACGCACACAGATTTCCAATGTCAGCATTTTAATAAAGTCAGAGCCCTCGTTGTTTCTGCAGCTTAGAATATTCCTGGGCAATATTTCTCCCACTGCCCTCTTACTTTCCATTCCCTAAATCCTTGGGGCATTAGGGTAACATGAAATTTCAGGCCCAAAGGTAAGCCAAACTGCTTCTTTCTATTACATCCACTATACACATCCCTTTCGACCAAATCCTTCTCTCACAACATAGTGCACAAAATGAGGTCTTTGCTTCTCTTTTCCTACACCTGCCTCCGGGCTACAAGGGGATCACTGAAAACCCACAGAAGTACCCCAAAGGAACCAGAATGGAACATCACATAAACTAAAAGTGTGAATTATCCCCAACATAGATCGCAGCCCCTGTAGAATTGAGAATTAGCTAAAGAGAGAAGTTTTAGCGTTGCTTACCTGTTTGTCTGGTCTCTTCCTCCATCACCTCTGTTCATGCCTTTCAGCAAGCCTCCATCCGTCTATCTATTTATCCATCACCGATCCATCCATCCCAACCAGCAATGCATCATTGCATGCTTGGTGAGTACCTCCCCTCCCTTTGCTTAGAATGTGACGGGTGTTGTGGAAGCACAGACTCACACACAGGGCTCCCGACCTCTTGGTTTAATATGCATAAGAAGACTAGGCTGAGATGCTCAATACCACAAAGAACAATTCACCCAGATGCCGTCTAATTCATGGATTACTTGGAAGCTACAGATACCTCATTCCTTTCGGTCGGAAGTCGGAGGAGACAGAGAGAGAACACTTGTTGAAGGGAGGAAGGAGAACTTGGGCATCTGTATCATCATGGCACCCACCACGGGGCTCCCAGAACATGTCTGTCCAGGAGGAATACCGGGAGCAGGGGGGTTCAGAATGGAAGGACAGTGGGATGTGTGTAAGTAAGCAGGAGTGCGTTCCAGGACTGCGTAGAGCAGCAGCCAATGCTGCGAGTGCCAGTTGTTCCCAGGAGGCCAGCCCTCCAACGTCTCAGCCCCGGTCCATGGTGGAGAGCGCACGTAGGCTCTGCAGCCACCTGCACCAGGTGAACACCACAGAAAGCTGGAGGGCGCCTCCAGTTGCCTGACCTATGTGTCATAATTATTTCCAACGGACTGTTGCATTCACCAGAACTCAAGGATGACACACCAAATGTATTGAAAGGCTGTAGACACCTTAAGTGAACTCCCTGAAAATGATGAGCACTTTGAGCCAACCCCACCCTCTGATACCTGAGTCCACACAGTCTCCAAATAGCTCCTCTCTTGACCCACATACATGACCTTCCCCAAGAACTCTCCTTTGGGTTCTTACTCTCTCTTTCCTCACCCTCTCTCACTCAGCAGATTAATAGAAGGTTGAATTTTGCCTCCCTGGGCTTCACTTAATTTTCTCCCCCACTAATAATCATACTTAGGGTGTGTGCACATGTGCTTATGTGCGGACCATCATGTGCAATTTTCTTTTATCCCCATCCTATTGGGTTTAGATCCAGATTCACCCCTATGATGCACTGAATCCAATACTTCCCTAGGCCTCACTTTTCTCGTCTGTATAGTGTGCAGAAGAAATCCTGCCACCTGGGGTTGATGGGTAGGTGTCTTCAATGAGACGATGTAAATAAA
This sequence comes from Balaenoptera borealis, assembly GCF_965194805.1. Taxonomy (NCBI): domain Eukaryota; kingdom Metazoa; phylum Chordata; class Mammalia; order Artiodactyla; family Balaenopteridae; genus Balaenoptera; species Balaenoptera borealis. The sequence goes on along the minus strand of NC_138860.1, from coordinate 84,290,613 downwards.
TATTAAGTAGAATGTAATACATAGTAAATGTTGAATGAATGTTAGCTCTTGCTTTTATTATTATTCCCCACTTTCTGAGAGAGCAGCAAGACCCTCCACGTATTGCCACCAACCTGAGGACATGGGCTCCACACCTCTATTAAGAAAAAGGTGTGAGGCGCTGGGCACATATTCTGGACAAGGACAAGGTCCAGTTGCGTAGAGCAAAGCCTCTGAGTGGTGTTCAGAGGCGGAAGCGACATTTCGTCCAGGACATAATCACGCCAATGTGTTGTTACCCTTGTTTCCAGAAACTTCCATGTTGTTACACCTGCCCACGATGGATCCTGCTCTTGAGGCATTGTTGGACAGCTCTGGCCCACAGTGACTTTTCCCTATCAGTGTACACAGCCAGCCATGTCTTTTGGAGGCAGACCGTGCTCCCTGGGGGAGGCTCATAAGCTGAGGAAGCATGGTGAGGGCACGGCGTGTGACATGCGCTCACACACACGGACACCGCCCCATTGAAGCATGTCTTTCTCTTCCCTTGAGAGGTACAGCTGAGGTGCAGCAAAGCTCCTTACGTGCTCACAGTACCAACAACTTACACTTGGTGGAGATGAGATTCGAACCCTTGTCTGTAGTCTTTGCAACGTGGCAAGTATTCTGACCGTCTCAGTGGCTAGAAGATGCATAAAGCCTGGACCCTGTCTTTCCAGAACTTACAACCCACTGATCTGTTGGAAGGCAAAGGCAGCACGTTCACACAGTCTCACACTTACACGTGTTTATACAGGGGTACATGCTCATATCAATGACACACACGGGGTTGTTATTCAGCGTCAATTCTGCAAGTGTGGAGACTTCCACTGACCACTGAGAAAAGAAGTTGGAGCAGCGTCCCAGAGGCCCCCGCCGGGACAGGAGTCGGCCTCCCAGCTTCTTCATGCTGTAGGACTGAGCTGGCTGCCTGTCAGGTTGCGTGCAGGCACGCAGGCGGGCAGGGCACAGAGCCTAGGAGCCACCTGTTACAGAAGTTCTTTGAACATTTTAACGATGGAGTCAGCAACACCTGTGCATACCTCTTGACTCTCAGCCCTGTGCACACTCACTCTTGCACACTGAAGTTCATATTCCCACATAGATTCATTCATGAGCCTTCAAATGAGGCCACCACACAACACACACTGACACACCATAACATGCTGTCAATCACCCTGAAATACGTCTTCACACACCCACACACACTCACACACACACAGGTACTCACGCACATGCTCACATTATAATTTTTGCTCATGGGCATGGCCCCAGAACATACAGTCCAGACCCTTTGCGAGGCTTCTGCAACATTCCAGGAGATTATCCGCCCATTGACCTTGAGGATACTTGCAAGCACAAAGATCCCCAGATGAAGGGCATGATGCTGAGGCCTTCCAAAGAAAGTGTGCCTTCCTCAGGGAAGAATATACTTACATCTTCCGAACAAAGAAATTTCCTAGAAGGTAGTATGGTGCAAGAAAGAGAACTCATACCCATCCTGGAGGGTGGCACACTTGGATTCAAAACCTCTCTTCCCTACTTTTTCCTTAAGTAACCATAGCGAACATCAACTTTCTAAGGTGTAACATGAGAATAGCTCAAACTTCAAGTCCTGAATTACAAACTCGAACAGAGATTCTGACAGGCAGTGGAGGCCTGCCCCTCCCTCATCCCCCAACCACAAGCACCCTGGGAAAGTGAGGGCATCTCTCACCGACCCAGAGGCTGGGCACACATCCTGCCGTGCCCCAGAGGATCCCCAGATGGCGATGGATTTCAGCAGAGAGACTCTAACTCCAAGCACCAGGAGTCCTTTTTCCGGAGCCCTGTCTTTTGATGCGGCCGGCCCCAGAGGGTCAGCTCGGCGTTCCCCTGCATATGTGAGCATGGACCGTGGACTGGTGTTCCATCACAGATGCCTGGCACAGAAGATGCAGTGGGCTTAGCCTGTGCCCAGGTCTGCTGAGACCTCCTTGGTCCCAATTGTCCCTTTTGCCTTAGTGTGTGTGTGTGGTGTGTGTGTGTGTGTGTGTGTGTGTGTGTGTGTGTACATGAGAGACAGGGCATTGGTGAAAGAGAAAGAGCGATGCTAACGAAAGTCAGGGAACAGTACCATTCCCAAAGCCCAGGACAGGTGTTTAGTTGTACCTGTGGCTTCTAGAGGACAAGTTCCTTCTGTCCTGTGGTGGTAGAAGCAATACTATGTAATGCATGCTTGAGATAGCAGATTCCACACCCAAAAATAATCTGTTCAGGGTAGTGAGGGCTTAGGCCAGAAAAGATGGACAGGATGTAACACCGAAACTCATGGATCTTCAGATGTTCACATTTTCTCTAGTTACGCAGGCGTTGCTACTGCCACAACTGGGTTTGTGTTCTTCAGCGAATCCAAGCCAAACCATTGAAATGTTTCTACAGAGTTGGAAGGAGCAGGCGGAGAAGTGGATGTGAAGAAGTTTAGGGACCAGGGAGGCTCTGGCCCTCCTTGCTGACCACCGTTCCCAGCACCTGGTGCATTGTGTGAGCTCACTAGGTCTTGATGAATTATTAGTTATCCCAGGTAACCTGCCCCACGTGGCCTTGCTTCTCTGCTATTAGGGACCTGAGCTGAAATCCCTCTCCAAGCCTATCAGGGTTGCTTCTGTCAGAGTGACAACAGGCAGAAGGGGTTCTTCTCCCGGGAAGGCCTGGGATCCTCTGGCTTTCCCTCGGGGCCGAGCCCATGCATAGCCTGCCCTTCCGGTGAGTCCCAGAGGAGACACCATTGATTTCCAAGGCTGTCTTCTCGTGCTGCAGTGTGAATTCCCAAGATCTAGGGATACTGTAGGCCTTTCAGCTGAGCTGTGGCTAAATTCCAGGTGTGAGAATGAAACGTGCCATCCTCAGGACTAGCTTGCCGATTTCCATTTCTGTCAGTCAAGGTCTTAGGACACTGGTAGCAAGTGCCACTACTTGCCTTCAAATGTGGGCAACGACCTACTCCCTACTTCTAAGAGTGTGCTTTGCCCCAGCTTTCAGAGCCCGACTCCACGGAGCACCGAACCATCGTTGGGCCCTTATTCTCTGCCCAACAGTGTGCACATACTTACACATGTTGTCCAAAATAAGCCTTTCAGCTGACGTGCAGAATGAGGTTATCCTGTTGAGGAGATGAGGAAACTGAGGCTCAAAGATGTTAAGTGCCCAAGGTCACCCAGCTGGTGATGATCAGAGCCCCAGTCGGAACACTAATTGGGGAAATATTTAAGATATCTTTCATCCTTTGATGGATGTTGTTTCAACCTTTTCAACCTACTCCCTGCCCTGAGGCATCCCTCTTCCTTCAGGAGTCTCTAAGGGGAAGGGGAAGCAGGCATCAGGCCTGAAGCCCTGGGAGATCAGTTTCCAGGAGCCAGACCAGGTGACTCATCCAGCAGCTCATGACAGGTCAAAGTTTCTTAGCTCCCCAGCCTCTCCACCTTATGATAATCATTTCCCTAGGAAGCCTGCAGTGTGGGTGACTTATACACCTGTAAGAGAGATACGTTCTGTCAACAGTAACCGCCCAGTTTCTGTGAATGAAGACTAATGTTTTGCTCACCAAGAGGCAGGACACAGAGCTGCAGCCCCCATTTTTTTTTATATTACAACAGGTGAAAAATCAAAGCGGCTTGCCCAGGTTTGTTTCCAGTTCAGGCTGAATGTGGCTCTGAGTCTAGGTTAAGTCAAGGTCCCAACTTTGCTGACTTTACAGGGTCTCCCAAAGGGCCACTCACCGCTCAGTAGTCGTTTCTCTTCCAACAAGGCTCGCTGTGTACGCTGCTCGGCCCACCCCTTCTCTCACCTACTGGAATATCCTGGACAATTACCCTCACCGCTCCCACACCCAGCAGTGTCCTGAATGCTTGCTTAGCAACATCCCAGATGTCAAGGTTCTAGGGCAAATGTCATGAGTGGGTTTGGAAACCCGGGGAAGCCATGGCTCGTAAGTGATGGGGAAATGGGGCCAGGGCCCGAGTGAAGGCACTGTCATCCGCAAGCGCCATCAAACCGAGAAGGAGTTTGCCTGCCCAGGATATGAGTAAAACCTTAAGTTTGAGGAAGGGCAGATGCATCCTATTGTGACTAGGGCCAAGCATGCCCCAATCGTAGGCCACCTCATGGCTTCCAAGAGGGATATGGGATGTATAAAAGGTGTGCAGTCTCAGAGCATCCCCAAAGCCTCAGCATCTCCACGTTCCAGCCCCTGGTGAACTAAGGTAAGTTGGGCAAAGGAACGCCTCTCCTGGAAGCCTGGCTCTACCTGGTCTCAAACTCTGCGGGCAGCTGGGGCTGGAGCAGTTGGTGGTTGGTCCCAAAGAAAGGCCTCGTGTGGGCATCTGTCTCCTCTGTACCATTTGGGACCCACCTCTCTTGGTCTGCAAGTCAACATCTGAAGTGTGTGGGGCGGGGGCTGAGATGGGGGTCCAGGCTGTGCGCAGAGTCCGGTGTTGAGGCTGCTGCTTGCATGTGTGGTGACACTGTTGTGCGTGACCAGGAGCTGAGCGGGGCTGGTTAGGAGAGGGTGGCACCGGTTGTGGGGCAGCGTTGCCCTGAAGGGCAAGGCCCATGCAGGGAGGCAGGAGAGCTCCTCAGGGAGCAGGGGGCAGAGGCCCAGGGAGCTCAGAACAGCAAGGACAAGAGGAGGTGGTACAGTGGCCAGGTCCTGCTCTGGGATTCGGGGACCATTGTTCCACCCCCGTGTGCTCAGTGCCTTGGGAACCATGACTTCCCTCTCTAAGATTTACTTTCTCACCAGAATTTAGAGTCGATCTAAACTGTCGTTTTGTCTCTAGATGTCTCTTTTCTATGAATTCTCTTAGAGAAGGGTTAAGATGCTCCTTTAAAATGGGCAGAAATTAAATTAAATTAAATTAAATTAAAATGGGTAAAATGAATAGAAATTTTCACTGCAAAGTAAAGGAACTGTTACAGTGGAGGTTTACTGGACTGAATGTCAATATTATGACATAGTATGAGTGTGTTTCGTGTTTGGTAATTGCAGTCATTGTTGCTTTTGTTGTGTTCATCAATTTACAATGCTTGGTATCAGTCTATTTATCTCTTGTAAAAATAAAAGTATATAAAAAAAGTAAGGACAAGGGAAAAAAAAAAAAAGAAGCTTAACGCTGAGAACAAAGTGATTTAGCTTAAGACCTATCAGAAATACTCAGGGATGAGGGCACATAGAAGCTAGACACACATTTATTTGTGTATTAAGGTCTTGGCAGTCAAAATGCTTAGCTGCCAGCAACATCGGGCTGTGAAAAATAAGTACTTGATGAATCTATAAGATGACAGGTTGTATCAGAGTCTATGTGCATTTTTCATCATTGCTTACATGGTTCATGGATAAGTGTATGAAAAACAATTTCTCTGGGTAGAAAATATTCAATCATGTAACAAGAAAGTGATAAGATTTTGTTGCTGTTGTCATTATAAAGAACCAATCAGAAAAAGTTGAGTGATAGGGAATGTCTTTTTGAGCATGAATCCTGCTGGGAAGTAGCCTCCCTCCTGGGGAAAACACCACTGGAATCTTCAGAAAGCCTCTCTGGCCACAGCAGTAGAGGGAGGGAAGATTTCCCTGAAGAATCTGTAGCAGGCAATTTTTCAATGCTTTTCTGAACGTAGTGATCACCTTCACATTCCAGCATTGCTCAGAGTCACATGGTCCAAGAAAATAGTAATCAGAGTAATAAAGAGCTCTGGAGATCTTGTGAATCAATGATGTCTGAAAAGTAAGAAAGTGCTTGCGAGTGTATTTCTATCATTAATGTGTCGGAAATGATACAAGGCGTTGATTGGTTTAATGAGAATTAATGTGAATAAACTTGAAATATAGAGCATGGCATTTTGAAGAGGCATGAAGAATGATTAAGAGCAGACACTCAAAGAAGAAATGAATCTATAAAAAACCAGCACAATGACCCTAACCCAAGCTACAACTGGTCTATATGTTCATTAATTTCCTAGTATATAAAGCATGAAATTAACATGGTTTTGATATGCTTTTCTTTAATGACTAATAATGTTGAGCATCATTTCACAGGCTTATTAACCATCTGTATATTTTCTTTGAATAGCTATCATTCAGATCTTCTGTCCACTTTTTAATTATAGGGTTTTTTTTTTATAGTTGAGTTGTAAGAGTTCTTAAAATATTCTGATTACAAGTTCCTTTGGGTATATTTGAATTGCAAATATGTTCTCCCATCCTATAAAAAAAAATGGGTAGAAATTTATTTTAAAAGTCGAAATCTTTACAAGAGTACTCAACATGTTTTGGTTCTCGTGTGTATTTGTGTGTGTGTGACCATGTGAGCACACATACACACATATATATTTACTCTCATATTTACCTGTGTATTTACACATGTTTGTCTGGAGTTTTATATGCTCATTTGATCCTTACAACAAATTTAAGAGTACAGAGAAGTTAAGTAACTTGCTCAAAGTCACACAGCTGGTTAATCTTTGAGACAGAACTCAGGTCCAAAAAAGTCATGTTCTAAATTCCACAGTATCTGCTGTGCCGTGATATTACTTTTTGTTCTCATTACCCCTGTCCTTCCTTCTTACTCTTTCCTTCTCTCTCCTCTCACTCTCTGTCTCTCTGCCTCTCTCTCCCGTTTTACGTCTTTGTTTTTCTCTCTCCCACTCCATTTCTCTTCTCCTTTCTCCCTTTTTTCCTCTCTCCCTTCTTTCCTTCCTTCCTTCCGTATTTCTTTATTTATCTCAATTAAAACCTTGCAATGGCTTACAAACTGCAGCTACAATTTATACTGTCGCACCTCATTGCACACACACACACACATTGAATCAGTGAAGGCACCAGGCCAAGGTTGAAATGGGACAGTTTTGAACGAGGCAGGAGGTTCTCCTGGGTGGAGCGTCTCTAAGGCTCCAGACTTCCTCACTTGTGTGTCTTTCCCTTTGCAGTGCACATCCAGGCCAGAATGTATCATCAAAAGCAGAAGCTGTGCTGCCCGCTACCAAAGTATTGCTGCCCTCCATCCCAGCAATGCTGCCCCCCACCAAAGTATTGCTGCCCCCCACCAAAGTATTGCTGCCCCGCACCCCAGCCATGCTGCCCACTACCAAAGTATTGCTGCCCCCCACTTCAGCAGTACTGTCCCCCTCTGCAGCAATGCTGCCCCCCAGCAAAGTACTGCTGCCCCTCACCAAAGCAGTTCTAAACTCCACCTCAGCACACCAAGCAGCCTTGCCCGCCTCCACCCAAGGGCAAGGAGCCCTCTGTCCCAAAGTGCCCACACCCTCAGCAGTGCCAGAAGTCCAAGCAGAAGTAAACCCCAGGCATGGGCCAGAGGCCAAGCTCCCTGCAGAACAGAGACCATGAAGCCCACTCCCCTGTCTCAGCCAGCCAGCTGTCAGCACCACTCACCCGCGGCTTCTGGAGGCAGCCACACTTGTGGAAAAGGCAGCACCAGGATGGGAGCTTCCTGGATCAACATTTCTTATTAATTAGCAGCTGTAATTTCCATTTAGAAAAGGATCTGGTTGTAAACCGTCTAATCTTCTTTGCTGACTTGTATACTTTGCCCTGTTGGCTGCTTGGAAACTTAAGCAGCGTGCCCGACCACGTTTTCCTAGCAAACTTCGTCTCTGCTCCAGTTTTTCAAACAATTAAACACAATTCTGCTGGCATGAATGTGTCGGTTTGATTATTTCGTCATCTTACAGTTGTTAACTCCTGCAGATTTTGTATCCTGCTGCCTAAGCAAGAGCCCTAGGAGGGCTGGGCATGTGGGTGCAGGTAGAGGAGAAGGCATGGGGAGATACACTTCTGAGCTGAAGGACATTTTCCATGGTCCTGCCAGGGTGAGGAGGAGAGATGGGCACTTCAGCTGCATGGAGACACATCCCCACATCCTTGGAAAATGAGAACAGCCTTTGGACATAGGGGAGATGATGCCCGTCTAGAAAACGGAGGTCCAGAAAGAGTAAGGGAAACCCAGCCAGGAGCTAAAGAGTAGAGTAGAGGCAAATAAATGGAAATTCAGACAATACTCCAAGGGCGTGTGGGTCAAAATGAATTGAGGACCGGGCCTGAAAAACTCTCCCACTGGTAAAAGAAAAGATGAGATTTTCTTCAAGCTAACAAAATGTGTTAGTAGGAGACAGTCTATGTAAAAATCATACATCCATCACACACATATATCCACTGTCAATAATTTTTAAAGTCATAGCACCCATTGATTCTCCAGCTTGGGGTTTCTCCTGGGCTATTTTTCTCTCACTGCCCTCTTACTTTCCATCCCCTAAATTCTTGGGGTATTAGGGTAACCGGAAAATTCAGGCCCACAGGTAAGCCAAACTTCTTCTTTCTATGACATCCACTACACCCATACCTTTCCACCGAATCCTTCTCTCACAAAAAGTCCCAAAATTGAGGTATTTGGGTCTCTTTTCCTATACCTGCCTCCCGTTTCATGTTTGTGGGCTACAAGGGAATCACTGAAAATCCACAGAAGTACCCAGGAGCCAGAAAGGAACAAAGCATAAAGTAAATGTGTGAATTATCCCCAACATAGATCACAGAGCATGGAGAATTGAGAATAAGCTAAAGACAGATGTTTTAGCATTGCTTCCATGGTTGGCTGGTCTCTTCTTCCTCCACCATCTCTGTTCATGCCCTTCAGCAAGGCTCCATCCATCTACCTGTTTATCCATCACCAATCCATCCATCTCAACCAGCCATGCCTCATTGCATCCTTGGTAAGTACCTCCTCCTCCCTTTCTTTAGAATGTGATGGGTGCTGTGGAAGCACAAACTCACACACAAGGCTCCAGGACCCTTGGTTTAATCCCTGTAAGAAAACTAAGCTCAGACTCTCAAGACAACAGATAACAATTTGACCTGATGACGTCTTATTTATGGATGAGTTGGAAGGCACAAATACCTCATTCCTGCCCTCAGAACTCAGAGGAGACAGAGAGAGAACACTGAAGGCTATTGAGGGAGGAAGAAGAACTTGGCCATCTCTGTCGTCATGGCACCCACCACGGGGCTCCCAGAACATGTCTGTCCAGGAGGAACACCGGGAGCAGGGGGGTTCAGAATGGAAGGACAGTGGCATGTGTGTAAGTAAGCAGGAGTGCGTTCCAGGACTGCGTAGAGCAGCAGCCGATGCTGCGAGTGCCAGCTGTTCCCAGGAGGCCAGCCCTCCAACGTCTCAGACCCGGTCCATGGTGTAGTGTGCACATAGCCTCTGCAGCCACCTGCACCAGTTGAACACCACAGAAAGCTGGAGGGCGCCTCCAGTTTCCAGACCTATGTGTCGTAAATATTTCCCACAGAGCGTTGCATTCAACAGAATTCAAGGACGACACACAAAATGAATTGAAAAGCTGTAGACACCTTAAGTGAACTCCCTGAAAATGATGAGCATGTTGAGCCAATCCCCACTCTCTGATACCTGAGTCCGCACAGTCTCCAGATAGCTCTTCTCTTGCCTCACATAGATGACCTTGCCCCAGAGCTCTCCTTTGTGTTCTTACTCTCTATTTCTTCACCTTCCCTCACTCAGCTGATGAAGACAAGGTTGAATTTGACACTCTGGGCTTCACTTAATTTTCTCCCCCACTAATGATCATACTGGGATGTGTGCACATGTGCTTATGTACAGACCATCATGCGAAATTTTCTTTTATCCACAACCTACTTGGCTGGGATGCCAGATGCACGCCTATGATGGACTGAATCCAGTACTTCCCTAGGCCTCACTTTACTCATCTGTATAGTGGACAGCCTGCAACCTGGGGTTGACGGGGAGGGGTCTTCAATGAGACAAAGTAAATAAATAGTAAGTAGGATGTAACACATAATAAATGTTGGATGAATGTTAGCTCTTGCTTTTATTATTATTCTCCACTCTCTGACAGAGCAGGAAGACCCTCCACTTATTACCACCATTCTGACGACATGGGCTCCACACCTTTAGTAAGAACAATGTGTGAGGGGCAGGGCACATCTTGGGCAGAAGGACAAGGACCAATTGTGTAGACCAAAGCATCTGAGGGGTGTTCACAGGCAGAAATGACATTTCATGCAGGACCTAATCACCCCATTGGGTGTTTGCCCTTTTCTTCCACAATCTTCCCCTTTGTAACACCTGCCCACGATGACTCCTGCTCCTGAGGCAGTCCTGGGCTACTCTGGCCCACAGTGACTTTTCCCTATCAATGGCCACAGCCATCCATGTCTTTTGGAGGCAGACCGTGCTCCTTGGAGGAGGTTCATAAGCTGAGGAGCATGGAAAGGGCACGGCGTGTGCCAAGGGATCACATACATACACACACATTTATCTTTACATTCATATTTCCCTGTGTATTTCTGTGTTTTGTGAGGAGTTTTATACACTTATTTATCCTTACAACAACCGTAGGAAATGTACAGAGAATTTGAGTAACTTGCTCAAAGTCACAAAGCTGGTTAATTTTTGACACAGGACTCTGAACCCAGGAAATCCTGATCAGGATTCCACCGTTTCTGCTGTGGCTGGATATTATTTTTCTTCTCTTTACCAATGTCTTTGCTCCTTCCTCTTTCCTTCTCTCTCCTCTCTCTCTCCCTCTCTGTCTCTCGCTCTCTCTCAGCTTTTTTACATCTTTCTTTGTTTTCTTCTACTTCTCTCCCTTTCTCATCTCATTTCTTGCTTTTTTGTCTGTTCCTTCTTTCGTTCCTTCCATCCACATTTCATTGTCTCAAAAAAAAGCTTGTAATGGTTTAGAAAATGTAGATACAATTTATACTGACACACCTCATTTCATGCACACACACCTTAAATCGGTGAAGCAACCTGGCGGAGGGTGAAATGGGGCAGGTTTGAAGGAGGCAGAAGGTTCTCCAGGGTCGAAAGTTTCTAAGTCTCCAGACTTCCTCCCTTGTGTGTCTTTCCCCTTGCAGTGCATATCCAGACCAGAATGTATCATCAAAAGCAGAAGCTGTGCTTCCCCCCACCAAAGTCTTTCTTCCGCTCAGCGCAGCCATGCTGCCCACTACCAAAGTATTGCTGCCCCGCACCTCAGCAATCCTGCCCACTACCAAAGTACTGATGCCCCGCACCCCAGCAATCCTGCCTACTACCAAAGTACTGCTGCCCCGCACCCCAGCAATCCTGCCAACTACCAAAGTATTGCTGCCCCGCACCACAGCAATCCTGCCCACTACCAAAGTATTGCTGCCCCGCACCCCAGCAATCCTGCCCACTACCGAAGTGTTGTTGTCCCGCACCTCAGCTGTACTGTCCACCTCCCCAGTACTTCCGCCCCCCACAAAAGCAGTGCTAGACCCCCCTCAGCACACCAAGCAGCCTTGCCAGCCTCCACCCAAGTGCAAGGTGTCCTGTGTCCCCAAGTGCCAACACAAGTTCCCACGCCAGCCACAATGCCAGATGTCCAAGCAGAAGTCATCCTTGGCCATGGGACCTAAGGCCAAGCTCCGTGGAGACCAGAGACCATGAAGCCCACTGCCCTCTCTCAGCCAGCCAGCTGTCAGCGCCCCTCACCCCCGGCTTCCGGAGGCAGCCGCACTTCGGGAAAAGCAGCACCAGGATGGCAGCTTCCTGGGTTAAGATTTCGTATTAATTAGCAGCTGCAAGTTCCATCTCAGAAAAGGATCTGCTTCTAAACCATCTAACCTTCTTTGCTGCCTTGTATCGACTTCGACCTGTCGGCTTCTTGGAAACTTAAGCAGCGTGGCCGGACATCCTTTTCTAGCACCCTTCGTTCCTACTCCAGTTTTCCCAACTATTAAACACAATTCCTTTGGCATCAATGTGTCTGTGGATTGTTTCGTCATCTTGCAGTTGTTAATTCCTGCAGATTTTGTATCCTGCTCCTCAACCCAGAGCCCTTGGAGGTCTGGGCATGAGGGTTCAGGTAGAGGAGAAGGCATTGGGAGATGCACTCCGGACTGAGGGACATTCTCCATCGATCTGCCAGGGTGAGGAAAGAGATGGGCATTTCTCACTCATGGGGCTCATCCCCACATCCCTGGAAAATGAGAACAGCCCTTGGAGAAAGAGGGAGATGAGGCCCGTCTCGAAAATGGAGGCACAGAAAGAGTAAGGGAAACCCAGCCAGGAACCAAAGAGTAGAGTAGAGGCAAATAAATGGAAATTCAGAGAACACTCCACGGGCGTGTGATCAAAAGGAATTGAGGACCGGACTTGAAAATATCTCCCAGTGGTACAAGAAAAGACCAGAGTTTCTTCAAGCTAACCAAATGTGTAAGTAGGAGCCAGCCTATGTAAATGTCATGCATCCAACGCACACACATTTCCTCTGTCAATATTTTATTAAAGTCAGAGCCCCCGTTGTTTCTGCAGCTTAGGGTTCTCCTGGGCAATAGTTCTCCCACTGCCCTCTTACTTTCCATTCCCTAAATCCTTGGGGCATTAGGGTAACATGAAATTTCAGGCCCAAAGATAAGCCAAACTGCTTCTTTCTATTACATCCACTACACACATCCCGTTCGACCAAATCCTTCTCTCACAACATAGTGCACAAAATGAGGTCTTTGCTTCTCTTTTCCTACACCTGCTTCCGGGCTACAAGGGAATCACTGAAAACCCACAGAAGTACCCCAAAGGAGTCCGAACGGAACATCCCATAAACTAAAAGTGTGAATTATCCCCAACATAGATAGCACCTCCTGTAGAATTGAGAATTAGCTAAAGAGAGAAATTTTAGCGTTGCTTACCAGCTTGGCTGGTCTCTTCCTACATCATCTCTGTTCATGCCTTTCAGCAAGGCTCCCTCCGTCTATCTCTTTATCCATCACTGATCCATCCATCCCAACCAGCAATGCATTAGTGCATGCTTGGTGAGTACCTCCCCTCCCTTTGCTTAGAAAGTGACGGGTGTTGTGGAAGCACAGACTCACACACAGGTTTCCCGATATCTTGGTTCAATATCCAAAAGAAGAGCAAGCTGAGACCCTCAAGACAACAAAGAACAATTTGCGCAGATGCCGTCTAATTCATGGATTACTTGAAAGCTACAGATACCTCATTCTTTTCGGTCCGAATTCAGAGGAGTCAGAGAGAGAACACTTAGGGCTGTTGAAGGGAGGAAGGAGAACGTGGCCATCTGTGTCGCCATGGCACCCACCACGGGGCTCCCAGAACATGTCTGTCCAGGAGGAACACCGGGAGCAGGGGGGTTCAGAATGGAAGGACAGTGGGATGTGTGTAAGTAAGCAGGAGTGCGTTCCAGGACTGCGTAGAGCAGCAGCCAATGCTGCGAGTGCCAGCTGTTCCAAGGAGGCCGGCCCTCCAACGTCTCAGCCCCGGTCCATCGTGGAGAGTGCACGTAGCCTCTGCAGCCACCTGTACCAGGTGAACACCACAGAAAGCTGGAGGGCGCCTCCAGTTGCCTGACCTATGTGTCGTAATTATTTCCCACAGAGTGTTGCATTCACTAGAACTCAAGGATGACACACCAAATGTATTGAAAAGCTGAAGACACCTTAAGTGAACTCCCTGAAAATGATGAGCACTTTCAGCCCATCCGAACCCTCTGATACTTGAGTCCGCACAGTCTCCAAATAGCTCCTCTCTTGCCTCACATACATGACCTGGCCACAGAATTCCCCTTTGGGTCCTTACTCTCTCTTTCCTCACTCTCCCTCACTCAGCAGATGAACAGAAGGTTGAATTTTGCCTCTATGGATTTCACTTTATTTGCTCCCCCACTGATAATCATACGTAGGGTGTGTGCACATGTGCTTATGTGTGGACCATCATGCGCAATTTTCTTTTATCCCCATCCTATTGGGTTTAGATCCAGATTCACCCCTATGATGCACTGAATCCCATACTTCCCCAGGTCTCGCTTTTGTCATCTGTGTAGTGTGCAGAATAAATCTTGCCACCTGGGGTTGATGGGGAGGTGTCTTCCATGAGACGATGTAAATAAATATTATGTAGGATGTAACCCATAGTAAATGTTGAATGAATGTTAGCTCTTGCTTTTATTAGTATTCCCCACTTTCTGACAGAACAGCAATACCCTCCATGTATTGCCACCAACCTGAGGACATGGGCTCCACACATTTACTAAGAAAAAGGTGTGAGGCGCTGGGCACATCTTCGGGACAAGGACAAGGTCCAGTTGTGTAGAGTAAAGCCTCTGAGTATTTTTCAAAGGTGGAAGCGACATTTCGTCCAGGACATAATCACGCTATTGTGTTGTTACCCTTGTTTCCAGAAACTTCCGTGTTGTAACACCTGCCCACGATGGATCCTGCTCTTGAGGCATTCTTGGGCAGCTCTGGCCCACAGTGACTTTTCCCTATCAGTGTACACAGCCAGCCATGTCTTTTGGAGGCAGACCGTGCTCCCTGGGGGAGGCTCATAAGCTGAGGAAGCATGGAGAGGGCACGGCGTGTGACATGCGCTCACACACACGGACACCGCCCCATTGAAGCATGTCTTTCTCTTCCCTTGAGAGGTACAGCTGAGGTGCAGCAAAGCTCCTTACGTGCTCACAGTACCAACAACTTACACTTGGTGGAGATGAGATTCGAACCCTTGTCTGTAGTCTTTGCAACGTGGCAAGTATTCTGACCGTCTCAGTGGCTAGAAGATGCATAAAGCCTGGACCCTGTCTTTCCAGAACTTACAACCCACTGATCTGTTGGAAGGCAAAGGCAGCACGTTCACACAGTCTCACACTCACACGTGTTCATACAGGGGTACATGCTCATATCAATGACACACACGGGGTTGTTATTCAACGTAAATTCTGCAAGTGTGGAGACGTCCACTGACCACTGAGAAAAGAAGTTGGAGCAGCGTCCCAGTGGCCCCCGCTGGGACAGGCGTCGGCCTCACAGTTTCTCCATGCTGTAGGACTGAGCTGGCTATCTCTCATGGTGGGTGCAGGCACGCAGGCGGGCAGGGCACAGAGCCACCTGTTAGAGAAGTTCTTTGAACATTTTAACGATGGAGTCAGCAACACCTGTGCATACCTCTTGACTCTCAGCCCTGTGCACACTCACTCTTGCACACTGAAGTTCATATTCCCACATAGATTCATTCATGAGCCTTCACATGAGGCCACCACACAGCACACACTGACACACCATCACATGCTGTCAATCACCCTGAAATACGTCTTCACACACCCACACACACTCACACACACACAGGTACCCACACACATGCTCACATTCTAATTCTTACTCATGGGCATGGCCCCAGAACATACAGTCCAGACCCTTTGCGAGGCTTCTGCAACATTCCAGGAGATTATCCGCCCATTGACCTTGAGGATACTTGCAAGCACAAAGATGCCCAGATGAAGGGCATGATGCTGAGGCCTTCCAAAGAAGTGTGCCTTCCTCAGGGAAGAATATACTTACATCTTCCAAACAAAGAAATTTCCTAGAAGGTAGTATGGCGCAAGAAAGAGAACACATACCCATCCTGTAGCCTGGCAGACTTAGGTTCAAAATCTCTCTCCCCTCCTTTTTACTTAAGTAATCTTATCCAACATAAACTTTCTAAGGTGTAACATGAGAATAGCTCAAACTTCAAGTCCTGAATTACAAGCTCGAATAGAGATTTTGACAGGCAGTGGAGGCCTGCCCCTCTCTCATCCCCCAACCACAAGCACCCTGGGAAAGTGAGGGCATCTCTCACCGACTCAGAGGTTGGGCACACATCTGGCCGTGCCCCAGAGGATCCCCAGATGGCGATGGATTTCAGCAGAGAGGCTCTAACTCCAACCACCAGCAGTCCTTTGTCCGGAGCCCTGTCTTTTGATGAGGATGGCCCCAGAGGGTCAGCTTGTCCTTACCCTGCATATGTGTGCATGGACCGCGGAGTGGTGTTCCATCACAGATGCCTGGCACAGAAGATACAATGGGTTAGCCTGTGCCCAGGTCTGCTGAGACGTCCTTGTTCCCAATTGTCCCTTTTGCCTTAGTGTGTGTGTGGTGTGTGTGTGTGTGTGTGTGTGTGTGTGTGTACACGAAAGACAGGGCTTTGGCGAAAGAGAAAGAGCGATGCTAACGAAAGTCAGGGAACAGTACCATTCCCAATGCCTAGGACAGGTGTTTAGTTGTACCTGTGGATTCTAGAGGACATGTTCCTTCTGTTCTCTGGCGGTAGAAGCAATACTATGTAATGCATGCTTGAGATAGCAGATTCCACACCCCAAAAAATCTGTTCAGGGTAGTGAGGGCTTAGGCCAGAAAAGATGGACAGGATGTAACCCCGAAACTCATGGATCTTCAGATGTTCACATTTTCTCTAGTTACGCAGGCATTGCTACTGCCACAACTGGGTTTGAGTTCTTCAGCGAATCCAAGCCAAACCATTGAAAAGTATCTACAGAGTTGGAAGGAGTATGTGGAGAAGTGGATGTGAAGAAGTTTAGGGACCAGGGAGGCTCTGGCCCTCCTTGCTGACCACCGTTCCCAGCACCTGGTGCATTGTGTGAGCTCTCTATGTATTGATGAATTATTAGTTATCCCAGGTAAACTGCCCCAGGTGGCCTTGCTTCTCTGCTGCTAGAGACGTGAGCTGAAATCCCTCTCCAAGCCTATCAGGGTTGCTTCTGTCAGAGTGACAACAGGCAGAAGGGGTTCTTCTCCCGGGAAGGCCTGGGATCCTCTGGGTTTCCCTCGGGGCCGAGCCCATGCATAGCCTGCCCTTCCAGTGAGTCCCAGAGGAGACACCATTGATTTCCAAGGCTGTCTTCTCGTACTGCAATGTGAATTCCCAAGACCTAGGGATACTGTAGGCCTTTCAGCTGAGCTGTGGCTAAATTCCAGGTGTGAGAATGAAACGTGCCATCCTCAGGACTAGCTTGCCGATTTCCTTTTCTGTCACTCAAGGTCTTAGGACACTGGTAGCAAGTGCCACTACTTGCCTTCAAATGTGGGCAATGACCTACACCCTACTTCTAAGAGTGCGCTTTGCCCCAGCTTTCAGAGCCTGACTCCACGGAGCACCAAAGCATCATTGGGCCCTTATTCTCTGCCCAACAGTGTGCACATACTTACACATGTTGTCCAAAATAAGCCTTTCAGCTGACGTGCAGAATGGGGTTATACTGTTTAGCAGATGAGGAAACTGAGGCTCCAAGATGTTAAGTGCCCAAGGTCACCCAGCTGGTGAAGATCAGAGCCCCAGTTGGAACACTAAATGGGGAATTAATTAAGCTATGTTTCATCCGTTGACGGATGTTGTTTCAACCTTTTCAACCTACTCCCTGCCCTGAGGCATCCCTCTTCCTTCAGGAGTCTCTAAGCAGAAGGGGAAGGAGGCATCAGGCCTGAAGCCCTGGGAGATCAGTTTCCAGGAGCCAGACTGGGTGACTCGTCCAGCAGCTCATGACAGGTCAAAGTTTCTTAGCTCCCCAGCCTCTCCACCTTATGATAATCATTTCCCTGGGAAGCCTGCAGTCTGGGTGACTTATACACCTGTAAGAGAGATACGTTCTGTCAACAGTAACCGCCCAGTTTCTGTGAATGAAGACTAATGTTTTGCTCAGCAAGAGGCAGGACGCAGAGTTGCAGCCCCCATTTTTGTTTATATTACAACAGGTGAAAAATCAAAGCAGCTTGCCCAGGTTTGTTTCCAGTTCAGGCTGAATGTGGCTCTGCATCTAGGTTAAGTCAAGGTCCCAACTTTGCTGACTTTACAGGGTCTCCCAAAGGGCCACTCACCGCTCAGTAGTCGTTTCTCTTACAACAAGGCTCGCTGTGTACGCTGCTCGGTCCACCCCTTCCCTCACCAACTGGAATATTCTGGACAATTACCCTCACCACTCCCACACCCAGCAGTGTCCTGAATGCTTGCTTAGCACCATCCCAGATGTCAAGGTTCTAGGGCAAACGTCATGAGTGGGTTTGGAAACTCGGGGAAGCCAGGGCTCTTAAGTGATGGGGAAATGGGGCCAGGGCCCGAGTGAAGGCACTGTCATCCCCAAGCGCTATGAAACCGAGAAGGAGTTTGCCAGCCCAGGATATGAGTAAAACCTTAAGTTTGAGGAAGGGCAGATGCATCTTATTGTGACTAGGGCCAAGCATGCCCCAATCGTAGGCCACCTCATGGTTTCCAAGAGGGATATGGGATGTATAAAAGGTGTGCAGTCTCAGAGCATCCCCAAAGCCTCAGCATCTCCACGTTCCAGCCCCTGGTGAACTAAGGTAAGTTGGGCAAAGGAACGCCTCTCCTGGAAGCCTGGCTCTACCTGGTCCCAAACTCTGTGGGCAGCTGGTGCTGGAGCACTTGGTGGTTGGCCCCAAAGAAAGGCCTCGTGTGGGCGTCTGTCTCCTCCGTACCATTTGGGACCCACCTCTGTTGGGCTGCAAGTCAACATCTGAAGTGTGTGGTGCGGGGGCTGAGATGTGAGTCCAGAGTTTTTGCAGAGTCCGGTGTTAAGGCTCCTGCTGGTGTGTGTGGTGATGTTGTTGTGCGTGACCAGGAGCTGAGCGGGGCTAGTGAGGAGAGGGTGGCACCGGCTCTGGGGCAGCGCTGCCCTGAAGGGCAAGGCCCATGCAGGGAGGCAGGAGAGCTCCTCAGGGAGCAGGGGGCAGAGGCCCAGGGAGCTCAGAGCAGCAAGGACAAGAGGAGGTGGTACAGTGGCCAGGTCCTGCTCTGGGATTTGGGGACCATTGTTCCACCCCCCTGTGCTCAGTGCCTGGGGAACCATGACTTCCCTCTCTAAGATTTGCTTTCTCACCAGAATTTAGAGTCGATCTAAACCGTCGTTTTGTCTCTAGATGCCTGTTTTCTATGAATTCTCTTAGAGAGGGGTTAAAATGCTCCTTTAAAATGGGTAGAAATTAAATTAAATTAAATTAAAATGGGTAAAATGAATAGAAATTTTCACTGCATAGTAAAGGAGCTGTTACAGTGGAGGATTACTGGACTGAATGTCAATATTATGACATAGTATGAGTGTGTTTCGTGTTTGGTAATTGCAGTCATTGTTGCTTTTGTTGTGGTCATCCATTTACAATGCTTGGTATCAGTCTATTTATCTCTTGTAAAAATAAAAGTATAAAAAAAAAGTAAGGACAAGGGAAAAAAAAAAAAGAAGCTTAACGCTGAGAACAAAGTGATTTAGCTTAAGACCTATCAGAAATACTCAGGGATGAGGGCACATAGAAGCTAGACACACATTTATTTGTGTATTAAGGTCTTGGCAGTCAAAATGCTTAGTTGCCAACAACATTGGGCTGTGAAAAATAAGTACTTGATGAATCGATAAGATGACAGGTTGTATCAGAGTCTATGTGCATTTTTCATCATTGCTTACATGGTTCATGGATAAGTGTATGAAAAACAATTTCTCTGGGTAGAAAATATTCAATCATGTAACAAGAAAGTGATAAGATTTTGTTGCTGTTGTCATTATAAAGAACCAATCAGAAAAAGTTGAGTGATAGGGAATGTCTTTTTGAGCATGAATCCTGCTGGGAAGTAGCCTCCCTCCTGGGGAAAACACCACTGGAATCTTCAGAAAGCCTCTCTGGCCACAGCAGTAGAGGGAGGGAAGATTTCCCTGAAGAATCTGTAGCAGGCAATTTTTCAATGCTTTTCTGAACGTAGTGATCACCTTCACATTCCAGCATTGCTCAGAGTCACATGGTCCAAGAAAATAGTAATCAGAGTAATAAAGAGGTCTGGAGATCTTGTGAATCAATGATGTCTGAAAAGTAAGAAAGTGCTTGCGAGTGTATTTCTATCATTAATGTGTCGGAAATGATACAAGGCGTTGATTGGTTTAATGAGAATTAATGTGAATAAACTTGAAATATAGAACATGGCATTTTGAGGAGGCATGAAGAATGATTAAGAGCAGACACTCAAAGAAGAAATGAATCTATAAAAAAACAGCAAAATGACCCTAACCCAAGCTACAACTGGTCTATATGTTCATTAATTTCCCAGTATATAAAGCATGAAGTTAACACGGTTTTGATATGCTTTTCTTTAATGACTAATAATGTTGAGCATCTTTTCACAGGCTTATTAACCATCTGTATATTTTCTTTGAATAGCTATCATTCAGATCTTCTGTCCACTTTTTAATTATAGGGTTTTTTTTTATAGTTGAGTTGTAAGAGTTCTTAAAATATTCTGATTACTATTTCCTTTGGGGATATTTGAATTGCAAATATATTCTCCCATCCTATAAAAAAAAATGGGTAGAAATTTATTTTAAAAGTCGAAATCTTTACAAGAGTACTCAACATGTTTTGCTTCTCATGTGTGTTTGTGGGTGTGTGTGACCACGTGAGCTCACATACACACATATATATTTACATTCATATTTACCTGTGTATTTACACATGTTTGTCTGGAGTTTTATATGCTCATTTGATCCTTACAACAACTTTAAGAGTACAGAGAAGTTAAGTAACTTGCTCAAAGTCACACAGCTGGTTAATTTTTGAGACAGGACTCAGGTCCAAGAAAGTCATGTGCTAAATTCCACAGTATCTGCTGTGCCGTGATATTACTTTTTGTTCTCATTACCCCTGTCCTTCCTTCTTACTCTTTCCTTCTCTCTCCTCTCACTCTCTGTCTCTCTGCCTCTCTCTCCCGTTTTACGTCTTTGTTTTTCTCTCTCCCACTCCATTTCTCTTCTCCTTTCTCCCTTTTTTCCTCTCTCCCTTCTTTCCTTCCTTCCTTCCGTATTTCTTTATTTATCTCAATTAAAACCTTGCAATGGCTTACAAACTGCAGCTACAATTTATACTGTCGCACCTCATTGCACACACACACACACATTGAATCAGTGAAGGCACCAGGCCAAGGTTGAAATGGGACAGTTTTGAACGAGGCAGGAGGTTCTCCTGGGTGGAGCGTCTCTAAGGCTCCAGACTTCCTCACTTGTGTGTCTTTCCCTTTGCAGTGCACATCCAGGCCAGAATGTATCATCAAAAGCAGAAGCTGTGCTGCCCGCTACCAAAGTATTGCTGCCCTCCATCCCAGCAATGCTGCCCCCCACCAAAGTATTGCTGCCCCCCACCAAAGTATTGCTGCCCCGCACCCCAGCCATGCTGCCCACTACCAAAGTATTGCTGCCCCCCACTTCAGCAGTACTGTCCCCCTCTGCAGCAATGCTGCCCCCCAGCAAAGTACTGCTGCCCCTCACCAAAGCAGTTCTAAACTCCACCTCAGCACACCAAGCAGCCTTGCCCGCCTCCACCCAAGGGCAAGGAGCCCTCTGTCCCAAAGTGCCCACACCCTCAGCAGTGCCAGAAGTCCAAGCAGAAGTAAACCCCAGGCATGGGCCAGAGGCCAAGCTCCCTGCAGAACAGAGACCATGAAGCCCACTCCCCTGTCTCAGCCAGCCAGCTGTCAGCACCACTCACCCGCGGCTTCTGGAGGCAGCCACACTTGTGGAAAAGGCAGCACCAGGATGGGAGCTTCCTGGATCAACATTTCTTATTAATTAGCAGCTGTAATTTCCATTTAGAAAAGGATCTGGTTGTAAACCGTCTAATCTTCTTTGCTGACTTGTATACTTTGCCCTGTTGGCTGCTTGGAAACTTAAGCAGCGTGCCCGACCACGTTTTCCTAGCAAACTTCGTCTCTGCTCCAGTTTTTCAAACAATTAAACACAATTCTGCTGGCATGAATGTGTCGGTTTGATTATTTCGTCATCTTACAGTTGTTAACTCCTGCAGATTTTGTATCTTGCTGCCTAAGCAAGAGCCCTAGGAGGGCTGGGCATGTGGGTGCAGGTAGAGGAGAAGGCATGGGGAGATGCACTTCTGAGCTGAAGGACATTTTCCATGGTCCTGCCAGGGTGAGGAGGAGAGATGGGCACTTCAGCTGCATGGAGACACATCCCCACATCCTTGGAAAATGAGAACAGCCTTTGGACACAGGGGAGATGATGCCCGTCTAGAAAACGGAGGTCCAGAAAGAGTAAGGGAAACCCAGCCAGGAGCTAAAGAGTAGAGTAGAGGCAAATAAATGGAAATTCAGACAATACTCCAAGGGCGTGTGGGTCAAAATGAACTGAGGACCGGGCCTGAAAATCTCTCCCACTGGTAAAAGAAAAGATGAGATTTTCTTCAAGCTAACAAAACGTGTTAGTAGGAGACAGTCTATGTAAAAATCATACATCCATCACACACATATATCCACTGTCAATATTTTTTAAAGTCATAGCACCCATTGATTCTCCAGCTTGGGGTTTCTCCTGGGTTATATTTCTCTTACTGCCCTCTTACTTTCCATTCCCTAAATTCTTGGGGTATTAGGGTAACTGGAAAATTCAGGCCCATAGGTAAGCCAAACTTCTTCTTTCTATTACATCCACTACACGCATACCATTCCACCGAATCCTCCTCTCACAAAAAGTCCCAAAATTTAGGTATTTGGGTCTCTTTTCCTATACCTGCCTCCCGTTTCATGTTTGTGGGCTACAAGGGGATCACAGAAAATCCACAGAAGTACCCAAAGGAGCCAAAAAGGAACAAAGTATAAAGTAAAATTGTGAATTATCGCCAACATAGATCACAGAGCATGTAGAATTCAGAATAAGCTAAAGACAGATGTTTTAGCATTGCTTCCATGGTTGGCTGGTCTCTTCTTCCTCCACCATCTCTGTTCATGCCCTTCAGCAAGGCTCCATCCATCTACCTGTTTATCCATCACCAATCCATCCATCCCAACCAGCAATGCATCATCGCATCCTTGGTAAGTACCTCCTCCTCCCTTTCTTTAGAATGTGATGGGTGCTGTGGAAGCACAAACTCACACACAAGGCTCCAGGACTCTTGGTTTAATCCCTGTAAGAAAACCAAGCTCACACCCTCAAGACAACAGAAAACAAGTTGACCGGAAGACGTCTTATTCATGGATGACTTGGAAGGCACAAATACCTCATTCCTGCCCTCAGAACTCAGAGGAGACAGAGAGAGAACACTGAAGGCTGTTGAGGGAGGAAGGAGAACTTGGCCATCTCTGTCATCATGGCACCCACCATGGGGCTCCCAGAACATTGTCCAGGAGGAACACGGGGAGAAGGGGGGCTCAGAATGGAAGGACAGTGGGATGTGTGTAAGTAAGCAGGAGTGCGTTTCAGGACTGCGTAGAGCAGCAGCCGATGCTGCGAGTGCCAGCTGTTCCCAGGAGGCCAGCCCTGCAACGTCTTATCCCCGGTCCATGGTGGAGAGCGCACATAGCCTCTGCAGCCACCTGCACCAGTTGAACACCACGGAAAGCTGGAGGGCCCCTCCAGTTTCCAGACTTATGTGTCGTAAATATTTCCCACAGAGCGTTGCATTCAACAGAACTCAAGGATGACACACAAAATGAATTGAAAAGCTGTAGACACCTTAAGTGAACTCCCTGAAAATGATGAGCACTTTGAGCCAATCCCCACCTTCTGATACCTGAGTCCGCACAGTCTCCAAATAGCTCCTCTCTTGCCTCACATACATGACCTTGCCCCAGAACTCTCCTTTGGGTTCTTACTCTCTATTTCCTCACCTTCCCTCACTCAGGTGATAAAGACAAGTTTCAATTTGACACTCTGGGCTTCACTTAATTTTCTCCCCCACTAATGATCATACTGGGATGTGTGCACATGTGCTTATGTGCAGACCATCTTTTTTTTTTTTTTTTTTTTAACATCTTTATTGAAGTATAATTGCCTTACAATAGTGTGTTAGCTTCTGGCTTATAACAAAGTGAATCAGTTATACATATACAATATGTTCCCATTTCTCTTCCCTCTTGCATCTCCCTCCCTCCCACCCTCCCCATCCCACCCCTCTAGGTGGTCACAAAGCACCGAGCTGATCTCCCTGTGCTATGCGGCTGCTTCCCAGTAGCTATCTATTTTACATTTGGTAGTGTATATATGTCCATGACACTCTCTTACCCTGTCACATCTCACCCCACCCCCTCCCCATATCCTCAAGTCCATTCTCTAGTAGGTCTGTGTCTTTATTCCCGTCTTGCCACTAGGTTCTTCATGGCCTTTTTTTTTTTTTTCTTTCCTTAGATTCCGTATATATGTGTTAGCATACTGTATTTGTTTTTCTCTTTCTGACTTACTTCACTCTGTATGACAGACTCTAACTCCATCCACCTCATTACAAATACCTCCATTTCATTTCTTTTTATGGCTGAGTAATATTCCATTGTATATATGTGCCACATCTTCTTTATCCATTCGTCTGTCGATGGACATTCAGGTTGCTTCCAGGTCCTGGCTATTGTAAATAGAGCTTGTGCAGACCATCTTGCAGAATTTTCTTTTATCCCCATCCTACTGGGTTGGGATGCCAGGTGCACGCCTATGATGGACTGAATCCAATACTTCTCTAGGCCTCACTTTACTCATCTGTATAGTGGACAGAATAACACCTGCATCCTGGGTTTGACGGGGAGGGGTCTTCAATGAGACAAAGTAAATAAATAGTAAGTAGGATGTAACACATAGTAAATGTTGGATGAATGTTAGCTCTTGCTTTTATTATTATTCTCCACTTTCTGACAGAGCAGCAAGACCCTCCACTCATTACCACCAACCTGAAGACATGGACTCCACACCTTTAGTAAGAACAATGTGTGAGGGGCAGGGCACATCTTGGGGACAAGGACAAGGACCAATTGTGTAGACCAAAGCATCTGAGGGGTGTTCACAGGCGGAAATGACATTTCGTGCAGGACCTAATCACCCCATTTGGTGGTTGCCCTTTTCTTCCACAATCTTCCCCTTTGTAACACCTGCCCACGATGATTCCTGCTCCTGAGGCAGTCCTGGGCAACTCTGGCCCACAGTGACTTTTCCCTATCAATGGCCACAGCCATCCATGTCTTTTGGAGGCAGTCCGTGCTCCTTGGAGGAGGCTCATAAGCTGAGGAGCATGGGGAGGGCACGGCGTGTGCCAAGGGATCACAGACATACACACACATTTATCTTTACATTCATATTTCCCTGTGTATTTCTGTGTTTTGTGAGGAGTTTTATACGCTTATTTATCCTTACAACAACCGTAGGAAATGTACAGAGAAGTTGAGTAACTTGCTCAAAGTCACAAAGCTGGCTAATTTTTGACCCAGGACTCTGAACCCAGGAAATCCTGATCAGGATTCCACCGTTTCTGCTGTGGCTGGATATTACTTTTTGTTCTCTTTACCCATGTATTTGCTCCTTCCTCTTTCCTTCTCTCTCCTCTCTCTCTCCCTCTCTGTCTCTCGCTCTCTCAGCTTTTTTACATCTTTCTTTGTTTTCTTCTACTTCTCTCCCTTTCTCATCTCATTTCTTGCTTTTTTGTCTGTTCCTTCTTTCGTTCCTTCCATCCACATTTCTTTGTCTCAGAAAAAAGCTTGTAATCGTTTAGAAAAAGTAGATACAATTTATACTGACACACCTCATTGCATACACACACACACCTTAAATCGGTGAAGCAACCTGGCGGAGGGTGAAATGGGGCAGGTTTGAAGGAGGCAGAAGGTTCTCCAGGGTCGAAAGTTTCTAAGTCTCCAGACTTCCTCACTTGTGTGTCTTTCCCCTTGCAGTGCACATCCAGACCAGAATGTATCATCAAAAGCAGAAGCTGTGCTTTCCCCCACCAAAGTCTTTCTTCCGCTCAGCGCAGCCATGCTGCCCACTACCAAAGTATTGCTGCCCCGCACCTCAGCAATCCTGCCCACTACCAAAGTACTGATGCCCCGCACCCCAGCAATCCTGCCTACTACCAAAGGATTGCTGCCCCGCACCCCAGCAATCCTGCCCACTACCAAAGTATTGCTGCCCTGCACCCCAGCAATCTTGCCCACTACCAAAGTATTGTTGTCCCGCACCTCAGCAGTACTGTCCACCTCCCCAGTACTTCCGCCCCCCACCAAAGCAGTGCTAGACCCCCCTCAGCACACCAAGCAGCCTTGCCAGCCTCCACCCAAGTGCAAGGTGTCTTGTGTCCCCAAGTGCCAACACAAGTTCCCACACCCGCCACAATGCCGGATGTCCAAGCAGAAGTCATCCCTGGCCATGGGACCTAAGGCCAAGCTCCGTGCAGACCAGAGACCATGAAGCCCACTGCCCTCTCTCAGCCAGCCAGCTATCAGCGCCCCTCACCCCCGGCTTCCGGAGGCAGCCGCACTTCGGGAAAAGCAGCACCAGGATGGCAGCTTCCTGGGTTAAGATTTCGTATTAATTAGCAGCTGCAAGTTCCATCTCAGAAAAGGATCTGCTTCTAAACCATCTAACCTTCTTTGCTGCCTTGTATCGACTTCGACCTGTCGGCTTCTTGGAAACTTAAGCAGCGTGGCCGGACATCCTTTTCTAGCACCCTTCGTTCCTACTCCAGTTTTCCCAACTATTAAACACAATTCCTTTGGCATCAATGTGTCTGTGGATTGTTTCGTCATCTTGCAGTTGTTAATTCCTGCAGATTTTGTATCCTGCTCCTCAACCCAGAGCCCTTGGAGGTCTGGGCATGAGGGTTCAGGTAGAGGAGAAGGCATTGGGAGATGCACTCCGGACTGAGGGACATTCTCCATCGATCTGCCAGGGTGAGGAAAGAGATGGGCATTTCTCACTCATGGGGCTCATCCCCACATCCCTGGAAAATGAGAACAGCCCTTGGAGAAAGAGGGAGATGAGGCCCGTCTCGAAAATGGAGGCACAGAAAGAGTAAGGGAAACCCAGCCAGGAACCAAAGAGTAGAGTAGAGGCAAATAAATGGAAATTCAGAGAACACTCCACGGGCGTGTGATCAAAAGGAATTGAGGACCGGACTTGAAAATATCTCCCAGTGGTACAAGAAAAGACCAGAGTTTCTTCAAGCTAACCAAATGTGTAAGTAGGAGCCAGCCTATGTAAATGTCATGCATCCAACGCACACACATTTCCTCTGTCAATATTTTATTAAAGTCAGAGCCCCCGTTGTTTCTGCAGCTTAGGGTTCTCCTGGGCAATAGTTCTCCCACTGCCCTCTTACTTTCCATTCCCTAAATCCTTGGGGCATTAGGGTAACATGAAATTTCAGGCCCAAAGATAAGCCAAACTGCTTCTTTCTATTACATCCACTACACACATCCCGTTCGACCAAATCCTTCTCTCACAACATAGTGCACAAAATGAGGTCTTTGCTTCTCTTTTCCTACACCTGCTTCCGGGCTACAAGGGAATCACTGAAAACCCACAGAAGTACCCCAAAGGAGTCCGAACGGAACATCCCATAAACTAAAAGTGTGAATTATCCCCAACATAGATAGCACCTCCTGTAGAATTGAGAATTAGCTAAAGAGAGAAATTTTAGCGTTGCATACCAGCTTGGCTGGTCTCTTCCTCCATCATCTCTGTTCATGCCTTTCAGCAAGGCTCCCTCCGTCTATCTCCTCTATCCATCAGTGATCCATCCATCCCAACCAGCAATGCATTAGTGCATGCTTGGTGAGTACCTCCCCTCCCTTTGCTTAGAATGTGACGGGTGTTGTGGAAGCACAGACTCACACACAGGGCTCCCGACATCTTGGTTCAATATCCATAAGAAGACCAAGCTGAGACCCTCAAGACAACAAAGAACAATTTGCCCACATGCCGTCTCATTCATGGATTACTTGGAAGCTACAGATACCTCATACCTTTTGGCCAGAATTCAGAGGAGTCAGAGAGAGAACACTTAAGGGCTGTGGAAGGGAGGAAGGAGAACGTGGCCATCTGTGTCGCCATGGCACCCACCACGGGGCTCCTAGAACATGTCTGTCCAGGAGGAATACCGGGAGCAGGGGGGTTCAGAATGGAAGGACAGTGGGATGTGTGTAAGTAAGAAGGAGTGCATTCCAGGACTGCGTAGAGCAGCAGCCCATGCTGCGAGTGCCAGCTGTTCCCAGGAGGCCAGCCCTCCAACGTCTCAGCCCCGGTCCATGGTGGAGAGCGCACGTAGCCTCTGCAGCCACCTGCACGAGGTGAACACCACAGAAAGCTGGAGGGCGCCTCCAGTTGCCTGACCTATGTGTCGTAATTATTTCCCACAGAGTGTTGCATTCACTAGAACTCAAGGATGACACACCAAATGTATTGAAAAGCTGAAGACACCTTAAGTGAACTCCCTGAAAATGATGAGCACTTTGAGCCAATCCCCACCCTCTGATACCTGAGTCCGTACAGTGTCCAAATAGCTCCTCTCTTGCCTCACATACATGACCTGGGCCCAGAACTCTCCTTTTGGTTCTTACTCTCTCTTTCCTCACCGTCCCTCATTCAGCAGTTTAATAGAAGTTGGAATTTTGCCTCCCTGGGCTTCAGTTAATTGTCTCCCCCAGTAATAATCATACTTAGGGTATGTGCACATGTGCTTATGTGCGGACCGTCATGCGCAATTTTCATTTATCCCCATCGTATTGGGTTTAGATCCAGATTCACCCCTATGATGCACTGAATCCCATACTTCCCTAGGCCTCGCTTTTGTCATCTGTATAGTGTGCAGAAGAAATCCTGCCACCTGGGGTTGATGGGGAGGTGTCTTCAATGAGACGATGTAAATAAATATTAAGTAAGATGTAACACATAGTAAATGTTCAATAAATGTTAGCTCTTGCTTTTATTAGTATTCCCCACTTTCTGACAGAGCAGCAAGATCCTCCACGTTTTGCCACCAACCTGAGTACATGGGCTCCACACCTTTTTTAAGAAAATGTGTGAGGCGCTGGGCACATCTTCGGAACAAGGACAAGGTCCAGTTGCATAGAGCAAAGCCTCTGAGTGCTGTTCAGAGGCGGAAGCGACATTTCGTCCAGGACATAATCACACCATTGTGTTGTTACCCTTGTTTCCATAAACTTCCGTGTTGTAACACCTGCCCACGATGGATCCTGCTCTTGAGGCATTCGTGGGCAGCTCTGGCCCACAGTGACTTTTCCCTATCAGTGTACACAGCCAGCCATGTCTTTTGGAGGAAGACTCTGCTCCCTGGGGGAGGCTCATAAGCTGAGGAAGAATGGAGAGGGCACGGCGTGTGACAAGCGCTCACACACACGGACACCACCCCATTGAAGCATGTCTTTCTCTTCCCTTGAGAGGTACAGCTGAGGTGCAGCAAAGCTCCTTACTTGCTCACAGTACCAACAACTTACACGTGCTGGAGGTGAGATTCGAACCCTAGTCTGTAGTCTTTGCAACGTGGCAAGTGCTCTGACCGTATTACTGGCTGCAAGAAGCATAAAGCCTGGACCCCATCTTTCCAGAACTAACAACCCACTGATCCGTTGGGAAGACAAAGGCAGCACGTTCACACAGTCTCACACTCACACGTGTTTATACAGGGGTACATGCTCATAACAATGACACACACGGGGTTGTTATTCAGCGTCAATTCTGCAAGTGTGGAGACGTCCACTGACCACTGAGAAAAGAAGTTGGAGCAGCGTCCCAGAGGCCCCCGCTGGGACAGGCGTCGCCCTCCCAGCTTCTCCATGCTGTAGGACTGAGCTGACTGCCTGTCAGGGTGGGTGCAGGGACGCAGGCGGGCAGGGCACAGAGCCACCTGTTACAGAAGTTCTTTGAACATTTTAACGATGGAGTCAGCAACACCTGTGCATACCTCTTGACTCTCAGCCCTGTGCACACTCACTCTTGCACACTGAAGTTCATATTCCCACATAGATTCATTCATGAGCCCTCACATGAGGCCACCACACAACACACAGTGACACACCATCACATGCTGTCAATCACCCTGAAATACGTCTTCACACACCCTCAAACACTCACACACACACAGGCACCAACGCACATGCTCACATTCTCATTCTTGCTCATGGGCATGGCCCCAGAACATACAGTCCAGACCCTTCGCCGGGCTTCTGCAACATTCCGGGTGATTATCTGCCCATTGACCTTGCGGATATTTGCAAGCACAAAGATCCCCAGATGAAGGGCATGATGCTGAGGCCTTCCAAAGAAGTGTGCCTTCCTCAGGGAAGACTATACTTACATCTTCCGAACAAAGAAATTTCCTAGAAGGTAGGATGGCGCAAGAAACAGAACACATACCCATCCTGGAGCCTGGCAGAGCTACGTTCAAAACCTCTCTTTCCTCCTTTTTACTTAAGTAACCTTAGCCAACATAAACTTTCTAAGATGTAACATGAGAATAGCTGAAACTTCAAGGCCTGAAGTAGAAACTCGAACAGAGACACTGACAGGCAGTGGAGGCCTGTCCTCCCTCATCCCGCAACCAGAAGCACCTTGGGAAAGTGAGGGCCTCTCTCACCGACACAGAGGCTGGGCACAGATCGTACCGGGCCCCAGAGGATCCCCAGATGACGATGGATTTCAGCAGAGAGGATCTATCTCCAACCACCAGCAATCCTTTTTCCGGAGTCCTGTCTGTTGATGCGGCCATCCCCAGATGGTCAGCTCGGCCTTCCCCTGCATATGTGTGCATGGGTCCTGGCCTGCTGTTCCATCACAGATGCCTGGCACTGAAGATACAGTGGGCTTAGCTTGTGTCCAGGTCTGCTGAGACCTCCTTGGTCCCAATTTTCCCTATTACTTCAGTGTGTGTGTGTATGTGTGTGTGTGTGTGTGTGTGTGTGTGTGTATGTGTGTACTTGAGAGACAGCTTTGGTGAAAGAGAAAGAGTGATGTTAATGAAAGTCAGGGAACAGTACCATTCCCAATGCCCAGGATAGGTGTTTAGTTGTACCTGTGGCTTCTAGAGGACATTTTCCTTCGGTCCTCTGGCGGTAGAAGCAATACTATGTAATGCATGCTTGAGATAGCAGATTCCACACCCCAAAAAATCTGTTCAGGGTAGTGAAGGCTTAGGCCAGAAAAGATGGACAGGATGTAACACCGAAACTCATGGATCTTCAGATGTTCACATTTTCTCTAGTTACGCAGGCGTTGCTACTGCCACAACTGGGTTTGTGTTCTTCAGCGAATCCAAGCCAAACCATTGAAATGTATCTACAGAGTTGGCAGGAGTAGGCGGAGAAGAGGATGTGAAGAAGTTTAGGGACCAGGGAGGCTCTGGCCCTCCTTG
Organism: Balaenoptera borealis; assembly: GCF_965194805.1. Taxonomy (NCBI): domain Eukaryota; kingdom Metazoa; phylum Chordata; class Mammalia; order Artiodactyla; family Balaenopteridae; genus Balaenoptera; species Balaenoptera borealis. Next base: position 84,259,562 of record NC_138860.1, on the reverse strand, counting down.
CTGACCACCGTTCCCAGCACCTGGTGCATTGTGTGAGCTCAGTAGGTCTTGATGAATTATTAGTTATCCCAGGTAACCTGCCCCACGTGGCCTTGCTTCTCTGCTATTAGGGACCTGAGCTGAAATCCCTCTCCAAGCCTATCAGGGTTGCTTCTGTCAGAGTGACAACAGGCAGAAGGGGTTCTTCTCCCGGGAAGGCCTGGGATCCTCTGGGTTTCCCTCGGGGCCGAGCCCATGCATAGCCTGCCCTTCTGGTGAGTCCCAGAGGAGACACCATTGATTTCCAAGGCTCTCTTCTCGTGCTGCAATGTGAATTCCCAAGACTTAGGGATACTGTAGGCCTTTCAGCTGAGCTGTGGCTAAATTCCAGGTGTGAGAATGAAACGTGCCATCCTCAGCACTAGCTTGCCAATTTCCATTTCTGTCAGTCAAGGTCTTAGGACACTGGTAGCAAGTGCCACTACTTGCCTTCAAATGTGGGCAACGACCTACTCCCTACTTCTAAGAGTGTGCTTTGTCCCAGTTTTCCGAGACCAACTCCACGGAGCACCGAACCATCGTTGAGCCCTAATTCTCTGCCCAACAGTGTGCAGATACTTACACATGTTGTCCAAAGTAAGCCTTTCAGCTGACATGCAGAATGGGGTTATCCTGTTTAGCAGATGAGGAAACTGAGGCTCAAAGATGTAAAGTGCCCAAAGTCACCCAGCTGCTGAAGATCAGAGCCCCAGTCGGAACAGTAATTGGGGAATTATTTAAGATATGTTTCATCCTTTGACGGATGTTGTTTCAATCTTTTCATCCTAGTCCCTGCCCAGTGGCATCCCTCTTCGTTCTGGAATCTCTAAGTGGAAGGAGAAGGACGCATCAGGCCTGAAGCCCTGGGAGATCAGATTCCAGGAGCCAGACCGGGTGACTCGTCCAGCAGCTCATGACAGGTCAAAGTTTCTTAGCTCCCCAGCCTCTCCACCTTATGATAATCATTTCCCTGGGAAGCCTGCAGTCTGGGTGGCTTATGCACCTGTAAGAGAGATACGTACGGTCAACTGTAACCGCGCAGTTTCTGTGAATGAAGACTAAAGTTTGCTCACCAAGAGGCAGGACACAGAGCTGCATCCCCGATATTTTTGTATATTACAACAGGTGAAAAACCAAAGCGCCTTGCCCAGGTTTGTTTCCAGTTCAGGCTGAATGTGGCTCTGAGTCCAGGTTAAGTGAAGGTCCAAACTTTGCTGAGTTTACTGGGTCTCCCGAAGAGCCACTCACCGCACAGTAGTCATTTCTCTTACAACAAGCCTCGCTGTGTACGCTGATCGTCCCACACGTTCCCCCACCAACCAGAATATTCTGGAACATTACCCTCAGCCCTCCCACACGCAGCACTGTCCTGAATGCTTGCTTAGCAACATCCCAGATGTCAAGGTTCTAGGGCAAACGTCACGAGTGGGTTTGGAAACCCGAAGAAGCCAGGGCTCATAAAGTGATGGCGAAATGGGGCCAAGGCTCGAGTGAAGGCACTGTCATCCCCAAGTGCCATCAAAACAAGAAGCAGTTTGCCAGCCCAGGAGATGAGTAAAACCTGAAGTTTGAGGAAGGGCAGATGCATCCTATTGTGACTGGAGCCTAGCACGCGCCAATCGTAGGCCACCACATGGCTTCCAAGGGGATTTGAGACGTATAAAAGGTGTGCAGTCTCAGGGCATCCCCAAAGCCTCAGCATCTGCACGTTCCAGCCCCTGGTGAACTAAGGTAAGTTGGGCAAAGGAATGCCTCTCCTGGAAGCCTGGCTCTACCTGGTCCCAAAGTCTGCGGGCAGCTGAGGCTAGAGCAGTTGGTTGTTGGTCCCAAAGAGAGGCCCCGTGTGGGCATCTGTCTCCTCCGTACCATTTGGGACCCACCTCTGTTGGGCTGCAAGTCAACATCTGAAGTGTGTGGGGCGGGGGCTGCGATGGGGGTCCAGGGTGTGCGCAGAGTCCGGTGTTGAGGCTCCTGCTGGCGTGTGTGGTGACACTGTTGTGCGTGACCAGGAGCTGAGCGGGGCTGGTTAGGAGAGGGGGGCACCGGTTGTGGGGCAGCGCTGCCCTGAAGGGCAAGGCCCATGCAGGGAGGCAGGAGAGCTCCTCAGGGAGCAGGGGGCAGAGGCCCATGGAGCTCAGAACAGCAAGGACAAGAGGAGGTGGTACAGTGGCCAGGTCCTGCTCTGGGAGTCGGGGACCATTGTTCCACCCCCGTGTGCTCAGTGCCTGGGGAACCATGACTTCCCTCTCTAAGATTTGCTTTCTCACCTAGAACTTAGAATCAATCTAAACGGTCCTTTTGTCTCTAGATGCCTTTTTTCTGTGAATTCTCTTAGAGAGGGGTTAAGATGCTGCTTATAAATTGGTAGAAATCTTATTAAAAAGTCGGAATTCTTACAAGAGTATGCAACATATTTTGGTTCTCCCTTGTGTGTGTGTATGTGTATGTGTGTGTTATGTGTGTGTATGTGTGCACGTGCACACACGCACACAAATATCTTTATATTCCTATTTCCCTGTGTATTTACGTGTTTTTGTGTGGAGTTTATATGCTCATTTATCATTACAACAACCGTAGGAAATGTACAGAGAAGTTAAGTAACTTGCTCAAAGTCACAATGCTGGTCAAGTTTATTCTTTTTATTTAAAGGTTTCACATTATTTATTTATTTATTTATTTATTTATTTATGGCTGTGTTGGGTCTTCGTTTCTGTGTGAGGGCTTTCTCTAGTTGTGGCGAGCGGGGGCCACTCTTCATCGTGGTGCATGGGCCTCTTACTATCGCGGCCTCTCTTGTTGCGGAGCACAGGCTCCAGAAGCGCAGGCTCAGTAATTGTGGCTCACGGGCTTAGTTGCTCCGTGGCATGTGGGATCTTCCCAGATCAGGGCTCGAACCCGTGTCCCCTGCATTAGCAGGCAGATTCTCAACCACTGCGCCACCAGGGAAGCCCAACGCTGGTTAATTTTTGACACAGGTCTCTGAACCCAGGAAATCCTCATCTGGATTCCACCGCTTCTGCTGTGGCTGGATATTATTTTTGTTCTCTTTACCCATGTCTTTGCTCCTTCCTCTTTCCTTCTCTGTCCTCTCTCTCTCTCCCTGTCTGTTTCTCCCTCTGTCTCAGCTTTTTTTACACCTTTCTTTGTTTTCTTCTACTTCTCTCCCTTTCTCATCTCATTTCCCCCTTTTTTCTCTCCTCCTTCTTTCCTTCCTTCCTTCCATATTTCTTTGGCTCAAAAAATACCTTGCATTGCCTTAGAAAATGTAGATACAATTTATACTGACACACCTCATTGCACACACACACACCTTAAATTGGTGAAGCAAACAGGCCGAGGGTGAAACGGGGCAGGTTTGAAGGCGGCAGAAGGTTCTCCTGGGTCGAGAGTCTCTACGGCTCCAGACTTCCTCACTTGTGTGTCTTTCCCCTTGCAGTGCACATCCAGACCAGAATGTATCATCAAAAGCAGAAGCTGTGCTGCCCTGTACCAAAGCCTTGCTGCCCTCCATGCCAGCAATGCTGCCCCCCACCAAAGTATTGCTGCCCCGCACCCCAGCCATGCTGCCCACTCCCAAAGTATTGCTGCCCCGGACCTCAGCAATACTGTCTCCCTCCCCAGTGATGCTGCCTCCCACCAAAGCAGTGCTAGACCCCCCTCAGCACACCAAGCAGCCTTGCCAGCCTCCACCCAAGTGCAAGGGGCACCGTGTCCCCCAGTTCCAACACAAGTGCCCACGTCCTCCGCAATGCCAGAAGTCCAAGCAGAAGTCATCCATGGCCATGGAACCTGAGGCCAAGCTCCGTGGAGACCAGAGATCATGAAGCCCACTGCCCTCTCTCAGCCAGCCAGCTGTCAGCGCCACTCACCCCCAGCTTCTGGAGGCAGCGACACTTCGGGAAAAGCAGCACCAGGATGGCAGCTTCCTGGATCAAGATTTCATATTAATTAGCAGCTGCAAGTTCCATCTCAGAAAAGGATCTGCTTCTAAACCGTCAATATTCTTTGCTGCCTTGTATCGACTTTGCCCTGTCGGCTTCTTGGAAACGTAAGCAGCGTGGCTGGACATCCTTTCCTAGCACCCTTCGTTTCTACTCCAGTTTTCCCTACTATTAAACACAATTCTTTGGCATGAATGTGTCTGTGGATTATTTCGTCATCTTGCAGTTGTTAATTTCTGCAGATTTTGTATCCTGCTCCTCAACCCAGAGCCCTTGGAGGTCTGGGCATGAGGGTTCAGGTAGAGGAGAAGGCATTGGGAGATGCACTTCGGAGCTGAGGGATATTCTCCATGGACCTGCGAGGGTGAGGAAAGAGATGGGCACTTCTCGCTCATGGGACTCATCCCCACATCCCTGCAAAATGAGAACAGCCCTTGGAGAAAGGGAGAGATGATGCCTGTCTAGAAAACGTAGGCACAGAAAGAGTAAGGGAAACCCAGCCAGGATCTAGAGAGTAGAGTAGAGGCAAATAAATGGAAATTCACACAACACTCCAAGGGAGTGTGGTCAAAATGAATTGAGGACCGGGCCTGAAAAACTCTCCCAATGGTACAAGAAAAGACCAGAGTTTCTTCAAGCTAACCAAATGTGTAAGTAGGAGCCAGCCTATGTAAATGTCATGCATCCAACTCACACACATTTCCTCTGTCAATATTTTATTAAAGTCAGAGCCCCCGTTGTTTCTGCAGCTTAGGGTTCTCCTGGGCAATATTTCTCCCACTGCACTCTTACTTTCCATTCCCTAAATCCTTGGGGCATTAGGGTAACATGAAATTTCAGGCCCAAAGGTAAGCCAAACTGCTTCTTTCTATTACATCCACTATACACATCCCTTTCGACCAAATCCTTCGCTTACAACTTAGTGCACAAAATAAGGTCTTTGCTTCTCTTTTCCTACACCTGCCTCCGGGCTACAAGGGAATCACAGAAAACCCACAGAGGTACCCAAAAGTAGCCAGAATGGAACATCACATAAACTAAGAGTGTGAATTATCCCCAACATAGATCGCAGCCCCTGTAGAATTGAGATTTAGCTAAAGAGAGAAGTTTTAGTGTTGCTTACCTGCTTGTCTGGTCTCTTCCTCCATCATCTCTGTTCATGACTTTAGGCAAGGCTCCATCCGTCTATCTATTTATCCATCAACGATCCATCCATCCCAACCAGCAATGCGTCATTGCATGCTTGGTGAGTACCTCCCCTCCCTTTGCTTAGAATGTGACGGGTGTTTTGGAAGCACAGACTCACACACAGGGCTCCCGACCTCTTGGTTTACTATCCATAAGAAGACCAAGCTGAGATGCTGAAGACCACAAAGAACAATTTGCCCAGATGCCGTCTAATTCATGGATTACCTGGAAGCTACAGATACCTCATTCCTTTCGGTCAGAATTCAGAGGAGACAGAGAGAGAACACTTAGGGCTGTTGAAGGGAGGAAGGAGAACGTGGCCATCTGTGTCGTCATGGCACCCAGCACGGGGCTCCCAGAACATGTCTGTCCAGGAGAAATACCGGGAGCAGGGAGGTTCAGAATGGAAGGAGAGTGGGATGTGTGTAAGTAAGCAAGAGTGCGTTCCAGGACTGCGTAGAGCAGCAGCTGATGCTGCGAGGGCCAGCTGTTCCCAGGAGGCCAGCCTTCCAACGTCTCAGCCCCGGTCCATGGTGCAGAGCGCACGTAGGCTCTGCAGGCACCTGCACCAGGTGAACACCACAGAAAGCTGGAGGGCACCTTCAGTTCACTGACCTATGTGTCGTAATTATTTCCCACAGAGTCTTGCATTCACCAGAACTCAAGGATGACACACCAAATGTATTGAAAGGCTGTAGACACCTTAAGTGAAATCCCTGAAAATGATGAGCACTTTGAGCCAATCCCCACCCTCTGATACTTGAGTCCACACAGTCTCCAAATAGCTCCTCTCTTGCCCCAAATACATGACCTTCCCCAAGAACTCTCCTTTGGGTTCTTATTCTCTCTTTCCTCACCCTCCCTCACTCAGCAGATTAATAGAAGGTTGAATTTTGCCTCCCTGGGCTTCAGTTCATTTTCTCCCCCACTAATAATCATCCTTAGGGTATGTGCACATGTGCTTATGTGCGGACCGTCATGCGCAATTTTCATTTATCCCCATCCTATTGGGTTTAGATCCAGATTCACCCCTATGATGCACTGAATCCCATACTTCCCTAGGCCTTGCTTTTCTCATCTGTATAGTGTGCAGAAGAAATCCTGCCACCTGGGGTTGATGGGGAGGTGTCTTCCATGAGACGATGTAAATAACTTTTAAGTAGGATGTAACCCAGAGTGAATGCTGAATGAATGTTAGCTCTTGCTTGTATTAGTATTCCCCACTCTCTGACAGAGCAGTAAGATCCTCCATGTATTGCCAGCAATCTGAGGACATGGGCTCCACACATTTACTAAGAAAAAGGTGTGAGGCGCTGGGCACATCTTCGGGACAAGGACAAGGTGTAGTTGTGTAGAGCAAAGCCTCTGAGTGTTTTTCAAAGGCGGAAGCGACATTTCGTCCAGGACATAATCACGCCATTGTGTTGTTACCCTCGTTTCCAGAAACTTTCGTGTTGTAACACCTGCCCACGATGGATCCTGCTCTTGAGGCATTCTTGGGCAGCTCTGGCCCACAGTGACTTTTCCCTATCAGTGTACACAGCCAGCCATGTCTTTTGGAGGCAGACCGTGCTCCCTGGGGGAGGCTCATAAGCTGAGGAAGCATGGAGAGGGCACGGCGTGTGACATGCGCTCACACACACGGACACCGCCCCATTAAAGCATGTCTTTCTCTTCCCTTGAGAGGTACAGCTGAGGTGCAGCAAAGCTCCTTACGTGCTCACAGTACCAACAACTTACACGTGCTGGAGGTGAGATTCGAACCCTTGTTCGAAGTCTTTGCAACGTGGCAAGTATTCTGACCGTCTCAGTGGCTGGAAGAAGCATAAAGCCTGGACCCCGTCTTTCCAGAACTTACAACCCACTGATCCGTTGGGAAGACAAAGGCAGCACGTTCACACAGTCTCACACTCACACGTGTTTATACAGGGGTACATGCTCATATCAATGACACACACGGGGTTGTTATTCAGCGTACATTTTGCAAGTGTGGAGACTTCCACTGACCACTGAGAAAAGAAGTTGGAGCAGTGTCCCAGAGGCCCCCGCTGGGACAGTAGTCGGCCTCCCAGCTTCTCCATGCTGTAGGACTGAGCTGGCTGCCTGTCAAAGTGGGTGCAGGCACGCAGGCGGGCAGGGCACAGAGCCTAGGAGCCACCTGTTACAGAAGTTCTTTGAACATTTTAACGATGGAGTCAGCAGCACCTGTGCATACCTCTTGACTCTCAGCCCTGTGCACACTCACTCTTGCACACTGAAGTTCATATTCCCACATAGATTCATTCATGAGCCTTCACATGAGGCCACCACACAACACATACTGACACACCATCACATGCTGTCATTCACCCTGAAATACGTCTTCACATACCCACACACACTGACACACACACAGGCACCAACGCACATGCTCACATTCTCATTCCTGCTCATGGGCATGGCCCCAGAACATACAGTCCAGACCCTTCGCCGGGCTTCTGCAACATTCCGGTGGATTATCCGCCCATTGACCTTGAGGATACTTGCAAGGACAAAGATCCCCAGATGAAGAGCATGATGCTGAGGCCTTCCAAGGAAGTGTGCCTTCCTCAGGGAAGAATATACTTACATCTTCCGAACAAAGAAATTTCCTAGAAGGTAGGATGGCGCAAGAAAGAGAACACATACCCATCCTGGAGCCTGGCAGAGGTGGGGTCAAAACCTCTCTTTCCTCCTTTTTACTTAAGTAACCTTAGCCAACATAAACTTTCTAAGCTGTAACATGAGAATAGCTGAAACTTCAAGGCCTGAAGTAGAAACTCGAACAGAGAGACTGACAGGCAGTGGAGGCCTGTCCTCCCTCATCCCGCAAACACAAGCACCTTGGGAAAGTGAGGGCATCTCTCACCGACCCAGAGACTGGGCACACATCCTGCCGTGCCCCAGAGGATGCCCAGATGGTGATGGAATTCAGCAGAGAGGCTCTATCTCCAACCACCAGCAGTCCTTTGTCCAGAGCCCTGTCTGTTGATGCGGTTGGCCCCAGAGGGTCAGCTCGGCCTTCCCCTGCATATGTGTGCATGGGCCCTGGCCTGCTGTTCCATCACAGATGCCTGGCACTGAAGATACAGTGGGCTTAGCTTGTGCCCAGGTCTGCTGAGACCTCCTTTGTCCCAATTGTCCCTTTTACTTCAGAGTGTGTGTGTGTGTGTGTGTGTGTGTGTGTGTGTGTGTGTGTGTGTGTATGTGTGTACCTGAGAGACAGAGCTTTGGTGAAAGAGTGATGTTAATGAAAGTCAGGGAAGAGTACAATTCCCAATGCCCAGGATAGGTGTTTAATTGTACCTGTGGCTTCTAGAGGACATGTTCCTTCGGTCCTCTGGCGGGAGAAGCAATACTATGTAATGCATGCTTGAGATAGCAGATTCCACACCCAGAAAAATCTGTTCAGGGTAGTGAGGGCTTAGGCCAGAAAAGATGGACAGGATGTAACACCGAAACTCATGGATCTTCAGATGTTCACATTTTCTCTAGTTACGCAGGCGTTGCTCCTGCCACAACTGGGTTTGTGTTCTTCAGCGAATCCAAGACAAACCATTGAAAAGTATCTACAGAGTTGGAAGGAGTAGGCGGAGAAGAGGATGTGAAGAAGTTTAGGGACCAGGGAGGCTCTGGCCCTCCTTGCTGCCCACTGTTCCCAGCGGCTGGTGCATTGTGTGAGCTCACTACGTCTTGGTGAATTATTAGTTATCCCAGGTAACCTGCCCCACGTGGCCTTGCTTCTCTGCTGCTAGGGACCTGAGCTGAAATCCATCTCCAAGCCTATCAGGGTTGCTTCTGTCAGAGTGACAACAGCGGAAGGGGTTCTTCTCCCGGGAAGGCCTGGGATCCTCAGGGTTTCCCTCGGGGCCGAGCCCATGCATAGCCTACCCTTCCGGTGAGTCACCGAGGAGACACCATTGATTTCCAAAGCTGTCTTCTCGTGCTGCAGTGTGAATTCCCAAGATCTAGGGATACTGTAGGCCTTTCAGCTGAGCTGTGGCTAAATTCCAGGTGTGAGAATGAAACGTGCCATCCTCAGGACTAGCTTGCCGATTTCCTTTTCTGTCAGTCAAGGTCTTAGGACACTGGTAGCAAGTGCCACTAATTGCATTCAAATGTGGGCAACGACCTGCTCCCTACTTCTAAGAGTGCGCTTTGCTCCAGCTTTCAGAACCCGACTCCATGGAGCAGCGAACCATTGTTGGGCCCTTATTCTCTGCCCAACAGTGTGCACATACTTACACATGTTGTCCAAAATAAGCCTTTCAGCTGACATGCAGGATGGGGTTATACTGTTTAGGAGATGAGGAAACTGAGGCTCAAGATGTAAAGTGCCCAAAGTCACGCATCTGCTGAAGACCAGAGCCCCAGTCGCAACACTAATTGGGGAATTATTTAAGATATGTTTCATCCTTTGACGGATGTTGTTTCAACCTTTTCATCCTAGTCTCTGCCCAGTGGCATCCCTCTTTGTTCTGGAATCTCTAAGTGGAAGGGGAAGGACGCATCAGGCCTGAAGCCCTGGGAGATCAGATTCCAGGAGCCAGACTGGGTGACTCATCCAGCAGCTCATGACAGGTCAAAGTTTCTTAGCTCCCCAGCCTCTCCACCTTATGATAATCATTTCCCTGGGAAGCCTGCAGTCTGGGTGACTTATACACCTGTAAGAGAGATACGTGCTGTCAACAGTAACCGCCCAGGTTCTGTGAATGAAGACTAATGATTTGCTCACCAAGAGGCAGGACAGAGAGCTGCAGCCCCCATTTTTTGTTTATATTACAACAATTGAAAAATCAAAGCGGCTTGCCCAGGTTTGTTTCCAGTTCAGGCTGAATGTGGCTCTGCATCTAGGTTAAGTCAAGGTCCCAACTTTGCTGAGTTTACAGGGTCTCCCAAAGGGCCACTCACCGCTCAGTAGTTGTTTCACTTACAACAAGGCTCGCTGCGTACGCTGCTCAGCCCACCCCTTCCATCACTAACTGGAATATCCTGGGCAATTACCCTCACCGCTCCCACACCCAGCAGTGTCCAGAATACTTGCTTAGCACCAGCCCAGATGTCAAGGTTCTAGGGCAAACGTCATGAGTGGGTTTGGAAACCCGGGGAAGCCAGGGCTCGTAAGTGATGGGGAAATGGGGCCAGGGCCCGAGTGAAGGCACTGTCATCCCCAAGCGCCATGAAACCGAGAAGGAGTTTGCCAGCCCAGGATATGAGTAAAACCTTAAGTTTGAGGAAGGGCAGGTGCATCCTATTGTGACTGGGGCCAAGCATGCCCCAATCGTAGGCCACCTCATGGCTTCCAAGAGGGATATGGGATGTATAAAAGGTGTGCAGTCTCATAGCACCCCCAAAGCCTCAGCATCTCCACGTTCCAGCCCCTGGTGAACTAAGGTAAGTTGGGCAAAGGAATGCCTCTCCTGGAAGCCTGGCTCTACCTGGTCCCAAACACTGCGGGCAGCTGGGACTGGAGCACTTGGTGGTTGGTCCCAAAGAAAGGCCTTGTGTGGGCATCTGTCTCCTCCGTACCATTTGGGACCCACCTCTGTTGGGCTGCAAGTCAACATCTGAAGTGTGTGGGGCGGGGGCTGAGATGGGGGTCCAGGGTGTGCGCAGAGTCCGGTGTTGAGGCTCCTGCTGGCGTGTGTGGTGACACTGTTGTGCGTGAGCAGGAGCTGAGCGGGGCTGGTTAGGAGAGGGTGGCACCGGCTCTGGGACAGGGCTGCCATGAAGGGCAAGGGCCACGCAGGGAGGCAGGAGAGCTCCTCAGGGAGCAGGGGGCAGAGGCCCAGGGAGCTCAGAGCAGCAAGGACAAGAGGAGGTGGTACAGTGGCCAGGTCCTGCTCTGGGAGACGGGGACCATTGTTCCACCCCCGTGTGCTCAGTGCCTGGGGAACCATGACTTCCCTCTCTAAGAGTTGCTTTCTCACCAGAATTTAGAGTCGATCTAAGCGGTCCTTTTGGCTCTAGATGCCACTTTTCTATGAATTCTCTTAGAGAGGGGTTAAGATGCTCCTTTAAAATGAGTAGACATTAAATATTAAATTAAATTAAATTAAATTAAATTAAATTAAAATGGGTAAAATGGGTAGAAATTTTCACTGCAAAGTAAAGGAGCTGTTACATTGGAGGAATCCTGGACTGAATGTCAATATTATGACATAGTATGAGTGTGTTTCGTGTTTGGTAATTGCAGTCATTGTTGCTTTTGTTGTGGTCATCCATTTACAATGCTTGGTATCAGTCTATTTATCTCTTGTAAAAGTAAAAGAATAAAAAAAAAACTAAGGACAAGGAAAAAAAAAAAAAGAATCTTAACGCTGAGAACAAAGTGATTTAGCTTAAGACCTATCAGAAATACTCAGGAATAAGGGCACATAGAAGCTAGACACACATTTGTTTGTGTATTAAGGTCTCGGCAGTCAAAATGCTTAGTTGCCAACAACATTGGGCGGTGAAAAATAAGTACTTGATGAATCTATAAGATGACAGGTTGTATCAGAGTTTATGTGCATTTTTCATCATTGCTTACATGGTTCATGGATAAGTGTATGAAAAACAATTTCTCTGGGTAGAAAATATTCAATCATGTAACAAGAAAGTGATAAGATTTTGTTGCTGTTGTCATTATAAAGAACCAATCAGAAAAAGTTGAGTGATAGGGAATGTCTTTTTGAGCATGAATCCTGCTGGGAAGTAGCCTCCCTCCTGGGGAAAACACCACTGGAATCTTCAGAAAGCCTCTCTGGCCACAGCAGTAGAGGGAGGGAAGATTTCCCTGAAGAATCTGTAGCAGGCAATTTTTCAATGCTTTTCTGAACGTAGTGATCACCTTCACATTCCAGCATTGTTCAGAGTCACATGGTCCAAGAAAATAGTAATCAGAGTAATAAAGAGCTCTGGAGAGCTTGTGAATCAATGATGTCTGAAAAGTAAGAAAGTGCTTGCGAGTGTATTTCTATCATTAATGTGTCGGAAATGATACAAGGCATTGATTGGTTTAATGAGAATTAATGTGAATAAACTTGAAATATAGAACATGGCATTTTGAAGAGGCATGAAGAATGATTAAGAGCAGACACTCAAAGAAGAAATGAATCTATAAAAAACCAGCACAATGACCCTAACCCAAGCTACAACTGGTCTATATGTTCATTAATTTCCTAGTATATAAAGCATGAAGTTAACATGGTTTTGATATGCTTTTCTTTAATGACTAATAATGTTGAGCATCATTTCACAGGCTTATTAACCATCTGTATATTTTCTTTGTATAGCTATCATTCAGATCTTCTGTCCACTTTTTAATTATAGGGTTTTTTTTTTTTATAGTTCAGTTGTAAGAGTTCTTAAAATATTCTGATTACAATTTCCTTTGGGGATATTTGAATTGCAAATATATTCTCCCATCCTATAAAAAAAAATGGGTAGAAATTTATTTTAAAAGTCGAAATCTTTACAAGAGTACTCAACATGTTTTGGTTCTCGTGTGTGTTTGTTTGTGTTTGTGACCACGTGAGCACACATACACACATATATATTTACATTCATATTTACCTGTGTATTTACACATGTTTGTCTGGAGTTTTATATGCTCATTTGATCCTTACAACAACTTTAAGAGTACAGAGAAGTTAAGTAACTTCCTCAAAATCACACAGCTGGTTAATTTTTGAGACAGGACTCAGGTCCAAGAAAGTCATGTGCTAAATTCCACAGTATCTGCTGTGCTGTGATATTACTTTTTGTTCTCATTACCCCTGTCCTTCCTTCTTACTCTTTCCTTCTCTCTCCTCTCACTCTCTGTCTCTCTCTCCCTTTTTACGTCTTTGTTTTTCTCTATCCCTCTCCATTTCTCTTCTCCTTTCTCCCTTTTTTCCTCTCTTCCTTCTTTCCTTCCTTCCTTCCGTATTTCTTTATTTGTCTGAATTAAAACCTTGCAATGGCTTACAAACTGCAGCTACAATTTATACTGTCGCACCTCATTGCACACACACACACATTGAATCAGTGAAGGCACCAGGCCAAGTTTGAAATGGGACAGTTTTGAACGAGGCAGGAGGTTCTCCTGGGTGGAGCGTCTCTAAGGCTCCAGACTTCCTCACTTGTGTGTCTTTCCCCTTGCAGTGCACATCCAGACCAGAATGTATCATCCAAAGCAGAAGCTGTGCTGCCCGCTACCAAAGTATTGCTGCCCTCCATCCCAGCAATGCTGCCCCCCACCAAAGTATTGCTGCCCCGCACCCCAGCCATGCTGCCCACTACCAAAGTATTGCTGCCCCCCACTTCAGCAGTACTGTCCCCCTCTGCAGCAATGCTGCCCTCCAGCAAAGTACTGCTGCCCCTCACCAAAGCAGTTCTAAACTCCACCTCAGCACACCAAGCAGCCTTGCCCGCCTCCACCCAAGGGCAAGGAGCCCTCTGTCCCAAAGTGCCCACACCCTCAGCAGTGCCAGAAGTCCAAGCAGAAGTAAACCCCAGGCATGGGCCAGAGGCCAAGCTCCCTGCAGAACAGAGACCATGAAGCCCACTCCCCTGTCTCAGCCAGCCAGCTGTCAGCACCACTCACCCGCGGCTTCTGGAGGCAGCCACACTTGTGGAAAAGGCAGCAGCAGGATGGGAGCTTCCTGGATCAACATTTCTTATTAATTAGCAGCTGTAATTTCCATTTAGAAAAGGATCTGGTTGTAAACCGTCTAATCTTTGCTGACTTGTATACTTTGCCCTGTTGGCTGCTTGGGAACTTAAGCAGCGTGCCCGACCACGTTTTCCTAGCAAACTTCGTCTCTGCTCCAGTTTTTCAAACAATTAAACACAATTCTGCTGGCATGAATGTGTCGGTTTGATTATTTCGTCATCTTACAGTTGTTAACTCCTGCAGATTTTGTATCCTGCTGCCTAAGCAAGAGCCCTAGGAGGGCTGGGCATGTGGGTGCAGGTAGAGGAGAAGGCATGGGGAGATGCACTTCTGAGCTGAAGGACATTTTCCATGGTCCTGCCAGGGTGAGGAGGAGAGATGGGCACTTCAGCTGCATGGAGACACATCCCCACATCCTTGGAAAATGAGAACAGCCTTTGGACACAGGGGAGATGATGCCCGTCTAGAAAACGGAGGTCCAGAAAGAGTAAGGGAAACCCAGCCAGGAGCTAAAGAGTAGAGTAGAGGCAAATAAATGGAAATTCAGACAATACTCCAAGGGCGTGTGGGTCAAAATGAACTGAGGACCGGGCCTGAAAATCTCTCCCACTGGTAAAAGAAAAGATGAGATTTTCTTCAAGCTAACAAAACGTGTTAGTAGGAGACAGTCTATGTAAAAATCATACATCCATCACACACATATATCCACTGTCAATAATTTTTAAAGTCATAGCACCCATTGATTCTCCAGCTTGGGGTTTCTCCTGGGTTATTTTTCTCTTACTGCCCTCTTACTTTCCATCCCCTAAATTCTTGGGGTATTAGGGTAACCGGAAAATTCAGGCCCACAGGTAAGCCAAACTTCTTCTTTCTATGACATCCACTACACCCATACCATTCCACCGAATCCTCCTCTCACAAAAAGTCCCAAAATTGAGGTATTTGGGTCTCTTTTCCTATACCTGCCTCCCGTTTCATGTTTGTGGGCTACAAGGGAATCACTGAAAATCCACAGAAGTACCCAAAGGAGCCAGAAAGGAACAAAGCATAAAGTAAAATTGTGAATTATCGCCAACATAGATCACAGAGCATGTAGAATTCAGAATAAGCTAAAGACAGATGTTTTAGCATTGCTTCCATGGTTGGCTGGTCTCTTCTTCCTCCACCATCTCTGTTCATGCCCTTCAGCAAGGCTCCATCCATCTACCTGTTTATCCATCACCAAAATCCATCCATCCCAACCAGCAATGCATCATTGCATCCTTGGTAAGTACCTCCTCCTCCCTTTCTTTAGAATGTGATGGGTGCTGGGGAAGCACAAACTCACACACAAGGCTCCAGGACCCTTGGTTTAATCCCTGTAAGAAAACCAAGCTCAGGCCCTCAAGACAACAGAAAACAAGTTGACCGGAAGACGTCTTATTCATGGATGACTTGGAAGGCACAAATACCTCATTCCTGCCCTCAGAACTCAGAGGAGACAGAGAGAGAACACTGAAGGCTGTTGAGGGAGGAAGGAGACCTTGGCCATCTCTGTCGTCATGGCACCCACCACGGGGCTCCCAGAACATTGTCCAGGAGGAACAGGGGGAGAAGGGGGGCTCAGAATGGAAGGACAGTGGGATGTGTGTAAGTAAGCAGGAGTGCGTTTCAGGACTGCGTAGAGCAGCAGCCGATGCTGCGAGTGCCAGCTGTTCCCAGGAGGCCAGCCCTCCAACATCTCAGCCCCGGTCCATGGTGGAGAGCGCACATAGCCTCTGCAGCCACCTGCACCAGTTGAACACCACAGAAAGCTGGAGGGCGCCTCCAGTTGCCAGACCTATGTGTCGTAAATATTTCCCACAGAGCGTTGCATTCAACAGAACTCAAGGATGACACACAAAATGAATTGAAAAGCTGTAGACACCTTAAGTGAACTCCCTGAAAATGATGAGCACTTTGAGCCAATCCCCACCTTCTGATACCTGAGTCCGCACAGTCTCCAAATAGCTCCTCTCTTGCCTCACATACATGACCTTGCCCCAGAACTCTCCTTTGGGTTCTTACTCGCTATTTCCTCACCTTCCCTCACTCAGCTGTTAAAGACAAGGTTGAATTTGACACTCTGGGCTTCACTTAATTTTCTCCCCCACTAATGATCATACTGGGATGTGTGCACATGTGCTTATGTGCAGACCATCTTGCGGAATTTTCTTTTATCCCCATCCTACTGGGTTGGGATGCCAGGTGCACGCCTATGATGGACTGAATCCAATACTTCTCTAGGCCTCACTTTACTCATCTGTATAGTGGACAGAATAACACCTGCATCCTGGGTTTGACGGGGAGGGGTCTTCAATGAGACAAAGTAAATAAATAGTAAGTAGGATGTAACACATAGTAAATGTTGGATGAATGTTAGCTCTTGCTTTTATTATTATTCTCCACTTTCTGACAGAGCAGCAAGACCCTCCACTCATTACCACCAACCTGAAGACATGGACTCCACACCTTTAGTAAGAACAATGTGTGAGGGGCAGGGCACATCTTGGGGACAAGGACAAGGACCAATTGTGTAGACCAAAGCATCTGAGGGGTGTTCACAGGTGGAAATGACATTTCGTGCAGGACCTAATCACCCCATTTGGTGGTTGCCCTTTTCTTCCACAATCTTCCCCTTTGTAACACCTGCCCACGATGATTCCTGCTCCTGAGGCAGTCCTGGGCAACTCTGGCCCACAGTGACTTTTCCCTATCAATGGCCACAGCCATCCATGTCTTTTGGAGGCAGTCCGTGCTCCTTGGAGGAGGCTCATAAGCTGAGGAGCATGGAGAGGGCACGGCGTGTGCCAAGGGATCACAGACATACACACACATTTATCTTTACATTCATATTTCCCTGTGTATTTCTGTGTTTTGTGAGGAGTTTTATACACTTATTTATCCTTACAACAACCGTAGGAAATGTACAGAGAAGTTGAGTAACTTGCTCAAAGTCACAAAGCTGGCTAATTTTTGACCCAGGACTCTGAACCCAGGAAATCCTGATCTGGATTCCACCGTTTCTGCTGTGGCTGGATATTACTTTTTGTTCTCTTTACCCATGTATTTGCTCCTTTCTCTTTCCTTCTCTCTCCTCTCTCTCTCCCTCTCTGTCTCTCACTCTCTCTCAGCTTTTTTACATCTTTCTTTGTTTTCTTCTACTTCTCTCCCTTTCTCATCTCATTTCTTGCTTTTTTGTCTGTTCCTTCTTTCGTTCCTTCCATCCACATTTCTTTGTCTCAGAAAAAAGCTTGTAATCGTTTAGAAAAAGTAGATACAATTTATACTGACACACCTCATTGCATACACACACACCTTAAATCGGTGAAGCAACCTGGCGGAGGGTGAAATGGGGCAGGTTTGAAGGAGGCAGAAGGTTCTCCAGGGTCGAAAGTTTCTAAGTCTCCAGACTTCCTCACTTGTGTGTCTTTCCCCTTGCAGTGCACATCCAGACCAGAATGTATCATCAAAAGCAGAAGCTGTGCTTTCCCCCACCAAAGTCTTGCTTCCCCGCACCCCAGCAATCCTGCCCACTACCAAAGTATTGCTGCCCCGCACCTCAGCAATCCTGCCCACTACCAAAGTACTGATGCCCCGCACCTCAGCCATGCTGCCCACTACCAAAGTATTGCTGCCCCGCACCTCAGCAATCCTGCCCTCTACCAAAGTATTGCTGCCCCGCACCCCAGCAATCCTGCCCACTACAGAAGTATTGCTGTCCTGCACCCCAGCAATCCTGCCCACTACCAAAGTATTGCTGCCCTGCACCCCAGCAATCTTGCCCACTATCAAAGTATAGCTGCCCAGCACCCCAGCACCCCAGCAATCCTGCCCACTACCAAAGTATTGTTGCCCCGCACCACAGAAATCATGCCCACTACCAAAGTATTGCTGCCCCGCACCCCAGCAATCCTGCCCACTACGAAAGTATTGCTGCCCCGCACCTCAGCAATCCTGCCCACTACCAAAGTATTGCTGCCCCGCACCTCAGCAATCCTGCCCACTACGAAAGTATTGCTGCCCCGCACCTCAGCAATCCTGCCCACTACCAAATTGTTGCTGCCCCACACCTCAGCAATCCTGCCCACTACCAAAGTATTGCAGCCCCGCACCCCAGCAAACCTGCCCCTTACCAAAGTATTGCTGCCCCGCACCCCAGCAATCATGCCCACTACCAAAGTATTGCTGCCCCGCACCCCAGCAATCCTGCCTACTCTCAATGTATTGCTGTCCCGCACCTCAGCAATCCTGCCTACTACCAAAGTATTGCTGCCCCGCAACTCAGCAATCCTATCCACTACCAAAGTTTTGCTGCCCCGAACCTCAGCAATCCTGCCCACTACCAAAGTATTGCTGCCCTGCACCTCAGCAGTACTGTCCCCCTCCCCAGTACCTCTGCCCCCCATCAAAGCAGTGCTAGAATACCCTCAGCACACCAAGCAACCTTGCCAGCCTCCACCCAAGTGCAAGGTGCCCTGTGTCCCCAAGAGCCAACACAAGTTCCCACGCCCGCCACAATGCCAGATGTCCAAGCAGAAGCCATCCCTGGCCATGGGACTAAAGGCCAAGCACCGTGGAGACCAGAGACCATGAAGCCCACTGCCCTCTCTCAGCCAGCCAGCTGTCAGCGCCACTCACCCCCGTCTTCCGGAGGCAGCCGCACTTCGGGAAAAGCAGCACCAGGATGGCAGCTTCCTGGATTAAGATTTCGTATTAATTAGCAGCTGCAAGTTCCATCTCAGAAAAGGATCTGGTTCTAAACCGTCTAACCTTCTTTGCTGCCTTGTATCGACTTCGCCCTGTAGGCTTCTTGGAAACGTAAGCAGCGTGGCCGGACATCCTTTCCTAGCACCCTTCGTTTCTACTCCAATTTTCCCAACTATTAAACACAATTCCTTTGGCATGAATGTGTCTGTGGATTATTTCGTCATCTTGCAGTTGTTAATTCCTGCAGATTTTGTATCCTGCTCCTCAACCCAGGGCCCTTGGAGGTCTGGGCATTTGGGTTCAGGTAGAGGAGAAGGCATTGGGAGATACACTCCGGACTGAGGGACATTCTCCATCGACCTGCCAGGGTGAGGAAAGAGATGGGCACTTCTCACTCATGGGGCTCATCCCCACATCCCTGGAAAATGAGAACAGCCCTTGGAGAAAGGGGGAAATGAGGCCCGTCTCGAAAATGGAGGCACAGAAAGAGTAAGGGAAACCCAGCCAGGAGCTAAAGAGTAGAGTAGAGGCAAATAAATGGAAATTCAGAAAACACTCCATGGCCGTGTGATCAAAATGAATTGAGGACCGGAACTGAAAAACTCTCCCAATGGTACAAGAAAAGACCAGAGTTTCTTCAAGCTAACAAAATATGTAAGTAGGAGCCAGCCTATGTAAATGTCATACATCCCACGCACACACATTTCCACTGTCAATATTTTATTAAAGTCAGAGCCCCCGTTGTTTCTGCAGCTTAGGGTTCTCCTGGGCAATAGTTCTCCCACTGCCCTCTTACTTTCCATTCCCTAAATCCTTGGGGCATTAGGGTAACATGAAAATTCAGGCCCAAAGGTAAGCCAAACTGCTTCTTTCTATTACATCGACTACACACATCCCTTTCGACCAAATCCTTCTCTCACAACATAGTGCACAAAATGAAGTCTTTGCTTCTCTTTTCCTACACCTGCCTCCGGGCTACAAGGGAATCACTAAAAATCCACAGAAGTACACCACAGGAGCCAGAACGGAGCATCACATAAACTAAAAGTGTGAATTATCCCCAACATAGATAGCAGCCCCTGTAGAATTGAGAATTAGCTAAAGAGAGAAGTTTTAGCATTGCTTACCAGCTTGGCTGCTCTCTTCCTCCATCATCTCTGTTCATGCCTTTCAGCAATGCTCCCTCCGTCTATCTATTTATCCATCACCGATCCATCCATCCCAACCAGCAATGCATCATTGCATGCTTGGTGAGTACCTCCCCTCCCTTTGCTTAGAATGTGACGGGTGTTGTGGAAGCACAGACTCACACACAGGGCTCCCGACATCTTGGTTCAATACCCATAAGAAGACCAAGCTGAGACTCTCAAGACAACAAAGAACAATTTGCCCACATGCCGTCTCATTCATGGATTACTGGGAAGCTACAGATACCTCATGCCTTTTGGCCAGAATTCAGAGGAGTCAGAGAGAGAACACTTAAGGGCTGTGGAAGGGAGGAAGGAGAACGTGGCCATCTGTGTCGTCATGGCACCCACCACGGGGCTCCCAGAACATGTCTGTCCAGAAGGAACCCCGGGAGTAGGGGGATTCAGAATGGAAGGACAGTGGGATGAGTGTAAGTAAGCAGGAGTGCGTTCCAGGACTGCGTAGAGCAGCAGCCAATGCTGCGAGTGCCAGCTGTTCCCAGGAGGCCAGCCCTCCAACGTCTCAGCTCCGGTCCATGGTGGAGAGCGCACGTAGCCTCTGCAGCCACCTGCACCAGGTGAACACCACAGAAAGCTGGAGGGTGCCTCCAGTTGCCTGACCTATGTGTCGTAATTATTTCCCACAGAGTGTTGCATTCACCAGAACTCAAGGATGACACACCAAATGTATTGAAAAGCTGAAGACACCTTAAGTGAACTCCCTGAAAATGATGAGCACTTTGAGCCAGTCCCCACCCTCTGATACCTGAGTCCGCACAGTCTCCAAATAGCTCCTCTCTTGCCTCACATACATGACCTGGCCCCAGAACTCTCCTTTGGGTTCTTACTCTTTCTTTCCTCACACTCCCTCACTCAGCAGATGAACAGAAGGTTGAATTTTGCCTCTATGGGTTTCACTTTATTTGCTCCCCCACTGATAATCATACTTAGGTTGTGTGCACATGTGCTTATGTGTGGACCATCATGCGCAATTTTCTTTTATCCCCATCCTATTGGGTTTAGATCCAGATTCATCCCTATGATGCACTGAATCCCATACTTCCCCAGGTCTCGCTTTTCTCATCTGTATAGTGTGCAGAATAAATCTTGCCACGTGGGGTTGATGGGGAGGTGTCTTCAATGAGACGATGTAAATAAATATTAAGTAGGATGTAACCCATAGTAAATGTTGAATGAATGCTAGCTCTTGCTTTTATTAGTATTCCCCACTCTCTGACAGAGCAGTAAGATCCTCCATGTATTGCCAGCAATCTGAGGACATGGGCTCCACGCCTTTATTAAGAAAAAGGTGTGAGGCGCTGGGCACATCTTCGGGACAAGGAGAAGGTCCAGTTGCGTAGAGCAAAGCCTCTGAGTGGTGTTCATAGGCGGAAGCGACATTTCGTCCAGGACATAATCACGCCATTGTGTTGTTACCCTGGTTTCCAGAAACTTCCGTGTTGTTACACCTGCCCACGATGGATCCTGCTCTTGAGGCATTCTTGGGCAGCTCTGACTCACAGTGACTTTTCCCTATCAGTGTACACAGCCAGCCATGTCTTTTGGAGGCAGACCGTGCTCCCTGGGGAAGGTTCATAAGCTGAGGAAGCATGGAGAGGGCACGGCGTGTGACAAGCGCTCACACACATGGACACCGCCCCACTGAAGCATGTCTTTCTCTTCCCTTGAGAGGTACAGCTGAGGTGCAGCAAAGCTCCTTACGTGCTCACAGTACCAACAACTTACACGTGCTGGAGGTGAGATTCGAACCCTTGTCCGAAGTCTTTGCAACGTGGCAAGTATTCTGACCGACTCAGTGGCTGGAAGAAGCATAAAGCCTGGACCCCGTCTTTCCAGAACTTACAACCCACTGATCCATTGGGAAGGCAAAGGCAGCACGTTCACACAGTCTCACACTCACACGTGTTTATACAGGGGTACATGCTCATAACGATGACACACACGGGGTTGTTATTCAGCGTCAATTGTGCAAGTGTGGAGACTTCCACTGACCACTGAGAAAAGAAGTTGGAGCAGCGTCCCAGAGGCCCCCGCTGGGACAGGCGTCGCCCTCCCAGCTTCTCCATGCTGTAGGACTGAGCTGGCTGCCTGTCAAGGTGGGTGCAGGCACGCAGGCGGGCAGGGCACAGAGCCTAGGAGCCACCTGTTACAGAAGTTCTTTGAACATTTTAACGATGGAGTCAGCAACACCTGTGCATACCTCTTGACTCTCAGCCCTGTGCACACTCACTCTTGCACACTGAAGTTCATATTCCCACATAGATTCATTCATGAGCCTTCACATGAGGCCACCACACAACACACACTGACACACCATCACATGCTGTCAATCACCCTGAAATACGTCTTCACACACCCACACACACTCACACACACACAGGTACTCACGCACATGCTCACATTCTTATTTTTGCTCGTGGGCATGGCCCCAGAACATACAGTCCAGACCCTTTGCGAGGCTTCTGCAACATTCCAGGAGATTATCCGCCCATTGACCTTGAGGATACTTGCAAGCACAAAGATCCCCAGATGAAGGGCATGATGCTGAGGCCTTCCAAAGAAGTGTGCCTTCCTCAGGGAAGAATATACTTACATCTTCCGAACAAAGAAATTTCCTAGAAGGTAGTATGGTGCAAGAAAGAGAACTCATACCCATCCTGGAGGGTGGCACACTTGGATTCAAAACCTCTCTTCCCTACTTTTTCCTTAAGTAACCATAGCGAACATCAACTTTCTAAGGTGTAACATGAGAATAGCTCAAACTTCAAGTCCTGAATTACAAACTCAACAGAGATTCTGACAGGCAGTGGAGGCCTGCCCCTCCCTCATCCCCCAACCACAAGCACCCTGGGAAAGTGAGGGCATCTCTCTCCGACCCAGAGGCTGGGCACACAACCTGCCGTGCCCCAGAGGATCCCCAGATGGCGATGGATTTCAGCAGAGAGGCTCTAACTCCAAGCACCAGGAGTCCTTTTTCCGGAGCCCTGTCTTTTGATGCGGCTGGCCCCAGAGGGTCAGCTCGGCGTTCCCCTGCATATGTGAGCATGGACCGTGGACTGGTGTTCCATCACAGATGCCTGGCACAGAAGATGCAGTGGGCTTAGCCTGTGCCCAGGTC
Organism: Balaenoptera borealis; assembly: GCF_965194805.1. Classification (NCBI taxonomy): domain Eukaryota; kingdom Metazoa; phylum Chordata; class Mammalia; order Artiodactyla; family Balaenopteridae; genus Balaenoptera; species Balaenoptera borealis. Next base: position 84,236,705 of record NC_138860.1, on the reverse strand, counting down.
TGCTGAGACCTCCTTGGTCCCAATTGTCCCTTTTGCCTTAGTGTGTGTGTGTGTGGTGTGTGTGTGTGTGTGTGTGTGTGTGTGTGTGTGTGTGTGTACATGAGAGACAGGGCATTGGCGAAAGAGAAAGAGTGATACTAACGAAAGTCAGGGAACAGTACCATTCCCAATGCCCAGGACAGGTGTTTAGTTGTACCTGTGGCTTCTAGAGGACAAGTTCCTTCTGTCCTGTGGTGGTAGAAGCAATACTATGTAATGCATGCTTGAGATAGCAGATTCCACACCCAAAAATAATCTGTTCAGGGTAGTGAGGGCTTAGGCCAGAAAAGATGGACAGGATGTAACACCGAAACTCATGGATCTTCAGATGTTCACATTTTCTCTAGTTACGCAGGCATTGCTACTGCCACAACTGGGTTTGAGTTCTTCAGCGAATCCAAGCCAAACCATTGAAAAGTATCTACAGAGTTGGAAGGAGTAGGCGGAGAAGTGGATGTGAAGAAGTTTAGGGACCAGGGAGGCTCTGGCCCTCCTTGCTGACCACCGTTCCCAGCACCTGGTGCATTGTGTGAGCTCACTAGGTCTTGATGAATTATTAGTTATCCCAGGTAAACTGCCCCACGTGGCCTTGCTTCTCTGCTATTAGGGACGTGAGCTGAAATCCCCCTCCAAGCCTATCAGGGTTGCTTCTGTCAGAGTGACAACAGGCGGAAGGGGTTCTTCTCCCGGGAAGGCCTGGGATCCTCTGGCTTTCCCTCGGGGCTGAGCCCATGCATAGCCTGCCCTTCCGGTGAGTCCCAGAGGAGACACCATTGATTTCCAAGGCTGTCTTCTCGTGCTACAGTGTGAATTCCCAAGATCTAGGGATACTGTAGGCCTTTCAGCTGAGCTGTGGCTAAATTCCAGGTGTGAGAATGAAACGTGCCATCCTCAGGACTAGCTTGCCGATTTCCTTTTCTGTCAGTCAAGGTCTTAGGACACTGGTAGCAAGTGCCACTACTTGCCTTCAAATGTGGGCAACGACCTACTCCCTACTTCTAAGAGTGTGCTTTGCCCCAGCTTTCAGAGCCCGACTCCACGGAGCACCGAACCATCGTTGGGCCCTTATTCTCTGCCCAACAGTGTGCACATACTTACACATGTTGTCCAAAATAAGCCTTTCAGCTGACGTGCAGAATGAGGTTATCCTGTTGAGGAGATGAGGAAACTGAGGCTCAAAGATGTTAAGTGCCCAAGGTCACCCAGCTGGTGAAGATCAGAGCCCCAGTCGGAACACTAATTGGGGAATTATTTAAGATATCTTTCATCCTTTGACGGATGTTGTTTCAACCTTTTCAACCTACTCCCTGCCCTGAGGCATCCCTCTTCCTTCAGGAGTCTCTAAGTGGAAGGGGAACGAGGCGTCAGGCCTGAAGCCCTGGGAGATCAGTTTCCAGGAGCCAGACCGGGTGACTCATCCAGCAGCTCATGACAGGTCAAAGTTTCTTAGCTCCCCAGCCTCTCCACCTTATGATAATCATTTCCCTCGGAAGCCTGCAGTGTGGGTGACTTATACACCTGTAAGAGAGATACGTGCTGTCAACAGTAACCGCCCAGTTTCTGTGAATGAAGACTAATGTTTTGCTCACCAAGAGGCAGGACACAGAGCTGCAGCCCCCATTTTTTTTTATATTACAACAGGTGAAAAATCAAAGCGGCTTGCCCAGGTTTGTTTCCAGTTCAGGCTGAATGTGGCTCTGAGTCTAGGTTAAGTCAAGGTCCCAACTTTGCTGACTTTACAGGGTCTCCCAAAGGGCCACTCACCACTCAGTAGTCGTTTCTCTTCCAACAAGGCTCGCTGTGTATGCTGCTCGGCCCACCCCTTCTCTCACTAACTGGAATATCCTAGACAATTACCTTCACCGCTCCCACACCCAGCAGTGTCCTGAATGCTTGCTTAGCAACATCCCAGATGTCAAGGTTCTAGGGCAAACGTCATGAGTGGGTTTGGAAACCCGGGGAAGCCAGGGCTCGTAAGTGATGGGGAAATGGGGCCAGGGCCCGAGTGAAGGCACTGTCATCCGCAAGCGCCATCAAACCGAGAAGGAGTTTGCCAGCCCAGGATATGAGTAAAACCTTAAGTTTGAGGAAGGGCAGATGCATCCTATTGTGACTAGGGCCAAGCATGCCCCAATCATAGGCCACCTCATGGCTTCCAAGAGGGATATGGGATGTATAAAAGGTGTGCAGTCTCAGAGCATCCCCAAAGCCTCAGCATCTCCACGTTCCAGCCCCTGGTGAACTAAGGTAAGTTGGGCAAAGGAACGCCTCTCCTGGAAGCCTGGCTCTACCTGGTCTCAAACTCTGCGGGCAGCTGGGGCTGGAGCACTTGGTGGTTGGTCCCAAAGAAAGGCCTTGTGTGGGCATCTGTCTCCTCTGTACCATTTGGGACCCACCTCTCTTGGGCTGCAAGTCAACATCTGAAGTGTGTGGGGCGGGGGCTGAGATGGGGGTCCAGGGTGTGCGCAGAGTCCGGTGTTGAGGCTCCTGCTGGCGTGTGTGGTGACACTGTTGTGCGTGACCAGGAGCTGAGCGGGGCTGGTTAGGAGAGGGGGGCACCGGTTGTGGGGCAGCGCTGCCCTGAAGGGCAAGGCCCATGCAGGGAGGCAGGAGAGCTCCTCAGGGAGCAGGGGGCAGAGGCCCATGGAGCTCAGAACAGCAAGGACAAGAGGAGGTGGTACAGTGGCCAGGTCCTGCTCTGGGATTCGGGGACCATTGTTCCACCCCCGTGTGCTCAGTGCCTGGGGAACCATGACTTCCCTCTCTAAGATTTACTTTCTCACCAGAATTTAGAGTCGATCTAAACCATCGTTTTGTCTCTAGATGCCTCTTTTCTATGAATTCTCTTAGAGAGGGGTTAAGATGCTCCTTTAAAATGGGTAGAAATTAAATTAAATTAAAATGGGTAAAATGAATAGAAATTTTCACTGCAAAGTAAAGGAGCTGTTACAGTGGAGGATTACTGGACTGAATGTCAATATTATGACATAGTATGAGTGTGTTTCATGTTTGGTAATTGCAGTCATTGTTGCTTTTGTTGTGGTCATCCATTTACAATGCTTGGTATCAGTCTATTTATCTCTTGTAAAAATAAAAGTATAAAAAAAAAGTAAGGACAAGGGAAAAAAAAAAAAAGAAGCTTAACGCTGAGAACAAAGTGATTTAGCTTAAGACCTATCAGAAATACTCAGGGATGAGGGCACATAGAAGCTAGACACACATTTGTTTGTGTATTAAGGTCTCGGCAGTCAAAATGCTTAGTTGCCAGCAACATCCGGCTGTGAAAAATAAGTACTTGATGAATCTATAAGATGACAGGTTGTATCAGATGTTATGTGCATTTTTCATCATTGCTTACATGGTTCATGGATAAGTGTACGAAAAACAATTTCTCTGGGTAGAAAATATTCAATCATGTAACAAGAAAGTGATAAGATTTTGTTGCTGTTGTCATTATAAAGAACCAATCAGAAAAAGTTGAGTGATAGGGAATGTCTTTTTGAGCATGAATCCTGCTGGGAAGTAGCCTCCCTCCTGGGGAAAACACCACTGGAATCTTCAGAAAGCCTCTCTGGCCACAGCAGTAGAGGGAGGGAAGATTTCCCTGAAGAATCTGTAGCAGGCAATTTTTCAATGCTTTTCTGAACGTAGCGATCACCTTCACATTCCAGCATTGCTCAGAGTCACATGGTCCAAGAAAATAGTAATCAGAGTAATAAAGAGGTCTGGAGATCTTGTGAATCAATGATGTCTGAAAAGTAAGAAAGTGCTTGCGAGTGTATTTCTATCATAAATGTGTCGGAAATGATACAAGGCGTTGATTGGTTTAATGAGAATTAATGTGAATAAACTTGAAATATAGAACATGGCATTTTGAAGAGGCATGAAGAATGATTAAGAGCAGACACTCAAAGAAGAAATGAATCTATAAAAAACCAGCACAATGACCCTAACCCAAGCTACAACTGGTCTATACGTTCATTAATTTCCTAGTATATAAAGCATGAAGTTAACATGGTTTTGATATGCTTTTCTTTAATGACTAATAATGTTGAGCATCATTTCACAGGCTTATTAACCATCTGTATATTTTCTTTGTATAGCTATCATTCAGATCTTCTGTCCACTTTTTAATTATAGGGTTTTTTTTTATAGTTGAGTTGTAAGAGTTCTTAAAATATTCTGATTACAATTTCCTTTGGGGATATTTGAATTGCAAATATATTCTCCCATCCTATAAAAAAAAATGGGTAGAAATTTATTTTAAAAGTCGAAATCTTTACAAGAGTACTCAACATGTTTTGGTTCTCGTGTGTGTTTGTTTGTGTTTGTGACCACGTGAGCACACATACACACATATATATTTACATTCGTATTTACCTGTGTATTTACACATGTTTGTCTGGAGTTTTATATGCTCATTTGATCCTTACAACAACTTTAAGAGTACAGAGAAGTTAAGTAACTTCCTCAAAATCACACAGCTGGTTAATTTTTGAGACAGGACTCAGGTCCAAGAAAGTCATGTGCTAAATTCCACAGTATCTGCTGTGCTGTGATATTACTTTTTGTTCTCATTACCCCTGTCCTTCCTTCTTACTCTTTCCTTCTCTCTCCTCTCACTCTCTGTCTCTCTCTCCCTTTTTACGTCTTTGTTTTTCTCTATCCCTCTCCATTTCTCTTCTCCTTTCTCCCTTTTTTCCTCTCTTCCTTCTTTCCTTCCTTCCTTCCGTATTTCTTTATTTGTCTGAATTAAAACCTTGCAATGGCTTACAAACTGCAGCTACAATTTATACTGTCGCACCTCATTGCACACACACACACATTGAATCAGTGAAGGCACCAGGCCAAGTTTGAAATGGGACAGTTTTGAACGAGGCAGGAGGTTCTCCTGGGTGGAGCGTCTCTAAGGCTCCAGACTTCCTCACTTGTGTGTCTTTCCCCTTGCAGTGCACATCCAGACCAGAATGTATCATCCAAAGCAGAAGCTGTGCTGCCCGCTACCAAAGTATTGCTGCCCTCCATCCCAGCAATGCTGCCCCCCACCAAAGTATTGCTGCCCCGCACCCCAGCCATGCTGCCCACTACCAAAGTATTGCTGCCCCCCACTTCAGCAGTACTGTCCCCCTCTGCAGCAATGCTGCCCTCCAGCAAAGTACTGCTGCCCCTCACCAAAGCAGTTCTAAACTCCACCTCAGCACACCAAGCAGCCTTGCCCGCCTCCACCCAAGGGCAAGGAGCCCTCTGTCCCAAAGTGCCCACACCCTCAGCAGTGCCAGAAGTCCAAGCAGAAGTAAACCCCAGGCATGGGCCAGAGGCCAAGCTCCCTGCAGAACAGAGACCATGAAGCCCACTCCCCTGTCTCAGCCAGCCAGCTGTCAGCACCACTCACCCGCGGCTTCTGGAGGCAGCCACACTTGTGGAAAAGGCAGCAGCAGGATGGGAGCTTCCTGGATCAACATTTCTTATTAATTAGCAGCTGTAATTTCCATTTAGAAAAGGATCTGGTTGTAAACCGTCTAATCTTTGCTGACTTGTATACTTTGCCCTGTTGGCTGCTTGGGAACTTAAGCAGCGTGCCCGACCACGTTTTCCTAGCAAACTTCGTCTCTGCTCCAGTTTTTCAAACAATTAAACACAATTCTGCTGGCATGAATGTGTCGGTTTGATTATTTCGTCATCTTACAGTTGTTAACTCCTGCAGATTTTGTATCCTGCTGCCTAAGCAAGAGCCCTAGGAGGGCTGGGCATGTGGGTGCAGGTAGAGGAGAAGGCATGGGGAGATGCACTTCTGAGCTGAAGGACATTTTCCATGGTCCTGCCAGGGTGAGGAGGAGAGATGGGCACTTCAGCTGCATGGAGACACATCCCCACATCCTTGGAAAATGAGAACAGCCTTTGGACACAGGGGAGATGATGCCCGTCTAGAAAACGGAGGTCCAGAAAGAGTAAGGGAAACCCAGCCAGGAGCTAAAGAGTAGAGTAGAGGCAAATAAATGGAAATTCAGACAATACTCCAAGGGCGTGTGGGTCAAAATGAACTGAGGACCGGGCCTGAAAATCTCTCCCACTGGTAAAAGAAAAGATGAGATTTTCTTCAAGCTAACAAAACGTGTTAGTAGGAGACAGTCTATGTAAAAATCATACATCCATCACACACATATATCCACTGTCAATAATTTTTAAAGTCATAGCACCCATTGATTCTCCAGCTTGGGGTTTCTCCTGGGTTATTTTTCTCTTACTGCCCTCTTACTTTCCATCCCCTAAATTCTTGGGGTATTAGGGTAACCGGAAAATTCAGGCCCACAGGTAAGCCAAACTTCTTCTTTCTATGACATCCACTACACCCATACCATTCCACCGAATCCTCCTCTCACAAAAAGTCCCAAAATTGAGGTATTTGGGTCTCTTTTCCTATACCTGCCTCCCGTTTCATGTTTGTGGGCTACAAGGGAATCACTGAAAATCCACAGAAGTACCCAAAGGAGCCAGAAAGGAACAAAGCATAAAGTAAAATTGTGAATTATCGCCAACATAGATCACAGAGCATGTAGAATTCAGAATAAGCTAAAGACAGATGTTTTAGCATTGCTTCCATGGTTGGCTGGTCTCTTCTTCCTCCACCATCTCTGTTCATGCCCTTCAGCAAGGCTCCATCCATCTACCTGTTTATCCATCACCAAAATCCATCCATCCCAACCAGCAATGCATCATTGCATCCTTGGTAAGTACCTCCTCCTCCCTTTCTTTAGAATGTGATGGGTGCTGGGGAAGCACAAACTCACACACAAGGCTCCAGGACCCTTGGTTTAATCCCTGTAAGAAAACCAAGCTCAGGCCCTCAAGACAACAGAAAACAAGTTGACCGGAAGACGTCTTATTCATGGATGACTTGGAAGGCACAAATACCTCATTCCTGCCCTCAGAACTCAGAGGAGACAGAGAGAGAACACTGAAGGCTGTTGAGGGAGGAAGGAGACCTTGGCCATCTCTGTCGTCATGGCACCCACCACGGGGCTCCCAGAACATTGTCCAGGAGGAACAGGGGGAGAAGGGGGGCTCAGAATGGAAGGACAGTGGGATGTGTGTAAGTAAGCAGGAGTGCGTTTCAGGACTGCGTAGAGCAGCAGCCGATGCTGCGAGTGCCAGCTGTTCCCAGGAGGCCAGCCCTCCAACATCTCAGCCCCGGTCCATGGTGGAGAGCGCACATAGCCTCTGCAGCCACCTGCACCAGTTGAACACCACAGAAAGCTGGAGGGCGCCTCCAGTTGCCAGACCTATGTGTCGTAAATATTTCCCACAGAGCGTTGCATTCAACAGAACTCAAGGATGACACACAAAATGAATTGAAAAGCTGTAGACACCTTAAGTGAACTCCCTGAAAATGATGAGCACTTTGAGCCAATCCCCACCTTCTGATACCTGAGTCCGCACAGTCTCCAAATAGCTCCTCTCTTGCCTCACATACATGACCTTGCCCCAGAACTCTCCTTTGGGTTCTTACTCGCTATTTCCTCACCTTCCCTCACTCAGCTGTTAAAGACAAGGTTGAATTTGACACTCTGGGCTTCACTTAATTTTCTCCCCCACTAATGATCATACTGGGATGTGTGCACATGTGCTTATGTGCAGACCATCTTGCGGAATTTTCTTTTATCCCCATCCTACTGGGTTGGGATGCCAGGTGCACGCCTATGATGGACTGAATCCAATACTTCTCTAGGCCTCACTTTACTCATCTGTATAGTGGACAGAATAACACCTGCATCCTGGGTTTGACGGGGAGGGGTCTTCAATGAGACAAAGTAAATAAATAGTAAGTAGGATGTAACACATAGTAAATGTTGGATGAATGTTAGCTCTTGCTTTTATTATTATTCTCCACTTTCTGACAGAGCAGCAAGACCCTCCACTCATTACCACCAACCTGAAGACATGGACTCCACACCTTTAGTAAGAACAATGTGTGAGGGGCAGGGCACATCTTGGGGACAAGGACAAGGACCAATTGTGTAGACCAAAGCATCTGAGGGGTGTTCACAGGTGGAAATGACATTTCGTGCAGGACCTAATCACCCCATTTGGTGGTTGCCCTTTTCTTCCACAATCTTCCCCTTTGTAACACCTGCCCACGATGATTCCTGCTCCTGAGGCAGTCCTGGGCAACTCTGGCCCACAGTGACTTTTCCCTATCAATGGCCACAGCCATCCATGTCTTTTGGAGGCAGTCCGTGCTCCTTGGAGGAGGCTCATAAGCTGAGGAGCATGGAGAGGGCACGGCGTGTGCCAAGGGATCACAGACATACACACACATTTATCTTTACATTCATATTTCCCTGTGTATTTCTGTGTTTTGTGAGGAGTTTTATACACTTATTTATCCTTACAACAACCGTAGGAAATGTACAGAGAAGTTGAGTAACTTGCTCAAAGTCACAAAGCTGGCTAATTTTTGACCCAGGACTCTGAACCCAGGAAATCCTGATCTGGATTCCACCGTTTCTGCTGTGGCTGGATATTACTTTTTGTTCTCTTTACCCATGTATTTGCTCCTTTCTCTTTCCTTCTCTCTCCTCTCTCTCTCCCTCTCTGTCTCTCACTCTCTCTCAGCTTTTTTACATCTTTCTTTGTTTTCTTCTACTTCTCTCCCTTTCTCATCTCATTTCTTGCTTTTTTGTCTGTTCCTTCTTTCGTTCCTTCCATCCACATTTCTTTGTCTCAGAAAAAAGCTTGTAATCGTTTAGAAAAAGTAGATACAATTTATACTGACACACCTCATTGCATACACACACACCTTAAATCGGTGAAGCAACCTGGCGGAGGGTGAAATGGGGCAGGTTTGAAGGAGGCAGAAGGTTCTCCAGGGTCGAAAGTTTCTAAGTCTCCAGACTTCCTCACTTATGTGTCTTTCCCCTTGCAGTGCACATCCAGACCAGAATGTATCATCAAAAGCAGAAGCTGTGCTTTCCCCCACCAAAGTCTTGCTTCCCCGCACCCCAGCAATCCTGCCCACTACCAAAGTATTGCTGCCCCGCACCTCAGCAATCCTGCCCACTACCAAAGTACTGATGCCCCGCACCTCAGCCATGCTGCCCACTACCAAAGTATTGCTGCCCCGCACCTCAGCAATCCTGCCCTCTACCAAAGTATTGCTGCCCCGCACCCCAGCAATCCTGCCCACTACAGAAGTATTGCTGTCCTGCACCCCAGCAATCCTGCCCACTACCAAAGTATTGCTGCCCTGCACCCCAGCAATCTTGCCCACTACCAAAGTATTGCTGCCCTGCACCCCAGCAATCTTGCCCACTATCAAAGTATAGCTGCCCAGCACCCCAGCACCCCAGCAATCCTGCCCACTACCAAAGTATTGCTGCCCTGCACCCCAGCAATCTTGCCCACTATCAAAGTATAGCTGCCCAGCACCCCAGCACCCCAGCAATCCTGCCCACTACCAAAGTATTGTTGCCCCGCACCACAGAAATCATGCCCACTACGAAAGTATTGCTGCCCCGCACCTCAGCAATCCTGCCCACTACGAAAGTATTGCTGCCCCGCACCTCAGCAATCCTGCCCACTACCAAAGTATTGCTGCCCCGCACCTCAGCAATCCTGCCCACTACCAAAGTATTGCTGCCCCGCACCTCAGCAATCCTGCCCACTACCAAATTGTTGCTGCCCCACACCTCAGCAATCCTGCCCACTACCAAAGTATTGCAGCCCCGCACCCCAGCAAACCTGCCCCTTACCAAAGTATTGCTGCCCCGCACCCCAGCAATCATGCCCACTACCAAAGTATTGCTGCCCCACACCTCAGCAATCCTGCCTACTACCAAAGTATTGCTGCCCCGCAACTCAGCAATCCTATCCACTACCAAAGTTTTGCTGCCCCGAACCTCAGCAATCCTGCCCACTACCAAAGTATTGCTGCCCTGCACCTCAGCAGTACTGTCCCCCTCCCCAGTACCTCTGCCCCCCATCAAAGCAGTGCTAGAATACCCTCAGCACACCAAGCAACCTTGCCAGCCTCCACCCAAGTGCAAGGTGCCCTGTGTCCCCAAGAGCCAACACAAGTTCCCACGCCCGCCACAATGCCAGATGTCCAAGCAGAAGCCATCCCTGGCCATGGGACTAAAGGCCAAGCACCGTGGAGACCAGAGACCATGAAGCCCACTGCCCTCTCTCAGCCAGCCAGCTGTCAGCGCCACTCACCCCCGTCTTCCGGAGGCAGCCGCACTTCGGGAAAAGCAGCACCAGGATGGCAGCTTCCTGGATTAAGATTTCGTATTAATTAGCAGCTGCAAGTTCCATCTCAGAAAAGGATCTGGTTCTAAACCGTCTAACCTTCTTTGCTGCCTTGTATCGACTTCGCCCTGTAGGCTTCTTGGAAACGTAAGCAGCGTGGCCGGACATCCTTTCCTAGCACCCTTCGTTTCTACTCCAATTTTCCCAACTATTAAACACAATTCCTTTGGCATGAATGTGTCTGTGGATTATTTCGTCATCTTGCAGTTGTTAATTCCTGCAGATTTTGTATCCTGCTCCTCAACCCAGGGCCCTTGGAGGTCTGGGCATTTGGGTTCAGGTAGAGGAGAAGGCATTGGGAGATACACTCCGGACTGAGGGACATTCTCCATCGACCTGCCAGGGTGAGGAAAGAGATGGGCACTTCTCACTCATGGGGCTCATCCCCACATCCCTGGAAAATGAGAACAGCCCTTGGAGAAAGGGGGAAATGAGGCCCGTCTCGAAAATGGAGGCACAGAAAGAGTAAGGGAAACCCAGCCAGGAGCTAAAGAGTAGAGTAGAGGCAAATAAATGGAAATTCAGAAAACACTCCATGGCCGTGTGATCAAAATGAATTGAGGACCGGAACTGAAAAACTCTCCCAATGGTACAAGAAAAGACCAGAGTTTCTTCAAGCTAACAAAATATGTAAGTAGGAGCCAGCCTATGTAAATGTCATACATCCCACGCACACACATTTCCACTGTCAATATTTTATTAAAGTCAGAGCCCCCGTTGTTTCTGCAGCTTAGGGTTCTCCTGGGCAATAGTTCTCCCACTGCCCTCTTACTTTCCATTCCCTAAATCCTTGGGGCATTAGGGTAACATGAAAATTCAGGCCCAAAGGTAAGCCAAACTGCTTCTTTCTATTACATCGACTACACACATCCCTTTCGACCAAATCCTTCTCTCACAACATAGTGCACAAAATGAAGTCTTTGCTTCTCTTTTCCTACACCTGCCTCCGGGCTACAAGGGAATCACTAAAAATCCACAGAAGTACACCACAGGAGCCAGAACGGAGCATCACATAAACTAAAAGTGTGAATTATCCCCAACATAGATAGCAGCCCCTGTAGAATTGAGAATTAGCTAAAGAGAGAAGTTTTAGCATTGCTTACCAGCTTGGCTGCTCTCTTCCTCCATCATCTCTGTTCATGCCTTTCAGCAATGCTCCCTCCGTCTATCTATTTATCCATCACCGATCCATCCATCCCAACCAGCAATGCATCATTGCATGCTTGGTGAGTACCTCCCCTCCCTTTGCTTAGAATGTGACGGGTGTTGTGGAAGCACAGACTCACACACAGGGCTCCCGACATCTTGGTTCAATACCCATAAGAAGACCAAGCTGAGACTCTCAAGACAACAAAGAACAATTTGCCCACATGCCGTCTCATTCATGGATTACTGGGAAGCTACAGATACCTCATGCCTTTTGGCCAGAATTCAGAGGAGTCAGAGAGAGAACACTTAAGGGCTGTGGAAGGGAGGAAGGAGAACGTGGCCATCTGTGTCGTCATGGCACCCACCACGGGGCTCCCAGAACATGTCTGTCCAGAAGGAACCCCGGGAGTAGGGGGATTCAGAATGGAAGGACAGTGGGATGAGTGTAAGTAAGCAGGAGTGCGTTCCAGGACTGCGTAGAGCAGCAGCCAATGCTGCGAGTGCCAGCTGTTCCCAGGAGGCCAGCCCTCCAACGTCTCAGCTCCGGTCCATGGTGGAGAGCGCACGTAGCCTCTGCAGCCACCTGCACCAGGTGAACACCACAGAAAGCTGGAGGGTGCCTCCAGTTGCCTGACCTATGTGTCGTAATTATTTCCCACAGAGTGTTGCATTCACCAGAACTCAAGGATGACACACCAAATGTATTGAAAAGCTGAAGACACCTTAAGTGAACTCCCTGAAAATGATGAGCACTTTGAGCCAGTCCCCACCCTCTGATACCTGAGTCCGCACAGTCTCCAAATAGCTCCTCTCTTGCCTCACATACATGACCTGGCCCCAGAACTCTCCTTTGGGTTCTTACTCTTTCTTTCCTCACACTCCCTCACTCAGCAGATGAACAGAAGGTTGAATTTTGCCTCTATGGGTTTCACTTTATTTGCTCCCCCACTGATAATCATACTTAGGCTGTGTGCACATGTGCTTATGTGTGGACCATCATGCGCAATTTTCTTTTATCCCCATCCTATTGGGTTTAGATCCAGATTCATCCCTATGATGCACTGAATCCCATACTTCCCCAGGTCTCGCTTTTCTCATCTGTATAGTGTGCAGAATAAATCTTGCCACGTGGGGTTGATGGGGAGGTGTCTTCAATGAGACGATGTAAATAAATATTAAGTAGGATGTAACCCATAGTAAATGTTGAATGAATGTTAGCTCTTGCTTTTATTAGTATTCCCCACTCTCTGACAGAGCAGTAAGATCCTCCACGTATTGCCAGCAATCTGAGGACATGGGCTCCACGCCTTTATTAAGAAAAAGGTGTGAGGCGCTGGGCACATCTTCGGGACAAGGAGAAGGTCCAGTTGCGTAGAGCAAAGCCTCTGAGTGGTGTTCATAGGCGGAAGCGACATTTCGTCCAGGACATAATCACGCCATTGTGTTGTTACCCTGGTTTCCAGAAACTTCCGTGTTGTTACACCTGCCCACGATGGATCCTGCTCTTGAGGCATTCTTGGGCAGCTCTGACTCACAGTGACTTTTCCCTATCAGTGTACACAGCCAGCCATGTCTTTTGGAGGCAGACCGTGCTCCCTGGGGAAGGTTCATAAGCTGAGGAAGCATGGAGAGGGCACGGCGTGTGACAAGCGCTCACACACATGGACACCGCCCCACTGAAGCATGTCTTTCTCTTCCCTTGAGAGGTACAGCTGAGGTGCAGCAAAGCTCCTTACGTGCTCACAGTACCAACAACTTACACGTGCTGGAGGTGAGATTCGAACCCTTGTCCGAAGTCTTTGCAACGTGGCAAGTATTCTGACCGACTCAGTGGCTGGAAGAAGCATAAAGCCTGGACCCCGTCTTTCCAGAACTTACAACCCACTGATCCATTGGGAAGGCAAAGGCAGCACGTTCACACAGTCTCACACTCACACGTGTTTATACAGGGGTACATGCTCATAACGATGACACACACGGGGTTGTTATTCAGCGTCAATTGTGCAAGTGTGGAGACTTCCACTGACCACTGAGAAAAGAAGTTGGAGCAGCGTCCCAGAGGCCCCCGCTGGGACAGGCGTCGCCCTCCCAGCTTCTCCATGCTGTAGGACTGAGCTGGCTGCCTGTCAAGGTGGGTGCAGGCACGCAGGCGGGCAGGGCACAGAGCCTAGGAGCCACCTGTTACAGAAGTTCTTTGAACATTTCAACGATGGAGTCAGCAACACCTGTGCATACCTCTTGACTCTCAGCCCTGTGCACACTCACTCTTGCACACTGAAGTTCATATTCCCACATAGATTCATTCATGAGCCTTCACATGAGGCCACCACACAACACACACTGACACACCATCACATGCTGTCAATCACCCTGAAATACGTCTTCACACACCCACACACACTCACACACACACAGGTACTCACGCACATGCTCACATTCTTATTTTTGCTCGTGGGCATGGCCCCAGAACATACAGTCCAGACCCTTTGCGAGGCTTCTGCAACATTCCAGGAGATTATCCGCCCATTGACCTTGAGGATACTTGCAAGCACAAAGATCCCCAGATGAAGGGCATGATGCTGAGGCCTTCCAAAGAAGTGTGCCTTCCTCAGGGAAGAATATACTTACATCTTCCGAACAAAGAAATTTCCTAGAAGGTAGTATGGTGCAAGAAAGAGAACTCATACCCATCCTGGAGGGTGGCACACTTGGATTCAAAACCTCTCTTCCCTACTTTTTCCTTAAGTAACCATAGCGAACATCAACTTTCTAAGGTGTAACATGAGAATAGCTCAAACTTCAAGTCCTGAATTACAAACTCAACAGAGATTCTGACAGGCAGTGGAGGCCTGCCCCTCCCTCATCCCCCAACCACAAGCACCCTGGGAAAGTGAGGGCATCTCTCACCGACCCAGAGGCTGGGCACACAACCTGCCGTGCCCCAGAGGATCCCCAGATGGCGATGGATTTCAGCAGAGAGGCTCTAACTCCAAGCACCAGGAGTCCTTTTTCCGGAGCCCTGTCTTTTGATGCGGCCGGCCCCAGAGGGTCAGCTCGGCGTTCCCCTGCATATGTGAGCATGGACCGTGGACTGGTGTTCCATCACAGATGCCTGGCACAGAAGATGCAGTGGGCTTAGCCTGTGCCCAGGTCTGCTGAGACCTCCTTGGTCCCAATTGTCCCTTTTGCCTTAGTGTGTGTGTGTGTGGTGTGTGTGTGTGTGTGTGTGTGTGTGTGTGTGTGTGTGTACATGAGAGACAGGGCATTGGCGAAAGAGAAAGAGTGATACTAACGAAAGTCAGGGAACAGTACCATTCCCAATGCCCAGGACAGGTGTTTAGTTGTACCTGTGGCTTCTAGAGGACAAGTTCCTTCTGTCCTGTGGTGGTAGAAGCAATACTATGTAATGCATGCTTGAGATAGCAGATTCCACACCCAAAAATAATCTGTTCAGGGTAGTGAGGGCTTAGGCCAGAAAAGATGGACAGGATGTAACACCGAAACTCATGGATCTTCAGATGTTCACATTTTCTCTAGTTACGCAGGCATTGCTACTGCCACAACTGGGTTTGAGTTCTTCAGCAAATCCAAGCCAAACCATTGAAAAGTATCTACAGAGTTGGAAGGAGTAGGCGGAGAAGTGGATGTGAAGAAGTTTAGGGACCAGGGAGGCTCTGGCCCTCCTTGCTGACCACCGTTCCCAGCACCTGGTGCATTGTGTGAGCTCACTAGGTCTTGATGAATTATTAGTTATCCCAGGTAAACTGCCCCACGTGGCCTTGCTTCTCTGCTATTAGGGACGTGAGCTGAAATCCCCCTCCAAGCCTATCAAGGTTGCTTCTGTCAGAGTGACAACAGGCGGAAGGGGTTCTTCTCCCGGGAAGGCCTGGGATCCTCTGGCTTTCCCTCGGGGCTGAGCCCATGCATAGCCTGCCCTTCCGGTGAGTCCCAGAGGAGACACCATTGATTTCCAAGGCTGTCTTCTCGTGCTACAGTGTGAATTCCCAAGATCTAGGGATACTGTAGGCCTTTCAGCTGAGCTGTGGCTAAATTCCAGGTGTGAGAATGAAACGTGCCATCCTCAGGACTAGCTTGCCGATTTCCTTTTCTGTCAGTCAAGGTCTTAGGACACTGGTAGCAAGTGCCACTACTTGCCTTCAAATGTGGGCAACGACCTACTCCCTACTTCTAAGAGTGTGCTTTGCCCCAGCTTTCAGAGCCCGACTCCACGGAGCACCGAACCATCGTTGGGCCCTTATTCTCTGCCCAACAGTGTGCACATACTTACACATGTTGTCCAAAATAAGCCTTTCAGCTGACGTGCAGAATGAGGTTATCCTGTTGAGGAGATGAGGAAACTGAGGCTCAAAGATGTTAAGTGCCCAAGGTCACCCAGCTGGTGAAGATCAGAGCCCCAGTCGGAACACTAATTGGGGAATTATTTAAGATATCTTTCATCCTTTGACGGATGTTGTTTCAACCTTTTCAACCTACTCCCTGCCCTGAGGCATCCCTCTTCCTTCAGGAGTCTCTAAGTGGAAGGGGAACGAGGCGTCAGGCCTGAAGCCCTGGGAGATCAGTTTCCAGGAGCCAGACCGGGTGACTCATCCAGCAGCTCATGACAGGTCAAAGTTTCTTAGCTCCCCAGCCTCTCCACCTTATGATAATCATTTCCCTCGGAAGCCTGCAGTGTGGGTGACTTATACACCTGTAAGAGAGATACGTGCTGTCAACAGTAACCGCCCAGTTTCTGTGAATGAAGACTAATGTTTTGCTCACCAAGAGGCAGGACACAGAGCTGCAGCCCCCATTTTTTTTTATATTACAACAGGTGAAAAATCAAAGCGGCTTGCCCAGGTTTGTTTCCAGTTCAGGCTGAATGTGGCTCTGAGTCTAGGTTAAGTCAAGGTCCCAACTTTGCTGACTTTACAGGGTCTCCCAAAGGGCCACTCACCACTCAGTAGTCGTTTCTCTTCCAACAAGGCTCGCTGTGTATGCTGCTCGGCCCACCCCTTCTCTCACTAACTGGAATATCCTAGACAATTACCTTCACCGCTCCCACACCCAGCAGTGTCCTGAATGCTTGCTTAGCAACATCCCAGATGTCAAGGTTCTAGGGCAAACGTCATGAGTGGGTTTGGAAACCCGGGGAAGCCAGGGCTCGTAAGTGATGGGGAAATGGGGCCAGGGCCCGAGTGAAGGCACTGTCATCCGCAAGCGCCATCAAACCGAGAAGGAGTTTGCCAGCCCAGGATATGAGTAAAACCTTAAGTTTGAGGAAGGGCAGATGCATCCTATTGTGACTAGGGCCAAGCATGCCCCAATCATAGGCCACCTCATGGCTTCCAAGAGGGATATGGGATGTATAAAAGGTGTGCAGTCTCAGAGCATCCCCAAAGCCTCAGCATCTCCACGTTCCAGCCCCTGGTGAACTAAGGTAAGTTGGGCAAAGGAACGCCTCTCCTGGAAGCCTGGCTCTACCTGGTCTCAAACTCTGCGGGCAGCTGGGGCTGGAGCACTTGGTGGTTGGTCCCAAAGAAAGGCCTTGTGTGGGCATCTGTCTCCTCTGTACCATTTGGGACCCACCTCTCTTGGGCTGCAAGTCAACATCTGAAGTGTGTGGGGCGGGGGCTGAGATGGGGGTCCAGGGTGTGCGCAGAGTCCGGTGTTGAGGCTCCTGCTGGCGTGTGTGGTGACACTGTTGTGCGTGACCAGGAGCTGAGCGGGGCTGGTTAGGAGAGGGGGGCACCGGTTGTGGGGCAGCGCTGCCCTGAAGGGCAAGGCCCATGCAGGGAGGCAGGAGAGCTCCTCAGGGAGCAGGGGGCAGAGGCCCATGGAGCTCAGAACAGCAAGGACAAGAGGAGGTGGTACAGTGGCCAGGTCCTGCTCTGGGATTCGGGGACCATTGTTCCACCCCCGTGTGCTCAGTGCCTGGGGAACCATGACTTCCCTCTCTAAGATTTACTTTCTCACCAGAATTTAGAGTCGATCTAAACCATCGTTTTGTCTCTAGATGCCTCTTTTCTATGAATTCTCTTAGAGAGGGGTTAAGATGCTCCTTTAAAATGGGTAGAAATTAAATTAAATTAAAATGGGTAAAATGAATAGAAATTTTCACTGCAAAGTAAAGGAGCTGTTACAGTGGAGGATTACTGGACTGAATGTCAATATTATGACATAGTATGAGTGTGTTTCATGTTTGGTAATTGCAGTCATTGTTGCTTTTGTTGTGGTCATCCATTTACAATGCTTGGTATCAGTCTATTTATCTCTTGTAAAAATAAAAGTATAAAAAAAAAGTAAGGACAAGGGAAAAAAAAAAAAAGAAGCTTAACGCTGAGAACAAAGTGATTTAGCTTAAGACCGATCAGAAATACTCAGGAATAAGGGCACATAGAAGCTAGACACACATTTGTTTGTGTATTAAGGTCTCGGCAGTCAAAATGCTTAGTTGCCAGCAACATCCGGCTGTGAAAAATAAGTACTTGATGAATCTATAAGATGACAGGTTGTATCAGATGTTATGTGCATTTTTCATCATTGCTTACATGGTTCATGGATAAGTGTACGAAAAACAATTTCTCTGGGTAGAAAATATTCAATCATGTAACAAGAAAGTGATAAGATTTTGTTGCTGTTGTCATTATAAAGAACCAATCAGAAAAAGTTGAGTGATAGGGAATGTCTTTTTGAGCATGAATCCTGCTGGGAAGTAGCCTCCCTCCTGGGGAAAACACCACTGGAATCTTCAGAAAGCCTCTCTGGCCACAGCAGTAGAGGGAGGGAAGATTTCCCTGAAGAATCTGTAGCAGGCAATTTTTCAATGCTTTTCTGAACGTAGCGATCACCTTCACATTCCAGCATTGCTCAGAGTCACATGGTCCAAGAAAATAGTAATCAGAGTAATAAAGAGGTCTGGAGATCTTGTGAATCAATGATGTCTGAAAAGTAAGAAAGTGCTTGCGAGTATATTTCTATCATAAATGTGTCGGAAATGATACAAGGCGTTGATTGGTTTAATGAGAATTAATGTGAATAAACTTGAAATATAGAACATGGCATTTTGAAGAGGCATGAAGAATGATTAAGAGCAGACACTCAAAGAAGAAATGAATCTATAAAAAACCAGCACAATGACCCTAACCCAAGCTACAACTGGTCTATACGTTCATTAATTTCCTAGTATATAAAGCATGAAGTTAACATGGTTTTGATATGCTTTTCTTTAATGACTAATAATGTTGAGCATCATTTCACAGGCTTATTAACCATCTGTATATTTTCTTTGTATAGCTATCATTCAGATCTTCTGTCCACTTTTTAATTATAGGGTTTTTTTTTTTATAGTTCAGTTGTAAGAGTTCTTAAAATATTCTGATTACAATTTCCTTTGGGGATATTTGAATTGCAAATATATTCTCCCATCCTATAAAAAAAAATGGGTAGAAATTTATTTTAAAAGTCGAAATCTTTACAAGAGTACTCAACATGTTTTGGTTCTCGTGTGTGTTTGTTTGTGTTTGTGACCACGTGAGCACACATACACACATATATATTTACATTCATATTTACCTGTGTATTTACACATGTTTGTCTGGAGTTTTATATGCTCATTTGATCCTTACAACAACTTTAAGAGTACAGAGAAGTTAAGTAACTTCCTCAAAATCACACAGCTGGTTAATTTTTGAGACAGGACTCAGGTCCAAGAAAGTCATGTGCTAAATTCCACAGTATCTGCTGTGCTGTGATATTACTTTTTGTTCTCATTACCCCTGTCCTTCCTTCTTACTCTTTCCTTCTCTGTCCTCTCACTCTCTGTCTCTCTCTCCCTTTTTACGTCTTTGTTTTTCTCTATCCCTCTCCATTTCTCTTCTCCTTTCTCCCTTTTTTCCTCTCTTCCTTCTTTCCTTCCTTCCTTCCGTATTTCTTTATTTGTCTGAATTAAAACCTTGCAATGGCTTACAAACTGCAGCTACAATTTATACTGTCGCACCTCATTGCACACACACACACATTGAATCAGTGAAGGCACCAGGCCAAGTTTGAAATGGGACAGTTTTGAACGAGGCAGGAGGTTCTCCTGGGTGGAGCGTCTCTAAGGCTCCAGACTTCCTCACTTGTGTGTCTTTCCCCTTGCAGTGCACATCCAGACCAGAATGTATCATCCAAAGCAGAAGCTGTGCTGCCCGCTACCAAAGTATTGCTGCCCTCCATCCCAGCAATGCTGCCCCCCACCAAAGTATTGCTGCCCCGCACCCCAGCCATGCTGCCCACTACCAAAGTATTGCTGCCCCCCACTTCAGCAGTACTGTCCCCCTCTGCAGCAATGCTGCCCTCCAGCAAAGTACTGCTGCCCCTCACCAAAGCAGTTCTAAACTCCACCTCAGCACACCAAGCAGCCTTGCCCGCCTCCACCCAAGGGCAAGGAGCCCTCTGTCCCAAAGTGCCCACACCCTCAGCAGTGCCAGAAGTCCAAGCAGAAGTAAACCCCAGGCATGGGCCAGAGGCCAAGCTCCCTGCAGAACAGAGACCATGAAGCCCACTCCCCTGTCTCAGCCAGCCAGCTGTCAGCACCACTCACCCGCGGCTTCTGGAGGCAGCCACACTTGTGGAAAAGGCAGCAGCAGGATGGGAGCTTCCTGGATCAACATTTCTTATTAATTAGCAGCTGTAATTTCCATTTAGAAAAGGATCTGGTTGTAAACCGTCTAATCTTTGCTGACTTGTATACTTTGCCCTGTTGGCTGCTTGGAAACTTAAGCAGCGTGCCCGACCACGTTTTCCTAGCAAACTTCGTCTCTGCTCCAGTTTTTCAAACAATTAAACACAATTCTGCTGGCATGAATGTGTCGGTTTGATTATTTCGTCATCTTACAGTTGTTAACTCCTGCAGATTTTGTATCCTGCTGCCTAAGCAAGAGCCCTAGGAGGGCTGGGCATGTGGGTGCAGGTAGAGGAGAAGGCATGGGGAGATGCACTTCTGAGCTGAAGGACATTTTCCATGGTCCTGCCAGGGTGAGGAGGAGAGATGGGCACTTCAGCTGCATGGAGACACATCCCCACATCCTTGGAAAATGAGAACAGCCTTTGGACACAGGGGAGATGATGCCCGTCTAGAAAACGGAGGTCCAGAAAGAGTAAGGGAAACCCAGCCAGGAGCTAAAGAGTAGAGTAGAGGCAAATAAATGGAAATTCAGACAATACTCCAAGGGCGTGTGGGTCAAAATGAACTGAGGACCGGGCCTGAAAATCTCTCCCACTGGTAAAAGAAAAGATGAGATTTTCTTCAAGCTAACAAAACGTGTTAGTAGGAGACAGTCTATGTAAAAATCATACATCCATCACACACATATATCCACTGTCAATAATTTTTAAAGTCATAGCACCCATTGATTCTCCAGCTTGGGGTTTCTCCTGGGTTATTTTTCTCTTACTGCCCTCTTACTTTCCATCCCCTAAATTCTTGGGGTATTAGGGTAACCGGAAAATTCAGGCCCACAGGTAAGCCAAACTTCTTCTTTCTATGACATCCACTACACCCATACCATTCCACCGAATCCTCCTCTCACAAAAAGTCCCAAAATTGAGGTATTTGGGTCTCTTTTCCTATACCTGCCTCCCGTTTCATGTTTGTGGGCTACAAGGGAATCACTGAAAATCCACAGAAGTACCCAAAGGAGCCAGAAAGGAACAAAGCATAAAGTAAAATTGTGAATTATCGCCAACATAGATCACAGAGCATGTAGAATTCAGAATAAGCTAAAGACAGATGTTTTAGCATTGCTTCCATGGTTGGCTGGTCTCTTCTTCCTCCACCATCTCTGTTCATGCCCTTCAGCAAGGCTCCATCCATCTACCTGTTTATCCATCACCAAAATCCATCCATCCCAACCAGCAATGCATCATTGCATCCTTGGTAAGTACCTCCTCCTCCCTTTCTTTAGAATGTGATGGGTGCTGGGGAAGCACAAACTCACACACAAGGCTCCAGGACCCTTGGTTTAATCCCTGTAAGAAAACCAAGCTCAGGCCCTCAAGACAACAGAAAACAAGTTGACCGGAAGACGTCTTATTCATGGATGACTTGGAAGGCACAAATACCTCATTCCTGCCCTCAGAACTCAGAGGAGACAGAGAGAGAACACTGAAGGCTGTTGAGGGAGGAAGGAGAACTTGGCCATCTCTGTCGTCATGGCACCCACCACGGGGCTCCCAGAACATTGTCCAGGAGGAACAGGGGGAGAAGGGGGGCTCAGAATGGAAGGACAGTGGGATGTGTGTAAGTAAGCAGGAGTGCGTTTCAGGACTGCGTAGAGCAGCAGCCGATGCTGCGAGTGCCAGCTGTTCCCAGGAGGCCAGCCCTCCAACATCTCAGCCCCGGTCCATGGTGGAGAGCGCACATAGCCTCTGCAGCCACCTGCACCAGTTGAACACCACAGAAAGCTGGAGGGCGCCTCCAGTTGCCAGACCTATGTGTCGTAAATATTTCCCACAGAGCGTTGCATTCAACAGAACTCAAGGATGACACACAAAATGAATTGAAAAGCTGTAGACACCTTAAGTGAACTCCCTGAAAATGATGAGCACTTTGAGCCAATCCCCACCTTCTGATACCTGAGTCCGCACAGTCTCCAAATAGCTCCTCTCTTGCCTCACATACATGACCTTGCCCCAGAACTCTCCTTTGGGTTCTTACTCGCTATTTCCTCACCTTCCCTCACTCAGCTGTTAAAGACAAGGTTGAATTTGACACTCTGGGCTTCACTTAATTTTCTCCCCCACTAATGATCATACTGGGATGTGTGCACATGTGCTTATGTGCAGACCATCTTGCGGAATTTTCTTTTATCCCCATCCTACTGGGTTGGGATGCCAGGTGCACGCCTATGATGGACTGAATCCAATACTTCTCTAGGCCTCACTTTACTCATCTGTATAGTGGACAGAATAACACCTGCATCCTGGGTTTGACGGGGAGGGGTCTTCAATGAGACAAAGTAAATAAATAGTAAGTAGGATGTAACACATAGTAAATGTTGGATGAATGTTAGCTCTTGCTTTTATTATTATTCTCCACTTTCTGACAGAGCAGCAAGACCCTCCACTCATTACCACCAACCTGAAGACATGGACTCCACACCTTTAGTAAGAACAATGTGTGAGGGGCAGGGCACATCTTGGGGACAAGGACAAGGACCAATTGTGTAGACCAAAGCATCTGAGGGGTGTTCACAGGTGGAAATGACATTTCGTGCAGGACCTAATCACCCCATTTGGTGGTTGCCCTTTTCTTCCACAATCTTCCCCTTTGTAACACCTGCCCACGATGATTCCTGCTCCTGAGGCAGTCCTGGGCAACTCTGGCCCACAGTGACTTTTCCCTATCAATGGCCACAGCCATCCATGTCTTTTGGAGGCAGTCCGTGCTCCTTGGAGGAGGCTCATAAGCTGAGGAGCATGGAGAGGGCACGGCGTGTGCCAAGGGATCACAGACATACACACACATTTATCTTTACATTCATATTTCCCTGTGTATTTCTGTGTTTTGTGAGGAGTTTTATACACTTATTTATCCTTACAACAACCGTAGGAAATGTACAGAGAAGTTGAGTAACTTGCTCAAAGTCACAAAGCTGGCTAATTTTTGACCCAGGACTCTGAACCCAGGAAATCCTGATCTGGATTCCACCGTTTCTGCTGTGGCTGGATATTACTTTTTGTTCTCTTTACCCATGTATTTGCTCCTTTCTCTTTCCTTCTCTCTCCTCTCTCTCTCCCTCTCTGTCTCTCACTCTCTCTCAGCTTTTTTACATCTTTCTTTGTTTTCTTCTACTTCTCTCCCTTTCTCATCTCATTTCTTGCTTTTTTGTCTGTTCCTTCTTTCGTTCCTTCCATCCACATTTCTTTGTCTCAGAAAAAAGCTTGTAATCGTTTAGAAAAAGTAGATACAATTTATACTGACACACCTCATTGCATACACACACACCTTAAATCGGTGAAGCAACCTGGCGGAGGGTGAAATGGGGCAGGTTTGAAGGAGGCAGAAGGTTCTCCAGGGTCGAAAGTTTCTAAGTCTCCAGACTTCCTCACTTGTGTGTCTTTCCCCTTGCAGTGCACATCCAGACCAGAATGTATCATCAAAAGCAGAAGCTGTGCTTTCCCCCACCAAAGTCTTGCTTCCCCGCACCCCAGCAATCCTGCCCACTACCAAAGTATTGCTGCCCCGCACCTCAGCAATCCTGCCCACTACCAAAGTACTGATGCCCCGCACCTCAGCCATGCTGCCCACTACCAAAGTATTGCTGCCCCGCACCTCAGCAATCCTGCCCTCTACCAAAGTATTGCTGCCCCGCACCCCAGCAATCCTGCCCACTACAGAAGTATTGCTGTCCTGCACCCCAGCAATCCTGCCCACTACCAAAGTATTGCTGCCCTGCACCCCAGCAATCTTGCCCACTATCAAAGTATAGCTGCCCAGCACCCCAGCACCCCAGCAATCCTGCCCACTACCAAAGTATTGTTGCCCCGCACCACAGAAATCATGCCCACTACCAAAGTATTGCTGCCCCGCACCCCAGCAATCCTGCCCACTACGAAAGTATTGCTGCCCCGCACCTCAGCAATCCTGCCCACTACCAAAGTATTGCTGCCCCGCACCTCAGCAATCCTGCCCACTACGAAAGTATTGCTGCCCCGCACCTCAGCAATCCTGCCCACTACCAAATTGTTGCTGCCCCACACCTCAGCAATCCTGCCCACTACCAAAGTATTGCAGCCCCGCACCCCAGCAAACCTGCCCCTTACCAAAGTATTGCTGCCCCGCACCCCAGCAATCATGCCCACTACCAAAGTATTGCTGCCCCGCACCCCAGCAATCCTGCCTACTCTCAATGTATTGCTGTCCCGCACCTCAGCAATCCTGCCTACTACCAAAGTATTGCTGCCCCGCAACTCAGCAATCCTATCCACTACCAAAGTTTTGCTGCCCCGAACCTCAGCAATCCTGCCCACTACCAAAGTATTGCTGCCCTGCACCTCAGCAGTACTGTCCCCCTCCCCAGTACCTCTGCCCCCCATCAAAGCAGTGCTAGAATACCCTCAGCACACCAAGCAACCTTGCCAGCCTCCACCCAAGTGCAAGGTGCCCTGTGTCCCCAAGAGCCAACACAAGTTCCCACGCCCGCCACAATGCCAGATGTCCAAGCAGAAGCCATCCCTGGCCATGGGACTAAAGGCCAAGCACCGTGGAGACCAGAGACCATGAAGCCCACTGCCCTCTCTCAGCCAGCCAGCTGTCAGCGCCACTCACCCCCGTCTTCCGGAGGCAGCCGCACTTCGGGAAAAGCAGCACCAGGATGGCAGCTTCCTGGATTAAGATTTCGTATTAATTAGCAGCTGCAAGTTCCATCTCAGAAAAGGATCTGGTTCTAAACCGTCTAACCTTCTTTGCTGCCTTGTATCGACTTCGCCCTGTAGGCTTCTTGGAAACGTAAGCAGCGTGGCCGGACATCCTTTCCTAGCACCCTTCGTTTCTACTCCAATTTTCCCAACTATTAAACACAATTCCTTTGGCATGAATGTGTCTGTGGATTATTTCGTCATCTTGCAGTTGTTAATTCCTGCAGATTTTGTATCCTGCTCCTCAACCCAGGGCCCTTGGAGGTCTGGGCATTTGGGTTCAGGTAGAGGAGAAGGCATTGGGAGATACACTCCGGACTGAGGGACATTCTCCATCGACCTGCCAGGGTGAGGAAAGAGATGGGCACTTCTCACTCATGGGGCTCATCCCCACATCCCTGGAAAATGAGAACAGCCCTTGGAGAAAGGGGGAAATGAGGCCCGTCTCGAAAATGGAGGCACAGAAAGAGTAAGGGAAACCCAGCCAGGAGTTAAAGAGTAGAGTAGAGGCAAATAAATGGAAATTCAGAAAACACTCCATGGCCGTGTGATCAAAATGAATTGAGGACCGGAACTGAAAAACTCTCCCAATGGTACAAGAAAAGACCAGAGTTTCTTCAAGCTAACAAAATATGTAAGTAGGAGCCAGCCTATGTAAATGTCATACATCCCACGCACACACATTTCCACTGTCAATATTTTATTAAAGTCAGAGCCCCCGTTGTTTCTGCAGCTTAGGGTTCTCCTGGGCAATAGTTCTCCCACTGCCCTCTTACTTTCCATTCCCTAAATCCTTGGGGCATTAGGGTAACATGAAAATTCAGGCCCAAAGGTAAGCCAAACTGCTTCTTTCTATTACATCGACTACACACATCCCTTTCGACCAAATCCTTCTCTCACAACATAGTGCACAAAATGAAGTCTTTGCTTCTCTTTTCCTACACCTGCCTCCGGGCTACAAGGGAATCACTAAAAATCCACAGAAGTACACCACAGGAGCCAGAACGGAGCATCACATAAACTAAAAGTGTGAATTATCCCCAACATAGATAGCAGCCCCTGTAGAATTGAGAATTAGCTAAAGAGAGAAGTTTTAGCATTGCTTACCAGCTTGGCTGCTCTCTTCCTCCATCATCTCTGTTCATGCCTTTCAGCAATGCTCCCTCCGTCTATCTATTTATCCATCACCGATCCATCCATCCCAACCAGCAATGCATCATTGCATGCTTGGTGAGTACCTCCCCTCCCTTTGCTTAGAATGTGACGGGTGTTGTGGAAGCACAGACTCACACACAGGGCTCCCGACATCTTGGTTCAATACCCATAAGAAGACCAAGCTGAGACTCTCAAGACAACAAAGAACAATTTGCCCACATGCCGTCTCATTCATGGATTACTGGGAAGCTACAGATACCTCATGCCTTTTGGCCAGAATTCAGAGGAGTCAGAGAGAGAACACTTAAGGGCTGTGGAAGGGAGGAAGGAGAACGTGGCCATCTGTGTCGTCATGGCACCCACCACGGGGCTCCCAGAACATGTCTGTCCAGAAGGAACCCCGGGAGTAGGGGGATTCAGAATGGAAGGACAGTGGGATGAGTGTAAGTAAGCAGGAGTGCGTTCCAGGACTGCGTAGAGCAGCAGCCAATGCTGCGAGTGCCAGCTGTTCCCAGGAGGCCAGCCCTCCAACGTCTCAGCTCCGGTCCATGGTGGAGAGCGCACGTAGCCTCTGCAGCCACCTGCACCAGGTGAACACCACAGAAAGCTGGAGGGTGCCTCCAGTTGCCTGACCTATGTGTCGTAATTATTTCCCACAGAGTGTTGCATTCACCAGAACTCAAGGATGACACACCAAATGTATTGAAAAGCTGAAGACACCTTAAGTGAACTCCCTGAAAATGATGAGCACTTTGAGCCAATCCCCACCCTCTGATACCTGAGTCCGCACAGTCTCCAAATAGCTCCTCTCTTGCCTCACATACATGACCTGGCCCCAGAACTCTCCTTTGGGTTCTTACTCTTTCTTTCCTCACACTCCCTCACTCAGCAGATGAACAGAAGGTTGAATTTTGCCTCTATGGGTTTCACTTTATTTGCTCCCCCACTGATAATCATACTTAGGTTGTGTGCACATGTGCTTATGTGTGGACCATCATGCGCAATTTTCTTTTATCCCCATCCTATTGGGTTTAGATCCAGATTCACCCCTATGATGCACTGAATCCCATACTTCCCCAGGTCTCGCTTTTCTCATCTGTATAGTGTGCAGAATAAATCTTGCCACGTGGGGTTGATGGGGAGGTGTCTTCAATGAGACGATGTAAATAAATATTAAGTAGGATGTAACCCATAGTAAATGTTGAATGAATGTTAGCTCTTGCTTTTATTAGTATTCCCCACTCTCTGACAGAGCAGTAAGATCCTCCACGTATTGCCAGCAATCTGAGGACATGGGCTCCACGCCTTTATTAAGAAAAAGGTGTGAGGCGCTGGGCACATCTTCGGGACAAGGAGAAGGTCCAGTTGCGTAGAGCAAAGCCTCTGAGTGGTGTTCATAGGCGGAAGCGACATTTCGTCCAGGACATAATCACGCCATTGTGTTGTTACCCTGGTTTCCAGAAACTTCCGTGTTGTTACACCTGCCCACGATGGATCCTGCTCTTGAGGCATTCTTGGGCAGCTCTGACTCACAGTGACTTTTCCCTATCAGTGTACACAGCCAGCCATGTCTTTTGGAGGCAGACCGTGCTCCCTGGGGAAGGTTCATAAGCTGAGGAAGCATGGAGAGGGCACGGCGTGTGACAAGCGCTCACACACATGGACACCGCCCCACTGAAGCATGTCTTTCTCTTCCCTTGAGAGGTACAGCTGAGGTGCAGCAAAGCTCCTTACGTGCTCACAGTACCAACAACTTACACGTGCTGGAGGTGAGATTCGAACCCTTGTCCGAAGTCTTTGCAACGTGGCAAGTATTCTGACCGACTCAGTGGCTGGAAGAAGCATAAAGCCTGGACCCCGTCTTTCCAGAACTTACAACCCACTGATCCATTGGGAAGGCAAAGGCAGCACGTTCACACAGTCTCACACTCACACGTGTTTATACAGGGGTACATGCTCATAACGATGACACACACGGGGTTGTTATTCAGCGTCAATTGTGCAAGTGTGGAGACTTCCACTGACCACTGAGAAAAGAAGTTGGAGCAGCGTCCCAGAGGCCCCCGCTGGGACAGGCGTCGCCCTCCCAGCTTCTCCATGCTGTAGGACTGAGCTGGCTGCCTGTCAAGGTGGGTGCAGGCACGCAGGCGGGCAGGGCACAGAGCCTAGGAGCCACCTGTTACAGAAGTTCTTTGAACATTTTAACGATGGAGTCAGCAACACCTGTGCATACCTCTTGACTCTCAGCCCTGTGCACACTCACTCTTGCACACTGAAGTTCATATTCCCACATAGATTCATTCATGAGCCTTCACATGAGGCCACCACACAACACACACTGACACACCATCACATGCTGTCAATCACCCTGAAATACGTCTTCACACACCCACACACACTCACACACACACAGGTACTCACGCACATGCTCACATTCTTATTTTTGCTCGTGGGCATGGCCCCAGAACATACAGTCCAGACCCTTTGCGAGGCTTCTGCAACATTCCAGGAGATTATCCGCCCATTGACCTTGAGGATACTTGCAAGCACAAAGATCCCCAGATGAAGGGCATGATGCTGAGGCCTTCCAAAGAAGTGTGCCTTCCTCAGGGAAGAATATACTTACATCTTCCGAACAAAGAAATTTCCTAGAAGGTAGTATGGTGCAAGAAAGAGAACTCATACCCATCCTGGAGGGTGGCACACTTGGATTCAAAACCTCTCTTCCCTACTTTTTCCTTAAGTAACCATAGCGAACATCAACTTTCTAAGGTGTAACATGAGAATAGCTCAAACTTCAAGTCCTGAATTACAAACTCGAACAGAGATTCTGACAGGCAGTGGAGGCCTGCCCCTCCCTCATCCCCCAACCACAAGCACCCTGGGAAAGTGAGGGCATCTCTCACCGACCCAGAGGCTGGGCACACATCCTGCCGTGCCCCAGAGGATCCCCAGATGGCGATGGATTTCAGCAGAGAGGCTCTAACTCCAAGCACCAGGAGTCCTTTTTCCGGAGCCCTGTCTTTTGATGCGGCCGGCCCCAGAGGGTCAGCTCGGCGTTCCCCTGCATATGTGAGCATGGACCGTGGACTGGTGTTCCATCACAGATGCCTGGCACAGAAGATGCAGTGGGCTTAGCCTGTGCCCAGGTCTGCTGAGACCTCCTTGGTCCCAATTGTCCCTTTTGCCTTAGTGTGTGTGTGTGTGGTGTGTGTGTGTGTGTGTGTGTGTGTGTGTGTACATGAGAGACAGGGCATTGGCGAAAGAGAAAGAGCGATACTAACGAAAGTCAGGGAACAGTACCATTCCCAATGCCCAGGACAGGTGTTTAGTTGTACCTGTGGCTTCTAGAGGACAAGTTCCTTCTGTCCTGTGGTGGTAGAAGCAATACTATGTAATGCATGCTTGAGATAGCAGATTCCACACCCAAAAATAATCTGTTCAGGGTAGTGAGGGCTTAGGCCAGAAAAGATGGACAGGATGTAACACCGAAACTCATGGATCTTCAGATGTTCACATTTTCTCTAGTTACGCAGGCATTGCTACTGCCACAACTGGGTTTGAGTTCTTCAGCAAATCCAAGCCAAACCATTGAAAAGTATCTACAGAGTTGGAAGGAGTAGGCGGAGAAGTGGATGTGAAGAAGTTTAGGGACCAGGGAGGCTCTGGCCCTCCTTGCTGACCACCGTTCCCAGCACCTGGTGCATTGTGTGAGCTCACTAGGTCTTGATGAATTATTAGTTATCCCAGGTAAACTGCCCCACGTGGCCTTGCTTCTCTGCTATTAGGGACGTGAGCTGAAATCCCCCTCCAAGCCTATCAGGGTTGCTTCTGTCAGAGTGACAACAGGCGGAAGGGGTTCTTCTCCCGGGAAGGCCTGGGATCCTCTGGGTTTCCCTCGGGGCCGAGCCCATGCATAGCCTGCCCTTCCGGTGAGTCCCAGAGGAGACACCATTGATTTCCAAGGCTGTCTTCTCGTGCTGCAGTGTGAATTCCCAAGATCTAGGGATACTGTAGCCCTTTCAGCTGAGCTGTGGCTAAATTCCAGGTGTGAGAATGAAACGTGCCATCCTCAGGACTAGCTTGCCGATTTCCTTTTCTGTCACTCAAGGTCTTAGGACACTGGTAGCAAGTGCCACTACTTGCCTTCAAATGTGGGCAACGACCTACTCCCTACTTCTAAGAGTGTGCTTTGCCCCAGCTTTCAGAGCCCGACTCCACGGAGCACCGAACCATCGTTGGGCCCTTATTCTCTGCCCAACAGTGTGCACATACTTACACATGTTGTCCAAAATAAGCCTTTCAGCTGACGTGCAGAATGAGGTTATCCTGTTGAGGAGATGAGGAAACTGAGGCTCAAAGATGTTAAGTGCCCAAGGTCACCCAGCTGGTGAAGATCAGAGCCCCAGTCGGAACACTAATTGGGGAATTATTTAAGATATCTTTCATCCTTTGACGGATGTTGTTTCAACCTTTTCAACCTACTCCCTGCCCTGAGGCATCCCTCTTCCTTCAGGAGTCTCTAAGTGGAAGGGGAACGAGGCGTCAGGCCTGAAGCCCTGGGAGATCAGTTTCCAGGAGCCAGACCGGGTGACTCATCCAGCAGCTCATGACAGGTCAAAGTTTCTTAGCTCCCCAGCCTCTCCACCTTATGATAATCATTTCCCTCGGAAGCCTGCAGTGTGGGTGACTTATACACCTGTAAGAGAGATACGTGCTGTCAACAGTAACCGCCCAGTTTCTGTGAATGAAGACTAATGTTTTGCTCACCAAGAGGCAGGACACAGAGCTGCAGCCCCCATTTTTTTTTTATATTACAACAGGTGAAAAATCAAAGCGGCTTGCCCAGGTTTGTTTCCAGTTCAGGCTGAATGTGGCTCTGAGTCTAGGTTAAGTCAAGGTCCCAACTTTGCTGACTTTACAGGGTCTCCCAAAGGGCCACTCACCACTCAGTAGTCGTTTCTCTTCCAACAAGGCTCGCTGTGTATGCTGTTCGGCCCACCCCTTCTCTCACTAACTGGAATATCCTGGACAATTACCCTCACCGCTCCCACACCCAGCAGTGTCCTGAATGCTTGCTTAGCAACATCCCAGATGTCAAGGTTCTAGGGCAAACGTCATGAGTGGGTTTGGAAACCCGGGGAAGCCAGGGCTCGTAAGTGATGGGGAAATGGGGCCAGGGCCCGAGTGAAGGCACTGTCATCTGCAAGCGCCATCAAACCGAGAAGGAGTTTGCCAGCCCAGGATATGAGTAAAACCTTAAGTTTGAGGAAGGGCAGATGCATCCTATTGTGACTAGGGCCAAGCATGCCCCAATCATAGGCCACCTCATGGCTTCCAAGAGGGATATGGGATGTATAAAAGGTGTGCAGTCTCAGAGCATCCCCAAAGCCTCAGCATCTCCACGTTCCAGCCCCTGGTGAACTAAGGTAAGTTGGGCAAAGGAACGCCTCTCCTGGAAGCCTGGCTCTACCTGGTCTCAAACTCTGCGGGCAGCTGGGGCTGGAGCACTTGGTGGTTGGTCCCAAAGAAAGGCCTTGTGTGGGCATCTATCTCCTCTGTACCATTTGGGACCCACCTCTCTTGGGCTGCAAGTCAACATCTGAAGTGTGTGGGGCGGGGGCTGAGATGGGGGTCCAGGGTGTGCGCAGAGTCCGGTGTTGAGGCTCCTGCTGGCGTGTGTGGTGACACTGTTGTGCGTGACCAGGAGCTGAGCGGGGCTGGTTAGGAGAGGGGGGCACCGGTTGTGGGGCAGCGCTGCCCTGAAGGGCAAGGCCCATGCAGGGAGGCAGGAGAGCTCCTCAGGGAGCAGGGGGCAGAGGCCCATGGAGCTCAGAACAGCAAGGACAAGAGGAGGTGGTACAGTGGCCAGGTCCTGCTCTGGGATTCGGGGACCATTGTTCCACCCCCGTGTGCTCAGTGCCTGGGGAACCATGACTTCCCTCTCTAAGATTTACTTTCTCACCAGAATTTAGAGTCGATCTAAACCATCGTTTTGTCTCTAGATGCCTCTTTTCTATGAATTCTCTTAGAGAGGGGTTGAGATGCTCCTTTAAAATGGGTAGAAATTAAATTAAATTAAAATGGGTAAAATGAATAGAAATTTTCACTGCAAAGTAAAGGAGCTGTTACAGTGGAGGATTACTGGACTGAATGTCAATATTATGACATAGTATGAGTGTGTTTCATGTTTGGTAATTGCAGTCATTGTTGCTTTTGTTGTGGTCATCCATTTACAATGCTTGGTATCAGTCTATTTATCTCTTGTAAAAATAAAAGTATAAAAAAAAAGTAAGGACAAGGGAAAAAAAAAAAAAGAAGCTTAACGCTGAGAACAAAGTGATTTAGCTTAAGACCTATCAGAAATACTCAGGGATGAGGGCACATAGAAGCTAGACACACATTTATTTGTGTATTAAGGTCTCGGCAGTCAAAATGCTTAGTTGCCAGCAACATCCGGCTGTGAAAAATAAGTACTTGATGAATCTATAAGATGACAGGTTGTATCAGATGTTATGTGCATTTTTCATCATTGCTTACATGGTTCATGGATAAGTGTACGAAAAACAATTTCTCTGGGTAGAAAATATTCAATCATGTAACAAGAAAGTGATAAGATTTTGTTGCTGTTGTCATTATAAAGAACCAATCAGAAAAAGTTGAGTGATAGGGAATGTCTTTTTGAGCATGAATCCTGCTGGGAAGTAGCCTCCCTCCTGGGGAAAACACCACTGGAATCTTCAGAAAGCCTCTCTGGCCACAGCAGTAGAGGGAGGGAAGATTTCCCTGAAGAATCTGTAGCAGGCAATTTTTCAATGCTTTTCTGAACGTAGTGATCACCTTCACATTCCAGCACTGCTCAGAGTCGCATGGTCCAAGAAAATAGTAATCAGAGTAATAAAGAGGTCTGGAGATCTTGTGAATCAATGATGTCTGAAAAGTAAGAAAGTGCTTGCGAGTGTATTTCTATCATTAATGTGTCGGAAATGATACAAGGCGTTGATTGGTTTAATGAGAATTAATGTGAATAAACTTGAAATATAGAACATGGCATTTTGAAGAGGCATGAAGAATGATTAAGAGCAGACACTCAAAGAAGAAATGAATCTATAAAAAACCAGCACAATGACCCTAACCCAAGCTACAACTGGTCTATACGTTCATTAATTTCCTAGTATATAAAGCATGAAGTTAACATGGTTTTGATATGCTTTTCTTTAATGACTAATAATGTTGAGCATCATTTCACAGGCTTATTAACCATCTGTATATTTTCTTTGAATAGCTATCATTCAGATCTTCTGTCCACTTTTTAATTATAGGGTTTTTTTTTATAGTTGAGTTGTAAGAGTTCTTAAAATATTCTGATTAAAGTTCCTTTGGGGATATTTGAATTGCAAATATATTCTCCCATCCTATAAAAAAAAATGGGTAGAAATTTATTTTAAAATTCGAAATCTTTACAAGAGTACTCAACATGTTTTGGTTCTCGTGTGTATTTGTGTGTGTGTGTGACCACGTGAGCACACATACACACATATATATTTACACTCATATTTACCTGTGTATTTACACATGTTTGTCTGGAGTTTTATATGCTCATTTGATCCTTACAACAAATTTAAGAGTACAGAGAATTTAAGTAAATTGCTCAAAGTCACACAGCTGGTTAATTTTTGAGACAGAACTCAGGTCCAAAAAAGTCATGTTCTAAATTCCACAGTATCTGCTGTGCCGTGATATTACTTTTTGTTCTCATTACCCCTGTCCTTCCTTCTTACTCTTCCTTCTCTCTCCTCTCACTCAACGTCTCTCTGTCTTTCTCTCCCTTTTTACGTCTTTGTTTTTCTCTATCCCTCTCCCTTGCTCTTCTCCGTTCTCCCTTTTTTCCTCTCTCCCTTCTTTCCTTCCTTCCTTCCGTATTTCTTTATTTATCTCAATTAAAACCTTGCAATGGCCTACAAACTGCAGCTACAATTTATACTGTCGCACCTCATTGCACACACACACACACATTGAATCAGTGAAGGCACCAGGCCAAGGTTGAAATGGGACAGTTTTGAACGAGGCAGGAGGTTCTCCTGGGTGGAGCGTCTCTAAGGCTCCAGACTTCCTCACTTGTGTGTCTTTCCCCTTGCAGTGCACATCCAGACCAGAATGTATCATCCAAAGCAGAAGCTGTGCTGCCCGCTACCAAAGTATTGCTGCCCTCCATCCCAGCAATGCTGCCCCCCACCAAATTATTGCTGCCCCCCACCAAAGTATTGCTGCCCCGCACCCCAGCCATGCTGCCCACTACCAAAGTATTGCTGCCCCCCACTTCAGCAGTACTGTCCCCCTCTGCAGCAATGCTGCCCCCCAGCAAGGTACTGCTGCCCCTCACCAAAGCAGTTCTAAACTCCACCTCAGCACACCAAGCAGCCTTGCCCGCCTCCACCCAAGGGCAAGGAGCCCTCTGTCCCAAAGTGCCCACACCCTCAGCAGTGCCAGAAGTCCAAGCAGAAGTAAACCCCAGGCATGGGCCAGAGGCCAAGCTCCCTGCAGAACAGAAACCATGAAGCCCACTCCCCTGTCTCAGCCAGCCAGCTGTCAGCACCACTCACCCCCAGCTTGTGGAGGCAGCCACACTTGTGGAAAAGGCAGCACCAGGATGGGAGCTTCCTGGATCAACATTTCTTATTAATTAGCAGCTGTAATTTCCATTTAGAAAAGGATCTGGTTGTAAACCGTCTAATCTTCTTTGCTGACTTGTATACTTTGCCCTGTTGGCTGCTTGGAAACTTAAGCAGCGTGCCCGACCACGTTTTCCTAGCAAACTTCGTCTCTGCTCCAGTTTTTCAAACAATTAAACACAATTCTGCTGGCATGAATGTGTCGGTTTGATTATTTCGTCATCTTACAGTTGTTAACTCCTGCAGATTTTGTATCCTGCTGCCTAAGCAAGAGCCCTAGGAGGGCTGGGCATGTGGGTGCAGGTAGAGGAGAAGGCATGGGGAGATGCACTGCTGAGCTGAAGGACATTTTCCATGGTACTGCCAGGGTGAGGAGGAGAGATGGGCACTTCAGCTGCATGGAGACACATCCCCACATCCTTGGAAAATGAGAACAGCCTTTGGACACAGGGGAGATGATGCCCGTCTAGAAAACGGAGGTCCAGAAAGAGTAAGGGAAACCCAGCCAGGAGCTAAAGAGTAGAGTAGAGGCAAATAAATGGAAATTCAGACAATACTCCAAGGGCGTGTGGGTCAAAATGAATTGAGGACCGGGCCTGAAAATCTCTCCCACTGGTAAAAGAAAAGATGAGATTTTCTTCAAGCTAACAAAACGTTTTAGTAGGAGACAGTCTGTGTAAAAATCATACATCCATCACACACATATATCCACTGTCAATAATTTTTAAAGTCATAGCACCCATTGATTCTCCAGCTTGGGGTTTCTCCTGGGCTATTTTTCTCTCACTGCCCTCTTACTTTCCATCCCCTAAATTCTTGGGGTATTAGGGTAACCGGAAAATTCAGGCCCACAGGTAAGCCAAACTTCTTCTTTCTATGACATCCACTACACCCATACCTTTCCACCGAATCCTTCTCTCACAAAAAGTCCCAAAATTGAGGTATTTGCGTCTCTTTTCCTATACCTGCCTCCCGTTTCATGTTTGTGGGCTACAAGGGAATCACTGAAAATCCACAGAAGTACCCAAAGGAGCCAGAAAGGAACAAAGCATAAAGTAAATGTGTGAATTATCCCCAACATAGATCACAGAGCATGGAGAATTCAGAATAAGCTAAAGACAGTTGTTTTAGCATTGCTTCCATGGTTGGCTGGTCTCTTCTTCCTCCACCATCTCTGTTCATGCCCTTCAGCGAGGCTCCATCCATCTACCTGTTTATTCATCACCAATCCATCCATCTCAACCAGCCATGCCTCATTGCATCCTTGGTAAGTACCTCCTCCTCCCTTTCTTTAGAATGTGATGGGTGCTGTGGAAGCACAAACTCACACACAAGGCTCCAGGACCCTTGGTTTAATCCCTGTAAGAAAACCAAGCTCAGACTCTCAAGACAACAGAAAACAATTTGACCTGATGACGTCTTATTCATGGATGACTTGGAATGCACAAATACCTCATTCCTGCCCTCAGAACTCAGAGGAGACAGAGAGAGAACACTGAAGGATGTTGAGGGAGGAAGAAGAACTTGGCCATCTCTGTCATCATGGCAACCACCACGGGGTTCCCAGAACATGTCTGTCCAGGAGGAACACCGGGAGCAGGGGGGTTCAGAATGGAAGGACAGTGGGATGTGTGTAAGTAAGCAGGAGTGTGTTCCAGGACTGCGTAGAGCAGCAGCCGATGCTGCGAGGGCCAGCTGTTCCCAGGAGGCCAGCCCCCCAATGTCTCAGCCCCGGTCCATGGTGGAGAGCGCACATAGCCTCTGCAGCCACCTGCACCAGTTGAACACCACAGAAAGCTGGAGGGCGCCTCCAGTTGCCAGACCTATGTGTCGTAAATATTTCCCACAGAGCGTTGCATTCAACAGAATTCAAGGACGACACACAAAATGAATTGAAAAGCTGTAGACACCTTAAGTGAACTCCCTGAAAATGATGAGCACGTTGAGCCAATCCCCACCCTCTGATACCTGAGTCCGCACAGTCTCCAGATAGCTCCTCTCTTGCCTCACATACATGACCTTGCCCCAGAGCTCTCCTTTGGGTTCTTATTCTCTATTTCCTCACCTTCCCTCACTCAGCTGATAAAGACAAGGTTCAATTTGACACTCTGGGCTTCACTTAATTTTCTCCCCCACTAATGATCATACTGGCATGTGTGCACATGTGCTTATGTGCAGACCATCATGCGGAATTTTCTTTTATTCCCATCCTACTCGGTTGGGATGCCAGATGCACGCCTATGATGGACTGAATCCAGTACCTCCCTAGGCCTCACTTTACTCATCTGTATAGTGGACAGCCTGCAACCTGGGGTTGACGGGGAGGGGTCTTCAATGAGACAAAGTAAATAAATAGTAAGTAGGATGTAACACATAATAAATGTTGGATGAATGATAGCTCTTGCTATTATTATTATTATCCACTCTCTGACAGAGCAGGAAGACCCTCCACTTATTACCACCAACCTGACGACATGGGCTCCACACCTTTAGTAAGAACAATGTGTGAGGGGCAGGGCACATCTTGGGGACAAGGACAAGGACCAATTGTGTAGACCAAAGCATCTGAGGGGTGTTCACAGGCGGAAATGACATTTCGTGCAGGACCTAATCACCCCATTGGCTGGTTGCCCTTTTCTTCCACAATCTTCCCCTTTGTAACACCTGCCCACGATGATTCCTGCTCCTGAGGCAGTCCTGGGCTACTCTGGCCCACAGTGACTTTTCCCTATCAATGGCCACAGCCATCCATGTCTTTTGGAGGCAGACCGTGCTCCTTGGAGGAGGTTCATAAGCTGAGGAGCATGGAAAGGGCACGGCGTGTGCCAAGGGATCACAGACATACACACACATTTATCTTTACATTCATATTTCCCTGTGTATTTCTGTGTTTTGTGAAGAGTTTTATACACTTCTTTATCCTTACAACAACCGTAGGAAATGTACAGAGAAGTTGAGTAACTTGCTCAAAGTCACAAAGCTGGTTAATTTTTGACACAGGACTCTGAACCCAGGAAATCCTGATCAGGATTCCACCGTTTCTGCTGTGGCTGGATATTATTTTTCTTCTCTTTACCCATGTCTTTGCTCCTTCCTCTTTCCTTCTCTCTCCTCTCTCTCTCCCGCTCTGTCTCAGCTTTTTTACGTCTTTCTCTGTTTTCTTCTACTTCTCTCCCTTTCTCATCTCATTTCTCCCTTTTTTCTCTCTTCCTTCTTTCGTTCCTTCCATCCACATTTCATTGTCTCAAAAAAAAGCTTGTAATGGTTTAGAAAATGTAGATACAATTTATACTGACACACCTCATTGCATGCACACACACCTTAAATCGGTGAAGCAACCTGGCGGAGGGTGAAATGGGGCAGGTTTGAAGGAGGCAGAAGGTTCTCCAGGGTCGAAAGTTTCTAAGTCTCCAGACTTCCTCCCTTGTGTGCCTTTCCCCTTGCAGTGCACATCCAGACCAGAATGTATCATCAAAAGCAGAAGCTGTGCTTCCCCCCACCAAAGTCTTTCTTCCGCTCAGCGCAGCCATGCTGCCCACTACCAAAGTATTGCTGCCCCGCACCTCAGCAATCCTGCCCACTACCAAAGTATTGCTGCCCCACACCCCAGCAATCCTGCCCACTACCAAAGTATTGCTGCCCCGCACCCCAGCAATCTTGCCCACTACCAAAGTATTGCTGCCCCGCACCTCAGCAATCCTGCCCACTACCGAAGTATTGTTGTCCCGCACCTCAGCAGTACTGTCCACCTCCCCAGTACTTCCGCCCCCCACCAAAGCAGTGCTAGACCCCCCTCAGCACACCAAGCAGCCTTGCCAGCCTCCACCCAAGTGCAAGGTGTCCTGTGTCCCCAAGTGCCAACACAAGTTCCCACGCCCGCCACAATGCCAGATGTCCAAGCAGAAGTCATCCCTGGCCATGGGACCTAAGGCCAAGCTCCGTGGAGACCAGAGACCATGAAGCCCACTGCCCTCTCTCAGCCAGCCAGCTATCAGCGCCCCTCACCCCCGGCTTCCGGAGGCAGCCGCACTTCGGGAAAAGCAGCACCAGGATGGCAGCTTCCTGGGTTAAGATTTCGTATTAATTAGCAGCTGCAAGTTCCATCTCAGAAAAGGATCTGCTTCTAAACCATCTAACCTTCTTTGCTGCCTTGTATCGACTTCGACCTGTTGGCTTCTTGGAAACTTAAGCAGCGTGGCCGGACATCCTTTTCTAGCACCCTTCGTTTCTACTCCAGTTTTCCCAACTATTAAACACAATTCCTTTGGCATGAATGTGTCTGTGGATTATTTCGTCATCTTGCAGTTGTTAATTCCTGCAGATTTTGTATCCTGCTCCTCAACCCAGAGCCCTTGGAGGTCTGGGCATGAGGGTTCAGGTAGAGGAGAAGGCATTGGGAGATGCACTCCGGACTGAGGGACATTCTCCATCGATCTGCCAGGGTGAGGAAAGAGATGGACACTTCTCGCTCATGGGGCTCATCCCCACATCCCTGGAAAATGAGAACAGCCCTTGGAGAAAGGGGGAGATGAGGCCCGTCTCGAAAATGGAGGCACAGGAAGAGTAAGGGAAACCCAGCCAGGAACTAAAGAGTAGAGTAGAGGCAAATAAATGGAAATTCAGAGAACACTCCATGGCCGTGTGATCAAAAGGAACTGAGGACCGGACTTGAAAATATCTCCCAGTGGTACAAGAAAAGACCAGAGTTTCTTCAAGCTAACCAAATGTGTAAGTAGGAGCCAGCCTATGTAAATGTCATACATCCAATGCACACACATTTCCTCTGTCAATATTTTATTAAAGTCAGAGCCCCCGTTGTTTCTGCAGCTTAGGGTTCTCCTGGGCAATAGTTCTCCCACTGCCCTCTTACTTTCCATTCCCTAAATCCTTGGGGCATTAGGGTAACATGAAAATTCAGGCCCAAAGGTAAGCCAAACTGCTTCTTTCTATTACATCCACTACACACATCCCTTTCGACCAAATCCTTCTCTCACAACATAGTGCACAAAATGAGGTCTTTGCTTCTCTTTTCCTACACCTGCTTCCGGGCTACAAGGGAATCACTGAAAACCCACAGAAGTACCAAAGAGGAGTCAGAATGGAACATCCCATAAACTAAAAGTGTGAATTATCCCCAACATAGATAGCAGCCCGTGTAGAGTTGAGAATTAGCTAAAGAGAGAAATTTTAGCGTTGCTTACCAGCTTGGCTGGCCTCTTCCTCCATCATCTCTGTTCATGCCTTTCAGCACTGCTCCCTTCGTCTATCTATTTATCCATCACTGATCCATCCATCCCAACCAGCAATGCATTATTGCATGCTTGGTGAGTACCTCCCCTGCCTTTGTTTAGAATGTGACGGGTGTTGTGGAAGCACAGACTCACACACAGGTTTCCCGATATCTTGGTTCAATATCCATAAGAAGACCACGCTGAGACCCTAAAGACAACAAAGAACAATTTGCCCAGATGCCGTCTCATTCATGGATTACTTGAAAGCTACAGATACCTCATTCCTTTTGGCCAGAATTCAAAGGAGTCAGAGAGAGAACACTTAGGGCTGTTGAAGAGAGGAAGGAGAACGTGGCCATCTGTGTCGTCATGGCACCCACCAGGGGCCTCCCAGAACATGTCTGTAGAGGAGGAACACCGGGAGCAGGGAGGTTCAGAATGGAAGGAGAGTGGGATGTGTGTAAGTAAGCAAGAGTGCGTTCCAGGACTGCGTAGAGCAGCAGCTGATGCTGCGAGGGCCAGCTGTTCCCAGGAGGCCAGCCTTCCAACGTCTCAGCCCTGGTCCATGGTGCAGAGCGCACGTAGGCTCTGCAGGCACCTGCACCAGGTGAACACCACAGAAAGCTGGAGGGCACCTTCAGTTGACTGACCTATGTGTCGTAATTATTTCCCACAGAGTCTTGCATTCACCAGAACTCAAGGATGACACACCAAATGTATTGAAAGGCTGTAGACACCTTAAGTGAAATCCCTGAAAATGATGAGCACTTTGAGCCAATCCCCACCCTCTGATACTTGAGTCCACACAGTCTCCAAATA
Organism: Balaenoptera borealis; assembly: GCF_965194805.1. Lineage (NCBI taxonomy): Eukaryota > Metazoa > Chordata > Mammalia > Artiodactyla > Balaenopteridae > Balaenoptera > Balaenoptera borealis. The sequence continues at coordinate 84,195,934 of NC_138860.1, read as the reverse complement.
GCTCCTCTCTTGCCCCAAATACATGACCTTCCCCAAGAACTCTCCTTTGGGTTCTTATTCTCTCTTTCCTCACCCTCCCTCACTCAGCAGATTAATAGAAGGTTGAATTTTGCCTCCCTGGGCTTCAGTTCATTTTCTCCCCCACTAATAATCATCCTTAGGGTATGTGCACATGTGCTTATGTGCGGACCGTCATGCGCAATTTTCATTTATCCCCATCCTATTGGGTTTAGATCCAGATACACCCCTATGATGCACTGAATCCCATACTTCCCTAGGCCTCGCTTTTCTCATCTGTATAGTGTGCAGAAGAAATCCTGCCACCTGGGGTTGATGGGGAGGTGTCTTCCATGAGAGGATGTAAATAACTTTTAAGTAGGATGTAACCCAGAGTAAATGCTGAATGAATGTTAGCTCTTGCTTGTATTAGTATTCCCCACTTTCTGACAGAGCAGCAATACCCTCCACGTATTGCCACCAACCTGAGGACATGGGCTCCACACATTTACTAAGAAAAAGGTGTGAGGCACTGGGCACATCTTCGGGACAAGGACAAGGTGTAGTTGTGTAGAGCAAAGCCTCTGAGTGTTTTTCAAAGGCGGAAGCGACATTTCGTCCAGGACATAATCACGCCATTGTGTTGTTACCCTCGTTTCCAGAAACTTTCGTGTTGTAACACCTGCCCACGATGGATCCTGCTCTTGAGGCATTCTTGGGCACCTCTGGCCCACAGTGACTTTTCCCTATCAGTGTACACAGCCAGCCATGTCTTTTGGAGGCAGACCGTGCTCCCTGGGGGAGGCTCATAAGCTGAGGAAGCATGGAGAGGGCACGGCGTGTGACATGCCCTCACACACACGGACACCGCCCCATTGAAGCATGTCTTTCTCTTCCCTTGAGAGGTACAGCTGAGGTGCAGCAAAGCTCCTTACGTGCTCACAGTACCAACAGCTTACACGTGCTGGAGGTGAGATTCGAACCCTTGTTCGAAGTCTTTGCAACGTGGCAAGTATTCTGACCGTCTCAGTGGCTGGAAGAAACATAAAGCCTGGACCCCGTCTTTCCAGAACTTACAACCCACTGATCCGTTGGGAAGGCAAAGGCAGCACGTTCACACAGTCTCACACTCACACGTTTTTATACAGGGGTACATGCTCATATCAATGACACACACGGGGTTGTTATTCAGCGTACATTCTGCAAGTGTGGAGACCTCCACTGACCACTGAGAAAAGAAGTTGGAGCAGTGTCCCAGAGGCCCCCGCTGGGACAGTAGTCGGCCTCCCAGCTTCTCCATGCTGTAGGACTGAGCTGGCTGCCTGTCAAAGTGGGTGCAGGCACGCAGGCGGGCAGGGCACAGAGCCTAGGAGCCACCTGTTACAGAAGTTCTTTGAACATTTTAACGATGGAGTCAGCAGCACCTGTGCATACCTCTTGACTCTCAGCCCTGTGCACACTCACTCTTGCACACTGAAGTTCATATTCCCACATAGATTCATTCATGAGCCTTCACATGAGGCCACCACACAACACACACTGACACACCATCACATGCTGTCATTCACCCTGAAATACGTCTTCACATACCCACACACACTGACACACACACAGGCACCAACGCACATGCTCACATTCTCATTCCTGCTCATGGGCATGGCCCCAGAACATACAGTCCAGACCCTTCACCAGGCTTCTGCAACATTCCAGTGGATTATCCGCCCATTGACCTTGAGGATACTTGCAAGGACAAAGATCCCCAGATGAAGAGCATGATGCTGAGGCCTTCCAAGGAAGTGTGCCTTCCTCAGGGAAGAATATACTTACATCTTCCGAACAAAGAAATTTCCTAGAAGGTAGGATGGCGCAAGAAACAGAACACATACCCATCCTGGAGCCTGGCAGAGGTGGGGTCAAAACCTCTCTTTCCTACTTTTTACTTAAGAAACCTAGGCCAACATAAATTTTTTAAGCTGTAACATGAGAATAGCTGAAACTTCAAGGCCTGAAGTAGAAACTCGAACAGAGACACTGACAGGCAGTGGAGGCCTGTCCTCCCTCATCCCGCAAACACAGCACCTTGGGAAAGTGAGGGCATCTCTCACCGACCCAGAGGCTGGGCACACATCGTGCCGTGCCCCAGAGGATGCCCAGATGGTGATGGAATTCAGCAGAGAGGCTCTATCTCCAACCACCAGCAGTCCTTTGTCCGGAGCCCTGTCTGTTGATGCGGTTGGCCCCAGAGGGTCAGCTCGGCCTTCCCCTGCATATGTGTGCATGGGCCCTGGCCTGCTGTTCCATCACAGATGCCTGGCACTGAAGATACAGTGGGCTTAGCTTGTGCCCAGGTCTGCTGAGACCTCCTTTGTCCCAATTGTCCCTTTTACTTCAGAGTGTGTGTGTGTGTGTGTGTGTGTGTGTGTGTGTGTGTGTGTGTGTGTATGTGTGTATGTGTGTACCTGAGAGACAGAGCTTTGGTGAAAGAGTGATGTTAATGAAAGTCAGGGAAGAGTACAATTCCCAATGCCCAGGATAGGTGTTTAATTGTACCTGTGGCTTCTAGAGGACATGTTCCTTCGGTCCTCTGGCGGGAGAAGCAATACTATGTAATGCATGCTTGAGATAGCAGATTCCACACCCAGAAAAATCTGTTCAGGGTAGTGAGGGCTTAGGCCAGAAAAGATGGACAGGATGTAACACCGAAACTCATGGATCTTCAGATGTTCACATTTTCTCTAGTTACGCAGGCGTTGCTCCTGCCACAACTGGGTTTGTGTTCTTCAGCGAATCCAAGACAAACCATTGAAAAGTATCTACAGAGTTGGAAGGAGTAGGCGGAGAAGAGGATGTGAAGAAGTTTAGGGACCAGGGAGGCTCTGGCCCTCCTTGCTGCCCACTGTTCCCAGCGGCTGGTGCATTGTGTGAGCTCACTACGTCTTGGTGAATTATTAGTTATCCCAGGTAACCTGCCCCACGTGGCCTTGCTTCTCTGATGCTAGGGACCTGAGCTGAAATCCATTTCCAAGCCTATCAGGGTTGCTTCTGTCAGAGTGACAACAGCGGAAGGGGTTCTTCTCCCGGGAAGGCCTGGGATCCTCAGGGTTTCCCTCGGGGCCGAGCCCATGCATAGCCTACCCTTCCGGTGAGTCACCGAGGAGACACCATTGATTTCCAAAGCTGTCTTCTCGTGCTGCAGTGTGAATTCCCAAGATCTAGGGATACTGTAGGCCTTTCAGCTGAGCTGTGGCTAAATTCCAGGTGTGAGAATGAAACGTGCCATCCTCAGGACTAGCTTGCCGATTTCCTTTTCTGTCACTCAAGGTCTTAGGACACTTGTAGCAAGTGCTACTACTTGCCTTCAAATGTGGGCAACGACCTAATCCCTACTTCTAAGAGTGTGCTTTGCCCCAGCTTTCAGAGCCCGACTCCACGGAGCACCGAACCATCGTTGGGCCCTTATTCTCTGCCCAACAGTGTGCACATACTTACACATGTTGTCCAAAATAAGCCTTTCAGCTGACGTGCAGAATGAGGTTATCCTGTTGAGGAGATGAGGAAACTGAGGCTCAAAGATGTTAAGTGCCCAAGGTCACCCAGCTGGTGAAGATCAGAGCCCCAGTCAGAACACTAATTGGGGAATTATTTAAGATATCTTTCATCCTTTGACGGATGTTGTTTCAACCTTTTCAACCTACTCCCTGCCCTGAGGCATCCCTCTTCCTTCAGGAGTCTCTAAGTGGAAGGGGAACGAGGCGTCAGGCCTGAAGCCCTGGGAGATCAGTTTCCAGGAGCCAGACCGGGTGACTCATCCAGCAGCTCATGACAGGTCAAAGTTTCTTAGCTCCCCAGCCTCTCCACCTTATGATAATCATTTCCCTGGGAAGCCTGCAGTGTGGGTGACTTATACACCTGTAAGAGAGATACGTGCTGTCAACAGTAACCGCCCAGTTTCTGTGAATGAAGACTAATGTTTTGCTCACCAAGAGGCAGGACACAGAGCTGCAGCCCCCATTTTTTTTTATATTACAACAGGTGAAAAATCAAAGCGGCTTGCCCAGGTTTGTTTCCAGTTCAGGCTGAATGTGGCTCTGAGTCTAGATTAAGTCAAGGTCCCAACTTTGCTGACTTTACAGGGTCTCCCAAAGGGCCACTCACCACTCAGTAGTCGTTTCTCTTCCAACAAGGCTCGCTGTGTATGCTGCTCGGCCCACCCCTTCCATCACTAACTGGAATATCCTGGGCAATTACCCTCACCGCTCCCACACCCAGCAGTGTCCAGAATACTTGCTTAGCACCAGCCCAGATGTCAAGGTTCTAGGGCAAACGTCATGAGTGGGTTTGGAAACCCGGGGAAGCCAGGGCTCGTAAGTGATGGGGAAATGGGGCCAGGGCCTGAGTGAAGGCACTGTCATCCCCAAGCGCCATGAAACCGAGAAGGAGTTTGCCAGCCCAGGATATGAGTAAAACCTTAAGTTTGAGGAAGGGCAGGTGCATCCTATTGTGACTGGGGCCAAGCATGCCCCAATCGTAGGCCACCTCATGGCTTCCAAGAGGGATATGGGATGTATAAAAGGTGTGCAGTCTCATAGCACCCCCAAAGCCTCAGCATCTCCACGTTCCAGCCCCTGGTGAACTAAGGTAAGTTGGGCAAAGGAATGCCTCTCCTGGATGCCTGGCTCTACCTGGTCCCAAACACTGCGGGCAGCTGGGGCTGGAGCACTTGGTGGTTGGTCCCAAAGAAAGGCCTTGTGTGGGCATCTGTCTCCTCCGTACCATTTGGGACCCAGCTCTGTTGGGCTGCAAGTCAACATCTGAAGTGTGTGGGGCGGCGGCTGAGATGGGGGTCCAGGGTGTGCGCAGAGTCCGGTGTTGAGGCTCCTGCTGCCGTGTGTGGTGTCGCTGTTGTGCGTGAGCAGGAGCTGAGCGGGGCTGGTTAGGAGAGGGTGGCACCGGCTCTGGGACAGGGCTGCCATGAAGGGCAAGGGCCACGCAGGGAGGCAGGAGAGCTCCTCAGGGAGCAGGGCCCAGAGGTCCATGGAGCTCAGAGCAGCAAGGACAAGAGGAGGTGGTACAGTGGCCAGGTCCTGCTCTGGGAGACGAGGACCATTGTTCCACCCCCGTGTGCTCAGTGCCTGGGGAACCATGACTTCCCTCTCTAAGAGTTGCTTTCTCAGCAGAATTTAGAGTCGATCTAAGCGGTCCTTTTGTCTCTAGATGCCTCTTTTCTATGAATTCTCTTAGAGAGGGGTTAAGATGCTCCTTTAAAATGAGTAGACATTAAATATTAAATTAAATTAAATTAAATTAAATTAAATTAAAATGGGTAAAATTGGTAGAAATTTTCACTGCAATGTAAAGGAGCTGTTACATTGGAGGATTACTGGACTGATTGTCAATATTATGACATAGTATGAGTATGTTTCGTGTTTGGTAATTGCAGTCATTGTTGCTTTTGTTGTGGTCATCCATTTACAATGCTTGGTATCAGTCTATTTATCTCTTGTAAAAGTAAAAGAATAAAAAAAAAACTAAGGACAAGGAAAAAAAAAAAAAAGAATCTTAACGCTGAGAACAAAGTGATTTAGCTTAAGACCTATCAGAAATACTCAGGAATAAGGGCACATAGAAGCTAGACACACATTTGTTTGTGTATTAAGGTCTCGGCAGTCAAAATGCTTAGTTGCCAACAACATTGGGCTGTGAAAAATAAGTACTTGATGAATCTATAAGATGACAGGTTGTATCAGAGTTTATGTGCATTTTTCATCATTGCTTACCTGGTTCATGGATAAGTGTATGGAAAACAATTTCTCTGGGTAGAAAATATTCAATCATGTAACAAGAAAGTGATAAGATTTTGTTGCTGTTGTCATTATAAAGAACCAATCAGAAAAAGTTGAGTGATAGGGAATGTCTTTTTGAGCATGAATCCTGCTGGGAAGTAGCCTCCCTCCTGGGGAAAACACCACTGGAATCTTCAGAAAGCCTCTCTGGCCACAGCAGTAGAGGGAGGGAAGATTTCCCTGAAGAATCTGTAGCAGGCAATTTTTCAATGCTTTTCTGAACGTAGTGATCACCTTCACATTCCAACATTGCTCAGAGTCACATGGTCCAAGAAAATAGTAATCAGAGTAATAAAGAGGTCTGGAGATCTTGTGAATCAATGATGTCTGAAAAGTAAGAAAGTGCTTGCGAGTGTATTTCTATCATTAATGTGTCAGAAATGATACAAGCCGTTGATTGGTTTAATGAGAATTAATGTGAATAAACTTGAAATATAGAACATGGCATTTTGAAGAGGCATGAAGAATGATTAAGAGCAGACACTCAAAGAAGAAATGAATCTATAAAAAACCAGCACAATGACCCTAACCCAAGCTACAACTGGTCTATACGTTCATTAATTTCCTAGTATATAAAGCATGAAGTTAATATGGTTTTGATATGCTTTTCTTTAATGACTAATAATGTTGAGCATCTTTTCACAGGCTTATTAACCATCTGTATATTTTCTTTGTATAGCTATCATTCAGATCTTCTGTCCACTTTTTAATTATAGGGTTTTTTTTTATAGTTGAGTTGTAAGAGTTCTTAAAATATTCTGATTACAATTTCCTTTGGGGATATTTGAATTGCAAATATATTCTCCCATCCTATAAAAAAAAATGGGTAGAAATTTATTTTAAAAGTCGAAATCTTTACAAGAGTACTCAACATGTTTTGGTTCTCGTGTGTGTTTGTTTGTGTTTGTGACCACGTGAGCACACATACACACATATATATTTACATTCATATTTACCTGTGTATTTACACATGTTTGTCTGGAGTTTTATATGCTCATTTGATCCTTATAACAACTTTAAGAATACAGAGAAGTTAAGTAACTTCCTCAAAATCACACAGCTGGTTAATTTTTGAGACAGGACTCAGGTCCAAGAAAGTCATGTGCTAAATTCCGCAGTATCTGCTGTGCTGTGATAGTACTTTTTGTTCTCATTACCCCTGTCCTTCCTTCTTACTCTTTCCTTCTCTGTCCTCTCACTCTCTGTCTCTCTCTCCCTTTTTACGTCTTTGTTTTTCTCTATCCCTCTCCATTTCTCTTCTCCTTTCTCCCTTTTTTCCTCTCTTCCTTCTTTCCTTCCTTCCTTCCGTATTTCTTTATTTGTCTGAATTAAAACCTTGCAGTGGCTTACAAACTGCAGCTACAATTTATACTGTCGCACCTCATTGCACACACACACACACATTGAATCAGTGAAGGCACCAGGCCAAGTTTGAAATGGGACAGTTTTGAACGAGGCAGGAGGTTCTCCTGGGTGGAGCGTCTCTAAGGCTCCAGACTTCCTCACTTGTGTGTCTTTCCCCTTGCAGTGCACATCCAGACCAGAATGTATCATCCAAAGCAGAAGCTGTGCTGCCCGCTACCAAAGTATTGCTGCCCTCCATCCCAGCAATACTGCCCCCCACCAAAGTATTGCTGCCCCGCACCCCAGCCATGCTGCCCACTACCAAAGTATTGCTGCCCCCCACTTCAGCAGTACTGTCCCCCTCTGCAGCAATGCTGCCCTCCAGCAAAGTACTGCTGCCCCTCACCAAAGCAGTTCTAAACTCCACCTCAGCACACCAAGCAGCCTTGCCCGCCTCCACCCAAGGGCAAGGAGCCCTCTGTCCCAAAGTGCCCACACCCTCAGCAGTGCCAGAAGTCCAAGCAGAAGTAAACCCCAGGCATGGGCCAGAGGCCAAGCTCCCTGCAGAACAGAGACCATGAAGCCCACTCCCCTGTCTCAGCCAGCCAGCTGTCAGCACCACTCACCCGCGGCTTCTGGAGGCAGCTACACTTGTGGAAAAGGCAGCACCAGGATGGGAGCTTCCTGGATCAACATTTCTTATTAATTAGCAGCTGTAATTTCCATTTAGAAAAGGATCTGGTTGTAAACCGTCTAATCTTTGCTGACTTGTATACTTTGCCCTGTTGGCTGCTTGGAAACTTAAGCAGCGTGCCCGTCCACGTTTTCCTAGCAAACTTCGTCTCTGCTCCAGTTTTTCAAACAATTAAACACAATTCTGCTGGCATGAATGTGTCGGTTTGATTATTTCGTCATCTTACAGTTGTTAACTCCTGCAGATTTTGTATCCTGCTGCCTAAGCAAGAGCCCTAGGAGGGCTGGGCATGTGGGTGCAGGTAGAGGAGAAGGCATGAGGAGATGCACTTCTGAGCTGAAGGACATTTTCCATGGTCCTGCCAGGGTGAGGAGGAGAGATGGGCACTTCAGCTGCATGGAGACACATCCCCACATCCTTGGAAAATGAGAACAGCCTTTGGACACAGGGGAGATGATGCCCGTCTAGAAAACGGAGGTCCAGAAAGAGTAAGGGAAACCCAGCCAGGAGCTAAAGAGTAGAGTAGAGGCAAATAAATGGAAATTCAGACAATACTCCAAGGGCGTGTGGGTCAAAATGAACTGAGGACCGGGCCTGAAAATCTCTCCCACTGGTAAAAGAAAAGATGAGATTTTCTTCAAGCTAACAAAACGTGTTAGTAGGAGACAGTCTATGTAAAAATCATACATCCATCACACATATATATCCACTGTCAATATTTTTTGAAGTCATAGCACCCATTGATTCTCCAGCTTGGGGTTTCTCCTGGGTTATTTTTCTCTTACTGCCCTCTTACTTTCCATTCCCTAAATTCTTGGGGTATTAGGGTAACCGGAAAATTCAGGCCCACAGGTAAGCCAAACTTCTTCTTTCTATGACATCCACTACACCCATACCTTTCCACCGAATCCTCCTCTCACAAAAAGTCCCAAAATTGAGGTATTTTGGTCTCTTTTCCTATACCTGCCTCCCGTTTCATGTTTGTGGGCTACAAGGGAATCACTGAAAATCCACAGAAGTACCCAAAGGAGCCAGAAAGGAACAAAGCATAAAGTAAAATTGTGAATTATCGCCAACATAGATCACAGAGCATGTAGAATTCAGAATAAGCTAAAGACAGATGTTTTAGCATTGCTTCCATGGTTGGCTGGTCTCTTCTTCCTCCACCATCTCTGTTCATGCCCTTCAGCAAGGCTCCATCCATCTACCTGTTTATCCATCACCAAAATCCATCCATCCCAACCAGCAATGCATCATTGCATCCTTGGTAAGTACCTCCTCCTCCCTTTCTTTAGAATGTGATGGGTGCTGGGGAAGCACAAACTCACACACAAGGCTCCAGGACCCTTGGTTTAATCCCTGTAAGAAAACCAAGCTCAGGCCCTCAAGACAACAGAAAACAAGTTGACCGGAAGACGTCTTATTCATGGATGACTTGGAAGGCACAAATACCTCATTCCTGCCCTCAGAACTCAGAGGAGACAGAGAGAGAACACTGAAGGCTGTTGAGGGAGGAAGGAGACCTTGGCCATCTCTGTCGTCATGGCACCCACCACGGGGCTCCCAGAACATTGTCCAGGAGGAACAGGGGGAGAAGGGGGGCTCAGAATGGAAGGACAGTGGGATGTGTGTAAGTAAGCAGGAGTGCGTTTCAGGACTGCGTAGAGCAGCAGCCGATGCTGCGAGTGCCAGCTGTTCCCAGGAGGCCAGCCCTCCAACATCTCAGCCCCGGTCCATGGTGGAGAGCGCACATAGCCTCTGCAGCCACCTGCACCAGTTGAACACCACAGAAAGCTGGAGGGCGCCTCCAGTTGCCAGACCTATGTGTCGTAAATATTTCCCACAGAGCGTTGCATTCAACAGAACTCAAGGATGACACACAAAATGAATTGAAAAGCTGTAGACACCTTAAGTGAACTCCCTGAAAATGATGAGCACTTTGAGCCAATCCCCACCTTCTGATACCTGAGTCCGCACAGTCTCCAAATAGCTCCTCTCTTGCCTCACATACATGACCTTGCCCCAGAACTCTCCTTTGGGTTCTTACTCGCTATTTCCTCACCTTCCCTCAGTCAGCTGTTAAAGACAAGGTTGAATTTGACACTCTGGGCTTCACTTAATTTTCTCCCCCACTAATGATCATACTGGGATGTGTGCACATGTGCTTATGTGCAGACCATCTTGCGGAATTTTCTTTTATCCCCATCCTACTGGGTTGGGATGCCAGGTGCATGCCTATGATGGACTGAATCCAATACTTCTCTAGGCCTCACTTTACTCATCTGTATAGTGGACAGAATAACACCTGCATCCTGGGTTTGACGGGGAGGGGTCTTCAATGAGACAAAGTAAATAAATAGTAAGTAGGATGTAACACATAGTAAATGTTGGATGAATGTTAGCTCTTGCTTTTATTATTATTCTCCACTTTCTGACAGAGCAGCAAGACCCTCCACTCATTACCACCAACCTGAAGACATGGACTCCACACCTTTAGTAAGAACAATGTGTGAGGGGCAGGGCACATCTTGGGGACAAGGACAAGGACCAATTGTGTAGACCAAAGCATCTGAGGGGTGTTCACAGGCGGAAATGACATTTCGTGCAGGACCTAATCACCCCATTTGGTGGTTGCCCTTTTCTTCCACAATCTTCCCCTTTGTAACACCTGCCCACGATGATTCCTGCTCCTGAGGCAGTCCTGGGCAACTCTGGCCCACAGTGACTTTTCCCTATCAATGGCCACAGCCATCCATGTCTTTTGGAGGCAGTCCGTGCTCCTTGGAGGAGGCTCATAAGCTGAGGAGCATGGAGAGGGCACGGCGTGTGCCAAGGGATCACAGACATACACACACATTTATCTTTACATTCATATTTCCCTGTGTATTTCTGTGTTTTGTGAGGAGTTTTATACACTTATTTATCCTTACAACAACCGTAGGAAATGTACAGAGAAGTTGAGTAACTTGCTCAAAGTCACAAAGCTGGCTAATTTTTGACCCAGGACTCTGAACCCAGGAAATCCTGATCTGGATTCCACCGTTTCTGCTGTGGCTGGATATTACTTTTTGTTCTCTTTACCCATGTATTTGCTCCTTTCTCTTTCCTTCTCTCTCCTCTCTCTCTCCCTCTCTGTCTCTCACTCTCTCTCAGCTTTTTTACATCTTTCTTTGTTTTCTTCTACTTCTCTCCCTTTCTCATCTCATTTCTTGCTTTTTTGTCTGTTCCTTCTTTCGTTCCTTCCATCCACATTTCTTTGTCTCAGAAAAAAGCTTGTAATCGTTTAGAAAAAGTAGATACAATTTATACTGACACACCTCATTGCATACACACACACCTTAAATCGGTGAAGCAACCTGGCGGAGGGTGAAATGGGGCAGGTTTGAAGGAGGCAGAAGGTTCTCCAGGGTCGAAAGTTTCTAAGTCTCCAGACTTCCTCACTTGTGTGTCTTTCCCCTTGCAGTGCACATCCAGACCAGAATGTATCATCAAAAGCAGAAGCTGTGCTTTCCCCAACCAAAGTCTTGCTTCCCCGCACCCCAGCAATCCTGCCCACTACCAAAGTATTGCTGCCCCGCACCTCAGCAATCCTGCCCACTACCAAAGTACTGATGCCCTGCACCTCAGCCATGCTGCCCACTACCAAAGTATTGCTGCCCCGCACCTCAGCAATCCTGCCCTCTACCAAAGTATTGCTGCCCCGCACCCCAGCAATCCTGCCCACTACAGAAGTATTGCTGTCCTGCACCCCAGCAATCCTGCCCACTACCAAAGTATTGCTGCCCCGCACCACAGAAATCATGCCCACTACCAAAGTATTGCTGCCCCGCACCCCAGCAATCCTGCCTACTCTCAATGTATTGCTGTCCCGCACCTCAGCAATCCTGCCTACTACCAAAGTATTGCTGCCCCGCAACTCAGCAATCCTATCCACTACCAAAGTTTTGCTGCCCCGAACCTCAGCAATCCTGCCCACTACCAAAGTATTGCTGCCCTGCACCTCAGCAGTACTGTCCCCCTCCCCAGTACCTCTGCCCCCCATCAAAGCAGTGCTAGAATACCCTCAGCACACCAAGCAACCTTGCCAGCCTCCACCCAAGTGCAAGGTGCCCTGTGTCCCCAAGAGCCAACACAAGTTCCCACGCCCGCCACAATGCCAGATGTCCAAGCAGAAGTCATCCCTGGCCATGGGACTAAAGGCCAAGCACCGTGGAGACCAGAGACCATGAAGCCCACTGCCCTCTCTCAGCCAGCCAGCTGTCAGCGCCACTCACCCCCGTCTTCCGGAGGCAGCCGTACTTCGGGAAAAGCAGCACCAGGATGGCAGCTTCCTGGATTAAGATTTCGTATTAATTAGCAGCTGCAAGTTCCATCTCAGAAAAGGATCTGGTTCTAAACCGTCTAACCTTCTTTGCTGCCTTGTATCGACTTCGCCCTGTAGGCTTCTTGGAAACGTAAGCAGCGTGGCCGGACATCCTTTCCTAGCACCCTTCGTTTCTACTCCAATTTTCCCAACTATTAAACACAATTCCTTTGGCATGAATGTGTCTGTGGATTATTTCGTCATCTTGCAGTTGTTAATTCCTGCAGATTTTGTATCCTGCTCCTCAACCCAGGGCCCTTGGAGGTCTGGGCATTTGGGTTCAGGTAGAGGAGAAGGCATTGGGAGATACACTCCGGACTGAGGGACATTCTCCATCGACCTGCCAGGGTGAGGAAAGAGATGGGCACTTCTCACTCATGGGGCTCATCCCCACATCCCTGGAAAATGAGAACAGCCCTTGGAGAAAGGGGGAAATGAGGCCCGTCTCGAAAATGGAGGCACAGAAAGAGTAAGGGAAACCCAGCCAGGAGCTAAAGAGTAGAGTAGAGGCAAATAAATGGAAATTCAGAAAACACTCCATGGCCGTGTGATCAAAATGAATTGAGGACCGGAACTGAAAAACTCTCCCAATGGTACAAGAAAAGACCAGAGTTTCTTCAAGCTAACAAAATATGTAAGTAGGAGCCAGCCTATGTAAATGTCATACATCCCACGCACACACATTTCCACTGTCAATATTTTATTAAAGTCAGAGCCCCCGTTGTTTCTGCAGCTTAGGGTTCTCCTGGGCAATAGTTCTCCCACTGCCCTCTTACTTTCCATTCCCTAAATCCTTGGGGCATTAGGGTAACATGAAAATTCAGGCCCAAAGGTAAGCCAAACTGCTTCTTTCTATTACATCGACTACACACATCCCTTTCGACCAAATCCTTCTCTCACAACATAGTGCACAAAATGAAGTCTTTGCTTCTCTTTTCCTACACCTGCCTCCGGGCCACAAGGGAATCACTAAAAATCCACAGAAGTACACCACAGGAGCCAGAACGGAACATCACATAAACTAAAAGTGTGAATTATCCCCAACATAGATAGCAGCCCCTGTAGAATTGAGAATTAGCTAAAGAGAGAAGTTTTAGCATTGCTTACCAGCTTGGCTGCTCTCTTCCTCCATCATCTCTGTTCATGCCTTTCAGCAATGCTCCCTCCGTCTATCTATTTATCCATCACCGATCCATCCATCCCAACCAGCAATGCATCATTGCATGCTTGGTGAGTACCTCCCCTCCCTTTGCTTAGAATGTGACGGGTGTTGTGGAAGCACAGACTCACACACAGGGCTCCCGACATCTTGGTTCAATATCCATAAGAAGACCAAGCTGAGACCCTCAAGACAACAAAGAACAATTTGCCCACATGCCGTCTCATTCATGGATTACTGGGAAGCTACAGATACCTCATGCCTTTTGGCCAGAATTCAGAGGAGTCAGAGAGAGAACACTTAAGAGCTGTGGAAGGGAGGAAGGAGAACGTGGCCATCTGTGTCGTCATGGCACCCACCACGGGGCTCCCAGAACATGTCTGTCCAGAAGGAACCCCGGGAGTAGGGGGATTCAGAATGGAAGGACAGTGGGATGAGTGTAAGTAAGCAGGAGTGCGTTCCAGGACTGCGTAGAGCAGCAGCCAATGCTGCGAGTGCCAGCTGTTCCCAGGAGGCCAGCCCTCCAACGTCTCAGCTCCGGTCCATGGTGGAGCGCGCACGTAGCCTCTGCAGCCACCTGCACCAGGTGAACACCACAGAAGGCTGGAAGGTGCCTCCAGTTGCCTGACCTATGTGTCGTAATTATTTCCCACAGAGTGTTGCATTCACCAGAACTCAAGGATGACACACCAAATGTATTGAAAAGCTGAAGACACCTTAAGTGAACTCCCTGAAAATGATGAGCACTTTGAGCCAATCCCCACCCTCTGATACCTGAGTCCGCACAGTCTCCAAATAGCTCCTCTCTTGCCTCACATACATGACCTGGCCCCAGAACTCTCCTTTGGGTTCTTACTCTTTCTTTCCTCACGCTCCCTCACTCAGCAGATGAACAGAAGGTTGAATTTTGCCTCTATGGGTTTCACTTTATTTGCTCCCCCACTGATAATCATACTTAGGTTGTGTGCACATGTGCTTATGTGTGGACCATCATGTGCAATTTTCTTTTATCCCCATCCTATTGGGTTTAGATCCAGATTCATCCCTATGATGCACTGAATCCCATACTTCCCCAGGTCTCGCTTTTCTCATCTGTATAGTGTGCAGAATAAATCTTGCCACGTGGGGTTGATGGGGAGGTGTCTTCAATGAGACGATGTAAATAAATATTAAGTAGGATGTAACCCATAGTAAATGTTGAATGAATGTTAGCTCTTGCTTTTATTATTATTCCCCACTCTCTGACAGAGCAGTAAGATCCTCCACGTATTGCCAGCAATCTGAGGACATGGGCTCCACGCCTTTATTAAGAAAAAGGTGTGAGGCGCTGGGCACATCTTCGGGACAAGGAGAAGGTCCAGTTGCGTAGAGCAAAGCCTCTGAGTGGTGTTCATAGGCGGAAGCGACATTTCGTCCAGGACATAATCACGCCATTGTGTTGTTACCCTGGTTTCCAGAAACTTCCGTGTTGTTACACCTGCCCACGATGGATCCTGCTCTTGAGGCATTCTTGGGCAGCTCTGACTCACAGTGACTTTTCCCTATCAGTGTACACAGCCAGCCATGTCTTTTGGAGGCAGACCGTGCTCCCTGGGGAAGGTTCATAAGCTGAGGAAGCATGGAGAGGGCACGGCGTGTGACAAGCGCTCACACACATGGACACCGCCCCACTGAAGCATGTCTTTCTCTTCCCTTGAGAGGTACAGCTGAGGTGCAGCAAAGCTCCTTACGTGCTCACAGTACCAACAACTTACACGTGCTGGAGGTGAGATTCGAACCCTTGTCCGAAGTCTTTGCAACGTGGCAAGTATTCTGACCGACTCAGTGGCTGGAAGAAGCATAAAGCCTGGACCCCGTCTTTCCAGAACTTACAACCCACTGATCCATTGGGAAGGCAAAGGCAGCACGTTCACACAGTCTCACACTCACACGTGTTTATACAGGGGTACATGCTCATAACGATGACACACACGGGGTTGTTATTCAGCGTCAATTGTGCAAGTGTGGAGACTTCCACTGACCACTGAGAAAAGAAGTTGGAGCAGCGTCCCAGAGGCCCCCGCTGGGACAGGCGTCGCCCTCCCAGCTTCTCCATGCTGTAGGACTGAGCTGGCTGCCTGTCAAGGTGGGTGCAGGCACGCAGGCGGGCAGGGCACAGAGCCTAGGAGCCACCTGTTACAGAAGTTCTTTGAACATTTTAACGATGGAGTCAGCAACACCTGTGCATACCTCTTGACTCTCAGCCCTGTGCACACTCACTCTTGCACACTGAAGTTCATATTCCCACATAGATTCATTCATGAGCCTTCACATGAGGCCACCACACAACACACACTGACACACCATCACATGCTGTCAATCACCCTGAAATACGTCTTCACACACCCACACACACTCACACACACACAGGTACTCACGCACATGCTCACATTCTTATTTTTGCTCGTGGGCATGGCCCCAGAACATACAGTCCAGACCCTTTGCGAGGCTTCTGCAACATTCCAGGAGATTATCCGCCCATTGACCTTGAGGATACTTGCAAGCACAAAGATCCCCAGATGAAGGGCATGATGCTGAGGCCTTCCAAAGAAGTGTGCCTTCCTCAGGGAAGAATATACTTACATCTTCCGAACAAAGAAATTTCCTAGAAGGTAGTATGGTGCAAGAAAGAGAACTCATACCCATCCTGGAGGGTGGCACACTTGGATTCAAAACCTCTCTTCCCTACTTTTTCCTTAAGTAACCATAGCGAACATCAACTTTCTAAGGTGTAACATGAGAATAGCTCAAACTTCAAGTCCTGAATTACAAACTCAACAGAGATTCTGACAGGCAGTGGAGGCCTGCCCCTCCCTCATCCCCCAACCACAAGCACCCTGGGAAAGTGAGGGCATCTCTCTCCGACCCAGAGGCTGGGCACACAACCTGCCGTGCCCCAGAGGATCCCCAGATGGCGATGGATTTCAGCAGAGAGGCTCTAACTCCAAGCACCAGGAGTCCTTTTTCCGGAGCCCTGTCTTTTGATGCGGCCGGCCCCAGAGGGTCAGCTCGGCGTTCCCCTGCATATGTGAGCATGGACCGTGGACTGGTGTTCCATCACAGATGCCTGGCACAGAAGATGCAGTGGGCTTAGCCTGTGCCCAGGTCTGCTGAGACCTCCTTGGTCCCAATTGTCCCTTTTGCCTTAGTGTGTGTGTGTGGTGTGTGTGTGTGTGTGTGTGTGTGTGTGTACATGAGAGACAGGGCATTGGCGAAAGAGAAAGAGCGATACTAACGAAAGTCAGGGAACAGTACCATTCCCAATGCCCAGGACAGGTGTTTAGTTGTACCTGTGGCTTCTAGAGGACAAGTTCCTTCTGTCCTGTGGTGGTAGAAGCAATACTATGTAATGCATGCTTGAGATAGCAGATTCCACACCCAAAAATAATCTGTTCAGGGTAGTGAGGGCTTAGGCCAGAAAAGATGGACAGGATGTAACACCGAAACTCATGGATCTTCAGATGTTCACATTTTCTCTAGTTACGCAGGCATTGCTACTGCCACAACTGGGTTTGAGTTCTTCAGCAAATCCAAGCCAAACCATTGAAAAGTATCTACAGAGTTGGAAGGAGTAGGCGGAGAAGTGGATGTGAAGAAGTTTAGGGACCAGGGAGGCTCTGGCCCTCCTTGCTGACCACCGTTCCCAGCACCTGGTGCATTGTGTGAGCTCACTAGGTCTTGATGAATTATTAGTTATCCCAGGTAAACTGCCCCACGTGGCCTTGCTTCTCTGCTATTAGGGACGTGAGCTGAAATCCCCCTCCAAGCCTATCAGGGTTGCTTCTGTCAGAGTGACAACAGGCGGAAGGGGTTCTTCTCCCGGGAAGGCCTGGGATCCTCTGGGTTTCCCTCGGGGCCGAGCCCATGCATAGCCTGCCTTTCCGGTGAGTCCCAGAGGAGACACCATTGATTTCCAAGGGTGTCTTCTCGTGCTACAGTGTGAATTCCCAAGATCTAGGGATACTGTAGGCCTTTCAGCTGAGCTGTGGCTAAATTCCAGGTGTGAGAATGAAACGTGCCATCCTCAGGACTAGCTTGCCGATTTCCTTTTCTGTCAGTCAAGGTCTTAGGACACTGGTAACAAGTGCCACTACTTGCCTTCAAATGTGGGCAACGACCTACTCCCTACTTCTAAGAGTGTGCTTTGCCCCAGCTTTCAGAGCCCGACTCCACGGAGCACCGAACCATCGTTGGGCCCTTATTCTCTGCCCAACAGTGTGCACATACTTACACATGTTGTCCAAAATAAGCCTTTCAGCTGACGTGCAGAATGAGGTTATCCTGTTGAGGAGATGAGGAAACTGAGGCTCAAAGATGTTAAGTGCCCAAGGTCACCCAGCTGGTGAAGATCAGAGCCCCAGTCGGAACACTAATTGGGGAATTATTTAAGATATCTTTCATCCTTTGACGGATGTTGTTTCAACCTTTTCAACCTACTCCCTGCCCTGAGGCATCCCTCTTCCTTCAGGAGTCTCTAAGTGGAAGGGGAACGAGGCGTCAGGCCTGAAGCCCTGGGAGATCAGTTTCCAGGAGCCAGACCGGGTGACTCATCCAGCAGCTCATGACAGGTCAAAGTTTCTTAGCTCCCCAGCCTCTCCACCTTATGATAATCATTTCCCTAGGAAGCCTGCAGTGTGGGTGACTTATACACCTGTAAGAGAGATATGTGCTGTCAACAGTAACCGCCCAGTTTCTGTGAATGAAGACTAATGTTTTGCTCACCAAGAGGCAGGACACAGAGCTGCAGCCCCCATTTTTTTTTATATTACAACAGGTGAAAAATCAAAGCGGCTTGCCCAGGTTTGTTTCCAGTTCAGGCTGAATGTGGCTCTGAGTCTAGGTTAAGTCAAGGTCCCAACTTTGCTGACTTTACAGGGTCTCCCAAAGGGCCACTCACCACTCAGTAGTCGTTTCTCTTCCAACAAGGCTCGCTGTGTATGCTGCTCGGCCCACCCCTTCTCTCACTAACTGGAATATCCTGGACAATTACCCTCACCGCTCCCACACCCAGCAGTGTCCTGAATGCTTGCTTAGCAAAATCCCAGATGTCAAGGTTCTAGGGCAAACGTCATGAGTGGGTTTGGAAACCCGGGGAAGCCAGGGCTCATAAGTGATGGGGAAATGGGGCCAGGGCCCGAGTGAAGGCACTGTCATCCGCAAGCGCCATCAAACCGAGAAGGAGTTTGCCAGCCCAGGATATGAGTAAAACCTTAAGTTTGAGGAAGGTCAGATGCATCCTATTGTGACTAGGGCCAAGCATGCCCCAATCATAGGCCACCTCATGGCTTCCAAGAGGGATATGGGATGTATAAAAGGTGTGCAGTCTCAGAGCATCCCCAAGGCCTCAGCATCTCCACGTTCCAGCCCCTGGTGAACTAAGGTAAGTTGGGCAAAGGAACGCCTCTCCTGGAAGCCTGGCTCTACCTGGTCTCAAACTCTGCGGGCAGCTGGGGCTGGAGCACTTGGTGGTTGGTCCCAAAGAAAGGCCTTGTGTGGGCATCTGTCTCCTCTGTACCATTTGGGACCCACCTCTCTTGGGCTGCAAGTCAACATCTGAAGTGTGTGGGGCGGGGGCTGAGATGGGGGTCCAGGGTGTGCGCAGAGTCCGGTGTTGAGGCTCCTGCTGGCGTGTGTGGTGACACTGTTGTGCGTGACCAGGAGCTGAGCGGGGCTGGTTAGGAGAGGGGGGCACCGGTTGTGGGGCAGCGCTGCCCTGAATGGCAAGGCCCATGCAGGGAGGCAGGAGAGCTCCTCAGGGAGCAGGGGGCAGAGGCCCATGGAGCTCAGAACAGCAAGGACAAGAGGAGGTGGTACAGTGGCCAGGTCCTGCTCTGGGATTCGGGGACCATTGTTCCACCCCCGTGTGCTCAGTGCCTGGGGAACCATGACTTCCCTCTCTAAGATTTACTTTCTCACCAGAATTTAGAGTCGATCTAAACCGTCGTTTTGTCTCTAGATGCCTCTTTTCTATGAATTCTCTTAGAGAGGGGTTAAGATGCTCCTTTAAAATGGGTAGAAATTAAATTAAATTAAATTAAATTAAATTAAATTAAAATGGGTAAAATGAATAGAAATTTTCACTGCAAAGTAAAGGAGCTGTTACAGTGGAGGATTACTGGACTGAATGTCAATATTATGACATAGTATGAGTGTGTTTCATGTTTGGTAATTACAGTCATTGTTGCTTTTGTTGTGGTCATCCATTTACAATGCTTGGCATCAGTCTATTTATCTCTTGTAAAAATAAAAGTATAAAAAAAAAGTAAGGACAAGGGGAAAAAAAAAAAAAAAGAAGCTTAACGCTGAGAACAAAGTGATTTAGCTTAAGACCTATCAGAAATACTCAGGGATGAGGGCACATAGAAGCTAGACACACATTTATTTGTGTATTAAGGTCTCGGCAGTCAAAATGCTTAGTTGCCAGCAACATCCGGCTGTGAAAAATAAGTACTTGATGAATCTATAAGATGACAGGTTGTATCAGATGTTATGTGCATTTTTCATCATTGCTTACATGGTTCATGGATAAGTGTACGAAAAACAATTTCTCTGGGTAGAAAATATTCAATCATGTAACAAGAAAGTGATAAGATTTTGTTGCTGTTGTCATTATAAAGAACCAATCAGAAAAAGTTGAGTGATAGGGAATGTCTTTTTGAGCATGACTCCTGCTGGGAAGTAGCCTCCCTCCTGGGGAAAACACCACTGGAATCTTCAGACAGCCTCTCTGGCCACAGCAGTAGAGGGAGGGAAGATTTCCCTGAAGAATCTGTAGCAGGCAATTTTTCAATGCTTTTCTGAACGTAGTGATCACCTTCACATTCCAGCATTGCTCAGAGTCACATGGTCCAAGAAAATAGTAATCAGAGTAATAAAGAGCTCTGGAGATCTTGTGAATCAATGATGTCTGAAAAGTAAGAAAGTGCTTGCGAGTGTATTTCTATCATTAATGTGTCGGAAATGATACAAGGCGTTGATTGGTTTAATGAGAATTAATGTGAATAAACTTGAAATATAGAACATGGCATTTTGAAGAGGCATGAAGAATGATTAAGAGCAGACACTCAAAGAAGAAATGAATCTATAAAAAACCAGCACAATGACCCTAACCCAAGCTACAACTGGTCTATATGTTCATTAATTTCCTAGTATATAAAGCATGAAGTTAACATGGTTTTGATATGCTTTTCTTTAATGACTAATAATGTTGAGCATCTTTTCACAGGCTTATTAACCATCTGTATATTTTCTTTGTATAGCTATCATTCAGATCTTCTGTCCACTTTTTAATTATAGGGTTTTTTTTTATAGTTGAGTTGTAAGAGTTCTTAAAATATTCTGATTAAAGTTCCTTTGGGGATATTTGAATTGCAAATATATTCTCACATCCTATAAAAAAAAATGGGTAGAAATTTATTTTAAAATTCGAAATCTTTACAAGAGTACTCAACATGTTTTGGTTCTCGTGTGTATTTGTGTGTGTGTGTGACCACGTGAGCACACATACACACATATATATTTACACTCATATTTACCTGTGTATTTACACATGTTTGTCTGGAGTTTTATATGCTCATTTGATCCTTACAACAAATTTAAGAGTACAGAGAATTTAAGTAAATTGCTCAAAGTCACACAGCTGGTTAATTTTTGAGACAGAACTCAGGTCCAAAAAAGTCATGTTCTAAATTCCACAGTATCTGCTGTGCCGTGATATTACTTTTTGTTCTCATTACCCCTGTCCTTCCTTCTTACTCTTTCCTTCTCTCTCCTCTCACTCTCCGTCTCTCTGTCTTTCTCTCCCTTTTTACGTCTTTGTTTTTCTCTATCCCTCTCCCTTGCTCTTCTCCGTTCTCCCTTTTTTCCTCTCTCCCTTCTTTCCTTCCTTCCTTCCGTATTTCTTTATTTATCTCAATTAAAACCTTGTAATGGCTTACAAACTGCAGCTACAATTTATACTGTCGCACCTCATTGCACACACACACACATTGAATCAGTGAAGGCACCAGGCCAAGGTTGAAATGGGATAGTTTTGAACGAGGCAGGAGGTTCTCCTGGGTGGAGCGTCTCTAAGGCTCCAGACTTCCTCACTTGTGTGTCTTTCCCCTTGCAGTGCACATCCAGACCAGAATGTATCATCCAAAGCAGAAGCTGTGCTGCCCGCTACCAAAGTATTGCTGCCCTCCATCCCAGCAATGCTGCCCCCCACCAAAGTATTGCTGCCCCGCACCCCAGCCATGCTGCCCACTACCAAAGTATTGCTGCCCCCCACTTCAGCAGTACTGTCCCCCTCTGCAGCAATGCTGTCCCCCAGCAAGGTACTGCTGCCCCTCACCAAAGCAGTTCTAAACTCCACCTCAGCACACCAAGCAGCCTTGCCCGCCTCCACCCAAGGGCAAGGAGCCCTCTGTCCCAAAGTGCCCACACCCTCAGCAGTGCCAGAAGTCCAAGCAGAAGTAAACCCCAGGCATGGGCCAGAGGCCAAGCTCCCTGCAGAACAGAGACCATGAAGCCCACTCCCCTGTCTCAGCCAGCCAGCTGTCAGCACCACTCACCCGCGGTTTCTGGAGGCAGCCACACTTGTGGAAAAGGCAGCACCAGGATGGGAGCTTCCTGGATCAACATTTCTTATTAATTAGCAGCTGTAATTTCCATTTAGAAAAGGATCTGGTTGTAAACCGTCTAATCTTCTTTGCTGACTTGTATACTTTGCCCTGTTGGCTGCTTGGAAACTTAAGCAGCGTGCCCGACCACGTTTTCCTAGCAAACTTCGTCTCTGCTCCAGTTTTTCAAACAATTAAACACAATTCTGCTGGCATGAATGTGTCGGTTTGATTATTTCGTCATCTTACAGTTGTTAACTCCTGCAGATTTTGTATCCTGCTGCCTAAGCAAGAGCCCTAGGAGGGCTGGGCATGTGGGTGCAGGTAGAGGAGAAGGCATGGGGAGATGCACTTCTGAGCTGAAGGACATTTTCCATGGTCCTGCCAGGGTGAGGAGGAGAGATGGGCACTTCAGCTGCATGGAGACACATCCCCACATCCTTGGAAAATGAGAACAGCCTTTGGACATAGGGGAGATGATGCCCGTCTAGAAAACGGAGGTCCAGAAAGAGTAAGGGAAACGCAGCCAGGAGCTAAAGAGTAGAGTAGAGGCAAATAAATGGAAATTCAGACAATACTCCAAGGGCGTGTGGGTCAAAATGAATTGAGGACCGGGCCTGAAAAACTCTCCCACTGGTAAAAGAAAAGATGAGATTTTTTTCAAGCTAACAAAACGTGTTAATAGGAGACAGTCTGTGTAAAAATCATACATCCATCACACACATATATCCACTGTCAATAATTTTTAAAGTCATAGCACCCATTGATTCTCCAACTTGGGGTTTCTCCTGGGCTATTTTTCTCTCACTACCCTCTTACTTTCCATCCCCTAAATTCTTGGGGTATTAGGGTAACCGGAAAATTCAGGCCCACAGGTAAGCCAAACTTCTTCTTTCTATTACATCCACTACACCCATACCTTTCCACCGAATCCTTCTCTCACAAAAAGTCCCAAAATTGAGGTACTTGCATCTCTTATCCTATACCTGCCCCCCCGTTTCATGTTTGTGGGCTACAAGGGAATCACTGAAAATCCACAGAAGTACCCAAAGGAGCCAGAAAGGAACAAAGCATAAAGTAAAATTGTGAATTATCCCCAACATAGATCACAGAGCATGTAGAATTCAGAATAAGCTAAAGACAGATCTTTTAGCATTGCTTCCATGGTTGGCTGGTCTCTTCTTCCTCCACCATCTCTGATCATGCCCTTCAGCGAGGCTCCATCCATCTACCTGTTTATCCATCACCAATCCATCCATCCTAACCAGCCATGCCTCATTGCATCCTTGGTAAGTACCTCCTCTTCCCTTTCTTTAGAATGTGATGGTTGCTGCGGAAGCACAAACTCACACACAAGGCTCCAGGACTCTTGGTTTAATCCCTGTAAGAAAACCAAGCTCAGACCCTCAAGACAACAGAAAACAATTTGACCGGAAGACGTCTTATTCATGGATGACTTGGAAGGCACAAATACCTCATTCCTGACCTCAGAACTCAGAGGAGACAGAGAGAGAACACTGAAGGCTGTTGAGGGAGGAAGAAGAACTTGGCCATCTCTGTCGTCATGGCAACCACCACGGGGTTCCCAGAACATGTCTGTCCAGGAGGAACACCGGGAGCAGGGGGGTTCAGAATGGAAGGACAGTGGGATGTGTGTAAGTAAGCAGGAGTGTGTTCCAGGACTGCGTAGAGCAGCAGCCGATGCTGCGAGGGCCAGCTGTTCCCAGGAGGCCAGCCCTCCAACGTCTCAGCCCCGGTCCATGGTGGAGAGCGCACGTAGCCTCTGCAGCCACCTGCACCAGGTGAACACCACAGAAAGCTGGAGGGCGCCTCCAGTTTCCAGACCTATGTGTCGTAAATATTTCCCACAGAGCGTTGCATTCAACAGAACTCAAGGATGACACACAAAATGAATTGAAAAGCTGTAGACACCTTAAGTGAACTCCCTGAAAATGATGAGCACTTTGAGCCAATCCCCACCCTCTGATACCTGAGTCCACACAGTCTCCAAATAGCTCCTCTCTTGCCTCACATACATGACCTTGCCCCAGAACTCTCCTTTGGGTTCTTACTCTCTATTTCCTCACCTTCCCTCACTCAGCTGATAAAGACAAGGTTGAAATTGACACTCTGGGCTTCACTTAATTTTCTCCCCCACTAATGATCATACTGGGATATGTGCACATGTGCTTATGTGCAGACCATCTTGCGGAATTTTCTTTTATCCCCATCCTACTGGGTTGGGATGCCAGATGCACGCCTATGATGGACTGAATCCAATACTTCTCTAGGCCTCACTTTACTCATCTGTATAGTGGACAGAATAACACCTGCAACCTGGGTTTGACGGGGAGGGGTCTTCAATGAGACAAATAAATTAAATACTAAGTAGGATGTAACACATAGTAAATGTTGGATGAATGTTAGCTCTTGCTTTTATTATTATTCTCCACTTTCTGACAGAGCAGCCAGACCCTCCACACATTACCACCAACCTGACGACATGGACTCCACACCTTTAGTAAGAACAATGTGTGAGGGGCAGGGCACATCTTGGGGACAAGGACAAGGACCAATTGTGTAGAGCAAAGCATCTGAGGGGTGTTCACAGGCGGAAATGACATTTCGTGCAGGGCCTAATCACCCCATTGGGTGGTTGCCCTTTTCTTCCACAATCTTCCCCTTTGTAACACCTGCCCACGATGATTCCTGCTCCTGAGGCAGTCCTGGGCTACTCTGGCCCACAGTGACTTTTCCCTATCAATGGCCACAGCCATCCATGTCTTTTGGAGGCAGACCGTGCTCCTTGGAGGAGGCTCATAAGCTGAGGAGCATGGAAAGTGCACGGCGTGTGCCAAGGGATCACATACATACACACACATATATCTTTACATTCATATTTCCCTGTGTATTTCTGTGATTTGTGAGGAGTCTTATACGCTTATTTATCCTTAAAACAACCGTAGGAAATGTACAGAGAAGTTGAGTAACTTGCTCAAAGTCACAAAGCTGGTTAATTTTTGACACAGGACACTGAACCCAGGAAATCCTGATCTGGATTCTACCGTTTCTGCTGTGGCTGGATATTACTTTTTGTTCTCTTTACCCATATGTTTGCTCCTTCCTCTTTCCTTCTCTCTCCTCTCTCTCTCCCTCTCTGTCTCTCGCTCAGTCTCAGCTTTTTTACGTCTTTCTTTGTTTTCTTCTACTTCTCTCCCTTTCTCATCTCATTTCTACCTTTTTTCTCTCTTCCTTTTGCGTTCCTTCCATCCATACGTCTTTGTCTCAAAAACAAGCTTGTAATGGTTTAGAAAATGTAGATACAATTTTTACTGACACACTACATTGCATACACACACACCTTAAATCGGTTAAGCAACATGGCGGAGGGTGAAATGGGGCAGGTTTGAAGGAGGCAGAAGGTTCCCCAGGGTCGAAAGTTTCTAAGTCTCCAGACTTCCTCCCTTGTGTGTCTTTCCCCTTGCAGTGCACATCCAGACCAGAATGTATCATCAAAAGTAGAAGCTGTGCTTCCCCCCACCAAAGTCTTTCTTCCCCGCACCGTAGCCATGCTGCCCGCTACCAAAGTATTGCTGCCCCGCACCCCAGTAATCCTGCGCAATACCGAAGTATTGCTGCCCCGCACCTCAGCAATCCTGCCCACTACCAAAGTATTGCTGCCCCATACCTCAGCAATGCTGCCCACTACCAAAGTATTGCGGCCCCCCATCTCAGCAATGCTGCCCACTACCAAAGTATTGCTGCCTCGCACCTCAGCAATGCTGCCCACTACCAAAGTATTGCTGCCCCGCACCTCAGCAATCCTGCCCCCTACCAAAGTATTGCTGCCCCGCACCTCAGCAATCCTGCCCCCTACCAAAGTATTGCTGACCCGCACCTCAGCAATCCTGCCCACTACTAAAGTATTGTTGCCCCGCACCCCAGCAATCCTGCCCACTACCAAAGTTTTGCTGCCCCGCACGCCAGCAATCCTGCCCACTACCAAAGTATTGTTGTCCCGCACCTCAGCAATCCTGCCCACTACCAAAGGATTGCTGCCCCGCACCCCAGCAATCCTGCCCACTACCAAAGGATTGCTGCCCCGCATCGCAGCCATGCTGCCCACTACCAAAGCATTGCTGCCCCGCACCCCAGCAATCCTGCCCACTACCAAAGTATTGCTGCCCCGCACCCCAGCAATCCTGCCCACTACCGAAGTATTATTGTCCCGCACCTCAGCAGTACTGTCCACCTCCCCAGTACTTCCGCCCCCCACCAAAGCAGTGCTAGACCCCCCTCAGCACACCAAGCAGCCTTGCCAGCCTCCACCCAAGTGCAAGGTGCCCTGTGTCCCCAAGTGCCAACACAAGTTCCCACGTCAGCCACAATGCCAGATGTCCAAGCAGAAGTCATCCTTGGCCATGGGACCTAAGGCCGAGCTCCGTGGAGACCAGAGACCATGAAGCCCACTGCCCTCTCTCAGCCAGCCAGCTGTCAGCGCCCCTCACCCCCGGCTTCCGGAGGCAGCCGCACTTCGGGAAAAGCAGCACCAGGATGGCAGCTTCCTGGATTAAGATTTCGTATTAATTAGCAGCTGCAAGTTCCATCTCAGAAAAGGATCTGCTTCTAAAGCATCCAATATTCTTTGCTGCCTTGTATCGACTTCGCCCTGTCGGCTTCTTGGAAACTTAAGCAGCGTGGCCGGACATCATTTCCTAGCACCCTTCGTTTCTACTCCAATTTTCCCAACTATTAAACACAATTCCTTTGGCATGAATGTGTCTGTGGATTATTTCGTCATCTTGCAGTTGTTAATTCCTGCAGATTTTGTATCCTGCTCCTCAACCCAGAGCCCTTGGAGGTCTGGGCATGAGGGTTCAAGTAGAGGAGAAGGCATTGGGAGATGCACTCCGGACTGAGGGACATTCTCCATTGACCTGCCAGGGTGAGGAAAGAGATGGGCACTTCTCACTCATGTGGCTCATCCCCACATCCCTGGAAAATGAGAACAGCCCTTGGAGAAAGGGGGAAATGAGGCCCGTCTCGAAAATGGAGGCACAGAAAGAGTAAGGGAAACCCAGCCAGGAGCTAAAGACTAGAGTAGAGGCAAATAAATGGAAATTCAGAGAACACTCCATGGCCGTGTGATCAAAATGAATTGAGGACCGGAACTGAAAAACTCTCCCAATGGTACAAGAAAAGACCAGAGTTTCTTCAAGCTAACCAAATGTGTAAGTAGGAGTCAGCCTATGTAAATGTCATACATCCAATGCACACACATTTCCACTGTCAATATTTTATTAAAGTCAGAGCCCCCGTTGTTTCTGCAGCTTAGGGTTCGCCTGGGCAATAGTTCTCCCACTGCCCTCTTACTTTCCATTCCCTAAATCCTTGGGGCATTAGGGTAACATGAAAATTCAGGCCCAAAGGTAAGCCAAACTGCTTCTTTCTATTACATCGACTACACACATCCTTTTCGACCAAATCCTTCTCTCACAACATAGTGCACAAAATGAAGTCTTTGCTTCTCTTTTCCTACACGTGCCTCCGGGCTACAAGGGAATCACTAAAAACCAACAGAAGTACCCCAAATGAGCCAGAACGGAACATCACATAAACTAAAAGTGTGAATTATCCCCAACATAGATAGCAGCCCCTGTAGAATTGAGAATTAGCTAAAGAGAGAAGTTTTAGCGTTGCTTACCTGTTTGGCTGGTCTCTTCCTCCATCATCTCTGTTCATGCCTTTCAGAAAGGCTCCCTCTATCTATCTATTTTTCCATCACCGATCCATCCATCCCAACCAGCAATGCATCATTGCATGCTTGGTGAGTACCTCCCCTCCCTTTGCTTAGAATGTGACGGGTGTTGTGGAAGCACAGACTCACACAGGGCTCCTGACATCTTGGTTCAATATCCATAAGAAGACCAAGCTGAGACCCTCAAGACAACAAAGAACAATTTGCCCACATGCCGTCTCATTCATGGATTACTGGGAAGCTACAGATACCTCATGCCTTTTGGCCAGAATTCAGAGGAATCAGAGAGAGAACACTTAGGGCTGTTGAAGGGAGGAAGGAGAACGTGGCCATCTGTGTCGTCATGGCACCCACCACGGGGCTCCCAGAACATGTCTGTCCAGGAGGAATACCGGGAGCAGGGGGCTTCAGAATGGAAGGACAGTGGGATGTGTGTAAGTAAGCAGGAGTGCGTTCCAGGACTGCGTAGAGCAGCAGCCAATGCTGCGAGTGCCAGCAGTTCCCAGGAGGCCAGCCCTCCAACGTCTCATCTCCGGTCCATGGTGGAGAGCGTACGTAGCCTCTGTAGCCACCTGCACCAGGTGAACAACCCAGAAAGCTGGAGGGTGCCTCCAGTTGCCTGACCTATGTGTCGTGATTATTTCCCACAGAATGTTGCATTCACCAGAACTACAAGGATGACACACCAAATATATTGAAAAGCTGAAGACACCTTAAGTGAAATCCCAGAAAATGATGAGCACTTTGAGCCAATCCCCACCCTCTGATACCTGAGTCCACACAGTCTCCAAATAGCCCCTCTCTTACCCCACATACATGACCTTCCCCAAGAACTCTCCTTTGGGTTCTTACTCTCTCTTTCCTCACCCTCCCTCACTCAGCAGTTTAATAGAAGTTGGAATTTTGCCTCCCTGGGCTTCAGTTAATTGTCTCCCCCAGTAATAATCATACTTAGGGTATGTGCACATGTGCCTATGTACGGACCATCATGTGCAATTTTCATTTATCCCCATCGTATTGGGTTTAGATCCAGATTCACCCCTATGATGCACTGAATCCCATACTTCCCTAGGCCTCGCTTTTCTCGTCTGTATAGTGTGCAGAAGAAATCCTGCCACCTGGGGTTGATGGGGAGCTGTCTTCAATGAGACGATGTAAATAAATATTAAGTAAGATGTAACACATAGTAAATGTTCAATGAATGTTAGCTCTTATTTTTTTTAGTATTCCCCACTTTCTGACAGAGCAGCAAGTTCCTCCACGTATTGCCACCAACCTGAGTACATGGGCTCCACACCTTTTTTAAGAAAAAGGTGTGAGGCGCTGGGCACATCTTCGGGACAAGGACAAGGTCCAGTTGTGTAGAGCAAAGCCTCTAAGTGCTGTTCAGAGGCGGAAGCGACATTTCGTCCAGGACATAATCACACCATTGTGTTGTTACCCTTGTTTCCATAAACTTCCGTGTTGTAACACCTGCCCACGATGGATCCTGCTCTTGAGGCATTCTTGGGCAGCTCTGGCCCACAGTGACTTTTCCCTATCAGTGTACACAGCCAGCCATGTCTTTTGGAGGAAGACTCTGCTCCCTGGGGGAGGCTCATAAGCTGAGGAAGAATGAAGAGGGCACGGCGTGTGACAAGCGCTCACACACACGGACACCACCCCATTGAAGCATGTCTTTCTCTTCCCTTGAGAGGTACAGCTGAGGTGCAGCAAAGCTCCTTACGTGCTCACAGTACCAACAACTTACACGTGCTGGAGGTGAGATTCGAACCCTAGTCCGTAGTCTTTGCAACGTGGCAAGTGCTCTGACCGTATTAGTGGCTGGAAGAAGCATAAAGCCTGGACCCCATCTTTCCAGAACTGACAACCCACTGATCCGTTGGGAAGACAAAGGCAGCACGTTCACACAGTCTCACACTCACACGTGTTTATACAGGGGTACATGCTCATAACAATGACACACACGGGGTTGTTATTCAGCGTCAATTCTGCAAGTGTGGAGACGTCCACTGACCACTGAGAAAAGAAGTTGGAGCAGCGTCCCAGAGGCCCCCGCTGGGACAGGCGTCGCCCTCCCAGCTTCTCCATGCTGTAGGACTGAGCTGACTGCCTGTCAGGGTGGGTGCAGGGACGCAGGCGGGCAGGGCACAGAGCCACCTGTTACAGAAGTTCTTTGAACATTTTAACGATGGAGTCAGCAACACCTGTGCATACCTCTTGACTCTCAGCCCTGTGCACACTCACTCTTGCACACTGAAGTTCATATTCCCACATAGATTCATTCATGAGCCCTCACATGAGGCCACCACACAACACACACTGACACACCATCACATGCTGTCAATCACCCTGAAATACGTCTTCACACACCCTCAAACACTCACACACACACAGGCACCAACGCACATGCTCACATTCTCATTCTTGCTCATGGGCATGGCCCCAGAACATACAGTCCAGACCCTTCGCCGGGCTTCTGCAACATTCCGGGTGATTATCTGCCCATTGACCTTGCGGATATTTGCAAGCACAAAGATCCCCAGATGAAGGGCATGATGCTGAGGCCTTCCAAAGAAGTGTGCCTTCCTCAGGGAAGACTATACTTACATCTTCCGAACAAAGAAATTTCCTAGAAGGTAGGATGGCGCAAGAAACAGAACACATACCCATCCTGGAGCCTGGCAGAGCTACGTTCAAA
Source organism: Balaenoptera borealis (assembly GCF_965194805.1). Lineage (NCBI taxonomy): Eukaryota > Metazoa > Chordata > Mammalia > Artiodactyla > Balaenopteridae > Balaenoptera > Balaenoptera borealis. Next base: position 84,165,433 of record NC_138860.1, on the reverse strand, counting down.
ACCTCTCTTTCCTCCTTTTTACTTAAGTAACCTTAGCCAACATAAACTTTCTAAGATGTAACATGAGAATAGCTGAAACTTCAAGGCCTGAAGTAGAAACTCGAACAGAGACACTGACAGGCAGTGGAGGCCTGTCCTCCCTCATCCCGCAACCAGAAGCACCTTGGGAAAGTGAGGGCCTCTCTCACCGACACAGAGGCTGGGCACAGATCGTACCGGGCCCCAGAGGATCCCCAGATGACGATGGATTTCATCAGAGAGGATCTATCTCCAACCACCAGCAGTCCTTTTTCCGGAGCCCTGTCTGTTGATGCGGCCAGCCCCAGAGGGTCAGCTCGGCCTTCCCCTGCATATGTGTGCATGGGCCCTGGCCTACTGTTCCATCACAGATGCCTGGCACTGAAGATACAGTGGGCTTAGCTGGGCCCAGGTCTGCTGAGACCTCCTTGGTCCCATTGTCCCTATTACTTCAGTGTGTGTGTGTATGTGTGTGTGTGTGTGTGTGTGTGTGTGTATGTGTGTACTTGAGAGACAGCTTTGGTGAAAGAGAAAGAGTGATGTTAATGAAAGTCAGGGAACAGTACCATTCCCAATGCCCAGGATAGGTGTTTAGTTGTACCTGTGGCTTCTAGAGGACATTTTCCTTCGGTCCTCTGGCGGTAGAAGCAATACTATGTAATGCATGCTTGAGATAGCAGATTCCACACCCAAAAAAATCTGTTCAGGGTAGTGAGGGCTTAGGCCAGAAAAGATGGACAGGATGTAACACCGAAACTCATGGATCTTCAGATGTTCACATTTTCTCTAGTTACGCAGGCGTTGCTACTGCCACAACTGGGTTTGTGTTCTTCAGCGAATCCAAGCCAAACCATTGAAATGTATCTACAGAGTTGGCAGGAGTAGGCGGAGAAGAGGATGTGAAGAAGTTTAGGGACCAGGGAGGCTCTGGCCCTCCTTGCTGACCACCGTTCCCAGCACCTGGTGCATTGTGTGAGCTCACTAGGTCTTGATGAATTATTAGTTATCCCAGGTAACCTGCCCCACGTGGCCTTGCTTCTCTGCTATTAGGGACGTGAGCTGAAATCCCTCTCCAAGCCTATCAGGGTTGCTTCTGTCAGAGTGACAACAGCGGAAGGGGTTCTTCTCCTGGGAAGGCCTGGGATCCTCAGGGTTTCCCTCGGGGCCGAGCCCATGCATAGCCTACCCTTCCGGTGAGTCCCCGAGGAGACACCATTGATTTCCAAAGCTGTCTTCTCGTGCTGCAGTGTGAAATCCCAAGATCTAGGGATACTGTAGGCCTTTCAGCTGAGCTGTGGCTAAATTCCAGGTGTGAGAATGAAACGTGCCATCCTCAGCACTAGCTTGCCAATTTCCATTTCTGTCAGTCAAGGTCTTAGGACACTGGTAGCAAGTGCCACTACTTGCCTTCAAATGTGGGCAACGACCTACTCCCTACTTCTTAGAGTGTGCTTTGTCCCAGTTTTCCGAGACCAACTCCACGGAGCACCGAACCATCGTTGAGCCCTAATTCTCTGCCCAACAGTGTGCAGATACTTACACATGTTGTCCAAAGTAAGCCTTTCAGCTGACATGCAGAATGGGGTTATACTGTTTAGCAGATGAGGAAACTGAGGCTCAAAGATGTAAAGTGCCCAAAGTCACCCAGCTGCTGAAGACCAGAGCCCCAGTCGGAACACTAATTGGGGAATTATTTAAGATATGTTTCATCCTTTGACGGATGTTGTTTCAATCTTTTCATCCTAGTCCCTGCCCAGTGGCATCCCTCTTCGTTCTGGAATCTCTAAGTGGAAGGAGAAGGACGCATCAGGCCTGAAGCCCTGGGAGATCAGATTCCAGGAGCCAGACCGGGTGACTCGTCCAGCAGCTCATGACAGGTCAAAGTTTCTTAGCTCCCCAGCCTGTCCACCTTATGATAATCATTTCCCTGGGAAGCCTGCAGTCTGGGTGGCTTATGCACCTGTAAGAGAGATACGTACGGTCAACTGTAACCGCGCAGTTTCTGTGAATGAAGACTAAAGTTTGCTCACCAAGAGGCAGGACACAGAGCTGCATCCCCGATATTTTTGTATATTACAACAGGTGAAAAACCAAAGCGGCTTGCCCAGGTTTCTTTCCAGTTCAGGCTGAATGTGGCTCTGAGTCCAGGTTAAGTGAAGGTCCAAACTTTGCTGAGTTTACTGGGTCTCCCGAAGAGCCACTCACCGCACAGTAGTCATTTCTCTTACAACAAGCCTCGCTGTGTACGCTGATCGGCCCACACTTTCCCCCACCAACCAGAATATTCTGGAACATTACCCTCAGCCCTCCCACACGCAGCACTGTCCTGAATGCTTGCTTAGCAACATCCCAGATGTCAAGGTTCTAGGGCAAACGTCACGAGTGGGTTTGGAAACCCGAAGAAGCCAGGGCTCATAAAGTGATGGCGAAATGGGGCCAGGGCTCGAGTGAAGGCACTGTCATCCCCAAGTGCCATCAAAACGAGAAGCAGTTTGCCAGCCCAGGAGATGAGTAAAACCTGAAGTTTGAGGAAGGGCAGATGCATCCTATTGTGACTGGAGCCTAGCACGCGCCAATCGTAGGCCACCACATGGCTTCCAAGGGGATTTGAGACGTATAAAAGGTGTGCAGTCTCAGGGCATCCCCAAAGCCTCAGCATCTGCACGTTCCAGCCCCTGGTGAACTAAGGTAAGTTGGGCAAAGGAATGCCTCTCCTGGAAGCCTGGCTCTACCTGGTCCCAAAGTCTGCGGGCAGCTGAGGCTAGAGCAGTTGGTTGTTGGTCCCAAAGAGAGGCCCCGTGTGGGCATCTGTCTCCTCCGTACCATTTGGGACCCACCTCTGTTGGGCTGCAAGTCAACATCTGAAGTGTGTGGGGCGGGGGCTGAGATGGGGGTCCAGGGTGTGCGCAGAGTCCAGTGTAGAGGCTCCTGCTGGCGTGTGTGGTGACACTGTTGTGCGTGACCAGGAGCTGAGCGGGGCTGGTTAGGAGAGGGGGGCACCAGCTCTGGGGCAGGGCTGCCCTGAAGGGCAAGGCCCATGCAGGGAGGCAGGAGAGCTCCTCAGGGAGCAGGGGGCAGAGGCCCAGGGAGCTCAGAGCAGCAAGGACAAGAGGAGGTGGTACAGTGGCCAGGTCCTGCTCTGGGAGTCGGGGACCATTGTTCCACCCCCGTGTGCTCAGTGCCTGGGGAACCATGACTTCCCTCTCTAAGATTTGCTTTCTCACCTAGAACTTAGAATCAATCTAAACGGTCCTTTTGTCTCTAGATGCCTTTTTTCTGTGAATTCTCTTAGAGAGTGGTTAAGATGCTGCTTATAAATTGGTAGAAATCTTATTAAAAAGTCGGAATTCTTACAAGAGTATGCAACATATTTTGGTTCTCCCTTGTGTGTGTGTATGTGTATGTGTGTGTTATGTGTGTGTATGTGTGCACGTGCACACACGCACACACACACACACAAATATCTTTATATTCCTATTTCCCTGTGTATTTACGTGTTTTTGTGTGGAGTTTATATGCTCATTTATCATTACAACAACCGTAGGAAATGTACAGAGAAGTTAAGTAACTTGCTCAAAGTCACAATGCTGGTCAAGTTTATTCTTTTTATTTAAAGGTTTCACATTATTTATTTATTTATTTATTTATTTATTTATGGCTGTGTTGGGTCTTCGTTTCTGTGTGAGGGCTTTCTCTAGTTGTGGCAAGCGGGGGCCACTCTTCATCGTGGTGCATGGGCCTCTTACTATCGCGGCCTCTCTTGTTGCGGAGCACAGGCTCCAGAAGCGCAGGCTCAGTAATTGTGGCTCACGGGCTTAGTTGCTCCGTGGCATGTGGGATCTTCCCAGATCAGGGCTCGAACCCGTGTCCCCTGCATTAGCAGGCAGATTCTCAACCACTGCGCCACCAGGGAAGCCCAACGCTGGTTAATTTTTGACACAGGTCTCTGAACCCAGGAAATCCTCATCTGGATTCCACCGCTTCTGCTGTGGCTGGATATTATTTTTGTTCTCTTTACCCATGTCTTTGCTCCTTCCTCTTTCCTTCTCTGTCCTCTCTCTCTCTCCCTGTCTGTTTCTCCCTCTGTCTCAGCTTTTTTTACACCTTTCTTTGTTTTCTTCTACTTCTCTCCCTTTCTCATCTCATTTCCCCCTTTTTTCTCTCCTCCTTCTTTCCTTCCTTCCTTCCATATTTCTTTGGCTCAAAAAATACCTTGCATTGCCTTAGAAAATGTAGATACAATTTATACTGACACACCTCATTGCACACACACACACCTTAAATTGGTGAAGCAAACAGGCCGAGGGTGAAACGGGGCAGGTTTGAAGGAGGCAGAAGGTTCTCCTGGGTCGAGAGTCTCTACGGCTCCAGACTTCCTCACTTGTGTGTCTTTCCCCTTGCAGTGCACATCCAGACCAGAATGTATCATCAAAAGCAGAAGCTGTGCTGCCCTGTACCAAAGCCTTGCTGCCCTCCATGCCAGCAATGCTGCCCCCCACCAAAGTATTGCTGCCCCGCACCCCAGCCATGCTGCCCACTCCCAAAGTATTGCTGCCCCGGACCTCAGCAATACTGTCTCCCTCCCCAGTGTTGCTGCCTCCCACCAAAGCAGTGCTAGACCCCCCTCAGCACACCAAGCAGCCTTGCCAGCCTCCACCCAAGTGCAAGGGGCACCGTGTCCCCCAGTTCCAACACAAGTGCCCACGTCCTCCGCAATGCCAGAAGTCCAAGCAGAAGTCATCCATGGCCATGGAACCTGAGGCCAAGCTCCGTGGAGACCAGAGATCATGAAGCCCACTGCCCTCTCTCAGCCAGCCAGCTGTCAGCGCCACTCACCCCCAGCTTCTGGAGGCAGCGACACTTCGGGAAAAGCAGCACCAGGGTGGCAGCTTCCTGGATCAAGATTTCATATTAATTAGCAGCTGCAAGTTCCATCTCAGAAAAGGATCTGCTTCTAAACCGTCCAATATTCTTTGCTGCCTTGTATCGACTTTGCCCTGTCGGCTTCTTGGAAACGTAAGCAGCGTGGCTGGACATCCTTTCCTAGCACCCTTCGTTTCTACTCCAGTTTTCCCTACTATTAAACACAATTCTTTGGCATGAATGTGTCTGTGGATTATTTCGTCATCTTGCAGTTGTTAATTTCTGCAGATTTTGTATCCTGCTCCTCAACCCAGAGCCCTTGGAGGTCTGGGCATGAGGGTTCAGGTAGAGGAGAAGGCATTGGGAGATGCACTTCGGAGCTGAGGGATATTCTCCATGGACCTGCCAGGGTGAGGAAAGAGATGGGCACTTCTCGCTCATGGGACTCATCCCCACATCCCTGCAAAATGAGAACAGCCCTTGGAGAAAGGGAGAGATGATGCCTGTCTAGAAAACGTAGGCACAGAAAGAGTAAGGGAAACCCAGCCAGGATCTAGAGAGTAGAGTAGAGGCAAATAAATGGAAATTCACACAACACTCCAAGGGAGTGTGGTCAAAATGAATTGAGGACCGGGCCTGAAAAGCTCTCCCAATGGTACAAGAAAAGACCAGAGTTTCTTCAAGCTAACCAAATGTGTAAGTAGGAGCCAGCCTATGTAAATGTCATACATCCAACGCACACACATTTCCACTGTCAATATTTTATTAAAGTCAGAGCCCCCGTTGTTTCTGCAGCTTAGGGTTCTCCTGGGCAATATTTCTCCCACTGCACTCTTACTTTCCATTCCCTAAATCCTTGGGGCATTAGGGTAACATGAAATTTCAGGCCCAAAGGTAAGCCAAACTGCTTCTTTCTATTACGTCCACTATACACATCCCTTTCGACCAAATCCTTCGCTTACAACTTAGTGCACAAAATGAGGTCTTTGCTTCTCTTTTCCTACACCTGCCTCCGGGCTACACGGGAATCACAGAAAACCCACAGAGGTACCCAAAAGTAGCCAGAATGGAACATCACATAAACTAAGAGTGTGAATTATCCCCAACATAGATCGCAGCCCCTGTAGAATTGAGATTTAGCTAAAGAGAGAAGTTTTAGTGTTGCTTACCTGCTTGTCTGGTCTCTTCCTCCATCATCTCTGTTCATGACTTTAGGCAAGCCTCCATCCGTCTATCTATTTATCCATCAACGATCCATCCATCCCAACCAGCAATGCGTCATTGCATGCATGGTGAGTACCTCCCCTCCCTTTGCTTAGAATGTGACGGGTGTTTTGGAAGCACAGACTCACACACAGGGCTCCCGACCTCTTGGTTTACTATCCATAAGAAGACCAAGCTGAGATGCTGAAGACCACAGAGAACAATTTGCCCAGATGCCGTCTAATTCATGGATTACCTGGAAGCTACAGATACCTCATTCCTTTCGGTCAGAATTCAGAGGAGACAGAGAGAGAACACTTAGGGCTGTTGAAGGGAGGAAGGAGAACGTGGCCATCTGTGTCGTCATGGCACCCAGCACGGGGCTCCCAGAACATGTCTGTCCACGAGGAATACCGGGAGCAGGGAGGTTCAGAATGGAAGGAGAGTGGGATGTGTGTAAGTAAGCAAGAGTGCGTTCCAGGACTGCGTAGAGCAGCAGCTGATGCTGCGAGGGCCAGCTGTTCCCAGGAGGCCAGCCTTCCAACGTCTCAGCCCCGGTCCATGGTGCAGAACGCACGTAGGCTCTGCAGCCACCTGCACCAGGTGAACACCACAGAAAGCTGGAGGGCACCTTCAGTTGACTGACCTATGTGTCGTAATTATTTCCCACAGAGTCTTGCATTCACCAGAACTCAAGGATGACACACCAAATGTATTGAAAGGCTGTAGACACCTTAAGTGAAATCCCTGAAAATGATGAGCACTTTGAGCCAATCCCCACCCTCTGATACCTGAGTCCACACAGTCTCCAAATAGCTCCTCTCTTGCCCCAAATACATGACCTTCCCCAAGAACTCTCCTTTGGGTTCTTATTCTCTCTTTCCTCACCCTCCCTCACTCAGCAGATTAATAGAAGGTTGAATTTTGCCTCCCTGGGCTTCAGTTCATTTTCTCCCCCACTAATAATCATCCTTAGGGTATGTGCACATGTGCTTATGTGCGGACCGTCATGCGCAATTTTCATTTATCCCCATCCTATTGGGTTTAGATCCAGATTCACCCCTATGATGCACTGAATCCCATACTTCCCTAGGTCTCGCTTTTCTCATCTGTATAGTGTGCAGAAGAAATCCTGCCACCTGGGGTTGATGGGGAGGTGTCTTCCATGAGACGATGTAAATAACTTTTAAGTAGGATGTAACCCAGAGTGAATGCTGAATGAATGTTAGCTCTTGCTTGTATTAGTATTCCCCACTTTCTGACAGAGCAGCAATACCCTCCACGTATTGCCACCAACCTGAGGACATGGGCTCCACACATTTACTAAGAAAAAGGTGTGAGGCGCTGGGCACATCTTCGGGACAAGGACAAGGTCTAGTTGTGTAGAGCAAAGCCTCTGAGTGTTTTTCAAAGGCGGAAGCGACATTTCGTCCAGGACATAATCACGCCATTGTGTTGTTACCCTCGTTTCCAGAAACTTTCGTGTTGTAACACCTGCCCACGATGGATCCTGCTCTTGAGGCATTCTTGGGCACCTCTGGCCCACAGTGACTTTTCCCTATCAGTGTACACAGCCAGCCATGTCTTTTGGAGGCAGACCGTGCTCCCTGGGGGAGGCTCATAAGCTGAGGAAGCATGGAGAGGGCACGGCGTGTGACATGCCCTCACACACACGGACACCGCCCCATTGAAGCATGTCTTTCTCTTCCCTTGAGAGGTACAGCTGAGGTGCAGCAAAGCTCCTTACGTGCTCACAGTACCAACAACTTACACGTGCTGGAGGTGAGATTCGAACCCTTGTTCGAAGTCTTTGCAACGTGGCAAGTATTCTGACCGTCTCAGTGGCTGGAAGAAGCATAAAGCCTGGACCCCGTCTTTCCAGAACTTACAACCCACTGATCCGTTGGGAAGGCAAAGGCAGCACGCTCACACAGTCTCACACTCACACGTGTTTATACAGGGGTACATGCTCATATCAATGACACACACGGGGTTGTTATTCAGCGTCAATTCTGCAAGTGTGGAGACTTCCACTGACCACTGAGAAAAGAAGTTGGAGCAGCGTCCCAGAGGCCCCCGCTGGGACAGTAGTCGGCCTCCCAGCTTCTCCATGCTGTAGGACTGAGCTGGCTGCCTGTCAAAGTGGGTGCAGGCACGCAGGCGGGCAGGGCACAGAGCCTAGGAGCCACCTGTTACAGAAGTTCTTTGAACATTTTAACGATGGAGTCAGCAACACCTGTGCATACCTCTCGACTCTCAGCCCTGTGCACACTCACTCTTGCACACTGAAGTTCATATTCCCACATAGATTCATTCATGAGCCTTCACATGAGGCCACCACACAACACACACTGACACACCATCACAGCTGTCATTCACCCTGAAATACGTCTTCACATACCCACACACACTCACACACACACAGGCACCAACGCACATGCTCACATTCTCATTCCTGCTCATGGGCATGGCCCCAGAACATACAGTCCAGACCCTTCGCCGGGCTTCTGCAACATTCCGGTGGATTATCCGCCCATTGACCTTGAGGATACTTGCAAGGACAAAGATCCCCAGATGAAGAGCATGATGCTGAGGCCTTCCAAGGAAGTGTGCCTTCCTCAGGGAAGAATATACTTACATCTTCCGAACAAAGAAATTTCCTAGAAGGTAGGATGGCGCAAGAAAGAGAACACATTCCCATCCTGGAGCCTGGCAGAGGTGGGGTCAAAACCTCTCTTTCCTACTTTTTACTTAAGAAACCTTAGCCAACATCAACTTTCTAAGCTGTAACATGAGAATAGCTGAAACTTCAAGGCCTGAAGTAGAAACTCGAACAGAGACACTGACAGGCAGTGGAGGCCTGTCCTCCCTCATCCCGCAAACACAAGCACCTTGGGAAAGTGAGGGCATCCCTCACCGACCCAGAGGCTGGGCACACATCGTGCCGTGCCTCAGAGGATGCCCAGATGGTGATGGAATTCAGCAGAGAGGCTCTATCTCCAACCAACGGCAGTCCTTTGTCCGGAGCCCCGTCTGTTGATGCGGTTGGCCCCAGAGGGTCAGCTCGGCCTTCCCCTGCATATGTGTGCATGGGCCCTGGCCTGCTGTTCCATCACAGATGCCTGGCACTGAAGATACAGTGGGCTTAGCTTGTGCCTAGGTCTGCTGAGACCTCCTTGGTCCCAATTGTCCCTTTTACTTCAGAGTGTGTATGTGTGTGTGTGTGTGTGTGTGTGTATGTTTGTATGTGTGTACCTGAGAGACAGAGCTTTGGTGAAAGAGTGATGTTAATGAAAGTCAGGGAAGAGTACAATTCCCAATGCCCAGGATAGGTGTTTAGTTGTACCTGTGGCTTCTAGAGGACATGTTCCTTCCGTCCTCTGGCGGTAGAAGCAATACTATGTAATGCATGCTTGAGATAGCAGATTCCACACCCCAAAAAATCTGTTCAGGGTAGTGAGAGCTTAGGCCAGAAAAGATGGACAGGATGTAACACCGAAACTCATGGATCTTCAGATGTTCACATTTTCTCTAGTTACGCAGGCGTTGTTCCTGCCACAACTGGGTTTGTGTTCTTCAGCGAATCCAAGACAAACCATTGAAAAGTATCTACAGAGTTGGAAGGAGTAGGCGGAAAAGAGGATGTGAAGAAGTTTAGGGACCAGGGAGGCTCTGGCCCTCCTTGCTGCCCACTGTTCCCAGCGGCTGGTGCATTGTGTGAGCTCACTAGGTCTTGGTGAATTATTAGTTATCCCAGGTAACCTGACCCACGTGGCCTTGCTTCTCTGCTATTAGGGACGTGAGCTGAAATCCCTCTCCAAGCCTATCAGGGTTGCTTCTGTCAGAGTGACAACAGCGGAAGGGGTTCTTCTCCCGGGAAGGCCTGGGATCCTCAGGGTTTCCCTCGGGGCCGAGCCCATGCATAGCCTACCCTTCCGGTGAGTCCCCGAGGAGACACCATTGATTTCCAAGGCTGTCTTCTCGTGCTGCAGTGTGAATTCCCAAGATCTAGGGATACTGTAGGCCTTTCAGCTGAGCTGTGGCTAAATTCCAGGTGTGAGAATGAAACGTGCCATCCTCAGCACTAGCTTGCCAATTTCCATTTCTGTCAGTCAAGGTCTTAGGACACTGGTAGCAAGTGCCACTACTTGCCTTCAAATGTGGGCAACGACCTACTCCCTACTTCTTAGAGTGTGCTTTGTCCCAGTTTTCCGAGACCAACTCCACGGAGCACCGAACCATCGTTGAGCCCTAATTCTCTGCCCAACAGTGTGCAGATACTTACACATGTTGTCCAAAGTAAGCCTTTCAGCTGACATGCAGAATGGGGTTATACTGTTTAGCAGATGAGGAAACTGAGGCTCAAAGATGTAAAGTGCCCAAAGTCACCCATCTGCTGAAGACCAGAGCCCCAGTCGCAACACTAATTGGGGAATTATTTAAGATATGTTTCATCCTTTGACGGATGTTGTTTCAACCTTTTCATCCTAGTCCCTGCCCAGTGGCATCCCTCTTTGTTCTGGAATCTCTAAGTGGAAGGGGAAGGACGCATCAGGCCTGAAGCCCTGGGAGATCAGATTCCAGGAGCCAGACTGGGTGACTCGTCCAGCAGCTCATGACAGGTCAAAGTTTCTTAGCTCCCCAGCCTCTCCACCTTATGATAATCATTTCCCTGGGAAGCCTGCAGTCTGGGTGACTTATACACCTGTAAGAGAGATACGTGCTGTCAACAGTAACCGCCCAGTTTCTGTGAATGAAGACTAACGATTTGCTCACCAAGAGGCAGGACAGAGAGCTGCAGCCCCCATTTTTTGTTTATATTACAACAATTGAAAAATCAAAGCGGCTTGCCCAGGTTTGTTTCCAGTTCACGCTGAATGTGGCTCTGCATCTAGGTTAAGTCAAGGTCCCAACTTTGCTGAGTTTACAGGGTCTCCCAAAGGGCCACTCACCGCTCAGTAGTTGTTTCACTTACAACAAGCCTCGCTGCGTACGCTGCTCAGCCCACCCCTTCCATCACTAACTGGAATATCCTGGGCAATTACCCTCACCGCTCCCACACCCAGCAGTGTCCAGAATACTTGCTTAGCACCAGCCCAGATGTCAAGGTTCTAGGGCAAACGTCATGAGTGGGTTTGGAAACCCGGGGAAGCCAGGGCTCGTAAGTGATGGGGAAATGGGGCCAGGGCCCGAGTGAAGGCACTGTCATCCCCAAGCGCCATGAAACCGAGAAGGAGTTTGCCAGCCCAGGAGATGAGTAAAACCTTAAGTTTGAGGAAGGGCAGGTGCATCCTATTGTGACTGGGGCCAAGCATGCCCCAATCGTAGGCCACCTCATGGCTTCCAAGAGGAATATGGGATGTATAAAAGGTGTGCAGTCTCATAGCACCCCCAAAGCCTCAGCATCTCCACGTTCCAGCCCCTGGTGAACTAAGGTAAGTTGGGCAAAGGAATGCCTCTCCTGGAAGCCTGGCTCTACCTGGTCCCAAACTCTGCGGGCAGCTGGGGCTGGAGCAGTTGGTGGTTGGTCCCAAAGAAAGGCCTCGTGTGGGCATCTGTCTCCTCCGTACCATTTGGGACCCACCTCTGTTGGGCTGCAAGTCAACATCTGAAGTGTGTGGGGCGGCGGCTGAGATGGGGGTCCAGGGTGTGCGCAGAGTCCGGTGTTGAGGCTCCTGCTGGCGTGTGTGGTGTCGCTGTTGTGCGTGACCAGGAGCTGAGCGGGGCTGGTTAGGAGAGGGTGGCACCGGCTCTGGGACAGGGCTGCCATGAAGGGCAAGGGCCACGCAGGGAGGCAGGAGAGCTCCTCAGGGAGCAGGGCCCAGAGGCCCAGGGAGCTCAGAGCAGCAAGGACAAGAGGAGGTGGTACAGTGGCCAGGTCCTGCTCTGGGAGTCGGGGACCATTGTTCTACCCTCGTGTGCTCAGTGCCTGGGGAACCATGACTTCCTTCTCTAAGAGTTGCTTTCTCACCAGAATTTAGAGTCGATCTAAGCGGTCCTTTTGGCTCTAGATGCCTCTTTTCTATGAATTCTCTTAGAGAGGGGTTAAGATGCTCCTTTAAAATGGGTAGACATTAAATATTAAATTAAATTAAATTAAATTAAATTAAATTAAATTAAATTAAATTAAAATGGGTAAAATGGGTAGAAATTTTCACTGCAAAGTAAAGGAGCTGTTACATTGGAGGATTACTGGACTGAATGTCAATATTATGACATAGTATGAGTGTGTTTCGTGTTTGGTAATTGCAGTCATTGTTGCTTTTGTTGTGGTCATCCATTTACAATGCTTGGTATCAGTCTATTTATCTCTTGTAAAAATAAAAGAATAAAAAAAAAAACTAAGGACAAGGGAAAAAAAAAAAGAATCTTAACGCTGAGAACAAAGTGATTTAGCTTAAGACCTATCAGAAATACTCAGGAATAAGGGCACATAGAAGCTAGACACACATTTGTTTGTGTATTAAGGTCTCGGCAGTCAAAATGCTTAGTTGCCAACAACATTGGGCTGTGAAAAATAAGTACTTGATGAATCTATAAGATGACAGGTTGTATCAGAGTTTATGTGCATTTTTCATCATTGCTTACATGGTTCATGGATAAGTGTATGAAAAACAATTTCTCTGGGTAGAAAATATTCAATCATGTAACAAGAAAGTGATAAGATTTTGTTGCTGTTGTCATTATAAAGAACCAATCAGAAAAAGTTGAGTGATAGGGAATGTCTTTTTGAGCATGAATCCTGCTGGGAAGTAGCCTCCCTCCTGGGGAAAACACCACTGGAATCTTCAGAAAGCCTCTCTGGCCACAGCAGTAGAGGGAGGGAAGATTTCCCTGAAGAATCTGTAGCAGGCAATTTTTCAATGCTTTTCTGAACGTAGTGATCACCTTCACATTCCAACATTGCTCAGAGTCACATGGTCCAAGAAAATAGTAATCAGAGTAATAAAGAGCTCTGGAGATCTTGTGAATCAATGATGTCTGAAAAGTAAGAAAGTGCTTGCGAGTGTATTTCTATCATTAATGTGTCGGAAATGATACAAGGCGTTGATTGGTTTAATGAGAATTAATGTGAATAAACTTGAAATATAGAACATGGCATTTTGAAGAGGCATGAAGAGTGATTAAGAGCAGACACTCAAAGAAGAAATGAATCTATAAAAAACCAGCACAATGACCCTAACCCAAGCTACAACTGGTCTATATGTTCATTAATTTCCTAGTATATAAAGCATGAAGTTAACATGGTTTTGATATGCTTTTCTTTAATGACTAATAATGTTGAGCATCTTTTCACAGGCTTATTAACCATCTGTATATTTTCTTTGTATAGCTATCATTCAGATCTTCTGTCCACTTTTTAATTATAGGGTTTTTTTTTTATAGTTGAGTTGTAAGAGTTCTTAAAATATTCTGATTACAATTTCCTTTGGGGATATTTGAATTGCAAATATATTCTCCCATCCTATAAAAAAAAATGGGTAGAAATTTATTTTAAAAGTCGAAATCTTTACAAGAGTACTCAACATGTTTTGGTTCTCCTGTGTGTTTGTTTGTGTTTGTGACCACGTGAGCACACATACACACATATATATTTACATTCATATTTACCTGTGTATTTACACATGTTTGTCTGGAGTTTTATATGCTCATTTGATCCTTACAACAACTTTAAGAGTACAGAGAAGTTAAGTAACTTCCTCAAAATCACACAGCTGGTTAATTTTTGAGACAGGACTCAGGTCCAAGAAAGTCATGTGCTAAATTCCACAGTATCTGCTGTGCTGTGATAGTACTTTTTGTTCTCATTACCCCTGTCCTTCCTTCTTACTCTTTCCTTCTCTCTCCTCTCACTCTGTGTCTCTCTGTCTCTCTCTCCCTTTTTACGTCTTTGTTTTTCTCTATCCCTCTCCATTTCTCTTCTCCTTTCTCCCTTTTTTCCTCTCTTCCTTCTTTCCTTCCTTCCTTCCGTATTTCTTTATTTGTCTGAATTAAAACCTTGCAGTGGCTTACAAACTGCAGCTACAATTTATACTGTCGCACCTCATTGCACACACACACACATTGAATCAGTGAAGGCACCAGGCCAAGTTTGAAATGGGACAGTTTTGAACGAGGCAGGAGGTTCTCTTGGGTGGAGCGTCTCTAAGGCTCCAGACTTCCTCACTTGTGTGTCTTTCCCCTTGCAGTGCACATCCAGACCAGAATGTATCATCCAAAGCAGAAGCTGTGCTGCCCGCTACCAAAGTATTGCTGCCCTCCATCCCAGCAATGCTGCCCCCCACCAAAGTATTGCTGCCCCGCACCCCAGCCATGCTGCCCACTACCAAAGTATTGCTGCCCCCCACTTCAGCAGTACTGTCCCCCTCTGCAGCAATGCTGCCCCCCAGCAAGGTACTGCTGCCCCTCACCAAAGCAGTTCTAAACTCCACCTCAGCACACCAAGCAGCCTTGCCCGCCTCCACCCAAGGGCAAGGAGCCCTCTGTCCCAAAGTGCCCACACCCTCAGCAGTGCCAGAAGTCCAAGCAGAAGTAAACCCCAGGCATGGGCCAGAGGCCAAGCTCCCTGCAGAACAGAGACAATGAAGCCCACTCCCCTGTCTCAGCCAGCCAGCTGTCAGCACCACTCACCCGCGGCTTCTGGAGGCAGCCACACTTGTGGAAAAGGCAGCAGCAGGATGGGAGCTTCCTGGATCAACATTTCTTATTAATTAGCAGCTGTAATTTCCATTTAGAAAAGGATCTGGTTGTAAACCGTCTAATCTTCTTTGCTGACTTGTATACTTTGCCCTGTTGGCTGCTTGGAAAGTTAAGCAGCGTGCCCGACCACGTTTTCCTAGCAAACTTCGTCTCTGCTCCAGTTTTTCAAACAATTAAACACAATTCTGCTGGCATGAATGTGTCGGTTTGATTATTTCGTCATCTTACAGTTGTTAACTCCTGCAGATTTTGTATCCTGCTGCCTAAGCAAGAGCCCTAGGAGGGCTGGGCATGTGGGTGCAGGTAGAGGAGAAGGCATGGGGAGATGCACTTCTGAGCTGAAGGACATTTTCCATGGTCCTGCCAGGGTGAGGAGGAGAGATGGGCACTTCAGCTGCATGGAGACACATCCCCACATCCTTGGAAAATGAGAACAGCCTTTGGACATAGGGGAGATGATTCCCGTCTAGAAAACGGAGGTCCAGAAAGAGTAAGGGAAACGCAGCCAGGAGCTAAAGAGTAGAGTAGAGGCAAATAAATGAAAATTCAGACAATACTCCAAGGGTGTGTGGGTCAAAATGAATTGAGGACCGGGCCTGAAAAACTCTCCCACTGGTAAAAGAAAAGATGAGATTTTCTTCAGGCTAACAAAATGTGTTAGTAGGAGACAGTCTATGTAAAAATCATACATCCATCACACATATATATCCACTGTCAATATTTTTTGAAGTCATAGCACCCATTGATTCTCCAGCTTGGGGTTTCTCCTGGGCTATTTTTCTCTCACTGCCCTCTTACTTTCCATTCCCTAAATTCTTGGGGTATTAGGGTAACTGGAAAATTCAGGCCCACAGGTAAGCCAAACTTCTTCTTTCTATTACATCCACTACACCCATACCTTTCCACCGAATCCTTCTCTCACAAAAAGTCCCAAAATTGAGGTACTTGCATCTCTTATCCTATACCTGCCCCCCCGTTTCATGTTTGTGGGCTACAAGGGAATCACTGAAAATCCACAGAAGTACCCAAAGGAGCCAGAAAGGAACAAAGCATAAAGTAAAATTGTGAATTATCCCCAACATAGATCACAGAGCATGTAGAATTCAGAATAAGCTAAAGACAGATCTTTTAGCATTGCTTCCATGGTTGGCTGGTCTCTTCTTCCTCCACCATCTCTGTTCATGCCCTTCAGCGAGGCTCCATCCATCTACCTGTTTATCCATCACCAATCCATCCATCCCAACCAGCCATGCCTCATTGCATCCTTGGTAAGTACCTCCTCCTCCCTTTCTTTAGAATGTGATGGGTGCTGCGGAAGCACAAACTCACACACAAGGCTCCAGGACTCTTGGTTTAATCCCTGTAAGAAAACCAAGCTCAGACCCTCAAGACAACAGAAAACAATTTGACCGGAAGACGTCTTATTCATGGATGACTTGGAAGGCACAAATACCTCATTCCTGACCTCAGAACTCAGAGGAGACAGAGAGAGAACACTGAAGGCTGTTGAGGGAGGAAGAAGAACTTGGCCATCTCTGTCGTCATGGCAACCACCACGGGGTTCCCAGAACATGTCTGTCCAGGAGGAACACCGGGAGCAGGGGGGTTCAGAATGGAAGGACAGTGGGATGTGTGTAAGTAAGCAGGAGTGCGTTCCAGGACTACGTAGAGCAGCAGCCGATGCTGCGAGGGCCAGCTGTTCCCAGGAGGCCAGCCCTCCAACGTCTCAGCCCCGGTCCATGGTGGAGAGCGCACGTAGCCTCTGCAGCCACCTGCACCAGGTGAACACCACAGAAAGCTGGAGGGCGCCTCCAGTTTCCAGACCTATGTGTCGTAAATATTTCCCACAGAGCGTTGCATTCAACAGAACTCAAGGATGACACACAAAATGAATTGAAAAGCTGTAGACACCTTAAGTGAACTCCCTGAAAATGATGAGCACTTTGAGCCAATCCCCACCCTCTGATACCTGAGTCCACACAGTCTCCAAATAGCTCCTCTCTTGCCTCACATACATGACCTTGCCCCAGAACTCTCCTTTGGGTTCTTACTCTCTATTTCCTCACCTTCCCTCACTCAGCTGATAAAGACAAGGTTGAAATTGACACTCTGGGCTTCACTTAATTTTCTCCCCCACTAATGATCATACTGGGATATGTGCACATGTGCTTATGTGCAGACCATCTTGCGGAATTTTCTTTTATCCCCATCCTACTGGGTTGGGATGCCAGATGCACGCCTATGATGGACTGAATCCAATACTTCTCTAGGCCTCACTTTACTCATCTGTATAGTGGACAGAATAACACCTGCAACCTGGGTTTGACGGGGAGGGGTCTTCAATGAGACAAATAAATTAAATACTAAGTAGGATGTAACACATAGTAAATGTTGGATGAATGTTAGCTCTTGCTTTTATTATTATTCTCCACTTTCTGACAGAGCAGCCAGACCCTCCACACATTACCACCAACCTGACGACATGGACTCCACACCTTTAGTAAGAACAATGTGTGAGGGGCAGGGCACATCTTGGGGACAAGGACAAGGACCAATTGTGTAGAGCAAAGCATCTGAGGGGTGTTCACAGGCGGAAATGACATTTCGTGCAGGGCCTAATCACCCCATTGGGTGGTTGCCCTTTTCTTCCACAATCTTCCCCTTTGTAACACCTGCCCACGATGATTCCTGCTCCTGAGGCAGTCCTGGGCTACTCTGGCCCACAGTGACTTTTCCCTATCAATGGCCACAGCCATCCATGTCTTTTGGAGGCAGACCGTGCTCCTTGGAGGAGGCTCATAAGCTGAGGAGCATGGAAAGTGCACGGCGTGTGCCAAGGGATCACATACATACACACACATATATCTTTACATTCATATTTCCCTGTGTATTTCTGTGATTTGTGAGGAGTCTTATACGCTTATTTATCCTTAAAACAACCGTAGGAAATGTACAGAGAAGTTGAGTAACTTGCTCAAAGTCACAAAGCTGGTTAATTTTTGACACAGGACACTGAACCCAGGAAATCCTGATCTGGATTCTACCGTTTCTGCTGTGGCTGGATATTACTTTTTGTTCTCTTTACCCATATGTTTGCTCCTTCCTCTTTCCTTCTCTCTCCTCTCTCTCTCCCTCTCTGTCTCTCGCTCAGTCTCAGCTTTTTTACGTCTTTCTTTGTTTTCTTCTACTTCTCTCCCTTTCTCATCTCATTTCTACCTTTTTTCTCTCTTCCTTTTGCGTTCCTTCCATCCATACGTCTTTGTCTCAAAAACAAGCTTGTAATGGTTTAGAAAATGTAGATACAATTTTTACTGACACACTACATTGCATACACACACACCTTAAATCGGTTAAGCAACATGGCGGAGGGTGAAATGGGGCAGGTTTGAAGGAGGCAGAAGGTTCCCCAGGGTCGAAAGTTTCTAAGTCTCCAGACTTCCTCCCTTGTGTGTCTTTCCCCTTGCAGTGCACATCCAGACCAGAATGTATCATCAAAAGTAGAAGCTGTGCTTCCCCCCACCAAAGTCTTTCTTCCCCGCACCGTAGCCATGCTGCCCGCTACCAAAGTATTGCTGCCCCGCACCCCAGTAATCCTGCGCAATACCGAAGTATTGCTGCCCCGCACCTCAGCAATCCTGCCCACTACCAAAGTATTGCTGCCCCATACCTCAGCAATGCTGCCCACTACCAAAGTATTGCGGCCCCCCATCTCAGCAATGCTGCCCACTACCAAAGTATTGCTGCCTCGCACCTCAGCAATGCTGCCCACTACCAAAGTATTGCTGCCCCGCACCTCAGCAATCCTGCCCCCTACCAAAGTATTGCTGCCCCGCACCTCAGCAATCCTGCCCCCTACCAAAGTATTGCTGACCCGCACCTCAGCAATCCTGCCCACTACTAAAGTATTGTTGCCCCGCACCCCAGCAATCCTGCCCACTACCAAAGTTTTGCTGCCCCGCACGCCAGCAATCCTGCCCACTACCAAAGTATTGTTGTCCCGCACCTCAGCAATCCTGCCCACTACCAAAGGATTGCTGCCCCGCACCCCAGCAATCCTGCCCACTACCAAAGGATTGCTGCCCCGCATCGCAGCCATGCTGCCCACTACCAAAGCATTGCTGCCCCGCACCCCAGCAATCCTGCCCACTACCAAAGTATTGCTGCCCCGCACCCCAGCAATCCTGCCCACTACCGAAGTATTATTGTCCCGCACCTCAGCAGTACTGTCCACCTCCCCAGTACTTCCGCCCCCCACCAAAGCAGTGCTAGACCCCCCTCAGCACACCAAGCAGCCTTGCCAGCCTCCACCCAAGTGCAAGGTGCCCTGTGTCCCCAAGTGCCAACACAAGTTCCCACGTCAGCCACAATGCCAGATGTCCAAGCAGAAGTCATCCTTGGCCATGGGACCTAAGGCCGAGCTCCGTGGAGACCAGAGACCATGAAGCCCACTGCCCTCTCTCAGCCAGCCAGCTGTCAGCGCCCCTCACCCCCGGCTTCCGGAGGCAGCCGCACTTCGGGAAAAGCAGCACCAGGATGGCAGCTTCCTGGATTAAGATTTCGTATTAATTAGCAGCTGCAAGTTCCATCTCAGAAAAGGATCTGCTTCTAAAGCATCCAATATTCTTTGCTGCCTTGTATCGACTTCGCCCTGTCGGCTTCTTGGAAACTTAAGCAGCGTGGCCGGACATCATTTCCTAGCACCCTTCGTTTCTACTCCAATTTTCCCAACTATTAAACACAATTCCTTTGGCATGAATGTGTCTGTGGATTATTTCGTCATCTTGCAGTTGTTAATTCCTGCAGATTTTGTATCCTGCTCCTCAACCCAGAGCCCTTGGAGGTCTGGGCATGAGGGTTCAAGTAGAGGAGAAGGCATTGGGAGATGCACTCCGGACTGAGGGACATTCTCCATTGACCTGCCAGGGTGAGGAAAGAGATGGGCACTTCTCACTCATGTGGCTCATCCCCACATCCCTGGAAAATGAGAACAGCCCTTGGAGAAAGGGGGAAATGAGGCCCGTCTCGAAAATGGAGGCACAGAAAGAGTAAGGGAAACCCAGCCAGGAGCTAAAGACTAGAGTAGAGGCAAATAAATGGAAATTCAGAGAACACTCCATGGCCGTGTGATCAAAATGAATTGAGGACCGGAACTGAAAAACTCTCCCAATGGTACAAGAAAAGACCAGAGTTTCTTCAAGCTAACCAAATGTGTAAGTAGGAGTCAGCCTATGTAAATGTCATACATCCAACGCACACACATTTCCACTGTCAATATTTTATTAAAGTCAGAGCCCCCGTTGTTTCTGCAGCTTAGGGTTCGCCTGGGCAATAGTTCTCCCACTGCCCTCTTACTTTCCATTCCCTAAATCCTTGGGGCATTAGGGTAACATGAAAATTCAGGCCCAAAGGTAAGCCAAACTGCTTCTTTCTATTACATCGACTACACACATCCTTTTCGACCAAATCCTTCTCTCACAACATAGTGCACAAAATGAAGTCTTTGCTTCTCTTTTCCTACACGTGCCTCCGGGCTACAAGGGAATCACTAAAAACCAACAGAAGTACCCCAAATGAGCCAGAACGGAACATCACATAAACTAAAAGTGTGAATTATCCCCAACATAGATAGCAGCCCCTGTAGAATTGAGAATTAGCTAAAGAGAGAAGTTTTAGCGTTGCTTACCTGTTTGGCTGGTCTCTTCCTCCATCATCTCTGTTCATGCCTTTCAGAAAGGCTCCCTCTATCTATCTATTTTTCCATCACCGATCCATCCATCCCAACCAGCAATGCATCATTGCATGCTTGGTGAGTACCTCCCCTCCCTTTGCTTAGAATGTGACGGGTGTTGTGGAAGCACAGACTCACACAGGGCTCCTGACATCTTGGTTCAATATCCATAAGAAGACCAAGCTGAGACCCTCAAGACAACAAAGAACAATTTGCCCACATGCCGTCTCATTCATGGATTACTGGGAAGCTACAGATACCTCATGCCTTTTGGCCAGAATTCAGAGGAATCAGAGAGAGAACACTTAGGGCTGTTGAAGGGAGGAAGGAGAACGTGGCCATCTGTGTCGTCATGGCACCCACCACGGGGCTCCCAGAACATGTCTGTCCAGGAGGAATACCGGGAGCAGGGGGCTTCAGAATGGAAGGACAGTGGGATGTGTGTAAGTAAGCAGGAGTGCGTTCCAGGACTGCGTAGAGCAGCAGCCAATGCTGCGAGTGCCAGCAGTTCCCAGGAGGCCAGCCCTCCAACGTCTCATCTCCGGTCCATGGTGGAGAGCGTACGTAGCCTCTGTAGCCACCTGCACCAGGTGAACAACCCAGAAAGCTGGAGGGTGCCTCCAGTTGCCTGACCTATGTGTCGTGATTATTTCCCACAGAATGTTGCATTCACCAGAACTACAAGGATGACACACCAAATATATTGAAAAGCTGAAGACACCTTAAGTGAAATCCCAGAAAATGATGAGCACTTTGAGCCAATCCCCACCCTCTGATACCTGAGTCCACACAGTCTCCAAATAGCCCCTCTCTTACCCCACATACATGACCTTCCCCAAGAACTCTCCTTTGGGTTCTTACTCTCTCTTTCCTCACCCTCCCTCACTCAGCAGTTTAATAGAAGTTGGAATTTTGCCTCCCTGGGCTTCAGTTAATTGTCTCCCCCAGTAATAATCATACTTAGGGTATGTGCACATGTGCCTATGTACGGACCATCATGTGCAATTTTCATTTATCCCCATCGTATTGGGTTTAGATCCAGATTCACCCCTATGATGCACTGAATCCCATACTTCCCTAGGCCTCGCTTTTCTCGTCTGTATAGTGTGCAGAAGAAATCCTGCCACCTGGGGTTGATGGGGAGCTGTCTTCAATGAGACGATGTAAATAAATATTAAGTAAGATGTAACACATAGTAAATGTTCAATGAATGTTAGCTCTTATTTTTTTTAGTATTCCCCACTTTCTGACAGAGCAGCAAGTTCCTCCACGTATTGCCACCAACCTGAGTACATGGGCTCCACACCTTTTTTAAGAAAAAGGTGTGAGGCGCTGGGCACATCTTCGGGACAAGGACAAGGTCCAGTTGTGTAGAGCAAAGCCTCTAAGTGCTGTTCAGAGGCGGAAGCGACATTTCGTCCAGGACATAATCACACCATTGTGTTGTTACCCTTGTTTCCATAAACTTCCGTGTTGTAACACCTGCCCACGATGGATCCTGCTCTTGAGGCATTCTTGGGCAGCTCTGGCCCACAGTGACTTTTCCCTATCAGTGTACACAGCCAGCCATGTCTTTTGGAGGAAGACTCTGCTCCCTGGGGGAGGCTCATAAGCTGAGGAAGAATGAAGAGGGCACGGCGTGTGACAAGCGCTCACACACACGGACACCACCCCATTGAAGCATGTCTTTCTCTTCCCTTGAGAGGTACAGCTGAGGTGCAGCAAAGCTCCTTACGTGCTCACAGTACCAACAACTTACACGTGCTGGAGGTGAGATTCGAACCCTAGTCCGTAGTCTTTGCAACGTGGCAAGTGCTCTGACCGTATTAGTGGCTGGAAGAAGCATAAAGCCTGGACCCCATCTTTCCAGAACTGACAACCCACTGATCCGTTGGGAAGACAAAGGCAGCACGTTCACACAGTCTCACACTCACACGTGTTTATACAGGGGTACATGCTCATAACAATGACACACACGGGGTTGTTATTCAGCGTCAATTCTGCAAGTGTGGAGACGTCCACTGACCACTGAGAAAAGAAGTTGGAGCAGCGTCCCAGAGGCCCCCGCTGGGACAGGCGTCGCCCTCCCAGCTTCTCCATGCTGTAGGACTGAGCTGACTGCCTGTCAGGGTGGGTGCAGGGACGCAGGCGGGCAGGGCACAGAGCCACCTGTTACAGAAGTTCTTTGAACATTTTAACGATGGAGTCAGCAACACCTGTGCATACCTCTTGACTCTCAGCCCTGTGCACACTCACTCTTGCACACTGAAGTTCATATTCCCACATAGATTCATTCATGAGCCCTCACATGAGGCCACCACACAACACACACTGACACACCATCACATGCTGTCAATCACCCTGAAATACGTCTTCACACACCCTCAAACACTCACACACACACAGGCACCAACGCACATGCTCACATTCTCATTCTTGCTCATGGGCATGGCCCCAGAACATACAGTCCAGACCCTTCGCCGGGCTTCTGCAACATTCCGGGTGATTATCTGCCCATTGACCTTGCGGATATTTGCAAGCACAAAGATCCCCAGATGAAGGGCATGATGCTGAGGCCTTCCAAAGAAGTGTGCCTTCCTCAGGGAAGACTATACTTACATCTCCCGAACAAAGAAATTTCCTAGAAGGTAGGATGGCGCAAGAAACAGAACACATACCCATCCTGGAGCCTGGCAGAGCTACGTTCAAAACCTCTCTTTCCTCCTTTTTACTTAAGTAACCTTAGCCAACATAAACTTTCTAAGATGTAACATGAGAATAGCTGAAACTTCAAGGCCTGAAGTAGAAACTCGAACAGAGACACTGACAGGCAGTGGAGGCCTGTCCTCCCTCATCCCGCAACCAGAAGCACCTTGGGAAAGTGAGGGCCTCTCTCACCGACACAGAGGCTGGGCACAGATCGTACCGGGCCCCAGAGGATCCCCAGATGACGATGGATTTCATCAGAGAGGATCTATCTCCAACCACCAGCAGTCCTTTTTCCGGAGCCCTGTCTGTTGATGCGGCCAGCCCCAGAGGGTCAGCTCGGCCTTCCCCTGCATATGTGTGCATGGGCCCTGGCCTACTGTTCCATCACAGATGCCTGGCACTGAAGATACAGTGGGCTTAGCTGGGCCCAGGTCTGCTGAGACCTCCTTGGTCCCATTGTCCCTATTACTTCAGTGTGTGTGTGTATGTGTGTGTGTGTGTGTGTGTGTATGTGTGTACTTGAGAGACAGCTTTGGTGAAAGAGAAAGAGTGATGTTAATGAAAGTCAGGGAACAGTACCATTCCCAATGCCCAGGATAGGTGTTTAGTTGTACCTGTGGCTTCTAGAGGACATTTTCCTTCGGTCCTCTGGCGGTAGAAGCAATACTATGTAATGCATGCTTGAGATAGCAGATTCCACACCCCAAAAAATCTGTTCAGGGTAGTGAGGGCTTAGGCCAGAAAAGATGGACAGGATGTAACACCGAAACTCATGGATCTTCAGATGTTCACATTTTCTCTAGTTACGCAGGCGTTGCTACTGCCACAACTGGGTTTGTGTTCTTCAGCGAATCCAAGCCAAACCATTGAAATGTATCTACAGAGTTGGCAGGAGTAGGCGGAGAAGAGGATGTGAAGAAGTTTAGGGACCAGGGAGGCTCTGGCCCTCCTTGCTGACCACCGTTCCCAGCACCTGGTGCATTGTGTGAGCTCACTAGGTCTTGATGAATTATTAGTTATCCCAGGTAACCTGCCCCACGTGGCCTTGCTTCTCTGCTATTAGGGACGTGAGCTGAAATCCCTCTCCAAGCCTATCAGGGTTGCTTCTGTCAGAGTGACAACAGCGGAAGGGGTTCTTCTCCTGGGAAGGCCTGGGATCCTCAGGGTTTCCCTCGGGGCCGAGCCCATGCATAGCCTACCCTTCCGGTGAGTCCCCGAGGAGACACCATTGATTTCCAAAGCTGTCTTCTCGTGCTGCAGTGTGAAATCCCAAGATCTAGGGATACTGTAGGCCTTTCAGCTGAGCTGTGGCTAAATTCCAGGTGTGAGAATGAAACGTGCCATCCTCAGCACTAGCTTGCCAATTTCCATTTCTGTCAGTCAAGGTCTTAGGACACTGGTAGCAAGTGCCACTACTTGCCTTCAAATGTGGGCAACGACCTACTCCCTACTTCTTAGAGTGTGCTTTGTCCCAGTTTTCCGAGACCAACTCCACGGAGCACCGAACCATCGTTGAGCCCTAATTCTCTGCCCAACAGTGTGCAGATACTTACACATGTTGTCCAAAGTAAGCCTTTCAGCTGACATGCAGAATGGGGTTATACTGTTTAGCAGATGAGGAAACTGAGGCTCAAAGATGTAAAGTGCCCAAAGTCACCCAGCTGCTGAAGACCAGAGCCCCAGTCGGAACACTAATTGGGGAATTATTTAAGATATGTTTCATCCTTTGACGGATGTTGTTTCAATCTTTTCATCCTAGTCCCTGCCCAGTGGCATCCCTCTTCGTTCTGGAATCTCTAAGTGGAAGGAGAAGGACGCATCAGGCCTGAAGCCCTGGGAGATCAGATTCCAGGAGCCAGACCGGGTGACTCGTCCAGCAGCTCATGACAGGTCAAAGTTTCTTAGCTCCCCAGCCTGTCCACCTTATGATAATCATTTCCCTGGGAAGCCTGCAGTCTGGGTGGCTTATGCACCTGTAAGAGAGATACGTACGGTCAACTGTAACCGCGCAGTTTCTGTGAATGAAGACTAAAGTTTGCTCACCAAGAGGCAGGACACAGAGCTGCATCCCCGATATTTTTGTATATTACAACAGGTGAAAAACCAAAGCGGCTTGCCCAGGTTTCTTTCCAGTTCAGGCTGAATGTGGCTCTGAGTCCAGGTTAAGTGAAGGTCCAAACTTTGCTGAGTTTACTGGGTCTCCCGAAGAGCCACTCACCGCACAGTAGTCATTTCTCTTACAACAAGCCTCGCTGTGTACGCTGATCGGCCCACACTTTCCCCCACCAACCAGAATATTCTGGAACATTACCCTCAGCCCTCCCACACGCAGCACTGTCCTGAATGCTTGCTTAGCAACATCCCAGATGTCAAGGTTCTAGGGCAAACGTCACGAGTGGGTTTGGAAACCCGAAGAAGCCAGGGCTCATAAAGTGATGGCGAAATGGGGCCAGGGCTCGAGTGAAGGCACTGTCATCCCCAAGTGCCATCAAAACGAGAAGCAGTTTGCCAGCCCAGGAGATGAGTAAAACCTGAAGTTTGAGGAAGGGCAGATGCATCCTATTGTGACTGGAGCCTAGCACGCGCCAATCGTAGGCCACCACATGGCTTCCAAGGGGATTTGAGACGTATAAAAGGTGTGCAGTCTCAGGGCATCCCCAAAGCCTCAGCATCTGCACGTTCCAGCCCCTGGTGAACTAAGGTAAGTTGGGCAAAGGAATGCCTCTCCTGGAAGCCTGGCTCTACCTGGTCCCAAAGTCTGCGGGCAGCTGAGGCTAGAGCAGTTGGTTGTTGGTCCCAAAGAGAGGCCCCGTGTGGGCATCTGTCTCCTCCGTACCATTTGGGACCCACCTCTGTTGGGCTGCAAGTCAACATCTGAAGTGTGTGGGGCGGGGGCTGAGATGGGGGTCCAGGGTGTGCGCAGAGTCCAGTGTAGAGGCTCCTGCTGGCGTGTGTGGTGACGCTGTTGTGCGTGACCAGGAGCTGAGCGGGGCTGGTTAGGAGAGGGGGGCACCAGCTCTGGGGCAGGGCTGCCCTGAAGGGCAAGGCCCATGCAGGGAGGCAGGAGAGCTCCTCAGGGAGCAGGGGGCAGAGGCCCAGGGAGCTCAGAGCAGCAAGGACAAGAGGAGGTGGTACAGTGGCCAGGTCCTGCTCTGGGAGTCGGGGACCATTGTTCCACCCCCGTGTGCTCAGTGCCTGGGGAACCATGACTTCCCTCTCTAAGATTTGCTTTCTCACCTAGAACTTAGAATCAATCTAAACGGTCCTTTTGTCTCTAGATGCCTTTTTTCTGTGAATTCTCTTAGAGAGTGGTTAAGATGCTGCTTATAAATTGGTAGAAATCTTATTAAAAAGTCGGAATTCTTACAAGAGTATGCAACATATTTTGGTTCTCCCTTGTGTGTGTGTATGTGTATGTGTGTGTTATGTGTGTGTATGTGTGCACGTGCACACACGCACACACACACACACAAATATCTTTATATTCCTATTTCCCTGTGTATTTACGTGTTTTTGTGTGGAGTTTATATGCTCATTTATCATTACAACAACCGTAGGAAATGTACAGAGAAGTTAAGTAACTTGCTCAAAGTCACAATGCTGGTCAAGTTTATTCTTTTTATTTAAAGGTTTCACATTATTTATTTATTTATTTATTTATTTATTTATGGCTGTGTTGGGTCTTCGTTTCTGTGTGAGGGCTTTCTCTAGTTGTGGCAAGCGGGGGCCACTCTTCATCGTGGTGCATGGGCCTCTTACTATCGCGGCCTCTCTTGTTGCGGAGCACAGGCTCCAGAAGCGCAGGCTCAGTAATTGTGGCTCACGGGCTTAGTTGCTCCGTGGCATGTGGGATCTTCCCAGATCAGGGCTCGAACCCGTGTCCCCTGCATTAGCAGGCAGATTCTCAACCACTGCGCCACCAGGGAAGCCCAACGCTGGTTAATTTTTGACACAGGTCTCTGAACCCAGGAAATCCTCATCTGGATTCCACCGCTTCTGCTGTGGCTGGATATTATTTTTGTTCTCTTTACCCATGTCTTTGCTCCTTCCTCTTTCCTTCTCTGTCCTCTCTCTCTCTCCCTGTCTGTTTCTCCCTCTGTCTCAGCTTTTTTTACACCTTTCTTTGTTTTCTTCTACTTCTCTCCCTTTCTCATCTCATTTCCCCCTTTTTTCTCTCCTCCTTCTTTCCTTCCTTCCTTCCATATTTCTTTGGCTCAAAAAATACCTTGCATTGCCTTAGAAAATGTAGATACAATTTATGCTGACACACCTCATTGCACACACACACACCTTAAATTGGTGAAGCAAACAGGCCGAGGGTGAAACGGGGCAGGTTTGAAGGAGGCAGAAGGTTCTCCTGGGTCGAGAGTCTCTACGGCTCCAGACTTCCTCACTTGTGTGTCTTTCCCCTTGCAGTGCACATCCAGACCAGAATGTATCATCAAAAGCAGAAGCTGTGCTGCCCTGTACCAAAGCCTTGCTGCCCTCCATGCCAGCAATGCTGCCCCCCACCAAAGTATTGCTGCCCCGCACCCCAGCCATGCTGCCCACTCCCAAAGTATTGCTGCCCCGGACCTCAGCAATACTGTCTCCCTCCCCAGTGTTGCTGCCTCCCACCAAAGCAGTGCTAGACCCCCCTCAGCACACCAAGCAGCCTTGCCAGCCTCCACCCAAGTGCAAGGGGCACCGTGTCCCCCAGTTCCAACACAAGTGCCCACGTCCTCCGCAATGCCAGAAGTCCAAGCAGAAGTCATCCATGGCCATGGAACCTGAGGCCAAGCTCCGTGGAGACCAGAGATCATGAAGCCCACTGCCCTCTCTCAGCCAGCCAGCTGTCAGCGCCACTCACCCCCAGCTTCTGGAGGCAGCGACACTTCGGGAAAAGCAGCACCAGGGTGGCAGCTTCCTGGATCAAGATTTCATATTAATTAGCAGCTGCAAGTTCCATCTCAGAAAAGGATCTGCTTCTAAACCGTCCAATATTCTTTGCTGCCTTGTATCGACTTTGCCCTGTCGGCTTCTTGGAAACGTAAGCAGCGTGGCTGGACATCCTTTCCTAGCACCCTTCGTTTCTACTCCAGTTTTCCCTACTATTAAACACAATTCTTTGGCATGAATGTGTCTGTGGATTATTTCGTCATCTTGCAGTTGTTAATTTCTGCAGATTTTGTATCCTGCTCCTCAACCCAGAGCCCTTGGAGGTCTGGGCATGAGGGTTCAGGTAGAGGAGAAGGCATTGGGAGATGCACTTCGGAGCTGAGGGATATTCTCCATGGACCTGCCAGGGTGAGGAAAGAGATGGGCACTTCTCGCTCATGGGACTCATCCCCACATCCCTGCAAAATGAGAACAGCCCTTGGAGAAAGGGAGAGATGATGCCTGTCTAGAAAACGTAGGCACAGAAAGAGTAAGGGAAACCCAGCCAGGATCTAGAGAGTAGAGTAGAGGCAAATAAATGGAAATTCACACAACACTCCAAGGGAGTGTGGTCAAAATGAATTGAGGACCGGGCCTGAAAAGCTCTCCCAATGGTACAAGAAAAGACCAGAGTTTCTTCAAGCTAACCAAATGTGTAAGTAGGAGCCAGCCTATGTAAATGTCATACATCCAACGCACACACATTTCCACTGTCAATATTTTATTAAAGTCAGAGCCCCCGTTGTTTCTGCAGCTTAGGGTTCTCCTGGGCAATATTTCTCCCACTGCACTCTTACTTTCCATTCCCTAAATCCTTGGGGCATTAGGGTAACATGAAATTTCAGGCCCAAAGGTAAGCCAAACTGCTTCTTTCTATTACGTCCACTATACACATCCCTTTCGACCAAATCCTTCGCTTACAACTTAGTGCACAAAATGAGGTCTTTGCTTCTCTTTTCCTACACCTGCCTCCGGGCTACACGGGAATCACAGAAAACCCACAGAGGTACCCAAAAGTAGCCAGAATGGAACATCACATAAACTAAGAGTGTGAATTATCCCCAACATAGATCGCAGCCCCTGTAGAATTGAGATTTAGCTAAAGAGAGAAGTTTTAGTGTTGCTTACCTGCTTGTCTGGTCTCTTCCTCCATCATCTCTGTTCATGACTTTAGGCAAGCCTCCATCCGTCTATCTATTTATCCATCAACGATCCATCCATCCCAACCAGCAATGCGTCATTGCATGCATGGTGAGTACCTCCCCTCCCTTTGCTTAGAATGTGACGGGTGTTTTGGAAGCACAGACTCACACACAGGGCTCCCGACCTCTTGGTTTACTATCCATAAGAAGACCAAGCTGAGATGCTGAAGACCACAGAGAACAATTTGCCCAGATGCCGTCTAATTCATGGATTACCTGGAAGCTACAGATACCTCATTCCTTTCGGTCAGAATTCAGAGGAGACAGAGAGAGAACACTTAGGGCTGTTGAAGGGAGGAAGGAGAACGTGGCCATCTGTGTCGTCATGGCACCCAGCACGGGGCTCCCAGAACATGTCTGTCCACGAGGAATACCGGGAGCAGGGAGGTTCAGAATGGAAGGAGAGTGGGATGTGTGTAAGTAAGCAAGAGTGCGTTCCAGGACTGCGTAGAGCAGCAGCTGATGCTGCGAGGGCCAGCTGTTCCCAGGAGGCCAGCCTTCCAACGTCTCAGCCCCGGTCCATGGTGCAGAACGCACGTAGGCTCTGCAGCCACCTGCACCAGGTGAACACCACAGAAAGCTGGAGGGCACCTTCAGTTGACTGACCTATGTGTCGTAATTATTTCCCACAGAGTCTTGCATTCACCAGAACTCAAGGATGACACACCAAATGTATTGAAAGGCTGTAGACACCTTAAGTGAAATCCCTGAAAATGATGAGCACTTTGAGCCAATCCCCACCCTCTGATACCTGAGTCCACACAGTCTCCAAATAGCTCCTCTCTTGCCCCAAATACATGACCTTCCCCAAGAACTCTCCTTTGGGTTCTTATTCTCTCTTTCCTCACCCTCCCTCACTCAGCAGATTAATAGAAGGTTGAATTTTGCCTCCCTGGGCTTCAGTTCATTTTCTCCCCCACTAATAATCATCCTTAGGGTATGTGCACATGTGCTTATGTGCGGACCGTCATGCGCAATTTTCATTTATCCCCATCCTATTGGGTTTAGATCCAGATTCACCCCTATGATGCACTGAATCCCATACTTCCCTAGGTCTCGCTTTTCTCATCTGTATAGTGTGCAGAAGAAATCCTGCCACCTGGGGTTGATGGGGAGGTGTCTTCCATGAGACGATGTAAATAACTTTTAAGTAGGATGTAACCCAGAGTGAATGCTGAATGAATGTTAGCTCTTGCTTGTATTAGTATTCCCCACTTTCTGACAGAGCAGCAATACCCTCCACGTATTGCCACCAACCTGAGGACATGGGCTCCACACATTTACTAAGAAAAAGGTGTGAGGCGCTGGGCACATCTTCGGGACAAGGACAAGGTCTAGTTGTGTAGAGCAAAGCCTCTGAGTGTTTTTCAAAGGCGGAAGCGACATTTCGTCCAGGACATAATCACGCCATTGTGTTGTTACCCTCGTTTCCAGAAACTTTCGTGTTGTAACACCTGCCCACGATGGATCCTGCTCTTGAGGCATTCTTGGGCACCTCTGGCCCACAGTGACTTTTCCCTATCAGTGTACACAGCCAGCCATGTCTTTTGGAGGCAGACCGTGCTCCCTGGGGGAGGCTCATAAGCTGAGGAAGCATGGAGAGGGCACGGCGTGTGACATGCCCTCACACACACGGACACCGCCCCATTGAAGCATGTCTTTCTCTTCCCTTGAGAGGTACAGCTGAGGTGCAGCAAAGCTCCTTACGTGCTCACAGTACCAACAACTTACACGTGCTGGAGGTGAGATTCGAACCCTTGTTCGAAGTCTTTGCAACGTGGCAAGTATTCTGACCGTCTCAGTGGCTGGAAGAAGCATAAAGCCTGGACCCCGTCTTTCCAGAACTTACAACCCACTGATCCGTTGGGAAGGCAAAGGCAGCACGCTCACACAGTCTCACACTCACACGTGTTTATACAGGGGTACATGCTCATATCAATGACACACACGGGGTTGTTATTCAGCGTCAATTCTGCAAGTGTGGAGACTTCCACTGACCACTGAGAAAAGAAGTTGGAGCAGCGTCCCAGAGGCCCCCGCTGGGACAGTAGTCGGCCTCCCAGCTTCTCCATGCTGTAGGACTGAGCTGGCTGCCTGTCAAAGTGGGTGCAGGCACGCAGGCGGGCAGGGCACAGAGCCTAGGAGCCACCTGTTACAGAAGTTCTTTGAACATTTTAACGATGGAGTCAGCAACACCTGTGCATACCTCTCGACTCTCAGCCCTGTGCACACTCACTCTTGCACACTGAAGTTCATATTCCCACATAGATTCATTCATGAGCCTTCACATGAGGCCACCACACAACACACACTGACACACCATCACAGCTGTCATTCACCCTGAAATACGTCTTCACATACCCACACACACTCACACACACACAGGCACCAACGCACATGCTCACATTCTCATTCCTGCTCATGGGCATGGCCCCAGAACATACAGTCCAGACCCTTCGCCGGGCTTCTGCAACATTCCGGTGGATTATCCGCCCATTGACCTTGAGGATACTTGCAAGGACAAAGATCCCCAGATGAAGAGCATGATGCTGAGGCCTTCCAAGGAAGTGTGCCTTCCTCAGGGAAGAATATACTTACATCTTCCGAACAAAGAAATTTCCTAGAAGGTAGGATGGCGCAAGAAAGAGAACACATTCCCATCCTGGAGCCTGGCAGAGGTGGGGTCAAAACCTCTCTTTCCTACTTTTTACTTAAGAAACCTTAGCCAACATCAACTTTCTAAGCTGTAACATGAGAATAGCTGAAACTTCAAGGCCTGAAGTAGAAACTCGAACAGAGACACTGACAGGCAGTGGAGGCCTGTCCTCCCTCATCCCGCAAACACAAGCACCTTGGGAAAGTGAGGGCATCCCTCACCGACCCAGAGGCTGGGCACACATCGTGCCGTGCCTCAGAGGATGCCCAGATGGTGATGGAATTCAGCAGAGAGGCTCTATCTCCAACCAACGGCAGTCCTTTGTCCGGAGCCCCGTCTGTTGATGCGGTTGGCCCCAGAGGGTCAGCTCGGCCTTCCCCTGCATATGTGTGCATGGGCCCTGGCCTGCTGTTCCATCACAGATGCCTGGCACTGAAGATACAGTGGGCTTAGCTTGTGCCTAGGTCTGCTGAGACCTCCTTGGTCCCAATTGTCCCTTTTACTTCAGAGTGTGTATGTGTGTGTGTGTGTGTGTGTGTGTATGTTTGTATGTGTGTACCTGAGAGACAGAGCTTTGGTGAAAGAGTGATGTTAATGAAAGTCAGGGAAGAGTACAATTCCCAATGCCCAGGATAGGTGTTTAGTTGTACCTGTGGCTTCTAGAGGACATGTTCCTTCCGTCCTCTGGCGGTAGAAGCAATACTATGTAATGCATGCTTGAGATAGCAGATTCCACACCCCAAAAAATCTGTTCAGGGTAGTGAGAGCTTAGGCCAGAAAAGATGGACAGGATGTAACACCGAAACTCATGGATCTTCAGATGTTCACATTTTCTCTAGTTACGCAGGCGTTGTTCCTGCCACAACTGGGTTTGTGTTCTTCAGCGAATCCAAGACAAACCATTGAAAAGTATCTACAGAGTTGGAAGGAGTAGGCGGAAAAGAGGATGTGAAGAAGTTTAGGGACCAGGGAGGCTCTGGCCCTCCTTGCTGCCCACTGTTCCCAGCGGCTGGTGCATTGTGTGAGCTCACTAGGTCTTGGTGAATTATTAGTTATCCCAGGTAACCTGACCCACGTGGCCTTGCTTCTCTGCTATTAGGGACGTGAGCTGAAATCCCTCTCCAAGCCTATCAGGGTTGCTTCTGTCAGAGTGACAACAGCGGAAGGGGTTCTTCTCCCGGGAAGGCCTGGGATCCTCAGGGTTTCCCTCGGGGCCGAGCCCATGCATAGCCTACCCTTCCGGTGAGTCCCCGAGGAGACACCATTGATTTCCAAGGCTGTCTTCTCGTGCTGCAGTGTGAATTCCCAAGATCTAGGGATACTGTAGGCCTTTCAGCTGAGCTGTGGCTAAATTCCAGGTGTGAGAATGAAACGTGCCATCCTCAGCACTAGCTTGCCAATTTCCATTTCTGTCAGTCAAGGTCTTAGGACACTGGTAGCAAGTGCCACTACTTGCCTTCAAATGTGGGCAACGACCTACTCCCTACTTCTTAGAGTGTGCTTTGTCCCAGTTTTCCGAGACCAACTCCACGGAGCACCGAACCATCGTTGAGCCCTAATTCTCTGCCCAACAGTGTGCAGATACTTACACATGTTGTCCAAAGTAAGCCTTTCAGCTGACATGCAGAATGGGGTTATACTGTTTAGCAGATGAGGAAACTGAGGCTCAAAGATGTAAAGTGCCCAAAGTCACCCATCTGCTGAAGACCAGAGCCCCAGTCGCAACACTAATTGGGGAATTATTTAAGATATGTTTCATCCTTTGACGGATGTTGTTTCAACCTTTTCATCCTAGTCCCTGCCCAGTGGCATCCCTCTTTGTTCTGGAATCTCTAAGTGGAAGGGGAAGGACGCATCAGGCCTGAAGCCCTGGGAGATCAGATTCCAGGAGCCAGACTGGGTGACTCGTCCAGCAGCTCATGACAGGTCAAAGTTTCTTAGCTCCCCAGCCTCTCCACCTTATGATAATCATTTCCCTGGGAAGCCTGCAGTCTGGGTGACTTATACACCTGTAAGAGAGATACGTGCTGTCAACAGTAACCGCCCAGTTTCTGTGAATGAAGACTAACGATTTGCTCACCAAGAGGCAGGACAGAGAGCTGCAGCCCCCATTTTTTGTTTATATTACAACAATTGAAAAATCAAAGCGGCTTGCCCAGGTTTGTTTCCAGTTCACGCTGAATGTGGCTCTGCATCTAGGTTAAGTCAAGGTCCCAACTTTGCTGAGTTTACAGGGTCTCCCAAAGGGCCACTCACCGCTCAGTAGTTGTTTCACTTACAACAAGCCTCGCTGCGTACGCTGCTCAGCCCACCCCTTCCATCACTAACTGGAATATCCTGGGCAATTACCCTCACCGCTCCCACACCCAGCAGTGTCCAGAATACTTGCTTAGCACCAGCCCAGATGTCAAGGTTCTAGGGCAAACGTCATGAGTGGGTTTGGAAACCCGGGGAAGCCAGGGCTCGTAAGTGATGGGGAAATGGGGCCAGGGCCCGAGTGAAGGCACTGTCATCCCCAAGCGCCATGAAACCGAGAAGGAGTTTGCCAGCCCAGGAGATGAGTAAAACCTTAAGTTTGAGGAAGGGCAGGTGCATCCTATTGTGACTGGGGCCAAGCATGCCCCAATCGTAGGCCACCTCATGGCTTCCAAGAGGAATATGGGATGTATAAAAGGTGTGCAGTCTCATAGCACCCCCAAAGCCTCAGCATCTCCACGTTCCAGCCCCTGGTGAACTAAGGTAAGTTGGGCAAAGGAATGCCTCTCCTGGAAGCCTGGCTCTACCTGGTCCCAAACTCTGCGGGCAGCTGGGGCTGGAGCAGTTGGTGGTTGGTCCCAAAGAAAGGCCTCGTGTGGGCATCTGTCTCCTCCGTACCATTTGGGACCCACCTCTGTTGGGCTGCAAGTCAACATCTGAAGTGTGTGGGGCGGCGGCTGAGATGGGGGTCCAGGGTGTGCGCAGAGTCCGGTGTTGAGGCTCCTGCTGGCGTGTGTGGTGTCGCTGTTGTGCGTGACCAGGAGCTGAGCGGGGCTGGTTAGGAGAGGGTGGCACCGGCTCTGGGACAGGGCTGCCATGAAGGGCAAGGGCCACGCAGGGAGGCAGGAGAGCTCCTCAGGGAGCAGGGCCCAGAGGCCCAGGGAGCTCAGAGCAGCAAGGACAAGAGGAGGTGGTACAGTGGCCAGGTCCTGCTCTGGGAGTCGGGGACCATTGTTCTACCCTCGTGTGCTCAGTGCCTGGGGAACCATGACTTCCTTCTCTAAGAGT
Organism: Balaenoptera borealis; assembly: GCF_965194805.1. Classification (NCBI taxonomy): domain Eukaryota; kingdom Metazoa; phylum Chordata; class Mammalia; order Artiodactyla; family Balaenopteridae; genus Balaenoptera; species Balaenoptera borealis. Next base: position 84,130,173 of record NC_138860.1, on the reverse strand, counting down.
TGCTTTCTCACCAGAATTTAGAGTCGATCTAAGCGGTCCTTTTGGCTCTAGATGCCTCTTTTCTATGAATTCTCTTAGAGAGGGGTTAAGATGCTCCTTTAAAATGGGTAGACATTAAATATTAAATTAAATTAAATTAAATTAAATTAAATTAAATTAAAATGGGTAAAATGGGTAGAAATTTTCACTGCAAAGTAAAGGAGCTGTTACATTGGAGGATTACTGGACTGAATGTCAATATTATGACATAGTATGAGTGTGTTTCGTGTTTGGTAATTGCAGTCATTGTTGCTTTTGTTGTGGTCATCCATTTACAATGCTTGGTATCAGTCTATTTATCTCTTGTAAAAATAAAAGAATAAAAAAAAAAACTAAGGACAAGGGAAAAAAAAAAAAGAATCTTAACGCTGAGAACAAAGTGATTTAGCTTAAGACCTATCAGAAATACTCAGGAATAAGGGCACATAGAAGCTAGACACACATTTGTTTGTGTATTAAGGTCTCGGCAGTCAAAATGCTTAGTTGCCAACAACATTGGGCTGTGAAAAATAAGTACTTGATGAATCTATAAGATGACAGGTTGTATCAGAGTTTATGTGCATTTTTCATCATTGCTTACATGGTTCATGGATAAGTGTATGAAAAACAATTTCTCTGGGTAGAAAATATTCAATCATGTAACAAGAAAGTGATAAGATTTTGTTGCTGTTGTCATTATAAAGAACCAATCAGAAAAAGTTGAGTGATAGGGAATGTCTTTTTGAGCATGAATCCTGCTGGGAAGTAGCCTCCCTCCTGGGGAAAACACCACTGGAATCTTCAGAAAGCCTCTCTGGCCACAGCAGTAGAGGGAGGGAAGATTTCCCTGAAGAATCTGTAGCAGGCAATTTCTCAATGCTTTTCTGAACGTAGTGATCACCTTCACATTCCAACATTGCTCAGAGTCACATGGTCCAAGAAAATAGTAATCAGAGTAATAAAGAGCTCTGGAGATCTTGTGAATCAATGATGTCTGAAAAGTAAGAAAGTGCTTGCGAGTGTATTTCTATCATTAATGTGTCGGAAATGATACAAGGCGTTGATTGGTTTAATGAGAATTAATGTGAATAAACTTGAAATATAGAACATGGCATTTTGAAGAGGCATGAAGAGTGATTAAGAGCAGACACTCAAAGAAGAAATGAATCTATAAAAAACCAGCACAATGACCCTAACCCAAGCTACAACTGGTCTATATGTTCATTAATTTCCTAGTATATAAAGCATGAAGTTAACATGGTTTTGATATGCTTTTCTTTAATGACTAATAATGTTGAGCATCTTTTCACAGGCTTATTAACCATCTGTATATTTTCTTTGTATAGCTATCATTCAGATCTTCTGTCCACTTTTTAATTATAGGGTTTTTTTTTTATAGTTGAGTTGTAAGAGTTCTTAAAATATTCTGATTACAATTTCCTTTGGGGATATTTGAATTGCAAATATATTCTCCCATCCTATAAAAAAAAATGGGTAGAAATTTATTTTAAAAGTCGAAATCTTTACAAGAGTACTCAACATGTTTTGGTTCTCCTGTGTGTTTGTTTGTGTTTGTGACCACGTGAGCACACATACACACATATATATTTACATTCATATTTACCTGTGTATTTACACATGTTTGTCTGGAGTTTTATATGCTCATTTGATCCTTACAACAACTTTAAGAGTACAGAGAAGTTAAGTAACTTCCTCAAAATCACACAGCTGGTTAATTTTTGAGACAGGACTCAGGTCCAAGAAAGTCATGTGCTAAATTCCACAGTATCTGCTGTGCTGTGATAGTACTTTTTGTTCTCATTACCCCTGTCCTTCCTTCTTACTCTTTCCTTCTCTCTCCTCTCACTCTGTGTCTCTCTGTCTCTCTCTCCCTTTTTACGTCTTTGTTTTTCTCTATCCCTCTCCATTTCTCTTCTCCTTTCTCCCTTTTTTCCTCTCTTCCTTCTTTCCTTCCTTCCTTCCGTATTTCTTTATTTGTCTGAATTAAAACCTTGCAATGGCTTACAAACTGCAGCTACAATTTATACTGTCGCACCTCATTGCACACACACACACATTGAATCAGTGAAGGCACCAGGCCAAGTTTGAAATGGGACAGTTTTGAACGAGGCAGGAGGTTCTCTTGGGTGGAGCGTCTCTAAGGCTCCAGACTTCCTCACTTGTGTGTCTTTCCCCTTGCAGTGCACATCCAGACCAGAATGTATCATCCAAAGCAGAAGCTGTGCTGCCCGCTACCAAAGTATTGCTGCCCTCCATCCCAGCAATGCTGCCCCCCACCAAAGTATTGCTGCCCCGCACCCCAGCCATGCTGCCCACTACCAAAGTATTGCTGCCCCCCACTTCAGCAGTACTGTCCCCCTCTGCAGCAATGCTGCCCCCCAGCAAGGTACTGCTGCCCCTCACCAAAGCAGTTCTAAACTCCACCTCAGCACACCAAGCAGCCTTGCCCGCCTCCACCCAAGGGCAAGGAGCCCTCTGTCCCAAAGTGCCCACACCCTCAGCAGTGCCAGAAGTCCAAGCAGAAGTAAACCCCAGGCATGGGCCAGAGGCCAAGCTCCCTGCAGAACAGAGACCATGAAGCCCACTCCCCTGTCTCAGCCAGCCAGCTGTCAGCACCACTCACCCGCGGCTTCTGGAGGCAGCCACACTTGTGGAAAAGGCAGCAGCAGGATGGGAGCTTCCTGGATCAACATTTCTTATTAATTAGCAGCTGTAATTTCCATTTAGAAAAGGATCTGGTTGTAAACCGTCTAATCTTCTTTGCTGACTTGTATACTTTGCCCTGTTGGCTGCTTGGAAACTTAAGCAGCGTGCCCGACCACGTTTTCCTAGCAAACTTCGTCTCTGCTCCAGTTTTTCAAACAATTAAACACAATTCTGCTGGCATGAATGTGTCGGTTTGATTATTTCGTCATCTTACAGTTGTTAACTCCTGCAGATTTTGTATCCTGCTGCCTAAGCAAGAGCCCTAGGAGGGCTGGGCATGTGGGTGCAGGTAGAGGAGAAGGCATGGGGAGATGCACTTCTGAGCTGAAGGACATTTTCCATGGTCCTGCCAGGGTGAGGAGGAGAGATGGGCACTTCAGCTGCATGGAGACACATCCCCACATCCTTGGAAAATGAGAACAGCCTTTGGACATAGGGGAGATGATTCCCGTCTAGAAAACGGAGGTCCAGAAAGAGTAAGGGAAACGCAGCCAGGAGCTAAAGAGTAGAGTAGAGGCAAATAAATGGAAATTCAGACAATACTCCAAGGGTGTGTGGGTCAAAATGAATTGAGGACCGGGCCTGAAAAACTCTCCCACTGGTAAAAGAAAAGATGAGATTTTCTTCAGGCTAACAAAATGTGTTAGTAGGAGACAGTCTATGTAAAAATCATACATCCATCACACATATATATCCACTGTCAATATTTTTTGAAGTCATAGCACCCATTGATTCTCCAGCTTGGGGTTTCTCCTGGGCTATTTTTCTCTCACTGCCCTCTTACTTTCCATTCCCTAAATTCTTGGGGTATTAGGGTAACTGGAAAATTCAGGCCCACAGGTAAGCCAAACTTCTTCTTTCTATTACATCCACTACACCCATACCTTTCCACCGAATCCTTCTCTCACAAAAAGTCCCAAAATTGAGGTACTTGCATCTCTTATCCTATACCTGCCCCCCCGTTTCATGTTTGTGGGCTACAAGGGAATCACTGAAAATCCACAGAAGTACCCAAAGGAGCCAGAAAGGAACAAAGCATAAAGTAAAATTGTGAATTATCCCCAACATAGATCACAGAGCATGTAGAATTCAGAATAAGCTAAAGACAGATCTTTTAGCATTGCTTCCATGGTTGGCTGGTCTCTTCTTCCTCCACCATCTCTGATCATGCCCTTCAGCGAGGCTCCATCCATCTACCTGTTTATCCATCACCAATCCATCCATCCTAACCAGCCATGCCTCATTGCATCCTTGGTAAGTACCTCCTCTTCCCTTTCTTTAGAATGTGATGGTTGCTGCGGAAGCACAAACTCACACACAAGGCTCCAGGACTCTTGGTTTAATCCCTGTAAGAAAACCAAGCTCAGACCCTCAAGACAACAGAAAACAATTTGACCGGAAGACGTCTTATTCATGGATGACTTGGAAGGCACAAATACCTCATTCCTGACCTCAGAACTCAGAGGAGACAGAGAGAGAACACTGAAGGCTGTTGAGGGAGGAAGAAGAACTTGGCCATCTCTGTCGTCATGGCAACCACCACGGGGTTCCCAGAACATGTCTGTCCAGGAGGAACACCGGGAGCAGGGGGGTTCAGAATGGAAGGACAGTGGGATGTGTGTAAGTAAGCAGGAGTGTGTTCCAGGACTGCGTAGAGCAGCAGCCGATGCTGCGAGGGCCAGCTGTTCCCAGGAGGCCAGCCCTCCAACGTCTCAGCCCCGGTCCATGGTGGAGAGCGCACGTAGCCTCTGCAGCCACCTGCACCAGGTGAACACCACAGAAAGCTGGAGGGCGCCTCCAGTTTCCAGACCTATGTGTCGTAAATATTTCCCACAGAGCGTTGCATTCAACAGAACTCAAGGATGACACACAAAATGAATTGAAAAGCTGTAGACACCTTAAGTGAACTCCCTGAAAATGATGAGCACTTTGAGCCAATCCCCACCCTCTGATACCTGAGTCCACACAGTCTCCAAATAGCTCCTCTCTTGCCTCACATACATGACCTTGCCCCAGAACTCTCCTTTGGGTTCTTACTCTCTATTTCCTCACCTTCCCTCACTCAGCTGATAAAGACAAGGTTGAAATTGACACTCTGGGCTTCACTTAATTTTCTCCCCCACTAATGATCATACTGGGATATGTGCACATGTGCTTATGTGCAGACCATCTTGCGGAATTTTCTTTTATCCCCATCCTACTGGGTTGGGATGCCAGATGCACGCCTATGATGGACTGAATCCAATACTTCTCTAGGCCTCACTTTACTCATCTGTATAGTGGACAGAATAACACCTGCAACCTGGGTTTGACGGGGAGGGGTCTTCAATGAGACAAATAAATTAAATACTAAGTAGGATGTAACACATAGTAAATGTTGGATGAATGTTAGCTCTTGCTTTTATTATTATTCTCCACTTTCTGACAGAGCAGCCAGACCCTCCACACATTACCACCAACCTGACGACATGGACTCCACACCTTTAGTAAGAACAATGTGTGAGGGGCAGGGCACATCTTGGGGACAAGGACAAGGACCAATTGTGTAGAGCAAAGCATCTGAGGGGTGTTCACAGGCGGAAATGACATTTCGTGCAGGGCCTAATCACCCCATTGGGTGGTTGCCCTTTTCTTCCACAATCTTCCCCTTTGTAACACCTGCCCACGATGATTCCTGCTCCTGAGGCAGTCCTGGGCTACTCTGGCCCACAGTGACTTTTCCCTATCAATGGCCACAGCCATCCATGTCTTTTGGAGGCAGACCGTGCTCCTTGGAGGAGGCTCATAAGCTGAGGAGCATGGAAAGTGCACGGCGTGTGCCAAGGGATCACATACATACACACACATATATCTTTACATTCATATTTCCCTGTGTATTTCTGTGATTTGTGAGGAGTCTTATACGCTTATTTATCCTTAAAACAACCGTAGGAAATGTACAGAGAAGTTGAGTAACTTGCTCAAAGTCACAAAGCTGGTTAATTTTTGACACAGGACACTGAACCCAGGAAATCCTGATCTGGATTCTACCGTTTCTGCTGTGGCTGGATATTACTTTTTGTTCTCTTTACCCATATGTTTGCTCCTTCCTCTTTCCTTCTCTCTCCTCTCTCTCTCCCTCTCTGTCTCTCGCTCAGTCTCAGCTTTTTTACGTCTTTCTTTGTTTTCTTCTACTTCTCTCCCTTTCTCATCTCATTTCTACCTTTTTTCTCTCTTCCTTTTGCGTTCCTTCCATCCATACGTCTTTGTCTCAAAAACAAGCTTGTAATGGTTTAGAAAATGTAGATACAATTTTTACTGACACACTACATTGCATACACACACACCTTAAATCGGTTAAGCAACATGGCGGAGGGTGAAATGGGGCAGGTTTGAAGGAGGCAGAAGGTTCCCCAGGGTCGAAAGTTTCTAAGTCTCCAGACTTCCTCCCTTGTGTGTCTTTCCCCTTGCAGTGCACATCCAGACCAGAATGTATCATCAAAAGTAGAAGCTGTGCTTCCCCCCACCAAAGTCTTTCTTCCCCGCACCGTAGCCATGCTGCCCGCTACCAAAGTATTGCTGCCCCGCACCCCAGTAATCCTGCGCAATACCGAAGTATTGCTGCCCCGCACCTCAGCAATCCTGCCCACTACCAAAGTATTGCTGCCCCATACCTCAGCAATGCTGCCCACTACCAAAGTATTGCGGCCCCCCATCTCAGCAATGCTGCCCACTACCAAAGTATTGCTGCCTCGCACCTCAGCAATGCTGCCCACTACCAAAGTATTGCTGCCCCGCACCTCAGCAATCCTGCCCCCTACCAAAGTATTGCTGCCCCGCACCTCAGCAATCCTGCCCCCTACCAAAGTATTGCTGACCCGCACCTCAGCAATCCTGCCCACTACTAAAGTATTGTTGCCCCGCACCCCAGCAATCCTGCCCACTACCAAAGTTTTGCTGCCCCGCACGCCAGCAATCCTGCCCACTACCAAAGTATTGTTGTCCCGCACCTCAGCAATCCTGCCCACTACCAAAGGATTGCTGCCCCGCACCCCAGCAATCCTGCCCACTACCAAAGGATTGCTGCCCCGCATCGCAGCCATGCTGCCCACTACCAAAGCATTGCTGCCCCGCACCCCAGCAATCCTGCCCACTACCAAAGTATTGCTGCCCCGCACCCCAGCAATCCTGCCCACTACCGAAGTATTATTGTCCCGCACCTCAGCAGTACTGTCCACCTCCCCAGTACTTCCGCCCCCCACCAAAGCAGTGCTAGACCCCCCTCAGCACACCAAGCAGCCTTGCCAGCCTCCACCCAAGTGCAAGGTGCCCTGTGTCCCCAAGTGCCAACACAAGTTCCCACGTCAGCCACAATGCCAGATGTCCAAGCAGAAGTCATCCTTGGCCATGGGACCTAAGGCCGAGCTCCGTGGAGACCAGAGACCATGAAGCCCACTGCCCTCTCTCAGCCAGCCAGCTGTCAGCGCCCCTCACCCCCGGCTTCCGGAGGCAGCCGCACTTCGGGAAAAGCAGCACCAGGATGGCAGCTTCCTGGATTAAGATTTCGTATTAATTAGCAGCTGCAAGTTCCATCTCAGAAAAGGATCTGCTTCTAAAGCATCCAATATTCTTTGCTGCCTTGTATCGACTTCGCCCTGTCGGCTTCTTGGAAACTTAAGCAGCGTGGCCGGACATCATTTCCTAGCACCCTTCGTTTCTACTCCAATTTTCCCAACTATTAAACACAATTCCTTTGGCATGAATGTGTCTGTGGATTATTTCGTCATCTTGCAGTTGTTAATTCCTGCAGATTTTGTATCCTGCTCCTCAACCCAGAGCCCTTGGAGGTCTGGGCATGAGGGTTCAAGTAGAGGAGAAGGCATTGGGAGATGCACTCCGGACTGAGGGACATTCTCCATTGACCTGCCAGGGTGAGGAAAGAGATGGGCACTTCTCACTCATGTGGCTCATCCCCACATCCCTGGAAAATGAGAACAGCCCTTGGAGAAAGGGGGAAATGAGGCCCGTCTCGAAAATGGAGGCGCAGAAAGAGTAAGGGAAACCCAGCCAGGAGCTAAAGACTAGAGTAGAGGCAAATAAATGGAAATTCAGAGAACACTCCATGGCCGTGTGATCAAAATGAATTGAGGACCGGAACTGAAAAACTCTCCCAATGGTACAAGAAAAGACCAGAGTTTCTTCAAGCTAACCAAATGTGTAAGTAGGAGTCAGCCTATGTAAATGTCATACATCCAACGCACACACATTTCCACTGTCAATATTTTATTAAAGTCAGAGCCCCCGTTGTTTCTGCAGCTTAGGGTTCGCCTGGGCAATAGTTCTCCCACTGCCCTCTTACTTTCCATTCCCTAAATCCTTGGGGCATTAGGGTAACATGAAAATTCAGGCCCAAAGGTAAGCCAAACTGCTTCTTTCTATTACATCGACTACACACATCCTTTTCGACCAAATCCTTCTCTCACAACATAGTGCACAAAATGAAGTCTTTGCTTCTCTTTTCCTACACGTGCCTCCGGGCTACAAGGGAATCACTAAAAACCAACAGAAGTACCCCAAATGAGCCAGAACGGAACATCACATAAACTAAAAGTGTGAATTATCCCCAACATAGATAGCAGCCCCTGTAGAATTGAGAATTAGCTAAAGAGAGAAGTTTTAGCGTTGCTTACCTGTTTGGCTGGTCTCTTCCTCCATCATCTCTGTTCATGCCTTTCAGAAAGGCTCCCTCTATCTATCTATTTTTCCATCACCGATCCATCCATCCCAACCAGCAATGCATCATTGCATGCTTGGTGAGTACCTCCCCTCCCTTTGCTTAGAATGTGACGGGTGTTGTGGAAGCACAGACTCACACAGGGCTCCTGACATCTTGGTTCAATATCCATAAGAAGACCAAGCTGAGACCCTCAAGACAACAAAGAACAATTTGCCCACATGCCGTCTCATTCATGGATTACTGGGAAGCTACAGATACCTCATGCCTTTTGGCCAGAATTCAGAGGAATCAGAGAGAGAACACTTAGGGCTGTTGAAGGGAGGAAGGAGAACGTGGCCATCTGTGTCGTCATGGCACCCACCACGGGGCTCCCAGAACATGTCTGTCCAGGAGGAATACCGGGAGCAGGGGGCTTCAGAATGGAAGGACAGTGGGATGTGTGTAAGTAAGCAGGAGTGCGTTCCAGGACTGCGTAGAGCAGCAGCCAATGCTGCGAGTGCCAGCAGTTCCCAGGAGGCCAGCCCTCCAACGTCTCATCTCCGGTCCATGGTGGAGAGCGTACGTAGCCTCTGTAGCCACCTGCACCAGGTGAACAACCCAGAAAGCTGGAGGGTGCCTCCAGTTGCCTGACCTATGTGTCGTGATTATTTCCCACAGAATGTTGCATTCACCAGAACTACAAGGATGACACACCAAATATATTGAAAAGCTGAAGACACCTTAAGTGAAATCCCAGAAAATGATGAGCACTTTGAGCCAATCCCCACCCTCTGATACCTGAGTCCACACAGTCTCCAAATAGCCCCTCTCTTACCCCACATACATGACCTTCCCCAAGAACTCTCCTTTGGGTTCTTACTCTCTCTTTCCTCACCCTCCCTCACTCAGCAGTTTAATAGAAGTTGGAATTTTGCCTCCCTGGGCTTCAGTTAATTGTCTCCCCCAGTAATAATCATACTTAGGGTATGTGCACATGTGCCTATGTACGGACCATCATGTGCAATTTTCATTTATCCCCATCGTATTGGGTTTAGATCCAGATTCACCCCTATGATGCACTGAATCCCATACTTCCCTAGGCCTCGCTTTTCTCGTCTGTATAGTGTGCAGAAGAAATCCTGCCACCTGGGGTTGATGGGGAGCTGTCTTCAATGAGACGATGTAAATAAATATTAAGTAAGATGTAACACATAGTAAATGTTCAATGAATGTTAGCTCTTATTTTTTTTAGTATTCCCCACTTTCTGACAGAGCAGCAAGTTCCTCCACGTATTGCCACCAACCTGAGTACATGGGCTCCACACCTTTTTTAAGAAAAAGGTGTGAGGCGCTGGGCACATCTTCGGGACAAGGACAAGGTCCAGTTGTGTAGAGCAAAGCCTCTAAGTGCTGTTCAGAGGCGGAAGCGACATTTCGTCCAGGACATAATCACACCATTGTGTTGTTACCCTTGTTTCCATAAACTTCCGTGTTGTAACACCTGCCCACGATGGATCCTGCTCTTGAGGCATTCTTGGGCAGCTCTGGCCCACAGTGACTTTTCCCTATCAGTGTACACAGCCAGCCATGTCTTTTGGAGGAAGACTCTGCTCCCTGGGGGAGGCTCATACGCTGAGGAAGAATGAAGAGGGCACGGCGTGTGACAAGCGCTCACACACACGGACACCACCCCATTGAAGCATGTCTTTCTCTTCCCTTGAGAGGTACAGCTGAGGTGCAGCAAAGCTCCTTACGTGCTCACAGTACCAACAACTTACACGTGCTGGAGGTGAGATTCGAACCCTAGTCCGTAGTCTTTGCAACGTGGCAAGTGCTCTGACCGTATTAGTGGCTGGAAGAAGCATAAAGCCTGGACCCCATCTTTCCAGAACAGACAACCCACTGATCCGTTGGGAAGACAAAGGCAGCACGTTCACACAGTCTCACACTCACACGTGTTTATACAGGGGTACATGCTCATAACAATGACACACACGGGGTTGTTATTCAGCGTCAATTCTGCAAGTGTGGAGACGTCCACTGACCACTGAGAAAAGAAGTTGGAGCAGCGTCCCAGAGGCCCCCGCTGGGACAGGCGTCGGCCTCCCAGCTTCTCCATGCTGTAGGACTGAGCTGACTGCCTGTCAGGGTGGGTGCAGGGACGCAGGCGGGCAGGGCACAGAGCCACCTGTTACAGAAGTTCTTTGAACAATTTAACGATGGAGTCAGCAACACCTGTGCATACCTCTTGACTCTCAGCCCTGTGCACACTCACTCTTGCACACTGAAGTTCATATTCCCACATAGATTCATTCATGAGCCCTCACATGAGGCCACCACACAACACACACTGACACACCATCACATGCTGTCAATCACGCTGAAATACGTCTTCACACACCCTCAAACACTCACACACACACAGGCACCAATGCACATGCTCACATTCTCATTCTTGCTCATGGGCATGGCCCCAGAACATACAGTCCAGACCCTTCGCCGGGCTTCTGCAACATTCCGGGTGATTATCTGCCCATTGACCTTGCGGATATTTGCAAGCACAAAGATCCCCAGATGAAGGGCCTGATGCTGAGGCCTTCCAAAGAAGTGTGCCTTCCTCAGGGAAGACTATACTTACATCTTCCGAACAAAGAAATTTCCTAGAAGGTAGGATGGCGCAAGAAACAGAACACATACCCATCCTGGAGCCTGGCAGAGCTACGTTCAAAACCTCTCTTTCCTCCTTTTTACTTAAGTAACCTTAGCCAACATAAACTTTCTAAGATGTAACATGAGAATAGCTGAAACTTCAAGGCCTGAAGTAGAAACTCGAACAGAGACACTGACAGGCAGTGGAGGCCTGTCCTCCCTCATCCCGCAACCAGAAGCACCTTGGGAAAGTGAGGGCCTCTCTCACCGACACAGAGGCTGGGCACAGATCGTACCGGGCCCCAGAGGATCCCCAGATGACGATGGATTTCATCAGAGAGGATCTATCTCCAACCACCAGCAGTCCTTTTTCCGGAGCCCTGTCTGTTGATGCGGCCAGCCCCAGAGGGTCAGCTCGGCCTTCCCCTGCATATGTGTGCATGGGCCCTGGCCTGCTGTTCCATCACAGATGCCTGGCACTGAAGATACAGTGGGCTTAGCTTGTGCCCAGGTCTGCTGAGACCTCCTTGGTCCCATTGTCCCTATTACTTCAGTGTGTGTGTGTATGTGTGTGTGTGTGTGTGTATGTGTGTACTTGAGAGACAGCTTTGGTGAAAGAGAAAGAGTGATGTTAATGAAAGTCAGGGAACAGTACCATTCCCAATGCCCAGGATAGGTGTTTAGTTGTACCTGTGGCTTCTAGAGGACATTTTCCTTCGGTCCTCTGGTGGTAGAAGCAATACTATGTAATGCATGCTTGAGATAGCAGATTCCACACCCCAAAAAATCTGTTCAGGGTAGTGAGGGCTTAGGCCAGAAAAGATGGACAGGATGTAACACCGAACCTCATGGATCTTCAGATGTTCACATTTTCTCTAGTTACGCAGGCGTTGCTACTGCCACAACTGGGTTTGTGTTCTTCAGCGAATCCAAGCCAAACCATTGAAATGTATCTACAGAGTTGGCAGGAGTAGGCGGAGAAGAGGATGTGAAGAAGTTTAGGGACCAGGGAGGCTCTGGCCCTCCTTGCTGACCACCGTTCCCAGCACCTGGTGCATTGTGTGAGCTCACTAGGTCTTGATGAATTATTAGTTATCCCAGGTAAACTGCCCCACGTGGCCTTGCTTCTCTGCTATTAGGGACGTGAGCTGAAATCCCTCTCCAAGCCTATCAGGGTTGCTTCTGTCAGAGTGACAACAGCGGAAATGGTTCTTCTCCCGGGAAGGCCTGGGATCCTCAGGGTTTCCCTCGGGGCTGAGCCAATGCATAGCCTACCCTTCCGGTGAGTCCCCGAGGAGACACCATTGATTTCCAAAGCTGTCTTCTCGTGCTGCAGTGTGAAATCCCAAGATCTAGGGATACTGTAGGCCTTTCAGCTGAGCTGTGGCTAAATTCCAGTTGTGAGAATGAAACGTGCCATCCTCAGCACTAGCTTGCCAATTTCCATTTCTGTCAGTCAAGGTCTTAGGACACTGGTAGCAAGTGCCACTACTTGCCTTCAAATGTGGGCAACGACCTTCTCCCTACTTCTTAGAGTGTGCTTTGTCCCAGTTTTCCGAGACCAACTCCACGGAGCACCGAACCATCGTTGAGCCCTAATTCTCTGCCCAACAGTGTGCAGATACTTACACATGTTGTCCAAAGTAAGCCTTTCAGCTGACATGCAGAATGGGGTTATACTGTTTAGCAGATGAGGAAACTGAGGCTCAAAGATGTAAAGTGCCCAAAGTCACCCAGCTGCTGAAGACCAGAGCCCCAGTCGCAACACTAATTGGGGAATTATTTAAGATATGTTTCATCCTTTGACGGATGTTGTTTCAATCTTTTCATCCTAGTCCCTGCCCAGTGGCATCCCTCTTCGTTCTGGAATCTCTAAGTGGAAGGAGAAGGATGCATCAGGCCTGAAGCCCTGGGAGATCAGATTCCAGGAGCCAGACCGGGTGACTCGTCCAGCAGCTCATGACAGGTCAAAGTTTCTTAGCTCCCCAGCCTGTCCACCTTATGATAATCATTTCCCTGGGAAGCCTGCAGTCTGGGTGGCTTATGCACCTGTAAGAGAGATACGTACGGTCAACTGTAACCGCGCAGTTTCTGTGAATGAAGACTAAAGTTTGCTCACCAAGAGGCAGGACACAGAGCTGCATCCCCGATATTTTTGTATATTACAACAGGTGAAAAACCAAAGCGGCTTGCCCAGGTTTCTTTCCAGTTCAGGCTGAATGTGGCTCTGAGTCCAGGTTAAGTGAAGGTCCAAACTTTGCTGAGTTTACTGGGTCTCCCGAAGAGCCACTCACCGCACAGTAGTCATTTCTCTTACAACAAGCCTCGCTGTGTACGCTGATCGGCCCACACGTTCCCCCACCAACCAGAATATTCTGGAACATTACCCTCAGCCCTCCCACACGCAGCACTGTCCTGAATGCTTGCTTAGCAACATCCCAGATGTCAAGGTTCTAGGGTAAACGTCACGAGTGGGTTTGGAAACCCGAAGAAGCCAGGGCTCATAAAGTGATGGCGAAATGGGGCCAGGGCTCGAGTGAAGGCACTGTCATCCCCAAGTGCCATCAAAACGAGAAGCAGTTTGCCAGCCCAGGAGATGAGTAAAACCTGAAGTTTGAGGAAGGGCAGATGCATCCTATTGTGACTGGAGCCTAGCACGCGCCAATCGTAGGCCACCACATGGCTTCCAAGGGGATTTGAGACGTATAAAAGGTGTGCAGTCTCAGGGCATCCCCAAAGCCTCAGCATCTGCACGTTCCAGCCCCTGGTGAACTAAGGTAAGTTGGGCAAAGGAATGCCTCTCCTGGAAGCCTGGCTCTACCTGGTCCCAAAGTCTGCGGGCAGCTGAGGCTAGAGCAGTTGGTTGTTGGTCCCAAAGAGAGGCCCCGTGTGGGCATCTGTCTCCTCCGTACCATTTGGGACCCACCTCTGTTGGGCTGCAAGTCAACATCTGAAGTGTGTGGGGCGGGGGCTGAGATGGGGGTCCAGGGTGTGCGCAGAGTCCAGTGTTGAGGCTCCTGCTGGCGTGTGTGGTGACGCTGTTGTGCGTGACCAGGAGCTGAGCGGGGCTGGTTAGGAGAGGGGGGCACCAGCTCTGGGGCAGGGCTGCCCTGAAGGGCAAGGCCCATGCAGGGAGGCAGGAGAGCTCCTCAGGGAGCAGGGGGCAGAGGCCCAGGGAGCTCAGAGCAGCAAGGACAAGAGGAGGTGGTACAGTGGCCAGGTCCTGCTCTGGGAGTCGGGGACCATTGTTCCACCCCCGTGTGCTCAGTGCCTGGGGAACCATGACTTCCCTCTCTAAGATTTGCTTTCTCACCTAGAACTTAGAATCAATCTAAACGGTCCTTTTGTCTCTAGATGCCTTTTTTCTGTGAATTCTCTTAGAGAGTGGTTAAGATGCTGCTTATAAATTGGTAGAAATCTTATTAAAAAGTCGGAATTCTTACAAGAGTATGCAACATATTTTGGTTCTCCCTTGTGTGTGTGTATGTGTATGTGTGTGTTATGTGTGTGTATGTGTGCACGTGCACACACGCACACACACACACACAAATATCTTTATATTCCTATTTCCCTGTGTATTTACGTGTTTTTGTGTGGAGTTTGTATGCTCATTTATCATTACAACAACCGTAGGAAATGTACAGAGAAGTTAAGTAACTTGCTCAAAGTCACAATGCTGGTCAAGTTTATTCTTTTTATTTAAAGGTTTCACATTATTTATTTATTTATTTATTTATTTATGGCTGTGTTGGGTCTTCGTTTCTGTGTGAGGGCTTTCTCTAGTTGTGGCAAGCGGGGGCCACTCTTCATCGTGGTGCATGGGCCTCTTACTATCGCGGCCTCTCTTGTTGCGGAGCACAGGCTCCAGAAGCGCAGGCTCAGTAATTGTGGCTCACGGGCTTAGTTGCTCCGTGGCATGTGGGATCTTCCCAGATCAGGGCTCGAACCCGTGTCCCCTGCATTAGCAGGCAGATTCTCAACCACTGCGCCACCAGGGAAGCCCAACGCTGGTTAATTTTTGACACAGGTCTCTGAACCCAGGAAATCCTCATCTGGATTCCACCGCTTCTGCTGTGGCTGGATATTATTTTTGTTCTCTTTACCCATGTCTTTGCTCCTTCCTCTTTCCTTCTCTGTCCTCTCTCTCTCTCCCTGTCTGTTTCTCCCTCTGTCTCAGCTTTTTTTACACCTTTCTTTGTTTTCTTCTACTTCTCTCCCTTTCTCATCTCATTTCCCCCTTTTTTCTCTCCTCCTTCTTTCCTTCCTTCCTTCCATATTTCTTTGGCTCAAAAAATACCTTGCATTGCCTTAGAAAATGTAGATACAATTTATACTGACACACCTCATTGCACACACACACACCTTAAATTGGTGAAGCAAACAGGCCGAGGGTGAAACGGGGCAGGTTTGAAGGAGGCAGAAGGTTCTCCTGGGTCGAGAGTCTCTACGGCTCCAGACTTCCTCACTTGTGTGTCTTTCCCCTTGCAGTGCACATCCAGACCAGAATGTATCATCAAAAGCAGAAGCTGTGCTGCCCTGTACCAAAGCCTTGCTGCCCTCCATGCCAGCAATGCTGCCCCCCACCAAAGTATTGCTGCCCCGCACCCCAGCCATGCTGCCCACTCCCAAAGTATTGCTGCCCCGGACCTCAGCAATACTGTCTCCCTCCCCAGTGTTGCTGCCTCCCACCAAAGCAGTGCTAGACCCCCCTCAGCACACCAAGCAGCCTTGCCAGCCTCCACCCAAGTGCAAGGGGCACCGTGTCCCCCAGTTCCAACACAAGTGCCCACGTCCTCCGCAATGCCAGAAGTCCAAGCAGAAGTCATCCATGGCCATGGAACCTGAGGCCAAGCTCCGTGGAGACCAGAGATCATGAAGTCCACTGCCCTCTCTCAGCCAGCCAGCTGTCAGCGCCACTCACCCCCAGCTTCTGGAGGCAGCAACACTTCGGGAAAAGCAGCACCAGGATGGCAGCTTCCTGGATCAAGATTTCATATTAATTAGCAGCTGCAAGTTCCATCTCAGAAAAGGATCTGCTTCTAAACCGTCCAATATTCTTTGCTGCCTTGTATCGACTCTGCCCTGTCGGCTTCTTGGAAACGTAAGCAGCGTGGCTGGACATCCTTTCCTAGCACCCTTCGTTTCTACTCCAGTTTTCCCTACTATTAAACACAATTCTTTGGCATGAATGTGTCTGTGGATTATTTCGTCATCTTGCAGTTGTTAATTTCTGCAGATTTTGTATCCTGCTCCTCAACCCAGAGCCCTTGGAGGTCTGGGCATGAGGGTTCAGGTAGAGGAGAAGGCATTGGGAGATGCACTTCGGAGCTGAGGGATATTCTCCATGGACCTGCCAGGGTGAGGAAAGAGATGGGCACTTCTCGCTCATGGGACTCATCCCCACATCCCTGCAAAATGAGAACAGCCCTTGGAGAAAGGGAGAGATGATGCCTGTCTAGAAAACGTAGGCACAGAAAGAGTAAGGGAAACCCAGCCAGGATCTAGAGAGTAGAGTAGAGGCAAATAAATGGAAATTCACACAACACTCCAAGGGAGTGTGGTCAAAATGAATTGAGGACCGGGCCTGAAAAACTCTCCCAATGGTACAAGAAAAGACCAGAGTTTCTTCAAGCTAACCAAATGTGTAAGTAGGAGCCAGCCTATGTAAATGTCATACATCCAACGCACACACATTTCCACTGTCAATATTTTATTAAAGTCAGAGCCCCCGTTGTTTCTGCAGCTTAGGGTTCTCCTGGGCAATATTTCTCCCACTGCACTCTTACTTTCCATTCCCTAAATCCTTGGGGCATTAGGGTAACATGAAATTTCAGGCCCAAAGGTAAGCCAAACTGCTTCTTTCTATTACGTCCACTATACACATCCCTTTCGACCAAATCCTTCGCTTACAACTTAGTGCACAAAATGAGGTCTTTGCTTCTCTTTTCCTACACCTGCCTCCGGGCTACAAGGGAATCACAGAAAACCCACAGAGGTACCCAAAAGTAGCCAGAATGGAACATCACATAAACTAAGAGTGTGAATTATCCCCAACATAGATCGCAGCCCCTGTTGAATTGAGATTTAGCTAAAGAGAGAAGTTTTAGTGTTGCTTACCTGCTTGTCTGGTCTCTTCCTCCATCATCTCTGTTCATGACTTTAGGCAAGCCTCCATCCGTCTATCTATTTATCCATCAACGATCCATCCATCCCAACCAGCAATGCGTCATTGCATGCTTGGTGAGTACCTCCCCTCCCTTTGCTTAGAATGTGACGGGTGTTTTGGAAGCACAGACTCACACACAGGGCTCCCGACCTCTTGGTTTACTATCCATAAGAAGACCAAGCTGAGATGCTGAAGACCACAGAGAACAATTTGCCCAGATGCCGTCTAATTCATGGATTACCTGGAAGCTACAGATACCTCATTCCTTTCGGTCAGAATTCAGAGGAGACAGAGAAAGAACACTTAGGGCTGTTGAAGGGAGGAAGGAGAACGTGGCCATCTGTGTCGTCATGGCACCCAGCACGGGGCTCCCAGAACATGTCTGTCCAGGAGGAATACCGGGAGCAGGGAGGTTCAGAATGGAAGAAGAGTGGGATGTGTGTAAGTAAGCAAGAGTGCGTTCCAGGACTGCGTAGAGCAGCAGCTGATGCTGCGAGGGCCAGCTGTTCCCAGGAGGCCAGCCTTCCAACGTCTCAGCCCCGGTCCATGGTGCAGAGTGCACGTAGGCTCTGCAGCCACCTGCACCAGGTGAACACCACAGAAAGCTGGAGGGCACCTTCAGTTGACTGACCTATGTGTCGTAATTATTTCCCACAGAGTCTTGCATTCACCAGAACTCAAGGATGACACACCAAATGTATTGAAAGGCTGTAGACACCTTAAGTGAAATCCCTGAAAATGATGAGCACTTTGAGCCAATCCCCACCCTCTGATACCTGAGTCCACACAGTCTCCAAATAGCTCCTCTCTTGCCCCAAATACATGACCTTCCCCAAGAACTCTCCTTTGGGTTCTTATTCTCTCTTTCCTCACCCTCCCTCACTCAGCAGATTAATAGAAGGTTGAATTTTGCCTCCCTGGGCTTCAGTTCATTTTCTCCCCCACTAATAATCATCCTTAGGGTATGTGCACATGTGCTTATGTGCGGACCGTCATGCGCAATTTTCATTTATCCCCATCCTATTGGGTTTAGATCCAGATTCACCCCTATGATGCACTGAATCCCATACTTCCCTAGGCCTCGCTTTTCTCATCTGTATAGTGTGCAGAAGAAATCCTGCCACCTGGGGTTGATGGGGAGGTGTCTTCCATGAGACGATGTAAATAACTTTTAAGTAGGATGTAACCCAGAGTGAATGCTGAATGAATGTTAGCTCTTGCTTTTATTAGTATTCCCCACTTTCTGACAGAGCAGCAATACCCTCCACGTATTGCCACCAACCTGAGGACATGGGCTCCACACATTTACTAAGAAAAAGGTGTGAGGCGCTGGGCACATCTTCGGGACAAGGACAAGGTCTAGTTGTGTAGAGCAAAGCCTCTGAGTGTTTTTCAAAGGCGGAAGCGACATTTGTCCAGGACATAATCACGCCATTGTGTTGTTACCCTCGTTTCCAGAAACTTTCGTGTTGTAACACCTGCCCACGATGGATCCTGCTCTTGAGGCATTCTTGGACACCTCTGGCCCACAGTGACTTTTCCCGATCAGTGTACACAGCCAGCCATGTCTTTTGGAGGCAGACCGTGCTCCCTGGGGGAGGCTCATAAGCTGAGGAAGCATGGAGAGGGCACGGCGTGTGACATGCCCTCACACACACGGACACCGCCCCATTGAAGCATGACTTTCTCTTCCCTTGAGAGGTACAGCTGAGGTGCAGCAAAGCTCCTTACGTGCTCACAGTACCAACAGCTTACACGTGCTGGAGGTGAGATTCGAACCCTTGTTCGAAGTCTTTGCAACGTGGCAAGTATTCTGACCGTCTCAGTGGCTGGAAGAAACATAAAGCCTGGACCCCGTCTTTCCAGAACTTACAACCCACTGATCCGTTGGGAAGGCAAAGGCAGCACGTTCACACAGTCTCACACTCACACGTTTTTATACAGGGGTACATGCTCATATCAATGACACACACGGGGTTGTTATTCAGCGTACATTCTGCAAGTGTGGAGACCTCCACTGACCACTGAGAAAAGAAGTTGGAGCAGTGTCCCAGAGGCCCCCGCTGGGACAGTAGTCGGCCTCCCAGCTTCTCCATGCTGTAGGACTGAGCTGGCTGCCTGTCAAAGTGGGTGCAGGCACGCAGGCGGGCAGGGCACAGAGCCTAGGAGCCACCTGTTACAGAAGTTCTTTGAACATTTTAACGATGGAGTCAGCAGCACCTGTGCATACCTCTTGACTCTCAGCCCTGTGCACACTCACTCTTGCACACTGAAGTTCATATTCCCACATAGATTCATTCATGAGCCTTCACATGAGGCCACCACACAACACACACTGACACACCATCACATGCTGTCATTCACCCTGAAATACGTCTTCACATACCCACACACACTGACACACACACAGGCACCAACGCACATGCTCACATTCTCATTCCTGCTCATGGGCATGGCCCCAGAACATACAGTCCAGACCCTTCGCCGGGCTTCTGCAACATTCCAGTGGATTATCCGCCCATTGACCTTGAGGATACTTGCAAGGACAAAGATCCCCAGATGAAGAGCATGATGCTGAGGCCTTCCAAGGAAGTGTGCCTTCCTCAGGGAAGAATATACTTACATCTTCCGAACAAAGAAATTTCCTAGAAGGTAGGATGGCGCAAGAAACAGAACACATACCCATCCTGGAGCCTGGCAGAGGTGGGGTCAAAACCTCTCTTTCCTACTTTTTACTTAAGAAACCTAGGCCAACATAAATTTTTTAAGCTGTAACATGAGAATAGCTGAAACTTCAAGGCCTGAAGTAGAAACTCGAACAGAGACACTGACAGGCAGTGGAGGCCTGTCCTCCCTCATCCCGCAAACACAGCACCTTGGGAAAGTGAGGGCATCTCTCACCGACCCAGAGGCTGGGCACACATCGTGCCGTGCCCCAGAGGATGCCCAGATGGTGATGGAATTCAGCAGAGAGGCTCTATCTCCAACCACCAGCAGTCCTTTGTCCGGAGCCCTGTCTGTTGATGCGGTTGGCCCCAGAGGGTCAGCTCGGCCTTCCCCTGCATATGTGTGCATGGGCCCTGGCCTGCTGTTCCATCACAGATGCCTGGCACTGAAGATACAGTGGGCTTAGCTTGTGCCCAGGTCTGCTGAGACCTCCTTTGTCCCAATTGTCCCTTTTACTTCAGAGTGTGTGTGTGTGTGTGTGTGTGTGTGTGTGTGTATGTGTGTATGTGTGTACCTGAGAGACAGAGCTTTGGTGAAAGAGTGATGTTAATGCAAGTCAGGGAGGAGTACAATTCCCAATGCCCAGGATAAGTGTTTAGTTGTACCTGTGGCTTCTAGAGGACATGTTCCTTCGGTCCTCTGGCGGTAGAAGGAATACTATGTAATGCATGCTTGAGATAGCAGATTCCACATCCAGAAAAATCTGTTCAGGGTAGTGAGGGCTTAGGCCAGAAAAGATGGACAGGATGTAACACCGAAACTCATGGATCTTCAGATGTTCACATTTTCTCTAGTTACGCAGGCGTTGCTCCTGCCACAACTGGGTTTGTGTTCTTCAGCGAATCCAAGACAAACCATTGAAAAGTATCTACAGAGTTGGAAGGAGTAGGCGGAGAAGAGGATGTGAAGAAGTTTAGGGACCAGGGAGGCTCTGGCCCTCCTTGCTGCCCACTGTTCCCAGCGGCTGGTGCATTGTGTGAGCTCACTACGTCTTGGTGAATTATTAGTTATCCCAGGTAACCTGCCCCACGTGGCCTTGCTTCTCTGATGCTAGGGACCTGAGCTGAAATCCATTTCCAAGCCTATCAGGGTTGCTTCTGTCAGAGTGACAACAGCGGAAGGGGTTCTTCTCCCGGGAAGGCCTGGGATCCTCAGGGTTTCCCTCGGGGCCGAGCCCATGCATAGCCTACCCTTCCGGTGAGTCACCGAGGAGACACCATTGATTTCCAAAGCTGTCTTCTCGTGCTGCAGTGTGAATTCCCAAGATCTAGGGATACTGTAGGCCTTTCAGCTGAGCTGTGGCTAAATTCCAGGTGTGAGAATGAAACGTGCCATCCTCAGGACTAGCTTGCCGATTTCCTTTTCTGTCACTCAAGGTCTTAGGACACTTGTAGCAAGTGCTACTACTTGCCTTCAAATGTGGGCAACGACCTAATCCCTACTTCTAAGAGTGTGCTTTGCCCCAGCTTTCAGAGCCCGACTCCACGGAGCACCGAACCATCGTTGGGCCCTTATTCTCTGCCCAACAGTGTGCACATACTTACACATGTTGTCCAAAATAAGCCTTTCAGCTGACGTGCAGAATGAGGTTATCCTGTTGAGGAGATGAGGAAACTGAGGCTCAAAGATGTTAAGTGCCCAAGGTCACCCAGCTGGTGAAGATCAGAGCCCCAGTCAGAACACTAATTGGGGAATTATTTAAGATATCTTTCATCCTTTGACGGATGTTGTTTCAACCTTTTCAACCTACTCCCTGCCCTGAGGCATCCCTCTTCCTTCAGGAGTCTCTAAGTGGAAGGGGAACGAGGCGTCAGGCCTGAAGCCCTGGGAGATCAGTTTCCAGGAGCCAGACCGGGTGACTCATCCAGCAGCTCATGACAGGTCAAAGTTTCTTAGCTCCCCAGCCTCTCCACCTTATGATAATCATTTCCCTCGGAAGCCTGCAGTGTGGGTGACTTATACACCTGTAAGAGAGATACGTGCTGTCAACAGTAACCGCCCAGTTTCTGTGAATGAAGACTAATGTTTTGCTCACCAAGAGGCAGGACACAGAGCTGCAGCCCCCATTTTTTTTTATATTACAACAGGTGAAAAATCAAAGCGGCTTGCCCAGGTTTGTTTCCAGTTCAGGCTGAATGTGGCTCTGAGTCTAGGTTAAGTCAAGGTCCCAACTTTGCTGACTTTACAGGGTCTCCCAAAGGGCCACTCACCACTCAGTAGTCGTTTCTCTTCCAACAAGGCTCGCTGTGTATGCTGCTCGGCCCACCCCTTCCATCACTAACTGGAATATCCTGGGCAATTACCCTCACCGCTCCCACACCCAGCAGTGTCCAGAATACTTGCTTAGCACCAGCCCAGATGTCAAGGTTCTAGGGCAAACGTCATGAGTGGGTTTGGAAACCCGGGGAAGCCAGGGCTCGTAAGTGATGGGGAAATGGGGCCAGGGCCTGAGTGAAGGCACTGTCATCCCCAAGCGCCATGAAACCGAGAAGGAGTTTGCCAGCCCAGGATATGAGTAAAACCTTAAGTTTGAGGAAGGGCAGGTGCATCCTATTGTGACTGGGGCCAAGCATGCCCCAATCGTAGGCCACCTCATGGCTTCCAAGAGGGATATGGGATGTATAAAAGGTGTGCAGTCTCATAGCACCCCCAAAGCCTCAGCATCTCCACGTTCCAGCCCCTGGTGAACTAAGGTAAGTTGGGCAAAGGAATGCCTCTCCTGGATGCCTGGCTCTACCTGGTCCCAAACACTGCGGGCAGCTGGGGCTGGAGCACTTGGTGGTTGGTCCCAAAGAAAGGCCTTGTGTGGGCATCTGTCTCCTCCGTACCATTTGGGACCCAGCTCTGTTGGGCTGCAAGTCAACATCTGAAGTGTGTGGGGCGGCGGCTGAGATGGGGGTCCAGGGTGTGCGCAGAGTCCGGTGTTGAGGCTCCTGCTGCCGTGTGTGGTGTCGCTGTTGTGCGTGAGCAGGAGCTGAGCGGGGCTGGTTAGGAGAGGGTGGCACCGGCTCTGGGACAGGGCTGCCATGAAGGGCAAGGGCCACGCAGGGAGGCAGGAGAGCTCCTCAGGGAGCAGGGCCCAGAGGTCCATGGAGCTCAGAGCAGCAAGGACAAGAGGAGGTGGTACAGTGGCCAGGTCCTGCTCTGGGAGACGAGGACCATTGTTCCACCCCCGTGTGCTCAGTGCCTGGGGAACCATGACTTCCCTCTCTAAGAGTTGCTTTCTCAGCAGAATTTAGAGTCGATCTAAGCGGTCCTTTTGTCTCTAGATGCCTCTTTTCTATGAATTCTCTTAGAGAGGGGTTAAGATGCTCCTTTAAAATGAGTAGACATTAAATATTAAATTAAATTAAATTAAATTAAATTAAATTAAATTAAAATGGGTAAAATTGGTAGAAATTTTCACTGCAATGTAAAGGAGCTGTTACATTGGAGGATTACTGGACTGATTGTCAATATTATGACATAGTATGAGTATGTTTCGTGTTTGGTAATTGCAGTCATTGTTGCTTTTGTTGTGGTCATCCATTTACAATGCTTGGTATCAGTCTATTTATCTCTTGTAAAAGTAAAAGAATAAAAAAAAAACTAAGGACAAGGAAAAAAAAAAAAAAGAATCTTAACGCTGAGAACAAAGTGATTTAGCTTAAGACCTATCAGAAATACTCAGGAATAAGGGCACATAGAAGCTAGACACACATTTGTTTGTGTATTAAGGTCTCGGCAGTCAAAATGCTTAGTTGCCAACAACATTGGGCTGTGAAAAATAAGTACTTGATGAATCTATAAGATGACAGGTTGTATCAGAGTTTATGTGCATTTTTCATCATTGCTTACCTGGTTCATGGATAAGTGTATGGAAAACAATTTCTCTGGGTAGAAAATATTCAATCATGTAACAAGAAAGTGATAAGATTTTGTTGCTGTTGTCATTATAAAGAACCAATCAGAAAAAGTTGAGTGATAGGGAATGTCTTTTTGAGCATGAATCCTGCTGGGAAGTAGCCTCCCTCCTGGGGAAAACACCACTGGAATCTTCAGAAAGCCTCTCTGGCCACAGCAGTAGAGGGAGGGAAGATTTCCCTGAAGAATCTGTAGCAGGCAATTTTTCAATGCTTTTCTGAACGTAGTGATCACCTTCACATTCCAACATTGCTCAGAGTCACATGGTCCAAGAAAATAGTAATCAGAGTAATAAAGAGGTCTGGAGATCTTGTGAATCAATGATGTCTGAAAAGTAAGAAAGTGCTTGCGAGTGTATTTCTATCATTAATGTGTCAGAAATGATACAAGGCGTTGATTGGTTTAATGAGAATTAATGTGAATAAACTTGAAATATAGAACATGGCATTTTGAAGAGGCATGAAGAATGATTAAGAGCAGACACTCAAAGAAGAAATGAATCTATAAAAAACCAGCACAATGACCCTAACCCAAGCTACAACTGGTCTATACGTTCATTAATTTCCTAGTATATAAAGCATGAAGTTAATATGGTTTTGATATGCTTTTCTTTAATGACTAATAATGTTGAGCATCTTTTCACAGGCTTATTAACCATCTGTATATTTTCTTTGTATAGCTATCATTCAGATCTTCTGTCCACTTTTTAATTATAGGGTTTTTTTTTATAGTTGAGTTGTAAGAGTTCTTAAAATATTCTGATTACAATTTCCTTTGGGGATATTTGAATTGCAAATATATTCTCCCATCCTATAAAAAAAAATGGGTAGAAATTTATTTTAAAAGTCGAAATCTTTACAAGAGTACTCAACATGTTTTGGTTCTCGTGTGTGTTTGTTTGTGTTTGTGACCACGTGAGCACACATACACACATATATATTTACATTCATATTTACCTGTGTATTTACACATGTTTGTCTGGAGTTTTATATGCTCATTTGATCCTTATAACAACTTTAAGAATACAGAGAAGTTAAGTAACTTCCTCAAAATCACACAGCTGGTTAATTTTTGAGACAGGACTCAGGTCCAAGAAAGTCATGTGTTAAATTCCGCAGTATCTGCTGTGCTGTGATAGTACTTTTTGTTCTCATTACCCCTGTCCTTCCTTCTTACTCTTTCCTTCTCTGTCCTCTCACTCTCTGTCTCTCTCTCCCTTTTTACGTCTTTGTTTTTCTCTATCCCTCTCCATTTCTCTTCTCCTTTCTCCCTTTTTTCCTCTCTTCCTTCTTTCCTTCCTTCCTTCCGTATTTCTTTATTTGTCTGAATTAAAACCTTGCAGTGGCTTACAAACTGCAGCTACAATTTATACTGTCGCACCTCATTGCACACACACACACACATTGAATCAGTGAAGGCACCAGGCCAAGTTTGAAATGGGACAGTTTTGAACGAGGCAGGAGGTTCTCCTGGGTGGAGCGTCTCTAAGGCTCCAGACTTCCTCACTTGTGTGTCTTTCCCCTTGCAGTGCACATCCAGACCAGAATGTATCATCCAAAGCAGAAGCTGTGCTGCCCGCTACCAAAGTATTGCTGCCCTCCATCCCAGCAATACTGCCCCCCACCAAAGTATTGCTGCCCCGCACCCCAGCCATGCTGCCCACTACCAAAGTACTGCTGCCCCCCACTTCAGCAGTACTGTCCCCCTCTGCAGCAATGCTGCCCTCCAGCAAAGTACTGCTGCCCCTCACCAAAGCAGTTCTAAACTCCACCTCAGCACACCAAGCAGCCTTGCCCGCCTCCACCCAAGGGCAAGGAGCCCTCTGTCCCAAAGTGCCCACACCCTCAGCAGTGCCAGAAGTCCAAGCAGAAGTAAACCCCAGGCATGGGCCAGAGGCCAAGCTCCCTGCAGAACAGAGACCATGAAGCCCACTCCCCTGTCTCAGCCAGCCAGCTGTCAGCACCACTCACCCGCGGCTTCTGGAGGCAGCTACACTTGTGGAAAAGGCAGCACCAGGATGGGAGCTTCCTGGATCAACATTTCTTATTAATTAGCAGCTGTAATTTCCATTTAGAAAAGGATCTGGTTGTAAACCGTCTAATCTTTGCTGACTTGTATACTTTGCCCTGTTGGCTGCTTGGAAACTTAAGCAGCGTGCCCGTCCACGTTTTCCTAGCAAACTTCGTCTCTGCTCCAGTTTTTCAAACAATTAAACACAATTCTGCTGGCATGAATGTGTCGGTTTGATTATTTCGTCATCTTACAGTTGTTAACTCCTGCAGATTTTGTATCCTGCTGCCTAAGCAAGAGCCCTAGGAGGGCTGGGCATGTGGGTGCAGGTAGAGGAGAAGGCATGAGGAGATGCACTTCTGAGCTGAAGGACATTTTCCATGGTCCTGCCAGGGTGAGGAGGAGAGATGGGCACTTCAGCTGCATGGAGACACATCCCCACA
Organism: Balaenoptera borealis; assembly: GCF_965194805.1. Lineage (NCBI taxonomy): Eukaryota > Metazoa > Chordata > Mammalia > Artiodactyla > Balaenopteridae > Balaenoptera > Balaenoptera borealis. The sequence goes on along the minus strand of NC_138860.1, from coordinate 84,103,835 downwards.
TCCTTGGAAAATGAGAACAGCCTTTGGACACAGGGGAGATGATGCCCGTCTAGAAAACGGAGGTCCAGAAAGAGTAAGGGAAACCCAGCCAGGAGCTAAAGAGTAGAGTAGAGGCAAATAAATGGAAATTCAGACAATACTCCAAGGGCGTGTGGGTCAAAATGAACTGAGGACCGGGCCTGAAAATCTCTCCCACTGGTAAAAGAAAAGATGAGATTTTCTTCAAGCTAACAAAACGTGTTAGTAGGAGACAGTCTATGTAAAAATCATACATCCATCACACATATATATCCACTGTCAATATTTTTTGAAGTCATAGCACCCATTGATTCTCCAGCTTGGGGTTTCTCCTGGGTTATTTTTCTCTTACTGCCCTCTTACTTTCCATTCCCTAAATTCTTGGGGTATTAGGGTAACCGGAAAATTCAGGCCCACAGGTAAGCCAAACTTCTTCTTTCTATGACATCCACTACACCCATACCTTTCCACCGAATCCTCCTCTCACAAAAAGTCCCAAAATTGAGGTATTTTGGTCTCTTTTCCTATACCTGCCTCCCGTTTCATGTTTGTGGGCTACAAGGGAATCACTGAAAATCCACAGAAGTACCCAAAGGAGCCAGAAAGGAACAAAGCATAAAGTAAAATTGTGAATTATCGCCAACATAGATCACAGAGCATGTAGAATTCAGAATAAGCTAAAGACAGATGTTTTAGCATTGCTTCCATGGTTGGCTGGTCTCTTCTTCCTCCACCATCTCTGTTCATGCCCTTCAGCAAGGCTCCATCCATCTACCTGTTTATCCATCACCAAAATCCATCCATCCCAACCAGCAATGCATCATTGCATCCTTGGTAAGTACCTCCTCCTCCCTTTCTTTAGAATGTGATGGGTGCTGGGGAAGCACAAACTCACACACAAGGCTCCAGGACCCTTGGTTTAATCCCTGTAAGAAAACCAAGCTCAGGCCCTCAAGACAACAGAAAACAAGTTGACCGGAAGACGTCTTATTCATGGATGACTTGGAAGGCACAAATACCTCATTCCTGCCCTCAGAACTCAGAGGAGACAGAGAGAGAACACTGAAGGCTGTTGAGGGAGGAAGGAGACCTTGGCCATCTCTGTCGTCATGGCACCCACCACGGGGCTCCCAGAACATTGTCCAGGAGGAACAGGGGGAGAAGGGGGGCTCAGAATGGAAGGACAGTGGGATGTGTGTAAGTAAGCAGGAGTGCGTTTCAGGACTGCGTAGAGCAGCAGCCGATGCTGCGAGTGCCAGCTGTTCCCAGGAGGCCAGCCCTCCAACATCTCAGCCCCGGTCCATGGTGGAGAGCGCACATAGCCTCTGCAGCCACCTGCACCAGTTGAACACCACAGAAAGCTGGAGGGCGCCTCCAGTTGCCAGACCTATGTGTCGTAAATATTTCCCACAGAGCGTTGCATTCAACAGAACTCAAGGATGACACACAAAATGAATTGAAAAGCTGTAGACACCTTAAGTGAACTCCCTGAAAATGATGAGCACTTTGAGCCAATCCCCACCTTCTGATACCTGAGTCCGCACAGTCTCCAAATAGCTCCTCTCTTGCCTCACATACATGACCTTGCCCCAGAACTCTCCTTTGGGTTCTTACTCGCTATTTCCTCACCTTCCCTCAGTCAGCTGTTAAAGACAAGGTTGAATTTGACACTCTGGGCTTCACTTAATTTTCTCCCCCACTAATGATCATACTGGGATGTGTGCACATGTGCTTATGTGCAGACCATCTTGCGGAATTTTCTTTTATCCCCATCCTACTGGGTTGGGATGCCAGGTGCATGCCTATGATGGACTGAATCCAATACTTCTCTAGGCCTCACTTTACTCATCTGTATAGTGGACAGAATAACACCTGCATCCTGGGTTTGACGGGGAGGGGTCTTCAATGAGACAAAGTAAATAAATAGTAAGTAGGATGTAACACATAGTAAATGTTGGATGAATGTTAGCTCTTGCTTTTATTATTATTCTCCACTTTCTGACAGAGCAGCAAGACCCTCCACTCATTACCACCAACCTGAAGACATGGACTCCACACCTTTAGTAAGAACAATGTGTGAGGGGCAGGGCACATCTTGGGGACAAGGACAAGGACCAATTGTGTAGACCAAAGCATCTGAGGGGTGTTCACAGGCGGAAATGACATTTCGTGCAGGACCTAATCACCCCATTTGGTGGTTGCCCTTTTCTTCCACAATCTTCCCCTTTGTAACACCTGCCCACGATGATTCCTGCTCCTGAGGCAGTCCTGGGCAACTCTGGCCCACAGTGACTTTTCCCTATCAATGGCCACAGCCATCCATGTCTTTTGGAGGCAGTCCGTGCTCCTTGGAGGAGGCTCATAAGCTGAGGAGCATGGAGAGGGCACGGCGTGTGCCAAGGGATCACAGACATACACACACATTTATCTTTACATTCATATTTCCCTGTGTATTTCTGTGTTTTGTGAGGAGTTTTATACACTTATTTATCCTTACAACAACCGTAGGAAATGTACAGAGAAGTTGAGTAACTTGCTCAAAGTCACAAAGCTGGCTAATTTTTGACCCAGGACTCTGAACCCAGGAAATCCTGATCTGGATTCCACCGTTTCTGCTGTGGCTGGATATTACTTTTTGTTCTCTTTACCCATGTATTTGCTCCTTTCTCTTTCCTTCTCTCTCCTCTCTCTCTCCCTCTCTGTCTCTCACTCTCTCTCAGCTTTTTTACATCTTTCTTTGTTTTCTTCTACTTCTCTCCCTTTCTCATCTCATTTCTTGCTTTTTTGTCTGTTCCTTCTTTCGTTCCTTCCATCCACATTTCTTTGTCTCAGAAAAAAGCTTGTAATCGTTTAGAAAAAGTAGATACAATTTATACTGACACACCTCATTGCATACACACACACCTTAAATCGGTGAAGCAACCTGGCGGAGGGTGAAATGGGGCAGGTTTGAAGGAGGCAGAAGGTTCTCCAGGGTCGAAAGTTTCTAAGTCTCCAGACTTCCTCACTTGTGTGTCTTTCCCCTTGCAGTGCACATCCAGACCAGAATGTATCATCAAAAGCAGAAGCTGTGCTTTCCCCAACCAAAGTCTTGCTTCCCCGCACCCCAGCAATCCTGCCCACTACCAAAGTATTGCTGCCCCGCACCTCAGCAATCCTGCCCACTACCAAAGTACTGATGCCCTGCACCTCAGCCATGCTGCCCACTACCAAAGTATTGCTGCCCCGCACCTCAGCAATCCTGCCCTCTACCAAAGTATTGCTGCCCCGCACCCCAGCAATCCTGCCCACTACAGAAGTATTGCTGTCCTGCACCCCAGCAATCCTGCCCACTACCAAAGTATTGCTGCCCCGCACCACAGAAATCATGCCCACTACCAAAGTATTGCTGCCCCGCACCCCAGCAATCCTGCCTACTCTCAATGTATTGCTGTCCCGCACCTCAGCAATCCTGCCTACTACCAAAATATTGCTGCCCCGCAACTCAGCAATCCTATCCACTACCAAAGTTTTGCTGCCCCGAACCTCAGCAATCCTGCCCACTACCAAAGTATTGCTGCCCTGCACCTCAGCAGTACTGTCCCCCTCCCCAGTACCTCTGCCCCCCATCAAAGCAGTGCTAGAATACCCTCAGCACACCAAGCAACCTTGCCAGCCTCCACCCAAGTGCAAGGTGCCCTGTGTCCCCAAGAGCCAACACAAGTTCCCACGCCCGCCACAATGCCAGATGTCCAAGCAGAAGTCATCCCTGGCCATGGGACTAAAGGCCAAGCACCGTGGAGACCAGAGACCATGAAGCCCACTGCCCTCTCTCAGCCAGCCAGCTGTCAGCGCCACTCACCCCCGTCTTCCGGAGGCAGCCGTACTTCGGGAAAAGCAGCACCAGGATGGCAGCTTCCTGGATCAAGATTTCGTATTAATTAGCAGCTGCAAGTTCCATCTCAGAAAAGGATCTGGTTCTAAACCGTCTAACCTTCTTTGCTGCCTTGTATCGACTTCGCCCTGTAGGCTTCTTGGAAACGTAAGCAGCGTGGCCGGACATCCTTTCCTAGCACCCTTCGTTTCTACTCCAATTTTCCCAACTATTAAACACAATTCCTTTGGCATGAATGTGTCTGTGGATTATTTCGTCATCTTGCAGTTGTTAATTCCTGCAGATTTTGTATCCTGCTCCTCAACCCAGGGCCCTTGGAGGTCTGGGCATTTGGGTTCAGGTAGAGGAGAAGGCATTGGGAGATACACTCCGGACTGAGGGACATTCTCCATCGACCTGCCAGGGTGAGGAAAGAGATGGGCACTTCTCACTCATGGGGCTCATCCCCACATCCCTGGAAAATGAGAACAGCCCTTGGAGAAAGGGGGAAATGAGGCCCGTCTCGAAAATGGAGGCACAGAAAGAGTAAGGGAAACCCAGCCAGGAGCTAAAGAGTAGAGTAGAGGCAAATAAATGGAAATTCAGAAAACACTCCATGGCCGTGTGATCAAAATGAATTGAGGACCGGAACTGAAAAACTCTCCCAATGGTACAAGAAAAGACCAGAGTTTCTTCAAGCTAACAAAATATGTAAGTAGGAGCCAGCCTATGTAAATGTCATACATCCCACGCACACACATTTCCACTGTCAATATTTTATTAAAGTCAGAGCCCCCGTTGTTTCTGCAGCTTAGGGTTCTCCTGGGCAATAGTTCTCCCACTGCCCTCTTACTTTCCATTCCCTAAATCCTTGGGGCATTAGGGTAACATGAAAATTCAGGCCCAAAGGTAAGCCAAACTGCTTCTTTCTATTACATCGACTACACACATCCCTTTCGACCAAATCCTTCTCTCACAACATAGTGCACAAAATGAAGTCTTTGCTTCTCTTTTCCTACACCTGCCTCCGGGCCACAAGGGAATCACTAAAAATCCACAGAAGTACACCACAGGAGCCAGAACGGAACATCACATAAACTAAAAGTGTGAATTATCCCCAACATAGATAGCAGCCCCTGTAGAATTGAGAATTAGCTAAAGAGAGAAGTTTTAGCATTGCTTACCAGCTTGGCTGCTCTCTTCCTCCATCATCTCTGTTCATGCCTTTCAGCAATGCTCCCTCCGTCTATCTATTTATCCATCACCGATCCATCCATCCCAACCAGCAATGCATCATTGCATGCTTGGTGAGTACCTCCCCTCCCTTTGCTTAGAATGTGACGGGTGTTGTGGAAGCACAGACTCACACACAGGGCTCCCGACATCTTGGTTCAATATCCATAAGAAGACCAAGCTGAGACCCTCAAGACAACAAAGAACAATTTGCCCACATGCCGTCTCATTCATGGATTACTGGGAAGCTACAGATACCTCATGCCTTTTGGCCAGAATTCAGAGGAGTCAGAGAGAGAACACTTAAGAGCTGTGGAAGGGAGGAAGGAGAACGTGGCCATCTGTGTCGTCATGGCACCCACCACGGGGCTCCCAGAACATGTCTGTCCAGAAGGAACCCCGGGAGTAGGGGGATTCAGAATGGAAGGACAGTGGGATGAGTGTAAGTAAGCAGGAGTGCGTTCCAGGACTGCGTAGAGCAGCAGCCAATGCTGCGAGTGCCAGCTGTTCCCAGGAGGCCAGCCCTCCAACGTCTCAGCTCCGGTCCATGGTGGAGCGCGCACGTAGCCTCTGCAGCCACCTGCACCAGGTGAACACCACAGAAGGCTGGAAGGTGCCTCCAGTTGCCTGACCTATGTGTCGTAATTATTTCCCACAGAGTGTTGCATTCACCAGAACTCAAGGATGACACACCAAATGTATTGAAAAGCTGAAGACACCTTAAGTGAACTCCCTGAAAATGATGAGCACTTTGAGCCAATCCCCACCCTCTGATACCTGAGTCCGCACAGTCTCCAAATAGCTCCTCTCTTGCCTCACATACATGACCTGGCCCCAGAACTCTCCTTTGGGTTCTTACTCTTTCTTTCCTCACACTCCCTCACTCAGCAGATGAACAGAAGGTTGAATTTTGCCTCTATGGGTTTCACTTTATTTGCTCCCCCACTGATAATCATACTTAGGTTGTGTGCACATGTGCTTATGTGTGGACCATCATGTGCAATTTTCTTTTATCCCCATCCTATTGGGTTTAGATCCAGATTCATCCCTATGATGCACTGAATCCCATACTTCCCCAGGTCTCGCTTTTCTCATCTGTATAGTGTGCAGAATAAATCTTGCCACGTGGGGTTGATGGGGAGGTGTCTTCAATGAGACGATGTAAATAAATATTAAGTAGGATGTAACCCATAGTAAATGTTGAATGAATGTTAGCTCTTGCTTTTATTATTATTCCCCACTCTCTGACAGAGCAGTAAGATCCTCCACGTATTGCCAGCAATCTGAGGACATGGGCTCCACGCCTTTATTAAGAAAAAGGTGTGAGGCGCTGGGCACATCTTCGGGACAAGGAGAAGGTCCAGTTGCGTAGAGCAAAGCCTCTGAGTGGTGTTCATAGGCGGAAGCGACATTTCGTCCAGGACATAATCACGCCATTGTGTTGTTACCCTGGTTTCCAGAAACTTCCGTGTTGTTACACCTGCCCACGATGGATCCTGCTCTTGAGGCATTCTTGGGCAGCTCTGACTCACAGTGACTTTTCCCTATCAGTGTACACAGCCAGCCATGTCTTTTGGAGGCAGACCGTGCTCCCTGGGGAAGGTTCATAAGCTGAGGAAGCATGGAGAGGGCACGGCGTGTGACAAGCGCTCACACACATGGACACCGCCCCACTGAAGCATGTCTTTCTCTTCCCTTGAGAGGTACAGCTGAGGTGCAGCAAAGCTCCTTACGTGCTCACAGTACCAACAACTTACACGTGCTGGAGGTGAGATTCGAACCCTTGTCCGAAGTCTTTGCAACGTGGCAAGTATTCTGACCGACTCAGTGGCTGGAAGAAGCATAAAGCCTGGACCCCGTCTTTCCAGAACTTACAACCCACTGATCCATTGGGAAGGCAAAGGCAGCACGTTCACACAGTCTCACACTCACACGTGTTTATACAGGGGTACATGCTCATAACGATGACACACACGGGGTTGTTATTCAGCGTCAATTGTGCAAGTGTGGAGACTTCCACTGACCACTGAGAAAAGAAGTTGGAGCAGCGTCCCAGAGGCCCCCGCTGGGACAGGCGTCGCCCTCCCAGCTTCTCCATGCTGTAGGACTGAGCTGGCTGCCTGTCAAGGTGGGTGCAGGCACGCAGGCGGGCAGGGCACAGAGCCTAGGAGCCACCTGTTACAGAAGTTCTTTGAACATTTTAACGATGGAGTCAGCAACACCTGTGCATACCTCTTGACTCTCAGCCCTGTGCACACTCACTCTTGCACACTGAAGTTCATATTCCCACATAGATTCATTCATGAGCCTTCACATGAGGCCACCACACAACACACACTGACACACCATCACATGCTGTCAATCACCCTGAAATACGTCTTCACACACCCACACACACTCACACACACACAGGTACTCACGCACATGCTCACATTCTTATTTTTGCTCATGGGCATGGCCCCAGAACATACAGTCCAGACCCTTTGCGAGGCTTCTGCAACATTCCAGGAGATTATCCGCCCATTGACCTTGAGGATACTTGCAAGCACAAAGATCCCCAGATGAAGGGCATGATGCTGAGGCCTTCCAAAGAAGTGTGCCTTCCTCAGGGAAGAATATACTTACATCTTCCGAACAAAGAAATTTCCTAGAAGGTAGTATGGTGCAAGAAAGAGAACTCATACCCATCCTGGAGGGTGGCACACTTGGATTCAAAACCTCTCTTCCCTACTTTTTCCTTAAGTAACCATAGCGAACATCAACTTTCTAAGGTGTAACATGAGAATAGCTCAAACTTCAAGTCCTGAATTACAAACTCAACAGAGATTCTGACAGGCAGTGGAGGCCTGCCCCTCCCTCATCCCCCAACCACAAGCACCCTGGGAAAGTGAGGGCATCTCTCACCGACCCAGAGGCTGGGCACACAACCTGCCGTGCCCCAGAGGATCCCCAGATGGCGATGGATTTCAGCAGAGAGGCTCTAACTCCAAGCACCAGGAGTCCTTTTTCCGGAGCCCTGTCTTTTGATGCGGCCGGCCCCAGAGGGTCAGCTCGGCGTTCCCCTGCATATGTGAGCATGGACCGTGGACTGGTGTTCCATCACAGATGCCTGGCACAGAAGATGCAGTGGGCTTAGCCTGTGCCCAGGTCTGCTGAGACCTCCTTGGTCCCAATTGTCCCTTTTGCCTTAGTGTGTGTGTGTGGTGTGTGTGTGTGTGTGTGTGTGTGTGTGTACATGAGAGACAGGGCATTGGCGAAAGAGAAAGAGCGATACTAACGAAAGTCAGGGAACAGTACCATTCCCAATGCCCAGGACAGGTGTTTAGTTGTACCTGTGGCTTCTAGAGGACAAGTTCCTTCTGTCCTGTGGTGGTAGAAGCAATACTATGTAATGCATGCTTGAGATAGCAGATTCCACACCCAAAAATAATCTGTTCAGGGTAGTGAGGGCTTAGGCCAGAAAAGATGGACAGGATGTAACACCGAAACTCATGGATCTTCAGATGTTCACATTTTCTCTAGTTACGCAGGCATTGCTACTGCCACAACTGGGTTTGAGTTCTTCAGCGAATCCAAGCCAAACCATTGAAAAGTATCTACAGAGTTGGAAGGAGTAGGCGGAGAAGTGGATGTGAAGAAGTTTAGGGACCAGGGAGGCTCTGGCCCTCCTTGCTGACCACCGTTCCCAGCACCTGGTGCATTGTGTGAGCTCACTAGGTCTTGATGAATTATTAGTTATCCCAGGTAAACTGCCCCACGTGGCCTTGCTTCTCTGCTATTAGGGACGTGAGCTGAAATCCCCCTCCAAGCCTATCAGGGTTGCTTCTGTCAGAGTGACAACAGGCGGAAGGGGTTCTTCTCCCGGGAAGGCCTGGGATCCTCTGGGTTTCCCTCGGGGCCGAGCCCATGCATAGCCTGCCTTTCCGGTGAGTCCCAGAGGAGACACCATTGATTTCCAAGGGTGTCTTCTCGTGCTACAGTGTGAATTCCCAAGATCTAGGGATACTGTAGGCCTTTCAGCTGAGCTGTGGCTAAATTCCAGGTGTGAGAATGAAACGTGCCATCCTCAGGACTAGCTTGCCGATTTCCTTTTCTGTCAGTCAAGGTCTTAGGACACTGGTAACAAGTGCCACTACTTGCCTTCAAATGTGGGCAACGACCTACTCCCTACTTCTAAGAGTGTGCTTTGCCCCAGCTTTCAGAGCCCGACTCCACGGAGCACCGAACCATCGTTGGGCCCTTATTCTCTGCCCAACAGTGTGCACATACTTACACATGTTGTCCAAAATAAGCCTTTCAGCTGACGTGCAGAATGAGGTTATCCTGTTGAGGAGATGAGGAAACTGAGGCTCAAAGATGTTAAGTGCCCAAGGTCACCCAGCTGGTGAAGATCAGAGCCCCAGTCGGAACACTAATTGGGGAATTATTTAAGATATCTTTCATCCTTTGACGGATGTTGTTTCAACCTTTTCAACCTACTCCCTGCCCTGAGGCATCCCTCTTCCTTCAGGAGTCTCTAAGTGGAAGGGGAACGAGGCGTCAGGCCTGAAGCCCTGGGAGATCAGTTTCCAGGAGCCAGACCGGGTGACTCATCCAGCAGCTCATGACAGGTCAAAGTTTCTTAGCTCCCCAGCCTCTCCACCTTATGATAATCATTTCCCTAGGAAGCCTGCAGTGTGGGTGACTTATACACCTGTAAGAGAGATATGTGCTGTCAACAGTAACCGCCCAGTTTCTGTGAATGAAGACTAATGTTTTGCTCACCAAGAGGCAGGACACAGAGCTGCAGCCCCCATTTTTTTTTATATTACAACAGGTGAAAAATCAAAGCGGCTTGCCCAGGTTTGTTTCCAGTTCAGGCTGAATGTGGCTCTGAGTCTAGGTTAAGTCAAGGTCCCAACTTTGCTGACTTTACAGGGTCTCCCAAAGGGCCACTCACCACTCAGTAGTCGTTTCTCTTCCAACAAGGCTCGCTGTGTATGCTGCTCGGCCCACCCCTTCTCTCACTAACTGGAATATCCTGGACAATTACCCTCACCGCTCCCACACCCAGCAGTGTCCTGAATGCTTGCTTAGCAAAATCCCAGATGTCAAGGTTCTAGGGCAAACGTCATGAGTGGGTTTGGAAACCCGGGGAAGCCAGGGCTCATAAGTGATGGGGAAATGGGGCCAGGGCCCGAGTGAAGGCACTGTCATCCGCAAGCGCCATCAAACCGAGAAGGAGTTTGCCAGCCCAGGATATGAGTAAAACCTTAAGTTTGAGGAAGGTCAGATGCATCCTATTGTGACTAGGGCCAAGCATGCCCCAATCATAGGCCACCTCATGGCTTCCAAGAGGGATATGGGATGTATAAAAGGTGTGCAGTCTCAGAGCATCCCCAAGGCCTCAGCATCTCCACGTTCCAGCCCCTGGTGAACTAAGGTAAGTTGGGCAAAGGAACGCCTCTCCTGGAAGCCTGGCTCTACCTGGTCTCAAACTCTGCGGGCAGCTGGGGCTGGAGCACTTGGTGGTTGGTCCCAAAGAAAGGCCTTGTGTGGGCATCTGTCTCCTCTGTACCATTTGGGACCCACCTCTCTTGGGCTGCAAGTCAACATCTGAAGTGTGTGGGGCGGGGGCTGAGATGGGGGTCCAGGGTGTGCGCAGAGTCCGGTGTTGAGGCTCCTGCTGGCGTGTGTGGTGACACTGTTGTGCGTGACCAGGAGCTGAGCGGGGCTGGTTAGGAGAGGGGGGCACCGGTTGTGGGGCAGCGCTGCCCTGAATGGCAAGGCCCATGCAGGGAGGCAGGAGAGCTCCTCAGGGAGCAGGGGGCAGAGGCCCATGGAGCTCAGAACAGCAAGGACAAGAGGAGGTGGTACAGTGGCCAGGTCCTGCTCTGGGATTCGGGGACCATTGTTCCACCCCCGTGTGCTCAGTGCCTGGGGAACCATGACTTCCCTCTCTAAGATTTACTTTCTCACCAGAATTTAGAGTCGATCTAAACCGTCGTTTTGTCTCTAGATGCCTCTTTTCTATGAATTCTCTTAGAGAGGGGTTAAGATGCTCCTTTAAAATGGGTAGAAATTAAATTAAATTAAATTAAATTAAATTAAATTAAAATGGGTAAAATGAATAGAAATTTTCACTGCAAAGTAAAGGAGCTGTTACAGTGGAGGATTACTGGACTGAATGTCAATATTATGACATAGTATGAGTGTGTTTCATGTTTGGTAATTACAGTCATTGTTGCTTTTGTTGTGGTCATCCATTTACAATGCTTGGCATCAGTCTATTTATCTCTTGTAAAAATAAAAGTATAAAAAAAAAGTAAGGACAAGGGGAAAAAAAAAAAAAAAGAAGCTTAACGCTGAGAACAAAGTGATTTAGCTTAAGACCTATCAGAAATACTCAGGGATGAGGGCACATAGAAGCTAGACACACATTTATTTGTGTATTAAGGTCTCGGCAGTCAAAATGCTTAGTTGCCAGCAACATCCGGCTGTGAAAAATAAGTACTTGATGAATCTATAAGATGACAGGTTGTATCAGATGTTATGTGCATTTTTCATCATTGCTTACATGGTTCATGGATAAGTGTACGAAAAACAATTTCTCTGGGTAGAAAATATTCAATCATGTAACAAGAAAGTGATAAGATTTTGTTGCTGTTGTCATTATAAAGAACCAATCAGAAAAAGTTGAGTGATAGGGAATGTCTTTTTGAGCATGACTCCTGCTGGGAAGTAGCCTCCCTCCTGGGGAAAACACCACTGGAATCTTCAGACAGCCTCTCTGGCCACAGCAGTAGAGGGAGGGAAGATTTCCCTGAAGAATCTGTAGCAGGCAATTTTTCAATGCTTTTCTGAACGTAGTGATCACCTTCACATTCCAGCATTGCTCAGAGTCACATGGTCCAAGAAAATAGTAATCAGAGTAATAAAGAGCTCTGGAGATCTTGTGAATCAATGATGTCTGAAAAGTAAGAAAGTGCTTGCGAGTGTATTTCTATCATTAATGTGTCGGAAATGATACAAGGCGTTGATTGGTTTAATGAGAATTAATGTGAATAAACTTGAAATATAGAACATGGCATTTTGAAGAGGCATGAAGAATGATTAAGAGCAGACACTCAAAGAAGAAATGAATCTATAAAAAACCAGCACAATGACCCTAACCCAAGCTACAACTGGTCTATATGTTCATTAATTTCCTAGTATATAAAGCATGAAGTTAACATGGTTTTGATATGCTTTTCTTTAATGACTAATAATGTTGAGCATCTTTTCACAGGCTTATTAACCATCTGTATATTTTCTTTGTATAGCTATCATTCAGATCTTCTGTCCACTTTTTAATTATAGGGTTTTTTTTTATAGTTGAGTTGTAAGAGTTCTTAAAATATTCTGATTAAAGTTCCTTTGGGGATATTTGAATTGCAAATATATTCTCACATCCTATAAAAAAAAATGGGTAGAAATTTATTTTAAAATTCGAAATCTTTACAAGAGTACTCAACATGTTTTGGTTCTCGTGTGTATTTGTGTGTGTGTGTGACCACGTGAGCACACATACACACATATATATTTACACTCATATTTACCTGTGTATTTACACATGTTTGTCTGGAGTTTTATATGCTCATTTGATCCTTACAACAAATTTAAGAGTACAGAGAATTTAAGTAAATTGCTCAAAGTCACACAGCTGGTTAATTTTTGAGACAGAACTCAGGTCCAAAAAAGTCATGTTCTAAATTCCACAGTATCTGCTGTGCCGTGATATTACTTTTTGTTCTCATTACCCCTGTCCTTCCTTCTTACTCTTTCCTTCTCTCTCCTCTCACTCTCCGTCTCTCTGTCTTTCTCTCCCTTTTTACGTCTTTGTTTTTCTCTATCCCTCTCCCTTGCTCTTCTCCGTTCTCCCTTTTTTCCTCTCTCCCTTCTTTCCTTCCTTCCTTCCGTATTTCTTTATTTATCTCAATTAAAACCTTGTAATGGCTTACAAACTGCAGCTACAATTTATACTGTCGCACCTCATTGCACACACACACACATTGAATCAGTGAAGGCACCAGGCCAAGGTTGAAATGGGATAGTTTTGAACGAGGCAGGAGGTTCTCCTGGGTGGAGCGTCTCTAAGGCTCCAGACTTCCTCACTTGTGTGTCTTTCCCCTTGCAGTGCACATCCAGACCAGAATGTATCATCCAAAGCAGAAGCTGTGCTGCCCGCTACCAAAGTATTGCTGCCCTCCATCCCAGCAATGCTGCCCCCCACCAAAGTATTGCTGCCCCGCACCCCAGCCATGCTGCCCACTACCAAAGTATTGCTGCCCCCCACTTCAGCAGTACTGTCCCCCTCTGCAGCAATGCTGTCCCCCAGCAAGGTACTGCTGCCCCTCACCAAAGCAGTTCTAAACTCCACCTCAGCACACCAAGCAGCCTTGCCCGCCTCCACCCAAGGGCAAGGAGCCCTCTGTCCCAAAGTGCCCACACCCTCAGCAGTGCCAGAAGTCCAAGCAGAAGTAAACCCCAGGCATGGGCCAGAGGCCAAGCTCCCTGCAGAACAGAGACCATGAAGCCCACTCCCCTGTCTCAGCCAGCCAGCTGTCAGCACCACTCACCTGCGGTTTCTGGAGGCAGCCACACTTGTGGAAAAGGCAGCACCAGGATGGGAGCTTCCTGGATCAACATTTCTTATTAATTAGCAGCTGTAATTTCCATTTAGAAAAGGATCTGGTTGTAAACCGTCTAATCTTCTTTGCTGACTTGTATACTTTGCCCTGTTGGCTGCTTGGAAAGTTAAGCAGCGTGCCCGACCACGTTTTCCTAGCAAACTTCGTCTCTGCTCCAGTTTTTCAAACAATTAAACACAATTCTGCTGGCATGAATGTGTCGGTTTGATTATTTCGTCATCTTACAGTTGTTAACTCCTGCAGATTTTGTATCCTGCTGCCTAAGCAAGAGCCCTAGGAGGGCTGGGCATGTGGGTGCAGGTAGAGGAGAAGGCATGGGGAGATGCACTTCTGAGCTGAAGGACATTTTCCATGGTCCTGCCAGGGTGAGGAGGAGAGATGGGCACTTCAGCTGCATGGAGACACATCCCCACATCCTTGGAAAATGAGAACAGCCTTTGGACATAGGGGAGATGATGCCCGTCTAGAAAACGGAGGTCCAGAAAGAGTAAGGGAAACGCAGCCAGGAGCTAAAGAGTAGAGTAGAGGCAAATAAATGGAAATTCAGACAATACTCCAAGGGCGTGTGGGTCAAAATGAATTGAGGACCGGGCCTGAAAAACTCTCCCACTGGTAAAAGAAAAGATGAGATTTTTTTCAAGCTAACAAAACGTGTTAATAGGAGACAGTCTATGTAAAAATCATACATCCATCACACACATATATCCACTGTCAATAATTTTTAAAGTCATAGCACCCATTGATTCTCCAACTTGGGGTTTCTCCTGGGCTATTTTTCTCTCACTACCCTCTTACTTTCCATCCCCTAAATTCTTGGGGTATTAGGGTAACCGGAAAATTCAGGCCCACAGGTAAGCCAAACTTCTTCTTTCTATTACATCCACTACACCCATACCTTTCCACCGAATCCTTCTCTCACAAAAAGTCCCAAAATTGAGGTACTTGCATCTCTTATCCTATACCTGCCCCCCCGTTTCATGTTTGTGGGCTACAAGGGAATCACTGAAAATCCACAGAAGTACCCAAAGGAGCCAGAAAGGAACAAAGCATAAAGTAAAATTGTGAATTATCCCCAACATAGATCACAGAGCATGTAGAATTCAGAATAAGCTAAAGACAGATCTTTTAGCATTGCTTCCATGGTTGGCTGGTCTCTTCTTCCTCCACCATCTCTGATCATGCCCTTCAGCGAGGCTCCATCCATCTACCTGTTTATCCATCACCAATCCATCCATCCTAACCAGCCATGCCTCATTGCATCCTTGGTAAGTACCTCCTCTTCCCTTTCTTTAGAATGTGATGGTTGCTGCGGAAGCACAAACTCACACACAAGGCTCCAGGACTCTTGGTTTAATCCCTGTAAGAAAACCAAGCTCAGACCCTCAAGACAACAGAAAACAATTTGACCGGAAGACGTCTTATTCATGGATGACTTGGAAGGCACAAATACCTCATTCCTGACCTCAGAACTCAGAGGAGACAGAGAGAGAACACTGAAGGCTGTTGAGGGAGGAAGAAGAACTTGGCCATCTCTGTCGTCATGGCAACCACCACGGGGTTCCCAGAACATGTCTGTCCAGGAGGAACACCGGGAGCAGGGGGGTTCAGAATGGAAGGACAGTGGGATGTGTGTAAGTAAGCAGGAGTGTGTTCCAGGACTGCGTAGAGCAGCAGCCGATGCTGCGAGGGCCAGCTGTTCCCAGGAGGCCAGCCCTCCAACGTCTCAGCCCCGGTCCATGGTGGAGAGCGCACGTAGCCTCTGCAGCCACCTGCACCAGGTGAACACCACAGAAAGCTGGAGGGCGCCTCCAGTTTCCAGACCTATGTGTCGTAAATATTTCCCACAGAGCGTTGCATTCAACAGAACTCAAGGATGACACACAAAATGAATTGAAAAGCTGTAGACACCTTAAGTGAACTCCCTGAAAATGATGAGCACTTTGAGCCAATCCCCACCCTCTGATACCTGAGTCCACACAGTCTCCAAATAGCTCCTCTCTTGCCTCACATACATGACCTTGCCCCAGAACTCTCCTTTGGGTTCTTACTCTCTATTTCCTCACCTTCCCTCACTCAGCTGATAAAGACAAGGTTGAAATTGACACTCTGGGCTTCACTTAATTTTCTCCCCCACTAATGATCATACTGGGATATGTGCACATGTGCTTATGTGCAGACCATCTTGCGGAATTTTCTTTTATCCCCATCCTACTGGGTTGGGATGCCAGATGCACGCCTATGATGGACTGAATCCAATACTTCTCTAGGCCTCACTTTACTCATCTGTATAGTGGACAGAATAACACCTGCAACCTGGGTTTGACGGGGAGGGGTCTTCAATGAGACAAATAAATTAAATACTAAGTAGGATGTAACACATAGTAAATGTTGGATGAATGTTAGCTCTTGCTTTTATTATTATTCTCCACTTTCTGACAGAGCAGCCAGACCCTCCACACATTACCACCAACCTGACGACATGGACTCCACACCTTTAGTAAGAACAATGTGTGAGGGGCAGGGCACATCTTGGGGACAAGGACAAGGACCAATTGTGTAGAGCAAAGCATCTGAGGGGTGTTCACAGGCGGAAATGACATTTCGTGCAGGGCCTAATCACCCCATTGGGTGGTTGCCCTTTTCTTCCACAATCTTCCCCTTTGTAACACCTGCCCACGATGATTCCTGCTCCTGAGGCAGTCCTGGGCTACTCTGGCCCACAGTGACTTTTCCCTATCAATGGCCACAGCCATCCATGTCTTTTGGAGGCAGACCGTGCTCCTTGGAGGAGGCTCATAAGCTGAGGAGCATGGAAAGTGCACGGCGTGTGCCAAGGGATCACATACATACACACACATATATCTTTACATTCATATTTCCCTGTGTATTTCTGTGATTTGTGAGGAGTCTTATACGCTTATTTATCCTTAAAACAACCGTAGGAAATGTACAGAGAAGTTGAGTAACTTGCTCAAAGTCACAAAGCTGGTTAATTTTTGACACAGGACACTGAACCCAGGAAATCCTGATCTGGATTCTACCGTTTCTGCTGTGGCTGGATATTACTTTTTGTTCTCTTTACCCATATGTTTGCTCCTTCCTCTTTCCTTCTCTCTCCTCTCTCTCTCCCTCTCTGTCTCTCGC
Organism: Balaenoptera borealis; assembly: GCF_965194805.1. Classification (NCBI taxonomy): domain Eukaryota; kingdom Metazoa; phylum Chordata; class Mammalia; order Artiodactyla; family Balaenopteridae; genus Balaenoptera; species Balaenoptera borealis. The sequence continues at coordinate 84,086,918 of NC_138860.1, read as the reverse complement.
TCAGTCTCAGCTTTTTTACGTCTTTCTTTGTTTTCTTCTACTTCTCTCCCTTTCTCATCTCATTTCTACCTTTTTTCTCTCTTCCTTTTGCGTTCCTTCCATCCATACGTCTTTGTCTCAAAAACAAGCTTGTAATGGTTTAGAAAATGTAGATACAATTTTTACTGACACACTACATTGCATACACACACACCTTAAATCGGTTAAGCAACATGGCGGAGGGTGAAATGGGGCAGGTTTGAAGGAGGCAGAAGGTTCCCCAGGGTCGAAAGTTTCTAAGTCTCCAGACTTCCTCCCTTGTGTGTCTTTCCCCTTGCAGTGCACATCCAGACCAGAATGTATCATCAAAAGTAGAAGCTGTGCTTCCCCCCACCAAAGTCTTTCTTCCCCGCACCGTAGCCATGCTGCCCGCTACCAAAGTATTGCTGCCCCGCACCCCAGTAATCCTGCGCAATACCGAAGTATTGCTGCCCCGCACCTCAGCAATCCTGCCCACTACCAAAGTATTGCTGCCCCATACCTCAGCAATGCTGCCCACTACCAAAGTATTGCGGCCCCCCATCTCAGCAATGCTGCCCACTACCAAAGTATTGCTGCCTCGCACCTCAGCAATGCTGCCCACTACCAAAGTATTGCTGCCCCGCACCTCAGCAATCCTGCCCCCTACCAAAGTATTGCTGCCCCGCACCTCAGCAATCCTGCCCCCTACCAAAGTATTGCTGACCCGCACCTCAGCAATCCTGCCCACTACTAAAGTATTGTTGCCCCGCACCCCAGCAATCCTGCCCACTACCAAAGTTTTGCTGCCCCGCACGCCAGCAATCCTGCCCACTACCAAAGTATTGTTGTCCCGCACCTCAGCAATCCTGCCCACTACCAAAGGATTGCTGCCCCGCACCCCAGCAATCCTGCCCACTACCAAAGGATTGCTGCCCCGCATCGCAGCCATGCTGCCCACTACCAAAGCATTGCTGCCCCGCACCCCAGCAATCCTGCCCACTACCAAAGTATTGCTGCCCCGCACCCCAGCAATCCTGCCCACTACCGAAGTATTATTGTCCCGCACCTCAGCAGTACTGTCCACCTCCCCAGTACTTCCGCCCCCCACCAAAGCAGTGCTAGACCCCCCTCAGCACACCAAGCAGCCTTGCCAGCCTCCACCCAAGTGCAAGGTGCCCTGTGTCCCCAAGTGCCAACACAAGTTCCCACGTCAGCCACAATGCCAGATGTCCAAGCAGAAGTCATCCTTGGCCATGGGACCTAAGGCCGAGCTCCGTGGAGACCAGAGACCATGAAGCCCACTGCCCTCTCTCAGCCAGCCAGCTGTCAGCGCCCCTCACCCCCGGCTTCCGGAGGCAGCCGCACTTCGGGAAAAGCAGCACCAGGATGGCAGCTTCCTGGATTAAGATTTCGTATTAATTAGCAGCTGCAAGTTCCATCTCAGAAAAGGATCTGCTTCTAAAGCATCCAATATTCTTTGCTGCCTTGTATCGACTTCGCCCTGTCGGCTTCTTGGAAACTTAAGCAGCGTGGCCGGACATCATTTCCTAGCACCCTTCGTTTCTACTCCAATTTTCCCAACTATTAAACACAATTCCTTTGGCATGAATGTGTCTGTGGATTATTTCGTCATCTTGCAGTTGTTAATTCCTGCAGATTTTGTATCCTGCTCCTCAACCCAGAGCCCTTGGAGGTCTGGGCATGAGGGTTCAAGTAGAGGAGAAGGCATTGGGAGATGCACTCCGGACTGAGGGACATTCTCCATTGACCTGCCAGGGTGAGGAAAGAGATGGGCACTTCTCACTCATGTGGCTCATCCCCACATCCCTGGAAAATGAGAACAGCCCTTGGAGAAAGGGGGAAATGAGGCCCGTCTCGAAAATGGAGGCACAGAAAGAGTAAGGGAAACCCAGCCAGGAGCTAAAGACTAGAGTAGAGGCAAATAAATGGAAATTCAGAGAACACTCCATGGCCGTGTGATCAAAATGAATTGAGGACCGGAACTGAAAAACTCTCCCAATGGTACAAGAAAAGACCAGAGTTTCTTCAAGCTAACCAAATGTGTAAGTAGGAGTCAGCCTATGTAAATGTCATACATCCAACGCACACACATTTCCACTGTCAATATTTTATTAAAGTCAGAGCCCCCGTTGTTTCTGCAGCTTAGGGTTCGCCTGGGCAATAGTTCTCCCACTGCCCTCTTACTTTCCATTCCCTAAATCCTTGGGGCATTAGGGTAACATGAAAATTCAGGCCCAAAGGTAAGCCAAACTGCTTCTTTCTATTACATCGACTACACACATCCTTTTCGACCAAATCCTTCTCTCACAACATAGTGCACAAAATGAAGTCTTTGCTTCTCTTTTCCTACACGTGCCTCCGGGCTACAAGGGAATCACTAAAAACCAACAGAAGTACCCCAAATGAGCCAGAACGGAACATCACATAAACTAAAAGTGTGAATTATCCCCAACATAGATAGCAGCCCCTGTAGAATTGAGAATTAGCTAAAGAGAGAAGTTTTAGCGTTGCTTACCTGTTTGGCTGGTCTCTTCCTCCATCATCTCTGTTCATGCCTTTCAGAAAGGCTCCCTCTATCTATCTATTTTTCCATCACCGATCCATCCATCCCAACCAGCAATGCATCATTGCATGCTTGGTGAGTACCTCCCCTCCCTTTGCTTAGAATGTGACGGGTGTTGTGGAAGCACAGACTCACACAGGGCTCCTGACATCTTGGTTCAATATCCATAAGAAGACCAAGCTGAGACCCTCAAGACAACAAAGAACAATTTGCCCACATGCCGTCTCATTCATGGATTACTGGGAAGCTACAGATACCTCATGCCTTTTGGCCAGAATTCAGAGGAATCAGAGAGAGAACACTTAGGGCTGTTGAAGGGAGGAAGGAGAACGTGGCCATCTGTGTCGTCATGGCACCCACCACGGGGCTCCCAGAACATGTCTGTCCAGGAGGAATACCGGGAGCAGGGGGCTTCAGAATGGAAGGACAGTGGGATGTGTGTAAGTAAGCAGGAGTGCGTTCCAGGACTGCGTAGAGCAGCAGCCAATGCTGCGAGTGCCAGCAGTTCCCAGGAGGCCAGCCCTCCAACGTCTCATCTCCGGTCCATGGTGGAGAGCGTACGTAGCCTCTGTAGCCACCTGCACCAGGTGAACAACCCAGAAAGCTGGAGGGTGCCTCCAGTTGCCTGACCTATGTGTCGTGATTATTTCCCACAGAATGTTGCATTCACCAGAACTACAAGGATGACACACCAAATATATTGAAAAGCTGAAGACACCTTAAGTGAAATCCCAGAAAATGATGAGCACTTTGAGCCAATCCCCACCCTCTGATACCTGAGTCCACACAGTCTCCAAATAGCCCCTCTCTTACCCCACATACATGACCTTCCCCAAGAACTCTCCTTTGGGTTCTTACTCTCTCTTTCCTCACCCTCCCTCACTCAGCAGTTTAATAGAAGTTGGAATTTTGCCTCCCTGGGCTTCAGTTAATTGTCTCCCCCAGTAATAATCATACTTAGGGTATGTGCACATGTGCCTATGTACGGACCATCATGTGCAATTTTCATTTATCCCCATCGTATTGGGTTTAGATCCAGATTCACCCCTATGATGCACTGAATCCCATACTTCCCTAGGCCTCGCTTTTCTCGTCTGTATAGTGTGCAGAAGAAATCCTGCCACCTGGGGTTGATGGGGAGCTGTCTTCAATGAGACGATGTAAATAAATATTAAGTAAGATGTAACACATAGTAAATGTTCAATGAATGTTAGCTCTTATTTTTTTTAGTATTCCCCACTTTCTGACAGAGCAGCAAGTTCCTCCACGTATTGCCACCAACCTGAGTACATGGGCTCCACACCTTTTTTAAGAAAAAGGTGTGAGGCGCTGGGCACATCTTCGGGACAAGGACAAGGTCCAGTTGTGTAGAGCAAAGCCTCTAAGTGCTGTTCAGAGGCGGAAGCGACATTTCGTCCAGGACATAATCACACCATTGTGTTGTTACCCTTGTTTCCATAAACTTCCGTGTTGTAACACCTGCCCACGATGGATCCTGCTCTTGAGGCATTCTTGGGCAGCTCTGGCCCACAGTGACTTTTCCCTATCAGTGTACACAGCCAGCCATGTCTTTTGGAGGAAGACTCTGCTCCCTGGGGGAGGCTCATAAGCTGAGGAAGAATGAAGAGGGCACGGCGTGTGACAAGCGCTCACACACACGGACACCACCCCATTGAAGCATGTCTTTCTCTTCCCTTGAGAGGTACAGCTGAGGTGCAGCAAAGCTCCTTACGTGCTCACAGTACCAACAACTTACACGTGCTGGAGGTGAGATTCGAACCCTAGTCCGTAGTCTTTGCAACGTGGCAAGTGCTCTGACCGTATTAGTGGCTGGAAGAAGCATAAAGCCTGGACCCCATCTTTCCAGAACTGACAACCCACTGATCCGTTGGGAAGACAAAGGCAGCACGTTCACACAGTCTCACACTCACACGTGTTTATACAGGGGTACATGCTCATAACAATGACACACACGGGGTTGTTATTCAGCGTCAATTCTGCAAGTGTGGAGACGTCCACTGACCACTGAGAAAAGAAGTTGGAGCAGCGTCCCAGAGGCCCCCGCTGGGACAGGCGTCGCCCTCCCAGCTTCTCCATGCTGTAGGACTGAGCTGACTGCCTGTCAGGGTGGGTGCAGGGACGCAGGCGGGCAGGGCACAGAGCCACCTGTTACAGAAGTTCTTTGAACATTTTAACGATGGAGTCAGCAACACCTGTGCATACCTCTTGACTCTCAGCCCTGTGCACACTCACTCTTGCACACTGAAGTTCATATTCCCACATAGATTCATTCATGAGCCCTCACATGAGGCCACCACACAACACACACTGACACACCATCACATGCTGTCAATCACCCTGAAATACGTCTTCACACACCCTCAAACACTCACACACACACAGGCACCAACGCACATGCTCACATTCTCATTCTTGCTCATGGGCATGGCCCCAGAACATACAGTCCAGACCCTTCGCCGGGCTTCTGCAACATTCCGGGTGATTATCTGCCCATTGACCTTGCGGATATTTGCAAGCACAAAGATCCCCAGATGAAGGGCATGATGCTGAGGCCTTCCAAAGAAGTGTGCCTTCCTCAGGGAAGACTATACTTACATCTCCCGAACAAAGAAATTTCCTAGAAGGTAGGATGGCGCAAGAAACAGAACACATACCCATCCTGGAGCCTGGCAGAGCTACGTTCAAAACCTCTCTTTCCTCCTTTTTACTTAAGTAACCTTAGCCAACATAAACTTTCTAAGATGTAACATGAGAATAGCTGAAACTTCAAGGCCTGAAGTAGAAACTCGAACAGAGACACTGACAGGCAGTGGAGGCCTGTCCTCCCTCATCCCGCAACCAGAAGCACCTTGGGAAAGTGAGGGCCTCTCTCACCGACACAGAGGCTGGGCACAGATCGTACCGGGCCCCAGAGGATCCCCAGATGACGATGGATTTCATCAGAGAGGATCTATCTCCAACCACCAGCAGTCCTTTTTCCGGAGCCCTGTCTGTTGATGCGGCCAGCCCCAGAGGGTCAGCTCGGCCTTCCCCTGCATATGTGTGCATGGGCCCTGGCCTACTGTTCCATCACAGATGCCTGGCACTGAAGATACAGTGGGCTTAGCTGGGCCCAGGTCTGCTGAGACCTCCTTGGTCCCATTGTCCCTATTACTTCAGTGTGTGTGTGTATGTGTGTGTGTGTGTGTGTGTGTGTGTATGTGTGTACTTGAGAGACAGCTTTGGTGAAAGAGAAAGAGTGATGTTAATGAAAGTCAGGGAACAGTACCATTCCCAATGCCCAGGATAGGTGTTTAGTTGTACCTGTGGATTCTAGAGGACATTTTCCTTCGGTCCTCTGGCGGTAGAAGCAATACTATGTAATGCATGCTTGAGATAGCAGATTCCACACCCCAAAAAATCTGTTCAGGGTAGTGAGGGCTTAGGCCAGAAAAGATGGACAGGATGTAACACCGAAACTCATGGATCTTCAGATGTTCACATTTTCTCTAGTTACGCAGGCGTTGCTACTGCCACAACTGGGTTTGTGTTCTTCAGCGAATCCAAGCCAAACCATTGAAATGTATCTACAGAGTTGGCAGGAGTAGGCGGAGAAGAGGATGTGAAGAAGTTTAGGGACCAGGGAGGCTCTGGCCCTCCTTGCTGACCACCGTTCCCAGCACCTGGTGCATTGTGTGAGCTCACTAGGTCTTGATGAATTATTAGTTATCCCAGGTAACCTGCCCCACGTGGCCTTGCTTCTCTGCTATTAGGGACGTGAGCTGAAATCCCTCTCCAAGCCTATCAGGGTTGCTTCTGTCAGAGTGACAACAGCGGAAGGGGTTCTTCTCCTGGGAAGGCCTGGGATCCTCAGGGTTTCCCTCGGGGCCGAGCCCATGCATAGCCTACCCTTCCGGTGAGTCCCCGAGGAGACACCATTGATTTCCAAAGCTGTCTTCTCGTGCTGCAGTGTGAAATCCCAAGATCTAGGGATACTGTAGGCCTTTCAGCTGAGCTGTGGCTAAATTCCAGGTGTGAGAATGAAACGTGCCATCCTCAGCACTAGCTTGCCAATTTCCATTTCTGTCAGTCAAGGTCTTAGGACACTGGTAGCAAGTGCCACTACTTGCCTTCAAATGTGGGCAACGACCTACTCCCTACTTCTTAGAGTGTGCTTTGTCCCAGTTTTCCGAGACCAACTCCACGGAGCACCGAACCATCGTTGAGCCCTAATTCTCTGCCCAACAGTGTGCAGATACTTACACATGTTGTCCAAAGTAAGCCTTTCAGCTGACATGCAGAATGGGGTTATACTGTTTAGCAGATGAGGAAACTGAGGCTCAAAGATGTAAAGTGCCCAAAGTCACCCAGCTGCTGAAGACCAGAGCCCCAGTCGGAACACTAATTGGGGAATTATTTAAGATATGTTTCATCCTTTGACGGATGTTGTTTCAATCTTTTCATCCTAGTCCCTGCCCAGTGGCATCCCTCTTCGTTCTGGAATCTCTAAGTGGAAGGAGAAGGACGCATCAGGCCTGAAGCCCTGGGAGATCAGATTCCAGGAGCCAGACCGGGTGACTCGTCCAGCAGCTCATGACAGGTCAAAGTTTCTTAGCTCCCCAGCCTGTCCACCTTATGATAATCATTTCCCTGGGAAGCCTGCAGTCTGGGTGGCTTATGCACCTGTAAGAGAGATACGTACGGTCAACTGTAACCGCGCAGTTTCTGTGAATGAAGACTAAAGTTTGCTCACCAAGAGGCAGGACACAGAGCTGCATCCCCGATATTTTTGTATATTACAACAGGTGAAAAACCAAAGCGGCTTGCCCAGGTTTCTTTCCAGTTCAGGCTGAATGTGGCTCTGAGTCCAGGTTAAGTGAAGGTCCAAACTTTGCTGAGTTTACTGGGTCTCCCGAAGAGCCACTCACCGCACAGTAGTCATTTCTCTTACAACAAGCCTCGCTGTGTACGCTGATCGGCCCACACTTTCCCCCACCAACCAGAATATTCTGGAACATTACCCTCAGCCCTCCCACACGCAGCACTGTCCTGAATGCTTGCTTAGCAACATCCCAGATGTCAAGGTTCTAGGGCAAACGTCACGAGTGGGTTTGGAAACCCGAAGAAGCCAGGGCTCATAAAGTGATGGCGAAATGGGGCCAGGGCTCGAGTGAAGGCACTGTCATCCCCAAGTGCCATCAAAACGAGAAGCAGTTTGCCAGCCCAGGAGATGAGTAAAACCTGAAGTTTGAGGAAGGGCAGATGCATCCTATTGTGACTGGAGCCTAGCACGCGCCAATCGTAGGCCACCACATGGCTTCCAAGGGGATTTGAGACGTATAAAAGGTGTGCAGTCTCAGGGCATCCCCAAAGCCTCAGCATCTGCACGTTCCAGCCCCTGGTGAACTAAGGTAAGTTGGGCAAAGGAATGCCTCTCCTGGAAGCCTGGCTCTACCTGGTCCCAAAGTCTGCGGGCAGCTGAGGCTAGAGCAGTTGGTTGTTGGTCCCAAAGAGAGGCCCCGTGTGGGCATCTGTCTCCTCCGTACCATTTGGGACCCACCTCTGTTGGGCTGCAAGTCAACATCTGAAGTGTGTGGGGCGGGGGCTGAGATGGGGGTCCAGGGTGTGCGCAGAGTCCAGTGTAGAGGCTCCTGCTGGCGTGTGTGGTGACGCTGTTGTGCGTGACCAGGAGCTGAGCGGGGCTGGTTAGGAGAGGGGGGCACCAGCTCTGGGGCAGGGCTGCCCTGAAGGGCAAGGCCCATGCAGGGAGGCAGGAGAGCTCCTCAGGGAGCAGGGGGCAGAGGCCCAGGGAGCTCAGAGCAGCAAGGACAAGAGGAGGTGGTACAGTGGCCAGGTCCTGCTCTGGGAGTCGGGGACCATTGTTCCACCCCCGTGTGCTCAGTGCCTGGGGAACCATGACTTCCCTCTCTAAGATTTGCTTTCTCACCTAGAACTTAGAATCAATCTAAACGGTCCTTTTGTCTCTAGATGCCTTTTTTCTGTGAATTCTCTTAGAGAGTGGTTAAGATGCTGCTTATAAATTGGTAGAAATCTTATTAAAAAGTCGGAATTCTTACAAGAGTATGCAACATATTTTGGTTCTCCCTTGTGTGTGTGTATGTGTATGTGTGTGTTATGTGTGTGTATGTGTGCACGTGCACACACGCACACACACACACACAAATATCTTTATATTCCTATTTCCCTGTGTATTTACGTGTTTTTGTGTGGAGTTTATATGCTCATTTATCATTACAACAACCGTAGGAAATGTACAGAGAAGTTAAGTAACTTGCTCAAAGTCACAATGCTGGTCAAGTTTATTCTTTTTATTTAAAGGTTTCACATTATTTATTTATTTATTTATTTATTTATTTATGGCTGTGTTGGGTCTTCGTTTCTGTGTGAGGGCTTTCTCTAGTTGTGGCAAGCGGGGGCCACTCTTCATCGTGGTGCATGGGCCTCTTACTATCGCGGCCTCTCTTGTTGCGGAGCACAGGCTCCAGAAGCGCAGGCTCAGTAATTGTGGCTCACGGGCTTAGTTGCTCCGTGGCATGTGGGATCTTCCCAGATCAGGGCTCGAACCCGTGTCCCCTGCATTAGCAGGCAGATTCTCAACCACTGCGCCACCAGGGAAGCCCAACGCTGGTTAATTTTTGACACAGGTCTCTGAACCCAGGAAATCCTCATCTGGATTCCACCGCTTCTGCTGTGGCTGGATATTATTTTTGTTCTCTTTACCCATGTCTTTGCTCCTTCCTCTTTCCTTCTCTGTCCTCTCTCTCTCTCCCTGTCTGTTTCTCCCTCTGTCTCAGCTTTTTTTACACCTTTCTTTGTTTTCTTCTACTTCTCTCCCTTTCTCATCTCATTTCCCCCTTTTTTCTCTCCTCCTTCTTTCCTTCCTTCCTTCCATATTTCTTTGGCTCAAAAAATACCTTGCATTGCCTTAGAAAATGTAGATACAATTTATACTGACACACCTCATTGCACACACACACACCTTAAATTGGTGAAGCAAACAGGCCGAGGGTGAAACGGGGCAGGTTTGAAGGAGGCAGAAGGTTCTCCTGGGTCGAGAGTCTCTACGGCTCCAGACTTCCTCACTTGTGTGTCTTTCCCCTTGCAGTGCACATCCAGACCAGAATGTATCATCAAAAGCAGAAGCTGTGCTGCCCTGTACCAAAGCCTTGCTGCCCTCCATGCCAGCAATGCTGCCCCCCACCAAAGTATTGCTGCCCCGCACCCCAGCCATGCTGCCCACTCCCAAAGTATTGCTGCCCCGGACCTCAGCAATACTGTCTCCCTCCCCAGTGTTGCTGCCTCCCACCAAAGCAGTGCTAGACCCCCCTCAGCACACCAAGCAGCCTTGCCAGCCTCCACCCAAGTGCAAGGGGCACCGTGTCCCCCAGTTCCAACACAAGTGCCCACGTCCTCCGCAATGCCAGAAGTCCAAGCAGAAGTCATCCATGGCCATGGAACCTGAGGCCAAGCTCCGTGGAGACCAGAGATCATGAAGCCCACTGCCCTCTCTCAGCCAGCCAGCTGTCAGCGCCACTCACCCCCAGCTTCTGGAGGCAGCGACACTTCGGGAAAAGCAGCACCAGGGTGGCAGCTTCCTGGATCAAGATTTCATATTAATTAGCAGCTGCAAGTTCCATCTCAGAAAAGGATCTGCTTCTAAACCGTCCAATATTCTTTGCTGCCTTGTATCGACTTTGCCCTGTCGGCTTCTTGGAAACGTAAGCAGCGTGGCTGGACATCCTTTCCTAGCACCCTTCGTTTCTACTCCAGTTTTCCCTACTATTAAACACAATTCTTTGGCATGAATGTGTCTGTGGATTATTTCGTCATCTTGCAGTTGTTAATTTCTGCAGATTTTGTATCCTGCTCCTCAACCCAGAGCCCTTGGAGGTCTGGGCATGAGGGTTCAGGTAGAGGAGAAGGCATTGGGAGATGCACTTCGGAGCTGAGGGATATTCTCCATGGACCTGCCAGGGTGAGGAAAGAGATGGGCACTTCTCGCTCATGGGACTCATCCCCACATCCCTGCAAAATGAGAACAGCCCTTGGAGAAAGGGAGAGATGATGCCTGTCTAGAAAACGTAGGCACAGAAAGAGTAAGGGAAACCCAGCCAGGATCTAGAGAGTAGAGTAGAGGCAAATAAATGGAAATTCACACAACACTCCAAGGGAGTGTGGTCAAAATGAATTGAGGACCGGGCCTGAAAAGCTCTCCCAATGGTACAAGAAAAGACCAGAGTTTCTTCAAGCTAACCAAATGTGTAAGTAGGAGCCAGCCTATGTAAATGTCATACATCCAACGCACACACATTTCCACTGTCAATATTTTATTAAAGTCAGAGCCCCCGTTGTTTCTGCAGCTTAGGGTTCTCCTGGGCAATATTTCTCCCACTGCACTCTTACTTTCCATTCCCTAAATCCTTGGGGCATTAGGGTAACATGAAATTTCAGGCCCAAAGGTAAGCCAAACTGCTTCTTTCTATTACGTCCACTATACACATCCCTTTCGACCAAATCCTTCGCTTACAACTTAGTGCACAAAATGAGGTCTTTGCTTCTCTTTTCCTACACCTGCCTCCGGGCTACACGGGAATCACAGAAAACCCACAGAGGTACCCAAAAGTAGCCAGAATGGAACATCACATAAACTAAGAGTGTGAATTATCCCCAACATAGATCGCAGCCCCTGTAGAATTGAGATTTAGCTAAAGAGAGAAGTTTTAGTGTTGCTTACCTGCTTGTCTGGTCTCTTCCTCCATCATCTCTGTTCATGACTTTAGGCAAGCCTCCATCCGTCTATCTATTTATCCATCAACGATCCATCCATCCCAACCAGCAATGCGTCATTGCATGCATGGTGAGTACCTCCCCTCCCTTTGCTTAGAATGTGACGGGTGTTTTGGAAGCACAGACTCACACACAGGGCTCCCGACCTCTTGGTTTACTATCCATAAGAAGACCAAGCTGAGATGCTGAAGACCACAGAGAACAATTTGCCCAGATGCCGTCTAATTCATGGATTACCTGGAAGCTACAGATACCTCATTCCTTTCGGTCAGAATTCAGAGGAGACAGAGAGAGAACACTTAGGGCTGTTGAAGGGAGGAAGGAGAACGTGGCCATCTGTGTCGTCATGGCACCCAGCACGGGGCTCCCAGAACATGTCTGTCCACGAGGAATACCGGGAGCAGGGAGGTTCAGAATGGAAGGAGAGTGGGATGTGTGTAAGTAAGCAAGAGTGCGTTCCAGGACTGCGTAGAGCAGCAGCTGATGCTGCGAGGGCCAGCTGTTCCCAGGAGGCCAGCCTTCCAACGTCTCAGCCCCGGTCCATGGTGCAGAACGCACGTAGGCTCTGCAGCCACCTGCACCAGGTGAACACCACAGAAAGCTGGAGGGCACCTTCAGTTGACTGACCTATGTGTCGTAATTATTTCCCACAGAGTCTTGCATTCACCAGAACTCAAGGATGACACACCAAATGTATTGAAAGGCTGTAGACACCTTAAGTGAAATCCCTGAAAATGATGAGCACTTTGAGCCAATCCCCACCCTCTGATACCTGAGTCCACACAGTCTCCAAATAGCTCCTCTCTTGCCCCAAATACATGACCTTCCCCAAGAACTCTCCTTTGGGTTCTTATTCTCTCTTTCCTCACCCTCCCTCACTCAGCAGATTAATAGAAGGTTGAATTTTGCCTCCCTGGGCTTCAGTTCATTTTCTCCCCCACTAATAATCATCCTTAGGGTATGTGCACATGTGCTTATGTGCGGACCGTCATGCGCAATTTTCATTTATCCCCATCCTATTGGGTTTAGATCCAGATTCACCCCTATGATGCACTGAATCCCATACTTCCCTAGGTCTCGCTTTTCTCATCTGTATAGTGTGCAGAAGAAATCCTGCCACCTGGGGTTGATGGGGAGGTGTCTTCCATGAGACGATGTAAATAACTTTTAAGTAGGATGTAACCCAGAGTGAATGCTGAATGAATGTTAGCTCTTGCTTGTATTAGTATTCCCCACTTTCTGACAGAGCAGCAATACCCTCCACGTATTGCCACCAACCTGAGGACATGGGCTCCACACATTTACTAAGAAAAAGGTGTGAGGCGCTGGGCACATCTTCGGGACAAGGACAAGGTCTAGTTGTGTAGAGCAAAGCCTCTGAGTGTTTTTCAAAGGCGGAAGCGACATTTCGTCCAGGACATAATCACGCCATTGTGTTGTTACCCTCGTTTCCAGAAACTTTCGTGTTGTAACACCTGCCCACGATGGATCCTGCTCTTGAGGCATTCTTGGGCACCTCTGGCCCACAGTGACTTTTCCCTATCAGTGTACACAGCCAGCCATGTCTTTTGGAGGCAGACCGTGCTCCCTGGGGGAGGCTCATAAGCTGAGGAAGCATGGAGAGGGCACGGCGTGTGACATGCCCTCACACACACGGACACCGCCCCATTGAAGCATGTCTTTCTCTTCCCTTGAGAGGTACAGCTGAGGTGCAGCAAAGCTCCTTACGTGCTCACAGTACCAACAACTTACACGTGCTGGAGGTGAGATTCGAACCCTTGTTCGAAGTCTTTGCAACGTGGCAAGTATTCTGACCGTCTCAGTGGCTGGAAGAAGCATAAAGCCTGGACCCCGTCTTTCCAGAACTTACAACCCACTGATCCGTTGGGAAGGCAAAGGCAGCACGCTCACACAGTCTCACACTCACACGTGTTTATACAGGGGTACATGCTCATATCAATGACACACACGGGGTTGTTATTCAGCGTCAATTCTGCAAGTGTGGAGACTTCCACTGACCACTGAGAAAAGAAGTTGGAGCAGCGTCCCAGAGGCCCCCGCTGGGACAGTAGTCGGCCTCCCAGCTTCTCCATGCTGTAGGACTGAGCTGGCTGCCTGTCAAAGTGGGTGCAGGCACGCAGGCGGGCAGGGCACAGAGCCTAGGAGCCACCTGTTACAGAAGTTCTTTGAACATTTTAACGATGGAGTCAGCAACACCTGTGCATACCTCTCGACTCTCAGCCCTGTGCACACTCACTCTTGCACACTGAAGTTCATATTCCCACATAGATTCATTCATGAGCCTTCACATGAGGCCACCACACAACACACACTGACACACCATCACAGCTGTCATTCACCCTGAAATACGTCTTCACATACCCACACACACTCACACACACACAGGCACCAACGCACATGCTCACATTCTCATTCCTGCTCATGGGCATGGCCCCAGAACATACAGTCCAGACCCTTCGCCGGGCTTCTGCAACATTCCGGTGGATTATCCGCCCATTGACCTTGAGGATACTTGCAAGGACAAAGATCCCCAGATGAAGAGCATGATGCTGAGGCCTTCCAAGGAAGTGTGCCTTCCTCAGGGAAGAATATACTTACATCTTCCGAACAAAGAAATTTCCTAGAAGGTAGGATGGCGCAAGAAAGAGAACACATTCCCATCCTGGAGCCTGGCAGAGGTGGGGTCAAAACCTCTCTTTCCTACTTTTTACTTAAGAAACCTTAGCCAACATCAACTTTCTAAGCTGTAACATGAGAATAGCTGAAACTTCAAGGCCTGAAGTAGAAACTCGAACAGAGACACTGACAGGCAGTGGAGGCCTGTCCTCCCTCATCCCGCAAACACAAGCACCTTGGGAAAGTGAGGGCATCCCTCACCGACCCAGAGGCTGGGCACACATCGTGCCGTGCCTCAGAGGATGCCCAGATGGTGATGGAATTCAGCAGAGAGGCTCTATCTCCAACCAACGGCAGTCCTTTGTCCGGAGCCCCGTCTGTTGATGCGGTTGGCCCCAGAGGGTCAGCTCGGCCTTCCCCTGCATATGTGTGCATGGGCCCTGGCCTGCTGTTCCATCACAGATGCCTGGCACTGAAGATACAGTGGGCTTAGCTTGTGCCTAGGTCTGCTGAGACCTCCTTGGTCCCAATTGTCCCTTTTACTTCAGAGTGTGTATGTGTGTGTGTGTGTGTGTGTGTGTATGTTTGTATGTGTGTACCTGAGAGACAGAGCTTTGGTGAAAGAGTGATGTTAATGAAAGTCAGGGAAGAGTACAATTCCCAATGCCCAGGATAGGTGTTTAGTTGTACCTGTGGCTTCTAGAGGACATGTTCCTTCCGTCCTCTGGCGGTAGAAGCAATACTATGTAATGCATGCTTGAGATAGCAGATTCCACACCCCAAAAAATCTGTTCAGGGTAGTGAGAGCTTAGGCCAGAAAAGATGGACAGGATGTAACACCGAAACTCATGGATCTTCAGATGTTCACATTTTCTCTAGTTACGCAGGCGTTGTTCCTGCCACAACTGGGTTTGTGTTCTTCAGCGAATCCAAGACAAACCATTGAAAAGTATCTACAGAGTTGGAAGGAGTAGGCGGAAAAGAGGATGTGAAGAAGTTTAGGGACCAGGGAGGCTCTGGCCCTCCTTGCTGCCCACTGTTCCCAGCGGCTGGTGCATTGTGTGAGCTCACTAGGTCTTGGTGAATTATTAGTTATCCCAGGTAACCTGACCCACGTGGCCTTGCTTCTCTGCTATTAGGGACGTGAGCTGAAATCCCTCTCCAAGCCTATCAGGGTTGCTTCTGTCAGAGTGACAACAGCGGAAGGGGTTCTTCTCCCGGGAAGGCCTGGGATCCTCAGGGTTTCCCTCGGGGCCGAGCCCATGCATAGCCTACCCTTCCGGTGAGTCCCCGAGGAGACACCATTGATTTCCAAGGCTGTCTTCTCGTGCTGCAGTGTGAATTCCCAAGATCTAGGGATACTGTAGGCCTTTCAGCTGAGCTGTGGCTAAATTCCAGGTGTGAGAATGAAACGTGCCATCCTCAGCACTAGCTTGCCAATTTCCATTTCTGTCAGTCAAGGTCTTAGGACACTGGTAGCAAGTGCCACTACTTGCCTTCAAATGTGGGCAACGACCTACTCCCTACTTCTTAGAGTGTGCTTTGTCCCAGTTTTCCGAGACCAACTCCACGGAGCACCGAACCATCGTTGAGCCCTAATTCTCTGCCCAACAGTGTGCAGATACTTACACATGTTGTCCAAAGTAAGCCTTTCAGCTGACATGCAGAATGGGGTTATACTGTTTAGCAGATGAGGAAACTGAGGCTCAAAGATGTAAAGTGCCCAAAGTCACCCATCTGCTGAAGACCAGAGCCCCAGTCGCAACACTAATTGGGGAATTATTTAAGATATGTTTCATCCTTTGACGGATGTTGTTTCAACCTTTTCATCCTAGTCCCTGCCCAGTGGCATCCCTCTTTGTTCTGGAATCTCTAAGTGGAAGGGGAAGGACGCATCAGGCCTGAAGCCCTGGGAGATCAGATTCCAGGAGCCAGACTGGGTGACTCGTCCAGCAGCTCATGACAGGTCAAAGTTTCTTAGCTCCCCAGCCTCTCCACCTTATGATAATCATTTCCCTGGGAAGCCTGCAGTCTGGGTGACTTATACACCTGTAAGAGAGATACGTGCTGTCAACAGTAACCGCCCAGTTTCTGTGAATGAAGACTAACGATTTGCTCACCAAGAGGCAGGACAGAGAGCTGCAGCCCCCATTTTTTGTTTATATTACAACAATTGAAAAATCAAAGCGGCTTGCCCAGGTTTGTTTCCAGTTCACGCTGAATGTGGCTCTGCATCTAGGTTAAGTCAAGGTCCCAACTTTGCTGAGTTTACAGGGTCTCCCAAAGGGCCACTCACCGCTCAGTAGTTGTTTCACTTACAACAAGCCTCGCTGCGTACGCTGCTCAGCCCACCCCTTCCATCACTAACTGGAATATCCTGGGCAATTACCCTCACCGCTCCCACACCCAGCAGTGTCCAGAATACTTGCTTAGCACCAGCCCAGATGTCAAGGTTCTAGGGCAAACGTCATGAGTGGGTTTGGAAACCCGGGGAAGCCAGGGCTCGTAAGTGATGGGGAAATGGGGCCAGGGCCCGAGTGAAGGCACTGTCATCCCCAAGCGCCATGAAACCGAGAAGGAGTTTGCCAGCCCAGGAGATGAGTAAAACCTTAAGTTTGAGGAAGGGCAGGTGCATCCTATTGTGACTGGGGCCAAGCATGCCCCAATCGTAGGCCACCTCATGGCTTCCAAGAGGAATATGGGATGTATAAAAGGTGTGCAGTCTCATAGCACCCCCAAAGCCTCAGCATCTCCACGTTCCAGCCCCTGGTGAACTAAGGTAAGTTGGGCAAAGGAATGCCTCTCCTGGAAGCCTGGCTCTACCTGGTCCCAAACTCTGCGGGCAGCTGGGGCTGGAGCAGTTGGTGGTTGGTCCCAAAGAAAGGCCTCGTGTGGGCATCTGTCTCCTCCGTACCATTTGGGACCCACCTCTGTTGGGCTGCAAGTCAACATCTGAAGTGTGTGGGGCGGCGGCTGAGATGGGGGTCCAGGGTGTGCGCAGAGTCCGGTGTTGAGGCTCCTGCTGGCGTGTGTGGTGTCGCTGTTGTGCGTGACCAGGAGCTGAGCGGGGCTGGTTAGGAGAGGGTGGCACCGGCTCTGGGACAGGGCTGCCATGAAGGGCAAGGGCCACGCAGGGAGGCAGGAGAGCTCCTCAGGGAGCAGGGCCCAGAGGCCCAGGGAGCTCAGAGCAGCAAGGACAAGAGGAGGTGGTACAGTGGCCAGGTCCTGCTCTGGGAGTCGGGGACCATTGTTCTACCCTCGTGTGCTCAGTGCCTGGGGAACCATGACTTCCTTCTCTAAGAGTTGCTTTCTCACCAGAATTTAGAGTCGATCTAAGCGGTCCTTTTGGCTCTAGATGCCTCTTTTCTATGAATTCTCTTAGAGAGGGGTTAAGATGCTCCTTTAAAATGGGTAGACATTAAATATTAAATTAAATTAAATTAAATTAAATTAAATTAAATTAAAATGGGTAAAATGGGTAGAAATTTTCACTGCAAAGTAAAGGAGCTGTTACATTGGAGGATTACTGGACTGAATGTCAATATTATGACATAGTATGAGTGTGTTTCGTGTTTGGTAATTGCAGTCATTGTTGCTTTTGTTGTGGTCATCCATTTACAATGCTTGGTATCAGTCTATTTATCTCTTGTAAAAATAAAAGAATAAAAAAAAAAACTAAGGACAAGGGAAAAAAAAAAAAGAATCTTAACGCTGAGAACAAAGTGATTTAGCTTAAGACCTATCAGAAATACTCAGGAATAAGGGCACATAGAAGCTAGACACACATTTGTTTGTGTATTAAGGTCTCGGCAGTCAAAATGCTTAGTTGCCAACAACATTGGGCTGTGAAAAATAAGTACTTGATGAATCTATAAGATGACAGGTTGTATCAGAGTTTATGTGCATTTTTCATCATTGCTTACATGGTTCATGGATAAGTGTATGAAAAACAATTTCTCTGGGTAGAAAATATTCAATCATGTAACAAGAAAGTGATAAGATTTTGTTGCTGTTGTCATTATAAAGAACCAATCAGAAAAAGTTGAGTGATAGGGAATGTCTTTTTGAGCATGAATCCTGCTGGGAAGTAGCCTCCCTCCTGGGGAAAACACCACTGGAATCTTCAGAAAGCCTCTCTGGCCACAGCAGTAGAGGGAGGGAAGATTTCCCTGAAGAATCTGTAGCAGGCAATTTTTCAATGCTTTTCTGAACGTAGTGATCACCTTCACATTCCAACATTGCTCAGAGTCACATGGTCCAAGAAAATAGTAATCAGAGTAATAAAGAGCTCTGGAGATCTTGTGAATCAATGATGTCTGAAAAGTAAGAAAGTGCTTGCGAGTGTATTTCTATCATTAATGTGTCGGAAATGATACAAGGCGTTGATTGGTTTAATGAGAATTAATGTGAATAAACTTGAAATATAGAACATGGCATTTTGAAGAGGCATGAAGAGTGATTAAGAGCAGACACTCAAAGAAGAAATGAATCTATAAAAAACCAGCACAATGACCCTAACCCAAGCTACAACTGGTCTATATGTTCATTAATTTCCTAGTATATAAAGCATGAAGTTAACATGGTTTTGATATGCTTTTCTTTAATGACTAATAATGTTGAGCATCTTTTCACAGGCTTATTAACCATCTGTATATTTTCTTTGTATAGCTATCATTCAGATCTTCTGTCCACTTTTTAATTATAGGGTTTTTTTTTTATAGTTGAGTTGTAAGAGTTCTTAAAATATTCTGATTACAATTTCCTTTGGGGATATTTGAATTGCAAATATATTCTCCCATCCTATAAAAAAAAATGGGTAGAAATTTATTTTAAAAGTCGAAATCTTTACAAGAGTACTCAACATGTTTTGGTTCTCCTGTGTGTTTGTTTGTGTTTGTGACCACGTGAGCACACATACACACATATATATTTACATTCATATTTACCTGTGTATTTACACATGTTTGTCTGGAGTTTTATATGCTCATTTGATCCTTACAACAACTTTAAGAGTACAGAGAAGTTAAGTAACTTCCTCAAAATCACACAGCTGGTTAATTTTTGAGACAGGACTCAGGTCCAAGAAAGTCATGTGCTAAATTCCACAGTATCTGCTGTGCTGTGATAGTACTTTTTGTTCTCATTACCCCTGTCCTTCCTTCTTACTCTTTCCTTCTCTCTCCTCTCACTCTGTGTCTCTCTGTCTCTCTCTCCCTTTTTACGTCTTTGTTTTTCTCTATCCCTCTCCATTTCTCTTCTCCTTTCTCCCTTTTTTCCTCTCTTCCTTCTTTCCTTCCTTCCTTCCGTATTTCTTTATTTGTCTGAATTAAAACCTTGCAGTGGCTTACAAACTGCAGCTACAATTTATACTGTCGCACCTCATTGCACACACACACACATTGAATCAGTGAAGGCACCAGGCCAAGTTTGAAATGGGACAGTTTTGAACGAGGCAGGAGGTTCTCTTGGGTGGAGCGTCTCTAAGGCTCCAGACTTCCTCACTTGTGTGTCTTTCCCCTTGCAGTGCACATCCAGACCAGAATGTATCATCCAAAGCAGAAGCTGTGCTGCCCGCTACCAAAGTATTGCTGCCCTCCATCCCAGCAATGCTGCCCCCCACCAAAGTATTGCTGCCCCGCACCCCAGCCATGCTGCCCACTACCAAAGTATTGCTGCCCCCCACTTCAGCAGTACTGTCCCCCTCTGCAGCAATGCTGCCCCCCAGCAAGGTACTGCTGCCCCTCACCAAAGCAGTTCTAAACTCCACCTCAGCACACCAAGCAGCCTTGCCCGCCTCCACCCAAGGGCAAGGAGCCCTCTGTCCCAAAGTGCCCACACCCTCAGCAGTGCCAGAAGTCCAAGCAGAAGTAAACCCCAGGCATGGGCCAGAGGCCAAGCTCCCTGCAGAACAGAGACAATGAAGCCCACTCCCCTGTCTCAGCCAGCCAGCTGTCAGCACCACTCACCCGCGGCTTCTGGAGGCAGCCACACTTGTGGAAAAGGCAGCAGCAGGATGGGAGCTTCCTGGATCAACATTTCTTATTAATTAGCAGCTGTAATTTCCATTTAGAAAAGGATCTGGTTGTAAACCGTCTAATCTTCTTTGCTGACTTGTATACTTTGCCCTGTTGGCTGCTTGGAAACTTAAGCAGCGTGCCCGACCACGTTTTCCTAGCAAACTTCGTCTCTGCTCCAGTTTTTCAAACAATTAAACACAATTCTGCTGGCATGAATGTGTCGGTTTGATTATTTCGTCATCTTACAGTTGTTAACTCCTGCAGATTTTGTATCCTGCTGCCTAAGCAAGAGCCCTAGGAGGGCTGGGCATGTGGGTGCAGGTAGAGGAGAAGGCATGGGGAGATGCACTTCTGAGCTGAAGGACATTTTCCATGGTCCTGCCAGGGTGAGGAGGAGAGATGGGCACTTCAGCTGCATGGAGACACATCCCCACATCCTTGGAAAATGAGAACAGCCTTTGGACATAGGGGAGATGATTCCCGTCTAGAAAACGGAGGTCCAGAAAGAGTAAGGGAAACGCAGCCAGGAGCTAAAGAGTAGAGTAGAGGCAAATAAATGAAAATTCAGACAATACTCCAAGGGTGTGTGGGTCAAAATGAATTGAGGACCGGGCCTGAAAAACTCTCCCACTGGTAAAAGAAAAGATGAGATTTTCTTCAGGCTAACAAAATGTGTTAGTAGGAGACAGTCTATGTAAAAATCATACATCCATCACACATATATATCCACTGTCAATATTTTTTGAAGTCATAGCACCCATTGATTCTCCAGCTTGGGGTTTCTCCTGGGCTATTTTTCTCTCACTGCCCTCTTACTTTCCATTCCCTAAATTCTTGGGGTATTAGGGTAACTGGAAAATTCAGGCCCACAGGTAAGCCAAACTTCTTCTTTCTATTACATCCACTACACCCATACCTTTCCACCGAATCCTTCTCTCACAAAAAGTCCCAAAATTGAGGTACTTGCATCTCTTATCCTATACCTGCCCCCCCGTTTCATGTTTGTGGGCTACAAGGGAATCACTGAAAATCCACAGAAGTACCCAAAGGAGCCAGAAAGGAACAAAGCATAAAGTAAAATTGTGAATTATCCCCAACATAGATCACAGAGCATGTAGAATTCAGAATAAGCTAAAGACAGATCTTTTAGCATTGCTTCCATGGTTGGCTGGTCTCTTCTTCCTCCACCATCTCTGTTCATGCCCTTCAGCGAGGCTCCATCCATCTACCTGTTTATCCATCACCAATCCATCCATCCCAACCAGCCATGCCTCATTGCATCCTTGGTAAGTACCTCCTCCTCCCTTTCTTTAGAATGTGATGGGTGCTGCGGAAGCACAAACTCACACACAAGGCTCCAGGACTCTTGGTTTAATCCCTGTAAGAAAACCAAGCTCAGACCCTCAAGACAACAGAAAACAATTTGACCGGAAGACGTCTTATTCATGGATGACTTGGAAGGCACAAATACCTCATTCCTGACCTCAGAACTCAGAGGAGACAGAGAGAGAACACTGAAGGCTGTTGAGGGAGGAAGAAGAACTTGGCCATCTCTGTCGTCATGGCAACCACCACGGGGTTCCCAGAACATGTCTGTCCAGGAGGAACACCGGGAGCAGGGGGGTTCAGAATGGAAGGACAGTGGGATGTGTGTAAGTAAGCAGGAGTGCGTTCCAGGACTACGTAGAGCAGCAGCCGATGCTGCGAGGGCCAGCTATTCCCAGGAGGCCAGCCCTCCAACGTCTCAGCCCCGGTCCATGGTGGAGAGCGCACGTAGCCTCTGCAGCCACCTGCACCAGGTGAACACCACAGAAAGCTGGAGGGCGCCTCCAGTTTCCAGACCTATGTGTCGTAAATATTTCCCACAGAGCGTTGCATTCAACAGAACTCAAGGATGACACACAAAATGAATTGAAAAGCTGTAGACACCTTAAGTGAACTCCCTGAAAATGATGAGCACTTTGAGCCAATCCCCACCCTCTGATACCTGAGTCCACACAGTCTCCAAATAGCTCCTCTCTTGCCTCACATACATGACCTTGCCCCAGAACTCTCCTTTGGGTTCTTACTCTCTATTTCCTCACCTTCCCTCACTCAGCTGATAAAGACAAGGTTGAAATTGACACTCTGGGCTTCACTTAATTTTCTCCCCCACTAATGATCATACTGGGATATGTGCACATGTGCTTATGTGCAGACCATCTTGCGGAATTTTCTTTTATCCCCATCCTACTGGGTTGGGATGCCAGATGCACGCCTATGATGGACTGAATCCAATACTTCTCTAGGCCTCACTTTACTCATCTGTATAGTGGACAGAATAACACCTGCAACCTGGGTTTGACGGGGAGGGGTCTTCAATGAGACAAATAAATTAAATACTAAGTAGGATGTAACACATAGTAAATGTTGGATGAATGTTAGCTCTTGCTTTTATTATTATTCTCCACTTTCTGACAGAGCAGCCAGACCCTCCACACATTACCACCAACCTGACGACATGGACTCCACACCTTTAGTAAGAACAATGTGTGAGGGGCAGGGCACATCTTGGGGACAAGGACAAGGACCAATTGTGTAGAGCAAAGCATCTGAGGGGTGTTCACAGGCGGAAATGACATTTCGTGCAGGGCCTAATCACCCCATTGGGTGGTTGCCCTTTTCTTCCACAATCTTCCCCTTTGTAACACCTGCCCACGATGATTCCTGCTCCTGAGGCAGTCCTGGGCTACTCTGGCCCACAGTGACTTTTCCCTATCAATGGCCACAGCCATCCATGTCTTTTGGAGGCAGACCGTGCTCCTTGGAGGAGGCTCATAAGCTGAGGAGCATGGAAAGTGCACGGCGTGTGCCAAGGGATCACATACATACACACACATATATCTTTACATTCATATTTCCCTGTGTATTTCTGTGATTTGTGAGGAGTCTTATACGCTTATTTATCCTTAAAACAACCGTAGGAAATGTACAGAGAAGTTGAGTAACTTGCTCAAAGTCACAAAGCTGGTTAATTTTTGACACAGGACACTGAACCCAGGAAATCCTGATCTGGATTCTACCGTTTCTGCTGTGGCTGGATATTACTTTTTGTTCTCTTTACCCATATGTTTGCTCCTTCCTCTTTCCTTCTCTCTCCTCTCTCTCTCCCTCTCTGTCTCTCGCTCAGTCTCAGCTTTTTTACGTCTTTCTTTGTTTTCTTCTACTTCTCTCCCTTTCTCATCTCATTTCTACCTTTTTTCTCTCTTCCTTTTGCGTTCCTTCCATCCATACGTCTTTGTCTCAAAAACAAGCTTGTAATGGTTTAGAAAATGTAGATACAATTTTTACTGACACACTACATTGCATACACACACACCTTAAATCGGTTAAGCAACATGGCGGAGGGTGAAATGGGGCAGGTTTGAAGGAGGCAGAAGGTTCCCCAGGGTCGAAAGTTTCTAAGTCTCCAGACTTCCTCCCTTGTGTGTCTTTCCCCTTGCAGTGCACATCCAGACCAGAATGTATCATCAAAAGTAGAAGCTGTGCTTCCCCCCACCAAAGTCTTTCTTCCCCGCACCGTAGCCATGCTGCCCGCTACCAAAGTATTGCTGCCCCGCACCCCAGTAATCCTGCGCAATACCGAAGTATTGCTGCCCCGCACCTCAGCAATCCTGCCCACTACCAAAGTATTGCTGCCCCATACCTCAGCAATGCTGCCCACTACCAAAGTATTGCGGCCCCCCATCTCAGCAATGCTGCCCACTACCAAAGTATTGCTGCCTCGCACCTCAGCAATGCTGCCCACTACCAAAGTATTGCTGCCCCGCACCTCAGCAATCCTGCCCCCTACCAAAGTATTGCTGCCCCGCACCTCAGCAATCCTGCCCCCTACCAAAGTATTGCTGACCCGCACCTCAGCAATCCTGCCCACTACTAAAGTATTGTTGCCCCGCACCCCAGCAATCCTGCCCACTACCAAAGTTTTGCTGCCCCGCACGCCAGCAATCCTGCCCACTACCAAAGTATTGTTGTCCCGCACCTCAGCAATCCTGCCCACTACCAAAGGATTGCTGCCCCGCACCCCAGCAATCCTGCCCACTACCAAAGGATTGCTGCCCCGCATCGCAGCCATGCTGCCCACTACCAAAGCATTGCTGCCCCGCACCCCAGCAATCCTGCCCACTACCAAAGTATTGCTGCCCCGCACCCCAGCAATCCTGCCCACTACCGAAGTATTATTGTCCCGCACCTCAGCAGTACTGTCCACCTCCCCAGTACTTCCGCCCCCCACCAAAGCAGTGCTAGACCCCCCTCAGCACACCAAGCAGCCTTGCCAGCCTCCACCCAAGTGCAAGGTGCCCTGTGTCCCCAAGTGCCAACACAAGTTCCCACGTCAGCCACAATGCCAGATGTCCAAGCAGAAGTCATCCTTGGCCATGGGACCTAAGGCCGAGCTCCGTGGAGACCAGAGACCATGAAGCCCACTGCCCTCTCTCAGCCAGCCAGCTGTCAGCGCCCCTCACCCCCGGCTTCCGGAGGCAGCCGCACTTCGGGAAAAGCAGCACCAGGATGGCAGCTTCCTGGATTAAGATTTCGTATTAATTAGCAGCTGCAAGTTCCATCTCAGAAAAGGATCTGCTTCTAAAGCATCCAATATTCTTTGCTGCCTTGTATCGACTTCGCCCTGTCGGCTTCTTGGAAACTTAAGCAGCGTGGCCGGACATCATTTCCTAGCACCCTTCGTTTCTACTCCAATTTTCCCAACTATTAAACACAATTCCTTTGGCATGAATGTGTCTGTGGATTATTTCGTCATCTTGCAGTTGTTAATTCCTGCAGATTTTGTATCCTGCTCCTCAACCCAGAGCCCTTGGAGGTCTGGGCATGAGGGTTCAAGTAGAGGAGAAGGCATTGGGAGATGCACTCCGGACTGAGGGACATTCTCCATTGACCTGCCAGGGTGAGGAAAGAGATGGGCACTTCTCACTCATGTGGCTCATCCCCACATCCCTGGAAAATGAGAACAGCCCTTGGAGAAAGGGGGAAATGAGGCCCGTCTCGAAAATGGAGGCACAGAAAGAGTAAGGGAAACCCAGCCAGGAGCTAAAGACTAGAGTAGAGGCAAATAAATGGAAATTCAGAGAACACTCCATGGCCGTGTGATCAAAATGAATTGAGGACCGGAACTGAAAAACTCTCCCAATGGTACAAGAAAAGACCAGAGTTTCTTCAAGCTAACCAAATGTGTAAGTAGGAGTCAGCCTATGTAAATGTCATACATCCAACGCACACACATTTCCACTGTCAATATTTTATTAAAGTCAGAGCCCCCGTTGTTTCTGCAGCTTAGGGTTCGCCTGGGCAATAGTTCTCCCACTGCCCTCTTACTTTCCATTCCCTAAATCCTTGGGGCATTAGGGTAACATGAAAATTCAGGCCCAAAGGTAAGCCAAACTGCTTCTTTCTATTACATCGACTACACACATCCTTTTCGACCAAATCCTTCTCTCACAACATAGTGCACAAAATGAAGTCTTTGCTTCTCTTTTCCTACACGTGCCTCCGGGCTACAAGGGAATCACTAAAAACCAACAGAAGTACCCCAAATGAGCCAGAACGGAACATCACATAAACTAAAAGTGTGAATTATCCCCAACATAGATAGCAGCCCCTGTAGAATTGAGAATTAGCTAAAGAGAGAAGTTTTAGCGTTGCTTACCTGTTTGGCTGGTCTCTTCCTCCATCATCTCTGTTCATGCCTTTCAGAAAGGCTCCCTCTATCTATCTATTTTTCCATCACCGATCCATCCATCCCAACCAGCAATGCATCATTGCATGCTTGGTGAGTACCTCCCCTCCCTTTGCTTAGAATGTGACGGGTGTTGTGGAAGCACAGACTCACACAGGGCTCCTGACATCTTGGTTCAATATCCATAAGAAGACCAAGCTGAGACCCTCAAGACAACAAAGAACAATTTGCCCACATGCCGTCTCATTCATGGATTACTGGGAAGCTACAGATACCTCATGCCTTTTGGCCAGAATTCAGAGGAATCAGAGAGAGAACACTTAGGGCTGTTGAAGGGAGGAAGGAGAACGTGGCCATCTGTGTCGTCATGGCACCCACCACGGGGCTCCCAGAACATGTCTGTCCAGGAGGAATACCGGGAGCAGGGGGCTTCAGAATGGAAGGACAGTGGGATGTGTGTAAGTAAGCAGGAGTGCGTTCCAGGACTGCGTAGAGCAGCAGCCAATGCTGCGAGTGCCAGCAGTTCCCAGGAGGCCAGCCCTCCAACGTCTCATCTCCGGTCCATGGTGGAGAGCGTACGTAGCCTCTGTAGCCACCTGCACCAGGTGAACAACCCAGAAAGCTGGAGGGTGCCTCCAGTTGCCTGACCTATGTGTCGTGATTATTTCCCACAGAATGTTGCATTCACCAGAACTACAAGGATGACACACCAAATATATTGAAAAGCTGAAGACACCTTAAGTGAAATCCCAGAAAATGATGAGCACTTTGAGCCAATCCCCACCCTCTGATACCTGAGTCCACACAGTCTCCAAATAGCCCCTCTCTTACCCCACATACATGACCTTCCCCAAGAACTCTCCTTTGGGTTCTTACTCTCTCTTTCCTCACCCTCCCTCACTCAGCAGTTTAATAGAAGTTGGAATTTTGCCTCCCTGGGCTTCAGTTAATTGTCTCCCCCAGTAATAATCATACTTAGGGTATGTGCACATGTGCCTATGTACGGACCATCATGTGCAATTTTCATTTATCCCCATCGTATTGGGTTTAGATCCAGATTCACCCCTATGATGCACTGAATCCCATACTTCCCTAGGCCTCGCTTTTCTCGTCTGTATAGTGTGCAGAAGAAATCCTGCCACCTGGGGTTGATGGGGAGCTGTCTTCAATGAGACGATGTAAATAAATATTAAGTAAGATGTAACACATAGTAAATGTTCAATGAATGTTAGCTCTTATTTTTTTTAGTATTCCCCACTTTCTGACAGAGCAGCAAGTTCCTCCACGTATTGCCACCAACCTGAGTACATGGGCTCCACACCTTTTTTAAGAAAAAGGTGTGAGGCGCTGGGCACATCTTCGGGACAAGGACAAGGTCCAGTTGTGTAGAGCAAAGCCTCTAAGTGCTGTTCAGAGGCGGAAGCGACATTTCGTCCAGGACATAATCACACCATTGTGTTGTTACCCTTGTTTCCATAAACTTCCGTGTTGTAACACCTGCCCACGATGGATCCTGCTCTTGAGGCATTCTTGGGCAGCTCTGGCCCACAGTGACTTTTCCCTATCAGTGTACACAGCCAGCCATGTCTTTTGGAGGAAGACTCTGCTCCCTGGGGGAGGCTCATAAGCTGAGGAAGAATGAAGAGGGCACGGCGTGTGACAAGCGCTCACACACACGGACACCACCCCATTGAAGCATGTCTTTCTCTTCCCTTGAGAGGTACAGCTGAGGTGCAGCAAAGCTCCTTACGTGCTCACAGTACCAACAACTTACACGTGCTGGAGGTGAGATTCGAACCCTAGTCCGTAGTCTTTGCAACGTGGCAAGTGCTCTGACCGTATTAGTGGCTGGAAGAAGCATAAAGCCTGGACCCCATCTTTCCAGAACTGACAACCCACTGATCCGTTGGGAAGACAAAGGCAGCACGTTCACACAGTCTCACACTCACACGTGTTTATACAGGGGTACATGCTCATAACAATGACACACACGGGGTTGTTATTCAGCGTCAATTCTGCAAGTGTGGAGACGTCCACTGACCACTGAGAAAAGAAGTTGGAGCAGCGTCCCAGAGGCCCCCGCTGGGACAGGCGTCGCCCTCCCAGCTTCTCCATGCTGTAGGACTGAGCTGACTGCCTGTCAGGGTGGGTGCAGGGACGCAGGCGGGCAGGGCACAGAGCCACCTGTTACAGAAGTTCTTTGAACATTTTAACGATGGAGTCAGCAACACCTGTGCATACCTCTTGACTCTCAGCCCTGTGCACACTCACTCTTGCACACTGAAGTTCATATTCCCACATAGATTCATTCATGAGCCCTCACATGAGGCCACCACACAACACACACTGACACACCATCACATGCTGTCAATCACCCTGAAATACGTCTTCACACACCCTCAAACACTCACACACACACAGGCACCAACGCACATGCTCACATTCTCATTCTTGCTCATGGGCATGGCCCCAGAACATACAGTCCAGACCCTTCGCCGGGCTTCTGCAACATTCCGGGTGATTATCTGCCCATTGACCTTGCGGATATTTGCAAGCACAAAGATCCCCAGATGAAGGGCATGATGCTGAGGCCTTCCAAAGAAGTGTGCCTTCCTCAGGGAAGACTATACTTACATCTCCCGAACAAAGAAATTTCCTAGAAGGTAGGATGGCGCAAGAAACAGAACACATACCCATCCTGGAGCCTGGCAGAGCTACGTTCAAAACCTCTCTTTCCTCCTTTTTACTTAAGTAACCTTAGCCAACATAAACTTTCTAAGATGTAACATGAGAATAGCTGAAACTTCAAGGCCTGAAGTAGAAACTCGAACAGAGACACTGACAGGCAGTGGAGGCCTGTCCTCCCTCATCCCGCAACCAGAAGCACCTTGGGAAAGTGAGGGCCTCTCTCACCGACACAGAGGCTGGGCACAGATCGTACCGGGCCCCAGAGGATCCCCAGATGACGATGGATTTCATCAGAGAGGATCTATCTCCAACCACCAGCAGTCCTTTTTCCGGAGCCCTGTCTGTTGATGCGGCCAGCCCCAGAGGGTCAGCTCGGCCTTCCCCTGCATATGTGTGCATGGGCCCTGGCCTACTGTTCCATCACAGATGCCTGGCACTGAAGATACAGTGGGCTTAGCTGGGCCCAGGTCTGCTGAGACCTCCTTGGTCCCATTGTCCCTATTACTTCAGTGTGTGTGTGTATGTGTGTGTGTGTGTGTGTGTGTGTGTGTATGTGTGTACTTGAGAGACAGCTTTGGTGAAAGAGAAAGAGTGATGTTAATGAAAGTCAGGGAACAGTACCATTCCCAATGCCCAGGATAGGTGTTTAGTTGTACCTGTGGCTTCTAGAGGACATTTTCCTTCGGTCCTCTGGCGGTAGAAGCAATACTATGTAATGCATGCTTGAGATAGCAGATTCCACACCCCAAAAAATCTGTTCAGGGTAGTGAGGGCTTAGGCCAGAAAAGATGGACAGGATGTAACACCGAAACTCATGGATCTTCAGATGTTCACATTTTCTCTAGTTACGCAGGCGTTGCTACTGCCACAACTGGGTTTGTGTTCTTCAGCGAATCCAAGCCAAACCATTGAAATGTATCTACAGAGTTGGCAGGAGTAGGCGGAGAAGAGGATGTGAAGAAGTTTAGGGACCAGGGAGGCTCTGGCCCTCCTTGCTGACCACCGTTCCCAGCACCTGGTGCATTGTGTGAGCTCACTAGGTCTTGATGAATTATTAGTTATCCCAGGTAACCTGCCCCACGTGGCCTTGCTTCTCTGCTATTAGGGACGTGAGCTGAAATCCCTCTCCAAGCCTATCAGGGTTGCTTCTGTCAGAGTGACAACAGCGGAAGGGGTTCTTCTCCTGGGAAGGCCTGGGATCCTCAGGGTTTCCCTCGGGGCCGAGCCCATGCATAGCCTACCCTTCCGGTGAGTCCCCGAGGAGACACCATTGATTTCCAAAGCTGTCTTCTCGTGCTGCAGTGTGAAATCCCAAGATCTAGGGATACTGTAGGCCTTTCAGCTGAGCTGTGGCTAAATTCCAGGTGTGAGAATGAAACGTGCCATCCTCAGCACTAGCTTGCCAATTTCCATTTCTGTCAGTCAAGGTCTTAGGACACTGGTAGCAAGTGCCACTACTTGCCTTCAAATGTGGGCAACGACCTACTCCCTACTTCTTAGAGTGTGCTTTGTCCCAGTTTTCCGAGACCAACTCCACGGAGCACCGAACCATCGTTGAGCCCTAATTCTCTGCCCAACAGTGTGCAGATACTTACACATGTTGTCCAAAGTAAGCCTTTCAGCTGACATGCAGAATGGGGTTATACTGTTTAGCAGATGAGGAAACTGAGGCTCAAAGATGTAAAGTGCCCAAAGTCACCCAGCTGCTGAAGACCAGAGCCCCAGTCGGAACACTAATTGGGGAATTATTTAAGATATGTTTCATCCTTTGACGGATGTTGTTTCAATCTTTTCATCCTAGTCCCTGCCCAGTGGCATCCCTCTTCGTTCTGGAATCTCTAAGTGGAAGGAGAAGGACGCATCAGGCCTGAAGCCCTGGGAGATCAGATTCCAGGAGCCAGACCGGGTGACTCGTCCAGCAGCTCATGACAGGTCAAAGTTTCTTAGCTCCCCAGCCTGTCCACCTTATGATAATCATTTCCCTGGGAAGCCTGCAGTCTGGGTGGCTTATGCACCTGTAAGAGAGATACGTACGGTCAACTGTAACCGCGCAGTTTCTGTGAATGAAGACTAAAGTTTGCTCACCAAGAGGCAGGACACAGAGCTGCATCCCCGATATTTTTGTATATTACAACAGGTGAAAAACCAAAGCGGCTTGCCCAGGTTTCTTTCCAGTTCAGGCTGAATGTGGCTCTGAGTCCAGGTTAAGTGAAGGTCCAAACTTTGCTGAGTTTACTGGGTCTCCCGAAGAGCCACTCACCGCACAGTAGTCATTTCTCTTACAACAAGCCTCGCTGTGTACGCTGATCGGCCCACACTTTCCCCCACCAACCAGAATATTCTGGAACATTACCCTCAGCCCTCCCACACGCAGCACTGTCCTGAATGCTTGCTTAGCAACATCCCAGATGTCAAGGTTCTAGGGCAAACGTCACGAGTGGGTTTGGAAACCCGAAGAAGCCAGGGCTCATAAAGTGATGGCGAAATGGGGCCAGGGCTCGAGTGAAGGCACTGTCATCCCCAAGTGCCATCAAAACAAGAAGCAGTTTGCCAGCCCAGGAGATGAGTAAAACCTGAAGTTTGAGGAAGGGCAGATGCATCCTATTGTGACTGGAGCCTAGCACGCGCCAATCGTAGGCCACCACATGGCTTCCAAGGGGATTTGAGACGTATAAAAGGTGTGCAGTCTCAGGGCATCCCCAAAGCCTCAGCATCTGCACGTTCCAGCCCCTGGTGAACTAAGGTAAGTTGGGCAAAGGAATGCCTCTCCTGGAAGCCTGGCTCTACCTGGTCCCAAAGTCTGCGGGCAGCTGAGGCTAGAGCAGTTGGTTGTTGGTCCCAAAGAGAGGCCCCGTGTGGGCATCTGTCTCCTCCGTACCATTTGGGACCCACCTCTGTTGGGCTGCAAGTCAACATCTGAAGTGTGTGGGGCGGGGGCTGAGATGGGGGTCCAGGGTGTGCGCAGAGTCCAGTGTTGAGGCTCCTGCTGGCGTGTGTGGTGACGCTGTTGTGCGTGACCAGGAGCTGAGCGGGGCTGGTTAGGAGAGGGGGGCACCAGCTCTGGGGCAGGGCTGCCCTGAAGGGCAAGGCCCATGCAGGGAGGCAGGAGAGCTCCTCAGGGAGCAGGGGGCAGAGGCCCAGGGAGCTCAGAGCAGCAAGGACAAGAGGAGGTGGTACAGTGGCCAGGTCCTGCTCTGGGAGTCGGGGACCATTGTTCCACCCCCGTGTGCTCAGTGCCTGGGGAACCATGACTTCCCTCTCTAAGATTTGCTTTCTCACCTAGAACTTAGAATCAATCTAAACGGTCCTTTTGTCTCTAGATGCCTTTTTTCTGTGAATTCTCTTAGAGAGTGGTTAAGATGCTGCTTATAAATTGGTAGAAATCTTATTAAAAAGTCGGAATTCTTACAAGAGTATGCAACATATTTTGGTTCTCCCTTGTGTGTGTGTATGTGTATGTGTGTGTTATGTGTGTGTATGTGTGCACGTGCACACACGCACACACACACACACAAATATCTTTATATTCCTATTTCCCTGTGTATTTACGTGTTTTTGTGTGGAGTTTATATGCTCATTTATCATTACAACAACCGTAGGAAATGTACAGAGAAGTTAAGTAACTTGCTCAAAGTCACAATGCTGGTCAAGTTTATTCTTTTTATTTAAAGGTTTCACATTATTTATTTATTTATTTATTTATTTATTTATGGCTGTGTTGGGTCTTCGTTTCTGTGTGAGGGCTTTCTCTAGTTGTGGCAAGCGGGGGCCACTCTTCATCGTGGTGCATGGGCCTCTTACTATCGCGGCCTCTCTTGTTGCGGAGCACAGGCTCCAGAAGCGCAGGCTCAGTAATTGTGGCTCACGGGCTTAGTTGCTCCGTGGCATGTGGGATCTTCCCAGATCAGGGCTCGAACCCGTGTCCCCTGCATTAGCAGGCAGATTCTCAACCACTGCGCCACCAGGGAAGCCCAACGCTGGTTAATTTTTGACACAGGTCTCTGAACCCAGGAAATCCTCATCTGGATTCCACCGCTTCTGCTGTGGCTGGATATTATTTTTGTTCTCTTTACCCATGTCTTTGCTCCTTCCTCTTTCCTTCTCTGTCCTCTCTCTCTCTCCCTGTCTGTTTCTCCCTCTGTCTCAGCTTTTTTTACACCTTTCTTTGTTTTCTTCTACTTCTCTCCCTTTCTCATCTCATTTCCCCCTTTTTTCTCTCCTCCTTCTTTCCTTCCTTCCTTCCATATTTCTTTGGCTCAAAAAATACCTTGCATTGCCTTAGAAAATGTAGATACAATTTATGCTGACACACCTCATTGCACACACACACACCTTAAATTGGTGAAGCAAACAGGCCGAGGGTGAAACGGGGCAGGTTTGAAGGAGGCAGAAGGTTCTCCTGGGTCGAGAGTCTCTACGGCTCCAGACTTCCTCACTTGTGTGTCTTTCCCCTTGCAGTGCACATCCAGACCAGAATGTATCATCAAAAGCAGAAGCTGTGCTGCCCTGTACCAAAGCCTTGCTGCCCTCCATGCCAGCAATGCTGCCCCCCACCAAAGTATTGCTGCCCCGCACCCCAGCCATGCTGCCCACTCCCAAAGTATTGCTGCCCCGGACCTCAGCAATACTGTCTCCCTCCCCAGTGTTGCTGCCTCCCACCAAAGCAGTGCTAGACCCCCCTCAGCACACCAAGCAGCCTTGCCAGCCTCCACCCAAGTGCAAGGGGCACCGTGTCCCCCAGTTCCAACACAAGTGCCCACGTCCTCCGCAATGCCAGAAGTCCAAGCAGAAGTCATCCATGGCCATGGAACCTGAGGCCAAGCTCCGTGGAGACCAGAGATCATGAAGCCCACTGCCCTCTCTCAGCCAGCCAGCTGTCAGCGCCACTCACCCCCAGCTTCTGGAGGCAGCGACACTTCGGGAAAAGCAGCACCAGGGTGGCAGCTTCCTGGATCAAGATTTCATATTAATTAGCAGCTGCAAGTTCCATCTCAGAAAAGGATCTGCTTCTAAACCGTCCAATATTCTTTGCTGCCTTGTATCGACTTTGCCCTGTCGGCTTCTTGGAAACGTAAGCAGCGTGGCTGGACATCCTTTCCTAGCACCCTTCGTTTCTACTCCAGTTTTCCCTACTATTAAACACAATTCTTTGGCATGAATGTGTCTGTGGATTATTTCGTCATCTTGCAGTTGTTAATTTCTGCAGATTTTGTATCCTGCTCCTCAACCCAGAGCCCTTGGAGGTCTGGGCATGAGGGTTCAGGTAGAGGAGAAGGCATTGGGAGATGCACTTCGGAGCTGAGGGATATTCTCCATGGACCTGCCAGGGTGAGGAAAGAGATGGGCACTTCTCGCTCATGGGACTCATCCCCACATCCCTGCAAAATGAGAACAGCCCTTGGAGAAAGGGAGAGATGATGCCTGTCTAGAAAACGTAGGCACAGAAAGAGTAAGGGAAACCCAGCCAGGATCTAGAGAGTAGAGTAGAGGCAAATAAATGGAAATTCACACAACACTCCAAGGGAGTGTGGTCAAAATGAATTGAGGACCGGGCCTGAAAAGCTCTCCCAATGGTACAAGAAAAGACCAGAGTTTCTTCAAGCTAACCAAATGTGTAAGTAGGAGCCAGCCTATGTAAATGTCATACATCCAACGCACACACATTTCCACTGTCAATATTTTATTAAAGTCAGAGCCCCCGTTGTTTCTGCAGCTTAGGGTTCTCCTGGGCAATATTTCTCCCACTGCACTCTTACTTTCCATTCCCTAAATCCTTGGGGCATTAGGGTAACATGAAATTTCAGGCCCAAAGGTAAGCCAAACTGCTTCTTTCTATTACGTCCACTATACACATCCCTTTCGACCAAATCCTTCGCTTACAACTTAGTGCACAAAATGAGGTCTTTGCTTCTCTTTTCCTACACCTGCCTCCGGGCTACACGGGAATCACAGAAAACCCACAGAGGTACCCAAAAGTAGCCAGAATGGAACATCACATAAACTAAGAGTGTGAATTATCCCCAACATAGATCGCAGCCCCTGTAGAATTGAGATTTAGCTAAAGAGAGAAGTTTTAGTGTTGCTTACCTGCTTGTCTGGTCTCTTCCTCCATCATCTCTGTTCATGACTTTAGGCAAGCCTCCATCCGTCTATCTATTTATCCATCAACGATCCATCCATCCCAACCAGCAATGCGTCATTGCATGCATGGTGAGTACCTCCCCTCCCTTTGCTTAGAATGTGACGGGTGTTTTGGAAGCACAGACTCACACACAGGGCTCCCGACCTCTTGGTTTACTATCCATAAGAAGACCAAGCTGAGATGCTGAAGACCACAGAGAACAATTTGCCCAGATGCCGTCTAATTCATGGATTACCTGGAAGCTACAGATACCTCATTCCTTTCGGTCAGAATTCAGAGGAGACAGAGAGAGAACACTTAGGGCTGTTGAAGGGAGGAAGGAGAACGTGGCCATCTGTGTCGTCATGGCACCCAGCACGGGGCTCCCAGAACATGTCTGTCCACGAGGAATACCGGGAGCAGGGAGGTTCAGAATGGAAGGAGAGTGGGATGTGTGTAAGTAAGCAAGAGTGCGTTCCAGGACTGCGTAGAGCAGCAGCTGATGCTGCGAGGGCCAGCTGTTCCCAGGAGGCCAGCCTTCCAACGTCTCAGCCCCGGTCCATGGTGCAGAACGCACGTAGGCTCTGCAGCCACCTGCACCAGGTGAACACCACAGAAAGCTGGAGGGCACCTTCAGTTGACTGACCTATGTGTCGTAATTATTTCCCACAGAGTCTTGCATTCACCAGAACTCAAGGATGACACACCAAATGTATTGAAAGGCTGTAGACACCTTAAGTGAAATCCCTGAAAATGATGAGCACTTTGAGCCAATCCCCACCCTCTGATACCTGAGTCCACACAGTCTCCAAATAGCTCCTCTCTTGCCCCAAATACATGACCTTCCCCAAGAACTCTCCTTTGGGTTCTTATTCTCTCTTTCCTCACCCTCCCTCACTCAGCAGATTAATAGAAGGTTGAATTTTGCCTCCCTGGGCTTCAGTTCATTTTCTCCCCCACTAATAATCATCCTTAGGGTATGTGCACATGTGCTTATGTGCGGACCGTCATGCGCAATTTTCATTTATCCCCATCCTATTGGGTTTAGATCCAGATTCACCCCTATGATGCACTGAATCCCATACTTCCCTAGGTCTCGCTTTTCTCATCTGTATAGTGTGCAGAAGAAATCCTGCCACCTGGGGTTGATGGGGAGGTGTCTTCCATGAGACGATGTAAATAACTTTTAAGTAGGATGTAACCCAGAGTGAATGCTGAATGAATGTTAGCTCTTGCTTGTATTAGTATTCCCCACTTTCTGACAGAGCAGCAATACCCTCCACGTATTGCCACCAACCTGAGGACATGGGCTCCACACATTTACTAAGAAAAAGGTGTGAGGCGCTGGGCACATCTTCGGGACAAGGACAAGGTCTAGTTGTGTAGAGCAAAGCCTCTGAGTGTTTTTCAAAGGCGGAAGCGACATTTCGTCCAGGACATAATCACGCCATTGTGTTGTTACCCTCGTTTCCAGAAACTTTCGTGTTGTAACACCTGCCCACGATGGATCCTGCTCTTGAGGCATTCTTGGGCACCTCTGGCCCACAGTGACTTTTCCCTATCAGTGTACACAGCCAGCCATGTCTTTTGGAGGCAGACCGTGCTCCCTGGGGGAGGCTCATAAGCTGAGGAAGCATGGAGAGGGCACGGCGTGTGACATGCCCTCACACACACGGACACCGCCCCATTGAAGCATGTCTTTCTCTTCCCTTGAGAGGTACAGCTGAGGTGCAGCAAAGCTCCTTACGTGCTCACAGTACCAACAACTTACACGTGCTGGAGGTGAGATTCGAACCCTTGTTCGAAGTCTTTGCAACGTGGCAAGTATTCTGACCGTCTCAGTGGCTGGAAGAAGCATAAAGCCTGGACCCCGTCTTTCCAGAACTTACAACCCACTGATCCGTTGGGAAGGCAAAGGCAGCACGCTCACACAGTCTCACACTCACACGTGTTTATACAGGGGTACATGCTCATATCAATGACACACACGGGGTTGTTATTCAGCGTCAATTCTGCAAGTGTGGAGACTTCCACTGACCACTGAGAAAAGAAGTTGGAGCAGCGTCCCAGAGGCCCCCGCTGGGACAGTAGTCGGCCTCCCAGCTTCTCCATGCTGTAGGACTGAGCTGGCTGCCTGTCAAAGTGGGTGCAGGCACGCAGGCGGGCAGGGCACAGAGCCTAGGAGCCACCTGTTACAGAAGTTCTTTGAACATTTTAACGATGGAGTCAGCAACACCTGTGCATACCTCTCGACTCTCAGCCCTGTGCACACTCACTCTTGCACACTGAAGTTCATATTCCCACATAGATTCATTCATGAGCCTTCACATGAGGCCACCACACAACACACACTGACACACCATCACAGCTGTCATTCACCCTGAAATACGTCTTCACATACCCACACACACTCACACACACACAGGCACCAACGCACATGCTCACATTCTCATTCCTGCTCATGGGCATGGCCCCAGAACATACAGTCCAGACCCTTCGCCGGGCTTCTGCAACATTCCGGTGGATTATCCGCCCATTGACCTTGAGGATACTTGCAAGGACAAAGATCCCCAGATGAAGAGCATGATGCTGAGGCCTTCCAAGGAAGTGTGCCTTCCTCAGGGAAGAATATACTTACATCTTCCGAACAAAGAAATTTCCTAGAAGGTAGGATGGCGCAAGAAAGAGAACACATTCCCATCCTGGAGCCTGGCAGAGGTGGGGTCAAAACCTCTCTTTCCTACTTTTTACTTAAGAAACCTTAGCCAACATCAACTTTCTAAGCTGTAACATGAGAATAGCTGAAACTTCAAGGCCTGAAGTAGAAACTCGAACAGAGACACTGACAGGCAGTGGAGGCCTGTCCTCCCTCATCCCGCAAACACAAGCACCTTGGGAAAGTGAGGGCATCCCTCACCGACCCAGAGGCTGGGCACACATCGTGCCGTGCCTCAGAGGATGCCCAGATGGTGATGGAATTCAGCAGAGAGGCTCTATCTCCAACCAACGGCAGTCCTTTGTCCGGAGCCCCGTCTGTTGATGCGGTTGGCCCCAGAGGGTCAGCTCGGCCTTCCCCTGCATATGTGTGCATGGGCCCTGGCCTGCTGTTCCATCACAGATGCCTGGCACTGAAGATACAGTGGGCTTAGCTTGTGCCTAGGTCTGCTGAGACCTCCTTGGTCCCAATTGTCCCTTTTACTTCAGAGTGTGTATGTGTGTGTGTGTGTGTGTGTGTGTATGTTTGTATGTGTGTACCTGAGAGACAGAGCTTTGGTGAAAGAGTGATGTTAATGAAAGTCAGGGAAGAGTACAATTCCCAATGCCCAGGATAGGTGTTTAGTTGTACCTGTGGCTTCTAGAGGACATGTTCCTTCCGTCCTCTGGCGGTAGAAGCAATACTATGTAATGCATGCTTGAGATAGCAGATTCCACACCCCAAAAAATCTGTTCAGGGTAGTGAGAGCTTAGGCCAGAAAAGATGGACAGGATGTAACACCGAAACTCATGGATCTTCAGATGTTCACATTTTCTCTAGTTACGCAGGCGTTGTTCCTGCCACAACTGGGTTTGTGTTCTTCAGCGAATCCAAGACAAACCATTGAAAAGTATCTACAGAGTTGGAAGGAGTAGGCGGAAAAGAGGATGTGAAGAAGTTTAGGGACCAGGGAGGCTCTGGCCCTCCTTGCTGCCCACTGTTCCCAGCGGCTGGTGCATTGTGTGAGCTCACTAGGTCTTGGTGAATTATTAGTTATCCCAGGTAACCTGACCCACGTGGCCTTGCTTCTCTGCTATTAGGGACGTGAGCTGAAATCCCTCTCCAAGCCTATCAGGGTTGCTTCTGTCAGAGTGACAACAGCGGAAGGGGTTCTTCTCCCGGGAAGGCCTGGGATCCTCAGGGTTTCCCTCGGGGCCGAGCCCATGCATAGCCTACCCTTCCGGTGAGTCCCCGAGGAGACACCATTGATTTCCAAGGCTGTCTTCTCGTGCTGCAGTGTGAATTCCCAAGATCTAGGGATACTGTAGGCCTTTCAGCTGAGCTGTGGCTAAATTCCAGGTGTGAGAATGAAACGTGCCATCCTCAGCACTAGCTTGCCAATTTCCATTTCTGTCAGTCAAGGTCTTAGGACACTGGTAGCAAGTGCCACTACTTGCCTTCAAATGTGGGCAACGACCTACTCCCTACTTCTTAGAGTGTGCTTTGTCCCAGTTTTCCGAGACCAACTCCACGGAGCACCGAACCATCGTTGAGCCCTAATTCTCTGCCCAACAGTGTGCAGATACTTACACATGTTGTCCAAAGTAAGCCTTTCAGCTGACATGCAGAATGGGGTTATACTGTTTAGCAGATGAGGAAACTGAGGCTCAAAGATGTAAAGTGCCCAAAGTCACCCATCTGCTGAAGACCAGAGCCCCAGTCGCAACACTAATTGGGGAATTATTTAAGATATGTTTCATCCTTTGACGGATGTTGTTTCAACCTTTTCATCCTAGTCCCTGCCCAGTGGCATCCCTCTTTGTTCTGGAATCTCTAAGTGGAAGGGGAAGGACGCATCAGGCCTGAAGCCCTGGGAGATCAGATTCCAGGAGCCAGACTGGGTGACTCGTCCAGCAGCTCATGACAGGTCAAAGTTTCTTAGCTCCCCAGCCTCTCCACCTTATGATAATCATTTCCCTGGGAAGCCTGCAGTCTGGGTGACTTATACACCTGTAAGAGAGATACGTGCTGTCAACAGTAACCGCCCAGTTTCTGTGAATGAAGACTAACGATTTGCTCACCAAGAGGCAGGACAGAGAGCTGCAGCCCCCATTTTTTGTTTATATTACAACAATTGAAAAATCAAAGCGGCTTGCCCAGGTTTGTTTCCAGTTCACGCTGAATGTGGCTCTGCATCTAGGTTAAGTCAAGGTCCCAACTTTGCTGAGTTTACAGGGTCTCCCAAAGGGCCACTCACCGCTCAGTAGTTGTTTCACTTACAACAAGCCTCGCTGCGTACGCTGCTCAGCCCACCCCTTCCATCACTAACTGGAATATCCTGGGCAATTACCCTCACCGCTCCCACACCCAGCAGTGTCCAGAATACTTGCTTAGCACCAGCCCAGATGTCAAGGTTCTAGGGCAAACGTCATGAGTGGGTTTGGAAACCCGGGGAAGCCAGGGCTCGTAAGTGATGGGGAAATGGGGCCAGGGCCCGAGTGAAGGCACTGTCATCCCCAAGCGCCATGAAACCGAGAAGGAGTTTGCCAGCCCAGGAGATGAGTAAAACCTTAAGTTTGAGGAAGGGCAGGTGCATCCTATTGTGACTGGGGCCAAGCATGCCCCAATCGTAGGCCACCTCATGGCTTCCAAGAGGAATATGGGATGTATAAAAGGTGTGCAGTCTCATAGCACCCCCAAAGCCTCAGCATCTCCACGTTCCAGCCCCTGGTGAACTAAGGTAAGTTGGGCAAAGGAATGCCTCTCCTGGAAGCCTGGCTCTACCTGGTCCCAAACTCTGCGGGCAGCTGGGGCTGGAGCAGTTGGTGGTTGGTCCCAAAGAAAGGCCTCGTGTGGGCATCTGTCTCCTCCGTACCATTTGGGACCCACCTCTGTTGGGCTGCAAGTCAACATCTGAAGTGTGTGGGGCGGCGGCTGAGATGGGGGTCCAGGGTGTGCGCAGAGTCCGGTGTTGAGGCTCCTGCTGGCGTGTGTGGTGTCGCTGTTGTGCGTGACCAGGAGCTGAGCGGGGCTGGTTAGGAGAGGGTGGCACCGGCTCTGGGACAGGGCTGCCATGAAGGGCAAGGGCCACGCAGGGAGGCAGGAGAGCTCCTCAGGGAGCAGGGCCCAGAGGCCCAGGGAGCTCAGAGCAGCAAGGACAAGAGGAGGTGGTACAGTGGCCAGGTCCTGCTCTGGGAGTCGGGGACCATTGTTCTACCCTCGTGTGCTCAGTGCCTGGGGAACCATGACTTCCTTCTCTAAGAGTTGCTTTCTCACCAGAATTTAGAGTCGATCTAAGCGGTCCTTTTGGCTCTAGATGCCTCTTTTCTATGAATTCTCTTAGAGAGGGGTTAAGATGCTCCTTTAAAATGGGTAGACATTAAATATTAAATTAAATTAAATTAAATTAAATTAAATTAAATTAAAATGGGTAAAATGGGTAGAAATTTTCACTGCAAAGTAAAGGAGCTGTTACATTGGAGGATTACTGGACTGAATGTCAATATTATGACATAGTATGAGTGTGTTTCGTGTTTGGTAATTGCAGTCATTGTTGCTTTTGTTGTGGTCATCCATTTACAATGCTTGGTATCAGTCTATTTATCTCTTGTAAAAATAAAAGAATAAAAAAAAAAACTAAGGACAAGGGAAAAAAAAAAAAGAATCTTAACGCTGAGAACAAAGTGATTTAGCTTAAGACCTATCAGAAATACTCAGGAATAAGGGCACATAGAAGCTAGACACACATTTGTTTGTGTATTAAGGTCTCGGCAGTCAAAATGCTTAGTTGCCAACAACATTGGGCTGTGAAAAATAAGTACTTGATGAATCTATAAGATGACAGGTTGTATCAGAGTTTATGTGCATTTTTCATCATTGCTTACATGGTTCATGGATAAGTGTATGAAAAACAATTTCTCTGGGTAGAAAATATTCAATCATGTAACAAGAAAGTGATAAGATTTTGTTGCTGTTGTCATTATAAAGAACCAATCAGAAAAAGTTGAGTGATAGGGAATGTCTTTTTGAGCATGAATCCTGCTGGGAAGTAGCCTCCCTCCTGGGGAAAACACCACTGGAATCTTCAGAAAGCCTCTCTGGCCACAGCAGTAGAGGGAGGGAAGATTTCCCTGAAGAATCTGTAGCAGGCAATTTCTCAATGCTTTTCTGAACGTAGTGATCACCTTCACATTCCAACATTGCTCAGAGTCACATGGTCCAAGAAAATAGTAATCAGAGTAATAAAGAGCTCTGGAGATCTTGTGAATCAATGATGTCTGAAAAGTAAGAAAGTGCTTGCGAGTGTATTTCTATCATTAATGTGTCGGAAATGATACAAGGCGTTGATTGGTTTAATGAGAATTAATGTGAATAAACTTGAAATATAGAACATGGCATTTTGAAGAGGCATGAAGAGTGATTAAGAGCAGACACTCAAAGAAGAAATGAATCTATAAAAAACCAGCACAATGACCCTAACCCAAGCTACAACTGGTCTATATGTTCATTAATTTCCTAGTATATAAAGCATGAAGTTAACATGGTTTTGATATGCTTTTCTTTAATGACTAATAATGTTGAGCATCTTTTCACAGGCTTATTAACCATCTGTATATTTTCTTTGTATAGCTATCATTCAGATCTTCTGTCCACTTTTTAATTATAGGGTTTTTTTTTTATAGTTGAGTTGTAAGAGTTCTTAAAATATTCTGATTACAATTTCCTTTGGGGATATTTGAATTGCAAATATATTCTCCCATCCTATAAAAAAAAATGGGTAGAAATTTATTTTAAAAGTCGAAATCTTTACAAGAGTACTCAACATGTTTTGGTTCTCCTGTGTGTTTGTTTGTGTTTGTGACCACGTGAGCACACATACACACATATATATTTACATTCATATTTACCTGTGTATTTACACATGTTTGTCTGGAGTTTTATATGCTCATTTGATCCTTACAACAACTTTAAGAGTACAGAGAAGTTAAGTAACTTCCTCAAAATCACACAGCTGGTTAATTTTTGAGACAGGACTCAGGTCCAAGAAAGTCATGTGCTAAATTCCACAGTATCTGCTGTGCTGTGATAGTACTTTTTGTTCTCATTACCCCTGTCCTTCCTTCTTACTCTTTCCTTCTCTCTCCTCTCACTCTGTGTCTCTCTGTCTCTCTCTCCCTTTTTACGTCTTTGTTTTTCTCTATCCCTCTCCATTTCTCTTCTCCTTTCTCCCTTTTTTCCTCTCTTCCTTCTTTCCTTCCTTCCTTCCGTATTTCTTTATTTGTCTGAATTAAAACCTTGCAATGGCTTACAAACTGCAGCTACAATTTATACTGTCGCACCTCATTGCACACACACACACATTGAATCAGTGAAGGCACCAGGCCAAGTTTGAAATGGGACAGTTTTGAACGAGGCAGGAGGTTCTCTTGGGTGGAGCGTCTCTAAGGCTCCAGACTTCCTCACTTGTGTGTCTTTCCCCTTGCAGTGCACATCCAGACCAGAATGTATCATCCAAAGCAGAAGCTGTGCTGCCCGCTACCAAAGTATTGCTGCCCTCCATCCCAGCAATGCTGCCCCCCACCAAAGTATTGCTGCCCCGCACCCCAGCCATGCTGCCCACTACCAAAGTATTGCTGCCCCCCACTTCAGCAGTACTGTCCCCCTCTGCAGCAATGCTGCCCCCCAGCAAGGTACTGCTGCCCCTCACCAAAGCAGTTCTAAACTCCACCTCAGCACACCAAGCAGCCTTGCCCGCCTCCACCCAAGGGCAAGGAGCCCTCTGTCCCAAAGTGCCCACACCCTCAGCAGTGCCAGAAGTCCAAGCAGAAGTAAACCCCAGGCATGGGCCAGAGGCCAAGCTCCCTGCAGAACAGAGACCATGAAGCCCACTCCCCTGTCTCAGCCAGCCAGCTGTCAGCACCACTCACCCGCGGCTTCTGGAGGCAGCCACACTTGTGGAAAAGGCAGCAGCAGGATGGGAGCTTCCTGGATCAACATTTCTTATTAATTAGCAGCTGTAATTTCCATTTAGAAAAGGATCTGGTTGTAAACCGTCTAATCTTCTTTGCTGACTTGTATACTTTGCCCTGTTGGCTGCTTGGAAACTTAAGCAGCGTGCCCGACCACGTTTTCCTAGCAAACTTCGTCTCTGCTCCAGTTTTTCAAACAATTAAACACAATTCTGCTGGCATGAATGTGTCGGTTTGATTATTTCGTCATCTTACAGTTGTTAACTCCTGCAGATTTTGTATCCTGCTGCCTAAGCAAGAGCCCTAGGAGGGCTGGGCATGTGGGTGCAGGTAGAGGAGAAGGCATGGGGAGATGCACTTCTGAGCTGAAGGACATTTTCCATGGTCCTGCCAGGGTGAGGAGGAGAGATGGGCACTTCAGCTGCATGGAGACACATCCCCACATCCTTGGAAAATGAGAACAGCCTTTGGACATAGGGGAGATGATTCCCGTCTAGAAAACGGAGGTCCAGAAAGAGTAAGGGAAACGCAGCCAGGAGCTAAAGAGTAGAGTAGAGGCAAATAAATGGAAATTCAGACAATACTCCAAGGGTGTGTGGGTCAAAATGAATTGAGGACCGGGCCTGAAAAACTCTCCCACTGGTAAAAGAAAAGATGAGATTTTCTTCAGGCTAACAAAATGTGTTAGTAGGAGACAGTCTATGTAAAAATCATACATCCATCACACATATATATCCACTGTCAATATTTTTTGAAGTCATAGCACCCATTGATTCTCCAGCTTGGGGTTTCTCCTGGGCTATTTTTCTCTCACTGCCCTCTTACTTTCCATTCCCTAAATTCTTGGGGTATTAGGGTAACTGGAAAATTCAGGCCCACAGGTAAGCCAAACTTCTTCTTTCTATTACATCCACTACACCCATACCTTTCCACCGAATCCTTCTCTCACAAAAAGTCCCAAAATTGAGGTACTTGCATCTCTTATCCTATACCTGCCCCCCCGTTTCATGTTTGTGGGCTACAAGGGAATCACTGAAAATCCACAGAAGTACCCAAAGGAGCCAGAAAGGAACAAAGCATAAAGTAAAATTGTGAATTATCCCCAACATAGATCACAGAGCATGTAGAATTCAGAATAAGCTAAAGACAGATCTTTTAGCATTGCTTCCATGGTTGGCTGGTCTCTTCTTCCTCCACCATCTCTGATCATGCCCTTCAGCGAGGCTCCATCCATCTACCTGTTTATCCATCACCAATCCATCCATCCTAACCAGCCATGCCTCATTGCATCCTTGGTAAGTACCTCCTCTTCCCTTTCTTTAGAATGTGATGGTTGCTGCGGAAGCACAAACTCACACACAAGGCTCCAGGACTCTTGGTTTAATCCCTGTAAGAAAACCAAGCTCAGACCCTCAAGACAACAGAAAACAATTTGACCGGAAGACGTCTTATTCATGGATGACTTGGAAGGCACAAATACCTCATTCCTGACCTCAGAACTCAGAGGAGACAGAGAGAGAACACTGAAGGCTGTTGAGGGAGGAAGAAGAACTTGGCCATCTCTGTCGTCATGGCAACCACCACGGGGTTCCCAGAACATGTCTGTCCAGGAGGAACACCGGGAGCAGGGGGGTTCAGAATGGAAGGACAGTGGGATGTGTGTAAGTAAGC
Organism: Balaenoptera borealis; assembly: GCF_965194805.1. Lineage (NCBI taxonomy): Eukaryota > Metazoa > Chordata > Mammalia > Artiodactyla > Balaenopteridae > Balaenoptera > Balaenoptera borealis. Next base: position 84,041,997 of record NC_138860.1, on the reverse strand, counting down.
AGGAGTGTGTTCCAGGACTGCGTAGAGCAGCAGCCGATGCTGCGAGGGCCAGCTGTTCCCAGGAGGCCAGCCCTCCAACGTCTCAGCCCCGGTCCATGGTGGAGAGCGCACGTAGCCTCTGCAGCCACCTGCACCAGGTGAACACCACAGAAAGCTGGAGGGCGCCTCCAGTTTCCAGACCTATGTGTCGTAAATATTTCCCACAGAGCGTTGCATTCAACAGAACTCAAGGATGACACACAAAATGAATTGAAAAGCTGTAGACACCTTAAGTGAACTCCCTGAAAATGATGAGCACTTTGAGCCAATCCCCACCCTCTGATACCTGAGTCCACACAGTCTCCAAATAGCTCCTCTCTTGCCTCACATACATGACCTTGCCCCAGAACTCTCCTTTGGGTTCTTACTCTCTATTTCCTCACCTTCCCTCACTCAGCTGATAAAGACAAGGTTGAAATTGACACTCTGGGCTTCACTTAATTTTCTCCCCCACTAATGATCATACTGGGATATGTGCACATGTGCTTATGTGCAGACCATCTTGCGGAATTTTCTTTTATCCCCATCCTACTGGGTTGGGATGCCAGATGCACGCCTATGATGGACTGAATCCAATACTTCTCTAGGCCTCACTTTACTCATCTGTATAGTGGACAGAATAACACCTGCAACCTGGGTTTGACGGGGAGGGGTCTTCAATGAGACAAATAAATTAAATACTAAGTAGGATGTAACACATAGTAAATGTTGGATGAATGTTAGCTCTTGCTTTTATTATTATTCTCCACTTTCTGACAGAGCAGCCAGACCCTCCACACATTACCACCAACCTGACGACATGGACTCCACACCTTTAGTAAGAACAATGTGTGAGGGGCAGGGCACATCTTGGGGACAAGGACAAGGACCAATTGTGTAGAGCAAAGCATCTGAGGGGTGTTCACAGGCGGAAATGACATTTCGTGCAGGGCCTAATCACCCCATTGGGTGGTTGCCCTTTTCTTCCACAATCTTCCCCTTTGTAACACCTGCCCACGATGATTCCTGCTCCTGAGGCAGTCCTGGGCTACTCTGGCCCACAGTGACTTTTCCCTATCAATGGCCACAGCCATCCATGTCTTTTGGAGGCAGACCGTGCTCCTTGGAGGAGGCTCATAAGCTGAGGAGCATGGAAAGTGCACGGCGTGTGCCAAGGGATCACATACATACACACACATATATCTTTACATTCATATTTCCCTGTGTATTTCTGTGATTTGTGAGGAGTCTTATACGCTTATTTATCCTTAAAACAACCGTAGGAAATGTACAGAGAAGTTGAGTAACTTGCTCAAAGTCACAAAGCTGGTTAATTTTTGACACAGGACACTGAACCCAGGAAATCCTGATCTGGATTCTACCGTTTCTGCTGTGGCTGGATATTACTTTTTGTTCTCTTTACCCATATGTTTGCTCCTTCCTCTTTCCTTCTCTCTCCTCTCTCTCTCCCTCTCTGTCTCTCGCTCAGTCTCAGCTTTTTTACGTCTTTCTTTGTTTTCTTCTACTTCTCTCCCTTTCTCATCTCATTTCTACCTTTTTTCTCTCTTCCTTTTGCGTTCCTTCCATCCATACGTCTTTGTCTCAAAAACAAGCTTGTAATGGTTTAGAAAATGTAGATACAATTTTTACTGACACACTACATTGCATACACACACACCTTAAATCGGTTAAGCAACATGGCGGAGGGTGAAATGGGGCAGGTTTGAAGGAGGCAGAAGGTTCCCCAGGGTCGAAAGTTTCTAAGTCTCCAGACTTCCTCCCTTGTGTGTCTTTCCCCTTGCAGTGCACATCCAGACCAGAATGTATCATCAAAAGTAGAAGCTGTGCTTCCCCCCACCAAAGTCTTTCTTCCCCGCACCGTAGCCATGCTGCCCGCTACCAAAGTATTGCTGCCCCGCACCCCAGTAATCCTGCGCAATACCGAAGTATTGCTGCCCCGCACCTCAGCAATCCTGCCCACTACCAAAGTATTGCTGCCCCATACCTCAGCAATGCTGCCCACTACCAAAGTATTGCGGCCCCCCATCTCAGCAATGCTGCCCACTACCAAAGTATTGCTGCCTCGCACCTCAGCAATGCTGCCCACTACCAAAGTATTGCTGCCCCGCACCTCAGCAATCCTGCCCCCTACCAAAGTATTGCTGCCCCGCACCTCAGCAATCCTGCCCCCTACCAAAGTATTGCTGACCCGCACCTCAGCAATCCTGCCCACTACTAAAGTATTGTTGCCCCGCACCCCAGCAATCCTGCCCACTACCAAAGTTTTGCTGCCCCGCACGCCAGCAATCCTGCCCACTACCAAAGTATTGTTGTCCCGCACCTCAGCAATCCTGCCCACTACCAAAGGATTGCTGCCCCGCACCCCAGCAATCCTGCCCACTACCAAAGGATTGCTGCCCCGCATCGCAGCCATGCTGCCCACTACCAAAGCATTGCTGCCCCGCACCCCAGCAATCCTGCCCACTACCAAAGTATTGCTGCCCCGCACCCCAGCAATCCTGCCCACTACCGAAGTATTATTGTCCCGCACCTCAGCAGTACTGTCCACCTCCCCAGTACTTCCGCCCCCCACCAAAGCAGTGCTAGACCCCCCTCAGCACACCAAGCAGCCTTGCCAGCCTCCACCCAAGTGCAAGGTGCCCTGTGTCCCCAAGTGCCAACACAAGTTCCCACGTCAGCCACAATGCCAGATGTCCAAGCAGAAGTCATCCTTGGCCATGGGACCTAAGGCCGAGCTCCGTGGAGACCAGAGACCATGAAGCCCACTGCCCTCTCTCAGCCAGCCAGCTGTCAGCGCCCCTCACCCCCGGCTTCCGGAGGCAGCCGCACTTCGGGAAAAGCAGCACCAGGATGGCAGCTTCCTGGATTAAGATTTCGTATTAATTAGCAGCTGCAAGTTCCATCTCAGAAAAGGATCTGCTTCTAAAGCATCCAATATTCTTTGCTGCCTTGTATCGACTTCGCCCTGTCGGCTTCTTGGAAACTTAAGCAGCGTGGCCGGACATCATTTCCTAGCACCCTTCGTTTCTACTCCAATTTTCCCAACTATTAAACACAATTCCTTTGGCATGAATGTGTCTGTGGATTATTTCGTCATCTTGCAGTTGTTAATTCCTGCAGATTTTGTATCCTGCTCCTCAACCCAGAGCCCTTGGAGGTCTGGGCATGAGGGTTCAAGTAGAGGAGAAGGCATTGGGAGATGCACTCCGGACTGAGGGACATTCTCCATTGACCTGCCAGGGTGAGGAAAGAGATGGGCACTTCTCACTCATGTGGCTCATCCCCACATCCCTGGAAAATGAGAACAGCCCTTGGAGAAAGGGGGAAATGAGGCCCGTCTCGAAAATGGAGGCGCAGAAAGAGTAAGGGAAACCCAGCCAGGAGCTAAAGACTAGAGTAGAGGCAAATAAATGGAAATTCAGAGAACACTCCATGGCCGTGTGATCAAAATGAATTGAGGACCGGAACTGAAAAACTCTCCCAATGGTACAAGAAAAGACCAGAGTTTCTTCAAGCTAACCAAATGTGTAAGTAGGAGTCAGCCTATGTAAATGTCATACATCCAACGCACACACATTTCCACTGTCAATATTTTATTAAAGTCAGAGCCCCCGTTGTTTCTGCAGCTTAGGGTTCGCCTGGGCAATAGTTCTCCCACTGCCCTCTTACTTTCCATTCCCTAAATCCTTGGGGCATTAGGGTAACATGAAAATTCAGGCCCAAAGGTAAGCCAAACTGCTTCTTTCTATTACATCGACTACACACATCCTTTTCGACCAAATCCTTCTCTCACAACATAGTGCACAAAATGAAGTCTTTGCTTCTCTTTTCCTACACGTGCCTCCGGGCTACAAGGGAATCACTAAAAACCAACAGAAGTACCCCAAATGAGCCAGAACGGAACATCACATAAACTAAAAGTGTGAATTATCCCCAACATAGATAGCAGCCCCTGTAGAATTGAGAATTAGCTAAAGAGAGAAGTTTTAGCGTTGCTTACCTGTTTGGCTGGTCTCTTCCTCCATCATCTCTGTTCATGCCTTTCAGAAAGGCTCCCTCTATCTATCTATTTTTCCATCACCGATCCATCCATCCCAACCAGCAATGCATCATTGCATGCTTGGTGAGTACCTCCCCTCCCTTTGCTTAGAATGTGACGGGTGTTGTGGAAGCACAGACTCACACAGGGCTCCTGACATCTTGGTTCAATATCCATAAGAAGACCAAGCTGAGACCCTCAAGACAACAAAGAACAATTTGCCCACATGCCGTCTCATTCATGGATTACTGGGAAGCTACAGATACCTCATGCCTTTTGGCCAGAATTCAGAGGAATCAGAGAGAGAACACTTAGGGCTGTTGAAGGGAGGAAGGAGAACGTGGCCATCTGTGTCGTCATGGCACCCACCACGGGGCTCCCAGAACATGTCTGTCCAGGAGGAATACCGGGAGCAGGGGGCTTCAGAATGGAAGGACAGTGGGATGTGTGTAAGTAAGCAGGAGTGCGTTCCAGGACTGCGTAGAGCAGCAGCCAATGCTGCGAGTGCCAGCAGTTCCCAGGAGGCCAGCCCTCCAACGTCTCATCTCCGGTCCATGGTGGAGAGCGTACGTAGCCTCTGTAGCCACCTGCACCAGGTGAACAACCCAGAAAGCTGGAGGGTGCCTCCAGTTGCCTGACCTATGTGTCGTGATTATTTCCCACAGAATGTTGCATTCACCAGAACTACAAGGATGACACACCAAATATATTGAAAAGCTGAAGACACCTTAAGTGAAATCCCAGAAAATGATGAGCACTTTGAGCCAATCCCCACCCTCTGATACCTGAGTCCACACAGTCTCCAAATAGCCCCTCTCTTACCCCACATACATGACCTTCCCCAAGAACTCTCCTTTGGGTTCTTACTCTCTCTTTCCTCACCCTCCCTCACTCAGCAGTTTAATAGAAGTTGGAATTTTGCCTCCCTGGGCTTCAGTTAATTGTCTCCCCCAGTAATAATCATACTTAGGGTATGTGCACATGTGCCTATGTACGGACCATCATGTGCAATTTTCATTTATCCCCATCGTATTGGGTTTAGATCCAGATTCACCCCTATGATGCACTGAATCCCATACTTCCCTAGGCCTCGCTTTTCTCGTCTGTATAGTGTGCAGAAGAAATCCTGCCACCTGGGGTTGATGGGGAGCTGTCTTCAATGAGACGATGTAAATAAATATTAAGTAAGATGTAACACATAGTAAATGTTCAATGAATGTTAGCTCTTATTTTTTTTAGTATTCCCCACTTTCTGACAGAGCAGCAAGTTCCTCCACGTATTGCCACCAACCTGAGTACATGGGCTCCACACCTTTTTTAAGAAAAAGGTGTGAGGCGCTGGGCACATCTTCGGGACAAGGACAAGGTCCAGTTGTGTAGAGCAAAGCCTCTAAGTGCTGTTCAGAGGCGGAAGCGACATTTCGTCCAGGACATAATCACACCATTGTGTTGTTACCCTTGTTTCCATAAACTTCCGTGTTGTAACACCTGCCCACGATGGATCCTGCTCTTGAGGCATTCTTGGGCAGCTCTGGCCCACAGTGACTTTTCCCTATCAGTGTACACAGCCAGCCATGTCTTTTGGAGGAAGACTCTGCTCCCTGGGGGAGGCTCATAAGCTGAGGAAGAATGAAGAGGGCACGGCGTGTGACAAGCGCTCACACACACGGACACCACCCCATTGAAGCATGTCTTTCTCTTCCCTTGAGAGGTACAGCTGAGGTGCAGCAAAGCTCCTTACGTGCTCACAGTACCAACAACTTACACGTGCTGGAGGTGAGATTCGAACCCTAGTCCGTAGTCTTTGCAACGTGGCAAGTGCTCTGACCGTATTAGTGGCTGGAAGAAGCATAAAGCCTGGACCCCATCTTTCCAGAACTGACAACCCACTGATCCGTTGGGAAGACAAAGGCAGCACGTTCACACAGTCTCACACTCACACGTGTTTATACAGGGGTACATGCTCATAACAATGACACACACGGGGTTGTTATTCAGCGTCAATTCTGCAAGTGTGGAGACGTCCACTGACCACTGAGAAAAGAAGTTGGAGCAGCGTCCCAGAGGCCCCCGCTGGGACAGGCGTCGCCCTCCCAGCTTCTCCATGCTGTAGGACTGAGCTGACTGCCTGTCAGGGTGGGTGCAGGGACGCAGGCGGGCAGGGCACAGAGCCACCTGTTACAGAAGTTCTTTGAACATTTTAACGATGGAGTCAGCAACACCTGTGCATACCTCTTGACTCTCAGCCCTGTGCACACTCACTCTTGCACACTGAAGTTCATATTCCCACATAGATTCATTCATGAGCCCTCACATGAGGCCACCACACAACACACACTGACACACCATCACATGCTGTCAATCACCCTGAAATACGTCTTCACACACCCTCAAACACTCACACACACACAGGCACCAACGCACATGCTCACATTCTCATTCTTGCTCATGGGCATGGCCCCAGAACATACAGTCCAGACCCTTCGCCGGGCTTCTGCAACATTCCGGGTGATTATCTGCCCATTGACCTTGCGGATATTTGCAAGCACAAAGATCCCCAGATGAAGGGCATGATGCTGAGGCCTTCCAAAGAAGTGTGCCTTCCTCAGGGAAGACTATACTTACATCTTCCGAACAAAGAAATTTCCTAGAAGGTAGGATGGCGCAAGAAACAGAACACATACCCATCCTGGAGCCTGGCAGAGCTACGTTCAAAACCTCTCTTTCCTCCTTTTTACTTAAGTAACCTTAGCCAACATAAACTTTCTAAGATGTAACATGAGAATAGCTGAAACTTCAAGGCCTGAAGTAGAAACTCGAACAGAGACACTGACAGGCAGTGGAGGCCTGTCCTCCCTCATCCCGCAACCAGAAGCACCTTGGGAAAGTGAGGGCCTCTCTCACCGACACAGAGGCTGGGCACAGATCGTACCGGGCCCCAGAGGATCCCCAGATGACGATGGATTTCATCAGAGAGGATCTATCTCCAACCACCAGCAGTCCTTTTTCCGGAGCCCTGTCTGTTGATGCGGCCAGCCCCAGAGGGTCAGCTCGGCCTTCCCCTGCATATGTGTGCATGGGCCCTGGCCTACTGTTCCATCACAGATGCCTGGCACTGAAGATACAGTGGGCTTAGCTGGGCCCAGGTCTGCTGAGACCTCCTTGGTCCCATTGTCCCTATTACTTCAGTGTGTGTGTGTATGTGTGTGTGTGTGTGTGTGTGTGTGTATGTGTGTACTTGAGAGACAGCTTTGGTGAAAGAGAAAGAGTGATGTTAATGAAAGTCAGGGAACAGTACCATTCCCAATGCCCAGGATAGGTGTTTAGTTGTACCTGTGGCTTCTAGAGGACATTTTCCTTCGGTCCTCTGGCGGTAGAAGCAATACTATGTAATGCATGCTTGAGATAGCAGATTCCACACCCAAAAAAATCTGTTCAGGGTAGTGAGGGCTTAGGCCAGAAAAGATGGACAGGATGTAACACCGAAACTCATGGATCTTCAGATGTTCACATTTTCTCTAGTTACGCAGGCGTTGCTACTGCCACAACTGGGTTTGTGTTCTTCAGCGAATCCAAGCCAAACCATTGAAATGTATCTACAGAGTTGGCAGGAGTAGGCGGAGAAGAGGATGTGAAGAAGTTTAGGGACCAGGGAGGCTCTGGCCCTCCTTGCTGACCACCGTTCCCAGCACCTGGTGCATTGTGTGAGCTCACTAGGTCTTGATGAATTATTAGTTATCCCAGGTAACCTGCCCCACGTGGCCTTGCTTCTCTGCTATTAGGGACGTGAGCTGAAATCCCTCTCCAAGCCTATCAGGGTTGCTTCTGTCAGAGTGACAACAGCGGAAGGGGTTCTTCTCCTGGGAAGGCCTGGGATCCTCAGGGTTTCCCTCGGGGCCGAGCCCATGCATAGCCTACCCTTCCGGTGAGTCCCCGAGGAGACACCATTGATTTCCAAAGCTGTCTTCTCGTGCTGCAGTGTGAAATCCCAAGATCTAGGGATACTGTAGGCCTTTCAGCTGAGCTGTGGCTAAATTCCAGGTGTGAGAATGAAACGTGCCATCCTCAGCACTAGCTTGCCAATTTCCATTTCTGTCAGTCAAGGTCTTAGGACACTGGTAGCAAGTGCCACTACTTGCCTTCAAATGTGGGCAACGACCTACTCCCTACTTCTTAGAGTGTGCTTTGTCCCAGTTTTCCGAGACCAACTCCACGGAGCACCGAACCATCGTTGAGCCCTAATTCTCTGCCCAACAGTGTGCAGATACTTACACATGTTGTCCAAAGTAAGCCTTTCAGCTGACATGCAGAATGGGGTTATACTGTTTAGCAGATGAGGAAACTGAGGCTCAAAGATGTAAAGTGCCCAAAGTCACCCAGCTGCTGAAGACCAGAGCCCCAGTCGGAACACTAATTGGGGAATTATTTAAGATATGTTTCATCCTTTGACGGATGTTGTTTCAATCTTTTCATCCTAGTCCCTGCCCAGTGGCATCCCTCTTCGTTCTGGAATCTCTAAGTGGAAGGAGAAGGACGCATCAGGCCTGAAGCCCTGGGAGATCAGATTCCAGGAGCCAGACCGGGTGACTCGTCCAGCAGCTCATGACAGGTCAAAGTTTCTTAGCTCCCCAGCCTGTCCACCTTATGATAATCATTTCCCTGGGAAGCCTGCAGTCTGGGTGGCTTATGCACCTGTAAGAGAGATACGTACGGTCAACTGTAACCGCGCAGTTTCTGTGAATGAAGACTAAAGTTTGCTCACCAAGAGGCAGGACACAGAGCTGCATCCCCGATATTTTTGTATATTACAACAGGTGAAAAACCAAAGCGGCTTGCCCAGGTTTCTTTCCAGTTCAGGCTGAATGTGGCTCTGAGTCCAGGTTAAGTGAAGGTCCAAACTTTGCTGAGTTTACTGGGTCTCCCGAAGAGCCACTCACCGCACAGTAGTCATTTCTCTTACAACAAGCCTCGCTGTGTACGCTGATCGGCCCACACTTTCCCCCACCAACCAGAATATTCTGGAACATTACCCTCAGCCCTCCCACACGCAGCACTGTCCTGAATGCTTGCTTAGCAACATCCCAGATGTCAAGGTTCTAGGGCAAACGTCACGAGTGGGTTTGGAAACCCGAAGAAGCCAGGGCTCATAAAGTGATGGCGAAATGGGGCCAGGGCTCGAGTGAAGGCACTGTCATCCCCAAGTGCCATCAAAACGAGAAGCAGTTTGCCAGCCCAGGAGATGAGTAAAACCTGAAGTTTGAGGAAGGGCAGATGCATCCTATTGTGACTGGAGCCTAGCACGCGCCAATCGTAGGCCACCACATGGCTTCCAAGGGGATTTGAGACGTATAAAAGGTGTGCAGTCTCAGGGCATCCCCAAAGCCTCAGCATCTGCACGTTCCAGCCCCTGGTGAACTAAGGTAAGTTGGGCAAAGGAATGCCTCTCCTGGAAGCCTGGCTCTACCTGGTCCCAAAGTCTGCGGGCAGCTGAGGCTAGAGCAGTTGGTTGTTGGTCCCAAAGAGAGGCCCCGTGTGGGCATCTGTCTCCTCCGTACCATTTGGGACCCACCTCTGTTGGGCTGCAAGTCAACATCTGAAGTGTGTGGGGCGGGGGCTGAGATGGGGGTCCAGGGTGTGCGCAGAGTCCAGTGTAGAGGCTCCTGCTGGCGTGTGTGGTGACGCTGTTGTGCGTGACCAGGAGCTGAGCGGGGCTGGTTAGGAGAGGGGGGCACCAGCTCTGGGGCAGGGCTGCCCTGAAGGGCAAGGCCCATGCAGGGAGGCAGGAGAGCTCCTCAGGGAGCAGGGGGCAGAGGCCCAGGGAGCTCAGAGCAGCAAGGACAAGAGGAGGTGGTACAGTGGCCAGGTCCTGCTCTGGGAGTCGGGGACCATTGTTCCACCCCCGTGTGCTCAGTGCCTGGGGAACCATGACTTCCCTCTCTAAGATTTGCTTTCTCACCTAGAACTTAGAATCAATCTAAACGGTCCTTTTGTCTCTAGATGCCTTTTTTCTGTGAATTCTCTTAGAGAGTGGTTAAGATGCTGCTTATAAATTGGTAGAAATCTTATTAAAAAGTCGGAATTCTTACAAGAGTATGCAACATATTTTGGTTCTCCCTTGTGTGTGTGTATGTGTATGTGTGTGTTATGTGTGTGTATGTGTGCACGTGCACACACGCACACACACACACACAAATATCTTTATATTCCTATTTCCCTGTGTATTTACGTGTTTTTGTGTGGAGTTTATATGCTCATTTATCATTACAACAACCGTAGGAAATGTACAGAGAAGTTAAGTAACTTGCTCAAAGTCACAATGCTGGTCAAGTTTATTCTTTTTATTTAAAGGTTTCACATTATTTATTTATTTATTTATTTATTTATTTATGGCTGTGTTGGGTCTTCGTTTCTGTGTGAGGGCTTTCTCTAGTTGTGGCAAGCGGGGGCCACTCTTCATCGTGGTGCATGGGCCTCTTACTATCGCGGCCTCTCTTGTTGCGGAGCACAGGCTCCAGAAGCGCAGGCTCAGTAATTGTGGCTCACGGGCTTAGTTGCTCCGTGGCATGTGGGATCTTCCCAGATCAGGGCTCGAACCCGTGTCCCCTGCATTAGCAGGCAGATTCTCAACCACTGCGCCACCAGGGAAGCCCAACGCTGGTTAATTTTTGACACAGGTCTCTGAACCCAGGAAATCCTCATCTGGATTCCACCGCTTCTGCTGTGGCTGGATATTATTTTTGTTCTCTTTACCCATGTCTTTGCTCCTTCCTCTTTCCTTCTCTGTCCTCTCTCTCTCTCCCTGTCTGTTTCTCCCTCTGTCTCAGCTTTTTTTACACCTTTCTTTGTTTTCTTCTACTTCTCTCCCTTTCTCATCTCATTTCCCCCTTTTTTCTCTCCTCCTTCTTTCCTTCCTTCCTTCCATATTTCTTTGGCTCAAAAAATACCTTGCATTGCCTTAGAAAATGTAGATACAATTTATACTGACACACCTCATTGCACACACACACACCTTAAATTGGTGAAGCAAACAGGCCGAGGGTGAAACGGGGCAGGTTTGAAGGAGGCAGAAGGTTCTCCTGGGTCGAGAGTCTCTACGGCTCCAGACTTCCTCACTTGTGTGTCTTTCCCCTTGCAGTGCACATCCAGACCAGAATGTATCATCAAAAGCAGAAGCTGTGCTGCCCTGTACCAAAGCCTTGCTGCCCTCCATGCCAGCAATGCTGCCCCCCACCAAAGTATTGCTGCCCCGCACCCCAGCCATGCTGCCCACTCCCAAAGTATTGCTGCCCCGGACCTCAGCAATACTGTCTCCCTCCCCAGTGTTGCTGCCTCCCACCAAAGCAGTGCTAGACCCCCCTCAGCACACCAAGCAGCCTTGCCAGCCTCCACCCAAGTGCAAGGGGCACCGTGTCCCCCAGTTCCAACACAAGTGCCCACGTCCTCCGCAATGCCAGAAGTCCAAGCAGAAGTCATCCATGGCCATGGAACCTGAGGCCAAGCTCCGTGGAGACCAGAGATCATGAAGCCCACTGCCCTCTCTCAGCCAGCCAGCTGTCAGCGCCACTCACCCCCAGCTTCTGGAGGCAGCGACACTTCGGGAAAAGCAGCACCAGGGTGGCAGCTTCCTGGATCAAGATTTCATATTAATTAGCAGCTGCAAGTTCCATCTCAGAAAAGGATCTGCTTCTAAACCGTCCAATATTCTTTGCTGCCTTGTATCGACTTTGCCCTGTCGGCTTCTTGGAAACGTAAGCAGCGTGGCTGGACATCCTTTCCTAGCACCCTTCGTTTCTACTCCAGTTTTCCCTACTATTAAACACAATTCTTTGGCATGAATGTGTCTGTGGATTATTTCGTCATCTTGCAGTTGTTAATTTCTGCAGATTTTGTATCCTGCTCCTCAACCCAGAGCCCTTGGAGGTCTGGGCATGAGGGTTCAGGTAGAGGAGAAGGCATTGGGAGATGCACTTCGGAGCTGAGGGATATTCTCCATGGACCTGCCAGGGTGAGGAAAGAGATGGGCACTTCTCGCTCATGGGACTCATCCCCACATCCCTGCAAAATGAGAACAGCCCTTGGAGAAAGGGAGAGATGATGCCTGTCTAGAAAACGTAGGCACAGAAAGAGTAAGGGAAACCCAGCCAGGATCTAGAGAGTAGAGTAGAGGCAAATAAATGGAAATTCACACAACACTCCAAGGGAGTGTGGTCAAAATGAATTGAGGACCGGGCCTGAAAAGCTCTCCCAATGGTACAAGAAAAGACCAGAGTTTCTTCAAGCTAACCAAATGTGTAAGTAGGAGCCAGCCTATGTAAATGTCATACATCCAACGCACACACATTTCCACTGTCAATATTTTATTAAAGTCAGAGCCCCCGTTGTTTCTGCAGCTTAGGGTTCTCCTGGGCAATATTTCTCCCACTGCACTCTTACTTTCCATTCCCTAAATCCTTGGGGCATTAGGGTAACATGAAATTTCAGGCCCAAAGGTAAGCCAAACTGCTTCTTTCTATTACGTCCACTATACACATCCCTTTCGACCAAATCCTTCGCTTACAACTTAGTGCACAAAATGAGGTCTTTGCTTCTCTTTTCCTACACCTGCCTCCGGGCTACACGGGAATCACAGAAAACCCACAGAGGTACCCAAAAGTAGCCAGAATGGAACATCACATAAACTAAGAGTGTGAATTATCCCCAACATAGATCGCAGCCCCTGTAGAATTGAGATTTAGCTAAAGAGAGAAGTTTTAGTGTTGCTTACCTGCTTGTCTGGTCTCTTCCTCCATCATCTCTGTTCATGACTTTAGGCAAGCCTCCATCCGTCTATCTATTTATCCATCAACGATCCATCCATCCCAACCAGCAATGCGTCATTGCATGCATGGTGAGTACCTCCCCTCCCTTTGCTTAGAATGTGACGGGTGTTTTGGAAGCACAGACTCACACACAGGGCTCCCGACCTCTTGGTTTACTATCCATAAGAAGACCAAGCTGAGATGCTGAAGACCACAGAGAACAATTTGCCCAGATGCCGTCTAATTCATGGATTACCTGGAAGCTACAGATACCTCATTCCTTTCGGTCAGAATTCAGAGGAGACAGAGAGAGAACACTTAGGGCTGTTGAAGGGAGGAAGGAGAACGTGGCCATCTGTGTCGTCATGGCACCCAGCACGGGGCTCCCAGAACATGTCTGTCCACGAGGAATACCGGGAGCAGGGAGGTTCAGAATGGAAGGAGAGTGGGATGTGTGTAAGTAAGCAAGAGTGCGTTCCAGGACTGCGTAGAGCAGCAGCTGATGCTGCGAGGGCCAGCTGTTCCCAGGAGGCCAGCCTTCCAACGTCTCAGCCCCGGTCCATGGTGCAGAACGCACGTAGGCTCTGCAGCCACCTGCACCAGGTGAACACCACAGAAAGCTGGAGGGCACCTTCAGTTGACTGACCTATGTGTCGTAATTATTTCCCACAGAGTCTTGCATTCACCAGAACTCAAGGATGACACACCAAATGTATTGAAAGGCTGTAGACACCTTAAGTGAAATCCCTGAAAATGATGAGCACTTTGAGCCAATCCCCACCCTCTGATACCTGAGTCCACACAGTCTCCAAATAGCTCCTCTCTTGCCCCAAATACATGACCTTCCCCAAGAACTCTCCTTTGGGTTCTTATTCTCTCTTTCCTCACCCTCCCTCACTCAGCAGATTAATAGAAGGTTGAATTTTGCCTCCCTGGGCTTCAGTTCATTTTCTCCCCCACTAATAATCATCCTTAGGGTATGTGCACATGTGCTTATGTGCGGACCGTCATGCGCAATTTTCATTTATCCCCATCCTATTGGGTTTAGATCCAGATTCACCCCTATGATGCACTGAATCCCATACTTCCCTAGGTCTCGCTTTTCTCATCTGTATAGTGTGCAGAAGAAATCCTGCCACCTGGGGTTGATGGGGAGGTGTCTTCCATGAGACGATGTAAATAACTTTTAAGTAGGATGTAACCCAGAGTGAATGCTGAATGAATGTTAGCTCTTGCTTGTATTAGTATTCCCCACTTTCTGACAGAGCAGCAATACCCTCCACGTATTGCCACCAACCTGAGGACATGGGCTCCACACATTTACTAAGAAAAAGGTGTGAGGCGCTGGGCACATCTTCGGGACAAGGACAAGGTCTAGTTGTGTAGAGCAAAGCCTCTGAGTGTTTTTCAAAGGCGGAAGCGACATTTCGTCCAGGACATAATCACGCCATTGTGTTGTTACCCTCGTTTCCAGAAACTTTCGTGTTGTAACACCTGCCCACGATGGATCCTGCTCTTGAGGCATTCTTGGGCACCTCTGGCCCACAGTGACTTTTCCCTATCAGTGTACACAGCCAGCCATGTCTTTTGGAGGCAGACCGTGCTCCCTGGGGGAGGCTCATAAGCTGAGGAAGCATGGAGAGGGCACGGCGTGTGACATGCCCTCACACACACGGACACCGCCCCATTGAAGCATGTCTTTCTCTTCCCTTGAGAGGTACAGCTGAGGTGCAGCAAAGCTCCTTACGTGCTCACAGTACCAACAACTTACACGTGCTGGAGGTGAGATTCGAACCCTTGTTCGAAGTCTTTGCAACGTGGCAAGTATTCTGACCGTCTCAGTGGCTGGAAGAAGCATAAAGCCTGGACCCCGTCTTTCCAGAACTTACAACCCACTGATCCGTTGGGAAGGCAAAGGCAGCACGCTCACACAGTCTCACACTCACACGTGTTTATACAGGGGTACATGCTCATATCAATGACACACACGGGGTTGTTATTCAGCGTCAATTCTGCAAGTGTGGAGACTTCCACTGACCACTGAGAAAAGAAGTTGGAGCAGCGTCCCAGAGGCCCCCGCTGGGACAGTAGTCGGCCTCCCAGCTTCTCCATGCTGTAGGACTGAGCTGGCTGCCTGTCAAAGTGGGTGCAGGCACGCAGGCGGGCAGGGCACAGAGCCTAGGAGCCACCTGTTACAGAAGTTCTTTGAACATTTTAACGATGGAGTCAGCAACACCTGTGCATACCTCTCGACTCTCAGCCCTGTGCACACTCACTCTTGCACACTGAAGTTCATATTCCCACATAGATTCATTCATGAGCCTTCACATGAGGCCACCACACAACACACACTGACACACCATCACAGCTGTCATTCACCCTGAAATACGTCTTCACATACCCACACACACTCACACACACACAGGCACCAACGCACATGCTCACATTCTCATTCCTGCTCATGGGCATGGCCCCAGAACATACAGTCCAGACCCTTCGCCGGGCTTCTGCAACATTCCGGTGGATTATCCGCCCATTGACCTTGAGGATACTTGCAAGGACAAAGATCCCCAGATGAAGAGCATGATGCTGAGGCCTTCCAAGGAAGTGTGCCTTCCTCAGGGAAGAATATACTTACATCTTCCGAACAAAGAAATTTCCTAGAAGGTAGGATGGCGCAAGAAAGAGAACACATTCCCATCCTGGAGCCTGGCAGAGGTGGGGTCAAAACCTCTCTTTCCTACTTTTTACTTAAGAAACCTTAGCCAACATCAACTTTCTAAGCTGTAACATGAGAATAGCTGAAACTTCAAGGCCTGAAGTAGAAACTCGAACAGAGACACTGACAGGCAGTGGAGGCCTGTCCTCCCTCATCCCGCAAACACAAGCACCTTGGGAAAGTGAGGGCATCCCTCACCGACCCAGAGGCTGGGCACACATCGTGCCGTGCCTCAGAGGATGCCCAGATGGTGATGGAATTCAGCAGAGAGGCTCTATCTCCAACCAACGGCAGTCCTTTGTCCGGAGCCCCGTCTGTTGATGCGGTTGGCCCCAGAGGGTCAGCTCGGCCTTCCCCTGCATATGTGTGCATGGGCCCTGGCCTGCTGTTCCATCACAGATGCCTGGCACTGAAGATACAGTGGGCTTAGCTTGTGCCTAGGTCTGCTGAGACCTCCTTGGTCCCAATTGTCCCTTTTACTTCAGAGTGTGTATGTGTGTGTGTGTGTGTGTGTGTGTATGTTTGTATGTGTGTACCTGAGAGACAGAGCTTTGGTGAAAGAGTGATGTTAATGAAAGTCAGGGAAGAGTACAATTCCCAATGCCCAGGATAGGTGTTTAGTTGTACCTGTGGCTTCTAGAGGACATGTTCCTTCCGTCCTCTGGCGGTAGAAGCAATACTATGTAATGCATGCTTGAGATAGCAGATTCCACACCCCAAAAAATCTGTTCAGGGTAGTGAGAGCTTAGGCCAGAAAAGATGGACAGGATGTAACACCGAAACTCATGGATCTTCAGATGTTCACATTTTCTCTAGTTACGCAGGCGTTGTTCCTGCCACAACTGGGTTTGTGTTCTTCAGCGAATCCAAGACAAACCATTGAAAAGTATCTACAGAGTTGGAAGGAGTAGGCGGAAAAGAGGATGTGAAGAAGTTTAGGGACCAGGGAGGCTCTGGCCCTCCTTGCTGCCCACTGTTCCCAGCGGCTGGTGCATTGTGTGAGCTCACTAGGTCTTGGTGAATTATTAGTTATCCCAGGTAACCTGACCCACGTGGCCTTGCTTCTCTGCTATTAGGGACGTGAGCTGAAATCCCTCTCCAAGCCTATCAGGGTTGCTTCTGTCAGAGTGACAACAGCGGAAGGGGTTCTTCTCCCGGGAAGGCCTGGGATCCTCAGGGTTTCCCTCGGGGCCGAGCCCATGCATAGCCTACCCTTCCGGTGAGTCCCCGAGGAGACACCATTGATTTCCAAGGCTGTCTTCTCGTGCTGCAGTGTGAATTCCCAAGATCTAGGGATACTGTAGGCCTTTCAGCTGAGCTGTGGCTAAATTCCAGGTGTGAGAATGAAACGTGCCATCCTCAGCACTAGCTTGCCAATTTCCATTTCTGTCAGTCAAGGTCTTAGGACACTGGTAGCAAGTGCCACTACTTGCCTTCAAATGTGGGCAACGACCTACTCCCTACTTCTTAGAGTGTGCTTTGTCCCAGTTTTCCGAGACCAACTCCACGGAGCACCGAACCATCGTTGAGCCCTAATTCTCTGCCCAACAGTGTGCAGATACTTACACATGTTGTCCAAAGTAAGCCTTTCAGCTGACATGCAGAATGGGGTTATACTGTTTAGCAGATGAGGAAACTGAGGCTCAAAGATGTAAAGTGCCCAAAGTCACCCATCTGCTGAAGACCAGAGCCCCAGTCGCAACACTAATTGGGGAATTATTTAAGATATGTTTCATCCTTTGACGGATGTTGTTTCAACCTTTTCATCCTAGTCCCTGCCCAGTGGCATCCCTCTTTGTTCTGGAATCTCTAAGTGGAAGGGGAAGGACGCATCAGGCCTGAAGCCCTGGGAGATCAGATTCCAGGAGCCAGACTGGGTGACTCGTCCAGCAGCTCATGACAGGTCAAAGTTTCTTAGCTCCCCAGCCTCTCCACCTTATGATAATCATTTCCCTGGGAAGCCTGCAGTCTGGGTGACTTATACACCTGTAAGAGAGATACGTGCTGTCAACAGTAACCGCCCAGTTTCTGTGAATGAAGACTAACGATTTGCTCACCAAGAGGCAGGACAGAGAGCTGCAGCCCCCATTTTTTGTTTATATTACAACAATTGAAAAATCAAAGCGGCTTGCCCAGGTTTGTTTCCAGTTCAGGCTGAATGTGGCTCTGCATCTAGGTTAAGTCAAGGTCCCAACTTTGCTGAGCTTACAGGGTCTCCCAAAGGGCCACTCACCGCTCAGTAGTTGTTTCACTTACAACAAGCCTCGCTGCGTACGCTGCTCAGCCCACCCCTTCCATCACTAACTGGAATATCCTGGGCAATTACCCTCACCGCTCCCACACCCAGCAGTGTCCAGAATACTTGCTTAGCACCAGCCCAGATGTCAAGGTTCTAGGGCAAACGTCATGAGTGGGTTTGGAAACCCGGGGAAGCCAGGGCTCGTAAGTGATGGGGAAATGGGGCCAGGGCCCGAGTGAAGGCACTGTCATCCCCAAGCGCCATGAAACCGAGAAGGAGTTTGCCAGCCCAGGAGATGAGTAAAACCTTAAGTTTGAGGAAGGGCAGGTGCATCCTATTGTGACTGGGGCCAAGCATGCCCCAATCGTAGGCCACCTCATGGCTTCCAAGAGGAATATGGGATGTATAAAAGGTGTGCAGTCTCATAGCACCCCCAAAGCCTCAGCATCTCCACGTTCCAGCCCCTGGTGAACTAAGGTAAGTTGGGCAAAGGAATGCCTCTCCTGGAAGCCTGGCTCTACCTGGTCCCAAACTCTGCGGGCAGCTGGGGCTGGAGCAGTTGGTGGTTGGTCCCAAAGAAAGGCCTCGTGTGGGCATCTGTCTCCTCCGTACCATTTGGGACCCACCTCTGTTGGGCTGCAAGTCAACATCTGAAGTGTGTGGGGCGGCGGCTGAGATGGGGGTCCAGGGTGTGCGCAGAGTCCGGTGTTGAGGCTCCTGCTGGCGTGTGTGGTGTCGCTGTTGTGCGTGACCAGGAGCTGAGCGGGGCTGGTTAGGAGAGGGTGGCACCGGCTCTGGGACAGGGCTGCCATGAAGGGCAAGGGCCACGCAGGGAGGCAGGAGAGCTCCTCAGGGAGCAGGGCCCAGAGGCCCAGGGAGCTCAGAGCAGCAAGGACAAGAGGAGGTGGTACAGTGGCCAGGTCCTGCTCTGGGAGTCGGGGACCATTGTTCTACCCTCGTGTGCTCAGTGCCTGGGGAACCATGACTTCCTTCTCTAAGAGTTGCTTTCTCACCAGAATTTAGAGTCGATCTAAGCGGTCCTTTTGGCTCTAGATGCCTCTTTTCTATGAATTCTCTTAGAGAGGGGTTAAGATGCTCCTTTAAAATGGGTAGACATTAAATATTAAATTAAATTAAATTAAATTAAATTAAATTAAATTAAATTAAATTAAAATGGGTAAAATGGGTAGAAATTTTCACTGCAAAGTAAAGGAGCTGTTACATTGGAGGATTACTGGACTGAATGTCAATATTATGACATAGTATGAGTGTGTTTCGTGTTTGGTAATTGCAGTCATTGTTGCTTTTGTTGTGGTCATCCATTTACAATGCTTGGTATCAGTCTATTTATCTCTTGTAAAAATAAAAGAATAAAAAAAAAAACTAAGGACAAGGGAAAAAAAAAAAAGAATCTTAACGCTGAGAACAAAGTGATTTAGCTTAAGACCTATCAGAAATACTCAGGAATAAGGGCACATAGAAGCTAGACACACATTTGTTTGTGTATTAAGGTCTCGGCAGTCAAAATGCTTAGTTGCCAACAACATTGGGCTGTGAAAAATAAGTACTTGATGAATCTATAAGATGACAGGTTGTATCAGAGTTTATGTGCATTTTTCATCATTGCTTACATGGTTCATGGATAAGTGTATGAAAAACAATTTCTCTGGGTAGAAAATATTCAATCATGTAACAAGAAAGTGATAAGATTTTGTTGCTGTTGTCATTATAAAGAACCAATCAGAAAAAGTTGAGTGATAGGGAATGTCTTTTTGAGCATGAATCCTGCTGGGAAGTAGCCTCCCTCCTGGGGAAAACACCACTGGAATCTTCAGAAAGCCTCTCTGGCCACAGCAGTAGAGGGAGGGAAGATTTCCCTGAAGAATCTGTAGCAGGCAATTTCTCAATGCTTTTCTGAACGTAGTGATCACCTTCACATTCCAACATTGCTCAGAGTCACATGGTCCAAGAAAATAGTAATCAGAGTAATAAAGAGCTCTGGAGATCTTGTGAATCAATGATGTCTGAAAAGTAAGAAAGTGCTTGCGAGTGTATTTCTATCATTAATGTGTCGGAAATGATACAAGGCGTTGATTGGTTTAATGAGAATTAATGTGAATAAACTTGAAATATAGAACATGGCATTTTGAAGAGGCATGAAGAGTGATTAAGAGCAGACACTCAAAGAAGAAATGAATCTATAAAAAACCAGCACAATGACCCTAACCCAAGCTACAACTGGTCTATATGTTCATTAATTTCCTAGTATATAAAGCATGAAGTTAACATGGTTTTGATATGCTTTTCTTTAATGACTAATAATGTTGAGCATCTTTTCACAGGCTTATTAACCATCTGTATATTTTCTTTGTATAGCTATCATTCAGATCTTCTGTCCACTTTTTAATTATAGGGTTTTTTTTTTATAGTTGAGTTGTAAGAGTTCTTAAAATATTCTGATTACAATTTCCTTTGGGGATATTTGAATTGCAAATATATTCTCCCATCCTATAAAAAAAAATGGGTAGAAATTTATTTTAAAAGTCGAAATCTTTACAAGAGTACTCAACATGTTTTGGTTCTCCTGTGTGTTTGTTTGTGTTTGTGACCACGTGAGCACACATACACACATATATATTTACATTCATATTTACCTGTGTATTTACACATGTTTGTCTGGAGTTTTATATGCTCATTTGATCCTTACAACAACTTTAAGAGTACAGAGAAGTTAAGTAACTTCCTCAAAATCACACAGCTGGTTAATTTTTGAGACAGGACTCAGGTCCAAGAAAGTCATGTGCTAAATTCCACAGTATCTGCTGTGCTGTGATAGTACTTTTTGTTCTCATTACCCCTGTCCTTCCTTCTTACTCTTTCCTTCTCTCTCCTCTCACTCTGTGTCTCTCTGTCTCTCTCTCCCTTTTTACGTCTTTGTTTTTCTCTATCCCTCTCCATTTCTCTTCTCCTTTCTCCCTTTTTTCCTCTCTTCCTTCTTTCCTTCCTTCCTTCCGTATTTCTTTATTTGTCTGAATTAAAACCTTGCAATGGCTTACAAACTGCAGCTACAATTTATACTGTCGCACCTCATTGCACACACACACACATTGAATCAGTGAAGGCACCAGGCCAAGTTTGAAATGGGACAGTTTTGAACGAGGCAGGAGGTTCTCTTGGGTGGAGCGTCTCTAAGGCTCCAGACTTCCTCACTTGTGTGTCTTTCCCCTTGCAGTGCACATCCAGACCAGAATGTATCATCCAAAGCAGAAGCTGTGCTGCCCGCTACCAAAGTATTGCTGCCCTCCATCCCAGCAATGCTGCCCCCCACCAAAGTATTGCTGCCCCGCACCCCAGCCATGCTGCCCACTACCAAAGTATTGCTGCCCCCCACTTCAGCAGTACTGTCCCCCTCTGCAGCAATGCTGCCCCCCAGCAAGGTACTGCTGCCCCTCACCAAAGCAGTTCTAAACTCCACCTCAGCACACCAAGCAGCCTTGCCCGCCTCCACCCAAGGGCAAGGAGCCCTCTGTCCCAAAGTGCCCACACCCTCAGCAGTGCCAGAAGTCCAAGCAGAAGTAAACCCCAGGCATGGGCCAGAGGCCAAGCTCCCTGCAGAACAGAGACCATGAAGCCCACTCCCCTGTCTCAGCCAGCCAGCTGTCAGCACCACTCACCCGCGGCTTCTGGAGGCAGCCACACTTGTGGAAAAGGCAGCAGCAGGATGGGAGCTTCCTGGATCAACATTTCTTATTAATTAGCAGCTGTAATTTCCATTTAGAAAAGGATCTGGTTGTAAACCGTCTAATCTTCTTTGCTGACTTGTATACTTTGCCCTGTTGGCTGCTTGGAAACTTAAGCAGCGTGCCCGACCACGTTTTCCTAGCAAACTTCGTCTCTGCTCCAGTTTTTCAAACAATTAAACACAATTCTGCTGGCATGAATGTGTCGGTTTGATTATTTCGTCATCTTACAGTTGTTAACTCCTGCAGATTTTGTATCCTGCTGCCTAAGCAAGAGCCCTAGGAGGGCTGGGCATGTGGGTGCAGGTAGAGGAGAAGGCATGGGGAGATGCACTTCTGAGCTGAAGGACATTTTCCATGGTCCTGCCAGGGTGAGGAGGAGAGATGGGCACTTCAGCTGCATGGAGACACATCCCCACATCCTTGGAAAATGAGAACAGCCTTTGGACATAGGGGAGATGATTCCCGTCTAGAAAACGGAGGTCCAGAAAGAGTAAGGGAAACGCAGCCAGGAGCTAAAGAGTAGAGTAGAGGCAAATAAATGGAAATTCAGACAATACTCCAAGGGTGTGTGGGTCAAAATGAATTGAGGACCGGGCCTGAAAAACTCTCCCACTGGTAAAAGAAAAGATGAGATTTTCTTCAGGCTAACAAAATGTGTTAGTAGGAGACAGTCTATGTAAAAATCATACATCCATCACACATATATATCCACTGTCAATATTTTTTGAAGTCATAGCACCCATTGATTCTCCAGCTTGGGGTTTCTCCTGGGCTATTTTTCTCTCACTGCCCTCTTACTTTCCATTCCCTAAATTCTTGGGGTATTAGGGTAACTGGAAAATTCAGGCCCACAGGTAAGCCAAACTTCTTCTTTCTATTACATCCACTACACCCATACCTTTCCACCGAATCCTTCTCTCACAAAAAGTCCCAAAATTGAGGTACTTGCATCTCTTATCCTATACCTGCCCCCCCGTTTCATGTTTGTGGGCTACAAGGGAATCACTGAAAATCCACAGAAGTACCCAAAGGAGCCAGAAAGGAACAAAGCATAAAGTAAAATTGTGAATTATCCCCAACATAGATCACAGAGCATGTAGAATTCAGAATAAGCTAAAGACAGATCTTTTAGCATTGCTTCCATGGTTGGCTGGTCTCTTCTTCCTCCACCATCTCTGATCATGCCCTTCAGCGAGGCTCCATCCATCTACCTGTTTATCCATCACCAATCCATCCATCCTAACCAGCCATGCCTCATTGCATCCTTGGTAAGTACCTCCTCTTCCCTTTCTTTAGAATGTGATGGTTGCTGCGGAAGCACAAACTCACACACAAGGCTCCAGGACTCTTGGTTTAATCCCTGTAAGAAAACCAAGCTCAGACCCTCAAGACAACAGAAAACAATTTGACCGGAAGACGTCTTATTCATGGATGACTTGGAAGGCACAAATACCTCATTCCTGACCTCAGAACTCAGAGGAGACAGAGAGAGAACACTGAAGGCTGTTGAGGGAGGAAGAAGAACTTGGCCATCTCTGTCGTCATGGCAACCACCACGGGGTTCCCAGAACATGTCTGTCCAGGAGGAACACCGGGAGCAGGGGGGTTCAGAATGGAAGGACAGTGGGATGTGTGTAAGTAAGCAGGAGTGCGTTCCAGGACTACGTAGAGCAGCAGCCGATGCTGCGAGGGCCAGCTGTTCCCAGGAGGCCAGCCCTCCAACGTCTCAGCCCCGGTCCATGGTGGAGAGCGCACGTAGCCTCTGCAGCCACCTGCACCAGGTGAACACCACAGAAAGCTGGAGGGCGCCTCCAGTTTCCAGACCTATGTGTCGTAAATATTTCCCACAGAGCGTTGCATTCAACAGAACTCAAGGATGACACACAAAATGAATTGAAAAGCTGTAGACACCTTAAGTGAACTCCCTGAAAATGATGAGCACTTTGAGCCAATCCCCACCCTCTGATACCTGAGTCCACACAGTCTCCAAATAGCTCCTCTCTTGCCTCACATACATGACCTTGCCCCAGAACTCTCCTTTGGGTTCTTACTCTCTATTTCCTCACCTTCCCTCACTCAGCTGATAAAGACAAGGTTGAAATTGACACTCTGGGCTTCACTTAATTTTCTCCCCCACTAATGATCATACTGGGATATGTGCACATGTGCTTATGTGCAGACCATCTTGCGGAATTTTCTTTTATCCCCATCCTACTGGGTTGGGATGCCAGATGCACGCCTATGATGGACTGAATCCAATACTTCTCTAGGCCTCACTTTACTCATCTGTATAGTGGACAGAATAACACCTGCAACCTGGGTTTGACGGGGAGGGGTCTTCAATGAGACAAATAAATTAAATACTAAGTAGGATGTAACACATAGTAAATGTTGGATGAATGTTAGCTCTTGCTTTTATTATTATTCTCCACTTTCTGACAGAGCAGCCAGACCCTCCACACATTACCACCAACCTGACGACATGGACTCCACACCTTTAGTAAGAACAATGTGTGAGGGGCAGGGCACATCTTGGGGACAAGGACAAGGACCAATTGTGTAGAGCAAAGCATCTGAGGGGTGTTCACAGGCGGAAATGACATTTCGTGCAGGGCCTAATCACCCCATTGGGTGGTTGCCCTTTTCTTCCACAATCTTCCCCTTTGTAACACCTGCCCACGATGATTCCTGCTCCTGAGGCAGTCCTGGGCTACTCTGGCCCACAGTGACTTTTCCCTATCAATGGCCACAGCCATCCATGTCTTTTGGAGGCAGACCGTGCTCCTTGGAGGAGGCTCATAAGCTGAGGAGCATGGAAAGTGCACGGCGTGTGCCAAGGGATCACATACATACACACACATATATCTTTACATTCATATTTCCCTGTGTATTTCTGTGATTTGTGAGGAGTCTTATACGCTTATTTATCCTTAAAACAACCGTAGGAAATGTACAGAGAAGTTGAGTAACTTGCTCAAAGTCACAAAGCTGGTTAATTTTTGACACAGGACACTGAACCCAGGAAATCCTGATCTGGATTCTACCGTTTCTGCTGTGGCTGGATATTACTTTTTGTTCTCTTTACCCATATGTTTGCTCCTTCCTCTTTCCTTCTCTCTCCTCTCTCTCTCCCTCTCTGTCTCTCGCTCAGTCTCAGCTTTTTTACGTCTTTCTTTGTTTTCTTCTACTTCTCTCCCTTTCTCATCTCATTTCTACCTTTTTTCTCTCTTCCTTTTGCGTTCCTTCCATCCATACGTCTTTGTCTCAAAAACAAGCTTGTAATGGTTTAGAAAATGTAGATACAATTTTTACTGACACACTACATTGCATACACACACACCTTAAATCGGTTAAGCAACATGGCGGAGGGTGAAATGGGGCAGGTTTGAAGGAGGCAGAAGGTTCCCCAGGGTCGAAAGTTTCTAAGTCTCCAGACTTCCTCCCTTGTGTGTCTTTCCCCTTGCAGTGCACATCCAGACCAGAATGTATCATCAAAAGTAGAAGCTGTGCTTCCCCCCACCAAAGTCTTTCTTCCCCGCACCGTAGCCATGCTGCCCGCTACCAAAGTATTGCTGCCCCGCACCCCAGTAATCCTGCGCAATACCGAAGTATTGCTGCCCCGCACCTCAGCAATCCTGCCCACTACCAAAGTATTGCTGCCCCATACCTCAGCAATGCTGCCCACTACCAAAGTATTGCGGCCCCCCATCTCAGCAATGCTGCCCACTACCAAAGTATTGCTGCCTCGCACCTCAGCAATGCTGCCCACTACCAAAGTATTGCTGCCCCGCACCTCAGCAATCCTGCCCCCTACCAAAGTATTGCTGCCCCGCACCTCAGCAATCCTGCCCCCTACCAAAGTATTGCTGACCCGCACCTCAGCAATCCTGCCCACTACTAAAGTATTGTTGCCCCGCACCCCAGCAATCCTGCCCACTACCAAAGTTTTGCTGCCCCGCACGCCAGCAATCCTGCCCACTACCAAAGTATTGTTGTCCCGCACCTCAGCAATCCTGCCCACTACCAAAGGATTGCTGCCCCGCACCCCAGCAATCCTGCCCACTACCAAAGGATTGCTGCCCCGCATCGCAGCCATGCTGCCCACTACCAAAGCATTGCTGCCCCGCACCCCAGCAATCCTGCCCACTACCAAAGTATTGCTGCCCCGCACCCCAGCAATCCTGCCCACTACCGAAGTATTATTGTCCCGCACCTCAGCAGTACTGTCCACCTCCCCAGTACTTCCGCCCCCCACCAAAGCAGTGCTAGACCCCCCTCAGCACACCAAGCAGCCTTGCCAGCCTCCACCCAAGTGCAAGGTGCCCTGTGTCCCCAAGTGCCAACACAAGTTCCCACGTCAGCCACAATGCCAGATGTCCAAGCAGAAGTCATCC
The DNA here is from genome assembly GCF_965194805.1 of Balaenoptera borealis. Classification (NCBI taxonomy): domain Eukaryota; kingdom Metazoa; phylum Chordata; class Mammalia; order Artiodactyla; family Balaenopteridae; genus Balaenoptera; species Balaenoptera borealis. The sequence goes on along the minus strand of NC_138860.1, from coordinate 84,016,026 downwards.
TTGGCCATGGGACCTAAGGCCGAGCTCCGTGGAGACCAGAGACCATGAAGCCCACTGCCCTCTCTCAGCCAGCCAGCTGTCAGCGCCCCTCACCCCCGGCTTCCGGAGGCAGCCGCACTTCGGGAAAAGCAGCACCAGGATGGCAGCTTCCTGGATTAAGATTTCGTATTAATTAGCAGCTGCAAGTTCCATCTCAGAAAAGGATCTGCTTCTAAAGCATCCAATATTCTTTGCTGCCTTGTATCGACTTCGCCCTGTCGGCTTCTTGGAAACTTAAGCAGCGTGGCCGGACATCATTTCCTAGCACCCTTCGTTTCTACTCCAATTTTCCCAACTATTAAACACAATTCCTTTGGCATGAATGTGTCTGTGGATTATTTCGTCATCTTGCAGTTGTTAATTCCTGCAGATTTTGTATCCTGCTCCTCAACCCAGAGCCCTTGGAGGTCTGGGCATGAGGGTTCAAGTAGAGGAGAAGGCATTGGGAGATGCACTCCGGACTGAGGGACATTCTCCATTGACCTGCCAGGGTGAGGAAAGAGATGGGCACTTCTCACTCATGTGGCTCATCCCCACATCCCTGGAAAATGAGAACAGCCCTTGGAGAAAGGGGGAAATGAGGCCCGTCTCGAAAATGGAGGCGCAGAAAGAGTAAGGGAAACCCAGCCAGGAGCTAAAGACTAGAGTAGAGGCAAATAAATGGAAATTCAGAGAACACTCCATGGCCGTGTGATCAAAATGAATTGAGGACCGGAACTGAAAAACTCTCCCAATGGTACAAGAAAAGACCAGAGTTTCTTCAAGCTAACCAAATGTGTAAGTAGGAGTCAGCCTATGTAAATGTCATACATCCAACGCACACACATTTCCACTGTCAATATTTTATTAAAGTCAGAGCCCCCGTTGTTTCTGCAGCTTAGGGTTCGCCTGGGCAATAGTTCTCCCACTGCCCTCTTACTTTCCATTCCCTAAATCCTTGGGGCATTAGGGTAACATGAAAATTCAGGCCCAAAGGTAAGCCAAACTGCTTCTTTCTATTACATCGACTACACACATCCTTTTCGACCAAATCCTTCTCTCACAACATAGTGCACAAAATGAAGTCTTTGCTTCTCTTTTCCTACACGTGCCTCCGGGCTACAAGGGAATCACTAAAAACCAACAGAAGTACCCCAAATGAGCCAGAACGGAACATCACATAAACTAAAAGTGTGAATTATCCCCAACATAGATAGCAGCCCCTGTAGAATTGAGAATTAGCTAAAGAGAGAAGTTTTAGCGTTGCTTACCTGTTTGGCTGGTCTCTTCCTCCATCATCTCTGTTCATGCCTTTCAGAAAGGCTCCCTCTATCTATCTATTTTTCCATCACCGATCCATCCATCCCAACCAGCAATGCATCATTGCATGCTTGGTGAGTACCTCCCCTCCCTTTGCTTAGAATGTGACGGGTGTTGTGGAAGCACAGACTCACACAGGGCTCCTGACATCTTGGTTCAATATCCATAAGAAGACCAAGCTGAGACCCTCAAGACAACAAAGAACAATTTGCCCACATGCCGTCTCATTCATGGATTACTGGGAAGCTACAGATACCTCATGCCTTTTGGCCAGAATTCAGAGGAATCAGAGAGAGAACACTTAGGGCTGTTGAAGGGAGGAAGGAGAACGTGGCCATCTGTGTCGTCATGGCACCCACCACGGGGCTCCCAGAACATGTCTGTCCAGGAGGAATACCGGGAGCAGGGGGCTTCAGAATGGAAGGACAGTGGGATGTGTGTAAGTAAGCAGGAGTGCGTTCCAGGACTGCGTAGAGCAGCAGCCAATGCTGCGAGTGCCAGCAGTTCCCAGGAGGCCAGCCCTCCAACGTCTCATCTCCGGTCCATGGTGGAGAGCGTACGTAGCCTCTGTAGCCACCTGCACCAGGTGAACAACCCAGAAAGCTGGAGGGTGCCTCCAGTTGCCTGACCTATGTGTCGTGATTATTTCCCACAGAATGTTGCATTCACCAGAACTACAAGGATGACACACCAAATATATTGAAAAGCTGAAGACACCTTAAGTGAAATCCCAGAAAATGATGAGCACTTTGAGCCAATCCCCACCCTCTGATACCTGAGTCCACACAGTCTCCAAATAGCCCCTCTCTTACCCCACATACATGACCTTCCCCAAGAACTCTCCTTTGGGTTCTTACTCTCTCTTTCCTCACCCTCCCTCACTCAGCAGTTTAATAGAAGTTGGAATTTTGCCTCCCTGGGCTTCAGTTAATTGTCTCCCCCAGTAATAATCATACTTAGGGTATGTGCACATGTGCCTATGTACGGACCATCATGTGCAATTTTCATTTATCCCCATCGTATTGGGTTTAGATCCAGATTCACCCCTATGATGCACTGAATCCCATACTTCCCTAGGCCTCGCTTTTCTCGTCTGTATAGTGTGCAGAAGAAATCCTGCCACCTGGGGTTGATGGGGAGCTGTCTTCAATGAGACGATGTAAATAAATATTAAGTAAGATGTAACACATAGTAAATGTTCAATGAATGTTAGCTCTTATTTTTTTTAGTATTCCCCACTTTCTGACAGAGCAGCAAGTTCCTCCACGTATTGCCACCAACCTGAGTACATGGGCTCCACACCTTTTTTAAGAAAAAGGTGTGAGGCGCTGGGCACATCTTCGGGACAAGGACAAGGTCCAGTTGTGTAGAGCAAAGCCTCTAAGTGCTGTTCAGAGGCGGAAGCGACATTTCGTCCAGGACATAATCACACCATTGTGTTGTTACCCTTGTTTCCATAAACTTCCGTGTTGTAACACCTGCCCACGATGGATCCTGCTCTTGAGGCATTCTTGGGCAGCTCTGGCCCACAGTGACTTTTCCCTATCAGTGTACACAGCCAGCCATGTCTTTTGGAGGAAGACTCTGCTCCCTGGGGGAGGCTCATAAGCTGAGGAAGAATGAAGAGGGCACGGCGTGTGACAAGCGCTCACACACACGGACACCACCCCATTGAAGCATGTCTTTCTCTTCCCTTGAGAGGTACAGCTGAGGTGCAGCAAAGCTCCTTACGTGCTCACAGTACCAACAACTTACACGTGCTGGAGGTGAGATTCGAACCCTAGTCCGTAGTCTTTGCAACGTGGCAAGTGCTCTGACCGTATTAGTGGCTGGAAGAAGCATAAAGCCTGGACCCCATCTTTCCAGAACTGACAACCCACTGATCCGTTGGGAAGACAAAGGCAGCACGTTCACACAGTCTCACACTCACACGTGTTTATACAGGGGTACATGCTCATAACAATGACACACACGGGGTTGTTATTCAGCGTCAATTCTGCAAGTGTGGAGACGTCCACTGACCACTGAGAAAAGAAGTTGGAGCAGCGTCCCAGAGGCCCCCGCTGGGACAGGCGTCGCCCTCCCAGCTTCTCCATGCTGTAGGACTGAGCTGACTGCCTGTCAGGGTGGGTGCAGGGACGCAGGCGGGCAGGGCACAGAGCCACCTGTTACAGAAGTTCTTTGAACATTTTAACGATGGAGTCAGCAACACCTGTGCATACCTCTTGACTCTCAGCCCTGTGCACACTCACTCTTGCACACTGAAGTTCATATTCCCACATAGATTCATTCATGAGCCCTCACATGAGGCCACCACACAACACACACTGACACACCATCACATGCTGTCAATCACCCTGAAATACGTCTTCACACACCCTCAAACACTCACACACACACAGGCACCAACGCACATGCTCACATTCTCATTCTTGCTCATGGGCATGGCCCCAGAACATACAGTCCAGACCCTTCGCCGGGCTTCTGCAACATTCCGGGTGATTATCTGCCCATTGACCTTGCGGATATTTGCAAGCACAAAGATCCCCAGATGAAGGGCATGATGCTGAGGCCTTCCAAAGAAGTGTGCCTTCCTCAGGGAAGACTATACTTACATCTCCCGAACAAAGAAATTTCCTAGAAGGTAGGATGGCGCAAGAAACAGAACACATACCCATCCTGGAGCCTGGCAGAGCTACGTTCAAAACCTCTCTTTCCTCCTTTTTACTTAAGTAACCTTAGCCAACATAAACTTTCTAAGATGTAACATGAGAATAGCTGAAACTTCAAGGCCTGAAGTAGAAACTCGAACAGAGACACTGACAGGCAGTGGAGGCCTGTCCTCCCTCATCCCGCAACCAGAAGCACCTTGGGAAAGTGAGGGCCTCTCTCACCGACACAGAGGCTGGGCACAGATCGTACCGGGCCCCAGAGGATCCCCAGATGACGATGGATTTCATCAGAGAGGATCTATCTCCAACCACCAGCAGTCCTTTTTCCGGAGCCCTGTCTGTTGATGCGGCCAGCCCCAGAGGGTCAGCTCGGCCTTCCCCTGCATATGTGTGCATGGGCCCTGGCCTACTGTTCCATCACAGATGCCTGGCACTGAAGATACAGTGGGCTTAGCTGGGCCCAGGTCTGCTGAGACCTCCTTGGTCCCATTGTCCCTATTACTTCAGTGTGTGTGTGTATGTGTGTGTGTGTGTGTGTGTGTGTGTATGTGTGTACTTGAGAGACAGCTTTGGTGAAAGAGAAAGAGTGATGTTAATGAAAGTCAGGGAACAGTACCATTCCCAATGCCCAGGATAGGTGTTTAGTTGTACCTGTGGCTTCTAGAGGACATTTTCCTTCGGTCCTCTGGCGGTAGAAGCAATACTATGTAATGCATGCTTGAGATAGCAGATTCCACACCCAAAAAAATCTGTTCAGGGTAGTGAGGGCTTAGGCCAGAAAAGATGGACAGGATGTAACACCGAAACTCATGGATCTTCAGATGTTCACATTTTCTCTAGTTACGCAGGCGTTGCTACTGCCACAACTGGGTTTGTGTTCTTCAGCGAATCCAAGCCAAACCATTGAAATGTATCTACAGAGTTGGCAGGAGTAGGCGGAGAAGAGGATGTGAAGAAGTTTAGGGACCAGGGAGGCTCTGGCCCTCCTTGCTGACCACCGTTCCCAGCACCTGGTGCATTGTGTGAGCTCACTAGGTCTTGATGAATTATTAGTTATCCCAGGTAACCTGCCCCACGTGGCCTTGCTTCTCTGCTATTAGGGACGTGAGCTGAAATCCCTCTCCAAGCCTATCAGGGTTGCTTCTGTCAGAGTGACAACAGCGGAAGGGGTTCTTCTCCTGGGAAGGCCTGGGATCCTCAGGGTTTCCCTCGGGGCCGAGCCCATGCATAGCCTACCCTTCCGGTGAGTCCCCGAGGAGACACCATTGATTTCCAAAGCTGTCTTCTCGTGCTGCAGTGTGAAATCCCAAGATCTAGGGATACTGTAGGCCTTTCAGCTGAGCTGTGGCTAAATTCCAGGTGTGAGAATGAAACGTGCCATCCTCAGCACTAGCTTGCCAATTTCCATTTCTGTCAGTCAAGGTCTTAGGACACTGGTAGCAAGTGCCACTACTTGCCTTCAAATGTGGGCAACGACCTACTCCCTACTTCTTAGAGTGTGCTTTGTCCCAGTTTTCCGAGACCAACTCCACGGAGCACCGAACCATCGTTGAGCCCTAATTCTCTGCCCAACAGTGTGCAGATACTTACACATGTTGTCCAAAGTAAGCCTTTCAGCTGACATGCAGAATGGGGTTATACTGTTTAGCAGATGAGGAAACTGAGGCTCAAAGATGTAAAGTGCCCAAAGTCACCCAGCTGCTGAAGACCAGAGCCCCAGTCGGAACACTAATTGGGGAATTATTTAAGATATGTTTCATCCTTTGACGGATGTTGTTTCAATCTTTTCATCCTAGTCCCTGCCCAGTGGCATCCCTCTTCGTTCTGGAATCTCTAAGTGGAAGGAGAAGGACGCATCAGGCCTGAAGCCCTGGGAGATCAGATTCCAGGAGCCAGACCGGGTGACTCGTCCAGCAGCTCATGACAGGTCAAAGTTTCTTAGCTCCCCAGCCTGTCCACCTTATGATAATCATTTCCCTGGGAAGCCTGCAGTCTGGGTGGCTTATGCACCTGTAAGAGAGATACGTACGGTCAACTGTAACCGCGCAGTTTCTGTGAATGAAGACTAAAGTTTGCTCACCAAGAGGCAGGACACAGAGCTGCATCCCCGATATTTTTGTATATTACAACAGGTGAAAAACCAAAGCGGCTTGCCCAGGTTTCTTTCCAGTTCAGGCTGAATGTGGCTCTGAGTCCAGGTTAAGTGAAGGTCCAAACTTTGCTGAGTTTACTGGGTCTCCCGAAGAGCCACTCACCGCACAGTAGTCATTTCTCTTACAACAAGCCTCGCTGTGTACGCTGATCGGCCCACACTTTCCCCCACCAACCAGAATATTCTGGAACATTACCCTCAGCCCTCCCACACGCAGCACTGTCCTGAATGCTTGCTTAGCAACATCCCAGATGTCAAGGTTCTAGGGCAAACGTCACGAGTGGGTTTGGAAACCCGAAGAAGCCAGGGCTCATAAAGTGATGGCGAAATGGGGCCAGGGCTCGAGTGAAGGCACTGTCATCCCCAAGTGCCATCAAAACAAGAAGCAGTTTGCCAGCCCAGGAGATGAGTAAAACCTGAAGTTTGAGGAAGGGCAGATGCATCCTATTGTGACTGGAGCCTAGCACGCGCCAATCGTAGGCCACCACATGGCTTCCAAGGGGATTTGAGACGTATAAAAGGTGTGCAGTCTCAGGGCATCCCCAAAGCCTCAGCATCTGCACGTTCCAGCCCCTGGTGAACTAAGGTAAGTTGGGCAAAGGAATGCCTCTCCTGGAAGCCTGGCTCTACCTGGTCCCAAAGTCTGCGGGCAGCTGAGGCTAGAGCAGTTGGTTGTTGGTCCCAAAGAGAGGCCCCGTGTGGGCATCTGTCTCCTCCGTACCATTTGGGACCCACCTCTGTTGGGCTGCAAGTCAACATCTGAAGTGTGTGGGGCGGGGGCTGAGATGGGGGTCCAGGGTGTGCGCAGAGTCCAGTGTTGAGGCTCCTGCTGGCGTGTGTGGTGACGCTGTTGTGCGTGACCAGGAGCTGAGCGGGGCTGGTTAGGAGAGGGGGGCACCAGCTCTGGGGCAGGGCTGCCCTGAAGGGCAAGGCCCATGCAGGGAGGCAGGAGAGCTCCTCAGGGAGCAGGGGGCAGAGGCCCAGGGAGCTCAGAGCAGCAAGGACAAGAGGAGGTGGTACAGTGGCCAGGTCCTGCTCTGGGAGTCGGGGACCATTGTTCCACCCCCGTGTGCTCAGTGCCTGGGGAACCATGACTTCCCTCTCTAAGATTTGCTTTCTCACCTAGAACTTAGAATCAATCTAAACGGTCCTTTTGTCTCTAGATGCCTTTTTTCTGTGAATTCTCTTAGAGAGTGGTTAAGATGCTGCTTATAAATTGGTAGAAATCTTATTAAAAAGTCGGAATTCTTACAAGAGTATGCAACATATTTTGGTTCTCCCTTGTGTGTGTGTATGTGTATGTGTGTGTTATGTGTGTGTATGTGTGCACGTGCACACACGCACACACACACACACAAATATCTTTATATTCCTATTTCCCTGTGTATTTACGTGTTTTTGTGTGGAGTTTATATGCTCATTTATCATTACAACAACCGTAGGAAATGTACAGAGAAGTTAAGTAACTTGCTCAAAGTCACAATGCTGGTCAAGTTTATTCTTTTTATTTAAAGGTTTCACATTATTTATTTATTTATTTATTTATTTATTTATGGCTGTGTTGGGTCTTCGTTTCTGTGTGAGGGCTTTCTCTAGTTGTGGCAAGCGGGGGCCACTCTTCATCGTGGTGCATGGGCCTCTTACTATCGCGGCCTCTCTTGTTGCGGAGCACAGGCTCCAGAAGCGCAGGCTCAGTAATTGTGGCTCACGGGCTTAGTTGCTCCGTGGCATGTGGGATCTTCCCAGATCAGGGCTCGAACCCGTGTCCCCTGCATTAGCAGGCAGATTCTCAACCACTGCGCCACCAGGGAAGCCCAACGCTGGTTAATTTTTGACACAGGTCTCTGAACCCAGGAAATCCTCATCTGGATTCCACCGCTTCTGCTGTGGCTGGATATTATTTTTGTTCTCTTTACCCATGTCTTTGCTCCTTCCTCTTTCCTTCTCTGTCCTCTCTCTCTCTCCCTGTCTGTTTCTCCCTCTGTCTCAGCTTTTTTTACACCTTTCTTTGTTTTCTTCTACTTCTCTCCCTTTCTCATCTCATTTCCCCCTTTTTTCTCTCCTCCTTCTTTCCTTCCTTCCTTCCATATTTCTTTGGCTCAAAAAATACCTTGCATTGCCTTAGAAAATGTAGATACAATTTATACTGACACACCTCATTGCACACACACACACCTTAAATTGGTGAAGCAAACAGGCCGAGGGTGAAACGGGGCAGGTTTGAAGGAGGCAGAAGGTTCTCCTGGGTCGAGAGTCTCTACGGCTCCAGACTTCCTCACTTGTGTGTCTTTCCCCTTGCAGTGCACATCCAGACCAGAATGTATCATCAAAAGCAGAAGCTGTGCTGCCCTGTACCAAAGCCTTGCTGCCCTCCATGCCAGCAATGCTGCCCCCCACCAAAGTATTGCTGCCCCGCACCCCAGCCATGCTGCCCACTCCCAAAGTATTGCTGCCCCGGACCTCAGCAATACTGTCTCCCTCCCCAGTGTTGCTGCCTCCCACCAAAGCAGTGCTAGACCCCCCTCAGCACACCAAGCAGCCTTGCCAGCCTCCACCCAAGTGCAAGGGGCACCGTGTCCCCCAGTTCCAACACAAGTGCCCACGTCCTCCGCAATGCCAGAAGTCCAAGCAGAAGTCATCCATGGCCATGGAACCTGAGGCCAAGCTCCGTGGAGACCAGAGATCATGAAGCCCACTGCCCTCTCTCAGCCAGCCAGCTGTCAGCGCCACTCACCCCCAGCTTCTGGAGGCAGCGACACTTCGGGAAAAGCAGCACCAGGGTGGCAGCTTCCTGGATCAAGATTTCATATTAATTAGCAGCTGCAAGTTCCATCTCAGAAAAGGATCTGCTTCTAAACCGTCCAATATTCTTTGCTGCCTTGTATCGACTTTGCCCTGTCGGCTTCTTGGAAACGTAAGCAGCGTGGCTGGACATCCTTTCCTAGCACCCTTCGTTTCTACTCCAGTTTTCCCTACTATTAAACACAATTCTTTGGCATGAATGTGTCTGTGGATTATTTCGTCATCTTGCAGTTGTTAATTTCTGCAGATTTTGTATCCTGCTCCTCAACCCAGAGCCCTTGGAGGTCTGGGCATGAGGGTTCAGGTAGAGGAGAAGGCATTGGGAGATGCACTTCGGAGCTGAGGGATATTCTCCATGGACCTGCCAGGGTGAGGAAAGAGATGGGCACTTCTCGCTCATGGGACTCATCCCCACATCCCTGCAAAATGAGAACAGCCCTTGGAGAAAGGGAGAGATGATGCCTGTCTAGAAAACGTAGGCACAGAAAGAGTAAGGGAAACCCAGCCAGGATCTAGAGAGTAGAGTAGAGGCAAATAAATGGAAATTCACACAACACTCCAAGGGAGTGTGGTCAAAATGAATTGAGGACCGGGCCTGAAAAGCTCTCCCAATGGTACAAGAAAAGACCAGAGTTTCTTCAAGCTAACCAAATGTGTAAGTAGGAGCCAGCCTATGTAAATGTCATACATCCAACGCACACACATTTCCACTGTCAATATTTTATTAAAGTCAGAGCCCCCGTTGTTTCTGCAGCTTAGGGTTCTCCTGGGCAATATTTCTCCCACTGCACTCTTACTTTCCATTCCCTAAATCCTTGGGGCATTAGGGTAACATGAAATTTCAGGCCCAAAGGTAAGCCAAACTGCTTCTTTCTATTACGTCCACTATACACATCCCTTTCGACCAAATCCTTCGCTTACAACTTAGTGCACAAAATGAGGTCTTTGCTTCTCTTTTCCTACACCTGCCTCCGGGCTACACGGGAATCACAGAAAACCCACAGAGGTACCCAAAAGTAGCCAGAATGGAACATCACATAAACTAAGAGTGTGAATTATCCCCAACATAGATCGCAGCCCCTGTAGAATTGAGATTTAGCTAAAGAGAGAAGTTTTAGTGTTGCTTACCTGCTTGTCTGGTCTCTTCCTCCATCATCTCTGTTCATGACTTTAGGCAAGCCTCCATCCGTCTATCTATTTATCCATCAACGATCCATCCATCCCAACCAGCAATGCGTCATTGCATGCTTGGTGAGTACCTCCCCTCCCTTTGCTTAGAATGTGACGGGTGTTTTGGAAGCACAGACTCACACACAGGGCTCCCGACCTCTTGGTTTACTATCCATAAGAAGACCAAGCTGAGATGCTGAAGACCACAGAGAACAATTTGCCCAGATGCCGTCTAATTCATGGATTACCTGGAAGCTACAGATACCTCATTCCTTTCGGTCAGAATTCAGAGGAGACAGAGAGAGAACACTTAGGGCTGTTGAAGGGAGGAAGGAGAACGTGGCCATCTGTGTCGTCATGGCACCCAGCACGGGGCTCCCAGAACATGTCTGTCCACGAGGAATACCGGGAGCAGGGAGGTTCAGAATGGAAGGAGAGTGGGATGTGTGTAAGTAAGCAAGAGTGCGTTCCAGGACTGCGTAGAGCAGCAGCTGATGCTGCGAGGGCCAGCTGTTCCCAGGAGGCCAGCCTTCCAACGTCTCAGCCCCGGTCCATGGTGCAGAACGCACGTAGGCTCTGCAGCCACCTGCACCAGGTGAACACCACAGAAAGCTGGAGGGCACCTTCAGTTGACTGACCTATGTGTCGTAATTATTTCCCACAGAGTCTTGCATTCACCAGAACTCAAGGATGACACACCAAATGTATTGAAAGGCTGTAGACACCTTAAGTGAAATCCCTGAAAATGATGAGCACTTTGAGCCAATCCCCACCCTCTGATACCTGAGTCCACACAGTCTCCAAATAGCTCCTCTCTTGCCCCAAATACATGACCTTCCCCAAGAACTCTCCTTTGGGTTCTTATTCTCTCTTTCCTCACCCTCCCTCACTCAGCAGATTAATAGAAGGTTGAATTTTGCCTCCCTGGGCTTCAGTTCATTTTCTCCCCCACTAATAATCATCCTTAGGGTATGTGCACATGTGCTTATGTGCGGACCGTCATGCGCAATTTTCATTTATCCCCATCCTATTGGGTTTAGATCCAGATTCACCCCTATGATGCACTGAATCCCATACTTCCCTAGGTCTCGCTTTTCTCATCTGTATAGTGTGCAGAAGAAATCCTGCCACCTGGGGTTGATGGGGAGGTGTCTTCCATGAGACGATGTAAATAACTTTTAAGTAGGATGTAACCCAGAGTGAATGCTGAATGAATGTTAGCTCTTGCTTGTATTAGTATTCCCCACTTTCTGACAGAGCAGCAATACCCTCCACGTATTGCCACCAACCTGAGGACATGGGCTCCACACATTTACTAAGAAAAAGGTGTGAGGCGCTGGGCACATCTTCGGGACAAGGACAAGGTCTAGTTGTGTAGAGCAAAGCCTCTGAGTGTTTTTCAAAGGCGGAAGCGACATTTCGTCCAGGACATAATCACGCCATTGTGTTGTTACCCTCGTTTCCAGAAACTTTCGTGTTGTAACACCTGCCCACGATGGATCCTGCTCTTGAGGCATTCTTGGGCACCTCTGGCCCACAGTGACTTTTCCCTATCAGTGTACACAGCCAGCCATGTCTTTTGGAGGCAGACCGTGCTCCCTGGGGGAGGCTCATAAGCTGAGGAAGCATGGAGAGGGCACGGCGTGTGACATGCCCTCACACACACGGACACCGCCCCATTGAAGCATGTCTTTCTCTTCCCTTGAGAGGTACAGCTGAGGTGCAGCAAAGCTCCTTACGTGCTCACAGTACCAACAACTTACACGTGCTGGAGGTGAGATTCGAACCCTTGTTCGAAGTCTTTGCAACGTGGCAAGTATTCTGACCGTCTCAGTGGCTGGAAGAAGCATAAAGCCTGGACCCCGTCTTTCCAGAACTTACAACCCACTGATCCGTTGGGAAGGCAAAGGCAGCACGCTCACACAGTCTCACACTCACACGTGTTTATACAGGGGTACATGCTCATATCAATGACACACACGGGGTTGTTATTCAGCGTCAATTCTGCAAGTGTGGAGACTTCCACTGACCACTGAGAAAAGAAGTTGGAGCAGCGTCCCAGAGGCCCCCGCTGGGACAGTAGTCGGCCTCCCAGCTTCTCCATGCTGTAGGACTGAGCTGGCTGCCTGTCAAAGTGGGTGCAGGCACGCAGGCGGGCAGGGCACAGAGCCTAGGAGCCACCTGTTACAGAAGTTCTTTGAACATTTTAACGATGGAGTCAGCAACACCTGTGCATACCTCTCGACTCTCAGCCCTGTGCACACTCACTCTTGCACACTGAAGTTCATATTCCCACATAGATTCATTCATGAGCCTTCACATGAGGCCACCACACAACACACACTGACACACCATCACAGCTGTCATTCACCCTGAAATACGTCTTCACATACCCACACACACTCACACACACACAGGCACCAACGCACATGCTCACATTCTCATTCCTGCTCATGGGCATGGCCCCAGAACATACAGTCCAGACCCTTCGCCGGGCTTCTGCAACATTCCGGTGGATTATCCGCCCATTGACCTTGAGGATACTTGCAAGGACAAAGATCCCCAGATGAAGAGCATGATGCTGAGGCCTTCCAAGGAAGTGTGCCTTCCTCAGGGAAGAATATACTTACATCTTCCGAACAAAGAAATTTCCTAGAAGGTAGGATGGCGCAAGAAACAGAACACATACCCATCCTGGAGCCTGGCAGAGGTGGGGTCAAAACCCCTCTTTCCTACATTTACTTAAGAAACCTTTGCCAACATAAACTTTCTAAGCTGTAACATGAGAATAGCTGAAACTTCAAGGCCTGAAGTAGAAAGTCGAACAGAGACACTGACAGGCAGTGGAGGCCTGTCCTCCCTCATCCCGCAACCAGAAGCACCTTGGGAAAGTGAGGGCCTCTCTCACCGACACAGAGGCTGGGCACAGATCGTACCGGGCCCCAGAGGATCCCCAGATGACGATGGATTTCATCAGAGAGGATCTATCTCCAACCACCAGCAGTCCTTTTTCCGGAGCCCTGTCTGTTGATGCGGCCAGCCCCAGAGGGTCAGCTCGGCCTTCCCCTGCATATGTGTGCATGGGCCCTGGCCTACTGTTCCATCACAGATGCCTGGCACTGAAGATACAGTGGGCTTAGCTGGGCCCAGGTCTGCTGAGACCTCCTTGGTCCCATTGTCCCTATTACTTCAGTGTGTGTGTGTATGTGTGTGTGTGTGTGTGTGTGTGTGTATGTGTGTACTTGAGAGACAGCTTTGGTGAAAGAGAAAGAGTGATGTTAATGAAAGTCAGGGAACAGTACCATTCCCAATGCCCAGGATAGGTGTTTAGTTGTACCTGTGGCTTCTAGAGGACATTTTCCTTCGGTCCTCTGGCGGTAGAAGCAATACTATGTAATGCATGCTTGAGATAGCAGATTCCACACCCAAAAAAATCTGTTCAGGGTAGTGAGGGCTTAGGCCAGAAAAGATGGACAGGATGTAACACCGAAACTCATGGATCTTCAGATGTTCACATTTTCTCTAGTTACGCAGGCGTTGCTACTGCCACAACTGGGTTTGTGTTCTTCAGCGAATCCAAGCCAAACCATTGAAATGTATCTACAGAGTTGGCAGGAGTAGGCGGAGAAGAGGATGTGAAGAAGTTTAGGGACCAGGGAGGCTCTGGCCCTCCTTGCTGACCACCGTTCCCAGCACCTGGTGCATTGTGTGAGCTCACTAGGTCTTGATGAATTATTAGTTATCCCAGGTAACCTGCCCCACGTGGCCTTGCTTCTCTGCTATTAGGGACGTGAGCTGAAATCCCTCTCCAAGCCTATCAGGGTTGCTTCTGTCAGAGTGACAACAGCGGAAGGGGTTCTTCTCCTGGGAAGGCCTGGGATCCTCAGGGTTTCCCTCGGGGCCGAGCCCATGCATAGCCTACCCTTCCGGTGAGTCCCCGAGGAGACACCATTGATTTCCAAAGCTGTCTTCTCGTGCTGCAGTGTGAAATCCCAAGATCTAGGGATACTGTAGGCCTTTCAGCTGAGCTGTGGCTAAATTCCAGGTGTGAGAATGAAACGTGCCATCCTCAGCACTAGCTTGCCAATTTCCATTTCTGTCAGTCAAGGTCTTAGGACACTGGTAGCAAGTGCCACTACTTGCCTTCAAATGTGGGCAACGACCTACTCCCTACTTCTTAGAGTGTGCTTTGTCCCAGTTTTCCGAGACCAACTCCACGGAGCACCGAACCATCGTTGAGCCCTAATTCTCTGCCCAACAGTGTGCAGATACTTACACATGTTGTCCAAAGTAAGCCTTTCAGCTGACATGCAGAATGGGGTTATACTGTTTAGCAGATGAGGAAACTGAGGCTCAAAGATGTAAAGTGCCCAAAGTCACCCAGCTGCTGAAGACCAGAGCCCCAGTCGGAACACTAATTGGGGAATTATTTAAGATATGTTTCATCCTTTGACGGATGTTGTTTCAATCTTTTCATCCTAGTCCCTGCCCAGTGGCATCCCTCTTCGTTCTGGAATCTCTAAGTGGAAGGAGAAGGACGCATCAGGCCTGAAGCCCTGGGAGATCAGATTCCAGGAGCCAGACCGGGTGACTCGTCCAGCAGCTCATGACAGGTCAAAGTTTCTTAGCTCCCCAGCCTGTCCACCTTATGATAATCATTTCCCTGGGAAGCCTGCAGTCTGGGTGGCTTATGCACCTGTAAGAGAGATACGTACGGTCAACTGTAACCGCGCAGTTTCTGTGAATGAAGACTAAAGTTTGCTCACCAAGAGGCAGGACACAGAGCTGCATCCCCGATATTTTTGTATATTACAACAGGTGAAAAACCAAAGCGGCTTGCCCAGGTTTCTTTCCAGTTCAGGCTGAATGTGGCTCTGAGTCCAGGTTAAGTGAAGGTCCAAACTTTGCTGAGTTTACTGGGTCTCCCGAAGAGCCACTCACCGCACAGTAGTCATTTCTCTTACAACAAGCCTCGCTGTGTACGCTGATCGGCCCACACTTTCCCCCACCAACCAGAATATTCTGGAACATTACCCTCAGCCCTCCCACACGCAGCACTGTCCTGAATGCTTGCTTAGCAACATCCCAGATGTCAAGGTTCTAGGGCAAACGTCACGAGTGGGTTTGGAAACCCGAAGAAGCCAGGGCTCATAAAGTGATGGCGAAATGGGGCCAGGGCTCGAGTGAAGGCACTGTCATCCCCAAGTGCCATCAAAACAAGAAGCAGTTTGCCAGCCCAGGAGATGAGTAAAACCTGAAGTTTGAGGAAGGGCAGATGCATCCTATTGTGACTGGAGCCTAGCACGCGCCAATCGTAGGCCACCACATGGCTTCCAAGGGGATTTGAGACGTATAAAAGGTGTGCAGTCTCAGGGCATCCCCAAAGCCTCAGCATCTGCACGTTCCAGCCCCTGGTGAACTAAGGTAAGTTGGGCAAAGGAATGCCTCTCCTGGAAGCCTGGCTCTACCTGGTCCCAAAGTCTGCGGGCAGCTGAGGCTAGAGCAGTTGGTTGTTGGTCCCAAAGAGAGGCCCCGTGTGGGCATCTGTCTCCTCCGTACCATTTGGGACCCACCTCTGTTGGGCTGCAAGTCAACATCTGAAGTGTGTGGGGCGGGGGCTGAGATGGGGGTCCAGGGTGTGCGCAGAGTCCAGTGTTGAGGCTCCTGCTGGCGTGTGTGGTGACGCTGTTGTGCGTGACCAGGAGCTGAGCGGGGCTGGTTAGGAGAGGGGGGCACCAGCTCTGGGGCAGGGCTGCCCTGAAGGGCAAGGCCCATGCAGGGAGGCAGGAGAGCTCCTCAGGGAGCAGGGGGCAGAGGCCCAGGGAGCTCAGAGCAGCAAGGACAAGAGGAGGTGGTACAGTGGCCAGGTCCTGCTCTGGGAGTCGGGGACCATTGTTCCACCCCCGTGTGCTCAGTGCCTGGGGAACCATGACTTCCCTCTCTAAGATTTGCTTTCTCACCTAGAACTTAGAATCAATCTAAACGGTCCTTTTGTCTCTAGATGCCTTTTTTCTGTGAATTCTCTTAGAGAGTGGTTAAGATGCTGCTTATAAATTGGTAGAAATCTTATTAAAAAGTCGGAATTCTTACAAGAGTATGCAACATATTTTGGTTCTCCCTTGTGTGTGTGTATGTGTATGTGTGTGTTATGTGTGTGTATGTGTGCACGTGCACACACGCACACACACACACACAAATATCTTTATATTCCTATTTCCCTGTGTATTTACGTGTTTTTGTGTGGAGTTTATATGCTCATTTATCATTACAACAACCGTAGGAAATGTACAGAGAAGTTAAGTAACTTGCTCAAAGTCACAATGCTGGTCAAGTTTATTCTTTTTATTTAAAGGTTTCACATTATTTATTTATTTATTTATTTATTTATTTATGGCTGTGTTGGGTCTTCGTTTCTGTGTGAGGGCTTTCTCTAGTTGTGGCAAGCGGGGGCCACTCTTCATCGTGGTGCATGGGCCTCTTACTATCGCGGCCTCTCTTGTTGCGGAGCACAGGCTCCAGAAGCGCAGGCTCAGTAATTGTGGCTCACGGGCTTAGTTGCTCCGTGGCATGTGGGATCTTCCCAGATCAGGGCTCGAACCCGTGTCCCCTGCATTAGCAGGCAGATTCTCAACCACTGCGCCACCAGGGAAGCCCAACGCTGGTTAATTTTTGACACAGGTCTCTGAACCCAGGAAATCCTCATCTGGATTCCACCGCTTCTGCTGTGGCTGGATATTATTTTTGTTCTCTTTACCCATGTCTTTGCTCCTTCCTCTTTCCTTCTCTGTCCTCTCTCTCTCTCCCTGTCTGTTTCTCCCTCTGTCTCAGCTTTTTTTACACCTTTCTTTGTTTTCTTCTACTTCTCTCCCTTTCTCATCTCATTTCCCCCTTTTTTCTCTCCTCCTTCTTTCCTTCCTTCCTTCCATATTTCTTTGGCTCAAAAAATACCTTGCATTGCCTTAGAAAATGTAGATACAATTTATACTGACACACCTCATTGCACACACACACACCTTAAATTGGTGAAGCAAACAGGCCGAGGGTGAAACGGGGCAGGTTTGAAGGAGGCAGAAGGTTCTCCTGGGTCGAGAGTCTCTACGGCTCCAGACTTCCTCACTTGTGTGTCTTTCCCCTTGCAGTGCACATCCAGACCAGAATGTATCATCAAAAGCAGAAGCTGTGCTGCCCTGTACCAAAGCCTTGCTGCCCTCCATGCCAGCAATGCTGCCCCCCACCAAAGTATTGCTGCCCCGCACCCCAGCCATGCTGCCCACTCCCAAAGTATTGCTGCCCCGGACCTCAGCAATACTGTCTCCCTCCCCAGTGTTGCTGCCTCCCACCAAAGCAGTGCTAGACCCCCCTCAGCACACCAAGCAGCCTTGCCAGCCTCCACCCAAGTGCAAGGGGCACCGTGTCCCCCAGTTCCAACACAAGTGCCCACGTCCTCCGCAATGCCAGAAGTCCAAGCAGAAGTCATCCATGGCCATGGAACCTGAGGCCAAGCTCCGTGGAGACCAGAGATCATGAAGCCCACTGCCCTCTCTCAGCCAGCCAGCTGTCAGCGCCACTCACCCCCAGCTTCTGGAGGCAGCGACACTTCGGGAAAAGCAGCACCAGGGTGGCAGCTTCCTGGATCAAGATTTCATATTAATTAGCAGCTGCAAGTTCCATCTCAGAAAAGGATCTGCTTCTAAACCGTCCAATATTCTTTGCTGCCTTGTATCGACTTTGCCCTGTCGGCTTCTTGGAAACGTAAGCAGCGTGGCTGGACATCCTTTCCTAGCACCCTTCGTTTCTACTCCAGTTTTCCCTACTATTAAACACAATTCTTTGGCATGAATGTGTCTGTGGATTATTTCGTCATCTTGCAGTTGTTAATTTCTGCAGATTTTGTATCCTGCTCCTCAACCCAGAGCCCTTGGAGGTCTGGGCATGAGGGTTCAGGTAGAGGAGAAGGCATTGGGAGATGCACTTCGGAGCTGAGGGATATTCTCCATGGACCTGCCAGGGTGAGGAAAGAGATGGGCACTTCTCGCTCATGGGACTCATCCCCACATCCCTGCAAAATGAGAACAGCCCTTGGAGAAAGGGAGAGATGATGCCTGTCTAGAAAACGTAGGCACAGAAAGAGTAAGGGAAACCCAGCCAGGATCTAGAGAGTAGAGTAGAGGCAAATAAATGGAAATTCACACAACACTCCAAGGGAGTGTGGTCAAAATGAATTGAGGACCGGGCCTGAAAAGCTCTCCCAATGGTACAAGAAAAGACCAGAGTTTCTTCAAGCTAACCAAATGTGTAAGTAGGAGCCAGCCTATGTAAATGTCATACATCCAACGCACACACATTTCCACTGTCAATATTTTATTAAAGTCAGAGCCCCCGTTGTTTCTGCAGCTTAGGGTTCTCCTGGGCAATATTTCTCCCACTGCACTCTTACTTTCCATTCCCTAAATCCTTGGGGCATTAGGGTAACATGAAATTTCAGGCCCAAAGGTAAGCCAAACTGCTTCTTTCTATTACGTCCACTATACACATCCCTTTCGACCAAATCCTTCGCTTACAACTTAGTGCACAAAATGAGGTCTTTGCTTCTCTTTTCCTACACCTGCCTCCGGGCTACACGGGAATCACAGAAAACCCACAGAGGTACCCAAAAGTAGCCAGAATGGAACATCACATAAACTAAGAGTGTGAATTATCCCCAACATAGATCGCAGCCCCTGTAGAATTGAGATTTAGCTAAAGAGAGAAGTTTTAGTGTTGCTTACCTGCTTGTCTGGTCTCTTCCTCCATCATCTCTGTTCATGACTTTAGGCAAGCCTCCATCCGTCTATCTATTTATCCATCAACGATCCATCCATCCCAACCAGCAATGCGTCATTGCATGCTTGGTGAGTACCTCCCCTCCCTTTGCTTAGAATGTGACGGGTGTTTTGGAAGCACAGACTCACACACAGGGCTCCCGACCTCTTGGTTTACTATCCATAAGAAGACCAAGCTGAGATGCTGAAGACCACAGAGAACAATTTGCCCAGATGCCGTCTAATTCATGGATTACCTGGAAGCTACAGATACCTCATTCCTTTCGGTCAGAATTCAGAGGAGACAGAGAGAGAACACTTAGGGCTGTTGAAGGGAGGAAGGAGAACGTGGCCATCTGTGTCGTCATGGCACCCAGCACGGGGCTCCCAGAACATGTCTGTCCACGAGGAATACCGGGAGCAGGGAGGTTCAGAATGGAAGGAGAGTGGGATGTGTGTAAGTAAGCAAGAGTGCGTTCCAGGACTGCGTAGAGCAGCAGCTGATGCTGCGAGGGCCAGCTGTTCCCAGGAGGCCAGCCTTCCAACGTCTCAGCCCCGGTCCATGGTGCAGAACGCACGTAGGCTCTGCAGCCACCTGCACCAGGTGAACACCACAGAAAGCTGGAGGGCACCTTCAGTTGACTGACCTATGTGTCGTAATTATTTCCCACAGAGTCTTGCATTCACCAGAACTCAAGGATGACACACCAAATGTATTGAAAGGCTGTAGACACCTTAAGTGAAATCCCTGAAAATGATGAGCACTTTGAGCCAATCCCCACCCTCTGATACCTGAGTCCACACAGTCTCCAAATAGCTCCTCTCTTGCCCCAAATACATGACCTTCCCCAAGAACTCTCCTTTGGGTTCTTATTCTCTCTTTCCTCACCCTCCCTCACTCAGCAGATTAATAGAAGGTTGAATTTTGCCTCCCTGGGCTTCAGTTCATTTTCTCCCCCACTAATAATCATCCTTAGGGTATGTGCACATGTGCTTATGTGCGGACCGTCATGCGCAATTTTCATTTATCCCCATCCTATTGGGTTTAGATCCAGATTCACCCCTATGATGCACTGAATCCCATACTTCCCTAGGTCTCGCTTTTCTCATCTGTATAGTGTGCAGAAGAAATCCTGCCACCTGGGGTTGATGGGGAGGTGTCTTCCATGAGACGATGTAAATAACTTTTAAGTAGGATGTAACCCAGAGTGAATGCTGAATGAATGTTAGCTCTTGCTTGTATTAGTATTCCCCACTTTCTGACAGAGCAGCAATACCCTCCACGTATTGCCACCAACCTGAGGACATGGGCTCCACACATTTACTAAGAAAAAGGTGTGAGGCGCTGGGCACATCTTCGGGACAAGGACAAGGTCTAGTTGTGTAGAGCAAAGCCTCTGAGTGTTTTTCAAAGGCGGAAGCGACATTTCGTCCAGGACATAATCACGCCATTGTGTTGTTACCCTCGTTTCCAGAAACTTTCGTGTTGTAACACCTGCCCACGATGGATCCTGCTCTTGAGGCATTCTTGGGCACCTCTGGCCCACAGTGACTTTTCCCTATCAGTGTACACAGCCAGCCATGTCTTTTGGAGGCAGACCGTGCTCCCTGGGGGAGGCTCATAAGCTGAGGAAGCATGGAGAGGGCACGGCGTGTGACATGCCCTCACACACACGGACACCGCCCCATTGAAGCATGTCTTTCTCTTCCCTTGAGAGGTACAGCTGAGGTGCAGCAAAGCTCCTTACGTGCTCACAGTACCAACAACTTACACGTGCTGGAGGTGAGATTCGAACCCTTGTTCGAAGTCTTTGCAACGTGGCAAGTATTCTGACCGTCTCAGTGGCTGGAAGAAGCATAAAGCCTGGACCCCGTCTTTCCAGAACTTACAACCCACTGATCCGTTGGGAAGGCAAAGGCAGCACGCTCACACAGTCTCACACTCACACGTGTTTATACAGGGGTACATGCTCATATCAATGACACACACGGGGTTGTTATTCAGCGTCAATTCTGCAAGTGTGGAGACTTCCACTGACCACTGAGAAAAGAAGTTGGAGCAGCGTCCCAGAGGCCCCCGCTGGGACAGTAGTCGGCCTCCCAGCTTCTCCATGCTGTAGGACTGAGCTGGCTGCCTGTCAAAGTGGGTGCAGGCACGCAGGCGGGCAGGGCACAGAGCCTAGGAGCCACCTGTTACAGAAGTTCTTTGAACATTTTAACGATGGAGTCAGCAACACCTGTGCATACCTCTCGACTCTCAGCCCTGTGCACACTCACTCTTGCACACTGAAGTTCATATTCCCACATAGATTCATTCATGAGCCTTCACATGAGGCCACCACACAACACACACTGACACACCATCACAGCTGTCATTCACCCTGAAATACGTCTTCACATACCCACACACACTCACACACACACAGGCACCAACGCACATGCTCACATTCTCATTCCTGCTCATGGGCATGGCCCCAGAACATACAGTCCAGACCCTTCGCCGGGCTTCTGCAACATTCCGGTGGATTATCCGCCCATTGACCTTGAGGATACTTGCAAGGACAAAGATCCCCAGATGAAGAGCATGATGCTGAGGCCTTCCAAGGAAGTGTGCCTTCCTCAGGGAAGAATATACTTACATCTTCCGAACAAAGAAATTTCCTAGAAGGTAGGATGGCGCAAGAAAGAGAACACATTCCCATCCTGGAGCCTGGCAGAGGTGGGGTCAAAACCTCTCTTTCCTACTTTTTACTTAAGAAACCTTAGCCAACATCAACTTTCTAAGCTGTAACATGAGAATAGCTGAAACTTCAAGGCCTGAAGTAGAAACTCGAACAGAGACACTGACAGGCAGTGGAGGCCTGTCCTCCCTCATCCCGCAAACACAAGCACCTTGGGAAAGTGAGGGCATCCCTCACCGACCCAGAGGCTGGGCACACATCGTGCCGTGCCTCAGAGGATGCCCAGATGGTGATGGAATTCAGCAGAGAGGCTCTATCTCCAACCAACGGCAGTCCTTTGTCCGGAGCCCCGTCTGTTGATGCGGTTGGCCCCAGAGGGTCAGCTCGGCCTTCCCCTGCATATGTGTGCATGGGCCCTGGCCTGCTGTTCCATCACAGATGCCTGGCACTGAAGATACAGTGGGCTTAGCTTGTGCCTAGGTCTGCTGAGACCTCCTTGGTCCCAATTGTCCCTTTTACTTCAGAGTGTGTATGTGTGTGTGTGTGTGTGTGTGTGTATGTTTGTATGTGTGTACCTGAGAGACAGAGCTTTGGTGAAAGAGTGATGTTAATGAAAGTCAGGGAAGAGTACAATTCCCAATGCCCAGGATAGGTGTTTAGTTGTACCTGTGGCTTCTAGAGGACATGTTCCTTCCGTCCTCTGGCGGTAGAAGCAATACTATGTAATGCATGCTTGAGATAGCAGATTCCACACCCCAAAAAATCTGTTCAGGGTAGTGAGAGCTTAGGCCAGAAAAGATGGACAGGATGTAACACCGAAACTCATGGATCTTCAGATGTTCACATTTTCTCTAGTTACGCAGGCGTTGTTCCTGCCACAACTGGGTTTGTGTTCTTCAGCGAATCCAAGACAAACCATTGAAAAGTATCTACAGAGTTGGAAGGAGTAGGCGGAAAAGAGGATGTGAAGAAGTTTAGGGACCAGGGAGGCTCTGGCCCTCCTTGCTGCCCACTGTTCCCAGCGGCTGGTGCATTGTGTGAGCTCACTAGGTCTTGGTGAATTATTAGTTATCCCAGGTAACCTGACCCACGTGGCCTTGCTTCTCTGCTATTAGGGACGTGAGCTGAAATCCCTCTCCAAGCCTATCAGGGTTGCTTCTGTCAGAGTGACAACAGCGGAAGGGGTTCTTCTCCCGGGAAGGCCTGGGATCCTCAGGGTTTCCCTCGGGGCCGAGCCCATGCATAGCCTACCCTTCCGGTGAGTCCCCGAGGAGACACCATTGATTTCCAAGGCTGTCTTCTCGTGCTGCAGTGTGAATTCCCAAGATCTAGGGATACTGTAGGCCTTTCAGCTGAGCTGTGGCTAAATTCCAGGTGTGAGAATGAAACGTGCCATCCTCAGCACTAGCTTGCCAATTTCCATTTCTGTCAGTCAAGGTCTTAGGACACTGGTAGCAAGTGCCACTACTTGCCTTCAAATGTGGGCAACGACCTACTCCCTACTTCTTAGAGTGTGCTTTGTCCCAGTTTTCCGAGACCAACTCCACGGAGCACCGAACCATCGTTGAGCCCTAATTCTCTGCCCAACAGTGTGCAGATACTTACACATGTTGTCCAAAGTAAGCCTTTCAGCTGACATGCAGAATGGGGTTATACTGTTTAGCAGATGAGGAAACTGAGGCTCAAAGATGTAAAGTGCCCAAAGTCACCCATCTGCTGAAGACCAGAGCCCCAGTCGCAACACTAATTGGGGAATTATTTAAGATATGTTTCATCCTTTGACGGATGTTGTTTCAACCTTTTCATCCTAGTCCCTGCCCAGTGGCATCCCTCTTTGTTCTGGAATCTCTAAGTGGAAGGGGAAGGACGCATCAGGCCTGAAGCCCTGGGAGATCAGATTCCAGGAGCCAGACTGGGTGACTCGTCCAGCAGCTCATGACAGGTCAAAGTTTCTTAGCTCCCCAGCCTCTCCACCTTATGATAATCATTTCCCTGGGAAGCCTGCAGTCTGGGTGACTTATACACCTGTAAGAGAGATACGTGCTGTCAACAGTAACCGCCCAGTTTCTGTGAATGAAGACTAACGATTTGCTCACCAAGAGGCAGGACAGAGAGCTGCAGCCCCCATTTTTTGTTTATATTACAACAATTGAAAAATCAAAGCGGCTTGCCCAGGTTTGTTTCCAGTTCAGGCTGAATGTGGCTCTGCATCTAGGTTAAGTCAAGGTCCCAACTTTGCTGAGTTTACAGGGTCTCCCAAAGGGCCACTCACCGCTCAGTAGTTGTTTCACTTACAACAAGGCTCGCTGCGTACGCTGCTCAGCCCACCCCTTCCATCACTAACTGGAATATCCTGGGCAATTACCCTCACCGCTCCCACACCCAGCAGTGTCCAGAATACTTGCTTAGCACCAGCCCAGATGTCAAGGTTCTAGGGCAAACGTCATGAGTGGGTTTGGAAACCCGGGGAAGCCAGGGCTCGTAAGTGATGGGGAAATGGGGCCAGGGCCCGAGTGAAGGCACTGTCATCCCCAAGCGCCATGAAACCGAGAAGGAGTTTGCCAGCCCAGGAGATGAGTAAAACCTTAAGTTTGAGGAAGGGCAGGTGCATCCTATTGTGACTGGGGCCAAGCATGCCCCAATCGTAGGCCACCTCATGGCTTCCAAGAGGGATATGGGATGTATAAAAGGTGTGCAGTCTCATAGCACCCCCAAAGCCTCAGCATCTCCACGTTCCAGCCCCTGGTGAACTAAGGTAAGTTGGGCAAAGGAATGCCTCTCCTGGAAGCCTGGCTCTACCTGGTCCCAAACTCTGCGGGCAGCTGGGGCTGGAGCAGTTGGTGGTTGGTCCCAAAGAAAGGCCTCGTGTGGGCATCTGTCTCCTCCGTACCATTTGGGACCCAGCTCTGTTGGGCTGCAAGTCAACATCTGAAGTGTGTGGGGCGGCGGCTGAGATGGGGGTCCAGGGTGTGCGCAGAGTCCGGTGTTGAGGCTCCTGCTGGCGTGTGTGGTGTCGCTGTTGTGCGTGACCAGGAGCTGAGCGGGGCTGGTTAGGAGAGGGTGGCACCGGCTCTGGGACAGGGCTGCCATGAAGGGCAAGGGCCACGCAGGGAGGCAGGAGAGCTCCTCAGGGAGCAGGGCCCAGAGGCCCAGGGAGCTCAGAGCAGCAAGGACAAGAGGAGGTGGTACAGTGGCCAGGTCCTGCTCTGGGAGTCGGGGACCATTGTTCTACCCTCGTGTGCTCAGTGCCTGGGGAACCATGACTTCCTTCTCTAAGAGTTGCTTTCTCACCAGAATTTAGAGTCGATCTAAGCGGTCCTTTTGGCTCTAGATGCCTCTTTTCTATGAATTCTCTTAGAGAGGGGTTAAGATGCTCCTTTAAAATGGGTAGACATTAAATATTAAATTAAATTAAATTAAATTAAATTAAATTAAATTAAAATGGGTAAAATGGGTAGAAATTTTCACTGCAAAGTAAAGGAGCTGTTACATTGGAGGATTACTGGACTGAATGTCAATATTATGACATAGTATGAGTGTGTTTCGTGTTTGGTAATTGCAGTCATTGTTGCTTTTGTTGTGGTCATCCATTTACAATGCTTGGTATCAGTCTATTTATCTCTTGTAAAAATAAAAGAATAAAAAAAAAAACTAAGGACAAGGAAAAAAAAAAAAAGAATCTTAACGCTGAGAACAAAGTGATTTAGCTTAAGACCTATCAGAAATACTCAGGAATAAGGGCACATAGAAGCTAGACACACATTTGTTTGTGTATTAAGGTCTCAGCAGTCAAAATGCTTAGTTGCCAACAACATTGGGCTGTGAAAAATAAGTACTTGATGAATCTATAAGATGACAGGTTGTATCAGAGTTTATGTGCATTTTTCATCATTGCTTACATGGTTCATGGATAAGTGTATGAAAAACAATTTCTCTGGGTAGAAAATATTCAATCATGTAACAAGAAAGTGATAAGATTTTGTTGCTGTTGTCATTATAAAGAACCAATCAGAAAAAGTTGAGTGATAGGGAATGTCTTTTTGAGCATGAATCCTGCTGGGAAGTAGCCTCCCTCCTGGGGAAAACACCACTGGAATCTTCAGAAAGCCTCTCTGGCCACAGCAGTAGAGGGAGGGAAGATTTCCCTGAAGAATCTGTAGCAGGCAATTTCTCAATGCTTTTCTGAACGTAGTGATCACCTTCACATTCCAACATTGCTCAGAGTCACATGGTCCAAGAAAATAGTAATCAGAGTAATAAAGAGCTCTGGAGATCTTGTGAATCAATGATGTCTGAAAAGTAAGAAAGTGCTTGCGAGTGTATTTCTATCATTAATGTGTCGGAAATGATACAAGGCGTTGATTGGTTTAATGAGAATTAATGTGAATAAACTTGAAATATAGAACATGGCATTTTGAAGAGGCATGAAGAGTGATTAAGAGCAGACACTCAAAGAAGAAATGAATCTATAAAAAACCAGCACAATGACCCTAACCCAAGCTACAACTGGTCTATATGTTCATTAATTTCCTAGTATATAAAGCATGAAGTTAACATGGTTTTGATATGCTTTTCTTTAATGACTAATAATGTTGAGCATCTTTTCACAGGCTTATTAACCATCTGTATATTTTCTTTGTATAGCTATCATTCAGATCTTCTGTCCACTTTTTAATTATAGGGTTTTTTTTTTATAGTTGAGTTGTAAGAGTTCTTAAAATATTCTGATTACAATTTCCTTTGGGGATATTTGAATTGCAAATATATTCTCCCATCCTATAAAAAAAAATGGGTAGAAATTTATTTTAAAAGTCGAAATCTTTACAAGAGTACTCAACATGTTTTGGTTCTCCTGTGTGTTTGTTTGTGTTTGTGACCACGTGAGCACACATACACACATATATATTTACATTCATATTTACCTGTGTATTTACACATGTTTGTCTGGAGTTTTATATGCTCATTTGATCCTTACAACAACTTTAAGAGTACAGAGAAGTTAAGTAACTTCCTCAAAATCACACAGCTGGTTAATTTTTGAGACAGGACTCAGGTCCAAGAAAGTCATGTGCTAAATTCCACAGTATCTGCTGTGCTGTGATAGTACTTTTTGTTCTCATTACCCCTGTCCTTCCTTCTTACTCTTTCCTTCTCTCTCCTCTCACTCTGTGTCTCTCTGTCTCTCTCTCCCTTTTTACGTCTTTGTTTTTCTCTATCCCTCTCCATTTCTCTTCTCCTTTCTCCCTTTTTTCCTCTCTTCCTTCTTTCCTTCCTTCCTTCCGTATTTCTTTATTTGTCTGAATTAAAACCTTGCAATGGCTTACAAACTGCAGCTACAATTTATACTGTCGCACCTCATTGCACACACACACACATTGAATCAGTGAAGGCACCAGGCCAAGTTTGAAATGGGACAGTTTTGAACGAGGCAGGAGGTTCTCTTGGGTGGAGCGTCTCTAAGGCTCCAGACTTCCTCACTTGTGTGTCTTTCCCCTTGCAGTGCACATCCAGACCAGAATGTATCATCCAAAGCAGAAGCTGTGCTGCCCGCTACCAAAGTATTGCTGCCCTCCATCCCAGCAATGCTGCCCCCCACCAAAGTATTGCTGCCCCGCACCCCAGCCATGCTGCCCACTACCAAAGTATTGCTGCCCCCCACTTCAGCAGTACTGTCCCCCTCTGCAGCAATGCTGCCCCCCAGCAAGGTACTGCTGCCCCTCACCAAAGCAGTTCTAAACTCCACCTCAGCACACCAAGCAGCCTTGCCCGCCTCCACCCAAGGGCAAGGAGCCCTCTGTCCCAAAGTGCCCACACCCTCAGCAGTGCCAGAAGTCCAAGCAGAAGTAAACCCCAGGCATGGGCCAGAGGCCAAGCTCCCTGCAGAACAGAGACCATGAAGCCCACTCCCCTGTCTCAGCCAGCCAGCTGTCAGCACCACTCACCCGCGGCTTCTGGAGGCAGCCACACTTGTGGAAAAGGCAGCAGCAGGATGGGAGCTTCCTGGATCAACATTTCTTATTAATTAGCAGCTGTAATTTCCATTTAGAAAAGGATCTGGTTGTAAACCGTCTAATCTTCTTTGCTGACTTGTATACTTTGCCCTGTTGGCTGCTTGGAAACTTAAGCAGCGTGCCCGACCACGTTTTCCTAGCAAACTTCGTCTCTGCTCCAGTTTTTCAAACAATTAAACACAATTCTGCTGGCATGAATGTGTCGGTTTGATTATTTCGTCATCTTACAGTTGTTAACTCCTGCAGATTTTGTATCCTGCTGCCTAAGCAAGAGCCCTAGGAGGGCTGGGCATGTGGGTGCAGGTAGAGGAGAAGGCATGGGGAGATGCACTTCTGAGCTGAAGGACATTTTCCATGGTCCTGCCAGGGTGAGGAGGAGAGATGGGCACTTCAGCTGCATGGAGACACATCCCCACATCCTTGGAAAATGAGAACAGCCTTTGGACATAGGGGAGATGATTCCCGTCTAGAAAACGGAGGTCCAGAAAGAGTAAGGGAAACGCAGCCAGGAGCTAAAGAGTAGAGTAGAGGCAAATAAATGGAAATTCAGACAATACTCCAAGGGTGTGTGGGTCAAAATGAATTGAGGACCGGGCCTGAAAAACTCTCCCACTGGTAAAAGAAAAGATGAGATTTTCTTCAGGCTAACAAAATGTGTTAGTAGGAGACAGTCTATGTAAAAATCATACATCCATCACACATATATATCCACTGTCAATATTTTTTGAAGTCATAGCACCCATTGATTCTCCAGCTTGGGGTTTCTCCTGGGCTATTTTTCTCTCACTGCCCTCTTACTTTCCATTCCCTAAATTCTTGGGGTATTAGGGTAACTGGAAAATTCAGGCCCACAGGTAAGCCAAACTTCTTCTTTCTATTACATCCACTACACCCATACCTTTCCACCGAATCCTTCTCTCACAAAAAGTCCCAAAATTGAGGTACTTGCATCTCTTATCCTATACCTGCCCCCCCGTTTCATGTTTGTGGGCTACAAGGGAATCACTGAAAATCCACAGAAGTACCCAAAGGAGCCAGAAAGGAACAAAGCATAAAGTAAAATTGTGAATTATCCCCAACATAGATCACAGAGCATGTAGAATTCAGAATAAGCTAAAGACAGATCTTTTAGCATTGCTTCCATGGTTGGCTGGTCTCTTCTTCCTCCACCATCTCTGATCATGCCCTTCAGCGAGGCTCCATCCATCTACCTGTTTATCCATCACCAATCCATCCATCCTAACCAGCCATGCCTCATTGCATCCTTGGTAAGTACCTCCTCTTCCCTTTCTTTAGAATGTGATGGTTGCTGCGGAAGCACAAACTCACACACAAGGCTCCAGGACTCTTGGTTTAATCCCTGTAAGAAAACCAAGCTCAGACCCTCAAGACAACAGAAAACAATTTGACCGGAAGACGTCTTATTCATGGATGACTTGGAAGGCACAAATACCTCATTCCTGACCTCAGAACTCAGAGGAGACAGAGAGAGAACACTGAAGGCTGTTGAGGGAGGAAGAAGAACTTGGCCATCTCTGTCGTCATGGCAACCACCACGGGGTTCCCAGAACATGTCTGTCCAGGAGGAACACCGGGAGCAGGGGGGTTCAGAATGGAAGGACAGTGGGATGTGTGTAAGTAAGCAGGAGTGTGTTCCAGGACTGCGTAGAGCAGCAGCCGATGCTGCGAGGGCCAGCTGTTCCCAGGAGGCCAGCCCTCCAACGTCTCAGCCCCGGTCCATGGTGGAGAGCGCACGTAGCCTCTGCAGCCACCTGCACCAGGTGAACACCACAGAAAGCTGGAGGGCGCCTCCAGTTTCCAGACCTATGTGTCGTAAATATTTCCCACAGAGCGTTGCATTCAACAGAACTCAAGGATGACACACAAAATGAATTGAAAAGCTGTAGACACCTTAAGTGAACTCCCTGAAAATGATGAGCACTTTGAGCCAATCCCCACCCTCTGATACCTGAGTCCACACAGTCTCCAAATAGCTCCTCTCTTGCCTCACATACATGACCTTGCCCCAGAACTCTCCTTTGGGTTCTTACTCTCTATTTCCTCACCTTCCCTCACTCAGCTGATAAAGACAAGGTTGAAATTGACACTCTGGGCTTCACTTAATTTTCTCCCCCACTAATGATCATACTGGGATATGTGCACATGTGCTTATGTGCAGACCATCTTGCGGAATTTTCTTTTATCCCCATCCTACTGGGTTGGGATGCCAGATGCACGCCTATGATGGACTGAATCCAATACTTCTCTAGGCCTCACTTTACTCATCTGTATAGTGGACAGAATAACACCTGCAACCTGGGTTTGACGGGGAGGGGTCTTCAATGAGACAAATAAATTAAATACTAAGTAGGATGTAACACATAGTAAATGTTGGATGAATGTTAGCTCTTGCTTTTATTATTATTCTCCACTTTCTGACAGAGCAGCCAGACCCTCCACACATTACCACCAACCTGACGACATGGACTCCACACCTTTAGTAAGAACAATGTGTGAGGGGCAGGGCACATCTTGGGGACAAGGACAAGGACCAATTGTGTAGAGCAAAGCATCTGAGGGGTGTTCACAGGCGGAAATGACATTTCGTGCAGGGCCTAATCACCCCATTGGGTGGTTGCCCTTTTCTTCCACAATCTTCCCCTTTGTAACACCTGCCCACGATGATTCCTGCTCCTGAGGCAGTCCTGGGCTACTCTGGCCCACAGTGACTTTTCCCTATCAATGGCCACAGCCATCCATGTCTTTTGGAGGCAGACCGTGCTCCTTGGAGGAGGCTCATAAGCTGAGGAGCATGGAAAGTGCACGGCGTGTGCCAAGGGATCACATACATACACACACATATATCTTTACATTCATATTTCCCTGTGTATTTCTGTGATTTGTGAGGAGTCTTATACGCTTATTTATCCTTAAAACAACCGTAGGAAATGTACAGAGAAGTTGAGTAACTTGCTCAAAGTCACAAAGCTGGTTAATTTTTGACACAGGACACTGAACCCAGGAAATCCTGATCTGGATTCTACCGTTTCTGCTGTGGCTGGATATTACTTTTTGTTCTCTTTACCCATATGTTTGCTCCTTCCTCTTTCCTTCTCTCTCCTCTCTCTCTCCCTCTCTGTCTCTCGCTCAGTCTCAGCTTTTTTACGTCTTTCTTTGTTTTCTTCTACTTCTCTCCCTTTCTCATCTCATTTCTACCTTTTTTCTCTCTTCCTTTTGCGTTCCTTCCATCCATACGTCTTTGTCTCAAAAACAAGCTTGTAATGGTTTAGAAAATGTAGATACAATTTTTACTGACACACTACATTGCATACACACACACCTTAAATCGGTTAAGCAACATGGCGGAGGGTGAAATGGGGCAGGTTTGAAGGAGGCAGAAGGTTCCCCAGGGTCGAAAGTTTCTAAGTCTCCAGACTTCCTCCCTTGTGTGTCTTTCCCCTTGCAGTGCACATCCAGACCAGAATGTATCATCAAAAGTAGAAGCTGTGCTTCCCCCCACCAAAGTCTTTCTTCCCCGCACCGTAGCCATGCTGCCCGCTACCAAAGTATTGCTGCCCCGCACCCCAGTAATCCTGCGCAATACCGAAGTATTGCTGCCCCGCACCTCAGCAATCCTGCCCACTACCAAAGTATTGCTGCCCCATACCTCAGCAATGCTGCCCACTACCAAAGTATTGCGGCCCCCCATCTCAGCAATGCTGCCCACTACCAAAGTATTGCTGCCTCGCACCTCAGCAATGCTGCCCACTACCAAAGTATTGCTGCCCCGCACCTCAGCAATCCTGCCCCCTACCAAAGTATTGCTGCCCCGCACCTCAGCAATCCTGCCCCCTACCAAAGTATTGCTGACCCGCACCTCAGCAATCCTGCCCACTACTAAAGTATTGTTGCCCCGCACCCCAGCAATCCTGCCCACTACCAAAGTTTTGCTGCCCCGCACGCCAGCAATCCTGCCCACTACCAAAGTATTGTTGTCCCGCACCTCAGCAATCCTGCCCACTACCAAAGGATTGCTGCCCCGCACCCCAGCAATCCTGCCCACTACCAAAGGATTGCTGCCCCGCATCGCAGCCATGCTGCCCACTACCAAAGCATTGCTGCCCCGCACCCCAGCAATCCTGCCCACTACCAAAGTATTGCTGCCCCGCACCCCAGCAATCCTGCCCACTACCGAAGTATTATTGTCCCGCACCTCAGCAGTACTGTCCACCTCCCCAGTACTTCCGCCCCCCACCAAAGCAGTGCTAGACCCCCCTCAGCACACCAAGCAGCCTTGCCAGCCTCCACCCAAGTGCAAGGTGCCCTGTGTCCCCAAGTGCCAACACAAGTTCCCACGTCAGCCACAATGCCAGATGTCCAAGCAGAAGTCATCCTTGGCCATGGGACCTAAGGCCGAGCTCCGTGGAGACCAGAGACCATGAAGCCCACTGCCCTCTCTCAGCCAGCCAGCTGTCAGCGCCCCTCACCCCCGGCTTCCGGAGGCAGCCGCACTTCGGGAAAAGCAGCACCAGGATGGCAGCTTCCTGGATTAAGATTTCGTATTAATTAGCAGCTGCAAGTTCCATCTCAGAAAAGGATCTGCTTCTAAAGCATCCAATATTCTTTGCTGCCTTGTATCGACTTCGCCCTGTCGGCTTCTTGGAAACTTAAGCAGCGTGGCCGGACATCATTTCCTAGCACCCTTCGTTTCTACTCCAATTTTCCCAACTATTAAACACAATTCCTTTGGCATGAATGTGTCTGTGGATTATTTCGTCATCTTGCAGTTGTTAATTCCTGCAGATTTTGTATCCTGCTCCTCAACCCAGAGCCCTTGGAGGTCTGGGCATGAGGGTTCAAGTAGAGGAGAAGGCATTGGGAGATGCACTCCGGACTGAGGGACATTCTCCATTGACCTGCCAGGGTGAGGAAAGAGATGGGCACTTCTCACTCATGTGGCTCATCCCCACATCCCTGGAAAATGAGAACAGCCCTTGGAGAAAGGGGGAAATGAGGCCCGTCTCGAAAATGGAGGCGCAGAAAGAGTAAGGGAAACCCAGCCAGGAGCTAAAGACTAGAGTAGAGGCAAATAAATGGAAATTCAGAGAACACTCCATGGCCGTGTGATCAAAATGAATTGAGGACCGGAACTGAAAAACTCTCCCAATGGTACAAGAAAAGACCAGAGTTTCTTCAAGCTAACCAAATGTGTAAGTAGGAGTCAGCCTATGTAAATGTCATACATCCAACGCACACACATTTCCACTGTCAATATTTTATTAAAGTCAGAGCCCCCGTTGTTTCTGCAGCTTAGGGTTCGCCTGGGCAATAGTTCTCCCACTGCCCTCTTACTTTCCATTCCCTAAATCCTTGGGGCATTAGGGTAACATGAAAATTCAGGCCCAAAGGTAAGCCAAACTGCTTCTTTCTATTACATCGACTACACACATCCTTTTCGACCAAATCCTTCTCTCACAACATAGTGCACAAAATGAAGTCTTTGCTTCTCTTTTCCTACACGTGCCTCCGGGCTACAAGGGAATCACTAAAAACCAACAGAAGTACCCCAAATGAGCCAGAACGGAACATCACATAAACTAAAAGTGTGAATTATCCCCAACATAGATAGCAGCCCCTGTAGAATTGAGAATTAGCTAAAGAGAGAAGTTTTAGCGTTGCTTACCTGTTTGGCTGGTCTCTTCCTCCATCATCTCTGTTCATGCCTTTCAGAAAGGCTCCCTCTATCTATCTATTTTTCCATCACCGATCCATCCATCCCAACCAGCAATGCATCATTGCATGCTTGGTGAGTACCTCCCCTCCCTTTGCTTAGAATGTGACGGGTGTTGTGGAAGCACAGACTCACACAGGGCTCCTGACATCTTGGTTCAATATCCATAAGAAGACCAAGCTGAGACCCTCAAGACAACAAAGAACAATTTGCCCACATGCCGTCTCATTCATGGATTACTGGGAAGCTACAGATACCTCATGCCTTTTGGCCAGAATTCAGAGGAATCAGAGAGAGAACACTTAGGGCTGTTGAAGGGAGGAAGGAGAACGTGGCCATCTGTGTCGTCATGGCACCCACCACGGGGCTCCCAGAACATGTCTGTCCAGGAGGAATACCGGGAGCAGGGGGCTTCAGAATGGAAGGACAGTGGGATGTGTGTAAGTAAGCAGGAGTGCGTTCCAGGACTGCGTAGAGCAGCAGCCAATGCTGCGAGTGCCAGCAGTTCCCAGGAGGCCAGCCCTCCAACGTCTCATCTCCGGTCCATGGTGGAGAGCGTACGTAGC
This sequence comes from Balaenoptera borealis, assembly GCF_965194805.1. Classification (NCBI taxonomy): domain Eukaryota; kingdom Metazoa; phylum Chordata; class Mammalia; order Artiodactyla; family Balaenopteridae; genus Balaenoptera; species Balaenoptera borealis. The sequence continues at coordinate 83,982,102 of NC_138860.1, read as the reverse complement.
CTCTGTAGCCACCTGCACCAGGTGAACAACCCAGAAAGCTGGAGGGTGCCTCCAGTTGCCTGACCTATGTGTCGTGATTATTTCCCACAGAATGTTGCATTCACCAGAACTACAAGGATGACACACCAAATATATTGAAAAGCTGAAGACACCTTAAGTGAAATCCCAGAAAATGATGAGCACTTTGAGCCAATCCCCACCCTCTGATACCTGAGTCCACACAGTCTCCAAATAGCCCCTCTCTTACCCCACATACATGACCTTCCCCAAGAACTCTCCTTTGGGTTCTTACTCTCTCTTTCCTCACCCTCCCTCACTCAGCAGTTTAATAGAAGTTGGAATTTTGCCTCCCTGGGCTTCAGTTAATTGTCTCCCCCAGTAATAATCATACTTAGGGTATGTGCACATGTGCCTATGTACGGACCATCATGTGCAATTTTCATTTATCCCCATCGTATTGGGTTTAGATCCAGATTCACCCCTATGATGCACTGAATCCCATACTTCCCTAGGCCTCGCTTTTCTCGTCTGTATAGTGTGCAGAAGAAATCCTGCCACCTGGGGTTGATGGGGAGCTGTCTTCAATGAGACGATGTAAATAAATATTAAGTAAGATGTAACACATAGTAAATGTTCAATGAATGTTAGCTCTTATTTTTTTTAGTATTCCCCACTTTCTGACAGAGCAGCAAGTTCCTCCACGTATTGCCACCAACCTGAGTACATGGGCTCCACACCTTTTTTAAGAAAAAGGTGTGAGGCGCTGGGCACATCTTCGGGACAAGGACAAGGTCCAGTTGTGTAGAGCAAAGCCTCTAAGTGCTGTTCAGAGGCGGAAGCGACATTTCGTCCAGGACATAATCACACCATTGTGTTGTTACCCTTGTTTCCATAAACTTCCGTGTTGTAACACCTGCCCACGATGGATCCTGCTCTTGAGGCATTCTTGGGCAGCTCTGGCCCACAGTGACTTTTCCCTATCAGTGTACACAGCCAGCCATGTCTTTTGGAGGAAGACTCTGCTCCCTGGGGGAGGCTCATAAGCTGAGGAAGAATGAAGAGGGCACGGCGTGTGACAAGCGCTCACACACACGGACACCACCCCATTGAAGCATGTCTTTCTCTTCCCTTGAGAGGTACAGCTGAGGTGCAGCAAAGCTCCTTACGTGCTCACAGTACCAACAACTTACACGTGCTGGAGGTGAGATTCGAACCCTAGTCCGTAGTCTTTGCAACGTGGCAAGTGCTCTGACCGTATTAGTGGCTGGAAGAAGCATAAAGCCTGGACCCCATCTTTCCAGAACTGACAACCCACTGATCCGTTGGGAAGACAAAGGCAGCACGTTCACACAGTCTCACACTCACACGTGTTTATACAGGGGTACATGCTCATAACAATGACACACACGGGGTTGTTATTCAGCGTCAATTCTGCAAGTGTGGAGACGTCCACTGACCACTGAGAAAAGAAGTTGGAGCAGCGTCCCAGAGGCCCCCGCTGGGACAGGCGTCGGCCTCCCAGCTTCTCCATGCTGTAGGACTGAGCTGACTGCCTGTCAGGGTGGGTGCAGGGACGCAGGCGGGCAGGGCACAGAGCCACCTGTTACAGAAGTTCTTTGAACAATTTAACGATGGAGTCAGCAACACCTGTGCATACCTCTTGACTCTCAGCCCTGTGCACACTCACTCTTGCACACTGAAGTTCATATTCCCACATAGATTCATTCATGAGCCCTCACATGAGGCCACCACACAACACACACTGACACACCATCACATGCTGTCAATCACGCTGAAATACGTCTTCACACACCCTCAAACACTCACACACACACAGGCACCAATGCACATGCTCACATTCTCATTCTTGCTCATGGGCATGGCCCCAGAACATACAGTCCAGACCCTTCGCCGGGCTTCTGCAACATTCCGGGTGATTATCTGCCCATTGACCTTGCGGATATTTGCAAGCACAAAGATCCCCAGATGAAGGGCCTGATGCTGAGGCCTTCCAAAGAAGTGTGCCTTCCTCAGGGAAGACTATACTTACATCTTCCGAACAAAGAAATTTCCTAGAAGGTAGGATGGCGCAAGAAACAGAACACATACCCATCCTGGAGCCTGGCAGAGCTACGTTCAAAACCTCTCTTTCCTCCTTTTTACTTAAGTAACCTTAGCCAACATAAACTTTCTAAGATGTAACATGAGAATAGCTGAAACTTCAAGGCCTGAAGTAGAAACTCGAACAGAGACACTGACAGGCAGTGGAGGCCTGTCCTCCCTCATCCCGCAACCAGAAGCACCTTGGGAAAGTGAGGGCCTCTCTCACCGACACAGAGGCTGGGCACAGATCGTACCGGGCCCCAGAGGATCCCCAGATGACGATGGATTTCATCAGAGAGGATCTATCTCCAACCACCAGCAGTCCTTTTTCCGGAGCCCTGTCTGTTGATGCGGCCAGCCCCAGAGGGTCAGCTCGGCCTTCCCCTGCATATGTGTGCATGGGCCCTGGCCTGCTGTTCCATCACAGATGCCTGGCACTGAAGATACAGTGGGCTTAGCTTGTGCCCAGGTCTGCTGAGACCTCCTTGGTCCCATTGTCCCTATTACTTCAGTGTGTGTGTGTATGTGTGTGTGTGTGTGTGTATGTGTGTACTTGAGAGACAGCTTTGGTGAAAGAGAAAGAGTGATGTTAATGAAAGTCAGGGAACAGTACCATTCCCAATGCCCAGGATAGGTGTTTAGTTGTACCTGTGGCTTCTAGAGGACATTTTCCTTCGGTCCTCTGGTGGTAGAAGCAATACTATGTAATGCATGCTTGAGATAGCAGATTCCACACCCCAAAAAATCTGTTCAGGGTAGTGAGGGCTTAGGCCAGAAAAGATGGACAGGATGTAACACCGAACCTCATGGATCTTCAGATGTTCACATTTTCTCTAGTTACGCAGGCGTTGCTACTGCCACAACTGGGTTTGTGTTCTTCAGCGAATCCAAGCCAAACCATTGAAATGTATCTACAGAGTTGGCAGGAGTAGGCGGAGAAGAGGATGTGAAGAAGTTTAGGGACCAGGGAGGCTCTGGCCCTCCTTGCTGACCACCGTTCCCAGCACCTGGTGCATTGTGTGAGCTCACTAGGTCTTGATGAATTATTAGTTATCCCAGGTAACCTGCCCCACGTGGCCTTGCTTCTCTGCTATTAGGGACGTGAGCTGAAATCCCTCTCCAAGCCTATCAGGGTTGCTTCTGTCAGAGTGACAACAGCGGAAATGGTTCTTCTCCCGGGAAGGCCTGGGATCCTCAGGGTTTCCCTCGGGGCCGAGCCAATGCATAGCCTACCCTTCCGGTGAGTCCCCGAGGAGACACCATTGATTTCCAAAGCTGTCTTCTCGTGCTGCAGTGTGAAATCCCAAGATCTAGGGATACTGTAGGCCTTTCAGCTGAGCTGTGGCTAAATTCCAGTTGTGAGAATAAAACGTGCCATCCTCAGCACTAGCTTGCCAATTTCCATTTCTGTCAGTCAAGGTCTTAGGACACTGGTAGCAAGTGCCACTACTTGCCTTCAAATGTGGGCAACGACCTTCTCCCTACTTCTTAGAGTGTGCTTTGTCCCAGTTTTCCGAGACCAACTCCACGGAGCACCGAACCATCGTTGAGCCCTAATTCTCTGCCCAACAGTGTGCAGATACTTACACATGTTGTCCAAAGTAAGCCTTTCAGCTGACATGCAGAATGGGGTTATACTGTTTAGCAGATGAGGAAACTGAGGCTCAAAGATGTAAAGTGCCCAAAGTCACCCAGCTGCTGAAGACCAGAGCCCCAGTCGCAACACTAATTGGGGAATTATTTAAGATATGTTTCATCCTTTGACGGATGTTGTTTCAATCTTTTCATCCTAGTCCCTGCCCAGTGGCATCCCTCTTCGTTCTGGAATCTCTAAGTGGAAGGAGAAGGATGCATCAGGCCTGAAGCCCTGGGAGATCAGATTCCAGGAGCCAGACCGGGTGACTCGTCCAGCAGCTCATGACAGGTCAAAGTTTCTTAGCTCCCCAGCCTGTCCACCTTATGATAATCATTTCCCTGGGAAGCCTGCAGTCTGGGTGGCTTATGCACCTGTAAGAGAGATACGTACGGTCAACTGTAACCGCGCAGTTTCTGTGAATGAAGACTAAAGTTTGCTCACCAAGAGGCAGGACACAGAGCTGCATCCCCGATATTTTTGTATATTACAACAGGTGAAAAACCAAAGCGGCTTGCCCAGGTTTCTTTCCAGTTCAGGCTGAATGTGGCTCTGAGTCCAGGTTAAGTGAAGGTCCAAACTTTGCTGAGTTTACTGGGTCTCCCGAAGAGCCACTCACCGCACAGTAGTCATTTCTCTTACAACAAGCCTCGCTGTGTACGCTGATCGGCCCACACGTTCCCCCACCAACCAGAATATTCTGGAACATTACCCTCAGCCCTCCCACACGCAGCACTGTCCTGAATGCTTGCTTAGCAACATCCCAGATGTCAAGGTTCTAGGGTAAACGTCACGAGTGGGTTTGGAAACCCGAAGAAGCCAGGGCTCATAAAGTGATGGCGAAATGGGGCCAGGGCTCGAGTGAAGGCACTGTCATCCCCAAGTGCCATCAAAACGAGAAGCAGTTTGCCAGCCCAGGAGATGAGTAAAACCTGAAGTTTGAGGAAGGGCAGATGCATCCTATTGTGACTGGAGCCTAGCACGCGCCAATCGTAGGCCACCACATGGCTTCCAAGGGGATTTGAGACGTATAAAAGGTGTGCAGTCTCAGGGCATCCCCAAAGCCTCAGCATCTGCACGTTCCAGCCCCTGGTGAACTAAGGTAAGTTGGGCAAAGGAATGCCTCTCCTGGAAGCCTGGCTCTACCTGGTCCCAAAGTCTGCGGGCAGCTGAGGCTAGAGCAGTTGGTTGTTGGTCCCAAAGAGAGGCCCCGTGTGGGCATCTGTCTCCTCCGTACCATTTGGGACCCACCTCTGTTGGGCTGCAAGTCAACATCTGAAGTGTGTGGGGCGGGGGCTGAGATGGGGGTCCAGGGTGTGCGCAGAGTCCAGTGTTGAGGCTCCTGCTGGCGTGTGTGGTGACGCTGTTGTGCGTGACCAGGAGCTGAGCGGGGCTGGTTAGGAGAGGGGGGCACCAGCTCTGGGGCAGGGCTGCCCTGAAGGGCAAGGCCCATGCAGGGAGGCAGGAGAGCTCCTCAGGGAGCAGGGGGCAGAGGCCCAGGGAGCTCAGAGCAGCAAGGACAAGAGGAGGTGGTACAGTGGCCAGGTCCTGCTCTGGGAGTCGGGGACCATTGTTCCACCCCCGTGTGCTCAGTGCCTGGGGAACCATGACTTCCCTCTCTAAGATTTGCTTTCTCACCTAGAACTTAGAATCAATCTAAACGGTCCTTTTGTCTCTAGATGCCTTTTTTCTGTGAATTCTCTTAGAGAGTGGTTAAGATGCTGCTTATAAATTGGTAGAAATCTTATTAAAAAGTCGGAATTCTTACAAGAGTATGCAACATATTTTGGTTCTCCCTTGTGTGTGTGTATGTGTATGTGTGTGTTATGTGTGTGTATGTGTGCACGTGCACACACGCACACACACACACACAAATATCTTTATATTCCTATTTCCCTGTGTATTTACGTGTTTTTGTGTGGAGTTTATATGCTCATTTATCATTACAACAACCGTAGGAAATGTACAGAGAAGTTAAGTAACTTGCTCAAAGTCACAATGCTGGTCAAGTTTATTCTTTTTATTTAAAGGTTTCACATTATTTATTTATTTATTTATTTATTTATGGCTGTGTTGGGTCTTCGTTTCTGTGTGAGGGCTTTCTCTAGTTGTGGCAAGCGGGGGCCACTCTTCATCGTGGTGCATGGGCCTCTTACTATCGCGGCCTCTCTTGTTGCGGAGCACAGGCTCCAGAAGCGCAGGCTCAGTAATTGTGGCTCACGGGCTTAGTTGCTCCGTGGCATGTGGGATCTTCCCAGATCAGGGCTCGAACCCGTGTCCCCTGCATTAGCAGGCAGATTCTCAACCACTGCGCCACCAGGGAAGCCCAACGCTGGTTAATTTTTGACACAGGTCTCTGAACCCAGGAAATCCTCATCTGGATTCCACCGCTTCTGCTGTGGCTGGATATTATTTTTGTTCTCTTTACCCATGTCTTTGCTCCTTCCTCTTTCCTTCTCTGTCCTCTCTCTCTCTCCCTGTCTGTTTCTCCCTCTGTCTCAGCTTTTTTTACACCTTTCTTTGTTTTCTTCTACTTCTCTCCCTTTCTCATCTCATTTCCCCCTTTTTTCTCTCCTCCTTCTTTCCTTCCTTCCTTCCATATTTCTTTGGCTCAAAAAATACCTTGCATTGCCTTAGAAAATGTAGATACAATTTATACTGACACACCTCATTGCACACACACACACCTTAAATTGGTGAAGCAAACAGGCCGAGGGTGAAACGGGGCAGGTTTGAAGGAGGCAGAAGGTTCTCCTGGGTCGAGAGTCTCTACGGCTCCAGACTTCCTCACTTGTGTGTCTTTCCCCTTGCAGTGCACATCCAGACCAGAATGTATCATCAAAAGCAGAAGCTGTGCTGCCCTGTACCAAAGCCTTGCTGCCCTCCATGCCAGCAATGCTGCCCCCCACCAAAGTATTGCTGCCCCGCACCCCAGCCATGCTGCCCACTCCCAAAGTATTGCTGCCCCGGACCTCAGCAATACTGTCTCCCTCCCCAGTGTTGCTGCCTCCCACCAAAGCAGTGCTAGACCCCCCTCAGCACACCAAGCAGCCTTGCCAGCCTCCACCCAAGTGCAAGGGGCACCGTGTCCCCCAGTTCCAACACAAGTGCCCACGTCCTCCGCAATGCCAGAAGTCCAAGCAGAAGTCATCCATGGCCATGGAACCTGAGGCCAAGCTCCGTGGAGACCAGAGATCATGAAGTCCACTGCCCTCTCTCAGCCAGCCAGCTGTCAGCGCCACTCACCCCCAGCTTCTGGAGGCAGCAACACTTCGGGAAAAGCAGCACCAGGATGGCAGCTTCCTGGATCAAGATTTCATATTAATTAGCAGCTGCAAGTTCCATCTCAGAAAAGGATCTGCTTCTAAACCGTCCAATATTCTTTGCTGCCTTGTATCGACTCTGCCCTGTCGGCTTCTTGGAAACGTAAGCAGCGTGGCTGGACATCCTTTCCTAGCACCCTTCGTTTCTACTCCAGTTTTCCCTACTATTAAACACAATTCTTTGGCATGAATGTGTCTGTGGATTATTTCGTCATCTTGCAGTTGTTAATTTCTGCAGATTTTGTATCCTGCTCCTCAACCCAGAGCCCTTGGAGGTCTGGGCATGAGGGTTCAGGTAGAGGAGAAGGCATTGGGAGATGCACTTCGGAGCTGAGGGATATTCTCCATGGACCTGCCAGGGTGAGGAAAGAGATGGGCACTTCTCGCTCATGGGACTCATCCCCACATCCCTGCAAAATGAGAACAGCCCTTGGAGAAAGGGAGAGATGATGCCTGTCTAGAAAACGTAGGCACAGAAAGAGTAAGGGAAACCCAGCCAGGATCTAGAGAGTAGAGTAGAGGCAAATAAATGGAAATTCACACAACACTCCAAGGGAGTGTGGTCAAAATGAATTGAGGACCGGGCCTGAAAAACTCTCCCAATGGTACAAGAAAAGACCAGAGTTTCTTCAAGCTAACCAAATGTGTAAGTAGGAGCCAGCCTATGTAAATGTCATACATCCAACGCACACACATTTCCACTGTCAATATTTTATTAAAGTCAGAGCCCCCGTTGTTTCTGCAGCTTAGGGTTCTCCTGGGCAATATTTCTCCCACTGCACTCTTACTTTCCATTCCCTAAATCCTTGGGGCATTAGGGTAACATGAAATTTCAGGCCCAAAGGTAAGCCAAACTGCTTCTTTCTATTACGTCCACTATACACATCCCTTTCGACCAAATCCTTCGCTTACAACTTAGTGCACAAAATGAGGTCTTTGCTTCTCTTTTCCTACACCTGCCTCCGGGCTACAAGGGAATCACAGAAAACCCACAGAGGTACCCAAAAGTAGCCAGAATGGAACATCACATAAACTAAGAGTGTGAATTATCCCCAACATAGATCGCAGCCCCTGTAGAATTGAGATTTAGCTAAAGAGAGAAGTTTTAGTGTTGCTTACCTGCTTGTCTGGTCTCTTCCTCCATCATCTCTGTTCATGACTTTAGGCAAGCCTCCATCCGTCTATCTATTTATCCATCAACGATCCATCCATCCCAACCAGCAATGCGTCATTGCATGCTTGGTGAGTACCTCCCCTCCCTTTGCTTAGAATGTGACGGGTGTTTTGGAAGCACAGACTCACACACAGGGCTCCCGACCTCTTGGTTTACTATCCATAAGAAGACCAAGCTGAGATGCTGAAGACCACAGAGAACAATTTGCCCAGATGCCGTCTAATTCATGGATTACCTGGAAGCTACAGATACCTCATTCCTTTCGGTCAGAATTCAGAGGAGACAGAGAAAGAACACTTAGGGCTGTTGAAGGGAGGAAGGAGAACGTGGCCATCTGTGTCGTCATGGCACCCAGCACGGGGCTCCCAGAACATGTCTGTCCAGGAGGAATACCGGGAGCAGGGAGGTTCAGAATGGAAGAAGAGTGGGATGTGTGTAAGTAAGCAAGAGTGCGTTCCAGGACTGCGTAGAGCAGCAGCTGATGCTGCGAGGGCCAGCTGTTCCCAGGAGGCCAGCCTTCCAACGTCTCAGCCCCGGTCCATGGTGCAGAGTGCACGTAGGCTCTGCAGCCACCTGCACCAGGTGAACACCACAGAAAGCTGGAGGGCACCTTCAGTTGACTGACCTATGTGTCGTAATTATTTCCCACAGAGTCTTGCATTCACCAGAACTCAAGGATGACACACCAAATGTATTGAAAGGCTGTAGACACCTTAAGTGAAATCCCTGAAAATGATGAGCACTTTGAGCCAATCCCCACCCTCTGATACCTGAGTCCACACAGTCTCCAAATAGCTCCTCTCTTGCCCCAAATACATGACCTTCCCCAAGAACTCTCCTTTGGGTTCTTATTCTCTCTTTCCTCACCCTCCCTCACTCAGCAGATTAATAGAAGGTTGAATTTTGCCTCCCTGGGCTTCAGTTCATTTTCTCCCCCACTAATAATCATCCTTAGGGTATGTGCACATGTGCTTATGTGCGGACCGTCATGCGCAATTTTCATTTATCCCCATCCTATTGGGTTTAGATCCAGATTCACCCCTATGATGCACTGAATCCCATACTTCCCTAGGCCTCGCTTTTCTCATCTGTATAGTGTGCAGAAGAAATCCTGCCACCTGGGGTTGATGGGGAGGTGTCTTCCATGAGACGATGTAAATAACTTTTAAGTAGGATGTAACCCAGAGTGAATGCTGAATGAATGTTAGCTCTTGCTTTTATTAGTATTCCCCACTTTCTGACAGAGCAGCAATACCCTCCACGTATTGCCACCAACCTGAGGACATGGGCTCCACACATTTACTAAGAAAAAGGTGTGAGGCGCTGGGCACATCTTCGGGACAAGGACAAGGTCTAGTTGTGTAGAGCAAAGCCTCTGAGTGTTTTTCAAAGGCGGAAGCGACATTTGTCCAGGACATAATCACGCCATTGTGTTGTTACCCTCGTTTCCAGAAACTTTCGTGTTGTAACACCTGCCCACGATGGATCCTGCTCTTGAGGCATTCTTGGACACCTCTGGCCCACAGTGACTTTTCCCGATCAGTGTACACAGCCAGCCATGTCTTTTGGAGGCAGACCGTGCTCCCTGGGGGAGGCTCATAAGCTGAGGAAGCATGGAGAGGGCACGGCGTGTGACATGCCCTCACACACACGGACACCGCCCCATTGAAGCATGACTTTCTCTTCCCTTGAGAGGTACAGCTGAGGTGCAGCAAAGCTCCTTACGTGCTCACAGTACCAACAACTTACACGTGCTGGAGGTGAGATTCGAACCCTTGTTCGAAGTCTTTTCAACGTGGCAAGTATTCTGACCGTCTCAGTGGCTGGAAGAAGCATAAAGCCTGGACCCCGTCTTTCCAGAACTTACAACCCACTGATCCGTTGGGAAGGCAAAGGCAGCACGTTCACACAGTCTCACACTCACACGTGTTTATACAGGGGTACATGCTCATATCAATGACACACACGGGGTTGTTATTCAGCGTCAATTCTGCAAGTGTGGAGACTTCCACTGACCACTGAGAAAAGAAGTTGGAGCAGCGTCCCAGAGGCCCCCGCTGGGACAGTAGTCGGCCTCCCAGCTTCTCCATGCTGTAGGACTGAGCTGGCTGCCTGTCAAAGTGGGTGCAGGCACGCAGGCGGGCAGGGCACAGAGCCTAGGAGCCACCTGTTACAGAAGTTCTTTGAACATTTTAACGATGGAGTCAGCAACACCTGTGCATACCTCTCGACTCTCAGCCCTGTGCACACTCACTCTTGCACACTGAAGTTCATATTCCCACATAGATTCATTCATGAGCCTTCACATGAGGCCACCACACAACACACACTGACACACCATCACAGCTGTCATTCACCCTGAAATACGTCTTCACATACCCACACACACTCACACACACACAGGCACCAACGCACATGCTCACATTCTCATTCCTGCTCATGGGCATGGCCCCAGAACATACAGTCCAGACCCTTCGCCGGGCTTCTGCAACATTCCGGTGGATTATCCGCCCATTGACCTTGAGGATACTTGCAAGGACAAAGATCCCCAGATGAAGAGCATGATGCTGAGGCCTTCCAAGGAAGTGTGCCTTCCTCAGGGAAGAATATACTTACATCTTCCGAACAAAGAAATTTCCTAGAAGGTAGGATGGCGCAAGAAACAGAACACATACCCATCCTGGAGCCTGGCAGAGGTGGGGTCAAAACCCCTCTTTCCTACATTTACTTAAGAAACCTTTGCCAACATAAACTTTCTAAGCTGTAACATGAGAATAGCTGAAACTTCAAGGCCTGAAGTAGAAAGTCGAACAGAGACACTGACAGGCAGTGGAGGCCTGTCCTCCCTCATCCCGCAAACACAAGCACCTTGGGAAAGTGAGGGCATCTCTCACCGACCCAGAGGCTGGGCACACATCGTGCCGTGCCTCAGAGGATGCCCAGATGGTGATGGAATTCAGCAGAGAGGCTCTATCTCCAACCACCAGCAGTCCTTTGTCCGGAGCCCTGTCTGTTGATGCGGTTGGCCCCAGAGGGTCAGCTCGGCCTTCCCCTGCATATGTGTGCATGGGCCCTGGCCTGCTGTTCCATCACAGATGCCTGGCACTGAAGATACAGTGGGCTTAGCTTGTGCCTAGGTCTGCTGAGACCTCCTTGGTCCCAATTGTCCCTTTTACTTCAGAGTGTGTGTGTGTGTGTGTGTGTGTGTGTGTGTGTGTGTGTGTGTACCTGAGAGACAGAGCTTTGGTGAAAGAGTGATGTTAATGAAAGTCAGGGAAGAGTACAATTCCCAATGCCCAGGATAGGTGTTTAGTTGTACCTGTGGCTTCTAGAGGACATGTTCCTTCCGTCCTCTGGCGGTAGAAGCAATACTATGTAATGCATGCTTGAGATAGCAGATTCCACACCCCAAAAAATCTGTTCAGGGTAGTGAGAGCTTAGGCCAGAAAAGATAGACAGGATGTAACACCGAAACTCATGGATCTTCAGATGTTCACATTTTCTCTAGTTACGCAGGCGTTGTTCCTGCCACAACTGGGTTTGTGTTCTTCAGTGAATCCAAGACAAACCATTGAAAAGTATCTACAGAGTTGGAAGGAGTAGGCGGAAAAGAGGATGTGAAGAAGTTTAGGGACCAGGGAGGCTCTGGCCCTCCTTGCTGCCCACTGTTCCCAGCGGCTGGTGCATTGTGTGAGCTCACTAGGTCTTGGTGAATTATTAGTTATCCCAGGTAACCTGCCCCACGTGGCCTTGCTTCTCTGCTATTAGGGACGTGAGCTGAAATCCCTCTCCAAGCCTATCAGGGTTGCTTCTGTCAGAGTGACAACAGCGGAAGGGGTTCTTCTCCCGGGAAGGCCTGGGATCCTCAGGGTTTCCCTCGGGGCCGAGCCCATGCATAGCCTACCCTTCCGGTGAGTCCCCGAGGAGACACCATTGATTTCCAAGGCTGTCTTCTCGTGCTGCAGTGTGAATTCCCAAGATCTAGGGATACTGTAGGCCTTTCAGCTGAGCTGTGGCTAAATTCCAGGTGTGAGAATGAAACGTGCCATCCTCAGGACTAGCTTTCCGATTTCCATTTCTGTCAGTCAAGGTCTTAGCACACTGGTAGCAAGTGCCACTAATTGCATTCAAATGTGGGCAACGACCTGCTCCCTACTTCTAAGAGTGTGCTTTGCTCCAGCTTTCAGAACCCGACTCCATGGAGCACCGAACCATCGTTGGGCCCTTATTCTCTGCCCAACAGTGTGCACATACTTACACATGTTGTCCAAAATAAGCCTTTCAGCTGACATGCAGGATGGGGTTATCCTGTTTAGGAGATGAGGAAACTGAGGCTCAAAGATGTAAAGTGCCCAAAGTCACCCATCTGCTGAAGACCAGAGCCCCAGTCGCAACACTAATTGGGGAATTATTTAAGATATGTTTCATCCTTTGACGGATGTTGTTTCAACCTTTTCATCCTAGTCCCTGTCCAGTGGCATCCCTCTGTGTTCTGGAATCTCTAAGTGGAAGGGGAAGGACGCATCAGGCCTGAAGCCCTGGGAGATCAGATTCCAGGAGCCAGACTGGGTGACTCGTCCAGCAGCTCATGACAGGTCAAAGTTTCTTAGCTCCCCAGCCTGTCCACCTTATGATAATCATTTCCCTGGGAAGCCTGCAGTCTGGGTGACTTATACACCTGTAAGAGAGATACGTGCTGTCAACAGTAACCGCCCAGTTTCTGTGAATGAAGACTAACGATTTGCTCACCAAGAGGCAGGACAGAGAGCTGCAGCCCCCATTTTTTGTTTATATTACAACAATTGAAAAATCAAAGCGGCTTGCCCAGGTTTGTTTCCAGTTCACGCTGAATGTGGCTCTGCATCTAGGTTAAGTCAAGGTCCCAACTTTGCTGAGTTTACAGGGTCTCCCAAAGGGCCACTCACCGCTCAGTAGTTGTTTCACTTACAACAAGGCTCGCTGCGTACGCTGCTCAGCCCACCCCTTCCATCACTAACTGGAATATCCTGGGCAATTACCCTCACCGCTCCCACACCCAGCAGTGTCCAGAATACTTGCTTAGCACCAGCCCAGATGTCAAGGTTCTAGGGCAAACGTCATGAGTGGGTTTGGAAACCCGGGGAAGCCAGGGCTCGTAAGTGATGGGGAAATGGGGCCAGGGCCCGAGTGAAGGCACTGTCATCCCCAAGCGCCATGAAACCGAGAAGGAGTTTGCCAGCCCAGGATATGAGTAAAACCTTAAGTTTGAGGAAGGGCAGGTGCATCCTATTGTGACTGGGGCCAAGCATGCCCCAATCGTAGGCCACCTCATGGCTTCCAAGAGGGATATGGGATGTATAAAAGGTGTGCAGTCTCATAGCACCCCCAAAGCCTCAGCATCTCCACGTTCCAGCCCCTGGTGAACTAAGGTAAGTTGGGCAAAGGAATGCCTCTCCTGGAAGCCTGGCTCTACCTGGTCCCAAACTCTGCGGGCAGCTGGGGCTGGAGCAGTTGGTGGTTGGTCCCAAAGAAAGGCCTTGTGTGGGCATCTGTCTCCTCCGTACCATTTGGGACCCAGCTCTGTTGGGCTGCAAGTCAACATCTGAAGTGTGTGGGGCGGCGGCTGAGATGGGGGTCCAGGGTGTGCGCAGAGTCCGGTGTTGAGGCTCCTGCTGGCGTGTGTGGTGTCGCTGTTGTGCGTGACCAGGAGCTGAGCGGGGCTGGTTAGGAGAGGGTGGCACCGGCTCTGGGACAGGGCTGCCATGAAGGGCAAGGGCCACGCAGGGAGGCAGGAGAGCTCCTCAGGGAGCAGGGCCCAGAGGCCCAGGGAGCTCAGAGCAGCAAGGACAAGAGGAGGTGGTACAGTGGCCAGGTCCTGCTCTGGGAGTCGGGGACCATTGTTCTACCCTCGTGTGCTCAGTGCCTGGGGAACCATGACTTCCCTCTCTAAGAGTTGCTTTCTCACCAGAATTTAGAGTCGATCTAAGCGGTCCTTTTGGCTCTAGATGCCTCTTTTCTATGAATTCTCTTAGAGAGGGGTTAAGCTGCTCCTTTAAAATGGGTAGACATTAAATATTAAATTAAATTAAATTAAATTAAATTAAATTAAAATGGGTAAAATGGGTAGAAATTTTCACTGCAAAGTAAAGGAGCTGTTACATTGGAGGATTACTGGACTGAATGTCAATATTATGACATAGTATGAGTGTGTTTCGTGTTTGGTAATTGCCGTCATTGTTGCTTTTGTTGTGGTCATCCATTTACAATGCTTGGTATCAGTCTATTTATCTCTTGTAAAAATAAAAGAATAAAAAAAAAAACTAAGGACAAGGAAAAAAAAAAAAAGAATCTTAACGCTGAGAACAAAGTGATTTAGCTTAAGACCTATCAGAAATACTCAGGAATAAGGGCACATAGAAGCTAGACACACATTTGTTTGTGTATTAAGGTCTCGGCAGTCAAAATGCTTAGTTGCCAACAACATTGGGCTGTGAAAAATAAGTACTTGATGAATCTATAAGATGACAGGTTGTATCAGAGTTTATGTGCATTTTTCATCATTGCTTACATGGTTCATGGATAAGTGTATGAAAAACAATTTCTCTGGGTAGAAAATACTCAATCATGTAACAAGAAAGTGATAAGATTTTGTTGCTGTTGTCATTATAAAGAACCAATCAGAAAAAGTTGAGTGATAGGGAATGTCTTTTTGAGCATGAATCCTGCTGGGAAGTAGCCTCCCTCCTGGGGAAAACACCACTGGAATCTTCAGAAAGCCTCTCTGGCCACAGCAGTAGAGGGAGGGAAGATTTCCCTGAAGAATCTGTAGCAGGCAATTTCTCAATGCTTTTCTGAACGTAGTGATCACCTTCACATTCCAACATTGCTCAGAGTCACATGGTCCAAGAAAATAGTAATCAGAGTAATAAAGAGCTCTGGAGATCTTGTGAATCAATGATGTCTGAAAAGTAAGAAAGTGCTTGCGAGTGTATTTCTATCATTAATGTGTCGGAAATGATACAAGGCGTTGATTGGTTTAATGAGAATTAATGTGAATAAACTTGAAATATAGAACATGGCATTTTGAAGAGGCATGAAGAGTGATTAAGAGCAGACACTCAAAGAAGAAATGAATCTATAAAAAACCAGCACAATGACCCTAACCCAAGCTACAACTGGTCTATATGTTCATTAATTTCCTAGTATATAAAGCATGAAGTTAACATGGTTTTGATATGCTTTTCTTTAATGACTAATAATGTTGAGCATCTTTTCACAGGCTTATTAACCATCTGTATATTTTCTTTGTATAGCTATCATTCAGATCTTCTGTCCACTTTTTAATTATAGGGTTTTTTTTTTATAGTTGAGTTGTAAGAGTTCTTAAAATATTCTGATTACAATTTCCTTTGGGGATATTTGAATTGCAAATATATTCTCCCATCCTATAAAAAAAAATGGGTAGAAATTTATTTTAAAAGTCGAAATCTTTACAAGAGTACTCAACATGTTTTGGTTCTCCTGTGTGTTTGTTTGTGTTTGTGACCACGTGAGCACACATACACACATATATATTTACATTCATATTTACCTGTGTATTTACACATGTTTGTCTGGAGTTTTATATGCTCATTTGATCCTTACAACAACTTTAAGAGTACAGAGAAGTTAAGTAACTTCCTCAAAATCACACAGCTGGTTAATTTTCGAGACAGGACTCAGGTCCAAGAAAGTCATGTGCTAAATTCCACAGTATCTGCTGTGCTGTGATATTACTTTTTGTTCTCATTACCCCTGTCCTTCCTTCTTACTCTTTCCTTCTCTCTCCTCTCACTCTCTGTCTCTCTCTCCCTTTTTATGTCTTTGTTTTTCTCTATCCCTCTCCATTTCTCTTCTCCTTTCTCCCTTTTTTCCTCTCTTCCTTCTTTCCTTCCTTCCTTCGGTATTTATTTGTCTGAATTAAAACCTTGCAATGGCTTACAAACTGCAGCTACAATTTATACTGTCGCACCTCATTGCACACACACACACATTGAATCAGTGAAGGCACCAGGCCAAGTTTGAAATGGGACAGTTTTGAACGAGGCAGGAGGTTCTCCTGGGTGGAGCGTCTCTAAGGCTCCAGACTTCCTCACTTGTGTGTCTTTCCCCTTGCAGTGCACATCCAGACCAGAATGTATCATCCAAAGCAGAAGCTGTGCTGCCCGCTACCAAAGTATTGCTGCCCTCCATCCCAGCAATGCTGCCCCCCACCAAAGTATTGCTGCCCCCCACCAAAGTATTGCTGCCCCACACCCCAGCCATGCTGCCCACTACCAAAGTATTGCTGCCCCCCACTTCAGCAGTACTGTCCCCCTCTGCAGCAATGCTGCCCCCCAGCAAGGCACTGCTGCCCCTCACCAAAGCAGTTCTAAACTCCACCTCAGCACACCAAGCAGCCTTGCCCGCCTCCACCCAAGGGCAAGGAGCCCTCTGTCCCAAAGTGCCCACACCCTCAGCAGTGCCAGAAGTCCAAGCAGAAGTAAACCCCAGGCATGGGCCAGAGGCCAAGCTCCCTGCAGAACAGAGAACATTTAGCCCACTCCCCTGTCTCAGCCAGCCAGCTGTCAGCACCACTCACCCCCGGCTTCTGGAGGCAGCCACACTTGTGGAAAAGGCAGCAGCAGGATGGGAGCTTCCTGGATCAACATTTCTTATTAATTAGCAGCTGTAATTTCCATTTAGAAAAGGATCTGGTTGTAAACCGTCTAATCTTCTTTGCTGACTTGTATACTTTGCCCTGTTGGCTGCTTGGAAACTTAAGCAGCGTGCCCGACCACGTTTTCCTAGCAAACTTCGTCTCTGCTCCAGTTTTTCAAACAATTAAACACAATTCTGCTGGCATGAATGTGTCGGTTTGATTATTTCGTCATCTTACAGTTGTTAACTCCTGCAGATTTTGTATCCTGCTGCCTAAGCAAGAGCCCTAGGAGGGCTGGGCATGTGGGTGCAGGTAGAGGAGAAGGCATGGGGAGATGCACTTCTGAGCTGAAGGACATTTTCCATGGTCCTGCCAGGGTGAGGAGGAGAGATGGGCACTTCAGCTGCATGGAGACACATCCCCACATCCTTGGAAAATGAGAACAGCCTTTGGACATAGGGGAGATGATGCCGGTCTAGAAAATGGAGGTCCAGAAAGAGTAAGGGAAACCCAGCCAGGAGCTAAAGAGTAGAGGAAAATAAATGGAAATTCAGACAATACTCCAAGGGCGTGTGGGTCAAAATGAATTGAGGACCGGGCCTGAAAAACTCTCCCACTGGTAAAAGAAAAGATGAGATTTTCTTCAGGCTAACAAAATGTGTTAGTAGGAGACAGTCTATGTAAAAATCATACATCCATCACACACATATATCTACTGTCAATATTTTTTAAAGTCATAGCACCCATTGATTCTCCAGCTTGGGGTTTCTCCTGGGCTATTTTTCTCTCACTGCCCTCTTACTTTCCATTCCCTAAATTCTTGGGGTTTTAGGGTAACCGGAAAATTCAGGCCCACAGGTAAGCCAAACTTCTTCTTTCTATTATATCCACTACACCCATACCATTCCACCGAATCCTCCTCTCACAAAAAGTCCCAAAATTGAGGTATTTGGGTCTCTTTTCCTATACCTGCCTCCCGTTTCATGTTTGTGGGCTACAAGGGAATCATTGAAAATCCACAGAAGTACCCAAAGGAGCCAGAAAGGAACAAAGCATAAAGTAAAATTGTGACGTATCCCCAACATAGATCACAGAGCATGTAGAATTCAGAATAAGCTAAAGACAGATGTTTTAGCATTGCTTCCATGGTTGGCTGGTCTCGTCTTCCTCCACCATCTCTGTTCATGCCCTTCAGTGAGGCTCCATCCATCTACCTGTTTATCCATCACCAATCCATCCATCCCAACCAGCCATGCCTCATTGCATCCTTGGTAAGTACCTCCTCCTCCCTTTCTTTAGAATGTGATGGGTGCTGTGGAAGCACAAACTCACACACAAGGCTCCAGGACCCTTGGTTTAATCCCTGTAAGAAAACCAAGCTCAGACTCTCAAGACAACAGAAAACAATTTGACCTGATGACGTCTTATTCATGGATGACTTGGAAGGCACAAATACCTCATTCCTGCCCTCAGAACTCAGAGGAGACAGAGAGAGAACACTGAAGGATGTTGAGGGAGGAAGAAGAACTTGGCCATCTCTGTCATTATGGCAACCACCACGGGGTTCCCAGAACATGTCTGTCCAGGAGGAACACCGGGAGCAGGGGGGTTCAGAATGGAAGGACAGTGGGATGTGTGTAAGTAAGCAGGAGTGTGTTCCAGGACTGCGTAGAGCAGCAGCCGATGCTGCGAGGGCCAGCTGTTCCCAGGAGGCCAGCCCTCCAACGTCTCAGACCCGGTCCATGGTGTAGTGTGCACATAGCCTCTGCAGCCACCTGCACCAGTTGAACACCACAGAAAGCTGGAGGGCGCCTCCAGTTGCCAGACCTATGTGTCGTAAATATTTCCCACAGAGCGTTGCATTCAACAGAATTCAAGGACGACACACAAAATGAATTGAAAAGCTGTAGACACCTTAAGTGAACTCCCTGAAAATGATGAGCACGTTGAGCCAATCCCCACTCTCTGATACCTGAGTCCGCACAGTCTCCAGATAGCTCCTCTCTTGCCTCACATACATGACCTTGCCCCAGAGCTCTCCTTTGGGTTCTTACTCTCTATTTCTTCACCTTCCCTCACTCAGCTGATAAAGACAAGGTTGAAATTGACACTCTGGGCTTCACTTAATTTTCTCCCCCACTAATGATCATACTGGCATTTGTGCACATGTGCTTATGTGCAGACCATCCTGCGGAATTTTCTTTTATCCCCATCCTACTCGGTTGCGATGCCAGATGCACGCCTATGATGGACTGAATCCAGTACTTCCCTAGGCCTCACTTTACTCATCTGTATAGTGGACAGCCTGCAAGCTGGGGTTGATGGGGAGGGGTCTTCAATGAGACAAAGTAAATAAATAGTAAGTAGGATGTAACACATAGTAAATGTTGGATGAATGTTAGCTCTTGCTTTTATTTTTATTCTCCACTCTCTGACAGAGCAGGAAGACCCTCCACTTTTTACCACCAACCTGACGACATGGGCTCCACACCTTTAGTAAGAACAATGTGTGAGGGGCAAGGCACATCTTGGGGACAAGGACAAGGACCAATTGTGTAGACCAAAGTATCTGAGGGGTGTTCACAGGCGGAAATGACATTTCGTGCATGGCCTAATCACCCCATTGGGTGGTTGCCCTTTTCTTCCACAATCTTCCCCTTTGTAACACCTGCCCACGATGATTCCTGCTCCTTTTCCCTATCAATGGCCACAGCCATCCATTTCTTTTGGAGGCAGGCAGTACTCCTTGGAGGAGGTTCATAAGCTGAGGAGCATGGAAAGGGCACAGCGCGTGCCAAGTGATCACATACATACACACACATTTATCTTTACATTCATATTTCCCTGTGTATTTCTGTGTTTTGTGAGGAGTTTTATACACTTATTTATCCTTACAACAACCGTAGGAAATGTACAGAGAAGTTGAGTAACTTGCTCAAAGTCACAAAGCTGGTTAATTTTTGACCCAGGACTCTGAACCCAGGAAATCCTGATCAGGATTCCACCGTTTCTGCTGTGGCTGGATATTATTTTTCTTCTCTTTACCCATGTCTTTGCTCCTTCCTCTTTCCTTCTCTCTCCTCTCTCTCTCCCTCTCTGTCTCTCGCTGTCTCAGCTTTTTTACGTCTTTCTTTGTTTTCTTCTACTTCTCTCCCTTTCTCATCTCATTTCTCCCTTTTTTCTCTCTTCCTTCTTTCGTTCCTTCCATCCACATTTCATTGTCTCAAAAAAAAGCTTGTAATGGTTTAGAAAATGTAGATACAATTTATACTGACACACCTCATTGCATGCACACACACCTTAAATCGGTGAAGCAACCTGGCGGAGGGTGAAATGGGGCAAGTTTGAAGGAGGCAGAAGGTTCTCCAGGGTCGAAAGTTTCTAAGTCTCCAGACTTCCTCCCTTGTGTGTCTTTCCCCTTGCAGTGCACATCCAGACCAGAATGTATCATCAAAAGCAGAAGCTGTGCTTCCCCCCACCAAAGTCTTTCTTCCGCGCAGCGCAGCTATGCTGCCCACTACCAAAGTATTGCTGCCCCGCACCTCAGCAATCCTGCCCACTACCAAAGTATTGCTGCCCCGCACCCCAGCAATCCTGTCTACTACCAAAGTATTGCTGCCCCACACCCCAGCAATCCTGCCCACTACCAAAGTATTGCTGCCCCGCACCCCAGCAATCCTGCCCACTACCAAAGTATTGTTGTCCCGCACCTCAGCAGTACTGTCCCCCTCCCCACTACCTCTGCCCCCCATCAAAGCAGTGCTAGACCCCCCTCAGCACACCAAGCAGCCTTGCCAGCCTCCACCCAAGTGCAAGGTGTCCTGTGTCCCCAAGTGCCAACACAAGTTCCCACGCACGGCACAATGCCAGTTGTCCAAGCAGAAGTCATCCCTGGCCATGGGACCTAAGGCCAAGCTCCGTGCAGACCAGAGACCATGAAGCCCACTGCCCTCTCTCAGCCAGCCAGCTGTCAGCGCCACTCACCCCCGGCTTCCGGAGGCAGCCGCACTTCGGGAAAAGCAGCACCAGGATGGCAGCTTCCTGGGTTAAGATTTGGTATTAATTAGCAGCTGCAAGTTCCATCTCAGAAAAGGATCTGCTTCTAAACCATCTAACCTTCTTTGCTGCCTTGTATCGACTTCGACCTGTCGGTTTCTTGGAAACTTAAGCAGCGTGGCCGGACATCCTTTTCTAGCACCCTTCGTTTCTACTCCAGTTTTCCCAACTATTAAACACAATTCCTTTGGCATGAATGTGTCTGTGGATTGTTTCGTCATCTTGCAGTTGTTAATTCCTGCAGATTTTGTATCCTGCTCCTCAACCCAGAGCCCTTGGAGGTCTGGGCATGAGGGTTCAGGTAGAGGAGAAGGCATTGGGAGATGCACTCCGGACTGAGGGACATTCTCCATCGATCTGCCAGGGTGAGGAAAGAGATGGGCATTTCTCACTCATGGGACTCATCCCCACATCCCTGGAAAATGAGAACAGCCCTTGGAGAAATGGGGAGATGAGGCCCGTCTCGAAAATGGAGGCACAGAAAGAGTAAGGGAAACCCAGCCAGGAACTAAAGAGTAGAGTAGAGGCAAATAAATGCAAATTCAGAGAACACTCCACGGGCGTGTGATCAAAAGGAACTGAGGACCGGACTTGAAAATATCTCCCAGTGGTACAAGAAAAGACCAGAGTTTCTTCAAGCTAACCAAATGTGTAAGTAGGAGCCAGCCTATGTAAATGTCATACATCCAATGCACACACATTTCCTCTGTCAATATTTTATTAAAGTCAGAGCCCCCGTTGTTTCTGTAGCTTAGGGTTCTCCTGGGCAATATTTCTCCCACTGCCCTCTTACTTTCCATTCCCTAAATCCTTGGGGCATTAGTGTAACATGAAAATTCAGGCCCAAAGGTAAGCCAAACTGCTTCTTTCTATTACATCCACTACACACATCCCTTTCGACCAAATCCTTCTCTCACAACATAGTGCACAAAATGAGGTCTTTGCTTCTCTTTTCCTACACCTGCCTCCGGGCTACAAGGGGATCACTGAAAACCCACAGAAGTACCCCAAAGGAGCCAGAACGGAACATCACATAAACTAAAATTGTGAATTATCCCCAACATAGATAGCAGCCCCTGTAGAATTGAGAATTAGCTAAAGAGAGAAATTTTAGCGTTGCTTATACATATGTATATGTATAGCCGATTCAATTTGTTTTATAGCAGAAACTAACACACCATTGTAAACCAATTATACTCCAATAAAGATGTTAAAAAAAAAATCCTCTCTTCTCCACTTTTTGCTTAAGTAATCTTAGCCAACGTAACATTTCTATGGTGTAAAATGGGAATAACTCATACTCAAGGCCTGAATTGGAAACTCAAGCAGAAATTCTGACAGGCAGTGGAGGTCTGCCCCTCCCTCATTTCCCTTCCACAAGCACCCTGGAAATGTGAGGGCATCTCACAGTGTCCCAGATGCTGGGCACACACCCTGCCGTGCCCCAGGGTATCCCCAGCTGGCGATAGGTTTCAGCAGAGAGGCTCTAGCTCCAGCCACCAAGAGTTCTTTGTCCAGAGCCCTGTCTGTGGATATGGCCCCATTGGTTCTGCTCTGCCTTCCCCTGCATGTCTGTGCATGGACCCTGGCCTGATTTTCCATTACTGGTGCCTGGCACAGAAGAGACAGTGGGCTTGTCCTGTTCCCAATTCTGCTGAAGTCTCCTAAGTCACAGTGATGTTTTCTGTCTTAGTGTGTGTGTGTGTGTTTGTGTGTTCACGTGTGTGTATGTGTGTGTAAGCACTGTCTCAGGCTGTCCAGGGGCAGAGAACTGTCACTGTTGCTCCCCAACTCCCTGGTATTTAGCCCTCTGTCTTCTGGAAATTTTACTGTCAGGTATCAGACATTTCTGCTTCCATCTCTCTCTTCAGCAACATATTAAGGAAACCATTCTCTGTGTCCTCAGCTCTCAAGGCAGCCCTTGGGCTTGAGTCTCCTCTGCCCCCAAGGGCTGATGCAACAAGGAGGTTCACCTTCCATTTGTTTTAGTAGGCACTAAATATAGCTCCATATAAAGAGCAATGGACAGAGAGTCCCTAGACCTGAGTTGCTGCCTTGGTTCTGCCACTGGCAACCTGTCTGATCCTGAGCAAGTTATTTCCTTTTCCCAGGTCTCAGTTTCCTCACCTGCCCATGACAATGTCGGGTTTGCTAGAGTTTTTCTCAGCTTCCTTTGCATGCTGGCTCAATATGAGGTGACTCACTCTAATCTTTACTTAATCTCTTCTTCTCCTAACTAGTCACAGTCATGGAAAACCTGTCAAGAGGTAAGGATGGGGTGGGGCCACCCAGATACCAGAACATTTTGTATGGATTCCTCCCAGAGGCTCAGAGCAAGCTTAGCTAAAATCTGCATCTATATTTTAAGATTCCTCAGCCTTAGGAGTAAATTGCCTCCCTCCAGGGAACCAATACACACATACAGTCTGGGGCCAGTTTTATATACATATATAAAATAAATATGCTTAAATATAACTAAATATTTTATTATATTATATATTTAATATCTAATATATTTTGTTAAATATTCAATATGTTTAATATTTATTTATATTTAATTATATTTAATTAAATATTAGATACTTAAAATAAATATAAATATGTATATATTTATACTTAAAAGCAGTGAGATTTACTACTATAAGCAAGGCACTAAACTATGATTTTAACACCCTTATCCTATATAGTATTCATTATTACTGTAAAAGGTAAAAATTCCTTTACTGCAAATGAGGAAAAGCAGTCCCAAGGAGGTAACAAACTTTGTCCAAGACCACACAGCTTGTAGCTGAAGAGCTGGGACTCAAAATGTGTGTCTTTCATGCAAGCTCATCCTTTTGGCTAATTCTACTCTCCCCTGATGGCTAGGCTGAAAACTTGCATTGGTACAGTATTTGGTAGAGAGAACTCCGGGTGGTGTCTGATGGAATGCTTGGAATGCTGAGACATTCCATTCTGGCTTCTGTGGAACTGGCCAGGAGCCCTCATTCTTGATCATAATGGCCTTGAGGAAATAGAGAGAATGGCAAGATGTGCACAGAGCTAGAGTTTCTCTGTTGCGAGAGGGTAAGAGATTAGCTTGTGGTTTTTTAAGGCTGATTGATAGCAGTCAGCCACATTCCATTCAAGTCTTCATTGAATATCCTTATCCATTCTCTGCATGAGACTAGGTCAGGATGGGAGGCTTTGTGCCTTGGCTCCCTGCAAAGTGTGTGTGTGTGTGTGTGTGTGTGTGTGTGTGTGTGTGTGTGTGTGTTGTCTACATGTAATGCATGCTATTCTCTTTGTGGATAGCCAGGAAAGTGCCACCAGCTATCATAATCTTAATAAAGTTTCCTACTGGTCTCCCATCATGTCTTATATTAAGACTGGGCCCCTGTGGGGAGAGTTGTAAAATCAGTCTTGGTTCTAAAGATGCTCATTTTGACACTCCTTAGAACAGACTGGGGTAGTTCATAGTATAACGTTGGCTTTGCTATCCCAGGGGGCTGGTGACCTGTGGTTGCAGAGTGGGTGTCATGGAGAAAGGGAAAGTAGAAGAGACAGAATCAGACAGCAGGAACCAGCAATCCTGTAAAGAGGTGAACGAGGCTAGGCATCTACTCAGGACGTCTGCAGGTGTCAACAAAGGAGCACATGCAGCTGATTACAAGCTCCTTCTACATTCAGGTTGGGCCAGAGCTCCCCATATCCTCGCAATCCAGGGGCACACTCCAGCGCTTTGAGGCTTTCCACAGGTAGACCTGTGCTTCATAACTTCTTCCCTGCTCTTTTGAAAAAGTGGTTTGTTGGAGTAGTGATTCTTAAAGGGAAAAGATGGCAGGGGTCTATGCTCTATATCAGCTTGTCCGGAAGACTTTTGTGACCCCCAGGGGAGATTTAAATATCCTACAGCTTCCTTCAAGTGCTGCCCTTAGCTGGCTGGAGAGTATCATGCTCTGTTGTAATCACCCAGTCATTTGTCTTCCTGCCCCACTCACTGCTTGTTTCTTCACCAACCACAGGGCTTGGCACTGATAGGTCCTCCATCAGTGTAAGCTGCATCACTGAAGGACTTGCATGATGTTCTGAGGCAGTGGTTTCACATGTGACTGGGGCCAACTACAGTCGAGGCTTTGCTCCCTGCACACACCTGGTGTCTGCTCAGCAAACCCTCATTCTGTAGTCTATGGACTCCCTGAAAGAACCATGCCATGTGGCCAGTGCATGCTGAACCTTGTCTATCCACAGTCCCTGTGCAGGAAGGATGCAGTCAAGAGGCATGGAGAGTCTATGGTTTGGGGGCAAGATGGCATGATACAGTGCAGAGTTCAGTCTTAGAACCAAACTGACATGGGTTTGAATTCTGACCCCACCATTTACCAGCTACATGACTCTGGGCAAGTTACTTAACCTCTCTAGATTTCAGTTTCCTCATTTGCTAAATGAAGGTAGTGCTTCTCCGGCAGAGACTGGGGACAACAACGTAAAGAGTCTTGCATTTTACGTAGTCACTGTTCAGTAAATGGAAGCCATTGCAAGGAACCTTCTCTCACCCTCCATCCAGGTTGGCTTTCTTGAGCCACACAGAGTCCTTGCCTCTTCCCCACCCCATGCACTGACCCAAACCAGTCTGTCTTCTTTGAACCCCACCACCACCTTTAACCAGCAAGGGAAACTTGGAATTGTACTGGCACCAATGGAGAAGTAGCTGGTCCCTCCTTCTAAGGGTGGTGTGGCCCAGCTTGAGAGGCTGTCAGAAGAAAACATACTGGCTGAGGTCCTTAGTTTCTCTGCCTGTAAAGTGAAGTGAAGTGATCACCAGAGTCACCTTGGCATCTGAGGCCTCTACCCTGTGGGTATGAACCAGACTTCTGAGGGAGGAACTCTGCTAAAATTGGAAATAGTTGCACTGGCTTGGAAAGCCCAGCAGATGTCACTCTGCCTTAACTGCCTGGGCCTGATGTATCATGTGGTTGGGCACATGGTTCTGTGGCTAAGTGAGGAACAGGTTTATTTAGCTTCCCAACCGCAGACAGAAACTCATTTGGAGGAAAAGATCAGTTGCCCACAAGCAGATGCTCCTTGCTGTGTACTGTGTAAGCCCAGGCTGGCTCCTCCATTCCCCTTCCCCTCCCCTCTGCTCCTGCATCCCACCCATGCACACAGTCACCTATTGGCACACAGTCACCTATTCACACACATGTGCACACATATCCACACACACCACACACACAGCACGTACACACACACCTGAGTCACTGTCTCGGCTACTACTCAGCATGCACTGGACTTAAGCATGCATTGTCCCTTTGGGCAAAGTCAAACAGAACTAGGATTGCAATCTCCTTGGAAGAAAGAAGTTCATTCCTGTATGTCCCAGTTTATCAGTCAGGATAAGCTAAGTCATGTGGCACTAACTAATGAGCCCCACATTCAGTGCCTTAAAATAACAAAGGCTTATTGCTTGCTCACCTTACTTGTACACTGAGGGTCAGCTGCAGCCCTGCTACACATTAATTTGGCTTCAGGATGCAGGCTTATAGAGCAGCCTCAATTTGGAACATGGTCAGTCCTCACAGCAGAGAGGAAAGAGGGCATACTGAAAGTGGCTCTTTCTTATTTTTTTAAAATAAACTTTATTTTTTAAAACTTTAGATTTACAGAAAAAATGTGATGATAGTACAGAGAGTTCTCATATACCCACACCCAATTTCCCCTGTTACAGACACTTTACATTACCATGGTATGTTTATTACAATTAGTGAATCAATATGAATACATTATTGTAAGTTCATACCTGATTCCCATCTTTTCAGTTTTTTCCCACTGTCCTTTTCCTGTTCCAGGATCCCATCCAGCACCCCACACTACATTTTGGGGTCATGCCTCTTTGGTCTTTCGTGGCTGTGGCATGAACGTGGCTCTTAAGGTTTACATTTTATAGGCCACACAAGTCACATGGCCAGGGTTGCCATCATTAACGAGGTAGGGAAGGATACTCCCTAGGGGAGAGGGCCACAGGAAGAAAAACACTTATGAACATAGCACAGTCTATCTCACCCATGTAAAGAGATTCTTGGACATTTGCCCTTTGGAATTTTTGACCCCAGTTTTGTCTTTTTCTGAACTGTGAGTATCATCCTAGAAAATCCAGCCAACCCTTATTAAGTTCTCTTATATGCAAAAGTCTGCCACGACGCTGAATAGAAAGAGGAACCAAGATTGAGAAAGATATGTTCCTGCTCTTCACAGGCTCAAGATCCAGCAAGGAAGAAAAGCACAGGCTGAACACAAAGAAGGCGTATTTGACATGGGCCAGTGTAGAAGGACAAAAAGCACGAGAAAGGGAGAGCCCCAACAATGGGGAGGAAACTAGGCTCTGCTGCGTCAGACAGAGGATGTAAGAGAATGTGCCCTCTCACAGCCACACATTGGGAGAGGCCATGTTCACGTATGCTCCGGACTGACCACATATTTGGTTTGTTTGAACACACATTCATCATGTATCTATTATGGACAAGGCACTCTATAGGAGTCAAAGGAGACTAGAGAATGTTGTTTCTGCCCTGCAGGAGCTCACAGTTTACAAATCTCCAGAGGAGATTCGGGTCCAAAAGAGCAGAATAGGCACCAGGACAAGAACAAATATAGACACCAAAAGCTGCATGGGTAACACAGAATGGGGAGTGTTCAGGGAAGAAGTGAACTAGTTTCTGAAGTTCTGAGATTAGTCAGGCACAGATTAGGGATAGGCACTCCAGGCAGAGGGAGTGGCTTGCTGGCAGAGGGAGAGTGAAAAAGACAGAATATTTTTTTTAAAAACCTGTAAATAGTCACCATGTTCTGTAATAACCTATATGGCAAAAGAATCGGTAAAATAATGGATATATGTATACGTATAAATGAATCACTTAGCTGTACACCTGAACCTAACACAACAGTGTAAATCAACTGTAAAATCAAATCCCATAACTGGTGGGTGGGTGACTCACAGACTGGCGAACACTTATACCACAGAAGTCCACCCACTGGAGTGAAGGTTCTGAGCTCCACGTCAGGCTTCCCAACCTGGGGGTCCGGCAATGGGAGGAGGAATTCCTAGAGAATCAGACTTTGAAGCCTAGTGGGAATTGATTGCAGGACTTTGACAGGACTGGAGGAAACAGAGACTCCACTCTTGGAGGACACACACAAAGTAGGGTGTGCATCAGGACCCAGGGGAAGGAGCAGTGACCCCAGGGGAGACTGAACCAGACCTAACTTCCAGTGTTGGAGGGTCTCCTGCAGAGGCGGGGGTGGCTCTGTTTCACCGTGGGGACAAGGACACTGGCGGCAGAGGTTCTGGGAAGTACTCCTTGGTGTGAGTCCTCCCAGAGTCTGTCATTAGCCTCACCAAAGAGCCCAGGTAGGCTCCAGTGTTGGGTTGCCTCAGGCCAAACAACCAAGAGGGAGGGAACCCAGCCCCACGCATCAACAGTAAAGTGGATTAAAATTTTACTGAGCTCTGCCCACCAGAGCAACAGTCAGCTCTACCCACCACCAGTCCCTCCCATCAAGCCTCTTAGATAGCCTCATCCACCAGATGGCAGACAGCAGAAGCAAGAAGAACTACAATCCTGCAGCCTGTGGAACAAAACCACATTCACAGAAAGATAGACAAGATGAAAAGGAAGAGGGCTATATACCAGATGAAGGAACAAGATAAAGCCCCAGAAAAACAACTAAATAAAGTGGAGATAGACAACCTTCCAGAAAATGAATTCAGAATAATGATACTGAAGATGATCCAGGACCTCGGAAAAAGAATGGAGACAAAGATCGAGAATATGCAAGAAATGTTCAACAAAGACTTAGAAGAATTAAAGAACAAACAAACAGAGACGAACAATACAATAACTGAAATGAAAATTACACTAGAAGGAATCAATAGCAGAATAACTGAGGCAAAAGAACGGATAAGTGACCTGGAAGACAGAATGGTGGAATTCACTGCTGCGGAACAGACTAAAGAAAAAAGAATGAAAAGAAATGAAGGCAGCCTAAGAGACCCCTGTGACAACATTAAACACAACAACATTCGCATTATAGGGGTCCCAGAAGGAGAAGAGACAGAGAAAGGACCCGAGAATATATTTAAAGAAATTACAGTCGAAAATTTCCCTAACATGGGAAAGGAAATAGCCACCCAAGTCCAGGAAGTGCAGCGAGTCCCATACAGGATAAACCCAAGGAGAAACACGCCGAAACACATAATAATCAAATTGGAAAAAAATTAAAGACAAAAAAAATTATTGAAAGCAGCAAGGGAAAAACGACAAATAAAATAGAAGGGAACTCCCATAAGGTTAACAGCTGATTTCTCAGCAGAAACTCTACAGGCCAGAAGGGAGTGGCATGATATACTTAAAGTGATGAAAGGGAAGAACCTACAACCAAGACTACTCTACCCGGCAAGGATCTCATTCAGATTCGATGGAGAAATCAAAACATTTACAGACAAGAAAAAGCTGAGAGAATTCAGCACCACCAAACCAGCTCTACAACAAATGCTAAAGGAACTTCTCTAAGTGGGAATCACAAGACAAGAAAAGGACCTACAAAACGAAACCAAAAACAATTAAGAAAATGGTAACAGGAACATACATATTGATAATTACCTTAAACGTGAATGGATTAAATGCTCCAACCAAAAGACACAGGCTTGCTGAATGGATACAAAAACAAGACCCATATATATGCTGTCTACAAGAGACCCACTTCAGACCTAGGGACACATACAGACTGAAAGTGAGGGGATGGAAAAAGATATTCCATGCAAATGGAAATCAAAGGAAAGCTGGAGTAGCTATATTCATATCAGATAAAATAGACTTTAAAAAAAAAGAATGTTACAAGAGACAAGGAAGGACACTACACAATGATTAAGGGATCAATCCAAGAAGAAGATATAACAATTATAAATATATATGCACCCAACATAGGAGCAACTCAATTCATAAGGCAACTGCTAACAGCTATAAAAGAGGAAATTGACAGTAACACAATAATAGTGGGGGACGTTAACACCTCACTTACACCAATGGACAGATCATCCAAAATGAAAATAAATAAGGAAACGCAAGCTTTAAATGACACACTAGACCAGATAGATTTCATTGATATTTATAGGACATTCCATACAAAAACAGCAGATTACACTTTCTTCGCAAGTGCGCACGGAACATTCTCTAGGATAGATCACATCTTGGGTCACAAGTCAAGCCTCAGTAAATTTAAGAATATTGACATCATATCAAGCATCTTTTCGGACCACAACGAACGCTATGAGATTAGAAATGAATTACAGGTAAAAAAACCGTAAAAAACACAAACACATGGAGGCTAAACAATACACCACTAAATAACCAAGAGATCAATGAAGAAATCAAAGAGGAAATCAAAAAATACCTAGAGACAAATGACAATGAAAACATGATGATCCAAAACCTATGGGATGCAGCAAAAGCAGTTCTAAGAGGGAAGTTTATAGCTATACAAGCCTACCTCAAGAAACAAGAAAAATCTCAAGTAAACAATCTAACTTTACACCTAAAGGAACTAGAGAAAGAACAAACAAAACCCAAAGTTAGCAGAAGGAAAGAAATCATAAAGATCAGAGCAGAAATAAATGAAATAGAAACAAAGAAAATAATAGCAAAGATCAATAAAACTAAAAGCTGGTTCTTTGAGAAGATAAACAAAATTGATAAACTATTAGCCAGACTCATCAAGAAAAAGAGGGAGAGGACTCAAATCAATAAAATTAGAAATGAAAAAGGAGACGTTACAAGAGACACCACAGAAGTACAGAGCATCCTAAGAGATTACTACAAGCAACTCTATGCCAATAAAATGGACAACCTGGAAGAAATGGACAAATTCTTAGAAAGGTATAACCTTCCAAGACTGAACCAGGAAGAAACAGAAAATACGAACAGACCAATCACAAGTAATGAAATTGAAACTGTGATTAAAAATCTTCCAACAAACAAAAGTCCAGGACCAGATGGCTTCACAGGTGAATTCTATCAAACATTTAGAGAGGAGCTAACACCCATCCTTCTCAAATTCTTCCCAAAAATTGCAGAGGAAGGAAGACTCCCAAACGCATTCTATGAGGCCACCATCACCCTGATACCAAAACCAGACAAAGACACTACAAAAAAAGAAAATTACAGACCAATATCACTGATGAATATAGAAGCAAAAATCCTCAACAAAATACTAGCAGACAGAATCCAACAGCACATTAAAAGGATCATAAACCAAGATCAAGTGGGATTTATCCCAGGGTTGCAAGGATTCTTCAATATACGCAAATCAATCAATGTGATACACCATATTAACAAATTGAAGAATAAAAACCATATGATCATCTCAATAGATGCAGAAAAAGCTTCTGACAAAATTCAACACTGATTTATGATAAAAACTCCCCAGAAAGTGGGCATAGAGAGAACCTACCTCAATATAATAAAGGCCATATACAACAAACCCACAGCAAACATCATTCTCAATGGTGAAAAACTGAAAGCATTTCCTCTAAGATCAGGAACGAGACAAGGATGTCCACTCTCACCACTATTATCCAACATAGTTTTGGAAGTCCTAGCCACGGCAATCAGAGAAGAAAAAGAAATGAAAAGAATACAAATTGGAAAAGAAGAAGTAAAACTGTCACTGCAGATGACATGATACTCTACATAGAGAATCCTAAAAATGCCACCAGAAAACTACTAGAGCTAATCAATGAATTTGGTAAAGTTGCAGGATACAAAATTAATGCACAGAAATCTCTTGCATTCCTATACACTAATGATGAAAAATCTGAAAGAGAAATTATGGAAAAACTCCCATTTACCATTACAACAAAAAGAATAAAATACCTAGGAATAAACCTACCTTGGGAGACAAAAGAGCTGTATGCAGAAAACTATAAGACACTGATGAAAGTAATTAAAGATGATACCAACAGATGTAGAGATATACCATGTTCTTGGATTAGAAGAAACAATATTGTGAAAATGACTCTACTACCCAAAGCAATCTACGGATTCAATGCAATCCCTATCAAATTACCAATGACATTTTTTACGGAACTAGAACAAATCATATTAAAATTTGTATGGAGACACAAAAGACCCTGAATAGCCAAAGCAGTCTAGAGGGAAAAAAACGGAGCTGGAGGAATCAGACTCCCTGACTTCAGACTACACTCCAAAGCTACAGTAATCAAGACAATATGGTACTGGTGCAAAAACAGAAACATAGATCAATGGAACAAGATAGAAAGCCCAGAGATAAACCCACGCACCAACGGTCAACTAATTTATGACAAAGGAGGCAAAGATATACAATGGAGATAAGACAGTCTCTTCAATAAGTGGTTCTGGGAAAACTGGACAGCTACATGTCAAAGAATGAAATTAGAACACTCCCTAACACCATACCCAAAAATAAACTCAAAATGGATTCGAGACTTAAATGTAAGACCAGACACTATAAAACTCTTAGAGGAAAACATAGGAAGAACACTCTTTGACATAAATCACAGCAAGATCTTTTTTGATTCACCTCCTAGAGTAATGGAAATAAAAACAAAAATATAGAAATGGGACCTATTGAAACTTCAAAGCTTTTGCACAGCAAAGGAAACCATAAACAAGACAAAAAGACAACCCTCAGAATGGGAGAATATATTTGCAAATGAATCAACGGACAAAGGATTAATCTCCAAAATATATAAACAACTCATGCAGCTCAATATTAAAGAAACAAACAACCCAATCCAAAAATGGGCAGAAGAGCTAAATGGACATTTCTCCAAAGAAGACATACAGCTGGCCAATAAGCACATGAAACTCTGCTCAACATCACTAATTATTAGAGAAATGCAAATCAAAACTACAATGAGGTATCACCTCACATCATTTAGAATGAGCATCATCAGAAAATCTACAAACAACAAATGCTGGAGAGGGTGTGGAGAAAAGGGAACCCTCTTGCACCGTTGGTGGGAATGTAAATTGATACAGCCACTATGGAGAACAATATGGAGGTTCCTTAAAAAACTAAAAATAGAATTACCATATGATCCAGCAATCCCACTCCTGGGCATATACCCAGAGAAAACCATAATTAAAAAAGACACATGCACCCCAATGTTCTTTGCAGCACTATTTACAATAGCCAGGTCATGGAAGCAACCTAAATGCCCATCGACAGACGAATGGATAAAGAAGAAGTGGTACATATATACAATGGAATATTACTCAGCCCTGAAAAGGAACGAAATTGAGTCATTTGTTGAGACGTGGATGGATCTAGAGACTGTCATACAGAGTAAAGTAAGTCAGAAAGAGAAAAACAAATATTGTGTATTAACGCATATATGTGGAACCTAGAAAAATGGTACAGATGAACCAGTTTGCAGGGCAGAAGTTGAGACACAGATGTAGAGAACAAATGTATGGACACCAAGGGGGGAAAACCCCGGTGGGGTGGGGATGGTGGCGTCCTGAGTTGGGCGATTGGGATTGACTTATATACACTGATGTGTATAAAACTGATCACTGATAAGAACCTGCAGTACAAACAAACAAACAAACAAACAAAAAACTAATACTAAACTTTCTTTGGATTATGTGCATGGAAATATATTAATATAAATATTTCGGACATTACATGAAATTTCTAAAAATCTTATATGTTTTGGTATACTGTTATAAGTCATAATTCTAGTTATTACTTTAAAATGTATATCTCAGAAATAACTAAATTTCCTTGTCAACTGCATTGTTATGAACTTTCATCAAATATTTTACCATGGTCATTTTTAAGTCTTTTCTCATTTACAGACAGTTCTGGGTGTACTTTGATGGTTTTGCAAAAATTTTCGTATAAAAGGTTTTCATCTTCAAGGAATTCATGGAAAAGACTCTGACAAGTACAGGTTTCTGGTAAGTGACTATACTGCTGAACTGAATGAATAAGCATTTTCAGAACTAATGGAAAACTGATGAATTCATAAAAGTGCTAATAAAAGATCAAGATGAAAAAAGATTAATTACATGGGACTGAGTGAACTGATGAGGATGATTATAATTTTTGTGACTTTCTGTTTGAATAAAAAAAAAAAAACCCAAAAAAGGAAAAAAAAAAACCTGTAAACAGTCTTCATGTTCTGTAATAACCTATATGGGAAAACAATCTGCAAAGAATGGATATATGTATATGTATAAATGAATCACTTAGCTGTACACCTGAATCTAACACAACGGTGTAAATCAACTGTACTCCAATATAAAATAAAAATTAAGCTTAAAAAAAATTAAATTTTAAAAATAAAATTAAAAAAAATAGTTATCATGGCTTATGGCTGGAATAGTAGAGTATTTGTGCAGAGAGAGAGAGGAAGATGGGATGGCTGGGGAGAGAGGAGATTAGAAGCCTTTCAGGGAGGGGACAGAGGATGAAGGGAATTTTCACCAATATCAGCGACCTTGGACTTTATCCCGAGGCCTGTTGGGAATCACTGAAGGGTTTGGGCATGGAGTGGCTTGGTTACTATGGATATAAGTTATTGTCTTGCCCCTTCCCTTATCATTCAGCTCAGGAGTGATGGCTGTGGCAGGGTGGTATGTCAGTCAGCTAAGTATATGCAGAGCCAGTCACAGCACAGCACTGTGAGCCTTCATCCAACCTGGGGGTTTCAGTCATCACCGGGCACTGGCTGAGGCTGGGTCTGGCAGCCCTTGCTTGCTGCCTCTGGAGACACTTTTCCAAGGGAGGTGTCTGTGGTCAGAGAGCTGGGCGTCAACCAGACAAACTGGCCCGGCTTGTGGTATCTGCTAATTTGACTGTTTGATTTGGTTCCCTATCCCAGCCACCATCACAGAAGCCCCTTTCTCTGACCCAAGAGACAATCTGAGCCCCAGATCCCCACCCCCAGGGCCCAAACCCCAGGGAACAATCAGCTCCCCAGTGGGCAAATGTCCTCTTGTCCCAAGTGTCTTCTAATAGGAAGGGAGCCACTGTCCCACCGTGGCTGCCTCTGACTGGTCTTCCCTTGAAGTTACATCCACTGAGCTCAGTTGACCAGGAATGGAAATCACAGAGAATTCCTAAGAGAAAGAAAGAAAACTAAGAAATGGTTGTCCAGTTCATAGGATACATTCCTTAGTGGCTCCTATACAGAGCATCCTCTTTGGTTTTTGCCATTAGTCCCATGTTCCCCAGAAAAACTCTTTTGCTATACTACACCAAGATCTGCTTTTGAAAATTAGCCATCAGCTAACTGGCCAACCAGTCAGTCAGTCAGTAAATCAGTTGGTCAACCACTCAACCAGTCAGCTAGTCAGTTGTTCAGTGAACTAGCCAGTCAGTCAGCTAGTTTTTCAGCTCATTTCTTGTTTATACATTTAATTACTCATTCCCTCCATTTTTCATTCACTCACTGAGTGACTCACTGAGTCACTCATTCAACAGCATCCTTTAGTAATTAGGCCACCCACCCACCAACAAACTAGTCTATCCAAGAACAAATTTTTACCAGCTGTAAGTTCTGTCCTGAACATATTTCCTGCCTTTAGGAAGCTCAAAGTTTGTTTGGGTGTAAAGAAGCACTGCCTCATCCCCATCACACACACACACACACACACACACACACACACACACACACAAATCCAGGCACCTGGGCCTCTTACAGTTTATGGATGATTTCAGCATCCATCTTCAAGTTTGAGGGAATATAAAGACAATGCATGTGGTTCAGATAAACAGGGAGAACTACTTAGAGAGGAAAAGCATCAGCCTGAACTTGGAAAGATGGATTAATCCAAAAAGCACCTTGGCACTTCATTGGTTCTGATGGTAAAGCCAAATTGTCTCACCTTGTGTTTGTCATTCACTTCAACTCATTCATTTAAAAATCAATCGCCCGTTCATTTATGCATTCATTTGTTTGTTTATATTTATGGAGTGGACATAATATGTGTGTGGCTAGTATGGAGGGTAGATAATAAACACATGGATATATGATGAGAGTGAAACTGCTCCTACCATCAAGGAAATTATATTTGATGCTAAAATAAATAACATATATTTTATAATTTATATGTATATCAAGTAAGAACATTAGATGAAAAGTGCTCCAAATAGTTATAAATAAAGAGCTTTGGGGGTTGAACAGAAGAGGAAATCACTTCTTTGGTAAGAGGATAAGGATAGAGGTCATGGAGAAAGTATTGTTACCAACCGGAGTGGAAACCAAACCCAGCTGGCCACTCATCACTCAAAAGTCAATGTTTGAGTGACAGGAGTTGGTAAAAAAAGAAAGATGTTTTTCAGGAAGCTGGAAACCTGAGAAGATAGTGGACTAGCATGCTAAAAACTATCTACCAGCAGAAGCAAGAATAACTACAATCCCAGAGCCTGAAGAACGAAAACCGCAAACACAGAAAGATATAAAAAAAGAAAAGGCATAGGACTATGTCCCAGATGAAGGAACAAGATAAACCCCCAGAAAAATAACTAAATGAAGTGGAGATAGGCAACCTTCCAGAAAACGAATTCAGAATAATGATAGTGAAGATGATCCAGGACCTCAGAAAAAGAATAGAGGCAAAGATCGAGAAGATGCAAGAAATGTTTAACAAAAACTTAGAAGAATTAAAGAACAAACAAACAGAGATGAACAATACAATAACTGAAATGAAAACTACACTAGAAGGAATCAATAGCAGAATAACTGAGGCAGAAGAATGGATAAGTGACCTGGAAGACAGAATGGTGGAATTCACTGCTGCAGAACAGAATAAAGAAAAAAGAATGAAAAGAAATGACAGCCTAAGAGACCTCTGGGACAACATTAAACACAACACCATTCGCATTATAGGGGTCCCAGAAGGAGAAGAGAGAGAGAAAGGACCCGAGAATATATATGAAGGATTATAATTGAAAACTTCCCTAACATGGGAAAGGAAATAGCCACCCAAGTCCAGGAAACACAGAGAGTCCCAGGCAGGATAAACCCAAGGAGAAACATGCCGAGACACATAGTAATCAAATTGACAAAAAATAAGACAAAGAAAAATTATTGATATCAACAAGGGAAAAATGACAAGTAACATATAAGGGAACTCCCATAAGGATAACAGCTGATTTCTCAGCAGAAACTCTGCAAGCCAGAAGGGAGTGGTATGATATATATAAAGTGATGAAAGGGAAGAAACTATGACCAAGAACACTCTACACAGCAAGGATCTAATTCAGATTCGATGGAGAAATCAAAACATTTACAGACAAGAAAAAGCTAAGAGAATTCAGCACCACCAAACCAGCTCTACAACAAATGCTAAAGGAACTTCTCTAAGTGGGAATCACAAGACAAGAAAAGGACCCACAAAACCAAACCCAAAACAATTAAGAAAATGGTCATAGGAATATACATATAGATAATTACCTTAAATGTGAATGGATTAAATGCACCTACCCAAAGACACAGACTGGCTGAATGGATACAAAAACAAGACCCATATATACGCTGTCTACAAGAGACCCACTACAGACCTAGGGACACATACAGACTGAAAGTGAGGGGATGGAAAAATATATTCCATGCAAATGGAAATCAAAAGAAAGCTGGAGTAGCAATACTCATATCAGATAAAATAGACTTTAAAATAAAGAATGTTATAAGACACAGGAAGGACCCTACATAATGATCAAAGGATCAATCCAAGAAGAAGATATAAAAATCATAAATATATATGCACCCAACATTGGAGCACCTCAATACATAAGGCAAATGGTAATGGCTATAAAAGAGGAAATTAATAGTAACACAAAAATAGTGGGGGAATTTAACACCTCACTTACACCAATGGACAGATCATCCAGAGAGAAAATTAACAAGGAAACACAAGCTTTAAATGACACAATAGACCAGATAGATTTAATTGATATTTATAGGACATTCCATCCCAAAAAATATTACACTTTCTTCTCAAGTGCATATGGAACATTCTCCAGGACAGATCATATCATGGGTCACAGATGAAGCCTTGGGAAACTTAAGAAAACTGAAATCATATAAAAATTTTTTTCTGACCACACCACTATGAGATTATAAACAAATTATAGGAAAAAAAACAGCGTAAAAAACACAAATACATGGAGGTTAAACAATACACTACTAAATGACCAAGAGATCACTGAAGAAATCAAAGAGGAAATCAAAAAATACTTAGAAACAAATGACAATGAAAACACAGTGACACAAAACCTATGGGATGCAGCAAAAGCAGTTCTAAGAGGAGAGTTTAAAGCTATAAAAGCCTACCTTAAGAAACAAGAAGCATCTCAAATTAACAAACTAACTTTACACCTAAAGCAGTTAGAGAAAGAAGAACAAAAAACCCCCAACATTAGCAGTAGGAAAGAAATCATAAAGATCAGATCAGAAATAAATGAAAAAGAAATGAAGGAAATGATAGCAAAGATCAATAAAATTAAAAGCTGGTTCTTTGAGAAGATAAACTAAACTGATAAACCATTAGCCAGACTCATCAAGAAAAATGGGAGAAGACTCAAATCAATAGAATTAGAAATGAAAAAGGAGAAAAACAACTGACACTGCAGAAATACAAAGGATCATGAGAGATTACTATAAGCAAATATATGCCAATAAATTGGAAAACCTGGATGAAATGGACAAATTCTTAGAAATGCACAACCTTCCAAGACTAAACCAGGAAGAAATAGAAAATATGAACAGACCAATCACAAGCACTGAAATTGAAACTGTGATTTAAAATCTTCCAACAAACAGAAGCCCAGGACCAGATGGCTTCACAGGCGAATTCTATCAAACATTTAGAGAAGAGATAACAGTTATCTTTCTCAAACTCTTCCAAAATATAGCAGAGGGAAGAACACTCCCAAACTCATTCTACGAGGCCACCATAACTCTGATACCAAAACCAGACAAAGATGTCTCAAAAAAAGAAAACTACAGGCCAATATCACTGATGAACATACATGCAAAAATCCTCAAAAAAATACGAGCAAACAGAATCCAACAGCACATTAAAAGGATCATACACCATGATCAAGTGGAGTCTATCCCAGGAATGCAAGGATTCTTCAATATATGCAAATCAATCAACACGTACACCATATTAAGAAACTGAAGGAGAAAAACCATATGATCATCTCAATCGATGCAGAGAAAACTTTCAACAAAATTCAACATGAATTTATGATAAAAGCCCTGCAGAAAGTAGACATAGAGGGAACTTTCCTCAACATAATAAAGGCCATATATGACAAACCCAAAGGCAACATCATCCTCAATGGTGAAAAACTGAAACCGTGTCCACTAAGATCAGGAACAAGACAAGGTTGCCCACTCTCACCACTATTATTCAACATAGTTTTGGAAGATTTAACCACAGCAATCAGAGAAGAAAAAGAAATAAAAGGAATCCAAATCCGAAAAGAAGAACTAAAGCTGTCACTCTTTGTAGATGACATGATACTATACATAGAGAATCCTAAAGATGCTACCAGAAAACTCCTAGAGCTAATCAATGAATTTGGTAAAGTAGCAGGATACAAAATTAATGCACAGAAATCTCTTGCATTCCTCTACACTAATGATGAAAAATCTGAAAGTGAAATTAGAAAAACACTCCCATTTTTCATTGCAACGAAAAGAATAAAATATCTAGGAATAAACCTACCTAAGAGGACAAGAGACCTGTATGCAGAAAATTATAAGACACTAATGAAAGAAATTGAAGATGATACAAATAGATGGAGAGATATACCATGTTCTTGGATTGGAAGAATCAACATTGTGAAAATGACTCTACTACCCAAAGCAATCTACAGATTCAATGCAATCCCTATCAAACTACCACTGGCATTTTTCATAGAACTAGAATAAAAATTTTCACAATTTGTATAGAAATGCAAAAGACCCCGAATAGCCAAAGCAATCTTGAGAAAGAAAAATGGAGCTGGAGGAATCAGACTCCCTGACTTCAGACTATACTACAAAGCTACATTAATCAAGACAACATGGTACTGGCACAAAAACAGAAATATAGATCAATGGAACAGGATAGAAAGCCCAGAGATAAACCCACGCACATATGGTCACCTTATCTTTGATAAAGTAGGCAAACATATACAGTGGAGAAAAGATAGTCTCTTCAGTAAGTGGTGCTGGGAAAACTGGACAGCTACATATAAAAGAATGAAATTAGAACACTCCCTAACACCATACACAAAAATAAACTCAAGATGGATTAAAGACCTAAATGTAAGGCCAGACACCATCAAAGTCTTAGAGGAAAATCATAGGCAGAACACTCTATGACATAAATCACAGCAAGATCCTTTTTGACCAACCTCCTAGTGAAATGGAAATGAAAACAAGAATAAACAAATGGGACCCAATGAAACTTAAAAGCTTTTGCACAGCAAAGGAAACCATAAACAAGACGAAAAGACAACCCTCAGAATGGGAGAAAATATTTGTAAATGAAGCAATTGACAAAGGATTAATCTCCAAAACATACAAGCAACTCATGCAGCTCAATATCAAAAAAACAAAAAACCCAATCCAAAAATGGGCAGAAGACTTAAATAGACATTTCTCCAAAGAAGATATACAGATTGCCAACAAAAACTTAAAAGAATGCTGAAGATCATTAATCATTAGAGAAATGCAAAACGAAATTATAATGAGATATCATCTCACACCAGTCAGAATGGTCTTCATCAAAAAATCTACAAACAATAAATGCTGGAGAGGGTGTGGAGAAAAGCGAGCCCTCTTGCACTGTTGGTGGGAATGTAAATTGATACAGCCACTATGGAGAACAGTATGGAGGTTCCTTAAAAACTAAAAATAGAACTACCATACGACCCAGCAATACCACTACTGGGCACATGCCCTGAGAAAACCATAATTCAAAAAGAGTCATGTACCAAATTGTTCATTGCAGCTCTATTTACAATAGCCAGGACATGGAAGCAACCTAAGTGTCCATCA
This sequence comes from Balaenoptera borealis, assembly GCF_965194805.1. Lineage (NCBI taxonomy): Eukaryota > Metazoa > Chordata > Mammalia > Artiodactyla > Balaenopteridae > Balaenoptera > Balaenoptera borealis. The sequence continues at coordinate 83,941,071 of NC_138860.1, read as the reverse complement.
ACAGATGAATGGATAAAGAAGATGTGGCACATATATACAATGGAATATTACTCAGCCATAAAAAGGAACGAAACTGAGTTATTTGTAGTGAGGTGAATGGACCTAGAGACTGTCATACAGAGTGAAGGAAGTCAGAAAGAGAAAAACAAATACTGTATGCTAACACATATATATGGAATCTAAAAATATATATATATATATATATATGTCAGAAGAACCTAGGGGAAAGACGGGAATAAAGATGCAGACCTACTGGAGAATGGACTTGAGGATATGGGGAGGGGGAAGGGTAAGCTGGGACAAAGTGAGAGAGTGTCATGGACATATATACACTACCAAACATAAAATAGATAGCTAGTGGGAAGCAGCCGCATAGCACAGGGAGATCAGCTTGGTGCTTTGTGACCAGCTAGAGGGGTGGGATAGGGAGGGAGGGAGGGAGATGCAAGAGGGAAGAGATATGGGGACATATGTATATGTATAACTGATTTACTTTGTTATAAAGCAGAAATTGACACACCATTGTAAAGCAATTATATTCTAATAAAGATGTTAAAAAAAAGATCATACAACATAATCAAGTGGGATTTATCTCAGTGATGCAAGGATTCGTCAATATATGCAAATCAATTATTGTGATACATCATATTAACAAATTGAAAAATAAAAACCATATGATCATCTCAATAGATGCAGAAAAATATTTTGACAAAATTCAACATCCATTTATGATAAAAACTGTCCAGAAAATGTGCATAGAGGGAATCTACCTCAACATAATAAAGTCCATATATGACAAACCCACAGCAAATATCATTCTCAATGGTGAAAGCTGAAAGCATTTCCTCTAATATCAGGAGCAAGACAAGGGTGTCCACTCTTGCCACTATTATTCAGCATAGTTTTGGAAGTCTTAGTTACAGAAATTAGTGAAGAAAAAGGAATAAAAGGAAACCAAATTTGAAAAGAAGAAATAAAACTGTCACTGTTTGCAGATGACATGATACTATACATAGAAAATCCTAAAGATGCCACCAAAAAAAATAGTAGAGCTAATCAATGAGTTTGGTAAAGTTGCATGATACAATATTAATGCACAGAAATCTCTTGCATTCCTATACACTAACAATGAAAGATCAGAAAGAGAAATTAAAGAAACAATCCCATTCACCATTGCAACAAAAAGAGTAAATTACCTGGGAATAAACCTACATAAGGAGGTAAAAGACCTGTACTCAGAAAACTATAAGACAGTCATGAAAGAAATCAAAGATGACACAAATAGATGGATAGATATACTATGTTCTTGGATTGGAAGAATCAATATTGTGAAAATGACTATACTACCCAAAGCAAACTACAGATTCAATCCAATCCCTATCAAATTACCAATGGCATTTTTTGCAGAACTAGAACAAAAAAATCTTAAAATTTGTATGGAGACACAAAAGACCCTGAATAGCCAAAGCAATCTTGAGGAAAAAAAACCGAGCTGGAGGAATCAGACTCCCTGACTTCAGTCTAGACTACAAAACTACAGTAATCAAGACAATATGGTACTGGCACAAAAGCAGAAATCGACATTGATGGAACAGGATAGAACGCCCAAAGATAAACCCATGAACCTGTGTTCACCTAATCTATGACAAAGGAGGCAAGGATATACAATGGAGAAAAGACAGTCTCTTCAATAAGTGGTGCTGAAAAAACTGGACAGCTACATGTAAAAGAATGAAATTAGAACACTTCCTAACACCATACACAAAAATAAACTCAAAATGGATTCAAGACCTAAATGTAAGATCGGACACTATAAAACTCTTAGAGGAAAACATAGGAACAACACTCTTTGACATAAATCATAGCAAGATCTTTTTTGACCCGCCTCCTAGAATAATGGAAATAAAAACAAAAATATAGAAATGGGACCTAATGATACTTAAAAGCTTTTGCACAAGAAAGGAAACTATAAACAAGACGAAAAGACAACCCTCAAAATGGGAGAAAATATTTGCAAATGAATTAACAGACAAAGGATTAATCTCCAAAATATATAAACAGCTTATGCAGCTCAATATCAAAAAAACAAACAACCCAATCCAAAAATGGGCAGAAGACCTAAGCAGACATTTCTCCAAAGAAGACATACAGATGGCCAAGAGGCACATGAAAAGCTGCTCAACATCACTAATTATTAGAGTATGCAAATCAAGGTTACAATGAGGTATCACCTCACACGGGTTAGAATGGGCATTATCAGAAAATCTACAAACAACAAATGCTGGAGAGGGTGTGGAGAAAAGGGAACCCTTTTGCACTGTTGGTGGGAATGTAAATTAATACAGCCACTATGGCAAACAGTATGGAGGTTCCTTAAAAAACTAAGAATACAATTACCATATGACTCAGCAATCTCACTACTGGGCATATACCCAGAGAAAACCATAATTCAAAAAGATGCATGCACCCCAATGTTCATTGCAACACTATTTACAATAGCCAGGTCATGGAAGCAACTTAAATGTCCATCAGCAGATGAAAGGATAAAGAAGATATGGTATATATAGACAATGGAATATTACACAGCCATAAAAGGAATGAAACTGGGTCATTTGTAGAGATGTGGATGGACCTAGAGACTGTCATACAGAGTGAAGTAAGTCAGAAAGAGAAAAACAAATATCATATATTAATGCATATATGTGGGATCTACCAAAATGGTAGAGATGAACTGGTTTGCAAGGCAGAAATAGAGACACAGATATAGAGAACAAACATATGGACACCAAGGGGGGAAAGTGGTGGGCATGGGGGTTGAGATGAATTGGGAGATTGAGATTGACATATATGCACTAATATGTATAAAATAGATTATAAGAACCTGCTGTATAGCACAGGGAACTCCACTTTGCTATACAGTTGAAACTAGCACAGCATTGTAAAAAACTATACCCCAATTAAAAAAAATTTTTTTTAAATCCACATCCAACTAAAATAAATAAATAACCCATCTCCCAGCTGCTGACCAGTGGGCAAGAGCTTTCAAAGGATAGCTCCTGTTTTTTCTCTGTAGGTTGCCAGATTGATAGGAACAGAAGCCAAATTTCTAGTGACTACAGAGGAAATGAGTGGGCAGGGTCTAAGAAGTAGTCATTAAAATGGTTTTCATTGAATTGAGTTAGCCCAATATTAGCATTAGGAGCAATAGAGTGTTGCAACATCCAGACTTTGAGTCGCCATCAGTTATTTCCGTTATTCATACGAAGAGCAGTAGGCTTTGTTTATATCAGTTTCTACATGAAATGTTTGTATTTTAAATTTGTCTTATTTTGATATTGTGAAGACACTATGGTCAACAGATAGAGTATATTTTTAAGGAATAAACCCTACTGGACCCTTTCAAAAGATTTTGAAATTTTGGTGGATGATCCAAAGCCAGCTGTCTTTATTAGGAATATACAAGAGCTTGAAGCAGCCTATACAAAATATAAAGAAATGATGGGATTACTTGAAAGACAAACCTGGTTTCTTTTTCAAGAGTTGATATACCCACCTCACAACAGTTAGAATAGGCATCATCAGAAAATCTACAAACAACAAATGCTGGAGAGGGTGTGGATAAAAGGGAACCCTTTGCACTGTTGGTGGGAATGTAAATTGATACAGCCACTATAGAGAACAGCATGCAGGTTCCTTAAAAAACTAAAAATAGAATTACCATATGACCCAGCAATCCCACTACTGGGCATATACCCAGGGAAAACCGTAATTCAAAAAGACACATGCACTCCAATATTCACTGCAGCACAATTTACAATAACCAGGTCATGGAAGCAACCTAAATGCCCATCGACAGACAAATGGATAAAGAAGAAGTGGTACATATACACAATGGAATATTACTCAGCCATAAAAAGGAACAAAATTGGGTCATTTGTAGGGACGTGGATGGACCTAGAGACTGTCATACAGAATGAAGTAAGTCAGAAAGAGAAAAACAAATATCGTATATTAACACATATGTGTGGAATCTAGAAAAATGGTGCAGATCAACTGGTTTGCAAGGCAGAAATAGAGACACAGATGTAGAGAACAAACGTATGGACACCAAGGGGGGAAAGTGTGGGGAGGTGGTGGTGGGATGAACTGGGAGATTTGGATTGATATATATACACTAGTATGTATAAAATAGATAACTAATAAGAACCTGCTGTATAAAAAATAAATAAAATAAAAAATAAAATTAAATTTAAAAATAAATAAAAATAAAGGAAAGCTTCAAGGATGTGCAGGTGAGAGCTACATGCAGAACAGCACAGTCGGCTCTGACAATCATCTTGAAACTGGTCTGGTCAGTGTCATCTTCATTGTTTTAAGCACAGTTAATCTTCATTTCCAGGGTCAATTTGTTCCCATTTTATTGAGGCCAGTTCCTGGAATTGTGCAAACCATAGATTCAGTACTGCTCAAGATGGAGCAGCTTATGTCATGGTCATCTGGTCATCATGCAGTTAGCTTTTTCCCTCTAGCGGTGGTTACGATACCTGCAAAAGAACACAGGAATATGTCTCAGATACTGTTATCTATGTACTTCAGGGAGAAACTAAAGATTCTGTGACTGCTATATGACTGATTTACTGTGTAAATTGTAACCAGTTCTTCTGGTCCAATTGCTATTTTTTCACTACATGTCTACATCCTTTCAATCATTAATTCTTGAGTCAGGCTTTTGTGACTCAGGAGAGGCCCCTAGAAGACTAAAACCTTTTTCTGCAAACAAGAAACTAGGAACATGGAAGGGCTTTCATACCAGGGAAGGCCCAGCAGGGTCCTGCTCAACTTCAGCAACATTTTAAATTGTTCTTAGAGATTACCTTGAATTTCACTGGGACGTTTGAGAATGTAGTGCCATCACAGATCAAATGGTTTGAGGCAAGAAAGCATGAGGCGAGTTTTGGAAACAGCAATCCCCTTAACAGCTGTGTTAAGGAAAGGTGGGAGCTCAGATGGGAATTCTAGGTGGTGTCAGCTTGTGCAGGATTTTTAAACAGTTCATATCTTCTCTCCTTCTTCAAGTGCTTCAATTATTCTCACTCATAAATCCTAGCATACCACTCCCTGCTTTAGGCTAAGCCAGGGATGTGACTGCCTGCACATGTGGCTACTTCTACCTCTCATAGCAGACATCTCTAATCAATATCCACACTCTTTCCAGTCGAGCCAAAACTCAGCCTCAGTGCTCTCAATTCACTATTGATTTTGAAGGGATGAAATGCGGTTGCTTTCCCAGACCTAATCGTATGTTTACAAGATCTTAGCCCTTAATGGGACCTTAGAGGAAATTTTAGCCAATGGCCTCATATTGGAGAACAAAAATGTTGAGTCCCAGACAGGTTAAGGGATGTGCCCAACATCTCACAGGCAGTGAGGGGCAAGTATCAGTAGAGCTATCTCTTTACTCCCTTGGCTCCTTCCCTATGTCTCTAAGGACACTGTGTCACATCCAAGGAGAAGGTGACTAGTGCTTTGTCACCACTCGACTCCCAAGAGGCAGACATTGGCACTCTTCCCAGAGATGGATGCTTTGCCAACGCACCCCCTCCCCTTCCACAGCCAGTCTTCAACTTCCACAGATAAGTCCATTGGTATTCCATTAGAACTATCCTCTCACCAGGTCCAGGACTTTATTTTCCCCTTTACATAACTCCTAGGACAGTGGAGGGTCTTCTAGAAACATATCATAGGGGGACAAGGGGTGGAGGGAGGAGATAAACTAATCACACTTTTCTCGAGACTCATCCTCTCACTCTTCTCTCTCCATGGGGACTGCTTTTAATACTATGATACAGAACATCTCACATTAGGATCTGAGCATCTTATTTGCAAATCGATAAATTAAAGGGGGAGATGATTCATGTTGCAAATGGATTTCCCACATTAGAAAAAAAGGCCACAAGTTCTCTTTAAGTAGCATCTTCTAAAGTGTTTGTTGACAGATTGTTAAGTAATTAGCAGTGGTAAACTCGAAACTGAAATGTTCTAAGCCATGACTGCTGGTTAAGTATCAAGCAGAAATTAAGATAAAGCAAATATCATATGATTATGATTTTTAAAATAAGATGCAATTTGCTCGGTTTTAAGTTTTTATTTTACTGGATTAGCAGCTAAAATACAGGAATGCTGGCAGCCCCAAACCTCCTCTGTCCTCTATACAAGGACAGTCCTCCCCTCCTAAAAGCCTCTCATGAGTAACCCAGAGCTCTCCTTTTTGATTTACTTTGTTTCATTTTTGGAAATAAATATGTTCCATGTGTCTCCAGATGGAGGCATCAACAACCCTTCTTTTCCCCCAAAGCCCAGAGACAAAAGCACCCTCATGAAAATGTGTCTAGATGGAGAGTTGGATGATTAGCATTGTCTCTGGCATGGTCCCCTCCCAGTGTCATGTCTCTGCTGCCCGTTCACCCCATTGTTTGTCTGCAGGGTGGGGCTGGGGTTTCTCAAGCTTTGACTCACCTTCAGAAATGACTCTTGCCTGTGCCCTCCCCTCCCTGATGGAGTCACAGGTGCATACGTGCTCTCAGGTGTCTGCTCCATAGAGAGGCAAGATGCAGAGGCTGGCTTCCTGATTTCAATACAGTATGGTCCTTTGAGATGAGAGAACAGATGCAGGACTCATGATCAACCAGGCGACAGTCCTGTGGCCAGCCTGGGGAGGTGTGGGTGGGAGCAGGCACTACAGAGTCGTCATTCCACATAGCTTCTCAGGGCCCACCTCACCTGGAGGAGTTGTTTACATGGGGGTGATCTGAGGGGTGCCAGGAAGTCTCCCCTCCTTTGAAAGAACAATCCCCCAGCCATCTGGGGTGCCTGGCAACAATCCATTACAGATTTCAGAGACTTGGGTGGGCCATCCTTTCTGGATTCCAGATCCAGCTACCATCAGAGCCACACTTTTGTCATCTATAACATTAATAATACAGTTAGCTTTCTTCGTAGAGAATTGTGAAAACTGTATACAGAGATGCTTTATAAGGTTTAATGACTAATAAAAATGCACCTGTGCCTGGCAGTGTAGGGGAGAGGGATGAGTTAGGGTCTCAGAGGAAGAAGGGTTGACAGGCTTGGTGGGAAAGAGAGCCTGGTGTGTGCCAGGGAGGAAAAAGTATAGGGGAATGGTACAAGAGGTGGAGACCACCAGAACCAGCTTCCTAATTTTGTCATTAATGTAGCCCCTGGTAGGAAGCAGCCCAGTGACGCAGGCACTTCACCTGACTGAAAATTGCTATGAAGTCAGAAGACCTGTGATCCAACTCTGGCTTTGACATTAACCCTGTGTGACCTTGGGTCAAGCATGTCCTCATTCCAAGTTTCAGTTTCTCCCTCTATAAAATGAGGACATTGTGGCCAAGAGGGAAGTTGAGTGCCAGAGTTTTGAAAAGTTTAACATGTTAGGTGCATATGAGCCTGAATGACTCTTGGAGATTTATGACCTAGAGGACACTGCCACCTCAACTCCAGCCATGTTCTCTATAAAGGCCACCCATGGAGTATCCTCTGAGATGATAACTGTTGTATAAGACAAGGTTTATCACTAGATAGAGTTCTCCAAACTAAGCAGGAGTTGTTGATGGACAAAGTAAGAGGCCAATGAGCAGACTGGGAAAAATAAAAAGTAACGTGTATTCCAGAGAAGCTGTGTGGGTGACAGACAGGTGGCACAATCCACCCCGTCGTGAGCAGCACACGTACACTGATGCCTTCTAGGTGCCAGGTGAGGGAGAATACCTTGATCTGTGTCCACACCAAATCCATCCTGTCCCATGCTTCCCTTTTGGAGAATTTGCATCAGGATGAGCATAGTGGAGTGGGAACAGGGGAGAGGGGCATAGGTGGAGAAGGTGTTTGTCTTGAAGATGGAATGCAGGACCTGGAATCTGGAACACAGAATGTTACATTCTTAAAGTTGCTAGGCTTGGGAAGAGGTGGAAGAGGAGGCCCGGCCTGCACAAGAAATTAAGGAAAGGATTACCTTTTAAGTGAGGCTAACCCTGAAAAATGATCATTGTTCAGTCTATAGATGACAGGAAGCTCAGAAAAGACCATTAGTAATGGTACCCACCCAGTGACAGTCACTTGTCCATGGTGGGGACGCTGTCCATTTTACTGTGATGCAGTGGAAACAAGCCCTGGGCCAGGCCCCTCACCAGCTCCACCACTGCTAGCTACATGTTGTTGAGCAAGTCAGTGAACTTCTTTGGATCTAAATTTTTAGACTATAAAACCAGATTTGCACAACCTGACAGAATTGCCATGATGCTTAAATAAGACAAGGGGTATGGAAAATGCTGTGAAGGTTCTTTTAGGTATTTCTATCACTTCTCAGGCAGTCTTACGCTTTGCTCTGATAATGGTAGAAATCAGTGCGCCAATGGCCTCTAGTCAGCTGGATCCTGAGGTTTGGGACAGTGGTCCAAAAATGAACCAGCCTCCCAGAATACCATGTTTCCCTACCCCAGGGGCTAGGAGGTCAAGTGGAGGGAGGACCAGGGCTCCTTCCTCCCATCTGAATAAGTCCTTGAGTAAAGTTGGCAGATTTAGCAAACCAAAATACAGCCTGCCCAGTTACATTTGAATTTCAGATAAACAACAAGAAATTTTTTAGTATGTCTCCTGCAGTATTTGGGACATACTTATACTGAAAATTCTGTTTATCTGAAATTCAAATTTAGCTAGTTGCCCTATATTTTATCTGGAAACTCTACCACAGAGACCAAATTCTATCCCACCCTCTTTCACCACCATTAATATCCTATTTTTGTTGGAAGTGCTCCCAGCCCATATTCCTTCCCCCTTTTCCTCTTCCTTCCTCCATGTTTCTTATAACTCTCAGTCTACAAACAGAGCTTCAGATATGTTCTATTTTTAAAAGACTTTGAGTCCTTGAGTTTGAGCAGACACCTAGGTGGATGAAGTCAGCTCAGGTAGTCAGGGACCCAGATTGCTGGAATATCTGGTAGGTGGTTTTCATCAAAACAGGCCAGGAAAGCAAGTCATGGAGGAAGTGCAGGTAGGAGAAGTGGGTGAGGACTTCCCTGGAAGGTGATAATGAGGGCCACGTCAGGTGACCCTCAGGTGCCTGGGGGAGGTTGGGGCCCCTTTAAAAGGTTCCCAGGAGTAACTGATGTGGACCTGTGTTCAGCTGCCTCTCTTAGGGTCCGCCTTGCACCTCTGGTAAGTGGTAATGGATTCGTCTCCTGTGATCTGCTGGGCCCTTTCCTCCTCCTTGAACTGTCTTGAGCCACTAGGCCAAGCTCCTCTCCTATTCTTGGGTAACCAGAGAAGTAACGTAAGCCTCATGACAATTAAAGAAATGTCACGCTAATTGTTACTTAGGAAATTCAATCTCTGTTCCGCACCAATGCTAGGTCTGACTAATTTCCTGATTCTGGGTTTAATTCCCTGGCAAGAGGATTTTTCTCATTGACGGAAGATATTCAGAGCTGCAGCATTTTGTAGCCTCCTCCAAAACTTTCTCATGCCCTTTCTGTCTTTTCAACCCTACTAGCAAGCTCTCTCAAACTTTGCTTTTAGATTTACAGAAACTGGTATATTGAATATTGTATTTTACGCTATGCAGCTCCCATGCCTCTCTATCATGATTGCCACCTGGAAACTATACTTTCCATTTATAGGCATGAGCTTAGAAGATCAGGAACGCGCCTACAAAGAAAACCAGGCACGCATGTCAGAGCTGGGAGGGCCTCAGAGACCTTCCAGATCAGTATCCTCCAAACAAGGGCATGGAGGTCCAGAAGAGGCAGATTTCCCAGAGATGAGCCTGGCCGGTGAGTGGCAGGGTTGGATCTAGAACCCACACCTGTGCCTTCTTGGCCAATGCTCTTTCCTCTTGGTGAAACATCCTCCTATAATCCCTTACCTCCAGTGATCTCTTTGGTCTTCAATTCCCCCATTTTCCATGGAGGGCTAGAACCACTATCCCCCAACTACATTAAATGACTTGCCTTTGCATCCCATAATAAGTCAGGGATAGAGCCAGGATTGGAATTCAGGCCTCTGAGTTCCCAGAACAGGGAACATCCTGTTGGATGGAACATCCATTCCATCCTGTTGATGGAACATCCCCATCACTTACACATCATGATTCTTCCCTCTAAGACAGAATCTGCTCCTGCCCTCTTCCTCATGCCTTTACATCCTTACCCACACTCATTGTCTGAACTTCCCAATGTAGACAGTTAGCATTGCCAACCCATCGGCGAAGATCTCATGTCTTGATCTAGTAAAATATCTGGGCCACCTTTTAATCCTCAGCTTAGCAGCCCAACATATTTCCTGTTAAGTCTAAGAAATAAATTATGTATTCAATTGGGTCAGGAGTCTACAGGAAGATGAAGGAAGATAGGAAATCAGGGCAGCAGAGATAAAGGAAGAAAGAGAGGAAGATTGCAATGGGTGTGTGTGAGTCAATCCAGTAGTCAACTTGAAGCTATTAATCATTTACCACACCCTTGGCTGGTGGAGAAAACACTCTTCAGGAGTCAGAAGGGAGAAGAGATGCAGGGAGCTGGTCTCATTGTGGCCTTGCCTGGGTTTCTTCCAGGCTCACCTGTTCCTGCAGCAATGTCTTCCTGGCAACAGCAGCAGCAGCAAGAGCACCAGTGTCCACCTCAGGTGGCCCAGCAGCAGCAGGTGAAGCAGCTCTGTCAGCCACCCCCTGTCAAATGTCAGGAGACATGTGTACCCAAAACCAAGGATCCATATGCTCCCCAGGCCAAGAAGCAATGCCCACCCAAGGGCACACCCATACCAGCCCAGCAGAAGTGTCCCTCAGCCCAGCAAGCCCCCAAGAGTAAACAGAAGTAAGGATAGACCAAGATACACCTGCCTTCCATCCAGGCTACCAGATGCAGCTTTCTTTTCCTCCTGCTTCTCCTCCCTCCACCCCCAGCTCCAGGATTTGCTCTCCTCTCCCACCTCCTCCTACCCAGGGTCCAATGAAGCATTGTCAGGATTTCTTCCCACTGAGCCCTTTATCCCACACACCCCCTTGTTCCCAGTCTTGTTCTCTACCCAACTCTGATGCTCTCCTAGGTGAACATGAGTGAGACCTCAGCCTCTCCAGCCTCCAGTTTGGCCACAGCTATGGCACCATCCATGTCCCAAAGCAAGAAAATAATCTGGGCTTCTTCTGGGCTTCCACCTTGACTTATGGGGAGACCAGAGGCTAAAGCACAGGTTCTGCATCATTCCCTACCCCAACTCCCCATCCTGAGCTTCCCTCCTATTTCTTCCTCTAATAAATCTGTGCTTCATGTCATTGTCTGTGTCCTGGCCCCAGTCTGCAATGCATTCATTGGTTCAGAGGGGATATTTGGGGGAAGTGAGTTTGTGAGTACACACATGCTCATCAGTGCATCCTCAGGGGCATAGTTGCTCTCTAGTAACTAATGATGAAAGATGTCAGATCCTGACACATCTTGGGTAAAGGAGGGGGAGAGAAAGCCCAGGGACTAGTTGGCAAGAGTTTGGGACACTCTTGCCAGCTAATTGTATTTAAGGAAAGACAAATGGTGGAAAAATTTGCTCTTACAATTAGAAACCCCCAACATACTTGATGAATGTGGTTTTTGCCTCTTGGAAGTTGTCATTCTGAAAAAGCAGACAAAACATACATAAATGACATGAGTACTACAAAGCGCTTCTAAGAACATGTGCAAATGAATTTTTCATGCATTTATTTATTTATTGTCCATTCATTTATTAATTAACTCACATTAATTCATTCACTCACCCATCTAATATTTAGCAGGTTCTAGCAAGAGAATAGTTTTCCATTGTACTTATAAATTGGCTAGATATAGTATATGCTCAATAAATGATTGGTCTTATTGGTCTTATTATCATTGTTTACATCTGAGGAATGTTGCTCTAAAACATTAGCCTAAGGACACTCCTCTGCTTAGAGAGTGTCCATATGGAAGTCTCTTTACTGGCTCAGGAATCCATGCTAATTGTAAATTGTCTCTTTCCCAGCCTGGCGATCACTCTGAACCAGGAAAGAAGAGATGTGGGTTCTAGTTCCAGCTCTTCCACTAAATAGATCTATCATCTTGAGCAAGTCCCTTCACCTCAGTCCTTTGTCCATAAAATGAAAAGTTGGGCTGTATGCCTTTTTCCTGCCCTAAAATTGGATGGATCCATCGACTGGGGGAGGCAGGCTTTTGCATTTTTTTGTGAGTCCTGTTCCCTACCCCACACTCTCTTCTCCCATGAGATCTACTGATCTTCTAATATGTAAGATCCATGTGTTCCAGGCAAAGCCCAGAAAATGAGAGAATGAATAAATAAAAGAAGGTCAGACTTCGTGAACAACTTCAGACTGTATAACCAGAAAATCTGAAAAGAAGACACAACTGTGCATTTTAGGTGATTTTGAAAAATAAAGATTTATTTTGAATGGGCAGGTGAGGGAGGAAGGCAGAAAGCTATAGTTTTTAGTACTTTGGGACTCCAAAGGTTATAATTTGGCCCTCCTAGAAGCTTCTTGGAGGTGGGAAGCATGGACCTCTAATCCACTGAAGGAAATCAGAATATATCACCTTAAATATGCCTCTTTGACATAAAAATTATTTTTAACTGAAGGCAATTAAGAAACAGCAAACACAGAAAAATTCCCCCCTTTTGGCCTAAAAGCAGCATATAAATTCTTTTACTAGAGACAGAATCTCGTGAGACCAGAGATGGCACCAGAGGAATCTGCAAACCAAATTTCCTCCATTAGTTCCCACCCATTTATATACCTTCCCACAGTTTACTGCCCTTGGAAGCCTAAAATTGCTTTCTTTGGTCCTGTCATTTCTCTACAAATGTATCATTTTTTGCTGAAGATGTTATATAAGCCACAATCCTGGGCCACGGCTTTTTTTTTTTTCTTTTCTTTTTTTTTTTTTTTTAAACATCTTTATTGAAGTATAATTGCCTTACAATGGTGTGTTAGCTCCTGCTTTATAACAAAGTTAATCAGTTATACATATACAATATGTTCCCATATCTCTTCCCTCTTGCATCTCCCTCCCTCCCACCATCCCCATCCCACCCCTCTAGGTGGTCACAAAGCACCGATCTGATCTCCCTGTGCTATGCAGCTGCTTCCCACTAGCTATCTATTTTACATTTGGTAGTGTATATATGTCCATGACACTCTCTCACCCTGTCACATCTCACCCCACCCCCTCCCCATACCCTCAAGTCCATTCTCTAGTAGGTCTGTGTCTTTATTCCCGTCTTGCCACTAGGTTCTTCATGGCCTTTTTTTTTTTTTTTTTCCTTAGATTCCGTATATATGAGTTAGCATACTGTATTTGTTTTTCTCTTTCTGACTTACTTCACTCTGTATGACAGTCTCTAGGTCCATTCACCTCACTACAAATAACTCAGTTTCGTTCCTTTTTATGGCTGAGTAATATTCCATTGTATATATGTGCCACATCTTCTTTATCCATTCATCTGTTGATGGACACTTAGGTTGCTTCCATGTCCTGGCTATTGTAAATAGAGCTGCAATGAACATTTTGGTACATGACTCTTTTTGAACTATGGTTTTCTCAGGGTATATGCCCAGTAGTGGGATTGCTGGATCGTATGGTAGTTCTATTTGTAGTTTTTTAAGGAACCTCCATACTGTTCTCCATAGTGGCTGTATCAATTTACATTCCCACCAACAGTGCAAGAGAGTTCCCTTTCCTCCACACCCTCTCCAGCATTTATTGTTTCTAGATTTTTTGATGATGGCCATTCTGACTGGTGTGAGATGATATCTCATTGTAGTTTTGATTTGCATTTCTCTAATGATTAATGATGTTGAGCATTCTTTCATGTGTCTGTAGGCCATCTGTATATCTTCTTTGGAGAAATGTCTATTTAGGTCTTCTGCCCATTTTTGGATTGGGTTGTTCATTTTTTTGTTATTGAGCTGCATGAGCTGCTTGTAAATCTTGGAGATTAATCCTTTGTCAGTTGCTTCATTTGCAAATATTTTCTCCCATTCTGATGGTTGTCTTTTGATCTTGTTTATGGTTTCCTTTGCTGTGCAAAAGCTTTTAAGTTTCATTAGGTCCCATTTGTTTATTTGTGTTCTTATTTCCATTTCCCTGGGAGCTGGGTCAAAAAGAATCTTGCTGTGATGTATGTCATAGAGTGTTCTGCCTAGGTTTTCCTCTAAGAGTTTGATAGTGTCTGGTCTTACACTTAGGTCTTTAATCCATTTTGAGTTTATTTTTGTGCATGGTGTCAGGGAGTGTTCTAATTTCATACTTTTACATGTATCTGTCCAATTTTCCCAGCACCACTTATTGAAGAGGCTGTCTTTTCTCCACTGTATATGCTTGCCTCCTTTATCAAAGATAAGGTGACCACATGTGTGTGGGTTTATCTCTGGGCTTTCTGTCCTGTTCCATTGATCTATATTTCTGTTTTTGTGCCAGTACCAAACTGTCTTGATTACTGTAGCTTTGTAATATAGTCTGAAGTCAGGGAGCCTGATTCCCCCAGCTCCATTTTTCGTTCTCAAGATTGCTTTGGCTATTCGGGGTCTTTTGTGTTTCCATACAAATTGTGAAATTTTTTGTTCTAGTTCTGTGAAAAATGCCAGTGGTAGTTTGATAGGGATTGCATTGAATCTGTAGATTGCTTTGGGTAGTAGAGTCATTTTCACAATGTTGATTCTTCCAATCCAGGAACATGGTATATCTTTCCATCTATTTGTATCATCTTTAATTTCTTTCATCAGTGTCTTCTAATTTTCTGCATACAGGTCTTTTGTCTCCTTAGGTAGGTTTATTCCTAGATATTTTATTCTTTTTGTTGCAATGGTAAACGGGAGTGTTTTCTTAATTTCACTTTCAGATTTTTCATCATTAGTGTATAGAAATGCAAGAGATTTCTGTGCATTAATTTTGTATCCTGCTACTTTACCAAATTCATTGATTAGCTCTAGGAGTTTTCTGGTAGCATCTTTAGGATTCTCTATATATAGTATCATGTCATCTGCAAACAGTGACAGCTCTACTTCTTCTTTTCCGATTTGGATTCCTTTTATTTCTTTGTCTTCTCTGATTGCTGTGGCTAACACTTCCAAAACTATGTTGAATAATAGTGGTGAGAGTGGGCAACCTTGTCTTGTTCCTCATCTTGGTGGAGATGGTTTCAGTTTTTCACCATTGAGGACGATGTTGGCTGTGGGTTTGTCATATATGGCCATTATTATGTTGAGGAATGTTCCTTCTATGCCTACTTTCTGCAGTGTTTTTAACATAAATCGGTGTTGAATTTTGTCAAAAGCTTTGTCTGCATCGATTGAGATGATCATATGGTTTTTCTCCTTCAATTTGCCTATATGGTGTATCACATTGATTGATTTGTGTATATTGAAGAATCCTTGCATTCCTGGGATAAACCCCACTTGATCATGGTGTATGATCCTTTTAATGTGCTGTTGGATTCTGTTTGCTAGTATTTTGTTGAGGATATTTGCATCTATGTTCTTCAGTGATATTGGCCTGTAGTTTTCTTTCTTTGTGACATCTCTGTCTGGTTTTGATATCAGGGTGATGGTGGCCTCGTAGAATGAGTTTGGGAGTGTTCCTCCCTCTGCTATATTTTGGAAGAGTTTGAGAAGGATAGGTGTTAGCTCTTCTCTAAATGTTTGATAGCATTCGCCTGTGAATCCATCTGGTCCTGGGCTTTTGATTGTTGGAAGATTTTAAATCACAGTTTCAATTTCAGTGCTTGTGATTGATCTGTTCATATTTTCTATTTCTTCCTGGTTCACTCTCGGAAGGTGTGCATTTCTAAGAATGTGTCCATTTCTTCCAGGTTGTCCATTTTATTGGAGTATAGTTGCTTGTAGTAATGTCTCATGATCCTTTGTATTTCTGCAGTGTCAGTTGTTACTTCTCCTTTTTCATTTCTAATTCTATTGATTTGAGTCTTCTCCCTTTTTTTCTTGATGAGTCTGGCTAATGGTTTATCAATTTTGTTTATCTTCTCAAAGAACCAGCTTTTAGTTTTATTGATCTTTGCTATCATTTCCTTCATTTCTTTTTCATTTATTTCTGCTCTGATCTTTATGATTTCTTTCCTTCTGCAAACTTTGGGGTTTTTTTGTTCCTCTTTCTCTAATTGCTTTAGGTGTAAGGTTAGGTTGTTTATTTGAGATGTTTCTTGTTTCTTAACGTAGGATTTTATTGCTATCAACTTCCCTCTTAGAACTGCTTTTGCTCCATCCCATAGGTTTTGGTTCATTGCGTTTTCATTGTCATCTCTTTCTAGGTATTTTTTGATTTCCTCTTTGATTTCTTCAGGGATCTCCTGGTTATTAAGTAGTGTATTGCTTAGCCTCCATGTCCTTGTATTTTTCACAGATTTTTTTCCTGTAATTGATATCTAGTCTCATAACGTTGTGGTCGGAAAAGATACTTGATACAATTTCAATTTTCTTAAATTTACCAAGGCTTGGTTTTTGACCCAAGGTATGATCTATCCTGGAAAATATTCCATGAGCACTTGAGAAGAATGTGTATTCTATTGTTTTTAGATGGAATGTCCTATAAATATCAATTAAGTCCATCTTGTTTAATGTATCATATAAAGCTTGTGTTTCCTTATTTATTTTCATTTTGGATGATCTGTCCATTGGTGAAAGTGGGGTGTTAAAGTTCCCTACTATGATTGTGTTTGTCGATTTCCCCTTTTATGGCTGTTAATATTTGCCTTATGTATTGAGGTGCTCCTATGTTGGGTGTATAAATATTTACAATTGTTATATCTTCTTCTTCGATTGATCCCTTGATCATTATGTAGTGTTCTTCTTTGTCTCTTTTAATAGTCTTTATTTTAAAGTCTATAGTGTCTGCTGTGAGAATTGCTACTCCAGCTTTCTCTTGATTTCCATTTGCATGGAATACCTTTTTCCATCCCCTCACTTTCAGTCTGTATGTGTCCCTAGGTCTGAAGTGGTTCTCTTGTAGACAGCATATATACGGGTCTTGTCTTTGTATCCATACAGCAAGTCTATGTCTTTTGGTTGGAACACTTAATCCATTTACATTATGGTAATTATCGATATGTATGTTCCTTTTCCCATTTTCTTAATCGTTTTGGGTTTGTTATTGTAGGTCTTTTCCTTCTGTTGTGTTTCCTGCCTAGAAAAGTTCCTTTAGCATTTGTTGTGAAACTTCTTTGGTGGTGCTGAATTCTCTTAGCTTTTGCTTGTCTTTAAAGCTTTTAATTTCTCCATCAAATCTGAATAAGATCCTTGCTGGGTAGACTAATCTTGGTTGTAGGTTCTTCTTCATCACTTTAAATATATCCTGCCACTCCCTTTTGGCTTGAAGAGTTTCTGCTGAAAGATTAGCTGTTAACCTTAAGGGGATTCTCTTGTGTGTTATTTGTTGTTCTTCCCTTGCTGCTTTTAATATTTTTTCTTTGTATTTAATTTTTGCTAGTTTGATTAATATGTGTTTTGGTGTGTTTCTCCTTGGATTTATCCTGTATAGACCCTCTGTGCTTCCTGGACTTGATTAACTATTTCCTTTCCCATCTTAGGGAAGTTTTCAACTATAATCCTTCCAATATTTTCTCAGTCCCTTTCGTTTTCTCTTCTTCTTCTTGGACCCCTATAATTTGAATGTTGGTGCATTTAATGTTGTCCTGGAGGTCTCTGAGACTTTCCTCAGTTCTTTTCATTCTTTTTTCTTTATTCTGCTCTGCAGTAGTTATTTCCACTATTTTATCTTCCATGTCACTTATCCGTTCTTCTGCCTCAGTTATTTTGCTCTTGATCCCTTCTAGAGAATTTTTAATTTCATTTATTGTGCTGTTCATCTCTGTTTGTTTGCTCTTTAGTTCTTCTAGGTCCTTGTTAAACGTTTCTTTTATTTTTTCCATTCTATTTCCAAGATTTTGGATCATCTTTAGTATCATTATTCTGAATTCTTTTTCAGGTAGACTGCCTATTTCCTCTTCATTTGTTAGGTCTGTTGGGTTTTTACCTTGCTCCTTCATCTGCTGTGTGTTTTTCTGTCTTCTCATTTTGCTTAACTTACTGTGTTTGGGGTCTCCTTTTCACAGGCTGCAGGTTCGTCATTCCTGTTGTTTTTGGTGTCTGTCCCCAGTGGCTAAGGTTGGTCTAGTGGGTTGTGTAGGCTTCCTGGTGGAGGGGACTAGTGCCTGTGTTCTTGTGGATGAGGCTGGATCTTGTCTTTCTGGTGGGCAGGACCACGTCTGGTGGTGTGTTTTGGGGTGTCTGTGGCCTTATTATGATTTTAGGCAGTCTCTCTGCTAATGGATGGGTTTGTGTTACTTTCTTGCTAGTTGTTTGGCATAGGGTGTCCAGCACTGTAGCTTGCTGGTCTTTGAGTGAAGCTGGGTCTTGGCGTGAGATGGAGATCTCTGGAGGATTTTTGCCATTTGATATTACATGGAGCTGGGAGGTCTCTTTTGGACCAGTGTCCTGAAGTTGGTTCTCCCACCTCAGAGGCACAGCCCTGATGCCTGGCTGGATGCCTTTCATCCACACAGCTCAGAGTAAAAGTGATAAAAAATAGAAAGAAAGAAGATAACTAAAATAAAATAAAATAAAATAAAAAGTTATTAAAATAAAAAATTATTAAGAAAAAAATTTTTAAAGTAAAAGAAAAACAAAAAAAAAAACGGACAGATAGAACCCTAGGACAAATGGTAAAAGCAAAACTACACTGACAAAATCACACACAGAAGCATACACATACACACTCACAAAAAGAGAAAAAGAGAAAAAAATATATATATCTTCGCTCCCAAAGTCCATCTCCCCAATTTGGGATGATTCGTTGTCTATTCAGGTATTCCACAGATGCAGGGTACATCAAGTTGATTGTGGAGATTTAATCTGCTGCTCCTGAGGCTGCTGGGAGAAATTTCCCTTTTTCTTCTTTGTTCCCACAGCTCCCGGGGATCAACTTTGGATTTGGACCCGCCTCTGCGTGTAGGTCGCCTGAGGGCGTCTGTTCTTCTCTCAGACAGGATGGAGTTAAAGGAGCAGCTGATTCGGGGGCTCTGGCTCACTCAGGCCGGGGGGGGGGGGAGGAATACGGATGTGGGGCGAGACTGCAGTGGCAGAGGCTGCCCTGACGTTGCGGCGGCAGAGGCCATCATGATGTTGCACCAGCCTGAGGTGCGCCATGCGTTCTTCCGGGGAAGTTTTCCCTAGATCACGGCACCCTGCTTGTGGCACGCTGCACAGACTCCTGGGAGAGGAGGTGTGGAGAGTGACCTGTGCTTGCACACAGGCTTCTTGGTGGCTGCAGCAGCAGCCTTAGCGTCCCATGGCCATCTCTGGGGTCCGCACTGACAGCCGTGGCTCGCGTCCGTCTGTGGAGCTCCTTTAAGTGGCACTCTTAATCCCCTCTCCTCGCGCACCAAGAAACAAAGAGGGAAGGACAAGTCTCTTCTCTCTTCCGCAGCTCCAGACATTTTCCTGGACTCTCTCCCGGCTAGCTGTGGTGCACTAACCCTTTCAGGCTGTGTTCACGCAGCCAACCCCAGTCCTCTCCCTGGGATCCAACCGAAGCCTGAGCCTCAGCTCCCAGCCCCCACCCGCCCCAGCGGGTGAGCAGACAAGCCTCTCGGGCTGGTGAGTGCTGGTCGGCACTGATCTTCTGTGTGGGAATCTCTCTGCTTTGCCCTCTGCACCCCTGTTTCTGCGCTCTGCTCTGTGGCTCCAAAGCTTCCCCCCTCTGCCATCCGCAGTCTCCACCCGTGAAGGCACTTCCTAGTGTATGGAAACCTTTCCTCCTTCACAGCTCCCTCCCAGTGGTGCAGGTCTCATCCCTATTCTTTTGTCTCTGTTATTTCTTTTTTTCTTTTACCCTACCCAGGTACGTGGGGAGTTTCTTGCCTTTTGGGAGGTCTGAGGTCTTCTGCCAAAGTTCAGTAGGTGTTCTATAGGAGCTGTTCCACATATAGATGTATTTCTGATGTATTTGTGGGGAGGAAGGTGATCTCCGCGTCTTGCTCTTCCGCCATCTTGAAGCTCCTCTAACAGAACATTTTAAATCAATTTCACTCCAATTAAAAAAAAAAAAAGAAGCTGTGAAGCCTGGACTGAGTTCCTTCTCTACCCCTTTTGTCTCTTGCCCCCGAGGACAGGGTTGGGTAGATGCTCTCCAGAGCTAAGACTTCAGTGCTCTCTCCACCTCAGCATCCATGCTGGCAAATATCGCTTCTCCTGCTTGCTGTGTCAAAGTGTTCAGGAGGCTTCTAAACACCTGGGATCTGGTGTTTCTTCTTTTTCTCCTCCTCTTTTTCAGATGGGGGACAATGTGTGTTATAGAGACTTTGTTTTCCTTTAACCATCCTGGCGTGAAATGTGCAGCCAACATTCTGGTCTCCTGAGCTCCTCACAGTGGTCAGGGGGGAGGGTGACGGTAAAACTCTCACTTGTTTCCAGATGTTACCATATATTAAATATGGGTTCCTATGGTAAAATGACTGGCTTTTGCATTCAGTGTGGCAGTCTCTGCATGCTCTGGGACTTGGAGAAGTAAAGGAGGAGGGAGTGTCCTAAGTCAGAAAAGGAAGGGCATGACCACTGTGTTCATAGGCTCAGGGCTCCCTCTTCCCTGCTCTGTACATGAGTGATGAACCTCAGGCACACTCAGAGCTAGTGGAGGGAAGATCCCCCAGCTGGTCCAGAGAGGAGCCAGGTTTTGACTGGGGAAGAGCAGCAGCCTCCTGTGTTTTAACAAAAGGGGATTCTGTGAAAGGTTGAGAAATTCTGGGAGACGTACTTACCATCAGAAGCCACCCAGTTTCCCCTTTCTTTATGTGAGGAGTTTGTGGGGCCAGATTCACCTGCTAACTGAACCCTGATGGTGAAGAAACAGAGTTTCTCTGAAAAGGAGAGCATACTTAACACCACCCATTGGGTGAGGTTCAGATGAACAAATGGGGAGAATGATGTCAGGGGTCAAAGGAAAATTCCAGAATTGGGATCCAGAACAGTGTGGGGTGGGGTACAGGAAGCACAAGTCGAGGCAGGCAGGAGAGTCTGGCCAGGGCGAGGTACTGTGTGACAGGGAAATTCCTTTGCATCCAGGGCCAAGGCCCAGGGAGGGCACAGAGTACCCCAGCTTCAGAGCTAAGTTCAGATCCTACAGGGCCTGAGACAAGCTGGGTGACACCACAGGACAGAGAGGAGGAAGCAGGTTCCTTGAGGCTGAGAATCCTACCAGATGCAGCAGCAGGTTCTGCCCAGAGCTGCCTCTGTCAGGGGCTTTTGAGAGGGAGTTTGGGTGAAGAGAAGGACCTGGTCCCAGCCCAGAGGGGAGCTAAACTGAGGCAAGAGGCTTGGAGCTCAGCTGTGGTCATGGTGCTAGTAGTAGCCCAGAGGGAGGCGAGTCATTAAATTGACTGACAATGAACATTGGGTGGAGAAGGCAGCAGAAGCTGTCTGTCCTTTGCTGAGCCCTTACTCTTCCTCTAAACTCCTCCCAAAAGAGAGAGACTTCTCAGAAATCAAATAATGCCATTCATTCACCCATTCATTCATTCATTCAGTCAGTTATTCTACAATTGCCAAGCACTGAGCAACTACTACATACCAGGTGCCATGTAAGGATGGATGTGGACCAATGTCTATAAGGACACAGTGGGAGGCTCATCCAGGACTCAAGGTCATAAGAGGTGACCACCTGTGGAACCAGCAGGTGCTCTATAAATATTTAGGTATGTGTCTGGGGGCAGGGGAAGGAGGAACTATCCACACACCTGGGTTTTAAGGGTGATCAGGATTTTCCAAAGCCACACCTAGTAACATATTGTGTTTTGAGGACAACTCTGAAGCAGTGACTTCAGTTTCATGTTGTTGATCAGAGGAAAATGTCAGTGTAAGGACTCAGGTGATCCCTATTCTTACATCCCCAGAAAAGTCCATGGCAAGGAGACTCTTCAGGATCCAACCATCATGGAGGGAATGTGTACCTGGGCAGGTGCTCAGAGGCTACTCACCTTCTGCCATCCTGAATGCTATTACTGCTCAAGGTACCAAGGCTCTGTCACTATGTCACCCTGGACTTCCTCCAGAGTGAAAGCAATCTGGTTCAAAACAAGCATTTTAGCATTTCAGCCTTTCCCTTCCTCTCTCAGACCCTTGTCCACTGAGTGATGATAAACTAAATGAGTCCTTTACTTCCATGTATGCTAACTCATGTCCCCTTCTATTTTCAGCAGTGCTGGAAATACCTTCTATTTATCCCCAGAGCCACCTCAAACATTAAGCAGCTTTATTCTTACCTAAGGGGATTCATCTTAGCAAATATTAAGGGCTTACCCAAAAGGCAGGGCTCTTTCTGACCTCACATTGCCACTCACACAATGCTTTCCCAGGCCTGTGAGTGGGCCGAGCTCCAAGCCAGGAAGGCTGAGCTGCCCCTTTCCACCTTTAATCATTTTCCTTCCTGGACTTAATTTCCTCTGTAGGCATTAGGAGCAAGGGTGGGTTAGGACAAAGGTGAACATAGGATTTCTGTCTAGAAATCCTTTTCTCATGGGGTCTATTGTTTGATCTTGGGTGAGTTATTTCACCTCTCGTGTCCTCAAACTCAGTTATCACTTGAGGAGTGTGGACTGAGCAAGGGTCTCTGAGATCCATCAAACTAGTGACTGTGAACTAGGCTGTGTACCTTGCCCTAGGGAGTTCCTACTCTGCTGAGGGGAAGGGGTCTTCGTACTGGGATAGCTCCTAGAATGAGATTTGACTGGTGTATATTAAGGACTTGATTAATGTTTGTTGAATGAATGAGGATACAAATATTACCATGGGAACACCACTGTTTTGAGCAGACACAGCTCTGATGCTCAGAAAGCTCCCAAAATATACAGAGCGAGAGAGAGGAGAAAAACATTGCAGCCAGCAAGATCCTCAGGTGTTGGGTCTGGAGTTGGAAGTGGGCAAGAGGTGGGGGAGGATTCATCCCTGAGGGCTCCTTGGATGGGCTTGGGGTGAAGGTGGTTAGAAAAGCCTTCCAGGTTTTCAGGTGAGGGTGAGAAGAGAGGGTTGGGTTAGGAAAGAGGGAAGGGCCATGACCAGAAGGCTGGGTGGAGTGGAGGGAAAAGTTTATCCCAGAAGAGGAATTAGCTCTTGAAAATCTCTGAAGAAGGAGAGGGGTGAGGGTGTGGTTGGTGAAAGCAAAGCAGGTTTACTCAGATTAGCAACCAGTCAGAGAGGCGTGGTGTTGGTGGGGGAGTGATAATTAAGTAATTCCAAATGTGTATAGTTCAGTGGAATTAGGAGAAAGATGGCAGGAATTGATATAAGGGCCTAGGATATTCCAGACAAGGAGTCTATAATCAGTCAATTCCATGATCTCTAGCACCTGCCTTTATAAGGCAGACAACTCGTGCCCACCTCAGCTCCTCTGCTCCCCTTCCCTTCCCACTTATTCATGTGCTCAAATGTATTCATCCCACAGAACTTGAGGAACAAACAACCATCTCAAGGAAAAAGAGAGCAGGAAAGTGGCAAGACCACAGAAGGACTCAGCTCTCCCTCCAGAGTTAACTCATTAAACCCTCCAGGAACCCTATGGCTCACCCATCCCCCAACACAAACCCTATATTTGGGTCTAAGGGAGAGGGTGGCAGTGGGAATCAGGCCCAAGCGACATCATTGTCAGACAGCCAAGTGGGTGGTTTTCATCACAAAAGCTGAGCCAACTGGTAATTGAGAGGAATAGGGTGAATCATGTTTGACAGATAAGGAATGAAAACAGAGGGACCCTGGGTGATTGTATTTCCTTGAGGCAGAGCTCATTCATTGTATAAAAAGCCTGCTGGTTGTTGACTTCACATCAGACAGTAGCAACCAGACAACCGATTCTTCTCTGTGTACCAGATGAGTCTCTGATTGGAATTCATTTGAAATTTTTATTTTTTCACTGTTGGAAAATGGACAAAGGCAAAGATGAGTAAGGGCCATTAATAATTAATAATACCCTGAAACAGGGTATTAATTGGAGAGAGAGAATATTGGGACATCTTTATTTTAAATGAAATACAGTTTGGTCTTGAAGGGACCTTAGAGCTGGTGAAGCCAGCCACCTCAGTGGACAGCTGTGGAACTAGGAGTCAGGGAAGGGGACAGATCTGTGCAAGTTCCCATAGTAAATTAGTAACAGTGTTACAACTAGAACTCAGACTCAGGAAACACTCAGCAACACCATTATTCTCTCTGTTTATGATAACTTATTATAAAAATTTTAATTCATAAGATGTACCTCTACTCAGCATTTATTATATTTAAGACATGATGCTAGGCACTGTGGAGGAATCAGATGGTCACAGAACTTACTCAACAAACTTACAACCTAGCAGGGAAGATAACGCATGTACACACACATAGATGAAATGCAAAGTAGGTAAGACAGGTGTAGGGGGGTGCAGGTAAGGGTGGTGACAGTTTGGGGGAGCTCTGCTCAAGAAGAGCTCTCAGTGATGGCACATGAGTGAGCTATGATGGAGGAGTATTTAGACAGAGATAGGAAGGGAAGCATTACAGAGAGGACGGTGAACGCAAAGGCCAGAGTGAAGTCGTAGGAGCTCAGATTCACGTAGAGTCATCCTATAAGTCGCAGGGTGCTCTGTGTGGTACTAGGGGTGTGTATGCTGTGGTTGTTTCTACATTATCACTTTTCAAAAGACTTAATATGTGATCTTGGGTACATGTCAGTGAGGGATACGACATGTCTGGGAAGAAACAGAGCCAAGGAATGAGCCAATGAATCCCACTGAAACGGAACAGAATGAATTGTCTTTAAGCTCCTCCTCTTGAAATGACCCTGAAATTTCAAAGCATATTTTAACTCTCATGTATAGCTAGGGGGGAGGAGAGGCTCTCTCATCTAAAGGGAACTGAAATGAAATCTATTTGGTATTTAACTTGGTTTCTTCTCTGTTTAATCAAATCATTGAGTCAGCTTTTCTGTATCTAGGTCCAGCCTACTTTGAAGCATGAGTTCCTACCAGCAGAAGCAGCCCTGCATCCCACCCCACGAGCCTCAGCAGCAGCAGGTGAAACAGCCCTGCCAGCCTCCACCCCAGGAACCATGTGTCCCTGAAACCAAGGAGACATGCCACACCAAAGTGCCAGAGCCCTGTCACCCCAAGTTTCCTGAGCCATGCCAACCCAAGGTTCCAGAGCCTGGCCACCCCAAAGTTCCAGAGCCCAGCCACCCCAAAGTTGCAGAGCCTGGCCACCCCAAAGTTCCAGAGCCCAGCCACCCCAAAGTTCCAGAGCCATGTCCTTCACCAGTTATGCCAGGGCCGGCTCAGCAGAAGACCAAGCAGAAGTAATGTGGTCCACAGCCAAGCCTTTGAGGAGCCAACCACCAGATGCTGAATCTCCTCTCCCATTCTACTTCTGCATCCCATTTGCAATTAACGTGCTGTCACCCTGAGTCATAACCCCTCCCTCTTTGCACCCTCTAAAAAAGTTTTCCTCACACTCAGTCTGGAGGGCTCCTGAGCCTTTGAATAAGGCTGAAAGGCTCATTGGCTGAGCTAGTCTTCTGGCTGCTCAGGGCTCATCTGAAGAGGGATATTGGGGTCAGGGGAATCAAGTGAATCTTTCCTGCTCTGCCCCCATTAAATCACTTTTAACTCCATAGCTGACTATGTGCGTCATTGGCCTACTCAGCTTTCTTCAAGTTTCTTTCACCTGAAGCAGGAACGGCACACAGTGAGGGCTGGTTGTGAGGGCTGCAATCAGAAAGTGCCTGATCTCAGCACTAGGAACGTGTGTGTGTGTTTGTGTGTGTGTGTATGATGGTTGTACTCACAGGCATTGCTGGGTTGGCACTGGGAAAGCAGGCAAGGCCATCAGAGCCTGTTACTTTGAGCAGCCTGAGCTAGAGCAAGGCTGTCTTCTTGCCCTTGAGTATATTCTTCATATCTGAGTGTAGATGGTGGCTGCTTCATGCCATCTCTGACTCTGAGTCCATGCACCCAAATTGCCTTATTCTGTTCTTATTTCTTTATTATTATTATTATTCCTGTTCCAACATGATTATCTATTCTTCACTCATCCTCCGTTCCTGATGCCCCAACACATGGAGCCAAGCTCTTAAACACTCACACTCACAGACAGAGACACACACATCTACATCCACAAACACATACCTACCCATACACTCACACACAGAGAGACATACACACAGATCCCCAAAATTACAAAACACACACACACACACACACACACACTGATTCAATCAACTTAGTCTTTTTTTTTTTTCTTTCACTGAATCCCCAATATGAAGACCCCAATGCTGTAGCAGGAAGGAGAGTAGCATCCACAGTGTTTGCCCTAGGAGGAGCCTGAGAGGGTGATCTTCACCCCCTCTCCCATATGAAAATACACTCACACAAATACGCACTGACACAGAGGCACACATGCACCTTCTCTCTCTCTCCGTCTCTCTCTCCCTTTCTTTCTACACACACACACACACACACACACACACACGGTACCTCTCACAGTAGAACATGAAAGTAAATGCAGCAAATAAAAAAGAGAAAGAAAATTTTAAGCAAGTTTCAGAAGGAAAAGGTGTTAATCCATATGAGACAAAAAGTCAGCATAAAGTTGAGGGAGAGCAGATCATTAAGATATATTGATAAAATGCAACCTAAGTGTCCATCGATAGATGAATGGATAGAGAAGATGTGGTGTATACATAAACAATGGAATATTATTCCGCCATAATAAAGAATGAAATCTTGCCATTTGCGGCAACATGGATGGACATAGAGGGTATTATCTTAAGTGAGATCAGTCACACAGAGAAAGACAAATACCATATGATTTCACTTATATGTGAAATCTGAAAAAAAAACAAAAAAAGAAAACAGAAAGATTCATAGATACAGAGAATAAACTGGGGGTCACCAAAGGGAAGGGTTTGAGGGGATAGGCAAAATAGGTGACGGGAATTAAGAGGTACAAACTTCCAGTTATAAAATAAATAAGTCACAAGGATGTAATGAACAGCTGAGCAAATATTGTCAATAATATTGCAATAACTTCATGGTGGAAGATGGTTACTAGACACTGTGATGATCAACTTGTAATGTATATATAAAAGTTGAAACTCTATGTTGTACACCTGAAACTAATATATTGTATGTCAATTATACTTCAATTAAAAAAAATAAAAGGAAAAGTTTTGAAGAACCTAGGGGCAGGATGGGAATAAAGACACAGAACTACTAGAGAATGGACTTGAGGACACGGGGAGGGGGAAGGGTAAGCTGGGATGAAGTGAGAGAGTGGCATGGACTTATATACACTACCAAATGTAAAACAGATAGCTAGTGGGAAGCAGCCACATAGCACAGGGAGATCAGCTCGGTGCTTTGTGACCACCTAGAGGGGTGGGATAGGGAGAGTGTGAGGGAGAGAGACGCAAGAGGGAAGAGATATGGGGATATATGTATATGTATAGCTGATTCACTTTGTTATAGAGCAGAAACTAACACACCATTGTAAAGCAATTATACTCCAATAAAGATGTTAAAAAAAAAAAAGAAGAAATGAAATTGAGTTATTTGCAGTGAGGTGGATGGACCTAGAGACTGTCATACAGAGTGAAGTAAGTCAGAAAGAGAAAAACAAATACCGTATGCTAACACATATATATGGAATCTTTTTTAAAAAATGGTTCTGAAGAACCTAGGGGCAGGACAGGAATAAAGACGCAGATGTAGAGAATGGACTTGAGGACATGGGGAAGGGGAAGGGTAAGCTGGGACGAAGTGAGAGAGTAGCATTGACATATATACACTACCAAATGTAAAATAGATAGCTAGTGGGAAGCAGCTGCATAGCACAGGGAGATCAGCTCGGTACTTTGTGACTGCCTAGATGGGTGGGATAAGAAGGGTGGGAGGGAGACACAAGAAGGAAGGGATATGGGGATATATGTATATGTATAGCTGACTCACTTTGTTATACAGCAGAAGCTAACACACCACTGTGAAGCAATTATACTCCAATAAAGGTGTTAAAAAAAAAAAAAGTGTTGGAAGTTGTGAAGCTCATAGTTTAATCAAATGACCAAGACTGTATGTCTTCCAAAATTATAATTTTGCTTAAAAGTTCACATTTTATCATTGGCAATAAATGCTGTTTAATTTTCTATTGTTGTTTAACAAGTGACAACAAACTTAGCATCTTAAAATAACGCATATTTGTTATCTCATGGCTTCCAGGGGTTAGGAGTCTGAGGCATGCCTTAGCTGAGTCCTCTGCTCAAGGTCTCATAGGTTGCCATCAAGATGTTGGCCAGGTTGTGGCCAGCTTCCAAGCTCATTCAGGTTGTTGGCAGGATTGATTTCCTCGTGGCTCCAGCTTTTTGATGGCTGTCCAATGGAATCCTCTCTCAGGTCCTAGAATCCACCTGCAGTTCCTAGAGGCTGTCTGAAATTCCTTGCCAAGTGAACTTCTCCAACATGGGCACATGGGCTCTTGATTCATCAAGCCTGCAAAGGGAGTGTCTAGCTCCAGTCTGCTAGTCAGCGTCACATACACGACAAAATCACAAGAGTGATATCCCATCTCCTTTTCTGTAATCCATTGGTCAGAAGCAGGTAACAGATCACAGGTCCACACTCAAGGGGAGGGGATTACATAAAGCATAAATGCCAGGAAGGGAACTGTTGGGGGGTCACCTTAGGGTCTGACTGCCACAAATACTGTGAGCTGTTTTCCTTTAAGTGACAGGCTCAATTAATTCATTGTTGAAGAAATATCTGCCTAATACCCAACTCTGACTAACCACAGTTTGCTCATCAGTCATTCTTTCAAGTAAAACTTAAGTTTATGCTTCATGAAGAACAGCTAATTCAGATCAAAATTCAGTGGCACAAAGGCTTTTTCTTGAGATAATCATCATACTTTGAAAGGCAGCAGAAGTGATTTATGCATATTTCCCATTTTGTCATATAGAATTTCAAAAAAAAACCCAGTATATACTGAAGGGTGGAGATGTATTTAAAGGATTTTCTTAAGTGGAACTGGCATTGTTATCTTCAAATGGGTGATAGGTGAAGAATGCAACGATTACTCCTTTTCAGAGAAGGCAAGTCAGAACATTGGGACAGAGTGAGTAATTTACACAAAGAATAAGGAGTCTCTCACCTCTGGTACTCTGTGGTTCTGAGACCCAAAACTTTTTGGAGACATCCTTCCCTATTTAAAGATATACCCCTATGTAAATATAAGATAGCTGCATTTTAAAAAAAACACCTTACACATAAATAACAAATTTTCCAATTTCTGTGAGAATAGGGCACACAAATGGGTAGTAAGTTGAATTTTTTCTTTTAATAGTTTGATCTTATTTCTCAAATCCACAGGAGCTGTTTAACTCTCCTTCAACCTGACCCTTCTCCAGCCCTGGGACAGCCCTGGGAGGCTATTTTTATTGAGATAGTAATTTGTGAGATTTTAGGTCCTCACATCACAAGGCTTTGTATGGTTGCCTTGCCTCAGGGGCTAATGTGGCTGGACCAAAAGTAGGAGTTGCTTTACTTTTGTAAATCTAGGCACATTATGGATAGTATGCTAGACCAACAATTCTCAAAGTATGACCTGCAGGTCCCTGGGGGTCCCTGAGATCTTATTAAGGAGTCTGTGATGTCAAGACTGATAACAAAATAATAAGATAGTTTGTCTTTTTACTGTACTATTATTGTACAGATGGTTCAATATGGATGGGGGAAAAAGCGTAAAATTCCTGTCATTTTAGCAAGAATCAAGGCAGTGGCACCAAGCTGTACTAGTAAAAAATGTATGAGGTTATTTCATTCATATCTGATTTACAAACCCTACAAAGTAAGAAGTAAGAGAAGCATTCAAGTGATTGGTATAATCCACTAAGTCAGTGCATGCTATTCAAGTTCTACTAAGTTTTGAAATGTGAAATCCTGTAGACATATCACCTCATGAAGGTGGTGTTACCATTATTGTGGGCCAGTAATTTGTTGAGTGTAATCCTGCTAGGTGGTGGTGGCCAAGTTAGCTAGGAACAGTAGCAGGATGCTGATGGTAACAGAGTTAGTGATCTTAGAACACAAGAGCATGCTCCTGGAGTGCCAGAGCCAATGCCTGGTTCACTGAGACAGCCTCGGGCCGACCCGAGGGTTTAAAATCCCACAAAAATAAATCAGGAACAGAATCTGTGTGTAGAGAAGCATGCATAAATATGCCAGTGTAGGGTCTGCACCAGACTTCCAATTGCTCAGCCATGAGCAAGATTCTGTCTCATCATGCTACTCTTCCACATTCTGAGTCCCAAATGCTTACATTTAAATTTAAATAGCTATGTATGACTAGTGGCTACTCTAATGAATGGCCTAGATCCAGAGCCAGTTCCAGAGCCTCCAAAAAGGGACCTTAGGTCAATTCCAAGTTTCCTACACGGAACCATCACATGATTTCTCCGACCCAGGCACTGATTTCCATCACTGGGCAGTTGTGTTTCTCTTTCTTCATTCCAAATAGAGCATGGGTTTCATGACATGTCCCAGCCTGGATCCCCCCAGAACAGAGCCTACAACAAAGTCTTATGTGCAACTTATTTCTGCTTCAGGAATGTAATCTAGGGAGGAGGAAGAAGGGTTTAAGGAGGAGTGAAACTAGGCAAAAGAAAACACAAATTTGTTACAAAGAATATGTTACAAAGTAGACAACCACCAAGGGCATTTCCCTGATAATTTTTTTGATTTGCATTTGCCTGTTAATTAATGATGTTGAGGATCTTTTACATACCAGTTGGCCATTTGTATGTCTTCTTTGCAGAAATGTCTGTTCAAGTTCTTTGCTTATTTTTTAATCGGGTTATTTGTTTTTGTTTTGCTGTTGAATCGTAGGAATTCCTTATATATTTTGGAAATTAACCCCTTATCAGACATATGGTTTCTATTCTGTAGGTTGCTTTTTCACTCTGTTGATCATTTCCTTTACTGTGCAGAAGCTTTTTAGTTTGGTATGGTTTCGAGTGACTACTTTTGCTTTTGTTGCCTGTGCTTTTGGTTTCATATCCATGAAATCATTGTCAATACCAGTGTCACAAATGTTTTCCCCTATGTTTTCTTTCTAGGAGTTTTATAGTTTCAGGTCTTACATTTAAGTCTTTAATTGATTTTGAGTTGATTCTTGTAAATGGTGGAAGGTAAGGGTCCAATTCTTTTTTTTTTTTTTTTTTTTGCATGTGAATGGCCAGTTTTCCAAGCACCATTTGCTGAAGAGACTGTTCTTTCTGCATTATGTATTCTTATCAGCTTTGTCAAAGATTGGTTGATGGTATACATGTGGATTTATTTCTGGGCTCTCTATTCTATTCCATTGGTTTGTAAGTCTGTCTTTATGCCAGCACGATACTATGTATAGTAACATGTCATCTGCAAACAGTGACAGTTTAACTTCTTCTTTTCCAATTCGGTTTCCTCTTATTTCTTTTTCTTCTCTGATCGCCATAGCTAGGACTTCCAAAACTATGTTGAATGAAAGTGGTGAGAGTGGACATCCTTGTCTTGTTCCTGATCTTAGAGGAAATGCTTTCAGCTTTTCACCATTGAGTATGATGTTAGCTGTAGGTTTATCAAGTATGGCCTTTATTATGTTGAGGTATGTTCTCTCTATGCCCACTTTCTGGAGAGTTTTTATCATAAATGGGTGCTGAATTTTGTCAAAAGCTTTTTCTGTATCTATTGAGATTATCCTATGGTTTTTATTCTTCAATTTGTTGATGTGGTGTATCACACTGATTGATTTGCGGATGTTGAAAAATCCTTGCAACCCTGGGATAAATCCCCCTTGATCACGGAGTATGATCCTTTTAATGTATTGTTGGATTCAGATTGTTAGTACTTTGTTGAGGATTTTTGCATCTATGTTCATCAGCGGTATTGGACTGTAATTTTCTTTTTTTGTGGTACCTTTGTCTGGTTTTGGTATCAGGGTGATTGTAGCCTCAGAATGAGTTTGGGAGTTTTCCTTCCTCTACAATTTTTTCGGACAGTTTCAGAAGGATGAGTATTAGCTCTTCTCTAAATGTTTGACAGAATTTGCCTGTGAAGCCATCAGGTCCTGGACTCTTGTTTGTTGGGAGTCTTTTTTAAATCACAGATTCAATTACAGTACTTGTGATTGTTCTGTTCATATTTTCTATTTCTTCCTGGTTCCATCTTGGAAGATTGTACCTTTCTAAGAATTTGTCCATTTCTTCCAGGTTGCTCATTTTTTTGGCATACAGTTGCTTGTAGTAGTGTCTTATGATCCTTTGTATTTCTGTGGTGTCATTTGTATCTTCTCCTTTTTCACTTCTAATTTTATTGATTTGAGTCCTCTCCCTTTTTTTCTTGATGAATCTGGATAAAGGTCTATCAATTTTGTTTATCTTTTCAAAGAACAAGCTTTTAGTTCCATTTATCTTTGCTATTGTTTTCTTTGTCTCTATTTCATTCATTTCTGCTCTGATCTTTATGATTTCTTTCCTTCTACTAACTTTAGGTTTTGTTTGTTCTTCTTTCTCTAGTTGCTTTAGGTGTAAGGTTAGGTTGTATTTTTGAGATTTTTCTTGTTTCATGAGGTAGGATTGTATTACTATAAACTTTGTACTTAGAACTGCTTTTGCTGCATCCCATAGGTTTGGATCATTGTGCTTTCATTTTCTTTTGTCTCCAGGTATTTTTTGATTTCTTCTTGATTTCTTCAGTGATCCATTGGTTGTTTAGTACATATGGTTTAGCCTCCACATGTTAGTGTTTTTTACAGTTCTTTTTTTCTTGTAGTTTATTTCTAATCTCATAGCATTGTGGTTGGAAAAGATTCTTGATATGATTTCAATTTTCATAAATTTACTGAGGCTCACTTTGTGGGCCAGCATGTGGTCAATCCTGGAGAATGTTCCACATGCACATAAGAAGAATGTGTATTCTGTTACTTTTGGATGGAATGTTCAATAAATATCAATTAAGTAGATCTGGTCTAATGTGTCATTTAAGGCCTGTGTTTCCTTATTGATTTTTTGTCTGGAAGATCTGTCCATTGATGAAAGTGGGGTGTTTTAGTCCCCCACTATTATTGTGTTACTGTTGATTTCTCCCTTTATGGCTATTAGCATTTGCTTTACATATTAGGGTGTTCCTATGTTGGGTGTATACATATTTAGAGTTGTTATATCTTCTTCTTGGATTGATCATTTGATCATTCTGTAGTGCCCTTCTTTGTCTCTTATACCAGTCTTTATTTTAAAGTCTATTTTGTCTGATATGAGTATTACTACTTCAAATTTCTTTTGATTTCCATTTGTATGGAATACCTTCTTCTATCCCCTTAATTCAGTCTGTATGTGTCCCTATGTCTGAAGTTGTTCTGTAATAGACAGTATATATATGGGTCTTACGTTCTTTTTTTTTTTTTTTTTGTATCCTTTCAGCCAGTCTATGTCTTTTGATTGGAGCATTTAATCCATTTACATTTAATGATTATCAATATGTATGTTCCTATGCCATTTTCTTAATTGTTTGGGGTTTGTTATGTAGGTCTTTTTTCTTCCCTTCCTTTTTTGTTCTCTTGTGGTTTGATGACCATCTTTAGTGTTGTTTTTGGTTTGCTTTATCTTTTATGTGTGTATCTATTGTAGTTTTTGGGTTTGCTGTTCCCATGAGGTTTTGATATAGCAGTGTATATATGTACCAGGTTGTTTTAAGTTGCTGGTCTCTTTCCCGCCTAGAGAAGTTCCTTTAGCATTTGTTTTAAAGCTGGTCTGGTGGTGCTGAATTCTCTTAGCTTTCGCTTGTCTGTAAAGCTTTTGATTTCTCTGTCTAATCTGAATGAGACCCTTGCTGGGTAGAATATTCTTGGTTGTAGGTTCTTCCCTTTCATCACATTAAATATACCGTGCCTCTCCCTTCTGGCCTGCAGAGTTTCTGCCAAGCAGTCAGCTGATAACCTTATGGGAGTT
This sequence comes from Balaenoptera borealis, assembly GCF_965194805.1. NCBI lineage: Eukaryota > Metazoa > Chordata > Mammalia > Artiodactyla > Balaenopteridae > Balaenoptera > Balaenoptera borealis. The sequence goes on along the minus strand of NC_138860.1, from coordinate 83,906,986 downwards.
CCCTTGTATGTTATTTGTCGCTTTTCCCTGTTGCTTTTAATATTTTTTCTTTGTCTTTAATTTTTGTCAATTTGATTACTATGTGTCTCGGCATGTTCCTCCTTGGGTTTATCCTGCCTGGGACTCTCTGCACTTCCTGGACTTGGGTGACTGTTTCTTTTCCCATGTTACGAAAGTTTTCAGCTGTTATCTCTTCAAATATTTTCTCAGGTCCTTTCTCTCTCTCTTCTCCTTCTGGGACCCTTATAATGTGAATGTTGGTGCATTTAATGTTGTCTCAGAGGTCTCTGCGACTGTCCTCATTTCTTTTCATTCTTTTTTCTTTATTCTGTTCTACACCAGAGATTTCCATCTTTCTGACTTCCAAGTCACTTATCCGTTCTTCTGCCTCAGTTACTCTGCTATGATTCCTTCTAGTGTAATTTTCATCTCAGTTATTGTATTATTCGTCTCTGTTTTTTTGTTCTTTAGTTCTTCTAGGTCTTTGTTAAACATTTCTTGAATCTTCTCGATCTTTGCCTCCATTCTTTTTCCAAGATCCTGGATCATCTTCACTATCATTATTCCAATTTCTTTTTCCAGAAGGTTGTCTATCTCCACTGAACTTAGTTGTTTTTCTGGGATTTTATCTTGTTTCTTTATCTGGGTATATTCCTCTGCCATTTCATTTTGTCTAAATTTTTGTGATTGTGGTTTCCATCCTGCAGGCTGCAGTACTGTAGTTCTTCTTTCTTCTTCTGTCTGCCCTCTGGTGGATGAGGCTATTTAAGAGGCTTGTACAAGCTTCCTGATGGGAGGGACTGGTGGTGGGTAGAGCTGAGTCTTGTCCCTCTGGTGGGCAGGGCTGTGCTCAGTAAGACTTTAATCCACTTGTCTGCTGATGGGTGGGGCTGTGTTCCTCCCCCATTGGTTCTTTGGCTTGAGGAGACTCAGCACTAGAGTCTACAGGCTATTTGGTGGGGCTAATGGTGGCCTCCAGGAGGGCTCACACCAAGGAGGACTTCCCAGAACTCCTGCCACCAGTGTCTTTGTCCCTGCAGTGAGCCACAGCCACCACCCGCATCTGCAGGAGATGCTCCAATACTAGCAAGTAGGTCTGGCCCAGTCTCTTATTGGTTCACTGCTTTTTACCCCTGAGTCCTGATGCACACAGGTCTCTGTGCATGTCCTCCAAGAGTGGAGACTCTGTTTTCCCCCAGTCCTGTGGAAGTCCTGCAATCAAATCTCCCTGGTCTTCAAAGCCAGATTCACTGGGGACTCCTTCTCCCATTGCTGGACTCCCAGGCTGGGAAACCTAACATGGGGCTCAGAACTTTCACTCCAGTGGGAGAACTTCTGTGGTATAATTGTTTTCCAGTTTGTGGGTCACCCACGTGGCAGGTATGGAAATTGATTTTAGTGTGATTGCACCTCTCCTACCACCTTTTTGTGGCTTCTTTTTGTCTTTGAATGTAGGGTATATTTTTTGGTAGGCTCCAGCATTTTTTTGTCAATGGTTGTTCAGCAGTTAGTTGTCATTCCAGTGTTCTCGTAAGAAGGGGTGAGTGCACATCCTTCTACTGCATCATCTTGAGGTAATTTCTTTTATCATTAAGCATACCTCTTCTTGTGGTCCTAAGTGTCCACAAACAGAATAGTTAATTCAGAACACACACACACACACACACACACACACACACACTAAAATTGCATTATTTTTAAAAGCAACAAAGTCTTCATATTAAATCATACTATACATAAACATACAAAAGATTTAGAGGATGTTTCTCTAACTACATTATTTACTTGCAATGCTAGAAATAAAGGAATATAAGATGATAGAACTGCAGATGGAAAAAGATTCCCAGATTACTGTTCAACTTTCATCAGACTATAACATGAGTGATAAATAAACACAGATATTTGGGAGCTGTCTCTACTGTAACTAGTGTTATTTGACCTAACACAGAAATTAGTTCATCAAGGTGGGTTGCTATTGTAACAAATCTGAAAACTGTGGCCTTGTCTTAGGAGTCTGGAGGTAGTTTGCAAGGAAACATATTGGAAACCAAAAGAGTTGTGATATATGTTATTCAGTGGCAAAACTTTTCATATAATGGTTGTCCATAGTAACTTGGGAGGCAGACAAAATGTTGGTTATTTGTTGTGTTCACCAGGCTATAGACATATGTTCAGGAAATAACTGTCTGATTTGCAGGCCAGAAATGAAAAAAATGAAAGAAAAAAAATGTAGTCCAGAAATTCAAAACCTTGTTAAACGAGAAAACTTACCACTTGTAAGCCCCAAAGAGGAAGAGATGAGATTAGAAGTGGTTTTGAACTTTATGTCCACTTTCAATTGTATGTAGCAACAGAGAAAATAGATAGAAGTTGTAGTCTTTCCACCTGTGTGCCAGTGAGCTCTCTTATGTTCAGGGATAAAGGCAGCAAAATAAATCAGGCCAGAAAATCACTTCTAGGAAAGGACCTAACTGTGGATCCTAGAACATACAAATGATTGTAGGAATGAAATATATCAGGTGCCTAATAAGTTTTTGAGAGAATTGATGACAAAATAAACTGTGTGCCAATACTAAAAAGGCTTTGATTTTTCAAGAATAGAAACGACTTTCCAGCTCTCATTTCCCCACTTTCCATACTACCCCATTCATATGTGGTCAGTACAGGTGACTAAAAGGGAGTAACAGCTGTGAGATGGATACAAGGCCCACAGGGAATAATGGATGAGGGAAACTCTGTCAGAGAATAGTGTCATAGCCTAAGAGAGGCAAGGAGGAGAAGGAACACAGAGATTCTCAAACATTTTTACTCTTTTGTATGATGGTTATTCTTTCATCTTTTTCCCTCCAGCTTTATTGAGGTATAATTGACAAATTAAGCTGTATATATTTACAGTGTATAATGTGATGACTTGATATATGTATATTTTGTGCAATGATTACCACCATCGGGTTACTTAGCACATTAATCACCTCAATAGTAACCCTTTAATTGTGTGCTTGTGTGTGTGTGTGTGCATGTGGTGAGACAGCTTAAGGTTTAATCTCTTAGCAAGTTTCAAGCAAACAACACAGTGTTATTACCTATAGTCGCCATGCTGTACATTGTCTCCTAGAGCTTATTCATCTTATGACTGAAGGCTTGTACCCTTTGCCCAACATCTCCACTTTTGCCCCACCCCTCAGCCCCTGCTGACTGCCATTCTATTCTTTGTTTCTGTGATATCTGTGAGTTCAGCAATACTTTCCTAAATAACCGATGGCTCAAACAAGAAATAACAAATAAAATTAGAAAATACTTTGGGAGGAATGAAAATGAAAACAACATACAAGAACTTTAGTAATACATGTAATGCAGTGCATAGAGAGAAATTTATGTCTGGAGACATCTATATTACAAAAGATGAAAGATCTCAAATAAGTAACCTGATAGACATGCATGCATGCATGTGGATTTAGTAAAAATTTTTAAAAATCATAACACTAAATACAGCAAAATATAAACAATGATTATTTCTGGCAGTTTAATATTGATGCTCATTTTTGAAGAGCTTTATGTTCCCTATTATACATGATATAATTTCATTTTTATAACTATTTATTACAATATTTTTAAAAATGTATAGTAGTCAGTGAAGATGTGCTGAGCTGCAGGGAAAGGTTATGTCCTGGCCTTCTGGCAAATGCCTAGCTGGTGACTCTTTCACAGGTTTCAAGTGTCTCCTCTTTCTCTTCCTCTCCTCTTCATTCTCTTCTTCTTCCTCCTTTCCCATTATAAAACCACATTCCTGAAAAGCTTCCTGATTATTTGGTCAAGACAAGTTACTAAGCCAATTCTTTCTCTAGACTGCAGGAAGAATTAAAAAAGATATGAAAGGACTATTACTAAATGCATTGACAGCATGTCAATGTACCAAAGTGAACAGTTAAGAGGCCTACATTGGGAGTGAAGGTTATATGGCAGGTTGAGGGTTCTGGAGGTTTGAAGGAGAAGACAGAGAATAAACATTGAAATGAATTTTTTAAATTACTGTCTTTTAAAGATCTAAAACATGTTGGGATAATGTAGAAGAAAACTTACCATATCAGCCCTAAGTTCATATTTCACCTGGATTTCAGACATTTTGGGCTCTGATCCTCTCCCCCTCCCAAACTTACCCTCGATCACTTGTATGTGATGATGTGAGTCTTAAATGGTGTCTTATATTTATTTGTGGTTTCATACAATTTAAACCTGATATCTACTTATGGAATTAAAGGGATCTATTTCCTGATAAAATAATTTTAAGCACATGACAGCAGTCTAGAGAAGTGTTGGGGTCAGGTGAGATGGACATCCTGATTCCATTAAAAGTGTGTTCCCACATTCTACAGTAACATAAAGCGAGAGTTGTAACTTTATTCCTAAACAAGGTATAACCCCTCACCAGCCATGGCCCATCACAAAAAGCTTCAGCACCCAAGGATAAGTACTGAAAAGGAAAGAACAGAGGAACTATGAAGAATTGTTAAGATCCTAATCTCTGAAAAGACAGAAATGAAATCTTTCGACAGGGTGGGAGAATACTAGGCCATTGTTTCCAGAACTTTAGTTCTTCCCTAAAGGCACATTATATTTGTCATAATTACACATCACATGTATCATTTAAGATTAAAATTTTTTACCTTCACTTTATACTAACTGAATTTTTAATTTAATTAGACATAGACAATCATGTACATGAAATGGTAGATGAAATATTCAAATTATATATTACAATACATATATAAGCATATATATATATATATATATATATATATATTAGACAGAGACAGAGAAAGAGAGAGAGATTACAAAGGCTGGCAAATACAAAATCTGCAAAGCCAAAACCCTGCTGGAAGACAATCAGGTAGGGGAGTTATCTCTTAACCAGGGGATGGTCAGAATTTTGTTCCATTCAGGCCTTCAGTGGGTTGGATGAGGACAACACACCTTATCGAGGGCAACTTCCTTTACTCACGCCACAGATTTAAATATTAATCTGATCTGAAAAGATCCTTAGAAATTCATCCAGAATAACGTTTGACCAGATATCTGGGTATCCAGTTCCAGACAAGTTGAGCCATAAATTAACCATCAAACCTTCCTTCCAGCACACTGACAAATTGTATGAAGCAAGCAGAGAAGGAAAGAGGTTTACTTGACTTATGTTCCACGTGACCAATATGGAAAATCTAAAAAATGTCTTAAAATGGTAATAAAATTATGATTAATGATTAAGAGGTTGTGTATGAATGGCACTTAACTTCAGTGACTGAATTGTTAATAAAGTGATTCCAACTTTCATATAAAAATAGTTGTTTGAATGGCATTGCTTATTAAATGGGTTTTCCAATAATTTCACAGGAGCAAGAAGGCAGAAAATTTTAATAATCCTCTGAGCTTTCTTCAAAGGTGAAGAAGTAGAAAGAGGTCAGTAGGGAGAAATTATGTAAGAGCAGGTGATATGTCATGTTAGGGAGTTATGAGCAAAAAGCTTGCTTTCGGTTGTAGGTCTAGGGTCTGAGCTGCCAGAACATTGAATTATGGTAGGTGATGCTACGCTACTAGTTAATCTCTGTGGCTGGAGGAGAAACAGGTTTATCAGAGTAATAGGAATCTGCTTGATGTCCTTCATTTGAAGGAGCAAATATATGATATGAGGACCTCAGAGACCACCACTTTCCTGAACGTATCTAAGTTACATGATGGGAAGGCAGCTAAGCTGAGCTGCAACATGCCCTCGATCCATTTTAGAGGAAGAAAGGAGACTTAGATTAGCAAGCCATGGATCAAGGGGAAATGCATTATGAGAAGGACTTGAGGTAAAGAGAAAGATGTCACCAGGTAGTCACGATTTTTTCAAACCAGTATGTACAACAAAATGGCCGACAGTTCAAGTGCAACTAGGCAGGCTGTTTTAGAAGTCAAGGAAGGTGAAAGAGAGAAAAGGGTCATCTTCCCAATCAAAAAAGGGAGCCTTTGACGATAAGTAAGACAACCCCACAAATCCTCCCACTGCCATAAACCACCGAAACTGACAGCTAAGGCAGGGACTCTGTGAGTCATGAGAACATAATCCAGTGAGGAGAACCTGGAACAGGATATTTCTTGTTTTCAGAGTCCCTGTCAAGCCAGTTATGGATGGATTTGAATTTTGGTTGGGAAATGATTGGGCCATGCCAGTTTTGCAGCTTCATTTCGCCCTGAGGGGGGCAGCAAGCCCCAATAAAAGGTCCTCTGCTTCATGACTGCCATCATCCTGCTACTTGAGTCCCAATTGACTTTGGAGAACCTGGTGACTCTGATTCTTCAGTTCAGCTTTATTCTTTGTGCCCCCAAATGTTGAATTTATGCTGGTGACAGCAAATTTTATGGGTCCAAAGTTATGATCATGGGTTTAATGCTACTTAGTGGATGGGAACATGGCATTTGAGCAAACTGGTATACTGATTTATTAGACTTGTGACACCTAGTTTCAATTCCTCTACTGAAAAAGAAATTAACAGGAAATTTTGACATTAAGAGATAAAGAAAAAAGTATTATTCTTTTTTATATACCTTTTTGATGTCCCTCTACTGTGATGTCACAGGCATTTATCTTATAATGTGTGAGGCCCTTACATTCTTCCTGATTGCCCTATGCTCTATACATAAGTCATCCTGTCGGGACCTCATGAGAGAAGATGATGATAGGAATTGCTTGTGAGCTTGCCTAGGATTTTAGAACTTGGGACAGCCTTTTTGAAAATGGTGTTTTCATAAAAAAAAAAAAAAGCAAACACAGAAAACATCGCTTGTTTCTTTCAAAAAAAGATATTTTCATTGGAAAAGTAATATGAGAAAAGAGATGGTTTTCTCTGGGCTGATGAAACAATTTGCAAAAGAGTGAGAGAGAAGTCAGAAATTCATTAAAAGGTATAAAAAAGATTAAATCACAGATTGGAGAGATACTGTCCATTGATATCACACAAGCTTTTGCTCTTCTCTCTGTAGGAATTCCTTCTTGTGAACACTGTCATATACTTTCTTTCAGATATTAAGACTCCAGAAAGATGTCTTCTCAACAGCAGCAGTGCAAGCAGCCCTTGCATCCACTAGCAGTGTGTCCACATAAGTGCCCTGAGCCTTGCCCACCTAAATGCTATGAGCCTTGCCCACCCCCAAGTGTCCAGAACCTTGCCCACTTATAAAGGGCCCTGAGCCATGCTTGCCTCAGCAGTGCCAGCAGAAATGCCTTCCTGCGCCAACTCCCCATCATTGCTAGAAGAAGTGCCCACCCAAGAGCATGTAAGAGCTTGAGCTTTTATCTGAATCAGGAAAGGATAAGGACAATCGGCTCAACTAGTTCCAGAGCTCCACCTTCATCTTCTCTTCAAAGCATATTATGGATACGGAAGAAGCTTCTCCACGCTTCAGCCTGCAGTATGCGTGTGGTGATTCCTGACAGCCAGAAGTTTCCTATCTGAGGCTGCAATACTGCTCCCCTCTAGGAGGTGCCCGAGAAAACATCGCAGAGCCTCAGAAGGAAGAGCAGCAGCTCTCCTCCTGACAGCCTCTGCGGATTCTCTCGCTGTCTTCTGTGCCTGTCTGTCACCTGGGCAGGAGTTGCTACCAGCTGAGCAATTGCTACTTATTTTCCACTTCCTGAATAAAATACAATTCTTTTGTGAGATGGGAAAAATATTTTCTTTCTTTTAAAACCTGCTTTTAGCAGTATTATACCATAATTCTGGTTGGTTTCAATCCCAAGTTTTATGCTCTCACAATCAGTGTTATCTGAATTTTGAGTCATATCGATGACTATTTCTATATAATTTTAAATCCAGGTTATTTTCTTAATAATTGCTTGATTGATTTGAGGAACACATTATTTAACTTCTCAGGATTTCAATCCCTTGCTGAAATGTGGGGAAATCACATTTACAGTGCCAAATTGCTTAGGCATAAAAATTACATGAATGTGCGTAATCCAGTTCGCACAATGCCGGGAACATAATTGGCACTTTATGAGGTGGCTGATCATCATTGTCTCTGTCATCATTACCGTCACCACCATCACCACCATCATCACCACCACCATGTTTGCTCCACCAAGAAAGTGGCTACACATACCGAGTACAGCAAACAAGGAGACTCTTAAACTCTATTAAACTTTCATATTCTGTGTTCTTTTTCTTTTCAAATTTAACAGTCTTTTTAATGTGACATAATAGATAAAACACTTTGGGAATTTACTGGGATATTCTGCATGAAATAATACTACTTCTGAAAACATGGGTAATACAAAAGAAAGGGAATTTTAAACAGTACTTACCGGGCAAAGTGCTGCCTGCTCTCCATGTGTACAACGTGCTCTTCTTACTGCAAAACTCAAGAACCTCAGGGTCTTATTACATTTTTTCACCTCTGAAATTACTTTCTTGATTATTTTACCCAACTTTGAGGAACAATGGGGATTCCAATGTTGATCTAGATTTACAAATGACTGTTGCTATGCAGCTTGTTTTCTGAGGACATAGCTTGCTAGTGCAGCAAGCCATGAAAAGGGATGTTTTCTTTAGGCACATCTCTTCTTTTGGTCCTAGAATTAAAGGACTCCAAGATGCTACAACTGCAGAAGCAAAAACAGCCCTGATTACTACTGAACACTCATCAGACGCAGAAATGAGTGAGAAATCAACACTGATATTGGAGAGTTGTCTCTACTGTAGCTACTGTTATTTGACCTGACACAGAAATTACTTCTTTGAGGTGCGATGCTCCTATAACAAAACTTAAAATTGTGGCATTGGCTTAGGAGTCTTGGGGTGGTTGACAAGGAATCTGATATTGGAAGCCAAAAATGTGTTGATGCATGTTATTCAATGGCAAAATGTTCACAGTAATGGTTGTCCATGATATCTTGAGAGGAAGACCAAATGTTGGTCATTTGTTGTTTTGCCCAGGGTATTTCAGTACACGTATGTTAAGGAAAAACTTCCTGGTTGGCACGCCAGAAATGAAAAAAATGAAAAGAGAAAAAATACAGCCCAGAAATTCAAAACCTTGTTGAATTAGAAAACTCACCACTTGTAAGTCCTAAAGAGTAAGAGATGAGATTAGAAGTGGTTTTGAACTAGAAGTCCAATTTCAGTTGACTGTTACAACAGAGAAAAGAGACAGAAGTTGTACTCTTCCCACCTGTGTGCCAAAGAACCTCATGGTAGCTGTATTATGTTAGGGGGAAAAGCAGTAATTTCAATAGTCCAGAAAATTACTTCTACGAAAGGACCATACTGAGATCCGTAGGACATGGAAATGATTGGAGGACTGAATTATATCAGGCGCCTAATAAGTTTTTGAGGGAATTGAGAATTAAATAAACTATGTGCCAAAACGAAAAAGTATGATTTCCAAGATTACTAACGACTTTCCAGACCACTTTTCCCCACTTTCCACCCTACCAAATCAGATATGGTCAGTACACATGAATAAAAGGGAATATCCACTCTGAGATGGGTACAAGGCACCCACAGAATAATGGATACAGGAAGCTCTCTCGGAGAATAAGATCAGATCCTAAGAGAGGAAAGGAGGAGAAGGAACACAGAGAAGCTCAAACATTGTTACTCTGTTGTATGATAGTTATTCTTTCATGCTTTCCCTCCGGGTTTATTGAGGTATAATTAACAAACTAAACTGTACATATTAACGGTATATAATGTGATAGTTTGACATATGTGTACTTTCTGCAGTGATTACCACCATCGGTCATTTAGTACATTAATCACTTCATCAGTAACAATGTAAAGTGTGTATTTCTCTCTGTTTGTGTGTGTGTGTGTGTGAGACGAGAATGCTTAAGGTCTAATTTCTCAGCAAGATTCAAGTACACAACTGAGTGTTATTAGCTAGATTACCATGCTGTACTGTACACTCTGAGAACTCGTTCATCGTATGATTGCAGGCTTGTACCCTTGTCCCAACATCTCCACTTTTGCACAACCCCTTAGACCCTGCTGACCACCATTCTACTCTCTGTTTCTGTGACATCTGTGAGTTTGCAAACACATTCCTAAATAAACAATGGTGCAAAGAAGAAATAACAAACAAATAGTAAAAACCTTGAGATGAATGAAAATGAAAAGAAAACATACAAGAACTTTCGGGATAAATGTACTGCAGCACCAAGAGAGCAACCTATGGCTGGAGATATCTATATTACAAAAGATGATCTCAAATCAGTAACCTGATAGGCATGTATGTATGTGTGTGGGTTTATGAAACTTGAAAAGACGTAACACTAACTACAGCAACATATAAGCAGTGATTATTTTTGGCCGTTTAATAGACATGCTCATTTTTTAAGAGCTTTATGCTTTCCCCATTATATATTAAATGATATAGCTTCATTTTTATAACAATGTGTCATATTATTTAAAAAATATATAGTAGTCAGTGAAGATGTGGCTGAGCTGCAGGGAACGTTTACGTCCTGGCCTTCTGGCACATGCCTAGCTGATGACTCTTTCACAGGTTTCAAGTGTCTCCTCTTTCTCTTCCTCTCCTCCTCATTCCGCTCTTCTTCCTGCTGTCCCATCATAAAACCCCATTCCTAAGAAGCTTCCTGATTATTTGGCCAAGACAAATTACTAGGCCAGTTCTTCTTTCTGACTGCAGGAAGAATTATGAAAGATATGAAAGGACTAGTCCTAAATGCATGGGCAATATGTCAAAGTACCAAATTGGACGGTTAAGGGGTAGATATTGGCGGTGAAGATATTATGGCAGGGTGAGGGTTCTGGAACGTGAACAGGAAGACAGAGAATAAACAGTGAACATTTTTTTCAAATTACTGTCTTCAAGGACCTAAAACATTCTTGGAATGAGTAGAACAAAGCAAATATATCAGATGTGCCCTAAGTTCACATTTCATCCGGATGTCAGACCTTTAGTGCTTTGCTTCTCTCTCCCCTCCCAACGTCACTCTGAATCATTTATATGTGCTGCTGTGAGTCTTAAATGGTATCTTATATCTAGTTTTGGTTTCACCCAATTGAAACCTCGTATTTACTTATGGAATACAGGAGATTTATTTCCTGATAAAGGAATTTTAAGCACACGACAGCCGTCTAGGGATGTGTTTGCGTCAGGTGAGATGGGACATCCTGATTCCAATAAACATGTGTTCCCACATTCTACAGTATGAAAAAGTGAGATTCGCAGTTCTATTCCTAAAGCAGACAGGGGCCTTCACCAACCATGACCCATCACAAGACTCTTCAGTGTCCAAGGGGACAGCATAGAAAAGAGTAGTGTTCGTGTCCAGGATAGAAGGGAGGAACTGTAGAAAAACTGTTGACAGCTAAATCACTGAAAAGGCAGAAATGAAATCTTTGGAGGACATGCTAAAGCACTGGGCACTGAAGTTCAGTCATTTGCTAAAAGCTCATTATATCTGTCATAATTCCACACCCCATGTGTCCTATTACATTTATATGTTTGGCTTTAACTTCACTTCCTAATAACTTTGAAAATTTTTATTTTAATTGGCCATAGTTAATCATGTACATGAAATGACAGATGAAATATTCAAATTATATATTACACTATGTATGTACATATATACATAGAGAAATAGGTGACAGGAAAAGGGACAAGGACAGAGAGAGAGAGAGAGAGAGATTAAAATGTCTGGAACACGCAAAGTCTGCAGAGCTGAAACTCTGCTGGAAGTCCACCTGAAAGGGGAATAATCTTTTACCTGGGGGAGCATCAGCCTTGCTCTATTCAGGCCGTCAGTGGATTGGATGAGAACTTCCCACCTGGTAGAGGGCAACCGCCATCATTCAGGCCACTGATTTAAATAATACTCTCATCCAAAATCATCCTTACAGAAACACACAGATAATGTTTGACCAGAAAACTGGGGACCTGGGCCAGTGAATCTGACCCATAAATAAACCATCAAACCTTCCTTCCAGCACATTGACAAATTGTATGAAGAAAGTCGAGCAGGAAATAGGTTTATTTGACATATGCTCCACCCTGACCAAAATGGAAAATGCAAAAAAATAGGTTTAAAATATAACAAAATTATTATTAATGATTAAGAAGTTGTATATGAATGGCAATGAACTTCAGTGACTGAATTTTTAATGAAGTGATTTCAACTATCTCTTGAATTTGATGTGAAACAACATGTCGTTAAATAATTCATAAGTATTAAAAACGTATAAAATTAGTTGCGTGAATGGCAATGCATAATAGATTGGGTTTCCCAATAATTTCAAAGTGACAGGAAGCCAGAAAATTTGAACAACCCTCTGAAATTTCTTCAAAACTTGAAGCTATCCAAAGAGTTCACTTGGAAGAAATTAGATTGGAGCAAGTGTTAGGTCACTTTTGGGAGGTATGAGCAAACATCTTCACTTCTGTTGTAAGTCTAGGGTCTGAGATGCCAGCTCATCTGAGTTATGGTAGGGGATGCTACGTGCCTAGTGAATTCCTTGTGGCAGGAAGCAAAACAGATTTATACAGGTCACAGGAATCTGACGTGATGGATGTTCTTTATTTGAAGGAGCAAACAGTGAAAGGAGGACCATAGTGGTCAACACTTTGCTACACGTTTCTAGGTATCATGATAGGAAATCATATGAGGTGATCTGCAAATTTCCCTCAGTCCATTTTCGAAGAAGAAAGGAGATTTTGTTTGGCAAGCCATGAATCAAGGGCAAATGAATTGCAAGAAAGACTCGAGGTAAAGAGACATGTGTCACCAGGTAGCGAGGCCCTTTTCAAACCAGTATGTACAACAAAATGGCCCCCAGATCAATGCAACTAGGCAGGCCGTCTTAGAAGTCAAGGATCGTGAAAGATAGAAACGGGTCATCTTCCCCAATCAAGGAATGGAACTTTTCACTACAAGTTAGAGAACACTCCAAGCGCTCCCACTGCCAGAAACCACAGAAACTGAGAGCTAAGACAGGGACTCTGTGAGTCATGAGAACCTCGTCCAGTGAGGAGATCCTGGAACAGGACATTTCCTGTTTTCAGAGTCTCTGCCAAGACATTTATGAGTGGATTTGCATTTTGGTTGGGAAATGATTGGACCGGGCCAGTTTTGGTAGCTCCGCTTCCCCCTGGGTGGGGCAGCAAGCCCCAATAAAAAGGTCCTCTGCTGCACGACAACTGTCCTCTTGCTACTCGAGTTCCGATTGATTTTGGAGAACCTGGTGAGTCTGATTCTTCAGTTCAACTTTGTTCTCGGATCCCCGAATGTTGACTTTATGCTGGAGACAGCAAGTTTGATGGGTCCAAAGTTATGATCATGGGTATAATGCTACTTAGTAGATGGGAACTTGGAATCTGGGCACAATGTTATATTGTATTTACTAGATTTCTGATACCTCGTTTGATTTCCTCTATTGAGAAAGAAATTAACAGGAAGTTTTGACATGAAGGGATAAAGAGCAAAGTATTTACTTTTTTCTATGCCTTTCTCTTGGACTTCTGCTGTGATTTCAGAGGCATTTATCTTAGAAGGTGTGAGGCCCTTACATTCATCCTGAATGCCCTTTGCTCTGTGCATAAGTCACCTTGTCAGGACCTCATGAGAGAAAATGGTGATAGAAACTGCTTGTGAGATTGCCCAGGATTCCAGAACTTGTGATGGCCTTCTTTGAAGATGTCGTTTTCATAAAAAACAAAAAGAGAGAGAGAGAGAGAGAGAAAGAAAGAAAGAATCCAAGAGAGAAAACATCACATGTTTCTTTAAAACAAAGATATTTTCCTCGGAAAACTTGTATGAGAAAAGGAAGGTTTTGTCTGGGCTGATGAAACGATTTTCTGAAGAGCGAGAGAGAAGTCAGAAATTCATTAAAAGCTATTAAAGAGATTAAAGCACTTACTTAGAGATTGGTGAGATACTATCTGTTGATATTCCACAAGCTTTTGCTCTTTTCTCTATAGGAATTCCTTCTTGTGAACACGGTCATATACTTTCTTTCAGATATTAAGACTCCAGAAAGATGTCTTCTCAACATCAGCAGTGCAAGCAGCCCTGCCAGCCACCACCAGTGTGCCTACCTAAGTGCCCTGACCCTTGCCCACCTGCCAAGTGTCCAGGCCCTTGCCCACCTATAAAGTGCCCTGACCCATGCCCACCTGCCAAGTGTCCAGACCCTTGCCCACTTATAAAGTGCCCTGACCCATGCCCACCTGCCAGGTGTCCAGACCCTTGCCCACCTATCAAGTGCCCTGACCCATGCCTGCCTCAGCAGTGCAAGCAGAAATGCCCTCCTGGGCCGCCTGCCCATCATTGCTAGCAGAGGTGCCCACCCAAGACATGTAAGAGCTTGAGCTTTTATCTGCATCTGGAAAGGATAAGGACATTCGGCTCAACTAGTTCCAGAGCTCCACCTTCACCTTCTCTTCAAAGCCTATCACGGATACGGAAGAAGCTTCTCCACCCTTCAGCCTCAATATGCGTGTGGTGATTCTTGACAGACAGAGGCTTCCTATCTGAGGCTGCTATACTGCTTCCCTCTGGCTGGTGTCCGAGAAAGCATCACAGAGCCTCAGTAGAAAGAGCAGCAGCTCTCCTCCTGGGCGCCCTCTGAGGATTCTCTCCCTGTCTTCTCTGTCGGTCGGTCACCTGGGCATGGGTTTCTACCAGCTGAGCAAGTGTTACTTATCCTCCACTTCCTGAATAAAATACAATTCTTTTGTGTGATGGGAAAATTTTTTTCTTTCTTTTAAAACCTGCTTTTCGCAATATCATATAATTTTGGTTGATTTCTATCCTTCTTTGATCCCGAGTTTCAGGCTCTCACAGTCAGTGTTATCTGAATTTTGAGTCGTATCAATGATTATTTCTATACAGTTTCAAATGCAGGTTATTTTCCTAATTATTGCTTGATTGATTTGAGGAACAAATTATTTAACTTCTTGGCATTTCAAACCCTTTAGTAAACTGTGGGAAAAATCACATTTACAGTGCCTACTTGCTTAGGCATAAAAATTACATGAATGTGTGTCATTCAGTTGGCACAATGCCGGGCACATAATTGGCATTTGAGAGGTGGCCGATCATCATTGTCCCTGTCATCATCACCGTCACCACCAGCACCATCGTCATCACCACCCGCAGGTGCTCCAGCAGAGGAGTGGCTCAGACATACCTAGTAGAGCAAGCAAGGAGATTCTTAAACTCTATTACCCGTTCATAGTCTGTGTTCTTTTTCTTTTCCAATATAACCGAATTTTAAATGTGACACCACAGAAAAACCAGTTTGGGAAATTAATGGGATACTCTGCATAAAATTATAAGAGTTCTGAAAACATGGGTAGTACAAAAGAAAGGGAATTTAAAGGGACCTTACCAGGCAAAGTGCTGTCTGCTCTCCATGTGTACAACGTGCTCTTCTTACTGCAAAACTCAACAACCTCGGGGTCTTATTATATGTTTTCACCTCGGAAATAACATTCTTGATTACTTTGACCCCACCTTTGAGGAACAATGGGGATTCCAATGTTTATCTTGATTTACAGAATGACTGTTGCTATGCAGCTTGTTTTCTAAGTGCTTAGCTTACTGGTCCAATAAGCCGTGAAAAGGGATGAGTTTTTTAAGCATACCTTTTCTTGGGGTTACAAGTAAAGGAGTCAAACATGGCAGAACTGCAGAAGCAAAAAGATGCCCATGTTACTGCTCAACGCTCATCAGACTGTGACATGAGTGAAAAACCAACACTGATATTTGGGAGTTGTCTCTACTGTAGCTACTCTTATTTGACGTGACATAGAAATTAGTTCTTTGAGGAGGGATGGTCCTGTAACAAATCTTAAAATTGTGGCATTGGCTTATGTGTCTGGAGGTGGTTGGAAAGGAATCTGATATTGGAAGCCAAAAATGTGGTGCTACATGTTATTCAATGGCAAAATGTTTGCAGTAATGGTTGTCCATGGTATCTTTGGAGGCAGACCAAAGGTTGGTCATTTGTTGATTTGCCCACGGTATTTCAGTAGACGTATGTTCAGGAAACACTTTCTGGTTGACAGGCCAGAAATGAAAAAAATGAAAAGGAAAAAAAATACAGCCCAGAAATTCAAAACCTTGTCGAATTAGAAAACTCACCACTTGTAAGTCCTAAAGAGTAAGAGATGAGATTAGCAGTGGTTTTGAACTACAAGTCCAATTTCAGTTGACAGTTACAACAGAGAAAAGAGACAGAAGTTGTATTCTTCCCACCTGCGTGCCTAGGAACCTCATGATAGCTGTATTATGTTAGGGGGAAAAGCAGTAATTTAATCAGTCCAGAAAATTACTTCTACAAAAGGACCTTACTGAGATCCGTAGGACATGGAAATGATTGGAGGACTGAATTATATCAGGCGCCTAATAAGTTTTTGAGTGAATTGAGAACTAAATAATCTATGTGCCAAAAAGAAAAAGAATGATTTCCAAGATTACTAACGACTTTCCAGACCACCTTTCCCCACTTTCCACCCTACCAAATCAGATATGGTCAGTACACGTGACTAAAAGGGAATATCCACTCTGAGATGGGTACAAGGTCCCCAAAGAATAATGGACAAAGGAAGCTTTCTCAGAGAATACTATCAGATTATAAGAGAGGCAAGGAGGAGAAGGAACACAGAGATGCTCAAACATTGTTACTCTGTTGTATGATGGTTATTCTTTCATGCTTTCCCTCCGGGTTTATTGAGGTGTAATTGACAAACTAAATTGTCCATACTTATGGTGTATAATGTGATGATTTGACATATGTGTACTTTCTGCAGTGATTACCACCATCGGTCATTTAGTACATTAATCACTTCATCAGTAAAAATGTAAAGTGTGTATTTCTCTGTGTTTGTGTGTGTGTGTCTGTGTGTGTGATACGAGGAGGCTTAAGGTCTAATTTCTCAGCAAGATTCAAGTACACAACTGAGTGTTATTCCTAGATCACCATGCTGCACTGTAGACACTGAGAACTCATTCATCATATGATTGCAAGCTTGTACCCTTGTCCCAACATCTCCACTTTTGCACAACCCCTTAGACCCTGTTGACCACCATTTTACTCTCTGTTTCTGTGACATCTGTGAGTTTGCAAACACATTCCTAAATAAACAATGGTGCAAAGAAGAAATAACAAACAAATAGTAAAAACCTTGAGATGAATGAAAATGAAAAGAAAACATACAAGACTTTTCGGGATAAATGTACTGCAACACCAAGAGAGCAACCTATGGCTGGAGATATCTATATTACAAAAGATGATCTCAAATCAGTAACCTGATAGGCATGTATGTATGTGTGTGGGTTTATGAAAATTGAAAAGACGTAACACTAACTACAGCAACATATAAGCAGTGATTATTTTTGGCCGTTTAATAGACATGCTCATTTTTTAAGAGCTTTATGCTTTCCCCATTATATATTAAATGATATAGCTTCATTTTTATAACAATGTGTCATATTATTTAAAAAATATATAGTAGTCAGTGAAGATGTGGCTGAGCTGCAGGGAACGTTTACGTCCTGGCCTTCTGGCACATGCCTAGCTGATGACTCTTTCACAGGTTTCAAGTGTCTCCTCTTTCTCTTCCTCTCCTCCTCATTCCGCTCTTCTTCCTGCTGTCCCATCATAAAACCCCATTCCTAAGAAGCTTCCTGATTATTTGGCCAAGACAAATTACTAGGCCAGTTCTTCTTTCTGACTGCAGGAAGAATTATGAAAGATATGAAAGGACTAGTCCTAAATGCATGGGCAATATGTCAAAGTACCAAATTGGACGGTTAAGGGGTAGATATTGGCGGTGAAGATATTATGGCAGGGTGAGGGTTCTGGAACGTGAACAGGAAGACAGAGAATAAACAGTGATCATTTTTTTCAAATTACTGTCTTCAAGGACCTAAAACATTCTTGGAATGAGTAGAACAAAGCAAATATATCAGATGTGCCCTAAGTTCACATTTCATCCGGATGTCAGACCTTTAGTGCTTAGCTTCTCTCTCCCCTCCCAACGTCACTCTGAATCATTTATATGTGATGCTGTGAGTCTTAAATGGTATCTTATATCTAGTTTTGGTTTCACCCAATTGAAACCTGGTATTTACTTATGGAATACAAGAGATTTATTTCCTGATAAAGGAATTTTAAGCACACGACAGCCGTCTAGGGATGTGTTTGCGTCAGGTGAGATGGGACATCCTGATTCCATTAAACATGTGTTCCCACATTCTACAGTATGATAAAGTGAGATTCGCAGCTCTATTCCTAAAGCAGACAGGGGCCTTCACCAACCATGACCCATCACAAGATTCTTCAGTGCCCAAGGGGACAGCATAGAAAAGACTAGTGTTCGTGTCCAGGATAGAAGAGAGGAACTGTAGAAAAACTGTTGAGAGCTAAAGCACTGAAAAGGCAGAAATGAAATCTTTGGAGGACATGCTAAAGCACTGGGCGCTGAAGTTCAGTCATTTGCTAAAAGCTCATTATATCTGTCATAATTCCACACCCCATGTGTCATATTACATTTATATATTTGGCTTTAACTTCACTTCCTAATAACTTTGAAAATTTTTATTTTAATTGGCCATAGTTAATCATGTACATGAAATGACAGATGAAATATTCAAATTATATATTACAATATGTATGTACATATATACATAGAGAAATAGGTGACAGAAAAAGGGACAAGGACAGAGAGAGAGAGAGAGAGAGAGATTAAAATGTCTGGAACACGCAAAGTCTGCAGAGCTGAAACTCTGCTGGAAGTCCAGCTGAAACTCTGCTGGAAGTCCACCTGAAAGGAGAATAATCTTTTACCTGGGGGAGCATCAGCCTTGCTCTATTCAGGCCGTCAGTGGATTGGATGAGAACTTCCCACCTGGTAGAGGGCAACCGCCATCATTCAGGCCACTGATTTAAATAATACTCTCATCCAAAATCATCCTTACAGAAACACACAGATAATGTTTGACCAGAAAACTGGGGACCTGGGCCAGTGAATCTGACCCATAAATAAACCATCAAACCTTCCTTCCAGCACATTGACAAATTGTATGAAGAAAGTCGAGCAGGAAATAGGTTTATTTGACATATGCTCCACCCTGACCAAAATGGAAAATGCAAAAAATAGGTTTAAAATATAACAAAATTATTATTAATGATTAAGAAGTTGTATATGAATGGCAATGAACTTCAGTGACTGAATTTTTAATGAAGTGATTTCAACTATCTCCTGAATTTGATGTGAAACAACATGTGTTTAAATAATTCATAAGTATTAAAAACGTATAAAATTAGTTGCGTGAATGGCAATGCATAATAGATTGGGTTTCCCAATAATTTCAAAGTGACAGGAAGCCAGAAAATTTGAACAACCCTCTGAGATTTCTTCAAAAATTGATGCTATCCAAAGAGTTCAGTTGGAAGAAATTAGATTGGAGCAAGTGTTAGGTCACTTTTGGGAGGAATGAGCAAAATCTTCACTTCTGTTGTAAGTCTAGGGTCTGAGATGCCAGCTCATCTGAGTTATGGTAGGGGATGCTACGTGCCTAGTGAATTCCTTGTGGCAGGAAGCAAAACAGATTTATAGAGGTCACAGGAATCTGACCTGCTGGTTGTTCTTTATTTGAAGGAGCAAACAGTGAAAGGAGGACCATAGTGGTCAACACTTTACTACACGTTTCTAAGTATCATGATAGGAAATCATATGAGGTGATCTGCAAATTTCCCTCAGTCCATTTTCGAAGAAGAAAGGAGATTTTGTTTGGCAAGCCATGAATCAAGGGCAAATGAATTGCAAGAAAGACTCGAGGTAAAGAGACATGTGTCACCAGGTAGCGAGGCCCTTTTCAAACCAGTATGTACAACAAAATGGCCCCCAGATCAATGCAACTAGGCAGGCAGTCTTAGAAGTCAAGGATCGTGAAAGATAGACAAGGGTCATCTTCCCCAATCAAGGAATGGAACTTTTCACTACAAGTTAGAGAACACTCCAAGCGCTCCCACTGCCAGAAACCACAGAAACTGAGAGCTAAGACAGGGACTCTGTGAGTCATGAGAACCTCGTCCAGTGAGGAGATCCTGGAACAGGACATTTCCTGTTTTCAGAGTCTCTGCCAAGCCATTTATGAGTGGATTTGCATTTTGGTTGGGAAATGATTGGACCGGGCCAGTTTTAGTAGCTCCGCTTCCCCCTGGGTGGGGCAGCAAGCCCCAATAAAAAGGTCCTCTGCTGCACGACAGCTGTCCTCTTGCTACTCGAGTTCCGATTGACTTTGGAGAACCTGGTGAGTCTGATTCTTCAGTTCAACTTTGTTCTCGGATCCCCGAATGTTGACTTTATGCTGGAGACAGCAAGTTTGATGGGTCCAAAGTTATGATCATGGGTATAATGCTACTTAGTGGATGGGAACTTGGAATCTGGGCACAATGTTATATTGTATTTACTAGATTTCTGATACCTCGTTTGATTTCCTCTATTGAGAAAGAAATTAACAGGAAATTTTGACATGAAGGGATAAAGAGCAAAGTATTTACTTTTTTCTATGCCTTTCTCTTGGACTTCTGCTGTGATTTCAGAGGCATTTATCTTAGAAGGTGTGAGGCCCTTACATTCATCCTGAATGCCCTTTGCTCTGTGCATAAGTCACCTTGTCAGGACCTCATGAGAGAAAATGGTGATAGAAACTGCTTGTGAGATTGCCCAGGATTCCAGAACTTGTGATGGCCTTCTTTGAAGATGTCGTTTTCATAAAAAACAAAAAGAGAGAGAGAGAGAGAGAGAAAGAAAGAAAGAATCCAAGAGAGAAAACATCACATGTTTCTTTAAAACAAAGATATTTTCCTCGGAAAACTTGTATGAGAAAAGGAAGGTTTTGTCTGGGCTGATGAAACGATTTTCTGAAGAGCGAGAGAGAAGTCAGAAATTCATTAAAAGCTATTAAAGAGATTAAAGCACTTACTTAGAGATTGGTGAGATACTATCTGTTGATATTCCACAAGCTTTTGCTCTTTTCTCTATAGGAATTCCTTCTTGTGAACACGGTCATATACTTTCTTTCAGATATTAAGACTCCAGAAAGATGTCTTCTCAACATCAGCAGTGCAAGCAGCCCTGCCAGCCACCACCAGTGTGCCTACCTAAGTGCCCTGACCCTTGCCCACCTGCCAAGTGTCCAGACCCTTGCCCACCTCTAAAGTGCCCTGACCCATGCCCACCTGCCAAGTGTCCAGACCCTTGCCCACCTCTAAAGTGCCCTGACCCATGCCCACCTGCCAAGTGTCCAGACCCTTGCCCACCTATCAAGTGCCCTGACCCATGCCCACCTGCCAAGTGTCCAGACCCTTGCCCACCTCTAAAGTGCCCTGACCCATGCCCACCTGCCAAGTGTCCAGACCCTTGCCCACCTCTAAAGTGCCCTGACCCATGCCCACCTGCCAAGTGTCCAGACCCTTGCCCACCTATAAAGTGCCCTGACCCATGCCCCCCTGCCAAGGGTCCAGACACTTGCCCACCTATAAAGTGCCCTGACCCATGCCCACCTGCCAAGTGTCCAGACCCTTGCCCACCTATCAAGTGCCCTGACCCATGCCCACCTGCCAAGTGTCCAGACCCTTGCCCACCTCTAAAGTGCCCTGACCCATGCCCCCCTGCCAAGGGTCCAGACCCTTGCCCACCTATAAAGTGCCCTGACCCATGCCCACCTGCCAAGTGTCCAGACCCTTGCCCACCTATCAAGTGCCCTGACCCATGCCCACCTGCCAGGTGTCCAGACCCTTGCCCACCTATCAAGTGCCCTGACTCATGCCTGCCTCAGCAGTGCAAGCAGAAATGCCCTCCTGGGCCACCTGCCCATCATTGCTAGCAGAGGTGTCCACCCAAGACATGTAAGAGCTTGAGCTTTTATCTGCATCTGGAAAGGATAAGGACAATTAGCTCAACTAGTTCCAGAGCTCCACCTTCACCTTCTCTTCAAAGCCTATCACGGATACGGAAGAAGCTTCTCCACCCTTCAGCCTCAATATGCGTGTGGTGATTCTTGACAGACAGAGGCTTCCTATCTGAGGCTGCTATACTGCTTCCCTCTGGCTGGTGTCCGAGAAAGCATCACAGAGCCTCAGTAGAAAGAGCAGCAGCTCTCCTCCTGGGCGCCCTCTGAGGATTCTCTCCCTGTCTTCTCTGTCGGTCGGTCACCTGGGCATGGGTTTCTACCAGCTGAGCAAGTGTTACTTATCCTCCACTTCCTGAATAAAATACAATTCTTTTGTGTGATGGGAAAATTTTTTTCTTTCTTTTAAAACCTGCTTTTCGCAATATCATATCATAATTTTGGTTGATTTCTATCCTTCTTTGATCCCGAGTTTCAGGCTCTCACAGTCAGTGTTATCTGAATTTTGAGTCGTATCAATGATTATCTCTATACAGTTTCAAATGCAGGTTATTTTCCTAATTATTGCTTGATTGATTTGAGGAACAAATTATTTAACTTCTTGGCATTTCAAACCCTTTAGTAAACTGTGGGAAAAATCACATTTACAGTGCCTACTTGCTTAGGCATAAAAATTACATGAATGTGTGTCATTCAGTTGGCACAATGCCGGGCACATAATTGGCATTTGAGAGGTGGCCGATCATCATTGTCCCTGTCATCATCACCGTCACCACCATCACCATCGTCATCACCACCCGCAGGTGCTCCAGCAGAGGAGTGGCTCAGACATACCTAGTAGAGCAAGCAAGGAGATTCTTAAACTCTATTACCCGTTCATAGTCTGTGTTCTTTTTCTTTTCCAATATAACCGAATTTTAAATGTGACACCACAGAAAAACCAGTTTGGGAAATTAATGGGATACTCTGCATAAAATTACAATAGTTCTGAAAACATGGGTAGTACAAAACAGAGGGAATTTAAAGGGACCTTACCAGGCAAAGTGCTGCCTGCTCTCCATGTGTACAACGTGCTCTTCTTACTGCAAAACTCAACAACCTCGGGGTCTTATTACATGTTTTCACCTCGGAAATAACATTCTTGATTACTTTGACCCCACCTTTGAGGAACAATGGGGATTCCAATGTTTATCTTGATTTACAGAATGAATGTTGCTATGCAGCTTGTTTTCTAAGTGCTTAGCTTACTGGTCCAATAAGCCGTGAAAAGGGATGAGTTTTTTAAGCATACCTTTTCTTGGGGTTACAAGTAAAGGAGTCAAACATGGCAGAACTGCAGAAGCAAAAAGATGCCCATGTTACTGCTCAACGCTCATCAGACTGTGACATGAGTGAAAAACCAACACTGATATTTGGGAGTTGTCTCTACTGTAGCTACTCTTATTTGACGTGACATAGAAATTAGTTCTTTGAGGAGGGATGCTCCTGTAACAAATCTTAAAATTGTGGCATTGGCTTATGTGTCTGGAGGTGGTTGGAAAGGAATCTGATATTGGAAGCCAAAAATGTGGTGCTACATGTTATTCAATGGCAAAATGTTTGCAGTAATGGTTGTCCATGGTATCTTTGGAGGCAGACCAAAGGTTGGTCATTTGTTGATTTGCCCACGGTATTTCAGTAGACGTATGTTCAGGAAAAACTTTCTGGTTGACAGGCCAGAAATGAAAAAAATGAAAAGGAAAAAAAATACAGCCCAGAAATTCAAAACCTTGTCGAATTAGAAAACTCACCACTTGTAAGTCCTAAAGAGTAAGAGATGAGATTAGCAGTGGTTTTGAACTACAAGTCCAATTTCAGTTGACAGTTACAACAGAGAAAAGAGACAGAAGTTGTATTCTTCCCACCTGCGTGCCTAGGAACCTCATGATAGCTGTATTATGTTAGGGGGAAAAGCAGTAATTTAATCAGTCCAGAAAATTACTTCTACAAAAGGACCTTACTGAGATCCGTAGGACATGGAAATGATTGGAGGACTGAATTATATCAGGCGCCTAACAAGTTTTTGAGTGAATTGAGAACTAAATAATCTATGTGCCAAAAAGAAAAAGAATGATTTCCAAGATTACTAACGACTTTCCAGACCACCTTTCCCCACTTTCCACCCTACCAAATCAGATATGGTCAGTACACGTGACTAAAAGGGAATATCCACTCTGAGATGGGTACAAGGTCCCCAAAGAATAATGGACAAAGGAAGCTTTCTCAGAGAATACTATCAGATTATAAGAGAGGCAAGGAGGAGAAGGAACACAGAGATGCTCAAACATTGTTACTCTGTTGTATGATGGTTATTCTTTCATGCTTTCCCTCCGGGTTTATTGAGGTGTAATTGACAAACTAAATTGTCCATACTTATGGTGTATAATGTGATGATTTGACATATGTGTACTTTCTGCAGTGATTACCACCATCGGTCATTTAGTACATTAATCACTTCATCAGTAAAAATGTAAAGTGTGTATTTCTCTGTGTTTGTGTGTGTGTGTCTGTGTGTGTGATACGAGGAGGCTTAAGGTCTAATTTCTCAGCAAGATTCAAGTACACAACTGAGTGTTATTCCTAGATCACCATGCTGCACTGTAGACACTGAGAACTCATTCATCATATGATTGCAAGCTTGTACCCTTGTCCCAACATCTCCACTTTTGCACAACCCCTTAGACCCTGTTGACCACCATTTTACTCTCTGTTTCTGTGACATCTGTGAGTTTGCAAACACATTCCTAAATAAAAAATGGTGCAAAGAAGAAATAACAAACAAATAGTAAAAACCTTGAGATGAATGAAAATGAAAAGAAAACATACAAGACTTTTCGGGATAAATGTACTGCAACACCAAGAGAGCAACCTATGGCTGGAGATATCTATATTACAAAAGATGATCTCAAATCAGTAACCTGATAGGCATGTATGTATGTGTGTGGGTTTATGAAAATTGAAAAGACGTAACACTAACTACAGCAACATATAAGCAGTGATTATTTTTGGCCGTTTAATAGACATGCTCATTTTTTAAGAGCTTTATGCTTTCCCCATTATATATTAAATGATATAGCTTCATTTTTATAACAATGTGTCATATTATTTAAAAAATATATAGTAGTCAGTGAAGATGTGGCTGAGCTGCAGGGAACGTTTACGTCCTGGCCTTCTGGCACATGCCTAGCTGATGACTCTTTCACAGGTTTCAAGTGTCTCCTCTTTCTCTTCCTCTCCTCCTCATTCCGCTCTTCTTCCTGCTGTCCCATCATAAAACCCCATTCCTAAGAAGCTTCCTGATTATTTGGCCAAGACAAATTACTAGGCCAGTTCTTCTTTCTGACTGCAGGAAGAATTATGAAAGATATGAAAGGACTAGTCCTAAATGCATGGGCAATATGTCAAAGTACCAAATTGGACGGTTAAGGGGTAGATATTGGCGGTGAAGATATTATGGCAGGGTGAGGGTTCTGGAACGTGAACAGGAAGACAGAGAATAAACAGTGATCATTTTTTTCAAATTACTGTCTTCAAGGACCTAAAACATTCTTGGAATGAGTAGAACAAAGCAAATATATCAGATGTGCCCTAAGTTCACATTTCATCCGGATGTCAGACCTTTAGTGCTTAGCTTCTCTCTCCCCTCCCAACGTCACTCTGAATCATTTATATGTGATGCTGTGAGTCTTAAATGGTATCTTATATCTAGTTTTGGTTTCACCCAATTGAAACCTGGTATTTACTTATGGAATACAAGAGATTTATTTCCTGATAAAGGAATTTTAAGCACACGACAGCCGTCTAGGGATGTGTTTGCGTCAGGTGAGATGGGACATCCTGATTCCATTAAACATGTGTTCCCACATTCTACAGTATGATAAAGTGAGATTCGCAGCTCTATTCCTAAAGCAGACAGGGGCCTTCACCAACCATGACCCATCACAAGATTCTTCAGTGCCCAAGGGGACAGCATAGAAAAGACTAGTGTTCGTGTCCAGGATAGAAGAGAGGAACTGTAGAAAAACTGTTGAGAGCTAAAGCACTGAAAAGGCAGAAATGAAATCTTTGGAGGACATGCTAAAGCACTGGGCGCTGAAGTTCAGTCATTTGCTAAAAGCTCATTATATCTGTCATAATTCCACACCCCATGTGTCATATTACATTTATATATTTGGCTTTAACTTCACTTCCTAATAACTTTGAAAATTTTTATTTTAATTGGCCATAGTTAATCATGTACATGAAATGACAGATGAAATATTCAAATTATATATTACAATATGTATGTACATATATACATAGAGAAATAGGTGACAGAAAAAGGGACAAGGACAGAGAGAGAGAGAGAGAGAGATTAAAATGTCTGGAACACGCAAAGTCTGCAGAGCTGAAACTCTGCTGGAAGTCCACCTGAAAGGGGAATAATCTTTTACCTGGGGGAGCATCAGCCTTGCTCTATTCAGGCCGTCAGTGGATTGGATGAGAACTTCCCACCTGGTAGAGGGCAACCGCCATCATTCAGGCCACTGATTTAAATAATACTCTCATCCAAAATCATCCTTACAGAAACACACAGATAATGTTTGACCAGAAAACTGGGGACCTGGGCCAGTGAATCTGACCCATAAATAAACCATCAAACCTTCCTTCCAGCACATTGACAAATTGTATGAAGAAAGTCGAGCAGGAAATAGGTTTATTTGACATATGCTCCACCCTGACCAAAATGGAAAATGCAAAAAATAGGTTTAAAATATAACAAAATTATTATTAATGATTAAGAAGTTGTATATGAATGGCAATGAACTTCAGTGACTGAATTTTTAATGAAGTGATTTCAACTATCTCCTGAATTTGATGTGAAACAACATGTGTTTAAATAATTCATAAGTATTAAAAACGTATAAAATTAGTTGCGTGAATGGCAATGCATAATAGATTGGGTTTCCCAATAATTTCAAAGTGACAGGAAGCCAGAAAATTTGAACAACCCTCTGAGATTTCTTCAAAAATTGATGCTATCCAAAGAGTTCAGTTGGAAGAAATTAGATTGGAGCAAGTGTTAGGTCACTTTTGGGAGGAATGAGCAAAATCTTCACTTCTGTTGTAAGTCTAGGGTCTGAGATGCCAGCTCATCTGAGTTATGGTAGGGGATGCTACGTGCCTAGTGAATTCCTTGTGGCAGGAAGCAAAACAGATTTATAGAGGTCACAGGAATCTGACCTGCTGGTTGTTCTTTATTTGAAGGAGCAAACAGTGAAAGGAGGACCATAGTGGTCAACACTTTACTACACGTTTCTAAGTATCATGATAGGAAATCATATGAGGTGATCTGCAAATTTCCCTCAGTCCATTTTCGAAGAAGAAAGGAGATTTTGTTTGGCAAGCCATGAATCAAGGGCAAATGAATTGCAAGAAAGACTCGAGGTAAAGAGACATGTGTCACCAGGTAGCGAGGCCCTTTTCAAACCAGTATGTACAACAAAATGGCCCCCAGATCAATGCAACTAGGCAGGCAGTCTTAGAAGTCAAGGATCGTGAAAGATAGACAAGGGTCATCTTCCCCAATCAAGGAATGGAACTTTTCACTACAAGTTAGAGAACACTCCAAGCGCTCCCACTGCCAGAAACCACAGAAACTGAGAGCTAAGACAGGGACTCTGTGAGTCATGAGAACCTCGTCCAGTGAGGAGATCCTGGAACAGGACATTTCCTGTTTTCAGAGTCTCTGCCAAGCCATTTATGAGTGGATTTGCATTTTGGTTGGGAAATGATTGGACCGGGCCAGTTTTAGTAGCTCCGCTTCCCCCTGGGTGGGGCAGCAAGCCCCAATAAAAAGGTCCTCTGCTGCACGACAGCTGTCCTCTTGCTACTCGAGTTCCGATTGACTTTGGAGAACCTGGTGAGTCTGATTCTTCAGTTCAACTTTGTTCTCGGATCCCCGAATGTTGACTTTATGCTGGAGACAGCAAGTTTGATGGGTCCAAAGTTATGATCATGGGTATAATGCTACTTAGTGGATGGGAACTTGGAATCTGGGCACAATGTTATATTGTATTTACTAGATTTCTGATACCTCGTTTGATTTCCTCTATTGAGAAAGAAATTAACAGGAAATTTTGACATGAAGGGATAAAGAGCAAAGTATTTACTTTTTTCTATGCCTTTCTCTTGGACTTCTGCTGTGATTTCAGAGGCATTTATCTTAGAAGGTGTGAGGCCCTTACATTCATCCTGAATGCCCTTTGCTCTGTGCATAAGTCACCTTGTCAGGACCTCATGAGAGAAAATGGTGATAGAAACTGCTTGTGAGATTGCCCAGGATTCCAGAACTTGTGATGGCCTTCTTTGAAGATGTCGTTTTCATAAAAAACAAAAAGAGAGAGAGAGAGAGAGAGAAAGAAAGAAAGAATCCAAGAGAGAAAACATCACATGTTTCTTTAAAACAAAGATATTTTCCTCGGAAAACTTGTATGAGAAAAGGAAGGTTTTGTCTGGGCTGATGAAACGATTTTCTGAAGAGCGAGAGAGAAGTCAGAAATTCATTAAAAGCTATTAAAGAGATTAAAGCACTTACTTAGAGATTGGTGAGATACTATCTGTTGATATTCCACAAGCTTTTGCTCTTTTCTCTATAGGAATTCCTTCTTGTGAACACGGTCATATACTTTCTTTCAGATATTAAGACTCCAGAAAGATGTCTTCTCAACATCAGCAGTGCAAGCAGCCCTGCCAGCCACCACCAGTGTGCCTACCTAAGTGCCCTGACCCTTGCCCACCTGCCAAGTGTCCAGACCCTTGCCCACCTCTAAAGTGCCCTGACCCATGCCCACCTGCCAAGTGTCCAGACCCTTGCCCACCTCTAAAGTGCCCTGACCCATGCCCACCTGCCAAGTGTCCAGACCCTTGCCCACCTATCAAGTGCCCTGACCCATGCCCACCTGCCAAGTGTCCAGACCCTTGCCCACCTCTAAAGTGCCCTGACCCATGCCCACCTGCCAAGTGTCCAGACCCTTGCCCACCTCTAAAGTGCCCTGACCCATGCCCACCTGCCAAGTGTCCAGACCCTTGCCCACCTATAAAGTGCCCTGACCCATGCCCCCCTGCCAAGGGTCCAGACACTTGCCCACCTATAAAGTGCCCTGACCCATGCCCACCTGCCAAGTGTCCAGACCCTTGCCCACCTATCAAGTGCCCTGACCCATGCCCACCTGCCAAGTGTCCAGACCCTTGCCCACCTCTAAAGTGCCCTGACCCATGCCCCCCTGCCAAGGGTCCAGACCCTTGCCCACCTATAAAGTGCCCTGACCCATGCCCACCTGCCAAGTGTCCAGACCCTTGCCCACCTATCAAGTGCCCTGACCCATGCCCACCTGCCAGGTGTCCAGACCCTTGCCCACCTATCAAGTGCCCTGACTCATGCCTGCCTCAGCAGTGCAAGCAGAAATGCCCTCCTGGGCCACCTGCCCATCATTGCTAGCAGAGGTGTCCACCCAAGACATGTAAGAGCTTGAGCTTTTATCTGCATCTGGAAAGGATAAGGACAATCAGCTCAACTAGTTCCAGAGCTCCACCTTCACCTTCTCTTCAAAGCCTATCACGGATACGGAAGAAGCTTCTCCACCCTTCAGCCTCAATATGCGTGTGGTGATTCTTGACAGACAGAGGCTTCCTATCTGAGGCTGCTATACTGCTTCCCTCTGGCTGGTGTCCGAGAAAGCATCACAGAGCCTCAGTAGAAAGAGCAGCAGCTCTCCTCCTGGGCGCCCTCTGAGGATTCTCTCCCTGTCTTCTCTGTCGGTCGGTCACCTGGGCATGGGTTTCTACCAGCTGAGCAAGTGTTACTTATCCTCCACTTCCTGAATAAAATACAATTCTTTTGTGTGATGGGAAAATTTTTTTCTTTCTTTTAAAACCTGCTTTTCGCAATATCATATCATAATTTTGGTTGATTTCTATCCTTCTTTGATCCCGAGTTTCAGGCTCTCACAGTCAGTGTTATCTGAATTTTGAGTCGTATCAATGATTATCTCTATACAGTTTCAAATGCAGGTTATTTTCCTAATTATTGCTTGATTGATTTGAGGAACAAATTATTTAACTTCTTGGCATTTCAAACCCTTTAGTAAACTGTGGGAAAAATCACATTTACAGTGCCTACTTGCTTAGGCATAAAAATTACATGAATGTGTGTCATTCAGTTGGCACAATGCCGGGCACATAATTGGCATTTGAGAGGTGGCCGATCATCATTGTCCCTGTCATCATCACCGTCACCACCAGCACCATCGTCATCACCACCCGCAGGTGCTCCAGCAGAGGAGTGGCTCAGACATACCTAGTAGAGCAAGCAAGGAGATTCTGAAACTCTATTACCCGTTCATAGTCTGTGTTCTTTTTCTTTTCCAATATAACCGAATTTTAAATGTGACACCACAGAAAAACCAGTTTGGGAAATTAATGGGATACTCTGCATAAAATTACAATAGTTCTGAAAACATGGGTAGTACAAAACAGAGGGAATTTAAAGGGACCTTACCAGGCAAAGTGCTGCCTGCTCTCCGTGTGTACAACGTGCTCTTCTTACTGCAAAACTCAACAACCTCGGGGTCTTATTACATGTTTTCACCTCGGAAATAACATTCTTGATTACTTTGACCCCACCTTTGAGGAACAATGGGGATTCCAATGTTTATCTTGATTTACAGAATGAATGTTGCTATGCAGCTTGTTTTCTAAGTGCTTAGCTTACTGGTCCAATGAGCCGTGAAAAGGGATGAGTTTTTTAAGCATACCTTTTCTTGGGGTTACAAGTAAAGGAGTCAAACATGGCAGAACTGCAGAAGCAAAAAGATGCCCATGTTACTGCTCAACGCTCATCAGACTGTGACATGAGTGAAAAACCAACACTGATATTTGGGAGTTGTCTCTACTGTAGCTACTCTTATTTGACGTGACATAGAAATTAGTTCTTTGAGGAGGGATGCTCCTGTAACAAATCTTAAAATTGTGGCATTGGCTTATGTGTCTGGAGGTGGTTGGAAAGGAATCTGATATTGGAAGCCAAAAATGTGGTGCTACATGTTATTCAATGGCAAAATGTTTGCAGTAATGGTTGTCCATGGTATCTTTGGAGGCAGACCAAAGGTTGGTCATTTGTTGATTTGCCCACGGTATTTCAGTAGACGTATGTTCAGGAAAAACTTTCTGGTTGACAGGCCAGAAATGACAAAAATGAAAAGGAAAAAAAATACAGCCCAGAAATTCAAAACCTTGTCGAATTAGAAAACTCACCACTTGTAAGTCCTAAAGAGTAAGAGATGAGATTAGCAGTGGTTTTGAACTACAAGTCCAATTTCAGTTGACAGTTACAACAGAGAAAAGAGACAGAAGTTGTATTCTTCCCACCTGCGTGCCTAGGAACCTCATGATAGCTGTATTATGTTAGGGGGAAAAGCAGTAATTTAATCAGTCCAGAAAATTACTTCTACAAAAGGACCTTACTGAGATCCGTAGGACATGGAAATGATTGGAGGACTGAATTATATCAGGCGCCTAACAAGTTTTTGAGTGAATTGAGAACTAAATAATCTATGTGCCAAAAAGAAAAAGAATGATTTCCAAGATTACTAACGACTTTCCAGACCACCTTTCCCCACTTTCCACCCTACCAAATCAGATATGGTCAGTACACGTGACTAAAAGGGAATATCCACTCTGAGATGGGTACAAGGTCCCCAAAGAATAATGGACAAAGGAAGCTTTCTCAGAGAATACTATCAGATTATAAGAGAGGCAAGGAGGAGAAGGAACACAGAGATGCTCAAACATTGTTACTCTGTTGTATGATGGTTATTCTTTCATGCTTTCCCTCCGGGTTTATTGAGGTGTAATTGACAAACTAAATTGTCCATACTTATGGTGTATAATGTGATGATTTGACATATGTGTACTTTCTGCAGTGATTACCACCATCGGTCATTTAGTACATTAATCACTTCATCAGTAAAAATGTAAAGTGTGTATTTCTCTGTGTTTGTGTGTGTGTGTCTGTGTGTGTGATACGAGGAGGCTTAAGGTCTAATTTCTCAGCAAGATTCAAGTACACAACTGAGTGTTATTCCTAGATCACCATGCTGCACTGTAGACACTGAGAACTCATTCATCATATGATTGCAAGCTTGTACCCTTGTCCCAACATCTCCACTTTTGCACAACCCCTTAGACCCTGTTGACCACCATTTTACTCTCTGTTTCTGTGACATCTGTGAGTTTGCAAACACATTCCTAAATAAACAATGGTGCAAAGAAGAAATAACAAACAAATAGTAAAAACCTTGAGATGAATGAAAATGAAAAGAAAACATACAAGACTTTTCGGGATAAATGTACTGCAGCACCAAGAGAGCAACCTATGGCTGGAGATATCTATATTACAAAAGATGATCTCAAATCAGTAACCTGATAGGCATGTATGTATGTGTGTGGGTTTATGAAAATTGAAAAGACGTAACACTAACTACAGCAACATATAAGCAGTGATTATTTTTGGCCGTTTAATAGACATGCTCATTTTTTAAGAGCTTTATGCTTTCCCCATTATATATTAAATGATATAGCTTCATTTTTATAACAATGTGTCATATTATTTAAAAAATATATAGTAGTCAGTGAAGATGTGGCTGAGCTGCAGGGAACGTTTACGTCCTGGCCTTCTGGCACATGCCTAGCTGATGACTCTTTCACAGGTTTCAAGTGTCTCCTCTTTCTCTTCCTCTCCTCCTCATTCCGCTCTTCTTCCTGCTGTCCCATCATAAAACCCCATTCCTAAGAAGCTTCCTGATTATTTGGCCAAGACAAATTACTAGGCCAGTTCTTCTTTCTGACTGCAGGAAGAATTATGAAAGATATGAAAGGACTAGTCCTAAATGCATGGGCAATATGTCAAAGTACCAAATTGGACGGTTAAGGGGTAGATATTGGCGGTGAAGATATTATGGCAGGGTGAGGGTTCTGGAACGTGAACAGGAAGACAGAGAATAAACAGTGAACATTTTTTTCAAATTACTGTCTTCAAGGACCTAAAACATTCTTGGAATGAGTAGAACAAAGCAAATATATCAGATGTGCCCTAAGTTCACATTTCATCCGGATGTCAGACCTTTAGTGCTTAGCTTCTCTCTCCCCTCCCAACGTCACTCTGAATCATTTATATGTGATGCTGTGAGTCTTAAATGGTATCTTATATCTAGTTTTGGTTTCACCCAATTGAAACCTGGTATTTACTTATGGAATACAAGAGATTTATTTCCTGATAAAGGAATTTTAAGCACACGACAGCCGTCTAGGGATGTGTTTGCGTCAGGTGAGATGGGACATCCTGATTCCATTAAACATGTGTTCCCACATTCTACAGTATGATAAAGTGAGATTCGCAGCTCTATTCCTAAAGCAGACAGGGGCCTTCACCAACCATGACCCATCACAAGATTCTTCAGTGCCCAAGGGGACAGCATAGAAAAGACTAGTGTTCGTGTCCAGGATAGAAGAGAGGAACTGTAGAAAAACTGTTGAGAGCTAAAGCACTGAAAAGGCAGAAATGAAATCTTTGGAGGACATGCTAAAGCACTGGGCGCTGAAGTTCAGTCATTTGCTAAAAGCTCATTATATCTGTCATAATTCCACACCCCATGTGTCATATTACATTTATATATTTGGCTTTAACTTCACTTCCTAATAACTTGGAAAATTTTTATTTTAATTGGCCATAGTTAATCATGTACATGAAATGACAGATGAAATATTCAAATTATATATTACAATATGTATGTACATATATACATAGAGAAATAGGTGACAGAAAAAGGGACAAGGACAGAGAGAGAGAGAGAGAGAGAGATTAAAATGTCTGGAACACGCAAAGTCTGCAGAGCTGAAACTCTGCTGGAAGTCCAGCTGAAACTCTGCTGGAAGTCCACCTGAAAGGAGAATAATCTTTTACCTGGGGGAGCATCAGCCTTGCTCTATTCAGGCCGTCAGTGGATTGGATGAGAACTTCCCACCTGGTAGAGGGCAACCGCCATCATTCAGGCCACTGATTTATATAATACTCTCATCCAAAATCATCCTTACAGAAACACACAGATAATGTTTGACCAGAAAACTGGGGACCTGGGCCAGTGAATCTGACCCATAAATAAACCATCAAACCTTCCTTCCAGCACATTGACAAATTGTATGAAGAAAGTCGAGCAGGAAATACGTTTATTTGACATATGCTCCACCGTGACCAAAATGGAAAATGCAAAAAATAGGTTTAAAATATAACAAAATTATTATTAATGATTAAGAAGTTGTATATGAATGGCAATGAACTTCAGTGACTGAATTTTTAATGAAGTGATTTCAACTATCTCCTGAATTTGATGTGAAACAACATGTGTTTAAATAATTCATAAGTATTAAAAACGTATAAAATTAGTTGCGTGAATGGCAATGCATAATAGATTGGGTTTCCCAATAATTTCAAAGTGACAGGAAGCCAGAAAATTTGAACAACCCTCTGAGATTTCTTCAAAAATTGATGCTATCCAAAGAGTTCAGTTGGAAGAAATTAGATTGGAGCAAGTGTTAGGTCACTTTTGGGAGGTATGAGCAAAAAGCTTCACTTCTGTTGTAAGTCTAGGGTCTGAGATGCCAGCTCATCTGAGTTATGGTAGGGGATGCTACGTGCCTAGTGAATTCCTTGTGGCAGGAAGCAAAACAGATTTATAGAGGTCACAGGAATCTGACCTGCTGGTTGTTCTTTATTTGAAGGAGCAAACAGTGAAAGGAGGACCATAGTGGTCAACACTTTACTACACGTTTCTAAGTATCATGATAGGAAATCATATGAGGTGATCTGCAAATTTCCCTCAGTCCATTTTCGAAGAAGAAAGGAGATTTTGTTTGGCAAGCCATGAATCAAGGGCAAATGAATTGCAAGAAAGACTCGAGGTAAAGAGACATGTGTCACCAGGTAGCGAGGCCCTTTTCAAACCAGTATGTACAACAAAATGGCCCCCAGATCAATGCAACTAGGCAGGCAGTCTTAGAAGTCAAGGATCGTGAAAGATAGACAAGGGTCATCTTCCCCAATCAAGGAATGGAACTTTTCACTACAAGTTAGAGAACACTCCAAGCGCTCCCACTGCCAGAAACCACAGAAACTGAGAGCTAAGACAGGGACTCTGTGAGTCATGAGAACCTCGTCCAGTGAGGAGAGCCTGGAACAGGACATTTCCTGTTTTCAGAGTCTCTGCCAAGCCATTTATGAGTGGATTTGCATTTTGGTTGGGAAATGATTGGACCGGGCCAGTTTTAGTAGCTCCGCTTCCCCCTGGGTGGGGCAGCAAGCCCCAATAAAAAGGTCCTCTGCTGCACGACAGCTATCCTCTTGCTACTCGAGTTCCGATTGACTTTGGAGAACCTGGTGAGTCTGATTCTTCAGTTCAACTTTGTTCTCGGATCCCCGAATGTTGACTTTATGCTGGAGACAGCAAGTTTGATGGGTCCAAAGTTATGATCATGGGTATAATGCTACTTAGTGGATGGGAACTTGGAATCTGGGCACAATGTTATATTGTATTTACTAGATTTCTGATACCTCGTTTGATTTCCTCTATTGAGAAAGAAATTAACAGGAAATTTTGACATGAAGGGATAAAGAGCAAAGTATTTACTTTTTTCTATGCCTTTCTCTTGGACTTCTGCTGTGATTTCAGAGGCATTTATCTTAGAAGGTGTGAGGCCCTTACATTCATCCTGAATGCCCTTTGCTCTGTGCATAAGTCACCTTGTCAGGACCTCATGAGAGAAAATGGTGATAGAAACTGCTTGTGAGATTGCCCAGGATTCCAGAACTTGTGATGGCCTTCTTTGAAGATGTCGTTTTCATAAAAAACAAAAAGAGAGAGAGAGAGAGAGAGAAAGAAAGAAAGAATCCAAGAGAGAAAACATCACATGTTTCTTTAAAACAAAGATATTTTCCTCGGAAAACTTGTATGAGAAAAGGAAGGTTTTGTCTGGGCTGATGAAACGATTTTCTGAAGAGCGAGAGAGAAGTCAGAAATTCATTAAAAGCTATTAAAGAGATTAAAGCACTTACTTAGAGATTGGTGAGATACTATCTGTTGATATTCCACAAGCTTTTGCTCTTTTCTCTATAGGAATTCCTTCTTGTGAACACGGTCATATACTTTCTTTCAGATATTAAGACTCCAGAAAGATGTCTTCTCAACATCAGCAGTGCAAGCAGCCCTGCCAGCCACCACCAGTGTGCCTACCTAAGTGCCCTGACCCTTGCCCACCTGCCAAGTGTCCAGACCCTTGCCCACCTCTAAAGTGCCCTGACCCATGCCCACCTGCCAAGTGTCCAGACCCTTGCCCACCTCTAAAGTGCCCTGACCCATGCCCACCTGCCAAGTGTCCAGACCCTTGCCCACCTATCAAGTGCCCTGACCCATGCCCACCTGCCAAGTGTCCAGACCCTTGCCCACCTCTAAAGTGCCCTGACCCATGCCCACCTGCCAAGTGTCCAGACCCTTGCCCACCTCTAAAGTGCCCTGACCCATGCCCACCTGCCAAGTGTCCAGACCCTTGCCCACCTATAAAGTGCCCTGACCCATGCCCCCCTGCCAAGGGTCCAGACACTTGCCCACCTATAAAGTGCCCTGACCCATGCCCACCTGCCAAGTGTCCAGACCCTTGCCCACCTATCAAGTGCCCTGACCCATGCCCACCTGCCAAGTGTCCAGACCCTTGCCCACCTCTAAAGTGCCCTGACCCATGCCCCCCTGCCAAGGGTCCAGACCCTTGCCCACCTATAAAGTGCCCTGACCCATGCCCACCTGCCAAGTGTCCAGACCCTTGCCCACCTATCAAGTGCCCTGACCCATGCCCACCTGCCAGGTGTCCAGACCCTTGCCCACCTATCAAGTGCCCTGACTCATGCCTGCCTCAGCAGTGCAAGCAGAAATGCCCTCCTGGGCCACCTGCCCATCATTGCTAGCAGAGGTGTCCACCCAAGACATGTAAGAGCTTGAGCTTTTATCTGCATCTGGAAAGGATAAGGACAATTAGCTCAACTAGTTCCAGAGCTCCACCTTCACCTTCTCTTCAAAGCCTATCACGGATACGGAAGAAGCTTCTCCACCCTTCAGCCTCAATATGCGTGTGGTGATTCTTGACAGACAGAGGCTTCCTATCTGAGGCTGCTATACTGCTTCCCTCTGGCTGGTGTCCGAGAAAGCATCACAGAGCCTCAGTAGAAAGAGCAGCAGCTCTCCTCCTGGGCGCCCTCTGAGGATTCTCTCCCTGTCTTCTCTGTCGGTCGGTCACCTGGGCACGGGTTTCTACCAGCTGAGCAAGTGTTACTTATCCTCCACTTCCTGAATAAAATACAATTCTTTTGTGTGATGGGAAAATTTTTTTCTTTCTTTTAAAACCTGCTTTTCGCAATATCATATCATAATTTTGGTTGATTTCTATCCTTCTTTGATCCCGAGTTTCAGGCTCTCACAGTCAGTGTTATCTGAATTTTGAGTCGTATCAATGATTATCTCTATACAGTTTCAAATGCAGGTTATTTTCCTAATTATTGCTTGATTGATTTGAGGAACAAATTATTTAACTTCTTGGCATTTCAAACCCTTTAGTAAACTGTGGGAAAAATCACATTTACAGTGCCTACTTGCTTAGGCATAAAAATTACATGAATGTGTGTCATTCAGTTGGCACAATGCCGGGCACATAATTGGCATTTGAGAGGTGGCCGATCATCATTGTCCCTGTCATCATCACCGTCACCACCATCACCATCGTCATCACCACCCGCAGGTGCTCCAGCAGAGGAGTGGCTCAGACATACCTAGTAGAGCAAGCAAGGAGATTCTTAAACTCTATTACCCGTTCATAGTCTGTGTTCTTTTTCTTTTCCAATATAACCGAATTTTAAATGTGACACCACAGAAAAACCAGTTTGGGAAATTAATGGGATACTCTGCATAAAATTACAATAGTTCTGAAAACATGGGTAGTACAAAAGAGAGGGAATTTAAAGGGACCTTACCAGGCAAAGTGCTGCCTGCTCTCCATGTGTACAACGTGCTCTTCTTACTGCAAAACTCAACAACCTCGGGGTCTTATTATATGTTTTCACCTCGGAAATAACATTCTTGATTACTTTGACCCCACCTTTGAGGAACAATGGGGATT
Source organism: Balaenoptera borealis (assembly GCF_965194805.1). Lineage (NCBI taxonomy): Eukaryota > Metazoa > Chordata > Mammalia > Artiodactyla > Balaenopteridae > Balaenoptera > Balaenoptera borealis. Next base: position 83,868,777 of record NC_138860.1, on the reverse strand, counting down.
CCAATGTTTATCTTGATTTACAGAATGAATGTTGCTATGCAGCTTGTTTTCTAAGTGCTTAGCTTACTGGTCCAATAAGCCGTGAAAAGGGATGAGTTTTTTAAGCATACCTTTTCTTGGGGTTACAAGTAAAGGAGTCAAACATGGCAGAACTGCAGAAGCAAAAAGATGCCCATGTTACTGCTCAACGCTCATCAGACTGTGACATGAGTGAAAAACCAACACTGATATTTGGGAGTTGTCTCTACTGTAGCTACTCTTATTTGACGTGACATAGAAATTAGTTCTTTGAGGAGGGATGCTCCTGTAACAAATCTTAAAATTGTGGCATTGGCTTATGTGTCTGGAGGTGGTTGGAAAGGAATCTGATATTGGAAGCCAAAAATGTGGTGCTACATGTTATTCAATGGCAAAATGTTTGCAGTAATGGTTGTCCATGGTATCTTTGGAGGCAGACCAAAGGTTGGTCATTTGTTGATTTGCCCACGGTATTTCAGTAGACGTATGTTCAGGAAAAACTTTCTGGTTGACAGGCCAGAAATGAAAAAAATGAAAAGGAAAAAAAATACAGCCCAGAAATTCAAAACCTTGTCGAATTAGAAAACTCACCACTTGTAAGTCCTAAAGAGTAAGAGATGAGATTAGCAGTGGTTTTGAACTACAAGTCCAATTTCAGTTGACAGTTACAACAGAGAAAAGAGACAGAAGTTGTATTCTTCCCACCTGCGTGCCTAGGAACCTCATGATAGCTGTATTATGTTAGGGGGAAAAGCAGTAATTTAATCAGTCCAGAAAATTACTTCTACAAAAGGACCTTACTGAGATCCGTAGGACATGGAAATGATTGGAGGACTGAATTATATCAGGCGCCTAACAAGTTTTTGAGTGAATTGAGAACTAAATAATCTATGTGCCAAAAAGAAAAAGAATGATTTCCAAGATTACTAACGACTTTCCAGACCACCTTTCCCCACTTTCCACCCTACCAAATCAGATATGGTCAGTACACGTGACTAAAAGGGAATATCCACTCTGAGATGGGTACAAGGTCCCCAAAGAATAATGGACAAAGGAAGCTTTCTCAGAGAATACTATCAGATTATAAGAGAGGCAAGGAGGAGAAGGAACACAGAGATGCTCAAACATTGTTACTCTGTTGTATGATGGTTATTCTTTCATGCTTTCCCTCCGGGTTTATTGAGGTGTAATTGACAAACTAAATTGTCCATACTTATGGTGTATAATGTGATGATTTGACATATGTGTACTTTCTGCAGTGATTACCACCATCGGTCATTTAGTACATTAATCACTTCATCAGTAAAAATGTAAAGTGTGTATTTCTCTGTGTTTGTGTGTGTGTGTCTGTGTGTGTGATACGAGGAGGCTTAAGGTCTAATTTCTCAGCAAGATTCAAGTACACAACTGAGTGTTATTCCTAGATCACCATGCTGCACTGTAGACACTGAGAACTCATTCATCATATGATTGCAAGCTTGTACCCTTGTCCCAACATCTCCACTTTTGCACAACCCCTTAGACCCTGTTGACCACCATTTTACTCTCTGTTTCTGTGACATCTGTGAGTTTGCAAACACATTCCTAAATAAAAAATGGTGCAAAGAAGAAATAACAAACAAATAGTAAAAACCTTGAGATGAATGAAAATGAAAAGAAAACATACAAGACTTTTCGGGATAAATGTACTGCAACACCAAGAGAGCAACCTATGGCTGGAGATATCTATATTACAAAAGATGATCTCAAATCAGTAACCTGATAGGCATGTATGTATGTGTGTGGGTTTATGAAAATTGAAAAGACGTAACACTAACTACAGCAACATATAAGCAGTGATTATTTTTGGCCGTTTAATAGACATGCTCATTTTTTAAGAGCTTTATGCTTTCCCCATTATATATTAAATGATATAGCTTCATTTTTATAACAATGTGTCATATTATTTAAAAAATATATAGTAGTCAGTGAAGATGTGGCTGAGCTGCAGGGAACGTTTACGTCCTGGCCTTCTGGCACATGCCTAGCTGATGACTCTTTCACAGGTTTCAAGTGTCTCCTCTTTCTCTTCCTCTCCTCCTCATTCCGCTCTTCTTCCTGCTGTCCCATCATAAAACCCCATTCCTAAGAAGCTTCCTGATTATTTGGCCAAGACAAATTACTAGGCCAGTTCTTCTTTCTGACTGCAGGAAGAATTATGAAAGATATGAAAGGACTAGTCCTAAATGCATGGGCAATATGTCAAAGTACCAAATTGGACGGTTAAGGGGTAGATATTGGCGGTGAAGATATTATGGCAGGGTGAGGGTTCTGGAACGTGAACAGGAAGACAGAGAATAAACAGTGATCATTTTTTTCAAATTACTGTCTTCAAGGACCTAAAACATTCTTGGAATGAGTAGAACAAAGCAAATATATCAGATGTGCCCTAAGTTCACATTTCATCCGGATGTCAGACCTTTAGTGCTTAGCTTCTCTCTCCCCTCCCAACGTCACTCTGAATCATTTATATGTGATGCTGTGAGTCTTAAATGGTATCTTATATCTAGTTTTGGTTTCACCCAATTGAAACCTGGTATTTACTTATGGAATACAAGAGATTTATTTCCTGATAAAGGAATTTTAAGCACACGACAGCCGTCTAGGGATGTGTTTGCGTCAGGTGAGATGGGACATCCTGATTCCATTAAACATGTGTTCCCACATTCTACAGTATGATAAAGTGAGATTCGCAGCTCTATTCCTAAAGCAGACAGGGGCCTTCACCAACCATGACCCATCACAAGATTCTTCAGTGCCCAAGGGGACAGCATAGAAAAGACTAGTGTTCGTGTCCAGGATAGAAGAGAGGAACTGTAGAAAAACTGTTGAGAGCTAAAGCACTGAAAAGGCAGAAATGAAATCTTTGGAGGACATGCTAAAGCACTGGGCGCTGAAGTTCAGTCATTTGCTAAAAGCTCATTATATCTGTCATAATTCCACACCCCATGTGTCATATTACATTTATATATTTGGCTTTAACTTCACTTCCTAATAACTTTGAAAATTTTTATTTTAATTGGCCATAGTTAATCATGTACATGAAATGACAGATGAAATATTCAAATTATATATTACAATATGTATGTACATATATACATAGAGAAATAGGTGACAGAAAAAGGGACAAGGACAGAGAGAGAGAGAGAGAGAGAGATTAAAATGTCTGGAACACGCAAAGTCTGCAGAGCTGAAACTCTGCTGGAAGTCCAGCTGAAACTCTGCTGGAAGTCCACCTGAAAGGAGAATAATCTTTTACCTGGGGGAGCATCAGCCTTGCTCTATTCAGGCCGTCAGTGGATTGGATGAGAACTTCCCACCTGGTAGAGGGCAACCGCCATCATTCAGGCCACTGATTTAAATAATACTCTCATCCAAAATCATCCTTACAGAAACACACAGATAATGTTTGACCAGAAAACTGGGGACCTGGGCCAGTGAATCTGACCCATAAATAAACCATCAAACCTTCCTTCCAGCACATTGACAAATTGTATGAAGAAAGTCGAGCAGGAAATAGGTTTATTTGACATACGCTCCACCGTGACCAAAATGGAAAATGCAAAAAATAGGTTTAAAATATAACAAAATTATTATTAATGATTAAGAAGTTGTATATGAATGGCAATGAACTTCAGTGACTGAATTTTTAATGAAGTGATTTCAACTATCTCCTGAATTTGATGTGAAACAACATGTGTTTAAATAATTCATAAGTATTAAAAACGTATAAAATTAGTTGCGTGAATGGCAATGCATAATAGATTGGGTTTCCCAATAATTTCAAAGTGACAGGAAGCCAGAAAATTGAACAACCCTCTGAGATTTCTTCAAAAATTGATGCTATCCAAAGAGTTCAGTTGGAAGAAATTAGATTGGAGCAAGTGTTAGGTCACTTTTGGGAGGTATGAGCAAAAAGCTTCACTTCTGTTGTAAGTCTAGGGTCTGAGATGCCAGCTCATCTGAGTTATGGTAGGGGATGCTACGTGCCTAGTGAATTCCTTGTGGCAGGAAGCAAAACAGATTTATAGAGGTCACAGGAATCTGACCTGCTGGTTGTTCTTTATTTGAAGGAGCAAACAGTGAAAGGAGGACCATAGTGGTCAACACTTTACTACACGTTTCTAAGTATCATGATAGGAAATCATATGAGGTGATCTGCAAATTTCCCTCAGTCCATTTTCGAAGAAGAAAGGAGATTTTGTTTGGCAAGCCATGAATCAAGGGCAAATGAATTGCAAGAAAGACTCGAGGTAAAGAGACATGTGTCACCAGGTAGCGAGGCCCTTTTCAAACCAGTATGTACAACAAAATGGCCCCCAGATCAATGCAACTAGGCAGGCAGTCTTAGAAGTCAAGGATCGTGAAAGATAGAAAAGGGTCATCTTCCCCAATCAAGGAATGGAACTTTTCACTACAAGTTAGAGAACACTCCAAGCGCTCCCACTGCCACAAACCACAGAAACTGAGAGCTAAGACAGGGACTCTGTGAGTCATGAGAACCTCGTCCAGTGAGGAGATCCTGGAACAGGACATTTCCTGTTTTCAGAGTCTCTGCCAAGCCATTTATGAGTGGATTTGCATTTTGGTTGGGAAATGATTGGACCGGGCCAGTTTTGGTAGCTCCGCTTCCCCCTGGGTGGGGCAGCAAGCCCCAATAAAAAGGTCCTCTGCTGCACGACAGCTGTCCTCTTGCTACTCGAGTTCCGATTGACTTTGGAGAACCTGGTGAGTCTGATTCTTCAGTTCAACTTTGTTCTCGGATCCCCGAATGTTGACTTTATGCTGGAGACAGCAAGTTTGATGGGTCCAAAGTTATGATCATGGGTATAATGCTACTTAGTGGATGGGAACTTGGAATCTGGGCACAATGTTATATTGTATTTACTAGATTTCTGATACCTCGTTTGATTTCCTCTATTGAGAAAGAAATTAACAGGAAATTTTGACATGAAGGGATAAAGAGCAAAGTATTTACTTTTTTCTATGCCTTTCTCTTGGACTTCTGCTGTGATTTCAGAGGCATTTATCTTAGAAGGTGTGAGGCCCTTACATTCATCCTGAATGCCCTTTGCTCTGTGCATAAGTCACCTTGTCAGGACCTCATGAGAGAAAATGGTGATAGAAACTGCTTGTGAGCTTGCCCAGGATTCCAGAACTTGTGATGGCCTTCTTTGAAGATGTCGTTTTCATAAAAAACAAAAAGAGAGAGAGAGAGAGAGAGAAAGAAAGAAAGAAACCAAGAGAGAAAACATCACATGTTTCTTTAAAACAAAGATATTTTCCTCGGAAAACTTGTATGAGAAAAGGAAGGTTTTGTCTGGGCTGATGAAACGATTTTCTGAAGAGCGAGAGAGAAGTCAGAAATTCATTAAAAGCTATTAAAGAGATTAAAGCACTTACTTAGAGATTGGTGAGATACTATCTGTTGATATTCCACAAGCTTTTGCTCTTTTCTCTATAGGAATTCCTTCTTGTGAACACGGTCATATACTTTCTTTCAGATATTAAGACTCCAGAAAGATGTCTTCTCCACATCAGCAGTGCAAGCAGCCCTGCCAGCCACCACCAGTGTGCCTACCTAAGTGCCCTGACCCTTGCCCACCAGCCAAGTGTCCAGACCCTTGCCCACCTCTAAAGTGCCCTGACCCATGCCCACCTGCCAAGTGTCCAGACCCTTGCCCACCTCTAAAGTGCCCTGACCCATGCCCACCTGCCAAGTGTCCAGACCCTTGCCCACCTAGAAAGTGCCCTGACCCATGCCCACCTGCCAAGTGTCCAGACCCTTGCCCACCTAGAAAGTGCCCTGCCCCATGCCCACCTGCCAAGTGTCCAGACCCTTGCCCACCTAGAAAGTGCCCTGACCCATGCCCACCTGCCAAGTGTCCAGACCCTTGCCCAACTATAAAGTGCCCTGACCCATGCCCACCTACCAAGTGTCCAGACCCTTGCCCACCTCTAAAGTGCCCTGACCCATGCCCACCTGCCAAGTTTCCAGACCCTTGCCCACCTAGAAAGTGCCCTGACCCATGCCCACCTGCCAAGTGTCCAGACCCTTGCCCACCTAGAAAGTGCCCTGACCCATGCCCACCTGCCAAGTGTCCAGACCCTTGCCCACCTATCAAGTGCCCTGACCCATGCCTGCCGCAGCAGTGCAAGCAGAAATGCCCTCCTGGGCCACCTGCCCATCATTGTTAGCAGAGGTGCCCACCCAAGAGCATGTAAGAGCTTGAGCTTTTATCTGCATCTGGAAAGGATAAGGACAATCGGCTCAACTAGTTCCAGAGCTCCACCTTCACCTTCTCTTCAAAGCCTATCATGGATACGGAAGAAGCTTCTCCACCCTTCAGCCTCAATATGCGTGTGGTGATTCTTGACAGACAGAGGCTTCCTATCTGAGGCTGCTCTACTGCTTCCCTCTGGCTGGTGCCCGAGAAAGCATCACAGAGCCTCAGTAGAAAGAGCAGCAGCTCTCCTCCTGGGCGCCCTCTGAGGATTCTCTCCCTGTCTTCTCTGTCGGTCGGTCACCTGGGCATGGGTTTCTACCAGCTGAGCAAGTGTTACTTATCCTCCACTTCCTGAATAAAATACAATTCTTTTGTGTGATGGGAAAATTTTTTTCTTTCTTTTAAAACCTGCTTTTTGCAATATCGTATCATAATTTTGGTTGATTTCTATCCTTCTTTGATCCCGAGTTTCAGGCTCTCACAGTCAGTGTTATCTGAATTTTGAGTCGTATCAATGATTATTTCTATACAGTTTCAAATGCAGGTTATTTTCCTAATTATTGCTTGATTGATTTGAGGAACAAATTATTTAACTTCTTGGCATTTCAAACCCTTTAGTAAACTGTGGGAAAAATCACATTTACAGTGCCTACTTGCTTAGGCATAAAAATTACATGAATGTGAGTCATTCAGTTGGCACAATGCCGGGCACATAATTGGCATTTGAGAGGTGGCCGATCATCATTGTCCCTGTCATCATCACCGTCACCACCAGCACCATCGTCATCACCACCCGCAGGTGCTCCAGCAGAGGAGTGGCTCAGACATACCTAGTAGAGCAAGCAAGGAGATTCTTAAACTCTATTACCCGTTCATAGTCTGTGTTCTTTTTCTTTTCCAATATAACCGAATTTTAAATGTGACACCACAGAAAAACCAGTTTGGGGAATTAATGGGATACTCTGCATAAAATTATAAGAGTTCTGAAAACATGGGCAGTACAAAAGAAAGGGAATTTAAAGGGACCTTACCAGGCAAAGTGCTGCCTGCTCTCCATGTGTACAACGTGCTCTTCTTACTGCAAAACTCAACAACCTCGGGGTCTTATTATATGTTTTCACCTCGGAAATAACATTCTTGATTACTTTGACCCCACCTTTGAGGAACAATGGGGATTCCAATGTTTATCTTGATTTACAGAATGAATGTTGCTATGCAGCTTGTTTTCTAAGTGCTTAGCTTACTGGTCCAATAAGCCGTGAAAAGGGATGAGTTTTTTAAGCATACCTTTTCTTGTGGTTAGAAGTAAAGGAGTCAAACATGGCAGAACTGCAGAAGCAAAAAGATGCCCATGTTACTGCTCAACGCTCATCAGACTGTGACATGAGTGAAAAACCAACACTGATATTTGGGAGTTGTCTCTACTGTAGCTACTCTTATTTGACCTGACATAGAAATTAGTTCTTTGAGGAGGGATGCTCCTGTAACAAATCTTAAAATTGTGGCATTGGCTTATGTGTCTGGAGGTGGTTGGAAAGGAATCTGATATTGGAAGCCAAAAATGTGGTGCTACATGTTATTCAATGGCAAAATGTTTGCAGTAATGGTTGTCCATGGTATCTTTAGAGGCAGACCAAAGGTTGGTCATTTGTTGATTTGCCCACGGTATTTCAGTAGACGTATGTTCAGGAAAAACTTTCTGGTTGACAGGCCAGAAATGAAAAAAATGAAAAGGAAAAAAAATACAGCCCAGAAATTCAAAACCTTGTCGAATTAGAAAACTCACCACTTGTAAGTCCTAAAGAGTAAGAGATGAGATTAGCAGTGGATTTGAACTACAAGTCCAATTTCAGTTGACAGTTACAACAGAGAAAAGAGACAGAAGTTGTATTCTTCCCACCTGCGTGCCTAGGAACCTCATGATAGCTGTATTATGTTAGGGGGAAAAGCAGTAATTTAATCAGTCCAGAAAATTACTTCTACAAAAGGACCTTACTGAGATCCGTAGGACATGGAAATGATTGGAGGACTGAATTATATCAGGCGCCTAATAAGTTTTTGAGTGAATTGAGAACTAAATAATCTATGTGCCAAAAAGAAAAAGAATGATTTCCAAGATTACTAACGACTTTCCAGACCACCTTTCCCCACTTTCCACCCTACCAAATCAGATATGGTCAGTACACGTGACTAAAAGGGAATATCCACTCTGAGATGGGTACAAGGTCCCCAAAGAATAATGGACAAAGGAAGCTTTCTCAGAGAATACTATCAGATTATAAGAGAGGCAAGGAGGAGAAGGAACACAGAGATGCTCAAACATTGTTACTCTGTTGTATGATGGTTATTCTTTCATGCTTTCCCTCCGGGTTTATTGAGGTGTAATTGACAAACTAAATTGTCCATACTTATGGTGTATAATGTGATGATTTGACATATGTGTACTTTCTGCAGTGATTACCACCATCGGTCATTTAGTACATTAATCACTTCATCAGTAAAAATGTAAAGTGTGTATTTCTCTGTGTGTGTGTGTGTGTGTCTGTGTGTGTGATACGAGGAGGCTTAAGGTCTAATTTCTCAGCAAGATTCAAGTACACAACTGAGTGTTATTCCTAGATCACCATGCTGCACTGTAGACACTGAGAACTCATTCATCATAAGATTGCAAGCTTGTACCCTTGTCCCAACATCTCCACTTTTGCACAACCCCTTAGACCCTGTTGACCACCATTCTACTGTTTCTGTGACATCTGTGAGTTTGCAAGCACATTCCTAAATAAACAATGGTGCAAAGAAGAAATAACAAACAAATAGTAAAAACCTTGAGATGAATGAAAATGAAAAGAAAACATACAAGAACTTTCGGGATAAATGTACTGCAGCACCAAGAGAGCAACCTATGGCTGGAGATATCTATATTACAAAAGATGATCTCAAATCAGTAACCTGATAGGCATGTATGTATGTGTGTGGGTTTATGAAAATTGAAAAGACGTAACACTAACTACAGCAACATATAAGCAGTGATTATTTTTGGCCGTTTAATAGACATGCTCATTTTTTAAGAGCTTTATGCTTTCCCCATTATATATTAAATGATATAGCTTCATTTTTATAACAATGTGTCATATTATTTAAAAAATATATAGTAGTCAGTGAAGATGTGGCTGAGCTGCAGGGAACGTTTACGTCCTGGCCTTCTGGCACATGCCTAGCTGATGACTCTTTCACAGATTTCAAGTGTCTCCTCTTTCTCTTCCTCTCCTCCTCATTCCGCTCTTCTTCCTGCTGTCCCATCATAAAACCCCATTCCTAAGAAGCTTCCTGATTATTTGGCCAAGACAAATTACTAGGCCAGTTCTTCTTTCTGACTGCAGGAAGAATTATGAAAGATATGAAAGGACTATTCCTAAATGCATGGGCAATTTGTCAAAGTACCAAATTGGACGGTTAAGGGGTAGATAATGGCGGTGAAGATATTATGGCAGGGTGAGGGTTCTGGAACGTGAACAGGAAGACAGAGAATAAACAGTGAACATTTTTTTCAAATTACTGTCTTCAAGGACCTAAAACATTCTTGGAATGAGTAGAACAAAGCAAATATATCAGATGTGCCCTAAGTTCACATTTCATCCGGATGTCAGACCTTTAGTGCTTAGCTTCTCTCTCCCCTCCCAACGTCACTCTGAATCATTTATATGTGATGCTGTGAGTCTTAAATGGTATCTTATATCTAGTTTTGGTTTCACCCAATTGAAACCTGGTATTTACTTATGGAATACAAGAGATTTATTTCCTGGTAAAGGAATTTTAAGCACACGACAGCCGTCTAGGGATGTGTTTGCGTCAGGTGAGATGGGACATCCTGATTCCATTAAACATGTGTTCCCACATTCTACAGTATGATAAAGTGAGATTCGCAGCTCTATTCCTAAAGCAGACAGGGGCCTTCACCAACCATGACCCATCACAAGACTCTTCAGTGTCCAAGGGGACAGCATAGAAAAGAGTAGTGTTCGTGTCCAGGATAGAAGGGAGGAACTGTAGAAAAACTGTTGACAGCTAAATCACTGAAAAGGCAGAAATGAAATCTTTGGAGGACATGCTAAAGCACTGGGCACTGAAGTTCAGTCATTTGCTAAAAGCTCATTATATCTGTCATAATTCCACACCCCATGTGTCCTATTACATTTATATGTTTGGCTTTAACTTCACTTCCTAATAACTTTGAAAATTTTTATTTTAATTGGCCATAGTTAATCATGTACATGAAATGACAGATGAAATATTCAAATTATATATTACAATATGTATGTACATATATACATAGAGAACTATGTTACAGAAAGAGGGACAAGGACACAGAGAGAGAGAGAGAGATTAAAATGTCTGGAACACGCAAAGTCTGCAGAGCTGAAACTCTGCTGGAAGTCCACCTGAAAGGGGAATAATCTTTTACCTGGGGGAGCATCAGCCTTGCTCTATTCAGGCCGTCAGTGGATTGGATGAGAACTTCCCACCTGGTAGAGGGCAACCGCCATCATTCAGGCCACTGATTTAAATAATACTCTCATCCAAAATCATCCTTACAGAAACACACAGATAATGTTTGACCAGAAAACTGGGGACCTGGGCCAGTGAATCTGACCCATAAATAAACCATCAAACCTTCCTTCCAGCACATTGACAAATTGTATGAAGAAAGTCGAGCAGGAAATAGGTTTATTTGACATATGCTCCACCGTGACCAAAATGGAAAATGCAAAAAATAGGTTTAAAATATAACAAAATTATTATTAATGATTAAGAAGTTGTATATGAATGGCAATGAACTTCAGTGACTGAATTTTTAATGAAGTGATTTCAACTATCTCCTGAATTTGATGTGAAACAACATGTGTTTAAATAATTCATAAGTATTAAAAACGTATAAAATTAGTTGCGTGAATGGCAATGCATAATAGATTGGGTTTCCCAATAATTTCAAAGTGACAGGAAGCCAGAAAATTGAACAACCCTCTGAGATTTCTTCAAAAATTGATGCTATCCAAAGAGTTCAGTTGGAAGAAATTAGATTGGAGCAAGTGTTAGGTCACTTTTGGGAGGTATGAGCAAAAAGCTTCACTTCTGTTGTAAGTCTAGGGTCTGAGATGCCAGCTCATCTGAGTTATGGTAGGGGATGCTACGTGCCTAGTGAATTCCTTGTGGCAGGAAGCAAAACAGATTTATAGAGGTCACAGGAATCTGACCTGCTGGTTGTTCTTTATTTGAAGGAGCAAACAGTGAAAGGAGGACCATAGTGGTCAACACTTTACTACACGTTTCTAAGTATCATGATAGGAAATCATATGAGGTGATCTGCAAATTTCCCTCAGTCCATTTTCGAAGAAGAAAGGAGATTTTGTTTGGCAAGCCATGAATCAAGGGCAAATGAATTGCAAGAAAGACTCGAGGTAAAGAGACATGTGTCACCAGGTAGCGAGGCCCTTTTCAAACCAGTATGTACAACAAAATGGCCCCCAGATCAATGCAACTAGGCAGGCAGTCTTAGAAGTCAAGGATCGTGAAAGATAGACAAGGGTCATCTTCCCCAATCAAGGAATGGAACTTTTCACTACAAGTTAGAGAACACTCCAAGCGCTCCCACTGCCAGAAACCACAGAAACTGAGAGCTAAGACAGGGACTCTGTGAGTCATGAGAACCTCGTCCAGTGAGGAGATCCTGGAACAGGACATTTCCTGTTTTCAGAGTCTCTGCCAAGCCATTTATGAGTGGATTTGCATTTTGGTTGGGAAATGATTGGACCGGGCCAGTTTTGGTAGCTCCGCTTCCCCCTGGGTGGGGCAGCAAGCCCCAATAAAAAGGTCCTCTGCTGCACGACAGCTGTCCTCTTGCTACTCGAGTTCCGATTGACTTTGGAGAACCTGGTGAGTCTGATTCTTCAGTTCAACTTTGTTCTCGGATCCCCGAATGTTGACTTTATGCTGGAGACAGCAAGTTTGATGGGGCCAAAGTTATGATCATGGGTATAATGCTACTTAGTGGATGGGAACTTGGAATCTGGGCACAATGTTATATTGTATTTACTAGATTTCTGATACCTCGTTTGATTTCCTCTATTGAGAAAGAAATTAACAGGAAATTTTGACATGAAGGGATAAAGAGCAAAGTATTTACTTTTTTCTATGCCTTTCTCTTGGACTTCTGCTGTGATTTCAGAGGCATTTATCTTAGAAGGTGTGAGGCCCTTACATTCATCCTGAATGCCCTTTGCTCTGTGCATAAGTCACCTTGTCAGGACCTCATGAGAGAAAATGGTGATAGAAACTGCTTGTGAGCTTGCCCAGGATTCCAGAACTTGTGATGGCCTTCTTTGAAGATGTCGTTTTCATAAAAAACAAAAAGAGAGAGAGAGAGAGAGAGAAAGAAAGAAAGAAACCAAGAGAGAAAACATCACATGTTTCTTTAAAACAAAGATATTTTCCTCGGAAAACTTGTATGAGAAAAGGAAGGTTTTGTCTGGGCTGATGAAACGATTTTCTGAAGAGCGAGAGAGAAGTCAGAAATTCATTAAAAGCTATTAAAGAGATTAAAGCACTTACTTAGAGATTGGTGAGATACTATCTGTTGATATTCCACAAGCTTTTGCTCTTTTCTCTATAGGAATTCCTTCTTGTGAACACGGTCATATACTTTCTTTCAGATATTAAGACTCCAGAAAGATGTCTTCTCAACATCAGCAGTGCAAGCAGCCCTGCCAGCCACCACCAGTGTGCCTACCTAAGTGCCCTGACCCTTGCCCACCTGCCAAGTGTCCAGACCCTTGCCCACCTCTAAAGTGCCCTGACCCATGCCCACCTGCCAAGTGTCCAGACCCTTGCCCACCTCTAAAGTGCCCTGACCCATGCCCACCTGCCAAGTGTCAAGACCCTTGCCCACCTATCAAGTGCCCTGACCCATGCCCACCTGCCAAGTGTCCAGACCCTTGCCCACCTAGAAAGTGCCCTGCCCCATGCCCACCTGCCAAGTGTCCAGACCCTTGCCCACCTAGAAAGTGCCCTGACCCATGCCCACCTGCCAAGTGTCCAGACCCTTGCCCAACTATAAAGTGCCCTGACCCATGCCCACCTACCAAGTGTCCAGACCCTTGCCCACTTCTAAAGTGCCCTGACCCATGCCCACCTGCCAAGTGTCCAGACCCTTGCCCACCTCTAAAGTGCCCTGACCCATGCCCACCTGCCAAGTGTCCAGACCCTTGCCCACCTAGAAAGTGCCCTGACCCATGCCCACCTGCCAAGTGTCCAGACCCTTGCCCACCTATAAAGTGCCCTGACCCATGCCCACCTGCCAAGTGTCCAGACCCTTGCCCACCTATCAAGTGCCCTGACCCATGCCTGCCGCAGCAGTGCAAGCAGAAATGCCCTCCTGGGCCACCTGCCCATCATTGTTAGCAGAGGTGCCCACCCAAGAGCATGTAAGAGCTTGAGCTTTTATCTGCATCTGGAAAGGATAAGGACAATCGGCTCAACTAGTTCCAGAGCTCCACCTTCACCTTCTCTTCAAAGCCTATCATGGATACGGAAGAAGCTTCTCCACCCTTCAGCCTCAATATGCGTGTGGTGATTCTTGACAGACAGAGGCTTCCTATCTGAGGCTGCTCTACTGCTTCCCTCTGGCTGGTGCCCGAGAAAGCATCACAGAGCCTCAGTAGAAAGAGCAGCAGCTCTCCTCCTGGGCGCCCTCTGAGGATTCTCTCCCTGTCTTCTCTGTCGGTCGGTCACCTGGGCATGGGTTTCTACCAGCTGAGCAAGTGTTACTTATCCTCCACTTCCTGAATAAAATACAATTCTTTTGTGTGATGGGAAAATTTTTTTCTTTCTTTTAAAACCTGCTTTTCGCAATATCATATCATAATTTTGGTTGATTTCTATCCTTCTTTGATCCCGAGTTTCAGGCTCTCACAGTCAGTGTTATCTGAATTTTGAGTCGTATCAATGATTATTTCTATACAGTTTCAAATGCAGGTTATTTTCCTAATTATTGCTTGATTGATTTGAGGAACAAATTATTTAACTTCTTGGCATTTCAAACCCTTTAGTAAACTGTGGGAAAAATCACATTTACAGTGCCTACTTGCTTAGGCATAAAAATTACATGAATGTGTGTCATTCAGTTGGCACAATGCCGGGCACATAATTGGCATTTGAGAGGTGGCCGATCATCATTGTCCCTGTCATCATCACCGTCACCACCATCACCATCGTCATCACCACCCGCAGGTGCTCCAGCAGAGGAGTGGCTCAGACATACCTAGTAGAGCAAGCAAGGAGATTCTTAAACTCTATTACCCATTCATAGTCTGTGTTCTTTTTCTTTTCCAATATAACCGAATTTTAAATGTGACACCACAGAAAAACCAGTTTGGGGAATTAATGGGATACTCTGCATAAAATTATAAGAGTTCTGAAAACATGGGTAGTACAAAAGAAAGGGAATTTAAAGGGACCTTACCAGGCAAAGTGCTGCCTGCTCTCCATGTGTACAACGTGCTCTTCTTACTGCAAAACTCAACAACCTCGGGGTCTTATTATATGTTTTCACCTCGGAAATAACATTCTTGATTACTTTGACCCCACCTTTGAGGAACAATGGGGATTCCAATGTTTATCTTGATTTACAGAATGAATGTTGCTATGCAGCTTGTTTTCTAAGTGCTTAGCTTACTGGTCCAATAAGCCGTGAAAAGGGATGAGTTTTTTAAGCATACCTTTTCTTGGGGTTAGAAGTAAAGGAGTCAAACATGGCAGAACTGCAGAAGCAAAAAGATGCCCATGTTACTGCTCAACGCTCATCAGACTGTGACATGAGGGAAAAACCAACACTGATATTTGGGAGTTGTCTCTACTGTAGCTACTCTTATTTGACGTGACACAGAAATTAGTTCTTTGAGGAGGGATGCTCCTGTAACAAATCTTAAAATTGTGGCATTGGCTTATGTGTCTGGAGGTGGTTGGAAAGGAATCTGATATTGGAAGCCAAAAATGTGGTGCTACATGTTATTCAATGGCAAAATGTTTGCAGTAATGGTTGTCCATGGTATCTTTAGAGGCAGACCAAAGGTTGGTCATTTGTTGATTTGCCCACGGTATTTCAGTAGACGTATGTTCAGGAAAAACTTTCTGGTTGACAGGCCAGAAATGAAAAAAATGAAAAGGAAAAAAAATACAGCCCAGAAATTCAAAACCTTGTTGAATTAGAAAACTCACCACTTGTAAGTCCTAAAGAGTAAGAGATGAGATTAGCAGTGGATTTGAACTACAAGTCCAATTTCAGTTGACAGTTACAACAGAGAAAAGAGACAGAAGTTGTATTCTTCCCACCTGCGTGCCTAGGAACCTCATGATAGCTGTATTATGTTAGGGGGAAAAGCAGTAATTTAATCAGTCCAGAAAATTACTTCTACAAAAGGACCTTACTGAGATCCGTAGGACATGGAAATGATTGGAGGACTGAATTATATCAGGCGCCTAATAAGTTTTTGAGTGAATTGAGAACTAAATAATCTATGTGCCAAAAAGAAAAAGAATGATTTCCAAGATTACTAACGACTTTCCAGACCACCTTTCCCCACTTTCCACCCTACCAAATCAGATATGGTCAGTACACGTGACTAAAAGGGAATATCCACTCTGAGATGGGTACAAGGTCCCCAAAGAATAATGGACAAAGGAAGCTTTCTCAGAGAATACTATCAGATTATAAGTGAGGCAAAGAGGAGAAGGAACACAGAGATGCTCAAACATTGTTACTCTGTTGTATGATGGTTATTCTTTCATGCTTTCCCTCCGGGTTTATTGAGGTGTAATTGACAAACTAAATTGTCCATACTTATGGTGTATAATGTGATGATTTGACATATGTGTACTTTCTGCAGTGATTACCACCATCGGTCATTTAGTACATTAATCACTTCATCAGTAAAAATGTAAAGTGTGTATTTCTCTGTGTGTGTGTGTGTGTGTCTGTGTGTGTGATACGAGGAGGCTTAAGGTCTAATTTCTCAGCAAGATTCAAGTACACAACTGAGTGTTATTCCTAGATCACCATGCTGCACTGTAGACACTGAGAACTCATTCATCATATGATTGCAAGCTTGTACCCTTGTCCCAACATCTCCACTTTTGCACAACCCCTTAGACCCTGTTGACCACCATTCTACTCTGTTTCTGTGACATCTGTGAGTTTGCAAGCACATTCCTAAATAAACAATGGTGCAAAGAAGAAATAACAAACAAATAGTAAAAACCTTGAGATGAATGAAAATGAAAAGAAAACATACAAGAACTTTCGGGATAAATGTACTGCAGCACCAAGAGAGCAACCTATGGCTGGAGATATCTATATTACAAAAGATGATCTCAAATCAGTAACCTGATAGGCATGTATGTATGTGTGTGGGTTTATGAAAATTGAAAAGACGTAACACTAACTACAGCAACATATAAGCAGTGATTATTTTTGGCCGTTTAATAGACATGCTCATTTTTTAAGAGCTTTATGCTTTCCCCATTATATATTAAATGATATAGCTTCATTTTTATAACAATGTGTCATATTATTTAAAAAATATATAGTAGTCAGTGAAGATGTGGCTGAGCTGCAGGGAACGTTTACGTCCTGGCCTTCTGGCACATGCCTAGCTGATGACTCTTTCACAGGTTTCAAGTGTCTCCTCTTTCTCTTCCTCTCCTCCTCATTCCGCTCTTCTTCCTGCTGTCCCATCATAAAACCCCATTCCTAATAAGCTTCCTGATTATTTGGCCAAGACAAATTACTAGGCCAGTTCTTCTTTCTGACTGCAGGAAGAATTATGAAAGATATGAAAGGACTATTCCTAAATGCATGGGCAATTTGTCAAAGTACCAAATTGGACGGTTAAGGGGTAGATAATGGCGGTGAAGATATTATGGCAGGGTGAGGGTTCTGGAACGTGAACAGGAAGACAGAGAATAAACAGTGAACATTTTTTTCAAATTACTGTCTTCAAGGACCTAAAACATTCTTGGAATGAGTAGAACAAAGCAAATATATCAGATGTGCCCTAAGTTCACATTTCATCCGGATGTCAGACCTTTAGTGCTTAGCTTCTCTCTCCCCTCCCAACGTCACTCTGAATCATTTATATGTGATGCTGTGAGTCTTAAATGGTATCTTATATCTAGTTTTGGTTTCACCCAATTGAAACCTGGTATTTACTTATGGAATACAAGAGATTTATTTCCTGGTAAAGGAATTTTAAGCACACGACAGCCGTCTAGGGATGTGTTTGCGTCAGGTGAGATGGGACATCCTGATTCCATTAAACATGTGTTCCCACATTCTACAGTATGATAAGGTGAGATTCGCAGCTCTATTCCTAAAGCAGACAGGGGCCTTCACCAACCATGACCCATCACAAGACTCTTCAGTGTCCAAGGGGACAGCATAGAAAAGAGTAGTGTTCGTGTCCAGGATAGAAGGGAGGAACTGTAGAAAAACTGTTGACAGCTAAATCACTGAAAAGGCAGAAATGAAATCTTTGGAGGACATGCTAAAGCACTGGGCGCTGAAGTTCAGTCATTTGCTAAAAGCTCATTATATCTGTCATAATTCCACACCCCATGTGTCCTATTACATTTATATGTTTGGCTTTAACTTCACTTCCTAATAACTTTGAAAATTTTTATTTTAATTGGCCATAGTTAATCATGTACATGAAATGACAGATGAAATATTCAAATTATATATTACAATATGTATGTACATATATACATAGAGAACTATGTTACAGAAAGAGGGACAAGGACACAGAGAGAGAGAGAGAGATTAAAATGTCTGGAACACGCAACGTCTGCAGAGCTGAAACTCTGCTGGAAGTCCACCTGAAAGGGGAATAATCTTTTACCTGGGGGAGCATCAGCCTTGCTCTATTCAGGCCGTCAGTGGATTGGATGAGAACATCCCACCTGGTAGAGGGCAACCGCCATCATTCAGGCCACTGATTTAAATAATACTCTGATCCAAAATCATCCTTACAGAAACACACAGATAATGTTTGACCAGAAAACTGGGGACCTGGGCCAGTGAATCTGACCCATAAATAAACCATCAAACCTTCCTTCCAGCACATTGACAAATTGTATGAAGAAAGTCGAGCAGGAAATACGTTTATTTGACATATGCTCCACCGTGACCAAAATGGAAAATGCAAAAAATAGGTTTAAAATATAACAAAATTATTATTAATGATTAAGAAGTTGTATATGAATGGCAATGAACTTCAGTGACTGAATTTTTAATGAAGTGATTTCAACTATCTCCTGAATTTGATGTGAAACAACATGTGTTTAAATAATTCATAAGTATTAAAAACGTATAAAATTAGTTGCGTGAATGGCAATGCATAATAGATTGGGTTTCCCAATAATTTCAAAGTGACAGGAAGCCAGAAAATTTGAACAACCCTCTGAGATTTCTTCTAAAATTGATGCTATCCAAAGAGTTCAGTTGGAAGAAATTAGATTGGAGCAAGTGTTAGGTCACTTTTGGGAGGTATGAGCAAACAGCTTCACTTCTGTTGTAAGTCAAGGGTCTGAGATGCCAGCTCATCTGAGTTATGGTAGGGGATGCTACGTGCCTAGTGAATTCCTTGTGGCAGGAAGCAAAACAGATTTATAGAGGTCACAGGAATCTGACCTGCTGGTTGTTCTTTATTTGAAGGAGCAAACAGTGAAGGGAGGACCATAGTGGTCAACACTTTACTACACGTTTCTAAGTATCATGATAGGAAATCATATGAGGTGATCTGCAAATTTCCCTCAGTCCATTTTCGAAGAAGAAAGGAGATTTTGTTTGGCAAGCCATGAATCAAGGGCAAATGAATTGCAAGAAAGACTCGAGGTAAAGAGACATGTGTCACCAGGTAGCGAGGCCCTTTTCAAACCAGTATGTACAACAAAATGGCCCCCAGATCAATGCAACTAGGCAGGCAGTCTTAGAAGTCAAGGATCGTGAAAGATAGAAAAGGGTCATCTTCCCCAATCAAGGAATGGAACTTTTCACTACAAGTTAGAGAACACTCCAAGCGCTCCCACTGCCAGAAACCACAGAAACTGAGAGCTAAGACAGGGACTCTGTGAGTCATGAGAACCTCGTCCAGTGAGGAGATCCTGGAACAGGACATTTCCTGTTTTCAGAGTCTCTGCCAAGCCATTTATGAGTGGATTTGCATTTTGGTTGGGAAATGATTGGACCGGGCCAGTTTTAGTAGCTCCGCTTCCCCCTGGGTGGGGCAGCAAGCCCCAATAAAAAGGTCCTCTGCTGCACGACAGCTGTCCTCTTGCTACTCGAGTTCCGATTGACTTTGGAGAACCTGGTGAGTCTGATTCTTCAGTTCAACTTTGTTCTCGGATCCCCGAATGTTGACTTTATGCTGGAGACAGCAAGTTTGATGGGGCCAAAGTTATGATCATGGGTATAATGCTACTTAGTGGATGAGAACATGGAATCTGGGCACAATGTCATATTGTATTTACTAGATTTCTGATACCTCGTTTGATTTCCTCTATTGAGAAAGAGATTAACAGGAAATTTTGACATGAAGGGATAAAGAGCAAAGTATTTACTTTTTTCTATGCCTTTCTCTTGGACTTCTGCTGTGATTTCAGAGGCATTTATCTTAGAAGGTGTGAAGCCCTTACATTCATCCTGAATGCCCTTTGCCCTGTGCATAAGTCACCTTGTCAGGACCTCATGAGAGAAAATGGTGATAGAAACTGCTTGTGAGCTGGCCCAGGATTCTAAAACTTGTGATGGCCTTTTTTGAAGATGTCCTTTTCATAAAAAACAAACAGAGAGAGAGAGAAAGAAAGAAAGAAACCAAGAGAGAAAACATCGCATGTTTCTTTAAAACAAAGATATTTTCCTCGGAAAACTTGTATGAGAAAAGGAAGGTTTTGTCTGGGCTGATGAAACGATTTTCTGAAGAGCGAGAGAGAAGTCAGAAATTCATTAAAAGCTATTAAAGAGATTAAAGCACTTACTTAGAGATTGGTGAGATACTATCTGTTGATATTCCACAAGCTTTTGCTCTTTTCTCTATAGGAATTCCTTCTTGTGAACACGGTCATATACTTTCTTTCAGATATTAAGACTCCAGAAAGATGTCTTCTCAACATCAGCAGTGCAAGCAGCCCTGCCAGCCACCACCAGTGTGCCTACCTAAGTGCCCTGACCCTTGCCCACCTGCCAAGTGTCCAGACCCTTGCCCACCTCTAAAGTGCCCTGACCCATGCCCACCTGCCAAGTGTCCAGACCCTTGCCCACCTCTAAAGTGCCCTGACCCATGCCCACTTGCCAAGTGTCCAGACCCTTGCCCACCTATCAAGTGCCCTGACCCATGCCCACCTGCCAAGTGTCCAGACCCTTGCCCACCTAGAAAGTGCCCTGCCCCATGCCCACCTGCCAAGTGTCCAGACCCTTGCCCACCTAGAAAGTGCCCTGACCCATGCCCACCTGCCAAGTGTCCAGACCCTTGCCCACCTAGAAAGTGCCCTGCCCCATGCCCACCTGCCAAGTGTCCAGACCCTTGCCCACCTAGAAAGTGCCCTGACCCATGCCCACCTGCCAAGTGTCCAGACCCTTGCCCACCTAGAAAGTGCCCTGACCCATGCCCACCTGCCAAGTGTCCAGACCCTTGCCCACCTATAAAGTGCCCTGACCCATGCCCACCTGCCAAGTGTCCAGACCCTTGCCCACCTATCAAGTGCCCTGACCCATGCCTGCCGCAGCAGTGCAAGCAGAAATGCCCTCCTGGGCCACCTGCCCATCATTGTTAGCAGAGGTGCCCACCCAAGAGCATGTAAGAGCTTGAGCTTTTATCTGCATCTGGAAAGGATAAGGACAATCGGCTCAACTAGTTCCAGAGCTCCACCTTCACCTTCTCTTCAAAGCCTATCATGGATACGGAAGAAGCTTCTCCACCCTTCAGCCTCAATATGCGTGTGGTGATTCTTGACAGACAGAGGCTTCCTATCTGAGGCTGCTCTACTGCTTCCCTCTGGCTGGTGCCCGAGAAAGCATCACAGAGCCTCAGTAGAAAGAGCAGCAGCTCTCCTCCTGGGCGCCCTCTGAGGATTCTCTCCCTGTCTTCTCTGTCGGTCGGTCACCTGGGCATGGGTTTCTACCAGCTGAGCAAGTGTTACTTATCCTCCACTTCCTGAATAAAATACAATTCTTTTGTGTGATGGGAAAATTTTTTTCTTTCTTTTAAAACCTGCTTTTCGCAATATCATATCATAATTTTGGTTGATTTCTATCCTTCTTTGATCCCGAGTTTCAGGCTCTCACAGTCAGTGTTATCTGAATTTTGAGTCGTATCAATGATTATTTCTATACAGTTTCAAATGCAGGTTATTTTCCTAATTATTGCTTGATTGATTTGAGGAACAAATTATTTAACTTCTTGGCATTTCAAACCCTTTAGTAAACTGTGGGAAAAATCACATTTACAGTGCCTACTTGCTTAGGCATAAAAATTACATGAATGTGTGTCATTCAGTTGGCACAATGCCGGGCACATAATTGGCACTTGAGAGGTGGCCGATCATCATTGTCCCTGTCATCATCACCGTCACCACCATCACCATCGTCATCACCACCCGCAGGTGCTCCAGCAGAGGAGTGGCTCAGACATACCTAGTAGAGCAAGCAAGGAGATTCTTAAACTCTATTACCCGTTCATAGTCTGTGTTCTTTTTCTTTTCCAATATAACCGAATTTTAAATGTGACACCACAGAAAAACCAGTTTGGGGAATTAATGGGATACTCTGCATAAAATTATAAGAGTTCTGAAAACATGGGTAGTACAAAAGAAAGGGAATTTAAAGGGACCTTACCAGGCAAAGTGCTGCCTGCTCTCCATGTGTACAACGTGCTCTTCTTACTGCAAAACTCAACAACCTCGGGGTCTTATTATATGTTTTCACCTCGGAAATAACATTCTTGATTACTTTGACCCCACCTTTGAGGAACAATGGGGATTCCAATGTTTATCTTGATTTACAGAATGAATGTTGCTATGCAGCTTGTTTTCTAAGTGCTTAGCTTACTGGTCCAATAAGCCGTGAAAAGGGATGAGTTTTTTAAGCATACCTTTTCTTGGGGTTAGAAGTAAAGGAGTCAAACATGGCAGAACTGCAGAAGCAAAAAGATGCCCATGTTACTGCTCAACGCTCATCAGACTGTGACATGAGGGAAAAACCAACACTGATATTTGGGAGTTGTCTCTACTGTAGCTACTCTTATTTGACGTGACATAGAAATTAGTTCTTTGAGGAGGGATGCTCCTGTAACAAATCTTAAAATTGTGGCATTGGCTTATGTGTCTGGAGGTGGTTGGAAAGGAATCTGATATTGGAAGCCAAAAATGTGGTGCTACATGTTATTCAATGGCAAAATGTTTGCAGTAATGGTTGTCCATGGTATCTTCGGAGGCAGACCAAAGGTTGGTCATTTGTTGATTTGCCCACGGTATTTCAGTAGACGTATGTTCAGGAAAAACTTTCTGGTTGACAGGCCAGAAATGAAAAAAATGAAAAGGAAAAAAAATACAGCCCAGAAATTCAAAACCTTGTTGAATTAGAAAACTCACCACTTGTAAGTCCTAAAGAGTAAGAGATGAGATTAGCAGTGGATTTGAACTACAAGTCCAATTTCAGTTGACAGTTACAACAGAGAAAAGAGACAGAAGTTGTATTCTTCCCACCTGCGTGCCTAGGAACCTCATGATAGCTGTATTATGTTAGGGGGAAAAGCAGTAATTTAATCAGTCCAGAAAATTACTTCTACAAAAGGACCTTAACTGAGATCCGTAGGACATGGAAATGATTGGAGGACTGAATTATATCAGGCGCCTAATAAGTTTTTGAGTGAATTGAGAACTAAATAATCTATGTGCCAAAAAGAAAAAGAATGATTTCCAAGATTACTAACGACTTTCCAGACCACCTTTCCCCACTTTCCACCCTACCAAATCAGATATGGTCAGTACACGTGACTAAAAGGGAATATCCACTTTGAGATGGGTACAAGGTCCCCAAAGAATAATGGACAAAGGAAGCTTTCTCAGAGAATACTATCAGATTATAAGAGAGGCAAGGAGGAGAAGGAACACAGAGATGCTCAAACATTGTTACTCTGTTGTATGATGGTTATTCTTTCATGCTTTCCCTCCGGGTTTATTGAGGTGTAATTGACAAACTAAATTGTCCATACTTATGGTGTATAATGTGATGATTTGACATATGTGTACTTTCTGCAGTGATTACCACCATCGGTCATTTAGTACATTAATCACTTCATCAGTAAAAATGTAAAGTGTGTATTTCTCTGTGTTTGTGTGTGTGTGTCTGTGTGTGTGATACGAGGAGGCTTAAGGTCTAATTTCTCAGCAAGATTCAAGTACACAACTGAGTGTTATTCCTAGATCACCATGCTGCACTGTAGACACTGAGAACTCATTCATCATATGATTGCAAGCTTGTACCCTTGTCCCAACATCTCCACTTTTGCACAACCCCTTAGACCCTGTTGACCACCATTTTACTCTCTGTTTCTGTGACATCTGTGAGTTTGCAAACACATTCCTAAATAAACAATGGTGCAAAGAAGAAATAACAAACAAATAGTAAAAACCTTGAGATGAATGAAAATGAAAAGAAAACATACAAGACTTTTCGGGATAAATGTACTGCAGCACCAAGAGAGCAACCTATGGCTGGAGATATCTATATTACAAAAGATGATCTCAAATCAGTAACCTGATAGGCATGTATGTATGTGTGTGGGTTTATGAAAATTGAAAAGACGTAACACTAACTACAGCAACATATAAGCAGTGATTATTTTTGGCCGTTTAATAGACATGCTCATTTTTTAAGAGCTTTATGCTTTCCCCATTATATATTAAATGATATAGCTTCATTTTTATAACAATGTGTCATATTATTTAAAAAATATATAGTAGTCAGTGAAGATGTGGCTGAGCTGCAGGGAACGTTTACGTCCTGGCCTTCTGGCACATGCCTAGCTGATGACTCTTTCACAGGTTTCAAGTGTCTCCTCTTTCTCTTCCTCTCCTCCTCATTCCGCTCTTCTTCCTGCTGTCCCATCATAAAACCCCATTCCTAAGAAGCTTCCTGATTATTTGGCCAAGACAAATTACTAGGCCAGTTCTTCTTTCTGACTGCAGGAAGAATTATGAAAGATATGAAAGGACTATTCCTAAATGCATGGGCAATTTGTCAAAGTACCAAATTGGACGGTTAAGGGGTAGATATTGGCGGTGAAGATATTATGGCAGGGTGAGGGTTCTGGAACGTGAACAGGAAGACAGAGAATAAACAGTGAACATTTTTTTCAAATTACTGTCTTCAAGGACTTAAAACATTCTTGGAATGAGTAGAACAAAGCAAATATATCAGATGTGCCCTAAGTTCACATTTCATCCGGATGTCAGACCTTTAGTGCTTAGCTTCTCTCTCCCCTCCCAACGTCACTCTGAATCATTTATATGTGATGCTGTGAGTCTTAAATGGTATCTTATATCTAGTTTTGGTTTCACCCAATTGAAACCTGGTATTTACTTATGGAATACAAGAGATTTATTTCCTGGTAAAGGAATTTTAAGCACACGACAGCCGTCTAGGGATGTGTTTGCGTCAGGTGAGATGGGACATCCTGATTCCATTAAACATGTGTTCCCACATTCTACAGTATGATAAGGTGAGATTCGCAGCTCTATTCCTAAAGCAGACAGGGGCCTTCACCAACCATGACCCATCACAAGACTCTTCAGTGTCCAAGGGGACAGCATAGAAAAGAGTAGTGTTCGTGTCCAGGATAGAAGGGAGGAACTGTAGAAAAACTGTTGACAGCTAAATCACTGAAAAGGCAGAAATGAAATCTTTGGAGGACATGCTAAAGCACTGGGCACTGAAGTTCAGTCATTTGCTAAAAGCTCATTATATCTGTCATAATTCCACACCCCATGTGTCCTATTACATTTATATGTTTGGCTTTAACTTCACTTCCTAATAACTTTGAAAATT
This sequence comes from Balaenoptera borealis, assembly GCF_965194805.1. Lineage (NCBI taxonomy): Eukaryota > Metazoa > Chordata > Mammalia > Artiodactyla > Balaenopteridae > Balaenoptera > Balaenoptera borealis. The sequence goes on along the minus strand of NC_138860.1, from coordinate 83,843,340 downwards.
TTTATTTTAATTGGCCATAGTTAATCATGTACATGAAATGACAGATGAAATATTCAAATTATATATTACAATATGTATGTACATATATACATAGAGAACTATGTTACAGAAAGAGGGACAAGGACACAGAGAGAGAGAGAGAGATTAAAATGTCTGGAACACGCAACGTCTGCAGAGCTGAAACTCTGCTGGAAGTCCACCTGAAAGGGGAATAATCTTTTACCTGGGGGAGCATCAGCCTTGCTCTATTCAGGCCGTCAGTGGATTGGATGAGAACATCCCACCTGGTAGAGGGCAACCGCCATCATTCAGGCCACTGATTTAAATAATACTCTGATCCAAAATCATCCTTACAGAAACACACAGATAATGTTTGACCAGAAAACTGGGGACCTGGGCCAGTGAATCTGACCCATAAATAAACCATCAAACCTTCCTTCCAGCACATTGACAAATTGTATGAAGAAAGTCGAGCAGGAAATACGTTTATTTGACATATGCTCCACCGTGACCAAAATGGAAAATGCAAAAAATAGGTTTAAAATATAACAAAATTATTATTAATGATTAAGAAGTTGTATATGAATGGCAATGAACTTCAGTGACTGAATTTTTAATGAAGTGATTTCAACTATCTCCTGAATTTGATGTGAAACAACATGTGTTTAAATAATTCATAAGTATTAAAAACGTATAAAATTAGTTGCGTGAATGGCAATGCATAATAGATTGGGTTTCCCAATAATTTCAAAGTGACAGGAAGCCAGAAAATTTGAACAACCCTCTGAGATTTCTTCTAAAATTGATGCTATCCAAAGAGTTCAGTTGGAAGAAATTAGATTGGAGCAAGTGTTAGGTCACTTTTGGGAGGTATGAGCAAACAGCTTCACTTCTGTTGTAAGTCAAGGGTCTGAGATGCCAGCTCATCTGAGTTATGGTAGGGGATGCTACGTGCCTAGTGAATTCCTTGTGGCAGGAAGCAAAACAGATTTATAGAGGTCACAGGAATCTGACCTGCTGGTTGTTCTTTATTTGAAGGAGCAAACAGTGAAGGGAGGACCATAGTGGTCAACACTTTACTACACGTTTCTAAGTATCATGATAGGAAATCATATGAGGTGATCTGCAAATTTCCCTCAGTCCATTTTCGAAGAAGAAAGGAGATTTTGTTTGGCAAGCCATGAATCAAGGGCAAATGAATTGCAAGAAAGACTCGAGGTAAAGAGACATGTGTCACCAGGTAGCGAGGCCCTTTTCAAACCAGTATGTACAACAAAATGGCCCCCAGATCAATGCAACTAGGCAGGCAGTCTTAGAAGTCAAGGATCGTGAAAGATAGAAAAGGGTCATCTTCCCCAATCAAGGAATGGAACTTTTCACTACAAGTTAGAGAACACTCCAAGCGCTCCCACTGCCAGAAACCACAGAAACTGAGAGCTAAGACAGGGACTCTGTGAGTCATGAGAACCTCGTCCAGTGAGGAGATCCTGGAACAGGACATTTCCTGTTTTCAGAGTCTCTGCCAAGCCATTTATGAGTGGATTTGCATTTTGGTTGGGAAATGATTGGACCGGGCCAGTTTTAGTAGCTCCGCTTCCCCCTGGGTGGGGCAGCAAGCCCCAATAAAAAGGTCCTCTGCTGCACGACAGCTGTCCTCTTGCTACTCGAGTTCCGATTGACTTTGGAGAACCTGGTGAGTCTGATTCTTCAGTTCAACTTTGTTCTCGGATCCCCGAATGTTGACTTTATGCTGGAGACAGCAAGTTTGATGGGGCCAAAGTTATGATCATGGGTATAATGCTACTTAGTGGATGAGAACATGGAATCTGGGCACAATGTCATATTGTATTTACTAGATTTCTGATACCTCGTTTGATTTCCTCTATTGAGAAAGAGATTAACAGGAAATTTTGACATGAAGGGATAAAGAGCAAAGTATTTACTTTTTTCTATGCCTTTCTCTTGGACTTCTGCTGTGATTTCAGAGGCATTTATCTTAGAAGGTGTGAAGCCCTTACATTCATCCTGAATGCCCTTTGCCCTGTGCATAAGTCACCTTGTCAGGACCTCATGAGAGAAAATGGTGATAGAAACTGCTTGTGAGCTGGCCCAGGATTCTAAAACTTGTGATGGCCTTTTTTGAAGATGTCCTTTTCATAAAAAACAAACAGAGAGAGAGAGAAAGAAAGAAAGAAACCAAGAGAGAAAACATCGCATGTTTCTTTAAAACAAAGATATTTTCCTCGGAAAACTTGTATGAGAAAAGGAAGGTTTTGTCTGGGCTGATGAAACGATTTTCTGAAGAGCGAGAGAGAAGTCAGAAATTCATTAAAAGCTATTAAAGAGATTAAAGCACTTACTTAGAGATTGGTGAGATACTATCTGTTGATATTCCACAAGCTTTTGCTCTTTTCTCTATAGGAATTCCTTCTTGTGAACACGGTCATATACTTTCTTTCAGATATTAAGACTCCAGAAAGATGTCTTCTCAACATCAGCAGTGCAAGCAGCCCTGCCAGCCACCACCAGTGTGCCTACCTAAGTGCCCTGACCCTTGCCCACCTGCCAAGTGTCCAGACCCTTGCCCACCTCTAAAGTGCCCTGACCCATGCCCACCTGCCAAGTGTCCAGACCCTTGCCCACCTCTAAAGTGCCCTGACCCATGCCCACTTGCCAAGTGTCCAGACCCTTGCCCACCTATCAAGTGCCCTGACCCATGCCCACCTGCCAAGTGTCCAGACCCTTGCCCACCTAGAAAGTGCCCTGCCCCATGCCCACCTGCCAAGTGTCCAGACCCTTGCCCACCTAGAAAGTGCCCTGCCCCATGCCCACCTGCCAAGTGTCCAGACCCTTGCCCACCTAGAAAGTGCCCTGCCCCATGCCCACCTGCCAAGTGTCCAGACCCTTGCCCACCTAGAAAGTGCCCTGACCCATGCCCACCTGCCAAGTGTCCAGACCCTTGCCCACCTAGAAAGTGCCCTGACCCATGCCCACCTGCCAAGTGTCCAGACCCTTGCCCACCTATAAAGTGCCCTGACCCATGCCCACCTGCCAAGTGTCCAGACCCTTGCCCACCTATCAAGTGCCCTGACCCATGCCTGCCGCAGCAGTGCAAGCAGAAATGCCCTCCTGGGCCACCTGCCCATCATTGTTAGCAGAGGTGCCCACCCAAGAGCATGTAAGAGCTTGAGCTTTTATCTGCATCTGGAAAGGATAAGGACAATCGGCTCAACTAGTTCCAGAGCTCCACCTTCACCTTCTCTTCAAAGCCTATCATGGATACGGAAGAAGCTTCTCCACCCTTCAGCCTCAATATGCGTGTGGTGATTCTTGACAGACAGAGGCTTCCTATCTGAGGCTGCTCTACTGCTTCCCTCTGGCTGGTGCCCGAGAAAGCATCACAGAGCCTCAGTAGAAAGAGCAGCAGCTCTCCTCCTGGGCGCCCTCTGAGGATTCTCTCCCTGTCTTCTCTGTCGGTCGGTCACCTGGGCATGGGTTTCTACCAGCTGAGCAAGTGTTACTTATCCTCCACTTCCTGAATAAAATACAATTCTTTTGTGTGATGGGAAAATTTTTTTCTTTCTTTTAAAACCTGCTTTTCGCAATATCATATCATAATTTTGGTTGATTTCTATCCTTCTTTGATCCCGAGTTTCAGGCTCTCACAGTCAGTGTTATCTGAATTTTGAGTCGTATCAATGATTATTTCTATACAGTTTCAAATGCAGGTTATTTTCCTAATTATTGCTTGATTGATTTGAGGAACAAATTATTTAACTTCTTGGCATTTCAAACCCTTTAGTAAACTGTGGGAAAAATCACATTTACAGTGCCTACTTGCTTAGGCATAAAAATTACATGAATGTGTGTCATTCAGTTGGCACAATGCCGGGCACATAATTGGCACTTGAGAGGTGGCCGATCATCATTGTCCCTGTCATCATCACCGTCACCACCATCACCATCGTCATCACCACCCGCAGGTGCTCCAGCAGAGGAGTGGCTCAGACATACCTAGTAGAGCAAGCAAGGAGATTCTTAAACTCTATTACCCGTTCATAGTCTGTGTTCTTTTTCTTTTCCAATATAACCGAATTTTAAATGTGACACCACAGAAAAACCAGTTTGGGGAATTAATGGGATACTCTGCATAAAATTATAAGAGTTCTGAAAACATGGGTAGTACAAAAGAAAGGGAATTTAAAGGGACCTTACCAGGCAAAGTGCTGCCTGCTCTCCATGTGTACAACGTGCTCTTCTTACTGCAAAACTCAACAACCTCGGGGTCTTATTATATGTTTTCACCTCGGAAATAACATTCTTGATTACTTTGACCCCACCTTTGAGGAACAATGGGGATTCCAATGTTTATCTTGATTTACAGAATGAATGTTGCTATGCAGCTTGTTTTCTAAGTGCTTAGCTTACTGGTCCAATAAGCCGTGAAAAGGGATGAGTTTTTTAAGCATACCTTTTCTTGGGGTTAGAAGTAAAGGAGTCAAACATGGCAGAACTGCAGAAGCAAAAAGATGCCCATGTTACTGCTCAACGCTCATCAGACTGTGACATGAGGGAAAAACCAACACTGATATTTGGGAGTTGTCTCTACTGTAGCTACTCTTATTTGACGTGACATAGAAATTAGTTCTTTGAGGAGGGATGCTCCTGTAACAAATCTTAAAATTGTGGCATTGGCTTATGTGTCTGGAGGTGGTTGGAAAGGAATCTGATATTGGAAGCCAAAAATGTGGTGCTACATGTTATTCAATGGCAAAATGTTTGCAGTAATGGTTGTCCATGGTATCTTCGGAGGCAGACCAAAGGTTGGTCATTTGTTGATTTGCCCACGGTATTTCAGTAGACGTATGTTCAGGAAAAACTTTCTGGTTGACAGGCCAGAAATGAAAAAAATGAAAAGGAAAAAAAATACAGCCCAGAAATTCAAAACCTTGTTGAATTAGAAAACTCACCACTTGTAAGTCCTAAAGAGTAAGAGATGAGATTAGCAGTGGATTTGAACTACAAGTCCAATTTCAGTTGACAGTTACAACAGAGAAAAGAGACAGAAGTTGTATTCTTCCCACCTGCGTGCCTAGGAACCTCATGATAGCTGTATTATGTTAGGGGGAAAAGCAGTAATTTAATCAGTCCAGAAAATTACTTCTACAAAAGGACCTTAACTGAGATCCGTAGGACATGGAAATGATTGGAGGACTGAATTATATCAGGCGCCTAATAAGTTTTTGAGTGAATTGAGAACTAAATAATCTATGTGCCAAAAAGAAAAAGAATGATTTCCAAGATTACTAACGACTTTCCAGACCACCTTTCCCCACTTTCCACCCTACCAAATCAGATATGGTCAGTACACGTGACTAAAAGGGAATATCCACTTTGAGATGGGTACAAGGTCCCCAAAGAATAATGGACAAAGGAAGCTTTCTCAGAGAATACTATCAGATTATAAGAGAGGCAAGGAGGAGAAGGAACACAGAGATGCTCAAACATTGTTACTCTGTTGTATGATGGTTATTCTTTCATGCTTTCCCTCCGGGTTTATTGAGGTGTAATTGACAAACTAAATTGTCCATACTTATGGTGTATAATGTGATGATTTGACATATGTGTACTTTCTGCAGTGATTACCACCATCGGTCATTTAGTACATTAATCACTTCATCAGTAAAAATGTAAAGTGTGTATTTCTCTGTGTTTGTGTGTGTGTGTCTGTGTGTGTGATACGAGGAGGCTTAAGGTCTAATTTCTCAGCAAGATTCAAGTACACAACTGAGTGTTATTCCTAGATCACCATGCTGCACTGTAGACACTGAGAACTCATTCATCATAAGATTGCAAGCTTGTACCCTTGTCCCAACATCTCCACTTTTGCACAACCCCTTAGACCCTGTTGACCACCATTTTACTCTCTGTTTCTGTGACATCTGTGAGTTTGCAAACACATTCCTAAATAAACAATGGTGCAAAGAAGAAATAACAAACAAATAGTAAAAACCTTGAGATGAATGAAAATGAAAAGAAAACATACAAGACTTTTCGGGATAAATGTACTGCAGCACCAAGAGAGCAACCTATGGCTGGAGATATCTATATTACAAAAGATGATCTCAAATCAGTAACCTGATAGGCATGTATGTATGTGTGTGGGTTTATGAAAATTGAAAAGACGTAACACTAACTACAGCAACATATAAGCAGTGATTATTTTTGGCCGTTTAATAGACATGCTCATTTTTTAAGAGCTTTATGCTTTCCCCATTATATATTAAATGATATAGCTTCATTTTTATAACAATGTGTCATATTATTTAAAAAATATATAGTAGTCAGTGAAGATGTGGCTGAGCTGCAGGGAACGTTTACGTCCTGGCCTTCTGGCACATGCCTAGCTGATGACTCTTTCACAGGTTTCAAGTGTCTCCTCTTTCTCTTCCTCTCCTCCTCATTCCGCTCTTCTTCCTGCTGTCCCATCATAAAACCCCATTCCTAAGAAGCTTCCTGATTATTTGGCCAAGACAAATTACTAGGCCAGTTCTTCTTTCTGACTGCAGGAAGAATTATGAAAGATATGAAAGGACTATTCCTAAATGCATGGGCAATTTGTCAAAGTACCAAATTGGACGGTTAAGGGGTAGATATTGGCGGTGAAGATATTATGGCAGGGTGAGGGTTCTGGAACGTGAACAGGAAGACAGAGAATAAACAGTGAACATTTTTTTCAAATTACTGTCTTCAAGGACTTAAAACATTCTTGGAATGAGTAGAACAAAGCAAATATATCAGATGTGCCCTAAGTTCACATTTCATCCGGATGTCAGACCTTTAGTGCTTAGCTTCTCTCTCCCCTCCCAACGTCACTCTGAATCATTTATATGTGATGCTGTGAGTCTTAAATGGTATCTTATATCTAGTTTTGGTTTCACCCAATTGAAACCTGGTATTTACTTATGGAATACAAGAGATTTATTTCCTGGTAAAGGAATTTTAAGCACACGACAGCCGTCTAGGGATGTGTTTGCGTCAGGTGAGATGGGACATCCTGATTCCATTAAACATGTGTTCCCACATTCTACAGTATGATAAGGTGAGATTCGCAGCTCTATTCCTAAAGCAGACAGGGGCCTTCACCAACCATGACCCATCACAAGACTCTTCAGTGTCCAAGGGGACAGCATAGAAAAGAGTAGTGTTCGTGTCCAGGATAGAAGGGAGGAACTGTAGAAAAACTGTTGACAGCTAAATCACTGAAAAGGCAGAAATGAAATCTTTGGAGGACATGCTAAAGCACTGGGCACTGAAGTTCAGTCATTTGCTAAAAGCTCATTATATCTGTCATAATTCCACACCCCATGTGTCCTATTACATTTATATGTTTGGCTTTAACTTCACTTCCTAATAACTTTGAAAATTTTTATTTTAATTGGCCATAGTTAATCATGTACATGAAATGACAGATGAAATATTCAAATTATATATTACAATATGTATGTACATATATACATAGAGAACTATGTTACAGAAAGAGGGACAAGGACACAGAGAGAGAGAGAGAGATTAAAATGTCTGGAACACGCAACGTCTGCAGAGCTGAAACTCTGCTGGAAGTCCACCTGAAAGGGGAATAATCTTTTACCTGGGGGAGCATCAGCCTTGCTCTATTCAGGCCGTCAGTGGATTGGATGAGAACATCCCACCTGGTAGAGGGCAACCGCCATCATTCAGGCCACTGATTTAAATAATACTCTCATCCAAAATCATCCTTACAGAAACACACAGATAATGTTTGACCAGAAAACTGGGGACCTGGGCCAGTGAATCTGACCCATAAATAAACCATCAAACCTTCCTTCCAGCACATTGACAAATTGTATGAAGAAAGTCGAGCAGGAAATAGGTTTATTTGACATATGCTCCACCGTGACCAAAATGGAAAATGCAAAAAATAGGTTTAAAATATAACAAAATTATTATTAATGATTAAGAAGTTGTATATGAATGGCAATGAACTTCAGTGACTGAATTTTTAATGAAGTGATTTCAACTATCTCCTGAATTTGATGTGAAACAACATGTGTTTAAATAATTCATAAGTATTAAAAACGTATAAAATTAGTTGCGTGAATGGCAATGCATAATAGATTGGGTTTCCCAATAATTTCAAAGTGACAGGAAGCCAGAAAATTTGAACAACCCTCTGAGATTTCTTCTAAAATTGATGCTATCCAAAGAGTTCAGTTGGAAGAAATTAGATTGGAGCAAGTGTTAGGTCACTTTTGGGAGGTATGAGCAAACAGCTTCACTTCTGTTGTAAGTCAAGGGTCTGAGATGCCAGCTCATCTGAGTTATGGTAGGGGATGCTACGTGCCTAGTGAATTCCTTGTGGCAGGAAGCAAAACAGATTTATAGAGGTCACAGGAATCTGACCTGCTGGTTGTTCTTTATTTGAAGGAGCAAACAGTGAAGGGAGGACCATAGTGGTCAACACTTTACTACACGTTTCTAAGTATCATGATAGGAAATCATATGAGGTGATCTGCAAATTTCCCTCAGTCCATTTTCGAAGAAGAAAGGAGATTTTGTTTGGCAAGCCATGAATCAAGGGCAAATGAATTGCAAGAAAGACTCGAGGTAAAGAGACATGTGTCACCAGGTAGCGAGGCCCTTTTCAAACCAGTATGTACAACAAAATGGCCCCCAGATCAATGCAACTAGGCAGGCAGTCTTAGAAGTCAAGGATCGTGAAAGATAGAAAAGGGTCATCTTCCCCAATCAAGGAATGGAACTTTTCACTACAAGTTAGAGAACACTCCAAGCGCTCCCACTGCCAGAAACCACAGAAACTGAGAGCTAAGACAGGGACTCTGTGAGTCATGAGAACCTCGTCCAGTGAGGAGATCCTGGAACAGGACATTTCCTGTTTTCAGAGTCTCTGCCAAGCCATTTATGAGTGGATTTGCATTTTGGTTGGGAAATGATTGGACCGGGCCAGTTTTGGTAGCTCCGCTTCCCCCTGGGTGGGGCAGCAAGCCCCAATAAAAAGGTCCTCTGCTGCACGACAGCTGTCCTCTTGCTACTCGAGTTCCGATTGACTTTGGAGAACCTGGTGAGTCTGATTCTTCAGTTCAACTTTGTTCTCGGATCCCCGAATGTTGACTTTATGCTGGAGACAGCAAGTTTGATGGGGCCAAAGTTATGATCATGGGTATAATGCTACTTAGTGGATGAGAACATGGAATCTGGGCACAATGTCATATTGTATTTACTAGATTTCTGATACCTCGTTTGATTTCCTCTATTGAGAAAGAGATTAACAGGAAATTTTGACATGAAGGGATAAAGAGCAAAGTATTTACTTTTTTCTATGCCTTTCTCTTGGACTTCTGCTGTGATTTCAGAGGCATTTATCTTAGAAGGTGTGAAGCCCTTACATTCATCCTGAATGCCCTTTGCCCTGTGCATAAGTCACCTTGTCAGGACCTCATGAGAGAAAATGGTGATAGAAACTGCTTGTGAGCTGGCCCAGGATTCTAAAACTTGTGATGGCCTTTTTTGAAGATGTCCTTTTCATAAAAAACAAACAGAGAGAGAGAGAAAGAAAGAAAGAAACCAAGAGAGAAAACATCGCATGTTTCTTTAAAACAAAGATATTTTCCTCGGAAAACTTGTATGAGAAAAGGAAGGTTTTGTCTGGGCTGATGAAACGATTTTCTGAAGAGCGAGAGAGAAGTCAGAAATTCATTAAAAGCTATTAAAGAGATTAAAGCACTTACTTAGAGATTGGTGAGATACTATCTGTTGATATTCCACAAGCTTTTGCTCTTTTCTCTATAGGAATTCCTTCTTGTGAACACGGTCATATACTTTCTTTCAGATATTAAGACTCCAGAAAGATGTCTTCTCAACATCAGCAGTGCAAGCAGCCCTGCCAGCCACCACCAGTGTGCCTACCTAAGTGCCCTGACCCTTGCCCACCTGCCAAGTGTCCAGACCCTTGCCCACCTCTAAAGTGCCCTGACCCATGCCCACCTGCCAAGTGTCCAGACCCTTGCCCACCTCTAAAGTGCCCTGACCCATGCCCACTTGCCAAGTGTCCGGACCCTTGCCCACCTATCAAGTGCCCTGACCCATGCCCACCTGCCAAGTGTCCAGACCCTTGCCCACCTAGAAAGTGCCCTGCCCCATGCCCACCTGCCAAGTGTCCAGACCCTTGCCCACCTAGAAAGTGCCCTGCCCCATGCCCACCTGCCAAGTGTCCAGACCCTTGCCCACCTAGAAAGTGCCCTGACCCATGCCCACCTGCCAAGTGTCCAGACCCTTGCCCACCTAGAAAGTGCCCTGACCCATGCCCACCTGCCAAGTGTCCAGACCCTTGCCCACCTAGAAAGTGCCCTGACCCATGCCCACCTGCCAAGTGTCCAGACCCTTGCCCACCTATCAAGTGCCCTGACCCATGCCTGCCGCAGCAGTGCAAGCAGAAATGCCCTCCTGGGCCACCTGCCCATCATTGTTAGCAGAGGTGCCCACCCAAGAGCATGTAAGAGCTTGAGCTTTTATCTGCATCTGGAAAGGATAAGGACAATCGGCTCAACTAGTTCCAGAGCTCCACCTTCACCTTCTCTTCAAAGCCTATCATGGATACGGAAGAAGCTTCTCCACCCTTCAGCCTCAATATGCGTGTGGTGATTCTTGACAGACACAGGCTTCCTATCTGAGGCTGCTCTACTGCTTCCCTCTGGCTGGTGCCCGAGAAAGCATCACAGAGCCTCAGTAGAAAGAGCAGCAGCTCTCCTCCTGGGCGCCCTCTGAGGATTCTCTCCCTGTCTTCTCTGTCGGTCGGTCACCTGGGCATGGGTTTCTACCAGCTGAGCAAGTGTTACTTATCCTCCACTTCCTGAATAAAATACAATTCTTTTGTGTGATGGGAAAATTTTTTTCTTTCTTTTAAAACCTGCTTTTCGCAATATCATATCATAATTTTGGTTGATTTCTATCCTTCTTTGATCCCGAGTTTCAGGCTCTCACAGTCAGTGTTATCTGAATTTTGAGTCGTATCAATGATTATTTCTATACAGTTTCAAATGCAGGTTATTTTCCTAATTATTGCTTGATTGATTTGAGGAACAAATTATTTAACTTCTTGGCATTTCAAACCCTTTAGTAAACTGTGGGAAAAATCACATTTACAGTGCCTACTTGCTTAGGCATAAAAATTACATGAATGTGTGTCATTCAGTTGGCACAATGCCGGGCACATAATTGGCACTTGAGAGGTGGCCGATCATCATTGTCCCTGTCATCATCACCGTCACCACCATCACCATCGTCATCACCACCCGCAGGTGCTCCAGCAGAGGAGTGGCTCAGACATACCTAGTAGAGCAAGCAAGGAGATTCTTAAACTCTATTACCCGTTCATAGTCTGTGTTCTTTTTCTTTTCCAATATAACCGAATTTTAAATGTGACACCACAGAAAAACCAGTTTGGGGAATTAATGGGATACTCTGCATAAAATTATAAGAGTTCTGAAAACATGGGTAGTACAAAAGAAAGGGAATTTAAAGGGACCTTACCAGGCAAAGTGCTGCCTGCTCTCCATGTGTACAACGTGCTCTTCTTACTGCAAAACTCAACAACCTCGGGGTCTTATTATATGTTTTCACCTCGGAAATAACATTCTTGATTACTTTGACCCCACCTTTGAGGAACAATGGGGATTCCAATGTTTATCTTGATTTACAGAATGAATGTTGCTATGCAGCTTGTTTTCTAAGTGCTTAGCTTACTGGTCCAATAAGCCGTGAAAAGGGATGAGTTTTTTAAGCATACCTTTTCTTGGGGTTACAAGTAAAGGAGTCAAACATGGCAGAACTGCAGAAGCAAAAAGATGCCCATGTTACTGCTCAACGCTCATCAGACTGTGACATGAGTGAAAAACCAACACTGATATTTGGGAGTTGTCTCTACTGTAGCTACTCTTATTTGACGTGACACAGAAATTAGTTCTTTGAGGAGGGATGCTCCTGTAACAAATCTTAAAATTGTGGCATTGGCTTATGTGTCTGGAGGTGGTTGGAAAGGAATCTGATATTGGAAGCCAAAAATGTGGTGCTACATGTTATTCAATGGCAAAATGTTTGCAGTAATGGTTGTCCATGGTATCTTCGGAGGCAGACCAAAGGTTGGTCATTTGTTGATTTGCCCACGGTATTTCAGTAGACGTATGTTCAGGAAAAACTTTCTGGTTGACAGGCCAGAAATGAAAAAAATGAAAAGGAAAAAAAATACAGCCCAGAAATTCAAAACCTTGTTGAATTAGAAAACTCACCACTTGTAAGTCCTAAAGAGTAAGAGATGAGATTAGCAGTGGATTTGAACTACAAGTCCAATTTCAGTTGACAGTTACAACAGAGAAAAGAGACAGAAGTTGTATTCTTCCCACCTGCGTGCCTAGGAACCTCATGATAGCTGTATTATGTTAGGGGGAAAAGCAGTAATTTAATCAGTCCAGAAAATTACTTCTACAAAAGGACCTTACTGAGATCCGTAGGACATGGAAATGATTGGAGGACTGAATTATATCAGGCGCCTAATAAGTTTTTGAGTGAATTGAGAACTAAATAATCTATGTGCCAAAAAGAAAAAGAATGATTTCCAAGATTACTAACGACTTTCCAGACCACCTTTCCCCACTTTCCACCCTACCAAATCAGATATGGTCAGTACACGTGACTAAAAGGGAATATCCACTCTGAGATGGGTACAAGGTCCCCAAAGAATAATGGACAAAGGAAGCTTTCTCAGAGAATACTATCAGATTATAAGTGAGGCAAAGAGGAGAAGGAACACAGAGATGCTCAAACATTGTTACTCTGTTGTATGATGGTTATTCTTTCATGCTTTCCCTCCGGGTTTATTGAGGTGTAATTGACAAACTAAATTGTCCATACTTATGGTGTATAATGTGATGATTTGACATATGTGTACTTTCTGCAGTGATTACCACCATCGGTCATTTAGTACATTAATCACTTCATCAGTAAAAATGTAAAGTGTGTATTTCTCTGTGTGTGTGTGTGTGTGTCTGTGTGTGTGATACGAGGAGGCTTAAGGTCTAATTTCTCAGCAAGATTCAAGTACACAACTGAGTGTTATTCCTAGATCACCATGCTGCACTGTAGACACTGAGAACTCATTCATCATAAGATTGCAAGCTTGTACCCTTGTCCCAACATCTCCACTTTTGCACAACCCCTTAGACCCTGTTGACCACCATTCTACTCTGTTTCTGTGACATCTGTGAGTTTGCAAGCACATTCCTAAATAAACAATGGTGCAAAGAAGAAATAACAAACAAATAGTAAAAACCTTGAGATGAATGAAAATGAAAAGAAAACATACAAGAACTTTCGGGATAAATGTACTGCAGCACCAAGAGAGCAACCTATGGCTGGAGATATCTATATTACAAAAGATGATCTCAAATCAGTAACCTGATAGGCATGTATGTATGTGTGTGGGTTTATGAAAATTGAAAAGACGTAACACTAACTACAGCAACATATAAGCAGTGATTATTTTTGGCCGTTTAATAGACATGCTCATTTTTTAAGAGCTTTATGCTTTCCCCATTATATATTAAATGATATAGCTTCATTTTTATAACAATGTGTCATATTATTTAAAAAATATATAGTAGTCAGTGAAGATGTGGCTGAGCTGCAGGGAACGTTTACGTCCTGGCCTTCTGGCACATGCCTAGCTGATGACTCTTTCACAGATTTCAAGTGTCTCCTCTTTCTCTTCCTCTCCTCCTCATTCCGCTCTTCTTCCTGCTGTCCCATCATAAAACCCCATTCCTAATAAGCTTCCTGATTATTTGGCCAAGACAAATTACTAGGCCAGTTCTTCTTTCTGACTGCAGGAAGAATTATGAAAGATATGAAAGGACTATTCCTAAATGCATGGGCAATTTGTCAAAGTACCAAATTGGACGGTTAAGGGGTAGATAATGGCGGTGAAGATATTATGGCAGGGTGAGGGTTCTGGAACGTGAACAGGAAGACAGAGAATAAACAGTGAACATTTTTTTCAAATTACTGTCTTCAAGGACCTAAAACATTCTTGGAATGAGTAGAACAAAGCAAATATATCAGATGTGCCCTAAGTTCACATTTCATCCGGATGTCAGACCTTTAGTGCTTAGCTTCTCTCTCCCCTCCCAACGTCACTCTGAATCATTTATATGTGATGCTGTGAGTCTTAAATGGTATCTTATATCTAGTTTTGGTTTCACCCAATTGAAACCTGGTATTTACTTATGGAATACAAGAGATTTATTTCCTGGTAAAGGAATTTTAAGCACACGACAGCCGTCTAGGGATGTGTTTGCGTCAGGTGAGATGGGACATCCTGATTCCATTAAACATGTGTTCCCACATTCTACAGTATGATAAGGTGAGATTCGCAGCTCTATTCCTAAAGCAGACAGGGGCCTTCACCAACCATGACCCATCACAAGACTCTTCAGTGTCCAAGGGGACAGCATAGAAAAGAGTAGTGTTCGTGTCCAGGATAGAAGGGAGGAACTGTAGAAAAACTGTTGACAGCTAAATCACTGAAAAGGCAGAAATGAAATCTTTGGAGGACATGCTAAAGCACTGGGCACTGAAGTTCAGTCATTTGCTAAAAGCTCATTATATCTGTCATAATTCCACACCCCATGTGTCCTATTACATTTATATGTTTGGCTTTAACTTCACTTCCTAATAACTTTGAAAATTTTTATTTTAATTGGCCATAGTTAATCATGTACATGAAATGACAGATGAAATATTCAAATTATATATTACAATATGTATGTACATATATACATAGAGAACTATGTTACAGAAAGAGGGACAAGGACACAGAGAGAGAGAGAGAGATTAAAATGTCTGGAACACGCAAAGTCTGCAGAGCTGAAACTCTGCTGGAAGTCCACCTGAAAGGGGAATAATCTTTTACCTGGGGGAGCATCAGCCTTGCTCTATTCAGGCCGTCAGTGGATTGGATGAGAACTTCCCACCTGGTAGAGGGCAACCGCCATCATTCAGGCCACTGATTTAAATAATACTCTCATCCAAAATCATCCTTACAGAAACACACAGATAATGTTTGACCAGAAAACTGGGGACCTGGGCCAGTGAATCTGACCCATAAATAAACCATCAAACCTTCCTTCCAGCACATTGACAAATTGTATGAAGAAAGTCGAGCAGGAAATAGGTTTATTTGACATATGCTCCACCGTGACCAAAATGGAAAATGCAAAAAATAGGTTTAAAATATAACAAAATTATTATTAATGATTAAGAAGTTGTATATGAATGGCAATGAACTTCAGTGACTGAATTTTTAATGAAGTGATTTCAACTATCTCCTGAATTTGATGTGAAACAACATGTGTTTAAATAATTCATAAGTATTAAAAACGTATAAAATTACTTGCGTGAATGGCAATGCATAATAGATTGGGTTTCCCAATAATTTCAAAGTGACAGGAAGCCAGAAAATTGAACAACCCTCTGAGATTTCTTCAAAAATTGATGCTATCCAAAGAGTTCAGTTGGAAGAAATTAGATTGGAGCAAGTGTTAGGTCACTTTTGGGAGGTATGAGCAAAAAGCTTCACTTCTGTTGTAAGTCTAGGGTCTGAGATGCCAGCTCATCTGAGTTATGGTAGGGGATGCTACGTGCCTAGTGAATTCCTTGTGGCAGGAAGCAAAACAGATTTATAGAGGTCACAGGAATCTGACCTGCTGGTTGTTCTTTATTTGAAGGAGCAAACAGTGAAAGGAGGACCATAGTGGTCAACACTTTACTACACGTTTCTAAGTATCATGATAGGAAATCATATGAGGTGATCTGCAAATTTCCCTCAGTCCATTTTCGAAGAAGAAAGGAGATTTTGTTTGGCAAGCCATGAATCAAGGGCAAATGAATTGCAAGAAAGACTCGAGGTAAAGAGACATGTGTCACCAGGTAGCGAGGCCCTTTTCAAACCAGTATGTACAACAAAATGGCCCCCAGATCAATGCAACTAGGCAGGCAGTCTTAGAAGTCAAGGATCGTGAAAGATAGAAAAGGGCCATCTTCCCCAATCAAGGAATGGAACTTTTCACTACAAGTTAGAGAACACTCCAAGCGCTCCCACTGCCAGAAACCACAGAAACTGAGAGCTAAGACAGGGACTCTGTGAGTCATGAGAACCTCGTCCAGTGAGGAGATCCTGGAACAGGACATTTCCTGTTTTCAGAGTCTCTGCCAAGCCATTTATGAGTGGATTTGCATTTTGGTTGGGAAATGATTGGACCGGGCCAGTTTTGGTAGCTCCGCTTCCCCCTGGGTGGGGCAGCAAGCCCCAATAAAAAGGTCCTCTGCTGCACGACAGCTGTCCTCTTGCTACTCGAGTTCCGATTGACTTTGGAGAACCTGGTGAGTCTGATTCTTCAGTTCAACTTTGTTCTCGGATCCCCGAATGTTGACTTTATGCTGGAGACAGCAAGTTTGATGGGGCCAAAGTTATGATCATGGGTATAATGCTACTTAGTGGATGGGAACTTGGAATCTGGGCACAATGTTATATTGTATTTACTAGATTTCTGATACCTCGTTTGATTTCCTCTATTGAGAAAGAAATTAACAGGAAATTTTGACATGAAGGGATAAAGAGCAAAGTATTTACTTTTTTCTATGCCTTTCTCTTGGACTTCTGCTGTGATTTCAGAGGCATTTATCTTAGAAGGTGTGAAGCCCTTACATTCATCCTGAATGCCCTTTGCTCTGTGCATAAGTCACCTTGTCAGGACCTCATGAGAGAAAATGGTGATAGAAACTGCTTGTGAGCTTGCCCAGGATTCCAGAACTTGTGATGGCCTTCTTTGAAGATGTCGTTTTCATAAAAAACAAAAAGAGAGAGAGAGAGAGAGAGAGAGAAAGAAAGAAAGAAACCAAGAGAGAAAACATCACATGTTTCTTTAAAACAAAGATATTTTCCTCGGAAAACTTGTATGAGAAAAGGAAGGTTTTGTCTGGGCTGATGAAACGATTTTCTGAAGAGCGAGAGAGAAGTCAGAAATTCATTAAAAGCTATTAAAGAGATTAAAGCACTTACTTAGAGATTGGTGAGATACTATCTGTTGATATTCCACAAGCTTTTGCTCTTTTCTCTATAGGAATTCCTTCTTGTGAACACGGTCATATACTTTCTTTCAGATATTAAGACTCCAGAAAGATGTCTTCTCCACATCAGCAGTGCAAGCAGCCCTGCCAGCCACCACCAGTGTGCCTACCTAAGTGCCCTGACCCTTGCCCACCTGCCAAGTGTCCAGACCCTTGCCCACCTCTAAAGTGCCCTGACCCATGCCCACCTGCCAAGTGTCCAGACCCTTGCCCACCTCTAAAGTGCCCTGACCCATGCCCACCTGCCAAGTGTCCAGACCCTTGCCCACCTATCAAGTGCCCTGACCCATGCCCACCTGCCAAGTGTCCAGACCCTTGCCCACCTAGAAAGTGCCCTGCCCCATGCCCACCTGCCAAGTGTCCAGACCCTTGCCCACCTAGAAAGTGCCCTGACCCATGCCCACCTGCCAAGTGTCCAGACCCTTGCCCACCTAGAAAGTGCCCTGCCCCATGCCCACCTGCCAAGTGTCCAGACCCTTGCCCACCTAGAAAGTGCCCTGACCCATGCCCACCTGCCAAGTGTCCAGACCCTTGCCCACCTATAAAGTGCCCTGACCCATGCCCACCTGCCAAGTGTCCAGACCCTTGCCCACCTATCAAGTGCCCTGACCCATGCCTGCCGCAGCAGTGCAAGCAGAAATGCCCTCCTGGGCCACCTGCCCATCATTGTTAGCAGAGGTGCCCACCCAAGAGCATGTAAGAGCTTGAGCTTTTATCTGCATCTGGAAAGGATAAGGACAATCGGCTCAACTAGTTCCAGAGCTCCACCTTCACCTTCTCTTCAAAGCCTATCATGGATACGGAAGAAGCTTCTCCACCCTTCAGCCTCAATATGCGTGTGGTGATTCTTGACAGACAGAGGCTTCCTATCTGAGGCTGCTCTACTGCTTCCCTCTGGCTGGTGCCCGAGAAAGCATCACAGAGCCTCAGTAGAAAGAGCAGCAGCTCTCCTCCTGGGCGCCCTCTGAGGATTCTCTCCCTGTCTTCTCTGTCGGTCGGTCACCTGGGCATGGGTTTCTACCAGCTGAGCAAGTGTTACTTATCCTCCACTTCCTGAATAAAATACAATTCTTTTGTGTGATGGGAAAATTTTTTTCTTTCTTTTAAAACCTGCTTTTCGCAATATCATATCATAATTTTGGTTGATTTCTATCCTTCTTTGATCCCGAGTTTCAGGCTCTCGCAGTCAGTGTTATCTGAATTTTGAGTCGTATCAATGATTATTTCTATACAGTTTCAAATGCAGGTTATTTTCCTAATTATTGCTTGATTGATTTGAGGAACAAATTATTTAACTTCTTGGCATTTCAAACCCTTTAGTAAACTGTGGGAAAAATCACATTTACAGTGCCTACTTGCTTAGGCATAAAAATTACATGAATGTGTGTCATTCAGTTGGCACAATGCCGGGGACATAATTGGCACTTGAGAGGTGGCCGATCATCATTGTCCCTGTCATCATCACCGTCACCACCATCACCATCATCATCACCACCCGCAGGTGCTCCAGCAGAGGAGTGGCTCAGACATACCTAGTAGAGCAAGCAAGGAGATTCTTAAACTCTATTACCCGTTCATAGTCTGTGTTCTTTTTCTTTTCCAATATAACCGAATTTTAAATGTGACACCACAGAAAAACCAGTTTGGGGAATTAATGGGATACTCTGCATAAAATTATAAGAGTTCTGAAAACATGGGTAGTACAAAAGAAAGGGAATTTAAAGGGACCTTACCAGGCAAAGTGCTGCCTGCTCTCCATGTGTACAACGTGCTCTTCTTACTGCAAAACTCAACAACCTCAGGGTCTTATTATATGTTTTCACCTCGGAAATAACATTCTTGATTACTTTGACCCCACCTTTGAGGAACAATGGGGATTCCAATGTTTATCTTGATTTACAGAATGAATGTTGCTATGCAGCTTGTTTTCTAAGTGCTTAGCTTACTGGTCCAATAAGCCGTGAAAAGGGATGAGTTTTTTAAGCATACCTTTTCTTGTGGTTAGAAGTAAAGGAGTCAAACATGGCAGAACTGCAGAAGCAAAAAGATGCCCATGTTACTGCTCAACGCTCATCAGACTGTGACATGAGTGAAAAACCAACACTGATATTTGGGAGTTGTCTCTACTGTAGCTACTCTTATTTGACGTGACACAGAAATTAGTTCTTTGAGGAGGGATGCTCCTGTAACAAATCTTAAAATTGTGGCATTGGCTTATGTGTCTGGAGGTGGTTGGAAAGGAATCTGATATTGGAAGCCAAAAATGTGGTGCTACATGTTATTCAATGGCAAAATGTTTGCAGTAATGGTTGTCCATGGTATCTTTAGAGGCAGACCAAAGGTTGGTCATTTGTTGATTTGCCCACGGTATTTCAGTAGACGTATGTTCAGGAAAAACTTTCTGGTTGACAGGCCAGAAATGAAAAAAATGAAAAGGAAAAAAAATACAGCCCAGAAATTCAAAACCTTGTCGAATTAGAAAACTCACCACTTGTAAGTCCTAAAGAGTAAGAGATGAGATTAGCAGTGGATTTGAACTACAAGTCCAATTTCAGTTGACAGTTACAACAGAGAAAAGAGACAGAAGTTGTATTCTTCCCACCTGCGTGCCTAGGAACCTCATGATAGCTGTATTATGTTAGGGGGAAAAGCAGTAATTTAATCAGTCCAGAAAATTACTTCTACAAAAGGACCTTACTGAGATCCGTAGGACATGGAAATGATTGGAGGACTGAATTATATCAGGCGCCTAATAAGTTTTTGAGTGAATTGAGAACTAAATAATCTATGTGCCAAAAAGAAAAAGAATGATTTCCAAGATTACTAACGACTTTCCAGACCACCTTTCCCCACTTTCCACCCTACCAAATCAGATATGGTCAGTACACGTGACTAAAAGGGAATATCCACTCTGAGATGGGTACAAGGTCCCCAAAGAATAATGGACAAAGGAAGCTTTCTCAGAGAATACTATCAGATTATAAGTGAGGCAAAGAGGAGAAGGAACACAGAGATGCTCAAACATTGTTACTCTGTTGTATGATGGTTATTCTTTCATGCTTTCCCTCCGGGTTTATTGAGGTGTAATTGACAAACTAAATTGTCCATACTTATGGTGTATAATGTGATGATTTGACATATGTGTACTTTCTGCAGTGATTACCACCATCGGTCATTTAGTACATTAATCACTTCATCAGTAAAAATGTAAAGTGTGTATTTCTCTGTGTTTGTGTGTGTGTGTCTGTGTGTGTGATACGAGGAGGCTTAAGGTCTAATTTCTCAGCAAGATTCAAGTACACAACTGAGTGTTATTCCTAGATCACCATGCTGCACTGTAGACACTGAGAACTCATTCATCATATGATTGCAAGCTTGTACCCTTGTCCCAACATCTCCACTTTTGCACAACCCCTTAGACCCTGTTGACCACCATTTTACTCTCTGTTTCTGTGACATCTGTGAGTTTGCAAACACATTCCTAAATAAACAATGGTGCAAAGAAGAAATAACAAACAAATAGTAAAAACCTTGAGATGAATGAAAATGAAAAGAAAACATACAAGACTTTTCGGGATAAATGTACTGCAGCACCAAGAGAGCAACCTATGGCTGGAGATATCTATATTACAAAAGATGATCTCAAATCAGTAACCTGATAGGCATGTATGTATGTGTGTGGGTTTATGAAAATTGAAAAGACGTAACACTAACTACAGCAACATATAAGCAGTGATTATTTTTGGCCGTTTAATAGACATGCTCATTTTTTAAGAGCTTTATGCTTTCCCCATTATATATTAAATGATATAGCTTCATTTTTATAACAATGTGTCATATTATTTAAAAAATATATAGTAGTCAGTGAAGATGTGGCTGAGCTGCAGGGAACGTTTACGTCCTGGCCTTCTGGCACATGCCTAGCTGATGACTCTTTCACAGATTTCAAGTGTCTCCTCTTTCTCTTCCTCTCCTCCTCATTCCGCTCTTCTTCCTGCTGTCCCATCATAAAACCCCATTCCTAATAAGCTTCCTGATTATTTGGCCAAGACAAATTACTAGGCCAGTTCTTCTTTCTGACTGCAGGAAGAATTATGAAAGATATGAAAGGACTATTCCTAAATGCATGGGCAATTTGTCAAAGTACCAAATTGGACGGTTAAGGGGTAGATAATGGCGGTGAAGATATTATGGCAGGGTGAGGGTTCTGGAACGTGAACAGGAAGACAGAGAATAAACAGTGAACATTTTTTTCAAATTACTGTCTTCAAGGACCTAAAACATTCTTGGAATGAGTAGAACAAAGCAAATATATCAGATGTGCCCTAAGTTCACATTTCATCCGGATGTCAGACCTTTAGTGCTTAGCTTCTCTCTCCCCTCCCAACGTCACTCTGAATCATTTATATGTGATGCTGTGAGTCTTAAATGGTATCTTATATCTAGTTTTGGTTTCACCCAATTGAAACCTGGTATTTACTTATGGAATACAAGAGATTTATTTCCTGGTAAAGGAATTTTAAGCACACGACAGCCGTCTAGGGATGTGTTTGCGTCAGGTGAGATGGGACATCCTGATTCCATTAAACATGTGTTCCCACATTCTACAGTATGATAAGGTGAGATTCGCAGCTCTATTCCTAAAGCAGACAGGGGCCTTCACCAACCATGACCCATCACAAGACTCTTCAGTGTCCAAGGGGACAGCATAGAAAAGAGTAGTGTTCGTGTCCAGGATAGAAGGGAGGAACTGTAGAAAAACTGTTGACAGCTAAATCACTGAAAAGGCAGAAATGAAATCTTTGGAGGACATGCTAAAGCACTGGGTACTGAAGTTCAGTCATTTGCTAAAAGCTCATTATATCTGTCATAATTCCACACCCCATGTGTCCTATTACATTTATATGTTTGGCTTTAACTTCACTTCCTAATAACTTTGAAAATTTTTATTTTAATTGGCCATAGTTAATCATGTACATGAAATGACAGATGAAATATTCAAATTATATATTACAATATGTATGTACATATATACATAGAGAACTATGTTACAGAAAGAGGGACAAGGACACAGAGAGAGAGAGAGAGATTAAAATGTCTGGAACACGCAACGTCTGCAGAGCTGAAACTCTGCTGGAAGTCCACCTGAAAGGGGAATAATCTTTTACCTGGGGGAGCATCAGCCTTGCTCTATTCAGGCCGTCAGTGGATTGGATGAGAACATCCCACCTGGTAGAGGGCAACCGCCATCATTCAGGCCACTGATTTAAATAATACTCTGATCCAAAATCATCCTTACAGAAACACACAGATAATGTTTGACCAGAAAACTGGGGACCTGGGCCAGTGAATCTGACCCATAAATAAACCATCAAACCTTCCTTCCAGCACATTGACAAATTGTATGAAGAAAGTCGAGCAGGAAATAGGTTTATTTGACATATGCTCCACCGTGACCAAAATGGAAAATGCAAAAAATAGGTTTAAAATATAACAAAATTATTATTAATGATTAAGAAGTTGTATATGAATGGCAATGAACTTCAGTGACTGAATTTTTAATGAAGTGATTTCAACTATCTCCTGAATTTGATGTGAAACAACATGTGTTTAAATAATTCATAAGTATTAAAAACGTATAAAATTAGTTGCGTGAATGGCAATGCATAATAGATTGGGTTTCCCAATAATTTCAAAGTGACAGGAAGCCAGAAAATTTGAACAACCCTCTGAGATTTCTTCTAAAATTGATGCTATCCAAAGAGTTCAGTTGGAAGAAATTAGATTGGAGCAAGTGTTAGGTCACTTTTGGGAGGTATGAGCAAACAGCTTCACTTCTGTTGTAAGTCAAGGGTCTGAGATGCCAGCTCATCTGAGTTATGGTAGGGGATGCTACGTGCCTAGTGAATTCCTTGTGGCAGGAAGCAAAACAGATTTATAGAGGTCACAGGAATCTGACCTGCTGGTTGTTCTTTATTTGAAGGAGCAAACAGTGAAGGGAGGACCATAGTGGTCAACACTTTACTACACGTTTCTAAGTATCATGATAGGAAATCATATGAGGTGATCTGCAAATTTCCCTCAGTCCATTTTCGAAGAAGAAAGGAGATTTTGTTTGGCAAGCCATGAATCAAGGGCAAATGAATTGCAAGAAAGACTCGAGGTAAAGAGACATGTGTCACCAGGTAGCGAGGCCCTTTTCAAACCAGTATGTACAACAAAATGGCCCCCAGATCAATGCAACTAGGCAGGCAGTCTTAGAAGTCAAGGATCGTGAAAGATAGAAAAGGGTCATCTTCCCCAATCAAGGAATGGAACTTTTCACTACAAGTTAGAGAACACTCCAAGCGCTCCCACTGCCAGAAACCACAGAAACTGAGAGCTAAGACAGGGACTCTGTGAGTCATGAGAACCTCGTCCAGTGAGGAGATCCTGGAACAGGACATTTCCTGTTTTCAGAGTCTCTGCCAAGCCATTTATGAGTGGATTTGCATTTTGGTTGGGAAATGATTGGACCGGGCCAGTTTTGGTAGCTCCGCTTCCCCCTGGGTGGGGCAGCAAGCCCCAATAAAAAGGTCCTCTGCTGCACGACAGCTGTCCTCTTGCTACTCGAGTTCCGATTGACTTTGGAGAACCTGGTGAGTCTGATTCTTCAGTTCAACTTTGTTCTCGGATCCCCGAATGTTGACTTTATGCTGGAGACAGCAAGTTTGATGGGGCCAAAGTTATGATCATGGGTATAATGCTACTTAGTGGATGAGAACATGGAATCTGGGCACAATGTCATATTGTATTTACTAGATTTCTGATACCTCGTTTGATTTCCTCTATTGAGAAAGAGATTAACAGGAAATTTTGACATGAAGGGATAAAGAGCAAAGTATTTACTTTTTTCTATGCCTTTCTCTTGGACTTCTGCTGTGATTTCAGAGGCATTTATCTTAGAAGGTGTGAAGCCCTTACATTCATCCTGAATGCCCTTTGCCCTGTGCATAAGTCACCTTGTCAGGACCTCATGAGAGAAAATGGTGATAGAAACTGCTTGTGAGCTGGCCCAGGATTCTAAAACTTGTGATGGCCTTTTTTGAAGATGTCCTTTTCATAAAAAACAAACAGAGAGAGAGAGAAAGAAAGAAAGAAACCAAGAGAGAAAACATCGCATGTTTCTTTAAAACAAAGATATTTTCCTCGGAAAACTTGTATGAGAAAAGGAAGGTTTTGTCTGGGCTGATGAAACGATTTTCTGAAGAGCGAGAGAGAAGTCAGAAATTCATTAAAAGCTATTAAAGAGATTAAAGCACTTACTTAGAGATTGGTGAGATACTATCTGTTGATATTCCACAAGCTTTTGCTCTTTTCTCTATAGGAATTCCTTCTTGTGAACACGGTCATATACTTTCTTTCAGATATTAAGACTCCAGAAAGATGTCTTCTCAACATCAGCAGTGCAAGCAGCCCTGCCAGCCACCACCAGTGTGCCTACCTAAGTGCCCTGACCCTTGCCCACCTGCCAAGTGTCCAGACCCTTGCCCACCTCTAAAGTGCCCTGACCCATGCCCACCTGCCAAGTGTCCAGACCCTTGCCCACCTCTAAAGTGCCCTGACCCATGCCCACTTGCCAAGTGTCCGGACCCTTGCCCACCTATCAAGTGCCCTGACCCATGCCCACCTGCCAAGTGTCCAGACCCTTGCCCACCTAGAAAGTGCCCTGCCCCATGCCCACCTGCCAAGTGTCCAGACCCTTGCCCACCTAGAAAGTGCCCTGCCCCATGCCCACCTGCCAAGTGTCCAGACCCTTGCCCACCTAGAAAGTGCCCTGACCCATGCCCACCTGCCAAGTGTCCAGACCCTTGCCCACCTAGAAAGTGCCCTGCCCCATGCCCACCTGCCAAGTGTCCAGACCCTTGCCCACCTAGAAAGTGCCCTGACCCATGCCCACCTGCCAAGTGTCCAGACCCTTGCCCACCTATCAAGTGCCCTGACCCATGCCTGCCGCAGCAGTGCAAGCAGAAATGCCCTCCTGGGCCACCTGCCCATCATTGTTAGCAGAGGTGCCCACCCAAGAGCATGTAAGAGCTTGAGCTTTTATCTGCATCTGGAAAGGATAAGGACAATCGGCTCAACTAGTTCCAGAGCTCCACCTTCACCTTCTCTTCAAAGCCTATCATGGATACGGAAGAAGCTTCTCCACCCTTCAGCCTCAATATGCGTGTGGTGATTCTTGACAGACAGAGGCTTCCTATCTGAGGCTGCTCTACTGCTTCCCTCTGGCTGGTGCCCGAGAAAGCATCACAGAGCCTCAGTAGAAAGAGCAGCAGCTCTCCTCCTGGGCGCCCTCTGAGGATTCTCTCCCTGTCTTCTCTGTCGGTCGGTCACCTGGGCATGGGTTTCTACCAGCTGAGCAAGTGTTACTTATCCTCCACTTCCTGAATAAAATACAATTCTTTTGTGTGATGGGAAAATTTTTTTCTTTCTTTTAAAACCTGCTTTTCGCAATATCATATCATAATTTTGGTTGATTTCTATCCTTCTTTGATCCCGAGTTTCAGGCTCTCACAGTCAGTGTTATCTGAATTTTGAGTCGTATCAATGATTATTTCTATACAGTTTCAAATGCAGGTTATTTTCCTAATTATTGCTTGATTGATTTGAGGAACAAATTATTTAACTTCTTGGCATTTCAAACCCTTTAGTAAACTGTGGGAAAAATCACATTTACAGTGCCTACTTGCTTAGGCATAAAAATTACATGAATGTGTGTCATTCAGTTGGCACAATGCCGGGCACATAATTGGCACTTGAGAGGTGGCCGATCATCATTGTCCCTGTCATCATCACCGTCACCACCATCACCATCGTCATCACCACCCGCAGGTGCTCCAGCAGAGGAGTGGCTCAGACATACCTAGTAGAGCAAGCAAGGAGATTCTTAAACTCTATTACCCGTTCATAGTCTGTGTTCTTTTTCTTTTCCAATATAACCGAATTTTAAATGTGACACCACAGAAAAACCAGTTTGGGGAATTAATGGGATACTCTGCATAAAATTATAAGAGTTCTGAAAACATGGGTAGTACAAAAGAAAGGGAATTTAAAGGGACCTTACCAGGCAAAGTGCTGCCTGCTCTCCATGTGTACAACGTGCTCTTCTTACTGCAAAACTCAACAACCTCGGGGTCTTATTATATGTTTTCACCTCGGAAATAACATTCTTGATTACTTTGACCCCACCTTTGAGGAACAATGGGGATTCCAATGTTTATCTTGATTTACAGAATGAATGTTGCTATGCAGCTTGTTTTCTAAGTGCTTAGCTTACTGGTCCAATAAGCCGTGAAAAGGGATGAGTTTTTTAAGCATACCTTTTCTTGGGGTTAGAAGTAAAGGAGTCAAACATGGCAGAACTGCAGAAGCAAAAAGATGCCCATGTTACTGCTCAACGCTCATCAGACTGTGACATGAGGGAAAAACCAACACTGATATTTGGGAGTTGTCTCTACTGTAGCTACTCTTATTTGACGTGACATAGAAATTAGTTCTTTGAGGAGGGATGCTCCTGTAACAAATCTTAAAATTGTGGCATTGGCTTATGTGTCTGGAGGTGGTTGGAAAGGAATCTGATATTGGAAGCCAAAAATGTGGTGCTACATGTTATTCAATGGCAAAATGTTTGCAGTAATGGTTGTCCATGGTATCTTCGGAGGCAGACCAAAGGTTGGTCATTTGTTGATTTGCCCACGGTATTTCAGTAGACGTATGTTCAGGAAAAACTTTCTGGTTGACAGGCCAGAAATGAAAAAAATGAAAAGGAAAAAAAATACAGCCCAGAAATTCAAAACCTTGTTGAATTAGAAAACTCACCACTTGTAAGTCCTAAAGAGTAAGAGATGAGATTAGCAGTGGATTTGAACTACAAGTCCAATTTCAGTTGACAGTTACAACAGAGAAAAGAGACAGAAGTTGTATTCTTCCCACCTGCGTGCCTAGGAACCTCATGATAGCTGTATTATGTTAGGGGGAAAAGCAGTAATTTAATCAGTCCAGAAAATTACTTCTACAAAAGGACCTTAACTGAGATCCGTAGGACATGGAAATGATTGGAGGACTGAATTATATCAGGCGCCTAATAAGTTTTTGAGTGAATTGAGAACTAAATAATCTATGTGCCAAAAAGAAAAAGAATGATTTCCAAGATTACTAACGACTTTCCAGACCACCTTTCCCCACTTTCCACCCTACCAAATCAGATATGGTCAGTACACGTGACTAAAAGGGAATATCCACTTTGAGATGGGTACAAGGTCCCCAAAGAATAATGGACAAAGGAAGCTTTCTCAGAGAATACTATCAGATTATAAGAGAGGCAAGGAGGAGAAGGAACACAGAGATGCTCAAACATTGTTACTCTGTTGTATGATGGTTATTCTTTCATGCTTTCCCTCCGGGTTTATTGAGGTGTAATTGACAAACTAAATTGTCCATACTTATGGTGTATAATGTGATGATTTGACATATGTGTACTTTCTGCAGTGATTACCACCATCGGTCATTTAGTACATTAATCACTTCATCAGTAAAAATGTAAAGTGTGTATTTCTCTGTGTTTGTGTGTGTGTGTCTGTGTGTGTGATACGAGGAGGCTTAAGGTCTAATTTCTCAGCAAGATTCAAGTACACAACTGAGTGTTATTCCTAGATCACCATGCTGCACTGTAGACACTGAGAACTCATTCATCATATGATTGCAAGCTTGTACCCTTGTCCCAACATCTCCACTTTTGCACAACCCCTTAGACCCTGTTGACCACCATTTTACTCTCTGTTTCTGTGACATCTGTGAGTTTGCAAACACATTCCTAAATAAACAATGGTGCAAAGAAGAAATAACAAACAAATAGTAAAAACCTTGAGATGAATGAAAATGAAAAGAAAACATACAAGAACTTTCGGGATAAATGTACTGCAGCACCAAGAGAGCAACCTATGGCTGGAGATATCTATATTACAAAAGATGATCTCAAATCAGTAACCTGATAGGCATGTATGTATGTGTGTGGGTTTATGAAAATTGAAAAGACGTAACACTAACTACAGCAACATATAAGCAGTGATTATTTTTGGCCGTTTAATAGACATGCTCATTTTTTAAGAGCTTTATGCTTTCCCCATTATATATTAAATGATATAGCTTCATTTTTATAACAATGTGTCATATTATTTAAAAAATATATAGTAGTCAGTGAAGATGTGGCTGAGCTGCAGGGAACGTTTACGTCCTGGCCTTCTGGCACATGCCTAGCTGATGACTCTTTCACAGATTTCAAGTGTCTCCTCTTTCTCTTCCTCTCCTCCTCATTCCGCTCTTCTTCCTGCTGTCCCATCATAAAACCCCATTCCTAAGAAGCTTCCTGATTATTTGGCCAAGACAAATTACTAGGCCAGTTCTTCTTTCTGACTGCAGGAAGAATTATGAAAGATATGAAAGGACTATTCCTAAATGCATGGGCAATTTGTCAAAGTACCAAATTGGACGGTTAAGGGGTAGATAATGGCGGTGAAGATATTATGGCAGGGTGAGGGTTCTGGAACGTGAACAGGAAGACAGAGAATAAACAGTGAACATTTTTTTCAAATTACTGTCTTCAAGGACCTAAAACATTCTTGGAATGAGTAGAACAAAGCAAATATATCAGATGTGCCCTAAGTTCACATTTCATCCGGATGTCAGACCTTTAGTGCTTAGCTTCTCTCTCCCCTCCCAACGTCACTCTGAATCATTTATATGTGATGCTGTGAGTCTTAAATGGTATCTTATATCTAGTTTTGGTTTCACCCAATTGAAACCTGGTATTTACTTATGGAATACAAGAGATTTATTTCCTGGTAAAGGAATTTTAAGCACACGACAGCCGTCTAGGGATGTGTTTGCGTCAGGTGAGATGGGACATCCTGATTCCATTAAACATGTGTTCCCACATTCTACAGTATGATAAGGTGAGATTCGCAGCTCTATTCCTAAAGCAGACAGGGGCCTTCACCAACCATGACCCATCACAAGACTCTTCAGTGTCCAAGGGGACAGCATAGAAAAGAGTAGTGTTCGTGTCCAGGATAGAAGGGAGGAACTGTAGAAAAACTGTTGACAGCTAAATCACTGAAAAGGCAGAAATGAAATCTTTGGAGGACATGCTAAAGCACTGGGTACTGAAGTTCAGTCATTTGCTAAAAGCTCATTATATCTGTCATAATTCCACACCCCATGTGTCCTATTACATTTATATGTTTGGCTTTAACTTCACTTCCTAATAACTTTGAAAATTTTTATTTTAATTGGCCATAGTTAATCATGTACATGAAATGACAGATGAAATATTCAAATTATATATTACAATATGTATGTACATATATACATAGAGAACTATGTTACAGAAAGAGGGACAAGGACACAGAGAGAGAGAGAGAGATTAAAATGTCTGGAACACGCAACGTCTGCAGAGCTGAAACTCTGCTGGAAGTCCACCTGAAAGGGGAATAATCTTTTACCTGGGGGAGCATCAGCCTTGCTCTATTCAGGCCGTCAGTGGATTGGATGAGAACATCCCACCTGGTAGAGGGCAACCGCCATCATTCAGGCCACTGATTTAAATAATACTCTGATCCAAAATCATCCTTACAGAAACACACAGATAATGTTTGACCAGAAAACTGGGGACCTGGGCCAGTGAATCTGACCCATAAATAAACCATCAAACCTTCCTTCCAGCACATTGACAAATTGTATGAAGAAAGTCGAGCAGGAAATACGTTTATTTGACATATGCTCCACCGTGACCAAAATGGAAAATGCAAAAAATAGGTTTAAAATATAACAAAATTATTATTAATGATTAAGAAGTTGTATATGAATGGCAATGAACTTCAGTGACTGAATTTTTAATGAAGTGATTTCAACTATCTCCTGAATTTGATGTGAAACAACATGTGTTTAAATAATTCATAAGTATTAAAAACGTATAAAATTAGTTGCGTGAATGGCAATGCATAATAGATTGGGTTTCCCAATAATTTCAAAGTGACAGGAAGCCAGAAAATTTGAACAACCCTCTGAGATTTCTTCTAAAATTGATGCTATCCAAAGAGTTCAGTTGGAAGAAATTAGATTGGAGCAAGTGTTAGGTCACTTTTGGGAGGTATGAGCAAACAGCTTCACTTCTGTTGTAAGTCAAGGGTCTGAGATGCCAGCTCATCTGAGTTATGGTAGGGGATGCTACGTGCCTAGTGAATTCCTTGTGGCAGGAAGCAAAACAGATTTATAGAGGTCACAGGAATCTGACCTGCTGGTTGTTCTTTATTTGAAGGAGCAAACAGTGAAGGGAGGACCATAGTGGTCAACACTTTACTACACGTTTCTAAGTATCATGATAGGAAATCATATGAGGTGATCTGCAAATTTCCCTCAGTCCATTTTCGAAGAAGAAAGGAGATTTTGTTTGGCAAGCCATGAATCAAGGGCAAATGAATTGCAAGAAAGACTCGAGGTAAAGAGACATGTGTCACCAGGTAGCGAGGCCCTTTTCAAACCAGTATGTACAACAAAATGGCCCCCAGATCAATGCAACTAGGCAGGCAGTCTTAGAAGTCAAGGATCGTGAAAGATAGAAAAGGGTCATCTTCCCCAATCAAGGAATGGAACTTTTCACTACAAGTTAGAGAACACTCCAAGCGCTCCCACTGCCAGAAACCACAGAAACTGAGAGCTAAGACAGGGACTCTGTGAGTCATGAGAACCTCGTCCAGTGAGGAGATCCTGGAACAGGACATTTCCTGTTTTCAGAGTCTCTGCCAAGCCATTTATGAGTGGATTTGCATTTTGGTTGGGAAATGATTGGACCGGGCCAGTTTTGGTAGCTCCGCTTCCCCCTGGGTGGGGCAGCAAGCCCCAATAAAAAGGTCCTCTGCTGCACGACAGCTGTCCTCTTGCTACTCGAGTTCCGATTGACTTTGGAGAACCTGGTGAGTCTGATTCTTCAGTTCAACTTTGTTCTCGGATCCCCGAATGTTGACTTTATGCTGGAGACAGCAAGTTTGATGGGGCCAAAGTTATGATCATGGGTATAATGCTACTTAGTGGATGAGAACATGGAATCTGGGCACAATGTCATATTGTATTTACTAGATTTCTGATACCTCGTTTGATTTCCTCTATTGAGAAAGAGATTAACAGGAAATTTTGACATGAAGGGATAAAGAGCAAAGTATTTACTTTTTTCTATGCCTTTCTCTTGGACTTCTGCTGTGATTTCAGAGGCATTTATCTTAGAAGGTGTGAAGCCCTTACATTCATCCTGAATGCCCTTTGCCCTGTGCATAAGTCACCTTGTCAGGACCTCATGAGAGAAAATGGTGATAGAAACTGCTTGTGAGCTGGCCCAGGATTCTAAAACTTGTGATGGCCTTTTTTGAAGATGTCCTTTTCATAAAAAACAAACAGAGAGAGAGAGAAAGAAAGAAAGAAACCAAGAGAGAAAACATCGCATGTTTCTTTAAAACAAAGATATTTTCCTCGGAAAACTTGTATGAGAAAAGGAAGGTTTTGTCTGGGCTGATGAAACGATTTTCTGAAGAGCGAGAGAGAAGTCAGAAATTCATTAAAAGCTATTAAAGAGATTAAAGCACTTACTTAGAGATTGGTGAGATACTATCTGTTGATATTCCACAAGCTTTTGCTCTTTTCTCTATAGGAATTCCTTCTTGTGAACACGGTCATATACTTTCTTTCAGATATTAAGACTCCAGAAAGATGTCTTCTCCACATCAGCAGTGCAAGCAGCCCTGCCAGCCACCACCAGTGTGCCTACCTAAGTGCCCTGACCCTTGCCCACCTGCCAAGTGTCCAGACCCTTGCCCACCTCTAAAGTGCCCTGACCCATGCCCACCTGCCAAGTGTCCAGACCCTTGCCCACCTATCAAGTGCCCTGACCCATGCCCACCTGCCAAGTGTCCAGACCCTTGCCCACCTATCAAGTGCCCTGACCCATGCCCACCTGCCAAGTGTCCAGACCCTTGCCCACCTAGAAAGTGCCCTGCCCCATGCCCACCTGCCAAGTGTCCA
The DNA here is from genome assembly GCF_965194805.1 of Balaenoptera borealis. Taxonomy (NCBI): domain Eukaryota; kingdom Metazoa; phylum Chordata; class Mammalia; order Artiodactyla; family Balaenopteridae; genus Balaenoptera; species Balaenoptera borealis. Next base: position 83,810,991 of record NC_138860.1, on the reverse strand, counting down.
GACCCTTGCCCACCTAGAAAGTGCCCTGACCCATGCCCACCTGCCAAGTGTCCAGACCCTTGCCCACCTAGAAAGTGCCCTGACCCATGCCCACCTGCCAAGTGTCCAGACCCTTGCCCACCTAGAAAGTGCCCTGACCCATGCCCACCTGCCAAGTGTCCAGACCCTTGCCCACCTATAAAGTGCCCTGACCCATGCCCACCTGCCAAGTGTCCAGACCCTTGCCCACCTATCAAGTGCCCTGACCCATGCCTGCCGCAGCAGTGCAAGCAGAAATGCCCTCCTGGGCCACCTGCCCATCATTGTTAGCAGAGGTGCCCACCCAAGAGCATGTAAGAGCTTGAGCTTTTATCTGCATCTGGAAAGGATAAGGACAATCGGCTCAACTAGTTCCAGAGCTCCACCTTCACCTTCTCTTCAAAGCCTATCATGGATACGGAAGAAGCTTCTCCACCCTTCAGCCTCAATATGCGTGTGGTGATTCTTGACAGACAGAGGCTTCCTATCTGAGGCTGCTCTACTGCTTCCCTCTGGCTGGTGCCCGAGAAAGCATCACAGAGCCTCAGTAGAAAGAGCAGCAGCTCTCCTCCTGGGCGCCCTCTGAGGATTCTCTCCCTGTCTTCTCTGTCGGTCGGTCACCTGGGCATGGGTTTCTACCAGCTGAGCAAGTGTTACTTATCCTCCACTTCCTGAATAAAATACAATTCTTTTGTGTGATGGGAAAATTTTTTTCTTTCTTTTAAAACCTGCTTTTCGCAATATCATATCATAATTTTGGTTGATTTCTATCCTTCTTTGATCCCGAGTTTCAGGCTCTCGCAGTCAGTGTTATCTGAATTTTGAGTCGTATCAATGATTATTTCTATACAGTTTCAAATGCAGGTTATTTTCCTAATTATTGCTTGATTGATTTGAGGAACAAATTATTTAACTTCTTGGCATTTCAAACCCTTTAGTAAACTGTGGGAAAAATCACATTTACAGTGCCTACTTGCTTAGGCATAAAAATTACATGAATGTGTGTCATTCAGTTGGCACAATGCCGGGGACATAATTGGCACTTGAGAGGTGGCCGATCATCATTGTCCCTGTCATCATCACCGTCACCACCATCACCATCATCATCACCACCCGCAGGTGCTCCAGCAGAGGAGTGGCTCAGACATACCTAGTAGAGCAAGCAAGGAGATTCTTAAACTCTATTACCCGTTCATAGTCTGTGTTCTTTTTCTTTTCCAATATAACCGAATTTTAAATGTGACACCACAGAAAAACCAGTTTGGGGAATTAATGGGATACTCTGCATAAAATTATAAGAGTTCTGAAAACATGGGTAGTACAAAAGAAAGGGAATTTAAAGGGACCTTACCAGGCAAAGTGCTGCCTGCTCTCCATGTGTACAACGTGCTCTTCTTACTGCAAAACTCAACAACCTCAGGGTCTTATTATATGTTTTCACCTCGGAAATAACATTCTTGATTACTTTGACCCCACCTTTGAGGAACAATGGGGATTCCAATGTTTATCTTGATTTACAGAATGAATGTTGCTATGCAGCTTGTTTTCTAAGTGCTTAGCTTACTGGTCCAATAAGCCGTGAAAAGGGATGAGTTTTTTAAGCATACCTTTTCTTGTGGTTAGAAGTAAAGGAGTCAAACATGGCAGAACTGCAGAAGCAAAAAGATGCCCATGTTACTGCTCAACGCTCATCAGACTGTGACATGAGTGAAAAACCAACACTGATATTTGGGAGTTGTCTCTACTGTAGCTACTCTTATTTGACGTGACACAGAAATTAGTTCTTTGAGGAGGGATGCTCCTGTAACAAATCTTAAAATTGTGGCATTGGCTTATGTGTCTGGAGGTGGTTGGAAAGGAATCTGATATTGGAAGCCAAAAATGTGGTGCTACATGTTATTCAATGGCAAAATGTTTGCAGTAATGGTTGTCCATGGTATGTTTAGAGGCAGACCAAAGGTTGGTCATTTGTTGATTTGCCCACGGTATTTCAGTAGACGTATGTTCAGGAAAAACTTTCTGGTTGACAGGCCAGAAATGAAAAAAATGAAAAGGAAAAAAAATACAGCCCAGAAATTCAAAACCTTGTCGAATTAGAAAACTCACCACTTGTAAGTCCTAAAGAGTAAGAGATGAGATTAGCAGTGGATTTGAACTACAAGTCCAATTTCAGTTGACAGTTACAACAGAGAAAAGAGACAGAAGTTGTATTCTTCCCACCTGCGTGCCTAGGAACCTCATGATAGCTGTATTATGTTAGGGGGAAAAGCAGTAATTTAATCAGTCCAGAAAATTACTTCTACAAAAGGACCTTACTGAGATCCGTAGGACATGGAAATGATTGGAGGACTGAATTATATCAGGCGCCTAATAAGTTTTTGAGTGAATTGAGAACTAAATAATCTATGTGCCAAAAAGAAAAAGAATGATTTCCAAGATTACTAACGACTTTCCAGACCACCTTTCCCCACTTTCCACCCTACCAAATCAGATATGGTCAGTACACGTGACTAAAAGGGAATATCCACTCTGAGATGGGTACAAGGTCCCCAAAGAATAATGGACAAAGGAAGCTTTCTCAGAGAATACTATCAGATTATAAGTGAGGCAAAGAGGAGAAGGAACACAGAGATGCTCAAACATTGTTACTCTGTTGTATGATGGTTATTCTTTCATGCTTTCCCTCCGGGTTTATTGAGGTGTAATTGACAAACTAAATTGTCCATACTTATGGTGTATAATGTGATGATTTGACATATGTGTACTTTCTGCAGTGATTACCACCATCGGTCATTTAGTACATTAATCACTTCATCAGTAAAAATGTAAAGTGTGTATTTCTCTGTGTGTGTGTGTGTGTGTCTGTGTGTGTGATACGAGGAGGCTTAAGGTCTAATTTCTCAGCAAGATTCAAGTACACAACTGAGTGTTATTCCTAGATCACCATGCTGCACTGTAGACACTGAGAACTCATTCATCATAAGATTGCAAGCTTGTACCCTTGTCCCAACATCTCCACTTTTGCACAACCCCTTAGACCCTGTTGACCACCATTCTACTCTGTTTCTGTGACATCTGTGAGTTTGCAAGCACATTCCTAAATAAACAATGGTGCAAAGAAGAAATAACAAACAAATAGTAAAAACCTTGAGATGAATGAAAATGAAAAGAAAACATACAAGAACTTTCGGGATAAATGTACTGCAGCACCAAGAGAGCAACCTATGGCTGGAGATATCTATATTACAAAAGATGATCTCAAATCAGTAACCTGATAGGCATGTATGTATGTGTGTGGGTTTATGAAAATTGAAAAGACGTAACACTAACTACAGCAACATATAAGCAGTGATTATTTTTGGCCGTTTAATAGACATGCTCATTTTTTAAGAGCTTTATGCTTTCCCCATTATATATTAAATGATATAGCTTCATTTTTATAACAATGTGTCATATTATTTAAAAAATATATAGTAGTCAGTGAAGATGTGGCTGAGCTGCAGGGAACGTTTACGTCCTGGCCTTCTGGCACATGCCTAGCTGATGACTCTTTCACAGATTTCAAGTGTCTCCTCTTTCTCTTCCTCTCCTCCTCATTCCGCTCTTCTTCCTGCTGTCCCATCATAAAACCCCATTCCTAATAAGCTTCCTGATTATTTGGCCAAGACAAATTACTAGGCCAGTTCTTCTTTCTGACTGCAGGAAGAATTATGAAAGATATGAAAGGACTATTCCTAAATGCATGGGCAATTTGTCAAAGTACCAAATTGGACGGTTAAGGGGTAGATAATGGCGGTGAAGATATTATGGCAGGGTGAGGGTTCTGGAACGTGAACAGGAAGACAGAGAATAAACAGTGAACATTTTTTTCAAATTACTGTCTTCAAGGACCTAAAACATTCTTGGAATGAGTAGAACAAAGCAAATATATCAGATGTGCCCTAAGTTCACATTTCATCCGGATGTCAGACCTTTAGTGCTTAGCTTCTCTCTCCCCTCCCAACGTCACTCTGAATCATTTATATGTGATGCTGTGAGTCTTAAATGGTATCTTATATCTAGTTTTGGTTTCACCCAATTGAAACCTGGTATTTACTTATGGAATACAAGAGATTTATTTCCTGGTAAAGGAATTTTAAGCACACGACAGCCGTCTAGGGATGTGTTTGCGTCAGGTGAGATGGGACATCCTGATTCCATTAAACATGTGTTCCCACATTCTACAGTATGATAAAGTGAGATTCGCAGCTCTATTCCTAAAGCAGACAGGGGCCTTCACCAACCATGACCCATCACAAGACTCTTCAGTGTCCAAGGGGACAGCATAGAAAAGAGTAGTGTTCGTGTCCAGGATAGAAGGGAGGAACTGTAGAAAAACTGTTGACAGCTAAATCACTGAAAAGGCAGAAATGAAATCTTTGGAGGACATGCTAAAGCACTGGGCACTGAAGTTCAGTCATTTGCTAAAAGCTCATTATATCTGTCATAATTCCACACCCCATGTGTCCTATTACATTTATATGTTTGGCTTTAACTTCACTTCCTAATAACTTTGAAAATTTTTATTTTAATTGGCCATAGTTAATCATGTACATGAAATGACAGATGAAATATTCAAATTATATATTACAATATGTATGTACATATATACATAGAGAACTATGTTACAGAAAGAGGGACAAGGACACAGAGAGAGAGAGAGATTAAAATGTCTGGAACACGCAAAGTCTGCAGAGCTGAAACTCTGCTGGAAGTCCACCTGAAAGGGGAATAATCTTTTACCTGGGGGAGCATCAGCCTTGCTCTATTCAGGCCGTCAGTGGATTGGATGAGAACTTCCCACCTGGTAGAGGGCAACCGCCATCATTCAGGCCACTGATTTAAATAATACTCTCATCCAAAATCATCCTTACAGAAACACACAGATAATGTTTGACCAGAAAACTGGGGACCTGGGCCAGTGAATCTGACCCATAAATAAACCATCAAACCTTCCTTCCAGCACATTGACAAATTGTATGAAGAAAGTCGAGCAGGAAATACGTTTATTTGACATATGCTCCACCGTGACCAAAATGGAAAATGCAAAAAATAGGTTTAAAATATAACAAAATTATTATTAATGATTAAGAAGTTGTATATGAATGGCAATGAACTTCAGTGACTGAATTTTTAATGAAGTGATTTCAACTATCTCCTGAATTTGATGTGAAACAACATGTGTTTAAATAATTCATAAGTATTAAAAACGTATAAAATTAGTTGCGTGAATGGCAATGCATAATAGATTGGGTTTCCCAATAATTTCAAAGTGACAGGAAGCCAGAAAATTGAACAACCCTCTGAGATTTCTTCAAAAATTGATGCTATCCAAAGAGTTCAGTTGGAAGAAATTAGATTGGAGCAAGTGTTAGGTCACTTTTGGGAGGTATGAGCAAAAAGCTTCACTTCTGTTGTAAGTCTAGGGTCTGAGATGCCAGCTCATCTGAGTTATGGTAGGGGATGCTACGTGCCTAGTGAATTCCTTGTGGCAGGAAGCAAAACAGATTTATAGAGGTCACAGGAATCTGACCTGCTGGTTGTTCTTTATTTGAAGGAGCAAACAGTGAAAGGAGGACCATAGTGGTCAACACTTTACTACACGTTTCTAAGTATCATGATAGGAAATCATATGAGGTGATCTGCAAATTTCCCTCAGTCCATTTTCGAAGAAGAAAGGAGATTTTGTTTGGCAAGCCATGAATCAAGGGCAAATGAATTGCAAGAAAGACTCGAGGTAAAGAGACATGTGTCACCAGGTAGCGAGGCCCTTTTCAAACCAGTATGTACAACAAAATGGCCCCCAGATCAATGCAACTAGGCAGGCAGTCTTAGAAGTCAAGGATCGTGAAAGATAGAAAAGGGTCATCTTCCCCAATCAAGGAATGGAACTTTTCACTACAAGTTAGAGAACACTCCAAGCGCTCCCACTGCCAGAAACCAAAGAAACTGAGAGCTAAGACAGGGACTCTGTGAGTCATGAGAACCTCGTCCAGTGAGGAGATCCTGGAACAGGACATTTCCTGTTTTCAGAGTCTCTGCCAAGCCATTTATGAGTGGATTTGCATTTTGGTTGGGAAATGATTGGACCGGGCCAGTTTTGGTAGCTCCGCTTCCTCCTGGGTGGGGCAGCAAGCCCCAATAAAAAGGTCCTCTGCTGCACGACAGCTGTCCTCTTGCTACTCGAGTTCCGATTGACTTTGGAGAACCTGGTGAGTCTGATTCTTCAGTTCAACTTTGTTCTCGGATCCCCGAATGTTGACTTTATGCTGGAGACAGCAAGTTTGATGGGTCCAAAGTTATGATCATGGGTATAATGCTACTTAGTGGATGGGAACTTGGAATCTGGGCACAATGTTATATTGTATTTACTAGATTTCTGATACCTCGTTTGATTTCCTCTATTGAGAAAGAAATTAACAGGAAATTTTGACATGAAGGGATAAAGAGCAAAGTATTTACTTTTTTCTATGCCTTTCTCTTGGACTTCTGCTGTGATTTCAGAGGCATTTATCTTAGAAGGTGTGAGGCCCTTACATTCATCCTGAATGCCCTTTGCTCTGTGCATAAGTCACCTTGTCAGGACCTCATGAGAGAAAATGGTGATAGAAACTGCTTGTGAGCTTGCCCAGGATTCCGGAACTTGTGATGGCCTTCTTTGAAGATGTCGTTTTCATAAAAAACAAAAAGAGAGAGAGAGAGAGAGAGAAAGAAAGAAAGAAACCAAGAGAGAAAACATCACATGTTTCTTTAAAACAAAGATATTTTCCTCGGAAAACTTGTATGAGAAAAGGAAGGTTTTGTCTGGGCTGATGAAACGATTTTCTGAAGAGCGAGAGAGAAGTCAGAAATTCATTAAAAGCTATTAAAGAGATTAAAGCACTTACTTAGAGATTGGTGAGATACTATCTGTTGATATTCCACAAGCTTTTGCTCTTTTCTCTATAGGAATTCCTTCTTGTGAACACGGTCATATACTTTCTTTCAGATATTAAGACTCCAGAAAGATGTCTTCTCCACATCAGCAGTGCAAGCAGCCCTACCAGCCACCACCAGTGTGCCTACCTAAGTGCCCTGACCCTTGCCCACCTGCCAAGTGTCCAGACCCTTGCCCACCTCTAAAGTGCCCTGACCCATGCCCACCTGCCAAGTGTCCAGACCCTTGCCCACCTCTAAAGTGCCCTGACCCATGCCCACCTGCCAAGTGTCCAGACCCTTGCCCACCTATCAAGTGCCCTGACCCATGCCCACCTGCCAAGTGTCCAGACCCTTGCCCACCTAGAAAGTGCCCTGCCCCATGCCCACCTGCCAAGTGTCCAGACCCTTGCCCACCTAGAAAGTGCCCTGACCCATGCCCACCTGCCAAGTGTCCAGACCCTTGCCCACCTCTAAAGTGCCCTGACCCATGCCCACCTGCCAAGTGTCCAGACCCTTGCCCACCTAGAAAGTGCCCTGACCCATGCCCACCTGCCAAGTGTCCAGACCCTTGCCCACCTATAAAGTGCCCTGACCCATGCCCACCTGCCAAGTGTCCAGACCCTTGCCCACCTATCAAGTGCCCTGACCCATGCCTGCCGCAGCAGTGCAAGCAGAAATGCCCTCCTGGGCCACCTGCCCATCATTGTTAGCAGAGGTGCCCACCCAAGAGCATGTAAGAGCTTGAGCTTTTATCTGCATCTGGAAAGGATAAGGACAATCGGCTCAACTAGTTCCAGAGCTCCACCTTCACCTTCTCTTCAAAGCCTATCATGGATACGGAAGAAGCTTCTCCACCCTTCAGCCTCAATATGCGTGTGGTGATTCTTGACAGACAGAGGCTTCCTATCTGAGGCTGCTCTACTGCTTCCCTCTGGCTGGTGCCCGAGAAAGCATCACAGAGCCTCAGTAGAAAGAGCAGCAGCTCTCCTCCTGGGCGCCCTCTGAGGATTCTCTCCCTGTCTTCTCTGTCGGTCGGTCACCTGGGCATGGGTTTCTACCAGCTGAGCAAGTGTTACTTATCCTCCACTTCCTGAATAAAATACAATTCTTTTGTGTGATGGGAAAATTTTTTTCTTTCTTTTAAAACCTGCTTTTCGCAATATCATATCATAATTTTGGTTGATTTCTATCCTTCTTTGATCCCGAGTTTCAGGCTCTCACAGTCAGTGTTATCTGAATTTTGAGTCGTATCAATGATTATTTCTATACAGTTTCAAATGCAGGTTATTTTCCTAATTATTGCTTGATTGATTTGAGGAACAAATTATTTAACTTCTTGGCATTTCAAACCCTTTAGTAAACTGTGGGAAAAATCACATTTACAGTGCCTACTTGCTTAGGCATAAAAATTACATGAATGTGTGTCATTCAGTTGGCACAATGCCGGGCACATAATTGGCACTTGAGAGGTGGCCGATCATCATTGTCCCTGTCATCATCACCGTCACCACCATCACCATCGTCATCACCACCCGCAGGTGCTCCAGCAGAGGAGTGGCTCAGACATACCTAGTAGAGCAAGCAAGGAGATTCTTAAACTCTATTACCCGTTCATAGTCTGTGTTCTTTTTCTTTTCCAATATAACCGAATTTTAAATGTGACACCACAGAAAAACCAGTTTGGGGAATTAATGGGATACTCTGCATAAAATTATAAGAGTTCTGAAAACATGGGTAGTACAAAAGAAAGGGAATTTAAAGGGACCTTACCAGGCAAAGTGCTGCCTGCTCTCCATGTGTACAACGTGCTCTTCTTACTGCAAAACTCAACAACCTCGGGGTCTTATTATATGTTTTCACCTCGGAAATAACATTCTTGATTACTTTGACCCCACCTTTGAGGAACAATGGGGATTCCAATGTTTATCTTGATTTACAGAATGAATGTTGCTATGCAGCTTGTTTTCTAAGTGCTTAGCTTACTGGTCCAATAAGCCGTGAAAAGGGATGAGTTTTTTAAGCATACCTTTTCTTGGGGTTAGAAGTAAAGGAGTCAAACATGGCAGAACTGCAGAAGCAAAAAGATGCCCATGTTACTGCTCAACGCTCATCAGACTGTGACATGAGTGAAAAACCAACACTGATATTTGGGAGTTGTCTCTACTGTAGCTACTCTTATTTGACGTGACACAGAAATTAGTTCTTTGAGGAGGGATGCTCCTGTAACAAATCTTAAAATTGTGGCATTGGCTTATGTGTCTGGAGGTGGTTGGAAAGGAATCTGATATTGGAAGCCAAAAATGTGGTGCTACATGTTATTCAATGGCAAAATGTTTGCAGTAATGGTTGTCCATGGTATCTTCGGAGGCAGACCAAAGGTTGGTCATTTGTTGATTTGCCCACGGTATTTCAGTAGACGTATGTTCAGGAAAAACTTTCTGGTTGACAGGCCAGAAATGAAAAAAATGAAAAGGAAAAAAAATACAGCCCAGAAATTCAAAACCTTGTTGAATTAGAAAACTCACCACTTGTAAGTCCTAAAGAGTAAGAGATGAGATTAGCAGTGGATTTGAACTACAAGTCCAATTTCAGTTGACAGTTACAACAGAGAAAAGAGACAGAAGTTGTATTCTTCCCACCTGCGTGCCTAGGAACCTCATGATAGCTGTATTATGTTAGGGGGAAAAGCAGTAATTTAATCAGTCCAGAAAATTACTTCTACAAAAGGACCTTACTGAGATCCGTAGGACATGGAAATGATTGGAGGACTGAATTATATCAGGCGCCTAATAAGTTTTTGAGTGAATTGAGAACTAAATAATCTATGTGCCAAAAAGAAAAAGAATGATTTCCAAGATTACTAACGACTTTCCAGACCACCTTTCCCCACTTTCCACCCTACCAAATCAGATATGGTCAGTACACGTGACTAAAAGGGAATATCCACTCTGAGATGGGTACAAGGTCCCCAAAGAATAATGGACAAAGGAAGCTTTCTCAGAGAATACTATCAGATTATAAGTGAGGCAAAGAGGAGAAGGAACACAGAGATGCTCAAACATTGTTACTCTGTTGTATGATGGTTATTCTTTCATGCTTTCCCTCCGGGTTTATTGAGGTGTAATTGACAAACTAAATTGTCCATACTTATGGTGTATAATGTGATGATTTGACATATGTGTACTTTCTGCAGTGATTACCACCATCGGTCATTTAGTACATTAATCACTTCATCAGTAAAAATGTAAAGTGTGTATTTCTCTGTGTGTGTGTGTGTGTGTCTGTGTGTGTGATACGAGGAGGCTTAAGGTCTAATTTCTCAGCAAGATTCAAGTACACAACTGAGTGTTATTCCTAGATCACCATGCTGCACTGTAGACACTGAGAACTCATTCATCATATGATTGCAAGCTTGTACCCTTGTCCCAACATCTCCACTTTTGCACAACCCCTTAGACCCTGTTGACCACCATTCTACTCTGTTTCTGTGACATCTGTGAGTTTGCAAGCACATTCCTAAATAAACAATGGTGCAAAGAAGAAATAACAAACAAATAGTAAAAACCTTGAGATGAATGAAAATGAAAAGAAAACATACAAGAACTTTCGGGATAAATGTACTGCAGCACCAAGAGAGCAACCTATGGCTGGAGATATCTATATTACAAAAGATGATCTCAAATCAGTAACCTGATAGGCATGTATGTATGTGTGTGGGTTTATGAAAATTGAAAAGACGTAACACTAACTACAGCAACATATAAGCAGTGATTATTTTTGGCCGTTTAATAGACATGCTCATTTTTTAAGAGCTTTATGCTTTCCCCATTATATATTAAATGATATAGCTTCATTTTTATAACAATGTGTCATATTATTTAAAAAATATATAGTAGTCAGTGAAGATGTGGCTGAGCTGCAGGGAACGTTTACGTCCTGGCCTTCTGGCACATGCCTAGCTGATGACTCTTTCACAGATTTCAAGTGTCTCCTCTTTCTCTTCCTCTCCTCCTCATTCCGCTCTTCTTCCTGCTGTCCCATCATAAAACCCCATTCCTAAGAAGCTTCCTGATTATTTGGCCAAGACAAATTACTAGGCCAGTTCTTCTTTCTGACTGCAGGAAGAATTATGAAAGATATGAAAGGACTATTCCTAAATGCATGGGCAATTTGTCAAAGTACCAAATTGGACGGTTAAGGGGTAGATAATGGCGGTGAAGATATTATGGCAGGGTGAGGGTTCTGGAACGTGAACAGGAAGACAGAGAATAAACAGTGAACATTTTTTTCAAATTACTGTCTTCAAGGACCTAAAACATTCTTGGAATGAGTAGAACAAAGCAAATATATCAGATGTGCCCTAAGTTCACATTTCATCCGGATGTCAGACCTTTAGTGCTTAGCTTCTCTCTCCCCTCCCAACGTCACTCTGAATCATTTATATGTGATGCTGTGAGTCTTAAATGGTATCTTATATCTAGTTTTGGTTTCACCCAATTGAAACCTGGTATTTACTTATGGAATACAAGAGATTTATTTCCTGGTAAAGGAATTTTAAGCACACGACAGCCGTCTAGGGATGTGTTTGCGTCAGGTGAGATGGGACATCCTGATTCCATTAAACATGTGTTCCCACATTCTACAGTATGATAAAGTGAGATTCGCAGCTCTATTCCTAAAGCAGACAGGGGCCTTCACCAACCATGACCCATCACAAGACTCTTCAGTGTCCAAGGGGACAGCATAGAAAAGAGTAGTGTTCGTGTCCAGGATAGAAGGGAGGAACTGTAGAAAAACTGTTGACAGCTAAATCACTGAAAAGGCAGAAATGAAATCTTTGGAGGACATGCTAAAGCACTGGGCACTGAAGTTCAGTCATTTGCTAAAAGCTCATTATATCTGTCATAATTCCACACCCCATGTGTCCTATTACATTTATATGTTTGGCTTTAACTTCACTTCCTAATAACTTTGAAAATTTTTATTTTAATTGGCCATAGTTAATCATGTACATGAAATGACAGATGAAATATTCAAATTATATATTACAATATGTATGTACATATATACATAGAGAACTATGTTACAGAAAGAGGGACAAGGACACAGAGAGAGAGAGAGAGATTAAAATGTCTGGAACACGCAAAGTCTGCAGAGCTGAAACTCTGCTGGAAGTCCACCTGAAAGGGGAATAATCTTTTACCTGGGGGAGCATCAGCCTTGCTCTATTCAGGCCGTCAGTGGATTGGATGAGAACTTCCCACCTGGTAGAGGGCAACCGCCATCATTCAGGCCACTGATTTAAATAATACTCTCATCCAAAATCATCCTTACAGAAACACACAGATAATGTTTGACCAGAAAACTGGGGACCTGGGCCAGTGAATCTGACCCATAAATAAACCATCAAACCTTCCTTCCAGCACATTGACAAATTGTATGAAGAAAGTCGAGCAGGAAATACGTTTATTTGACATATGCTCCACCGTGACCAAAATGGAAAATGCAAAAAATAGGTTTAAAATATAACAAAATTATTATTAATGATTAAGAAGTTGTATATGAATGGCAATGAACTTCAGTGACTGAATTTTTAATGAAGTGATTTCAACTATCTCCTGAATTTGATGTGAAACAACATGTGTTTAAATAATTCATAAGTATTAAAAACGTATAAAATTAGTTGCGTGAATGGCAATGCATAATAGATTGGGTTTCCCAATAATTTCAAAGTGACAGGAAGCCAGAAAATTGAACAACCCTCTGAGATTTCTTCAAAAATTGATGCTATCCAAAGAGTTCAGTTGGAAGAAATTAGATTGGAGCAAGTGTTAGGTCACTTTTGGGAGGTATGAGCAAAAAGCTTCACTTCTGTTGTAAGTCTAGGGTCTGAGATGCCAGCTCATCTGAGTTATGGTAGGGGATGCTACGTGCCTAGTGAATTCCTTGTGGCAGGAAGCAAAACAGATTTATAGAGGTCACAGGAATCTGACCTGCTGGTTGTTCTTTATTTGAAGGAGCAAACAGTGAAAGGAGGACCATAGTGGTCAACACTTTACTACACGTTTCTAAGTATCATGATAGGAAATCATATGAGGTGATCTGCAAATTTCCCTCAGTCCATTTTCGAAGAAGAAAGGAGATTTTGTTTGGCAAGCCATGAATCAAGGGCAAATGAATTGCAAGAAAGACTCGAGGTAAAGAGACATGTGTCACCAGGTAGCGAGGCCCTTTTCAAACCAGTATGTACAACAAAATGGCCCCCAGATCAATGCAACTAGGCAGGCAGTCTTAGAAGTCAAGGATCGTGAAAGATAGAAAAGGGTCATCTTCCCCAATCAAGGAATGGAACTTTTCACTACAAGTTAGAGAACACTCCAAGCGCTCCCACTGCCACAAACCACAGAAACTGAGAGCTAAGACAGGGACTCTGTGAGTCATGAGAACCTCGTCCAGTGAGGAGATCCTGGAACAGGACATTTCCTGTTTTCAGAGTCTCTGCCAAGCCATTTATGAGTGGATTTGCATTTTGGTTGGGAAATGATTGGACCGGGCCAGTTTTGGTAGCTCCGCTTCCCCCTGGGTGGGGCAGCAAGCCCCAATAAAAAGGTCCTCTGCTGCACGACAGCTGTCCTCTTGCTACTCGAGTTCCGATTGACTTTGGAGAACCTGGTGAGTCTGATTCTTCAGTTCAACTTTGTTCTCGGATCCCCGAATGTTGACTTTATGCTGGAGACAGCAAGTTTGATGGGTCCAAAGTTATGATCATGGGTATAATGCTACTTAGTGGATGGGAACTTGGAATCTGGGCACAATGTTATATTGTATTTACTAGATTTCTGATACCTCGTTTGATTTCCTCTATTGAGAAAGAAATTAACAGGAAATTTTGACATGAAGGGATAAAGAGCAAAGTATTTACTTTTTTCTATGCCTTTCTCTTGGACTTCTGCTGTGATTTCAGAGGCATTTATCTTAGAAGGTGTGAGGCCCTTACATTCATCCTGAATGCCCTTTGCTCTGTGCATAAGTCACCTTGTCAGGACCTCATGAGAGAAAATGGTGATAGAAACTGCTTGTGAGCTTGCCCAGGATTCCAGAACTTGTGATGGCCTTCTTTGAAGATGTCGTTTTCATAAAAAACAAAAAGAGAGAGAGAGAGAGAGAGAAAGAAAGAAAGAAACCAAGAGAGAAAACATCACATGTTTCTTTAAAACAAAGATATTTTCCTCGGAAAACTTGTATGAGAAAAGGAAGGTTTTGTCTGGGCTGATGAAACGATTTTCTGAAGAGCGAGAGAGAAGTCAGAAATTCATTAAAAGCTATTAAAGAGATTAAAGCACTTACTTAGAGATTGGTGAGATACTATCTGTTGATATTCCACAAGCTTTTGCTCTTTTCTCTATAGGAATTCCTTCTTGTGAACACGGTCATATACTTTCTTTCAGATATTAAGACTCCAGAAAGATGTCTTCTCCACATCAGCAGTGCAAGCAGCCCTGCCAGCCACCACCAGTGTGCCTACCTAAGTGCCCTGACCCTTGCCCACCAGCCAAGTGTCCAGACCCTTGCCCACCTCTAAAGTGCCCTGACCCATGCCCACCTGCCAAGTGTCCAGACCCTTGCCCACCTCTAAAGTGCCCTGACCCATGCCCACCTGCCAAGTGTCCAGACCCTTGCCCACCTAGAAAGTGCCCTGCCCCATGCCCACCTGCCAAGTGTCCAGACCCTTGCCCACCTAGAAAGTGCCCTGACCCATGCCCACCTGCCAAGTGTCCAGACCCTTGCCCAACTATAAAGTGCCCTGACCCATGCCCACCTACCAAGTGTCCAGACCCTTGCCCACCTCTAAAGTGCCCTGACCCATGCCCACCTGCCAAGTTTCCAGACCCTTGCCCACCTAGAAAGTGCCCTGACCCATGCCCACCTGCCAAGTGTCCAGACCCTTGCCCACCTAGAAAGTGCCCTGACCCATGCCCACCTGCCAAGTGTCCAGACCCTTGCCCACCTATCAAGTGCCCTGACCCATGCCTGCCGCAGCAGTGCAAGCAGAAATGCCCTCCTGGGCCACCTGCCCATCATTGTTAGCAGAGGTGCCCACCCAAGAGCATGTAAGAGCTTGAGCTTTTATCTGCATCTGGAAAGGATAAGGACAATCGGCTCAACTAGTTCCAGAGCTCCACCTTCACCTTCTCTTCAAAGCCTATCATGGATACGGAAGAAGCTTCTCCACCCTTCAGCCTCAATATGCGTGTGGTGATTCTTGACAGACAGAGGCTTCCTATCTGAGGCTGCTCTACTGCTTCCCTCTGGCTGGTGCCCGAGAAAGCATCACAGAGCCTCAGTAGAAAGAGCAGCAGCTCTCCTCCTGGGTGCCCTCTGAGGATTCTCTCCCTGTCTTCTCTGTCGGTCGGTCACCTGGGCATGGGTTTCTACCAGCTGAGCAAGTGTTACTTATCCTCCACTTCCTGAATAAAATACAATTCTTTTGTGTGATGGGAAAATTTTTTTCTTTCTTTTAAAACCTGCTTTTTGCAATATCGTATCATAATTTTGGTTGATTTCTATCCTTCTTTGATCCCGAGTTTCAGGCTCTCACAGTCAGTGTTATCTGAATTTTGAGTCGTATCAATGATTATTTCTATACAGTTTCAAATGCAGGTTATTTTCCTAATTATTGCTTGATTGATTTGAGGAACAAATTATTTAACTTCTTGGCATTTCAAACCCT
The DNA here is from genome assembly GCF_965194805.1 of Balaenoptera borealis. Lineage (NCBI taxonomy): Eukaryota > Metazoa > Chordata > Mammalia > Artiodactyla > Balaenopteridae > Balaenoptera > Balaenoptera borealis. The sequence goes on along the minus strand of NC_138860.1, from coordinate 83,795,285 downwards.
TTAGTAAACTGTGGGAAAAATCACATTTACAGTGCCTACTTGCTTAGGCATAAAAATTACATGAATGTGAGTCATTCAGTTGGCACAATGCCGGGCACATAATTGGCATTTGAGAGGTGGCCGATCATCATTGTCCCTGTCATCATCACCGTCACCACCAGCACCATCGTCATCACCACCCGCAGGTGCTCCAGCAGAGGAGTGGCTCAGACATACCTAGTAGAGCAAGCAAGGAGATTCTTAAACTCTATTACCCGTTCATAGTCTGTGTTCTTTTTCTTTTCCAATATAACCGAATTTTAAATGTGACACCACAGAAAAACCAGTTTGGGAAATTAATGGGATACTCTGCATAAAATTATAAGAGTTCTGAAAACATGGGCAGTACAAAAGAAAGGGAATTTAAAGGGACCTTACCAGGCAAAGTGCTGCCTGCTCTCCATGTGTACAACGTGCTCTTCTTACTGCAAAACTCAACAACCTCGGGGTCTTATTATATGTTTTCACCTCGGAAATAACATTCTTGATTACTTTGACCCCACCTTTGAGGAACAATGGGGATTCCAATGTTTATCTTGATTTACAGAATGAATGTTGCTATGCAGCTTGTTTTCTAAGTGCTTAGCTTACTGGTCCAATAAGCCGTGAAAAGGGATGAGTTTTTTAAGCATACCTTTTCTTGTGGTTAGAAGTAAAGGAGTCAAACATGGCAGAACTGCAGAAGCAAAAAGATGCCCATGTTACTGCTCAACGCTCATCAGACTGTGACATGAGTGAAAAACCAACACTGATATTTGGGAGTTGTCTCTACTGTAGCTACTCTTATTTGACCTGACATAGAAATTAGTTCTTTGAGGAGGGATGCTCCTGTAACAAATCTTAAAATTGTGGCATTGGCTTATGTGTCTGGAGGTGGTTGGAAAGGAATCTGATATTGGAAGCCAAAAATGTGGTGCTACATGTTATTCAATGGCAAAATGTTTGCAGTAATGGTTGTCCATGGTATCTTTAGAGGCAGACCAAAGGTTGGTCATTTGTTGATTTGCCCACGGTATTTCAGTAGACGTATGTTCAGGAAAAACTTTCTGGTTGACAGGCCAGAAATGAAAAAAATGAAAAGGAAAAAAAATACAGCCCAGAAATTCAAAACCTTGTCGAATTAGAAAACTCACCACTTGTAAGTCCTAAAGAGTAAGAGATGAGATTAGCAGTGGATTTGAACTACAAGTCCAATTTCAGTTGACAGTTACAACAGAGAAAAGAGACAGAAGTTGTATTCTTCCCACCTGCGTGCCTAGGAACCTCATGATAGCTGTATTATGTTAGGGGGAAAAGCAGTAATTTAATCAGTCCAGAAAATTACTTCTACAAAAGGACCTTACTGAGATCCGTAGGACATGGAAATGATTGGAGGACTGAATTATATCAGGCGCCTAATAAGTTTTTGAGTGAATTGAGAACTAAATAATCTATGTGCCAAAAAGAAAAAGAATGATTTCCAAGATTACTAACGACTTTCCAGACCACCTTTCCCCACTTTCCACCCTACCAAATCAGATATGGTCAGTACACGTGACTAAAAGGGAATATCCACTCTGAGATGGGTACAAGGTCCCCAAAGAATAATGGACAAAGGAAGCTTTCTCAGAGAATACTATCAGATTATAAGAGAGGCAAGGAGGAGAAGGAACACAGAGATGCTCAAACATTGTTACTCTGTTGTATGATGGTTATTCTTTCATGCTTTCCCTCCGGGTTTATTGAGGTGTAATTGACAAACTAAATTGTCCATACTTATGGTGTATAATGTGATGATTTGACATATGTGTACTTTCTGCAGTGATTACCACCATCGGTCATTTAGTACATTAATCACTTCATCAGTAAAAATGTAAAGTGTGTATTTCTCTGTGTGTGTGTGTGTGTGTCTGTGTGTGTGATACGAGGAGGCTTAAGGTCTAATTTCTCAGCAAGATTCAAGTACACAACTGAGTGTTATTCCTAGATCACCATGCTGCACTGTAGACACTGAGAACTCATTCATCATAAGATTGCAAGCTTGTACCCTTGTCCCAACATCTCCACTTTTGCACAACCCCTTAGACCCTGTTGACCACCATTCTACTCTGTTTCTGTGACATCTGTGAGTTTGCAAGCACATTCCTAAATAAACAATGGTGCAAAGAAGAAATAACAAACAAATAGTAAAAACCTTGAGATGAATGAAAATGAAAAGAAAACATACAAGAACTTTCGGGATAAATGTACTGCAGCACCAAGAGAGCAACCTATGGCTGGAGATATCTATATTACAAAAGATGATCTCAAATCAGTAACCTGATAGGCATGTATGTATGTGTGTGGGTTTATGAAAATTGAAAAGACGTAACACTAACTACAGCAACATATAAGCAGTGATTATTTTTGGCCGTTTAATAGACATGCTCATTTTTTAAGAGCTTTATGCTTTCCCCATTATATATTAAATGATATAGCTTCATTTTTATAACAATGTGTCATATTATTTAAAAAATATATAGTAGTCAGTGAAGATGTGGCTGAGCTGCAGGGAACGTTTACGTCCTGGCCTTCTGGCACATGCCTAGCTGATGACTCTTTCACAGATTTCAAGTGTCTCCTCTTTCTCTTCCTCTCCTCCTCATTCCGCTCTTCTTCCTGCTGTCCCATCATAAAACCCCATTCCTAATAAGCTTCCTGATTATTTGGCCAAGACAAATTACTAGGCCAGTTCTTCTTTCTGACTGCAGGAAGAATTATGAAAGATATGAAAGGACTATTCCTAAATGCATGGGCAATTTGTCAAAGTACCAAATTGGACAGTTAAGGGGTAGATAATGGCGGTGAAGATATTATGGCAGGGTGAGGGTTCTGGAACGTGAACAGGAAGACAGAGAATAAACAGTGAACATTTTTTTCAAATTACTGTCTTCAAGGACCTAAAACATTCTTGGAATGAGTAGAACAAAGCAAATATATCAGATGTGCCCTAAGTTCACATTTCATCCGGATGTCAGACCTTTAGTGCTTAGCTTCTCTCTCCCCTCCCAACGTCACTCTGAATCATTTATATGTGATGCTGTGAGTCTTAAATGGTATCTTATATCTAGTTTTGGTTTCACCCAATTGAAACCTGGTATTTACTTATGGAATACAAGAGATTTATTTCCTGGTAAAGGAATTTTAAGCACACGACAGCCGTCTAGGGATGTGTTTGCGTCAGGTGAGATGGGACATCCTGATTCCATTAAACATGTGTTCCCACATTCTACAGTATGATAAGGTGAGATTCGCAGCTCTATTCCTAAAGCAGACAGGGGCCTTCACCAACCATGACCCATCACAAGACTCTTCAGTGTCCAAGGGGACAGCATAGAAAAGAGTAGTGTTCGTGTCCAGGATAGAAGGGAGGAACTGTAGAAAAACTGTTGACAGCTAAATCACTGAAAAGGCAGAAATGAAATCTTTGGAGGACATGCTAAAGCACTGGGCACTGAAGTTCAGTCATTTGCTAAAAGCTCATTATATCTGTCATAATTCCACACCCCATGTGTCCTATTACATTTATATGTTTGGCTTTAACTTCACTTCCTAATAACTTTGAAAATTTTTATTTTAATTGGCCATAGTTAATCATGTACATGAAATGACAGATGAAATATTCAAATTATATATTACAATATGTATGTACATATATACATAGAGAACTATGTTACAGAAAGAGGGACAAGGACACAGAGAGAGAGAGAGAGATTAAAATGTCTGGAACACGCAAAGTCTGCAGAGCTGAAACTCTGCTGGAAGTCCACCTGAAAGGGGAATAATCTTTTACCTGGGGGAGCATCAGCCTTGCTCTATTCAGGCCGTCAGTGGATTGGATGAGAACTTCCCACCTGGTAGAGGGCAACCGCCATCATTCAGGCCACTGATTTAAATAATACTCTGATCCAAAATCATCCTTACAGAAACACACAGATAATGTTTGACCAGAAAACTGGGGACCTGGGCCAGTGAATCTGACCCATAAATAAACCATCAAACCTTCCTTCCAGCACATTGACAAATTGTATGAAGAAAGTCGAGCAGGAAATAGGTTTATTTGACATATGCTCCACCGTGACCAAAATGGAAAATGCAAAAAATAGGTTTAAAATATAACAAAATTATTATTAATGATTAAGAAGTTGTATATGAATGGCAATGAACTTCAGTGACTGAATTTTTAATGAAGTGATTTCAACTATCTCCTGAATTTGATGTGAAACAACATGTGTTTAAATAATTCATAAGTATTAAAAACGTATAAAATTAGTTGCGTGAATGGCAATGCATAATAGATTGGGTTTCCCAATAATTTCAAAGTGACAGGAAGCCAGAAAATTGAACAACCCTCTGAGATTTCTTCAAAAATTGATGCTATCCAAAGAGTTCAGTTGGAAGAAATTAGATTGGAGCAAGTGTTAGGTCACTTTTGGGAGGTATGAGCAAAAAGCTTCACTTCTGTTGTAAGTCTAGGGTCTGAGATGCCAGCTCATCTGAGTTATGGTAGGGGATGCTACGTGCCTAGTGAATTCCTTGTGGCAGGAAGCAAAACAGATTTATAGAGGTCACAGGAATCTGACCTGCTGGTTGTTCTTTATTTGAAGGAGCAAACAGTGAAAGGAGGACCATAGTGGTCAACACTTTACTACACGTTTCTAAGTATCATGATAGGAAATCATATGAGGTGATCTGCAAATTTCCCTCAGTCCATTTTCGAAGAAGAAAGGAGATTTTGTTTGGCAAGCCATGAATCAAGGGCAAATGAATTGCAAGAAAGACTCGAGGTAAAGAGACATGTGTCACCAGGTAGCGAGGCCCTTTTCAAACCAGTATGTACAACAAAATGGCCCCCAGATCAATGCAACTAGGCAGGCAGTCTTAGAAGTCAAGGATCGTGAAAGATAGAAAAGGGTCATCTTCCCCAATCAAGGAATGGAACTTTTCACTACAAGTTAGAGAACACTCCAAGCGCTCCCACTGCCACAAACCACAGAAACTGAGAGCTAAGACAGGGACTCTGTGAGTCATGAGAACCTCGTCCAGTGAGGAGATCCTGGAACAGGACATTTCCTGTTTTCAGAGTCTCTGCCAAGCCATTTATGAGTGGATTTGCATTTTGGTTGGGAAATGATTGGACCGGGCCAGTTTTGGTAGCTCCGCTTCCCCCTGGGTGGGGCAGCAAGCCCCAATAAAAAGGTCCTCTGCTGCACGACAGCTGTCCTCTTGCTACTCGAGTTCCGATTGACTTTGGAGAACCTGGTGAGTCTGATTCTTCAGTTCAACTTTGTTCTCGGATCCCCGAATGTTGACTTTATGCTGGAGACAGCAAGTTTGATGGGTCCAAAGTTATGATCATGGGTATAATGCTACTTAGTGGATGGGAACTTGGAATCTGGGCACAATGTTATATTGTATTTACTAGATTTCTGATACCTCGTTTGATTTCCTCTATTGAGAAAGAAATTAACAGGAAATTTTGACATGAAGGGATAAAGAGCAAAGTATTTACTTTTTTCTATGCCTTTCTCTTGGACTTCTGCTGTGATTTCAGAGGCATTTATCTTAGAAGGTGTGAGGCCCTTACATTCATCCTGAATGCCCTTTGCTCTGTGCATAAGTCACCTTGTCAGGACCTCATGAGAGAAAATGGTGATAGAAACTGCTTGTGAGCTTGCCCAGGATTCCAGAACTTGTGATGGCCTTCTTTGAAGATGTCGTTTTCATAAAAAACAAAAAGAGAGAGAGAGAGAGAGAGAAAGAAAGAAAGAAACCAAGAGAGAAAACATCACATGTTTCTTTAAAACAAAGATATTTTCCTCGGAAAACTTGTATGAGAAAAGGAAGGTTTTGTCTGGGCTGATGAAACGATTTTCTGAAGAGCGAGAGAGAAGTCAGAAATTCATTAAAAGCTATTAAAGAGATTAAAGCACTTACTTAGAGATTGGTGAGATACTATCTGTTGATATTCCACAAGCTTTTGCTCTTTTCTCTATAGGAATTCCTTCTTGTGAACACGGTCATATACTTTCTTTCAGATATTAAGACTCCAGAAAGATGTCTTCTCCACATCAGCAGTGCAAGCAGCCCTGCCAGCCACCACCAGTGTGCCTACCTAAGTGCCCTGACCCTTGCCCACCAGCCAAGTGTCCAGACCCTTGCCCACCTCTAAAGTGCCCTGACCCATGCCCACCTGCCAAGTGTCCAGACCCTTGCCCACCTCTAAAGTGCCCTGACCCATGCCCACCTGCCAAGTGTCCAGACCCTTGCCCACCTAGAAAGTGCCCTGCCCCATGCCCACCTGCCAAGTGTCCAGACCCTTGCCCACCTAGAAAGTGCCCTGACCCATGCCCACCTGCCAAGTGTCCAGACCCTTGCCCAACTATAAAGTGCCCTGACCCATGCCCACCTGCCAAGTGTCCAGACCCTTGCCCACCTCTAAAGTGCCCTGACCCATGCCCACCTGCCAAGTTTCCAGACCCTTGCCCACCTAGAAAGTGCCCTGACCCATGCCCACCTGCCAAGTGTCCAGACCCTTGCCCACCTAGAAAGTGCCCTGACCCATGCCCACCTGCCAAGTGTCCAGACCCTTGCCCACCTATCAAGTGCCCTGACCCATGCCTGCCGCAGCAGTGCAAGCAGAAATGCCCTCCTGGGCCACCTGCCCATCATTGTTAGCAGAGGTGCCCACCCAAGAGCATGTAAGAGCTTGAGCTTTTATCTGCATCTGGAAAGGATAAGGACAATCGGCTCAACTAGTTCCAGAGCTCCACCTTCACCTTCTCTTCAAAGCCTATCATGGATACGGAAGAAGCTTCTCCACCCTTCAGCCTCAATATGCGTGTGGTGATTCTTGACAGACACAGGCTTCCTATCTGAGGCTGCTCTACTGCTTCCCTCTGGCTGGTGCCCGAGAAAGCATCACAGAGCCTCAGTAGAAAGAGCAGCAGCTCTCCTCCTGGGCGCCCTCTGAGGATTCTCTCCCTGTCTTCTCTGTCGGTCGGTCACCTGGGCATGGGTTTCTACCAGCTGAGCAAGTGTTACTTATCCTCCACTTCCTGAATAAAATACAATTCTTTTGTGTGATGGGAAAATTTTTTTCTTTCTTTTAAAACCTGCTTTTTGCAATATCGTATCATAATTTTGGTTGATTTCTATCCTTCTTTGATCCCGAGTTTCAGGCTCTCACAGTCAGTGTTATCTGAATTTTGAGTCGTATCAATGATTATTTCTATACAGTTTCAAATGCAGGTTATTTTCCTAATTATTGCTTGATTGATTTGAGGAACAAATTATTTAACTTCTTGGCATTTCAAACCCTTTAGTAAACTGTGGGAAAAATCACATTTACAGTGCCTACTTGCTTAGGCATAAAAATTACATGAATGTGAGTCATTCAGTTGGCACAATGCCGGGCACATAATTGGCATTTGAGAGGTGGCCGATCATCATTGTCCCTGTCATCATCACCGTCACCACCAGCACCATCGTCATCACCACCCGCAGGTGCTCCAGCAGAGGAGTGGCTCAGACATACCTAGTAGAGCAAGCAAGGAGATTCTTAAACTCTATTACCCGTTCATAGTCTGTGTTCTTTTTCTTTTCCAATATAACCGAATTTTAAATGTGACACCACAGAAAAACCAGTTTGGGGAATTAATGGGATACTCTGCATAAAATTATAAGAGTTCTGAAAACATGGGCAGTACAAAAGAAAGGGAATTTAAAGGGACCTTACCAGGCAAAGTGCTGCCTGCTCTCCATGTGTACAACGTGCTCTTCTTACTGCAAAACTCAACAACCTCGGGGTCTTATTATATGTTTTCACCTCGGAAATAACATTCTTGATTACTTTGACCCCACCTTTGAGGAACAATGGGGATTCCAATGTTTATCTTGATTTACAGAATGACTGTTGCTATGCAGCTTGTTTTCTAAGTGCTTAGCTTACTGGTCCAATAAGCCGTGAAAAGGGATGAGTTTTTTAAGCATACCTTTTCTTGTGGTTAGAAGTAAAGGAGTCAAACATGGCAGAACTGCAGAAGCAAAAAGATGCCCATGTTACTGCTCAACGCTCATCAGACTGTGACATGAGTGAAAAACCAACACTGATATTTGGGAGTTGTCTCTACTGTAGCTACTCTTATTTGACCTGACACAGAAATTAGTTCTTTGAGGAGGGATGCTCCTGTAACAAATCTTAAAATTGTGGCATTGGCTTATGTGTCTGGAGGTGGTTGGAAAGGAATCTGATATTGGAAGCCAAAAATGTGGTGCTACATGTTATTCAATGGCAAAATGTTTGCAGTAATGGTTGTCCATGGTATCTTTAGAGGCAGACCAAAGGTTGGTCATTTGTTGATTTGCCCACGGTATTTCAGTAGACGTATGTTCAGGAAAAACTTTCTGGTTGACAGGCCAGAAATGAAAAAAATGAAAAGGAAAAAAAATACAGCCCAGAAATTCAAAACCTTGTCGAATTAGAAAACTCACCACTTGTAAGTCCTAAAGAGTAAGAGATGAGATTAGCAGTGGATTTGAACTACAAGTCCAATTTCAGTTGACAGTTACAACAGAGAAAAGAGACAGAAGTTGTATTCTTCCCACCTGCGTGCCTAGGAACCTCATGATAGCTGTATTATGTTAGGGGGAAAAGCAGTAATTTAATCAGTCCAGAAAATTACTTCTACAAAAGGACCTTACTGAGATCCGTAGGACATGGAAATGATTGGAGGACTGAATTATATCAGGCGCCTAATAAGTTTTTGAGTGAATTGAGAACTAAATAATCTATGTGCCAAAAAGAAAAAGAATGATTTCCAAGATTACTAACGACTTTCCAGACCACCTTTCCCCACTTTCCACCCTACCAAATCAGATATGGTCAGTACACGTGACTAAAAGGGAATATCCACTCTGAGATGGGTACAAGGTCCCCAAAGAATAATGGACAAAGGAAGCTTTCTCAGAGAATACTATCAGATTATAAGAGAGGCAAGGAGGAGAAGGAACACAGAGATGCTCAAACATTGTTACTCTGTTGTATGATGGTTATTCTTTCATGCTTTCCCTCCGGGTTTATTGAGGTGTAATTGACAAACTAAATTGTCCATACTTATGGTGTATAATGTGATGATTTGACATATGTGTACTTTCTGCAGTGATTACCACCATCGGTCATTTAGTACATTAATCACTTCATCAGTAAAAATGTAAAGTGTGTATTTCTCTGTGTGTGTGTGTGTGTGTCTGTGTGTGTGATACGAGGAGGCTTAAGGTCTAATTTCTCAGCAAGATTCAAGTACACAACTGAGTGTTATTCCTAGATCACCATGCTGCACTGTAGACACTGAGAACTCATTCATCATAAGATTGCAAGCTTGTACCCTTGTCCCAACATCTCCACTTTTGCACAACCCCTTAGACCCTGTTGACCACCATTCTACTCTGTTTCTGTGACATCTGTGAGTTTGCAAGCACATTCCTAAATAAACAATGGTGCAAAGAAGAAATAACAAACAAATAGTAAAAACCTTGAGATGAATGAAAATGAAAAGAAAACATACAAGAACTTTCGGGATAAATGTACTGCAGCACCAAGAGAGCAACCTATGGCTGGAGATATCTATATTACAAAAGATGATCTCAAATCAGTAACCTGATAGGCATGTATGTATGTGTGTGGGTTTATGAAAATTGAAAAGACGTAACACTAACTACAGCAACATATAAGCAGTGATTATTTTTGGCCGTTTAATAGACATGCTCATTTTTTAAGAGCTTTATGCTTTCCCCATTATATATTAAATGATATAGCTTCATTTTTATAACAATGTGTCATATTATTTAAAAAATATATAGTAGTCAGTGAAGATGTGGCTGAGCTGCAGGGAACGTTTACGTCCTGGCCTTCTGGCACATGCCTAGCTGATGACTCTTTCACAGATTTCAAGTGTCTCCTCTTTCTCTTCCTCTCCTCCTCATTCCGCTCTTCTTCCTGCTGTCCCATCATAAAACCCCATTCCTAATAAGCTTCCTGATTATTTGGCCAAGACAAATTACTAGGCCAGTTCTTCTTTCTGACTGCAGGAAGAATTATGAAAGATATGAAAGGACTATTCCTAAATGCATGGGCAATTTGTCAAAGTACCAAATTGGACGGTTAAGGGGTAGATAATGGCGGTGAAGATATTATGGCAGGGTGAGGGTTCTGGAACGTGAACAGGAAGACAGAGAATAAACAGTGAACATTTTTTTCAAATTACTGTCTTCAAGGACCTAAAACATTCTTGGAATGAGTAGAACAAAGCAAATATATCAGATGTGCCCTAAGTTCACATTTCATCCGGATGTCAGACCTTTAGTGCTTAGCTTCTCTCTCCCCTCCCAACGTCACTCTGAATCATTTATATGTGATGCTGTGAGTCTTAAATGGTATCTTATATCTAGTTTTGGTTTCACCCAATTGAAACCTGGTATTTACTTATGGAATACAAGAGATTTATTTCCTGGTAAAGGAATTTTAAGCACACGACAGCCGTCTAGGGATGTGTTTGCGTCAGGTGAGATGGGACATCCTGATTCCATTAAACATGTGTTCCCACATTCTACAGTATGATAAAGTGAGATTCGCAGCTCTATTCCTAAAGCAGACAGGGGCCTTCACCAACCATGACCCATCACAAGACTCTTCAGTGTCCAAGGGGACAGCATAGAAAAGAGTAGTGTTCGTGTCCAGGATAGAAGGGAGGAACTGTAGAAAAACTGTTGACAGCTAAATCACTGAAAAGGCAGAAATGAAATCTTTGGAGGACATGCTAAAGCACTGGGCACTGAAGTTCAGTCATTTGCTAAAAGCTCATTATATCTGTCATAATTCCACACCCCATGTGTCCTATTACATTTATATGTTTGGCTTTAACTTCACTTCCTAATAACTTTGAAAATTTTTATTTTAATTGGCCATAGTTAATCATGTACATGAAATGACAGATGAAATATTCAAATTATATATTACAATATGTATGTACATATATACATAGAGAACTATGTTACAGAAAGAGGGACAAGGACACAGAGAGAGAGAGAGAGATTAAAATGTCTGGAACACGCAAAGTCTGCAGAGCTGAAACTCTGCTGGAAGTCCACCTGAAAGGGGAATAATCTTTTACCTGGGGGAGCATCAGCCTTGCTCTATTCAGGCCGTCAGTGGATTGGATGAGAACTTCCCACCTGGTAGAGGGCAACCGCCATCATTCAGGCCACTGATTTAAATAATACTCTCATCCAAAATCATCCTTACAGAAACACACAGATAATGTTTGACCAGAAAACTGGGGACCTGGGCCAGTGAATCTGACCCATAAATAAACCATCAAACCTTCCTTCCAGCACATTGACAAATTGTATGAAGAAAGTCGAGCAGGAAATAGGTTTATTTGACATATGCTCCACCGTGACCAAAATGGAAAATGCAAAAAATAGGTTTAAAATATAACAAAATTATTATTAATGATTAAGAAGTTGTATATGAATGGCAATGAACTTCAGTGACTGAATTTTTAATGAAGTGATTTCAACTATCTCCTGAATTTGATGTGAAACAACATGTGTTTAAATAATTCATAAGTATTAAAAACGTATAAAATTAGTTGCGTGAATGGCAATGCATAATAGATTGGGTTTCCCAATAATTTCAAAGTGACAGGAAGCCAGAAAATTGAACAACCCTCTGAGATTTCTTCAAAAATTGATGCTATCCAAAGAGTTCAGTTGGAAGAAATTAGATTGGAGCAAGTGTTAGGTCACTTTTGGGAGGTATGAGCAAAAAGCTTCACTTCTGTTGTAAGTCTAGGGTCTGAGATGCCAGCTCATCTGAGTTATGGTAGGGGATGCTACGTGCCTAGTGAATTCCTTGTGGCAGGAAGCAAAACAGATTTATAGAGGTCACAGGAATCTGACCTGCTGGTTGTTCTTTATTTGAAGGAGCAAACAGTGAAAGGAGGACCATAGTGGTCAACACTTTACTACACGTTTCTAAGTATCATGATAGGAAATCATATGAGGTGATCTGCAAATTTCCCTCAGTCCATTTTCGAAGAAGAAAGGAGATTTTGTTTGGCAAGCCATGAATCAAGGGCAAATGAATTGCAAGAAAGACTCGAGGTAAAGAGACATGTGTCACCAGGTAGCGAGGCCCTTTTCAAACCAGTATGTACAACAAAATGGCCCCCAGATCAATGCAACTAGGCAGGCAGTCTTAGAAGTCAAGGATCGTGAAAGATAGAAAAGGGTCATCTTCCCCAATCAAGGAATGGAACTTTTCACTACAAGTTAGAGAACACTCCAAGCGCTCCCACTGCCAGAAACCACAGAAACTGAGAGCTAAGACAGGGACTCTGTGAGTCATGAGAACCTCGTCCAGTGAGGAGATCCTGGAACAGGACATTTCCTGTTTTCAGAGTCTCTGCCAAGCCATTTATGAGTGGATTTGCATTTTGGTTGGGAAATGATTGGACCGGGCCAGTTTTGGTAGCTCCGCTTCCCCCTGGGTGGGGCAGCAAGCCCCAATAAAAAGGTCCTCTGCTGCACGACAGCTGTCCTCTTGCTACTCGAGTTCCGATTGACTTTGGAGAACCTGGTGAGTCTGATTCTTCAGTTCAACTTTGTTCTCGGATCCCCGAATGTTGACTTTATGCTGGAGACAGCAAGTTTGATGGGGCCAAAGTTATGATCATGGGTATAATGCTACTTAGTGGATGGGAACTTGGAATCTGGGCACAATGTTATATTGTATTTACTAGATTTCTGATACCTCGTTTGATTTCCTCTATTGAGAAAGAAATTAACAGGAAATTTTGACATGAAGGGATAAAGAGCAAAGTATTTACTTTTTTCTATGCCTTTCTCTTGGACTTCTGCTGTGATTTCAGAGGCATTTATCTTAGAAGGTGTGAGGCCCTTACATTCATCCTGAATGCCCTTTGCTCTGTGCATAAGTCACCTTGTCAGGACCTCATGAGAGAAAATGGTGATAGAAACTGCTTGTGAGCTTGCCCAGGATTCCAGAACTTGTGATGGCCTTCTTTGAAGATGTCGTTTTCATAAAAAACAAAAAGAGAGAGAGAGAGAGAGAGAAAGAAAGAAAGAAACCAAGAGAGAAAACATCACATGTTTCTTTAAAACAAAGATATTTTCCTCGGAAAACTTGTATGAGAAAAGGAAGGTTTTGTCTGGGCTGATGAAACGATTTTCTGAAGAGCGAGAGAGAAGTCAGAAATTCATTAAAAGCTATTAAAGAGATTAAAGCACTTACTTAGAGATTGGTGAGATACTATCTGTTGATATTCCACAAGCTTTTGCTCTTTTCTCTATAGGAATTCCTTCTTGTGAACACGGTCATATACTTTCTTTCAGATATTAAGACTCCAGAAAGATGTCTTCTCAACATCAGCAGTGCAAGCAGCCCTGCCAGCCACCACCAGTGTGCCTACCTAAGTGCCCTGACCCTTGCCCACCTGCCAAGTGTCCAGACCCTTGCCCACCTCTAAAGTGCCCTGACCCATGCCCACCTGCCAAGTGTCCAGACCCTTGCCCACCTCTAAAGTGCCCTGACCCATGCCCACCTGCCAAGTGTCAAGACCCTTGCCCACCTATCAAGTGCCCTGACCCATGCCCACCTGCCAAGTGTCCAGACCCTTGCCCACCTAGAAAGTGCCCTGCCCCATGCCCACCTGCCAAGTGTCCAGACCCTTGCCCACCTAGAAAGTGCCCTGACCCATGCCCACCTGCCAAGTGTCCAGACCCTTGCCCAACTATAAAGTGCCCTGACCCATGCCCACCTACCAAGTGTCCAGACCCTTGCCCACCTCTAAAGTGCCCTGACCCATGCCCACCTGCCAAGTGTCCAGACCCTTGCCCACCTCTAAAGTGCCCTGACCCATGCCCACCTGCCAAGTGTCCAGACCCTTGCCCACCTATAAAGTGCCCTGACCCATGCCCACCTGCCAAGTGTCCAGACCCTTGCCCACCTATAAAGTGCCCTGACCCATGCCCACCTGCCAAGTGTCCAGACCCTTGCCCACCTATCAAGTGCCCTGACCCATGCCTGCTGCAGCAGTGCAAGCAGAAATGCCCTCCTGGGCCACCTGCCCATCATTGTTAGCAGAGGTGCCCACCCAAGAGCATGTAAGAGCTTGAGCTTTTATCTGCATCTGGAAAGGATAAGGACAATCGGCTCAACTAGTTCCAGAGCTCCACCTTCACCTTCTCTTCAAAGCCTATCATGGATACGGAAGAAGCTTCTCCACCCTTCAGCCTCAATATGCGTGTGGTGATTCTTGACAGACAGAGGCTTCCTATCTGAGGCTGCTCTACTGCTTCCCTCTGGCTGGTGCCCGAGAAAGCATCACAGAGCCTCAGTAGAAAGAGCAGCAGCTCTCCTCCTGGGCGCCCTCTGAGGATTCTCTCCCTGTCTTCTCTGTCGGTCGGTCACCTGGGCATGGGTTTCTACCAGCTGAGCAAGTGTTACTTATCCTCCACTTCCTGAATAAAATACAATTCTTTTGTGTGATGGGAAAATTTTTTTCTTTCTTTTAAAACCTGCTTTTCGCAATATCATATCATAATTTTGGTTGATTTCTATCCTTCTTTGATCCCGAGTTTCAGGCTCTCACAGTCAGTGTTATCTGAATTTTGAGTCGTATCAATGATTATTTCTATACAGTTTCAAATGCAGGTTATTTTCCTAATTATTGCTTGATTGATTTGAGGAACAAATTATTTAACTTCTTGGCATTTCAAACCCTTTAGTAAACTGTGGGAAAAATCACATTTACAGTGCCTACTTGCTTAGGCATAAAAATTACATGAATGTGTGTCATTCAGTTGGCACAATGCCGGGCACATAATTGGCATTTGAGAGGTGGCCGATCATCATTGTCCCTGTCATCATCACCGTCACCACCATCACCATCGTCATCACCACCCGCAGGTGCTCCAGCAGAGGAGTGGCTCAGACATACCTAGTAGAGCAAGCAAGGAGATTCTTAAACTCTATTACCCGTTCATAGTCTGTGTTCTTTTTCTTTTCCAATATAACCGAATTTTAAATGTGACACCACAGAAAAACCAGTTTGGGGAATTAATGGGATACTCTGCATAAAATTATAAGAGTTCTGAAAACATGGGTAGTACAAAAGAAAGGGAATTTAAAGGGACCTTACCAGGCAAAGTGCTGCCTGCTCTCCATGTGTACAACGTGCTCTTCTTACTGCAAAACTCAACAACCTCGGGGTCTTATTACATGTTTTCACCTCGGAAATAACATTCTTGATTACTTTGACCCCACCTTTGAGGAACAATGGGGATTCCAATGTTTATCTTGATTTACAGAATGAATGTTGCTATGCAGCTTGTTTTCTAAGTGCTTAGCTTACTGGTCCAATAAGCCGTGAAAAGGGATGAGTTTTTTAAGCATACCTTTTCTTGTGGTTAGAAGTAAAGGAGTCAAACATGGCAGAACTGCAGAAGCAAAAAGATGCCCATGTTACTGCTCAACGCTCATCAGACTGTGACATGAGTGAAAAACCAACACTGATATTTGGGAGTTGTCTCTACTGTAGCTACTCTTATTTGACGTGACACAGAAATTAGTTCTTTGAGGAGGGATGCTCCTGTAACAAATCTTAAAATTGTGGCATTGGCTTATGTGTCTGGAGGTGGTTGGAAAGGAATCTGATATTGGAAGCCAAAAATGTGGTGCTACATGTTATTCAATGGCAAAATGTTTGCAGTAATGGTTGTCCATGGTATCTTCGGAGGCAGACCAAAGGTTGGTCATTTGTTGATTTGCCCACGGTATTTCAGTAGACGTATGTTCAGGAAAAACTTTCTGGTTGACAGGCCAGAAATGAAAAAAATGAAAAGGAAAAAAAATACAGCCCAGAAATTCAAAACCTTGTTGAATTAGAAAACTCACCACTTGTAAGTCCTAAAGAGTAAGAGATGAGATTAGCAGTGGATTTGAACTACAAGTCCAATTTCAGTTGACAGTTACAACAGAGAAAAGAGACAGAAGTTGTATTCTTCCCACCTGCGTGCCTAGGAACCTCATGATAGCTGTATTATGTTAGGGGGAAAAGCAGTAATTTAATCAGTCCAGAAAATTACTTCTACAAAAGGACCTTACTGAGATCCGTAGGACATGGAAATGATTGGAGGACTGAATTATATCAGGCGCCTAATAAGTTTTTGAGTGAATTGAGAACTAAATAATCTATGTGCCAAAAAGAAAAAGAATGATTTCCAAGATTACTAACGACTTTCCAGACCACCTTTCCCCACTTTCCACCCTACCAAATCAGATATGGTCAGTACACGTGACTAAAAGGGAATATCCACTCTGAGATGGGTACAAGGTCCCCAAAGAATAATGGACAAAGGAAGCTTTCTCAGAGAATACTATCAGATTATAAGTGAGGCAAAGAGGAGAAGGAACACAGAGATGCTCAAACATTGTTACTCTGTTGTATGATGGTTATTCTTTCATGCTTTCCCTCCGGGTTTATTGAGGTGTAATTGACAAACTAAATTGTCCATACTTATGGTGTATAATGTGATGATTTGACATATGTGTACTTTCTGCAGTGATTACCACCATCGGTCATTTAGTACATTAATCACTTCATCAGTAAAAATGTAAAGTGTGTATTTCTCTGTGTGTGTGTGTGTGTGTCTGTGTGTGTGATACGAGGAGGCTTAAGGTCTAATTTCTCAGCAAGATTCAAGTACACAACTGAGTGTTATTCCTAGATCACCATGCTGCACTGTAGACACTGAGAACTCATTCATCATAAGATTGCAAGCTTGTACCCTTGTCCCAACATCTCCACTTTTGCACAACCCCTTAGACCCTGTTGACCACCATTCTACTCTGTTTCTGTGACATCTGTGAGTTTGCAAGCACATTCCTAAATAAACAATGGTGCAAAGAAGAAATAACAAACAAATAGTAAAAACCTTGAGATGAATGAAAATGAAAAGAAAACATACAAGAACTTTCGGGATAAATGTACTGCAGCACCAAGAGAGCAACCTATGGCTGGAGATATCTATATTACAAAAGATGATCTCAAATCAGTAACCTGATAGGCATGTATGTATGTGTGTGGGTTTATGAAAATTGAAAAGACGTAACACTAACTACAGCAACATATAAGCAGTGATTATTTTTGGCCGTTTAATAGACATGCTCATTTTTTAAGAGCTTTATGCTTTCCCCATTATATATTAAATGATATAGCTTCATTTTTATAACAATGTGTCATATTATTTAAAAAATATATAGTAGTCAGTGAAGATGTGGCTGAGCTGCAGGGAACGTTTACGTCCTGGCCTTCTGGCACATGCCTAGCTGATGACTCTTTCACAGATTTCAAGTGTCTCCTCTTTCTCTTCCTCTCCTCCTCATTCCGCTCTTCTTCCTGCTGTCCCATCATAAAACCCCATTCCTAATAAGCTTCCTGATTATTTGGCCAAGACAAATTACTAGGCCAGTTCTTCTTTCTGACTGCAGGAAGAATTATGAAAGATATGAAAGGACTATTCCTAAATGCATGGGCAATTTGTCAAAGTACCAAATTGGACGGTTAAGGGGTAGATAATGGCGGTGAAGATATTATGGCAGGGTGAGGGTTCTGGAACGTGAACAGGAAGACAGAGAATAAACAGTGAACATTTTTTTCAAATTACTGTCTTCAAGGACCTAAAACATTCTTGGAATGAGTAGAACAAAGCAAATATATCAGATGTGCCCTAAGTTCACATTTCATCCGGATGTCAGACCTTTAGTGCTTAGCTTCTCTCTCCCCTCCCAACGTCACTCTGAATCATTTATATGTGATGCTGTGAGTCTTAAATGGTATCTTATATCTAGTTTTGGTTTCACCCAATTGAAACCTGGTATTTACTTATGGAATACAAGAGATTTATTTCCTGGTAAAGGAATTTTAAGCACACGACAGCCGTCTAGGGATGTGTTTGCGTCAGGTGAGATGGGACATCCTGATTCCATTAAACATGTGTTCCCACATTCTACAGTATGATAAGGTGAGATTCGCAGCTCTATTCCTAAAGCAGACAGGGGCCTTCACCAACCATGACCCATCACAAGACTCTTCAGTGTCCAAGGGGACAGCATAGAAAAGAGTAGTGTTTGTGTCCAGGATAGAAGGGAGGAACTGTAGAAAAACTGTTGACAGCTAAATCACTGAAAAGGCAGAAATGAAATCTTTGGAGGACATGCTAAAGCACTGGGCACTGAAGTTCAGTCATTTGCTAAAAGCTCATTATATCTGTCATAATTCCACACCCCATGTGTCCTATTACATTTATATGTTTGGCTTTAACTTCACTTCCTAATAACTTTGAAAATTTTTATTTTAATTGGCCATAGTTAATCATGTACATGAAATGACAGATGAAATATTCAAATTATATATTACAATATGTATGTACATATATACATAGAGAACTATGTTACAGAAAGAGGGACAAGGACACAGAGAGAGAGAGAGAGATTAAAATGTCTGGAACACGCAACGTCTGCAGAGCTGAAACTCTGCTGGAAGTCCACCTGAAAGGGGAATAATCTTTTACCTGGGGGAGCATCAGCCTTGCTCTATTCAGGCCGTCAGTGGATTGGATGAGAACATCCCACCTGGTAGAGGGCAACCGCCATCATTCAGGCCACTGATTTAAATAATACTCTGATCCAAAATCATCCTTACAGAAACACACAGATAATGTTTGACCAGAAAACTGGGGACCTGGGCCAGTGAATCTGACCCATAAATAAACCATCAAACCTTCCTTCCAGCACATTGACAAATTGTATGAAGAAAGTCGAGCAGGAAATAGGTTTATTTGACATATGCTCCACCGTGACCAAAATGGAAAATGCAAAAAATAGGTTTAAAATATAACAAAATTATTATTAATGATTAAGAAGTTGTATATGAATGGCAATGAACTTCAGTGACTGAATTTTTAATGAAGTGATTTCAACTATCTCCTGAATTTGATGTGAAACAACATGTGTTTAAATAATTCATAAGTATTAAAAACGTATAAAATTAGTTGCGTGAATGGCAATGCATAATAGATTGGGTTTCCCAATAATTTCAAAGTGACAGGAAGCCAGAAAATTTGAACAACCCTCTGAGATTTCTTCTAAAATTGATGCTATCCAAAGAGTTCAGTTGGAAGAAATTAGATTGG
Organism: Balaenoptera borealis; assembly: GCF_965194805.1. NCBI lineage: Eukaryota > Metazoa > Chordata > Mammalia > Artiodactyla > Balaenopteridae > Balaenoptera > Balaenoptera borealis. The sequence goes on along the minus strand of NC_138860.1, from coordinate 83,775,950 downwards.
AGCAAGTGTTAGGTCACTTTTGGGAGGTATGAGCAAACAGCTTCACTTCTGTTGTAAGTCAAGGGTCTGAGATGCCAGCTCATCTGAGTTATGGTAGGGGATGCTACGTGCCTAGTGAATTCCTTGTGGCAGGAAGCAAAACAGATTTATAGAGGTCACAGGAATCTGACCTGCTGGTTGTTCTTTATTTGAAGGAGCAAACAGTGAAGGGAGGACCATAGTGGTCAACACTTTACTACACGTTTCTAAGTATCATGATAGGAAATCATATGAGGTGATCTGCAAATTTCCCTCAGTCCATTTTCGAAGAAGAAAGGAGATTTTGTTTGGCAAGCCATGAATCAAGGGCAAATGAATTGCAAGAAAGACTCGAGGTAAAGAGACATGTGTCACCAGGTAGCGAGGCCCTTTTCAAACCAGTATGTACAACAAAATGGCCCCCAGATCAATGCAACTAGGCAGGCAGTCTTAGAAGTCAAGGATCGTGAAAGATAGAAAAGGGTCATCTTCCCCAATCAAGGAATGGAACTTTTCACTACAAGTTAGAGAACACTCCAAGCGCTCCCACTGCCAGAAACCACAGAAACTGAGAGCTAAGACAGGGACTCTGTGAGTCATGAGAACCTCGTCCAGTGAGGAGATCCTGGAACAGGACATTTCCTGTTTTCAGAGTCTCTGCCAAGCCATTTATGAGTGGATTTGCATTTTGGTTGGGAAATGATTGGACCGGGCCAGTTTTAGTAGCTCCGCTTCCCCCTGGGTGGGGCAGCAAGCCCCAATAAAAAGGTCCTCTGCTGCACGACAGCTGTCCTCTTGCTACTCGAGTTCCGATTGACTTTGGAGAACCTGGTGAGTCTGATTCTTCAGTTCAACTTTGTTCTCGGATCCCCGAATGTTGACTTTATGCTGGAGACAGCAAGTTTGATGGGGCCAAAGTTATGATCATGGGTATAATGCTACTTAGTGGATGAGAACATGGAATCTGGGCACAATGTCATATTGTATTTACTAGATTTCTGATACCTCGTTTGATTTCCTCTATTGAGAAAGAGATTAACAGGAAATTTTGACATGAAGGGATAAAGAGCAAAGTATTTACTTTTTTCTATGCCTTTCTCTTGGACTTCTGCTGTGATTTCAGAGGCATTTATCTTAGAAGGTGTGAAGCCCTTACATTCATCCTGAATGCCCTTTGCCCTGTGCATAAGTCACCTTGTCAGGACCTCATGAGAGAAAATGGTGATAGAAACTGCTTGTGAGCTGGCCCAGGATTCTAAAACTTGTGATGGCCTTTTTTGAAGATGTCCTTTTCATAAAAAACAAACAGAGAGAGAGAGAAAGAAAGAAAGAAACCAAGAGAGAAAACATCGCATGTTTCTTTAAAACAAAGATATTTTCCTCGGAAAACTTGTATGAGAAAAGGAAGGTTTTGTCTGGGCTGATGAAACGATTTTCTGAAGAGCGAGAGAGAAGTCAGAAATTCATTAAAAGCTATTAAAGAGATTAAAGCACTTACTTAGAGATTGGTGAGATACTATCTGTTGATATTCCACAAGCTTTTGCTCTTTTCTCTATAGGAATTCCTTCTTGTGAACACGGTCATATACTTTCTTTCAGATATTAAGACTCCAGAAAGATGTCTTCTCCACATCAGCAGTGCAAGCAGCCCTGCCAGCCACCACCAGTGTGCCTACCTAAGTGCCCTGACCCTTGCCCACCTGCCAAGTGTCCAGACCCTTGCCCACCTCTAAAGTGCCCTGACCCATGCCCACCTGCCAAGTGTCCAGACCCTTGCCCACCTCTAAAGTGCCCTGACCCATGCCCACTTGCCAAGTGTCCGGACCCTTGCCCACCTATCAAGTGCCCTGACCCATGCCCACCTGCCAAGTGTCCAGACCCTTGCCCACCTAGAAAGTGCCCTGCCCCATGCCCACCTGCCAAGTGTCCAGACCCTTGCCCACCTAGAAAGTGCCCTGCCCCATGCCCACCTGCCAAGTGTCCAGACCCTTGCCCACCTAGAAAGTGCCCTGACCCATGCCCACCTGCCAAGTGTCCAGACCCTTGCCCACCTAGAAAGTGCCCTGACCCATGCCCACCTGCCAAGTGTCCAGACCCTTGCCCACCTAGAAAGTGCCCTGACCCATGCCCACCTGCCAAGTGTCCAGACCCTTGCCCACCTAGAAAGTGCCCTGACCCATGCCCACCTGCCAAGTGTCCAGACCCTTGCCCACCTATCAAGTGCCCTGACCCATGCCTGCCGCAGCAGTGCAAGCAGAAATGCCCTCCTGGGCCACCTGCCCATCATTGTTAGCAGAGGTGCCCACCCAAGAGCATGTAAGAGCTTGAGCTTTTATCTGCATCTGGAAAGGATAAGGACAATCGGCTCAACTAGTTCCAGAGCTCCACCTTCACCTTCTCTTCAAAGCCTATCATGGATACGGAAGAAGCTTCTCCACCCTTCAGCCTCAATATGCGTGTGGTGATTCTTGACAGACAGAGGCTTCCTATCTGAGGCTGCTCTACTGCTTCCCTCTGGCTGGTGCCCGAGAAAGCATCACAGAGCCTCAGTAGAAAGAGCAGCAGCTCTCCTCCTGGGCGCCCTCTGAGGATTCTCTCCCTGTCTTCTCTGTCGGTCGGTCACCTGGGCATGGGTTTCTACCAGCTGAGCAAGTGTTACTTATCCTCCACTTCCTGAATAAAATACAATTCTTTTGTGTGATGGGAAAATTTTTTTCTTTCTTTTAAAACCTGCTTTTCGCAATATCATATCATAATTTTGGTTGATTTCTATCCTTCTTTGATCCCGAGTTTCAGGCTCTCACAGTCAGTGTTATCTGAATTTTGAGTCGTATCAATGATTATTTCTATACAGTTTCAAATGCAGGTTATTTTCCTAATTATTGCTTGATTGATTTGAGGAACAAATTATTTAACTTCTTGGCATTTCAAACCCTTTAGTAAACTGTGGGAAAAATCACATTTACAGTGCCTACTTGCTTAGGCATAAAAATTACATGAATGTGTGTCATTCAGTTGGCACAATGCCGGGCACATAATTGGCACTTGAGAGGTGGCCGATCATCATTGTCCCTGTCATCATCACCGTCACCACCATCACCATCGTCATCACCACCCGCAGGTGCTCCAGCAGAGGAGTGGCTCAGACATACCTAGTAGAGCAAGCAAGGAGATTCTTAAACTCTATTACCCGTTCATAGTCTGTGTTCTTTTTCTTTTCCAATATAACCGAATTTTAAATGTGACACCACAGAAAAACCAGTTTGGGGAATTAATGGGATACTCTGCATAAAATTATAAGAGTTCTGAAAACATGGGTAGTACAAAAGAAAGGGAATTTAAAGGGACCTTACCAGGCAAAGTGCTGCCTGCTCTCCATGTGTACAACGTGCTCTTCTTACTGCAAAACTCAACAACCTCGGGGTCTTATTATATGTTTTCACCTCGGAAATAACATTCTTGATTACTTTGACCCCACCTTTGAGGAACAATGGGGATTCCAATGTTTATCTTGATTTACAGAATGAATGTTGCTATGCAGCTTGTTTTCTAAGTGCTTAGCTTACTGGTCCAATAAGCCGTGAAAAGGGATGAGTTTTTTAAGCATACCTTTTCTTGGGGTTACAAGTAAAGGAGTCAAACATGGCAGAACTGCAGAAGCAAAAAGATGCCCATGTTACTGCTCAACGCTCATCAGACTGTGACATGAGTGAAAAACCAACACTGATATTTGGGAGTTGTCTCTACTGTAGCTACTCTTATTTGACGTGACACAGAAATTAGTTCTTTGAGGAGGGATGCTCCTGTAACAAATCTTAAAATTGTGGCATTGGCTTATGTGTCTGGAGGTGGTTGGAAAGGAATCTGATATTGGAAGCCAAAAATGTGGTGCTACATGTTATTCAATGGCAAAATGTTTGCAGTAATGGTTGTCCATGGTATCTTCGGAGGCAGACCAAAGGTTGGTCATTTGTTGATTTGCCCACGGTATTTCAGTAGACGTATGTTCAGGAAAAACTTTCTGGTTGACAGGCCAGAAATGAAAAAAATGAAAAGGAAAAAAAATACAGCCCAGAAATTCAAAACCTTGTTGAATTAGAAAACTCACCACTTGTAAGTCCTAAAGAGTAAGAGATGAGATTAGCAGTGGATTTGAACTACAAGTCCAATTTCAGTTGACAGTTACAACAGAGAAAAGAGACAGAAGTTGTATTCTTCCCACCTGCGTGCCTAGGAACCTCATGATAGCTGTATTATGTTAGGGGGAAAAGCAGTAATTTAATCAGTCCAGAAAATTACTTCTACAAAAGGACCTTACTGAGATCCGTAGGACATGGAAATGATTGGAGGACTGAATTATATCAGGCGCCTAATAAGTTTTTGAGTGAATTGAGAACTAAATAATCTATGTGCCAAAAAGAAAAAGAATGATTTCCAAGATTACTAACGACTTTCCAGACCACCTTTCCCCACTTTCCACCCTACCAAATCAGATATGGTCAGTACACGTGACTAAAAGGGAATATCCACTCTGAGATGGGTACAAGGTCCCCAAAGAATAATGGACAAAGGAAGCTTTCTCAGAGAATACTATCAGATTATAAGTGAGGCAAAGAGGAGAAGGAACACAGAGATGCTCAAACATTGTTACTCTGTTGTATGATGGTTATTCTTTCATGCTTTCCCTCCGGGTTTATTGAGGTGTAATTGACAAACTAAATTGTCCATACTTATGGTGTATAATGTGATGATTTGACATATGTGTACTTTCTGCAGTGATTACCACCATCGGTCATTTAGTACATTAATCACTTCATCAGTAAAAATGTAAAGTGTGTATTTCTCTGTGTGTGTGTGTGTGTGTCTGTGTGTGTGATACGAGGAGGCTTAAGGTCTAATTTCTCAGCAAGATTCAAGTACACAACTGAGTGTTATTCCTAGATCACCATGCTGCACTGTAGACACTGAGAACTCATTCATCATAAGATTGCAAGCTTGTACCCTTGTCCCAACATCTCCACTTTTGCACAACCCCTTAGACCCTGTTGACCACCATTCTACTCTGTTTCTGTGACATCTGTGAGTTTGCAAGCACATTCCTAAATAAACAATGGTGCAAAGAAGAAATAACAAACAAATAGTAAAAACCTTGAGATGAATGAAAATGAAAAGAAAACATACAAGAACTTTCGGGATAAATGTACTGCAGCACCAAGAGAGCAACCTATGGCTGGAGATATCTATATTACAAAAGATGATCTCAAATCAGTAACCTGATAGGCATGTATGTATGTGTGTGGGTTTATGAAAATTGAAAAGACGTAACACTAACTACAGCAACATATAAGCAGTGATTATTTTTGGCCGTTTAATAGACATGCTCATTTTTTAAGAGCTTTATGCTTTCCCCATTATATATTAAATGATATAGCTTCATTTTTATAACAATGTGTCATATTATTTAAAAAATATATAGTAGTCAGTGAAGATGTGGCTGAGCTGCAGGGAACGTTTACGTCCTGGCCTTCTGGCACATGCCTAGCTGATGACTCTTTCACAGATTTCAAGTGTCTCCTCTTTCTCTTCCTCTCCTCCTCATTCCGCTCTTCTTCCTGCTGTCCCATCATAAAACCCCATTCCTAAGAAGCTTCCTGATTATTTGGCCAAGACAAATTACTAGGCCAGTTCTTCTTTCTGACTGCAGGAAGAATTATGAAAGATATGAAAGGACTATTCCTAAATGCATGGGCAATTTGTCAAAGTACCAAATTGGACGGTTAAGGGGTAGATAATGGCGGTGAAGATATTATGGCAGGGTGAGGGTTCTGGAACGTGAACAGGAAGACAGAGAATAAACAGTGAACATTTTTTTCAAATTACTGTCTTCAAGGACCTAAAACATTCTTGGAATGAGTAGAACAAAGCAAATATATCAGATGTGCCCTAAGTTCACATTTCATCCGGATGTCAGACCTTTAGTGCTTAGCTTCTCTCTCCCCTCCCAACGTCACTCTGAATCATTTATATGTGATGCTGTGAGTCTTAAATGGTATCTTATATCTAGTTTTGGTTTCACCCAATTGAAACCTGGTATTTACTTATGGAATACAAGAGATTTATTTCCTGGTAAAGGAATTTTAAGCACACGACAGCCGTCTAGGGATGTGTTTGCGTCAGGTGAGATGGGACATCCTGATTCCATTAAACATGTGTTCCCACATTCTACAGTATGATAAAGTGAGATTCGCAGCTCTATTCCTAAAGCAGACAGGGGCCTTCACCAACCATGACCCATCACAAGACTCTTCAGTGTCCAAGGGGACAGCATAGAAAAGAGTAGTGTTCGTGTCCAGGATAGAAGGGAGGAACTGTAGAAAAACTGTTGACAGCTAAATCACTGAAAAGGCAGAAATGAAATCTTTGGAGGACATGCTAAAGCACTGGGCACTGAAGTTCAGTCATTTGCTAAAAGCTCATTATATCTGTCATAATTCCACACCCCATGTGTCCTATTACATTTATATGTTTGGCTTTAACTTCACTTCCTAATAACTTTGAAAATTTTTATTTTAATTGGCCATAGTTAATCATGTACATGAAATGACAGATGAAATATTCAAATTATATATTACAATATGTATGTACATATATACATAGAGAACTATGTTACAGAAAGAGGGACAAGGACACAGAGAGAGAGAGAGAGATTAAAATGTCTGGAACACGCAAAGTCTGCAGAGCTGAAACTCTGCTGGAAGTCCACCTGAAAGGGGAATAATCTTTTACCTGGGGGAGCATCAGCCTTGCTCTATTCAGGCCGTCAGTGGATTGGATGAGAACTTCCCACCTGGTAGAGGGCAACCGCCATCATTCAGGCCACTGATTTAAATAATACTCTCATCCAAAATCATCCTTACAGAAACACACAGATAATGTTTGACCAGAAAACTGGGGACCTGGGCCAGTGAATCTGACCCATAAATAAACCATCAAACCTTCCTTCCAGCACATTGACAAATTGTATGAAGAAAGTCGAGCAGGAAATACGTTTATTTGACATATGCTCCACCGTGACCAAAATGGAAAATGCAAAAAATAGGTTTAAAATATAACAAAATTATTATTAATGATTAAGAAGTTGTATATGAATGGCAATGAACTTCAGTGACTGAATTTTTAATGAAGTGATTTCAACTATCTCCTGAATTTGATGTGAAACAACATGTGTTTAAATAATTCATAAGTATTAAAAACGTATAAAATTAGTTGCGTGAATGGCAATGCATAATAGATTGGGTTTCCCAATAATTTCAAAGTGACAGGAAGCCAGAAAATTGAACAACCCTCTGAGATTTCTTCAAAAATTGATGCTATCCAAAGAGTTCAGTTGGAAGAAATTAGATTGGAGCAAGTGTTAGGTCACTTTTGGGAGGTATGAGCAAAAAGCTTCACTTCTGTTGTAAGTCTAGGGTCTGAGATGCCAGCTCATCTGAGTTATGGTAGGGGATGCTACGTGCCTAGTGAATTCCTTGTGGCAGGAAGCAAAACAGATTTATAGAGGTCACAGGAATCTGACCTGCTGGTTGTTCTTTATTTGAAGGAGCAAACAGTGAAAGGAGGACCATAGTGGTCAACACTTTACTACACGTTTCTAAGTATCATGATAGGAAATCATATGAGGTGATCTGCAAATTTCCCTCAGTCCATTTTCGAAGAAGAAAGGAGATTTTGTTTGGCAAGCCATGAATCAAGGGCAAATGAATTGCAAGAAAGACTCGAGGTAAAGAGACATGTGTCACCAGGTAGCGAGGCCCTTTTCAAACCAGTATGTACAACAAAATGGCCCCCAGATCAATGCAACTAGGCAGGCAGTCTTAGAAGTCAAGGATCGTGAAAGATAGAAAAGGGTCATCTTCCCCAATCAAGGAATGGAACTTTTCACTACAAGTTAGAGAACACTCCAAGCGCTCCCACTGCCAGAAACCAAAGAAACTGAGAGCTAAGACAGGGACTCTGTGAGTCATGAGAACCTCGTCCAGTGAGGAGATCCTGGAACAGGACATTTCCTGTTTTCAGAGTCTCTGCCAAGCCATTTATGAGTGGATTTGCATTTTGGTTGGGAAATGATTGGACCGGGCCAGTTTTGGTAGCTCCGCTTCCTCCTGGGTGGGGCAGCAAGCCCCAATAAAAAGGTCCTCTGCTGCACGACAGCTGTCCTCTTGCTACTCGAGTTCCGATTGACTTTGGAGAACCTGGTGAGTCTGATTCTTCAGTTCAACTTTGTTCTCGGATCCCCGAATGTTGACTTTATGCTGGAGACAGCAAGTTTGATGGGGCCAAAGTTATGATCATGGGTATAATGCTACTTAGTGGATGGGAACTTGGAATCTGGGCACAATGTTATATTGTATTTACTAGATTTCTGATACCTCGTTTGATTTCCTCTATTGAGAAAGAAATTAACAGGAAATTTTGACATGAAGGGATAAAGAGCAAAGTATTTACTTTTTTCTATGCCTTTCTCTTGGACTTCTGCTGTGATTTCAGAGGCATTTATCTTAGAAGGTGTGAGGCCCTTACATTCATCCTGAATGCCCTTTGCTCTGTGCATAAGTCACCTTGTCAGGACCTCATGAGAGAAAATGGTGATAGAAACTGCTTGTGAGCTTGCCCAGGATTCCGGAACTTGTGATGGCCTTCTTTGAAGATGTCGTTTTCATAAAAAACAAAAAGAGAGAGAGAGAGAGAGAGAAAGAAAGAAAGAAACCAAGAGAGAAAACATCACATGTTTCTTTAAAACAAAGATATTTTCCTCGGAAAACTTGTATGAGAAAAGGAAGGTTTTGTCTGGGCTGATGAAACGATTTTCTGAAGAGCGAGAGAGAAGTCAGAAATTCATTAAAAGCTATTAAAGAGATTAAAGCACTTACTTAGAGATTGGTGAGATACTATCTGTTGATATTCCACAAGCTTTTGCTCTTTTCTCTATAGGAATTACTTCTTGTGAACACGGTCATATACTTTCTTTCAGATATTAAGACTCCAGAAAGATGTCTTCTCCACATCAGCAGTGCAAGCAGCCCTACCAGCCACCACCAGTGTGCCTACCTAAGTGCCCTGACCCTTGCCCACCTGCCAAGTGTCCAGACCCTTGCCCACCTCTAAAGTGCCCTGACCCATGCCCACCTGCCAAGTGTCCAGACCCTTGCCCACCTCTAAAGTGCCCTGACCCATGCCCACCTGCCAAGTGTCCAGACCCTTGCCCACCTCTAAAGTGCCCTGACCCATGCCCACCTGCCAAGTGTCCAGACCCTTGCCCACCTAGAAAGTGCCCTGCCCCATGCCCACCTGCCAAGTGTCCAGACCCTTGCCCACCTAGAAAGTGCCCTGACCCATGCCCACCTGCCAAGTGTCCAGACCCTTGCCCACCTCTAAAGTGCCCTGACCCATGCCCACCTGCCAAGTGTCCAGACCCTTGCCCACCTAGAAAGTGCCCTGACCCATGCCCACCTGCCAAGTGTCCAGACCCTTGCCCACCTATAAAGTGCCCTGACCCATGCCCACCTGCCAAGTGTCCAGACCCTTGCCCACCTATCAAGTGCCCTGACCCATGCCTGCCGCAGCAGTGCAAGCAGAAATGCCCTCCTGGGCCACCTGCCCATCATTGTTAGCAGAGGTGCCCACCCAAGAGCATGTAAGAGCTTGAGCTTTTATCTGCATCTGGAAAGGATAAGGACAATCGGCTCAACTAGTTCCAGAGCTCCACCTTCACCTTCTCTTCAAAGCCTATCATGGATACGGAAGAAGCTTCTCCACCCTTCAGCCTCAATATGCGTGTGGTGATTCTTGACAGACAGAGGCTTCCTATCTGAGGCTGCTCTACTGCTTCCCTCTGGCTGGTGCCCGAGAAAGCATCACAGAGCCTCAGTAGAAAGAGCAGCAGCTCTCCTCCTGGGCGCCCTCTGAGGATTCTCTCCCTGTCTTCTCTGTCGGTCGGTCACCTGGGCATGGGTTTCTACCAGCTGAGCAAGTGTTACTTATCCTCCACTTCCTGAATAAAATACAATTCTTTTGTGTGATGGGAAAATTTTTTTCTTTCTTTTAAAACCTGCTTTTCGCAATATCATATCATAATTTTGGTTGATTTCTATCCTTCTTTGATCCCGAGTTTCAGGCTCTCACAGTCAGTGTTATCTGAATTTTGAGTCGTATCAATGATTATTTCTATACAGTTTCAAATGCAGGTTATTTTCCTAATTATTGCTTGATTGATTTGAGGAACAAATTATTTAACTTCTTGGCATTTCAAACCCTTTAGTAAACTGTGGGAAAAATCACATTTACAGTGCCTACTTGCTTAGGCATAAAAATTACATGAATGTGTGTCATTCAGTTGGCACAATGCCGGGCACATAATTGGCACTTGAGAGGTGGCCGATCATCATTGTCCCTGTCATCATCACCGTCACCACCATCACCATCGTCATCACCACCCGCAGGTGCTCCAGCAGAGGAGTGGCTCAGACATACCTAGTAGAGCAAGCAAGGAGATTCTTAAACTCTATTACCCGTTCATAGTCTGTGTTCTTTTTCTTTTCCAATATAACCGAATTTTAAATGTGACACCACAGAAAAACCAGTTTGGGGAATTAATGGGATACTCTGCATAAAATTATAAGAGTTCTGAAAACATGGGTAGTACAAAAGAAAGGGAATTTAAAGGGACCTTACCAGGCAAAGTGCTGCCTGCTCTCCATGTGTACAACGTGCTCTTCTTACTGCAAAACTCAACAACCTCGGGGTCTTATTATATGTTTTCACCTCGGAAATAACATTCTTGATTACTTTGACCCCACCTTTGAGGAACAATGGGGATTCCAATGTTTATCTTGATTTACAGAATGAATGTTGCTATGCAGCTTGTTTTCTAAGTGCTTAGCTTACTGGTCCAATAAGCCGTGAAAAGGGATGAGTTTTTTAAGCATACCTTTTCTTGTGGTTAGAAGTAAAGGAGTCAAACATGGCAGAACTGCAGAAGCAAAAAGATGCCCATGTTACTGCTCAACGCTCATCAGACTGTGACATGAGTGAAAAACCAACACTGATATTTGGGAGTTGTCTCTACTGTAGCTACTCTTATTTGACGTGACACAGAAATTAGTTCTTTGAGGAGGGATGCTCCTGTAACAAATCTTAAAATTGTGGCATTGGCTTATGTGTCTGGAGGTGGTTGGAAAGGAATCTGATATTGGAAGCCAAAAATGTGGTGCTACATGTTATTCAATGGCAAAATGTTTGCAGTAATGGTTGTCCATGGTATCTTCGGAGGCAGACCAAAGGTTGGTCATTTGTTGATTTGCCCACGGTATTTCAGTAGACGTATGTTCAGGAAAAACTTTCTGGTTGACAGGCCAGAAATGAAAAAAATGAAAAGGAAAAAAAATACAGCCCAGAAATTCAAAACCTTGTTGAATTAGAAAACTCACCACTTGTAAGTCCTAAAGAGTAAGAGATGAGATTAGCAGTGGATTTGAACTACAAGTCCAATTTCAGTTGACAGTTACAACAGAGAAAAGAGACAGAAGTTGTATTCTTCCCACCTGCGTGCCTAGGAACCTCATGATAGCTGTATTATGTTAGGGGGAAAAGCAGTAATTTAATCAGTCCAGAAAATTACTTCTACAAAAGGACCTTACTGAGATCCGTAGGACATGGAAATGATTGGAGGACTGAATTATATCAGGCGCCTAATAAGTTTTTGAGTGAATTGAGAACTAAATAATCTATGTGCCAAAAAGAAAAAGAATGATTTCCAAGATTACTAACGACTTTCCAGACCACCTTTCCCCACTTTCCACCCTACCAAATCAGATATGGTCAGTACACGTGACTAAAAGGGAATATCCACTCTGAGATGGGTACAAGGTCCCCAAAGAATAATGGACAAAGGAAGCTTTCTCAGAGAATACTATCAGATTATAAGTGAGGCAAAGAGGAGAAGGAACACAGAGATGCTCAAACATTGTTACTCTGTTGTATGATGGTTATTCTTTCATGCTTTCCCTCCGGGTTTATTGAGGTGTAATTGACAAACTAAATTGTCCATACTTATGGTGTATAATGTGATGATTTGACATATGTGTACTTTCTGCAGTGATTACCACCATCGGTCATTTAGTACATTAATCACTTCATCAGTAAAAATGTAAAGTGTGTATTTCTCTGTGTGTGTGTGTGTGTGTCTGTGTGTGTGATACGAGGAGGCTTAAGGTCTAATTTCTCAGCAAGATTCAAGTACACAACTGAGTGTTATTCCTAGATCACCATGCTGCACTGTAGACACTGAGAACTCATTCATCATATGATTGCAAGCTTGTACCCTTGTCCCAACATCTCCACTTTTGCACAACCCCTTAGACCCTGTTGACCACCATTCTACTCTGTTTCTGTGACATCTGTGAGTTTGCAAGCACATTCCTAAATAAACAATGGTGCAAAGAAGAAATAACAAACAAATAGTAAAAACCTTGAGATGAATGAAAATGAAAAGAAAACATACAAGAACTTTCGGGATAAATGTACTGCAGCACCAAGAGAGCAACCTATGGCTGGAGATATCTATATTACAAAAGATGATCTCAAATCAGTAACCTGATAGGCATGTATGTATGTGTGTGGGTTTATGAAAATTGAAAAGACGTAACACTAACTACAGCAACATATAAGCAGTGATTATTTTTGGCCGTTTAATAGACATGCTCATTTTTTAAGAGCTTTATGCTTTCCCCATTATATATTAAATGATATAGCTTCATTTTTATAACAATGTGTCATATTATTTAAAAAATATATAGTAGTCAGTGAAGATGTGGCTGAGCTGCAGGGAACGTTTACGTCCTGGCCTTCTGGCACATGCCTAGCTGATGACTCTTTCACAGATTTCAAGTGTCTCCTCTTTCTCTTCCTCTCCTCCTCATTCCGCTCTTCTTCCTGCTGTCCCATCATAAAACCCCATTCCTAATAAGCTTCCTGATTATTTGGCCAAGACAAATTACTAGGCCAGTTCTTCTTTCTGACTGCAGGAAGAATTATGAAAGATATGAAAGGACTATTCCTAAATGCATGGGCAATTTGTCAAAGTACCAAATTGGACGGTTAAGGGGTAGATAATGGCGGTGAAGATATTATGGCAGGGTGAGGGTTCTGGAACGTGAACAGGAAGACAGAGAATAAACAGTGAACATTTTTTTCAAATTACTGTCTTCAAGGACCTAAAACATTCTTGGAATGAGTAGAACAAAGCAAATATATCAGATGTGCCCTAAGTTCACATTTCATCCGGATGTCAGACCTTTAGTGCTTAGCTTCTCTCTCCCCTCCCAACGTCACTCTGAATCATTTATATGTGATGCTGTGAGTCTTAAATGGTATCTTATATCTAGTTTTGGTTTCACCCAATTGAAACCTGGTATTTACTTATGGAATACAAGAGATTTATTTCCTGGTAAAGGAATTTTAAGCACACGACAGCCGTCTAGGGATGTGTTTGCGTCAGGTGAGATGGGACATCCTGATTCCATTAAACATGTGTTCCCACATTCTACAGTATGATAAAGTGAGATTCGCAGCTCTATTCCTAAAGCAGACAGGGGCCTTCACCAACCATGACCCATCACAAGACTCTTCAGTGTCCAAGGGGACAGCATAGAAAAGAGTAGTGTTCGTGTCCAGGATAGAAGGGAGGAACTGTAGAAAAACTGTTGACAGCTAAATCACTGAAAAGGCAGAAATGAAATCTTTGGAGGACATGCTAAAGCACTGGGCACTGAAGTTCAGTCATTTGCTAAAAGCTCATTATATCTGTCATAATTCCACACCCCATGTGTCCTATTACATTTATATGTTTGGCTTTAACTTCACTTCCTAATAACTTTGAAAATTTTTATTTTAATTGGCCATAGTTAATCATGTACATGAAATGACAGATGAAATATTCAAATTATATATTACAATATGTATGTACATATATACATAGAGAACTATGTTACAGAAAGAGGGACAAGGACACAGAGAGAGAGAGAGAGATTAAAATGTCTGGAACACGCAAAGTCTGCAGAGCTGAAACTCTGCTGGAAGTCCACCTGAAAGGGGAATAATCTTTTACCTGGGGGAGCATCAGCCTTGCTCTATTCAGGCCGTCAGTGGATTGGATGAGAACTTCCCACCTGGTAGAGGGCAACCGCCATCATTCAGGCCACTGATTTAAATAATACTCTCATCCAAAATCATCCTTACAGAAACACACAGATAATGTTTGACCAGAAAACTGGGGACCTGGGCCAGTGAATCTGACCCATAAATAAACCATCAAACCTTCCTTCCAGCACATTGACAAATTGTATGAAGAAAGTCGAGCAGGAAATAGGTTTATTTGACATATGCTCCACCGTGACCAAAATGGAAAATGCAAAAAATAGGTTTAAAATATAACAAAATTATTATTAATGATTAAGAAGTTGTATATGAATGGCAATGAACTTCAGTGACTGAATTTTTAATGAAGTGATTTCAACTATCTCCTGAATTTGATGTGAAACAACATGTGTTTAAATAATTCATAAGTATTAAAAACGTATAAAATTAGTTGCGTGAATGGCAATGCATAATAGATTGGGTTTCCCAATAATTTCAAAGTGACAGGAAGCCAGAAAATTGAACAACCCTCTGAGATTTCTTCAAAAATTGATGCTATCCAAAGAGTTCAGTTGGAAGAAATTAGATTGGAGCAAGTGTTAGGTCACTTTTGGGAGGTATGAGCAAAAAGCTTCACTTCTGTTGTAAGTCTAGGGTCTGAGATGCCAGCTCATCTGAGTTATGGTAGGGGATGCTACGTGCCTAGTGAATTCCTTGTGGCAGGAAGCAAAACAGATTTATAGAGGTCACAGGAATCTGACCTGCTGGTTGTTCTTTATTTGAAGGAGCAAACAGTGAAAGGAGGACCATAGTGGTCAACACTTTACTACACGTTTCTAAGTATCATGATAGGAAATCATATGAGGTGATCTGCAAATTTCCCTCAGTCCATTTTCGAAGAAGAAAGGAGATTTTGTTTGGCAAGCCATGAATCAAGGGCAAATGAATTGCAAGAAAGACTCGAGGTAAAGAGACATGTGTCACCAGGTAGCGAGGCCCTTTTCAAACCAGTATGTACAACAAAATGGCCCCCAGATCAATGCAACTAGGCAGGCAGTCTTAGAAGTCAAGGATCGTGAAAGATAGAAAAGGGTCATCTTCCCCAATCAAGGAATGGAACTTTTCACTACAAGTTAGAGAACACTCCAAGCGCTCCCACTGCCACAAACCACAGAAACTGAGAGCTAAGACAGGGACTCTGTGAGTCATGAGAACCTCGTCCAGTGAGGAGATCCTGGAACAGGACATTTCCTGTTTTCAGAGTCTCTGCCAAGCCATTTATGAGTGGATTTGCATTTTGGTTGGGAAATGATTGGACCGGGCCAGTTTTGGTAGCTCCGCTTCCCCCTGGGTGGGGCAGCAAGCCCCAATAAAAAGGTCCTCTGCTGCACGACAGCTGTCCTCTTGCTACTCGAGTTCCGATTGACTTTGGAGAACCTGGTGAGTCTGATTCTTCAGTTCAACTTTGTTCTCGGATCCCCGAATGTTGACTTTATGCTGGAGACAGCAAGTTTGATGGGTCCAAAGTTATGATCATGGGTATAATGCTACTTAGTGGATGGGAACTTGGAATCTGGGCACAATGTTATATTGTATTTACTAGATTTCTGATACCTCGTTTGATTTCCTCTATTGAGAAAGAAATTAACAGGAAATTTTGACATGAAGGGATAAAGAGCAAAGTATTTACTTTTTTCTATGCCTTTCTCTTGGACTTCTGCTGTGATTTCAGAGGCATTTATCTTAGAAGGTGTGAGGCCCTTACATTCATCCTGAATGCCCTTTGCTCTGTGCATAAGTCACCTTGTCAGGACCTCATGAGAGAAAATGGTGATAGAAACTGCTTGTGAGCTTGCCCAGGATTCCAGAACTTGTGATGGCCTTCTTTGAAGATGTCGTTTTCATAAAAAACAAAAAGAGAGAGAGAGAGAGAGAGAAAGAAAGAAAGAAACCAAGAGAGAAAACATCACATGTTTCTTTAAAACAAAGATATTTTCCTCGGAAAACTTGTATGAGAAAAGGAAGGTTTTGTCTGGGCTGATGAAACGATTTTCTGAAGAGCGAGAGAGAAGTCAGAAATTCATTAAAAGCTATTAAAGAGATTAAAGCACTTACTTAGAGATTGGTGAGATACTATCTGTTGATATTCCACAAGCTTTTGCTCTTTTCTCTATAGGAATTCCTTCTTGTGAACACGGTCATATACTTTCTTTCAGATATTAAGACTCCAGAAAGATGTCTTCTCCACATCAGCAGTGCAAGCAGCCCTGCCAGCCACCACCAGTGTGCCTACCTAAGTGCCCTGACCCTTGCCCACCAGCCAAGTGTCCAGACCCTTGCCCACCTCTAAAGTGCCCTGACCCATGCCCACCTGCCAAGTGTCCAGACCCTTGCCCACCTCTAAAGTGCCCTGACCCATGCCCACCTGCCAAGTGTCCAGACCCTTGCCCACCTAGAAAGTGCCCTGCCCCATGCCCACCTGCCAAGTGTCCAGACCCTTGCCCACCTAGAAAGTGCCCTGCCCCATGCCCACCTGCCAAGTGTCCAGACCCTTGCCCACCTAGAAAGTGCCCTGACCCATGCCCACCTGCCAAGTGTCCAGACCCTTGCCCAACTATAAAGTGCCCTGACCCATGCCCACCTACCAAGTGTCCAGACCCTTGCCCACCTCTAAAGTGCCCTGACCCATGCCCACCTGCCAAGTTTCCAGACCCTTGCCCACCTAGAAAGTGCCCTGACCCATGCCCACCTGCCAAGTGTCCAGACCCTTGCCCACCTATAAAGTGCCCTGACCCATGCCCACCTGCCAAGTGTCCAGACCCTTGCCCACCTATCAAGTGCCCTGACCCATGCCTGCCGCAGCAGTGCAAGCAGAAATGCCCTCCTGGGCCACCTGCCCATCATTGTTAGCAGAGGTGCCCACCCAAGAGCATGTAAGAGCTTGAGCTTTTATCTGCATCTGGAAAGGATAAGGACAATCGGCTCAACTAGTTCCAGAGCTCCACCTTCACCTTCTCTTCAAAGCCTATCATGGATACGGAAGAAGCTTCTCCACCCTTCAGCCTCAATATGCGTGTGGTGATTCTTGACAGACAGAGGCTTCCTATCTGAGGCTGCTCTACTGCTTCCCTCTGGCTGGTGCCCGAGAAAGCATCACAGAGCCTCAGTAGAAAGAGCAGCAGCTCTCCTCCTGGGCGCCCTCTGAGGATTCTCTCCCTGTCTTCTCTGTCGGTCGGTCACCTGGGCATGGGTTTCTACCAGCTGAGCAAGTGTTACTTATCCTCCACTTCCTGAATAAAATACAATTCTTTTGTGTGATGGGAAAATTTTTTTCTTTCTTTTAAAACCTGCTTTTTGCAATATCGTATCATAATTTTGGTTGATTTCTATCCTTCTTTGATCCCGAGTTTCAGGCTCTCACAGTCAGTGTTATCTGAATTTTGAGTCGTATCAATGATTATTTCTATACAGTTTCAAATGCAGGTTATTTTCCTAATTATTGCTTGATTGATTTGAGGAACAAATTATTTAACTTCTTGGCATTTCAAACCCTTTAGTAAACTGTGGGAAAAATCACATTTACAGTGCCTACTTGCTTAGGCATAAAAATTACATGAATGTGAGTCATTCAGTTGGCACAATGCCGGGCACATAATTGGCATTTGAGAGGTGGCCGATCATCATTGTCCCTGTCATCATCACCGTCACCACCAGCACCATCGTCATCACCACCCGCAGGTGCTCCAGCAGAGGAGTGGCTCAGACATACCTAGTAGAGCAAGCAAGGAGATTCTTAAACTCTATTACCCGTTCATAGTCTGTGTTCTTTTTCTTTTCCAATATAACCGAATTTTAAATGTGACACCACAGAAAAACCAGTTTGGGGAATTAATGGGATACTCTGCATAAAATTATAAGAGTTCTGAAAACATGGGCAGTACAAAAGAAAGGGAATTTAAAGGGACCTTACCAGGCAAAGTGCTGCCTGCTCTCCATGTGTACAACGTGCTCTTCTTACTGCAAAACTCAACAACCTCGGGGTCTTATTATATGTTTTCACCTTGGAAATAACATTCTTGATTACTTTGACCCCACCTTTGAGGAACAATGGGGATTCCAATGTTTATCTTGATTTACAGAATGAATGTTGCTATGCAGCTTGTTTTCTAAGTGCTTAGCTTACTGGTCCAATAAGCCGTGAAAAGGGATGAGTTTTTTAAGCATACCTTTTCTTGTGGTTAGAAGTAAAGGAGTCAAACATGGCAGAACTGCAGAAGCAAAAAGATGCCCATGTTACTGCTCAACGCTCATCAGACTGTGACATGAGTGAAAAACCAACACTGATATTTGGGAGTTGTCTCTACTGTAGCTACTCTTATTTGACCTGACATAGAAATTAGTTCTTTGAGGAGGGATGCTCCTGTAACAAATCTTAAAATTGTGGCATTGGCTTATGTGTCTGGAGGTGGTTGGAAAGGAATCTGATATTGGAAGCCAAAAATGTGGTGCTACATGTTATTCAATGGCAAAATGTTTGCAGTAATGGTTGTCCATGGTATCTTTAGAGGCAGACCAAAGGTTGGTCATTTGTTGATTTGCCCACGGTATTTCAGTAGACGTATGTTCAGGAAAAACTTTCTGGTTGACAGGCCAGAAATGAAAAAAATGAAAAGGAAAAAAAATACAGCCCAGAAATTCAAAACCTTGTCGAATTAGAAAACTCACCACTTGTAAGTCCTAAAGAGTAAGAGATGAGATTAGCAGTGGATTTGAACTACAAGTCCAATTTCAGTTGACAGTTACAACAGAGAAAAGAGACAGAAGTTGTATTCTTCCCACCTGCGTGCCTAGGAACCTCATGATAGCTGTATTATGTTAGGGGGAAAAGCAGTAATTTAATCAGTCCAGAAAATTACTTCTACAAAAGGACCTTACTGAGATCCGTAGGACATGGAAATGATTGGAGGACTGAATTATATCAGGCGCCTAATAAGTTTTTGAGTGAATTGAGAACTAAATAATCTATGTGCCAAAAAGAAAAAGAATGATTTCCAAGATTACTAACGACTTTCCAGACCACCTTTCCCCACTTTCCACCCTACCAAATCAGATATGGTCAGTACACGTGACTAAAAGGGAATATCCACTCTGAGATGGGTACAAGGTCCCCAAAGAATAATGGACAAAGGAAGCTTTCTCAGAGAATACTATCAGATTATAAGAGAGGCAAGGAGGAGAAGGAACACAGAGATGCTCAAACATTGTTACTCTGTTGTATGATGGTTATTCTTTCATGCTTTCCCTCCGGGTTTATTGAGGTGTAATTGACAAACTAAATTGTCCATACTTATGGTGTATAATGTGATGATTTGACATATGTGTACTTTCTGCAGTGATTACCACCATCGGTCATTTAGTACATTAATCACTTCATCAGTAAAAATGTAAAGTGTGTATTTCTCTGTGTGTGTGTGTGTGTGTCTGTGTGTGTGATACGAGGAGGCTTAAGGTCTAATTTCTCAGCAAGATTCAAGTACACAACTGAGTGTTATTCCTAGATCACCATGCTGCACTGTAGACACTGAGAACTCATTCATCATAAGATTGCAAGCTTGTACCCTTGTCCCAACATCTCCACTTTTGCACAACCCCTTAGACCCTGTTGACCACCATTCTACTCTGTTTCTGTGACATCTGTGAGTTTGCAAGCACATTCCTAAATAAACAATGGTGCAAAGAAGAAATAACAAACAAATAGTAAAAACCTTGAGATGAATGAAAATGAAAAGAAAACATACAAGAACTTTCGGGATAAATGTACTGCAGCACCAAGAGAGCAACCTATGGCTGGAGATATCTATATTACAAAAGATGATCTCAAATCAGTAACCTGATAGGCATGTATGTATGTGTGTGGGTTTATGAAAATTGAAAAGACGTAACACTAACTACAGCAACATATAAGCAGTGATTATTTTTGGCCGTTTAATAGACATGCTCATTTTTTAAGAGCTTTATGCTTTCCCCATTATATATTAAATGATATAGCTTCATTTTTATAACAATGTGTCATATTATTTAAAAAATATATAGTAGTCAGTGAAGATGTGGCTGAGCTGCAGGGAACGTTTACGTCCTGGCCTTCTGGCACATGCCTAGCTGATGACTCTTTCACAGATTTCAAGTGTCTCCTCTTTCTCTTCCTCTCCTCCTCATTCCGCTCTTCTTCCTGCTGTCCCATCATAAAACCCCATTCCTAATAAGCTTCCTGATTATTTGGCCAAGACAAATTACTAGGCCAGTTCTTCTTTCTGACTGCAGGAAGAATTATGAAAGATATGAAAGGACTATTCCTAAATGCATGGGCAATTTGTCAAAGTACCAAATTGGACGGTTAAGGGGTAGATAATGGCGGTGAAGATATTATGGCAGGGTGAGGGTTCTGGAACGTGAACAGGAAGACAGAGAATAAACAGTGAACATTTTTTTCAAATTACTGTCTTCAAGGACCTAAAACATTCTTGGAATGAGTAGAACAAAGCAAATATATCAGATGTGCCCTAAGTTCACATTTCATCCGGATGTCAGACCTTTAGTGCTTAGCTTCTCTCTCCCCTCCCAACGTCACTCTGAATCATTTATATGTGATGCTGTGAGTCTTAAATGGTATCTTATATCTAGTTTTGGTTTCACCCAATTGAAACCTGGTATTTACTTATGGAATACAAGAGATTTATTTCCTGGTAAAGGAATTTTAAGCACACGACAGCCGTCTAGGGATGTGTTTGCGTCAGGTGAGATGGGACATCCTGATTCCATTAAACATGTGTTCCCACATTCTACAGTATGATAAAGTGAGATTCGCAGCTCTATTCCTAAAGCAGACAGGGGCCTTCACCAACCATGACCCATCACAAGACTCTTCAGTGTCCAAGGGGACAGCATAGAAAAGAGTAGTGTTCGTGTCCAGGATAGAAGGGAGGAACTGTAGAAAAACTGTTGACAGCTAAATCACTGAAAAGGCAGAAATGAAATCTTTGGAGGACATGCTAAAGCACTGGGCACTGAAGTTCAGTCATTTGCTAAAAGCTCATTATATCTGTCATAATTCCACACCCCATGTGTCCTATTACATTTATATGTTTGGCTTTAACTTCACTTCCTAATAACTTTGAAAATTTTTATTTTAATTGGCCATAGTTAATCATGTACATGAAATGACAGATGAAATATTCAAATTATATATTACAATATGTATGTACATATATACATAGAGAACTATGTTACAGAAAGAGGGACAAGGACACAGAGAGAGAGAGAGAGATTAAAATGTCTGGAACACGCAAAGTCTGCAGAGCTGAAACTCTGCTGGAAGTCCACCTGAAAGGGGAATAATCTTTTACCTGGGGGAGCATCAGCCTTGCTCTATTCAGGCCGTCAGTGGATTGGATGAGAACTTCCCACCTGGTAGAGGGCAACCGCCATCATTCAGGCCACTGATTTAAATAATACTCTCATCCAAAATCATCCTTACAGAAACACACAGATAATGTTTGACCAGAAAACTGGGGACCTGGGCCAGTGAATCTGACCCATAAATAAACCATCAAACCTTCCTTCCAGCACATTGACAAATTGTATGAAGAAAGTCGAGCAGGAAATAGGTTTATTTGACATATGCTCCACCGTGACCAAAATGGAAAATGCAAAAAATAGGTTTAAAATATAACAAAATTATTATTAATGATTAAGAAGTTGTATATGAATGGCAATGAACTTCAGTGACTGAATTTTTAATGAAGTGATTTCAACTATCTCCTGAATTTGATGTGAAACAACATGTGTTTAAATAATTCATAAGTATTAAAAACGTATAAAATTAGTTGCGTGAATGGCAATGCATAATAGATTGGGTTTCCCAATAATTTCAAAGTGACAGGAAGCCAGAAAATTGAACAACCCTCTGAGATTTCTTCAAAAATTGATGCTATCCAAAGAGTTCAGTTGGAAGAAATTAGATTGGAGCAAGTGTTAGGTCACTTTTGGGAGGTATGAGCAAAAAGCTTCACTTCTGTTGTAAGTCTAGGGTCTGAGATGCCAGCTCATCTGAGTTATGGTAGGGGATGCTACGTGCCTAGTGAATTCCTTGTGGCAGGAAGCAAAACAGATTTATAGAGGTCACAGGAATCTGACCTGCTGGTTGTTCTTTATTTGAAGGAGCAAACAGTGAAAGGAGGACCATAGTGGTCAACACTTTACTACACGTTTCTAAGTATCATGATAGGAAATCATATGAGGTGATCTGCAAATTTCCCTCAGTCCATTTTCGAAGAAGAAAGGAGATTTTGTTTGGCAAGCCATGAATCAAGGGCAAATGAATTGCAAGAAAGACTCGAGGTAAAGAGACATGTGTCACCAGGTAGCGAGGCCCTTTTCAAACCAGTATGTACAACAAAATGGCCCCCAGATCAATGCAACTAGGCAGGCAGTCTTAGAAGTCAAGGATCGTGAAAGATAGAAAAGGGTCATCTTCCCCAATCAAGGAATGGAACTTTTCACTACAAGTTAGAGAACACTCCAAGCGCTCCCACTGCCAGAAACCACAGAAACTGAGAGCTAAGACAGGGACTCTGTGAGTCATGAGAACCTCGTCCAGTGAGGAGATCCTGGAACAGGACATTTCCTGTTTTCAGAGTCTCTGCCAAGCCATTTATGAGTGGATTTGCATTTTGGTTGGGAAATGATTGGACCGGGCCAGTTTTGGTAGCTCCGCTTCCCCCTGGGTGGGGCAGCAAGCCCCAATAAAAAGGTCCTCTGCTGCACGACAGCTGTCCTCTTGCTACTCGAGTTCCGATTGACTTTGGAGAACCTGGTGAGTCTGATTCTTCAGTTCAACTTTGTTCTCGGATCCCCGAATGTTGACTTTATGCTGGAGACAGCAAGTTTGATGGGGCCAAAGTTATGATCATGGGTATAATGCTACTTAGTGGATGGGAACTTGGAATCTGGGCACAATGTTATATTGTATTTACTAGATTTCTGATACCTCGTTTGATTTCCTCTATTGAGAAAGAAATTAACAGGAAATTTTGACATGAAGGGATAAAGAGCAAAGTATTTACTTTTTTCTATGCCTTTCTCTTGGACTTCTGCTGTGATTTCAGAGGCATTTATCTTAGAAGGTGTGAGGCCCTTACATTCATCCTGAATGCCCTTTGCTCTGTGCATAAGTCACCTTGTCAGGACCTCATGAGAGAAAATGGTGATAGAAACTGCTTGTGAGCTTGCCCAGGATTCCAGAACTTGTGATGGCCTTCTTTGAAGATGTCGTTTTCATAAAAAACAAAAAGAGAGAGAGAGAGAGAGAGAAAGAAAGAAAGAAACCAAGAGAGAAAACATCACATGTTTCTTTAAAACAAAGATATTTTCCTCGGAAAACTTGTATGAGAAAAGGAAGGTTTTGTCTGGGCTGATGAAACGATTTTCTGAAGAGCGAGAGAGAAGTCAGAAATTCATTAAAAGCTATTAAAGAGATTAAAGCACTTACTTAGAGATTGGTGAGATACTATCTGTTGATATTCCACAAGCTTTTGCTCTTTTCTCTATAGGAATTCCTTCTTGTGAACACGGTCATATACTTTCTTTCAGATATTAAGACTCCAGAAAGATGTCTTCTCAACATCAGCAGTGCAAGCAGCCCTGCCAGCCACCACCAGTGTGCCTACCTAAGTGCCCTGACCCTTGCCCACCTGCCAAGTGTCCAGACCCTTGCCCACCTCTAAAGTGCCCTGACCCATGCCCACCTGCCAAGTGTCCAGACCCTTGCCCACCTCTAAAGTGCCCTGACCCATGCCCACCTGCCAAGTGTCAAGACCCTTGCCCACCTATCAAGTGCCCTGACCCATGCCCACCTGCCAAGTGTCCAGACCCTTGCCCACCTAGAAAGTGCCCTGCCCCATGCCCACCTGCCAAGTGTCCAGACCCTTGCCCACCTCTAAAGTGCCCTGACCCATGCCCACCTGCCAAGTGTCCAGACCCTTGCCCAACTATAAAGTGCCCTGACCCATGCCCACCTACCAAGTGTCCAGACCCTTGCCCACCTCTAAAGTGCCCTGACCCATGCCCACCTGCCAAGTGTCCAGACCCTTGCCCACCTCTAAAGTGCCCTGACCCATGCCCACCTGCCAAGTGTCCAGACCCTTGCCCACCTATCAAGTGCCCTGACCCATGCCCACCTGCCAAGTGTCCAGACCCTTGCCCACCTATAAAGTGCCCTGACCCATGCCCACCTGCCAAGTGTCCAGACCCTTGCCCACCTATCAAGTGCCCTGACCCATGCCTGCCGCAGCAGTGCAAGCAGAAATGCCCTCCTGGGTCACCTGCCCATCATTGTTAGCAGAGGTGCCCACCCAAGAGCATGTAAGAGCTTGAGCTTTTATCTGCATCTGGAAAGGATAAGGACAATCGGCTCAACTAGTTCCAGAGCTCCACCTTCACCTTCTCTTCAAAGCCTATCATGGATACGGAAGAAGCTTCTCCACCCTTCAGCCTCAATATGCGTGTGGTGATTCTTGACAGACAGAGGCTTCCTATCTGAGGCTGCTCTACTGCTTCCCTCTGGCTGGTGCCCGAGAAAGCATCACAGAGCCTCAGTAGAAAGAGCAGCAGCTCTCCTCCTGGGCGCCCTCTGAGGATTCTCTCCCTGTCTTCTCTGTCGGTCGGTCACCTGGGCATGGGTTTCTACCAGCTGAGCAAGTGTTACTTATCCTCCACTTCCTGAATAAAATACAATTCTTTTGTGTGATGGGAAAATTTTTTTCTTTCTTTTAAAACCTGCTTTTCGCAATATCATATCATAATTTTGGTTGATTTCTATCCTTCTTTGATCCCGAGTTTCAGGCTCTCACAGTCAGTGTTATCTGAATTTTGAGTCGTATCAATGATTATTTCTATACAGTTTCAAATGCAGGTTATTTTCCTAATTATTGCTTGATTGATTTGAGGAACAAATTATTTAACTTCTTGGCATTTCAAACCCTTTAGTAAACTGTGGGAAAAATCACATTTACAGTGCCTACTTGCTTAGGCATAAAAATTACATGAATGTGTGTCATTCAGTTGGCACAATGCCGGGCACATAATTGGCATTTGAGAGGTGGCCGATCATCATTGTCCCTGTCATCATCACCGTCACCACCATCACCATCGTCATCACCACCCGCAGGTGCTCCAGCAGAGGAGTGGCTCAGACATACCTAGTAGAGCAAGCAAGGAGATTCTTAAACTCTATTACCCGTTCATAGTCTGTGTTCTTTTTCTTTTCCAATATAACCGAATTTTAAATGTGACACCACAGAAAAACCAGTTTGGGGAATTAATGGGATACTCTGCATAAAATTACAATAGTTCTGAAAACATGGGTAGTACAAAAGAGAGGGAATTTAAAGGGACCTTACCAGGCAAAGTGCTGCCTGCTCTCCATGTGTACAACGTGCTCTTCTTACTGCAAAACTCAACAACCTCGGGGTCTTATTATATGTTTTCACCTCGGAAATAACATTCTTGATTACTTTGACCCCACCTTTGAGGAACAATGGGGATTCCAATGTTTATCTTGATTTACAGAATGAATGTTGCTATGCAGCTTGTTTTCTAAGTGCTTAGCTTACTGGTCCAATAAGCCGTGAAAAGGGATGAGTTTTTTAAGCATACCTTTTCTTGGGGTTAGAAGTAAAGGAGTCAAACATGGCAGAACTGCAGAAGCAAAAAGATGCCCATGTTACTGCTCAACGCTCATCAGACTGTGACATGAGTGAAAAACCAACACTGATATTTGGGAGTTGTCTCTACTGTAGCTACTCTTATTTGACGTGACACAGAAATTAGTTCTTTGAGGAGGGATGCTCCTGTAACAAATCTTAAAATTGTGGCATTGGCTTATGTGTCTGGAGGTGGTTGGAAAGGAATCTGATATTGGAAGCCAAAAATGTGGTGCTACATGTTATTCAATGGCAAAATGTTTGCAGTATTGGTTGTCCATGGTATCTTCGGAGGCAGACCAAAGGTTGGTCATTTGTTGATTTGCCCACGGTATTTCAGTAGACGTATGTTCAGGAAAAACTTTCTGGTTGACAGGCCAGAAATGAAAAAAATGAAAAGGAAAAAAAATACAGCCCAGAAATTCAAAACCTTGTTGAATTAGAAAACTCACCACTTGTAAGTCCTAAAGAGTAAGAGATGAGATTAGCAGTGGATTTGAACTACAAGTCCAATTTCAGTTGACAGTTACAACAGAGAAAAGAGACAGAAGTTGTATTCTTCCCACCTGCGTGCCTAGGAACCTCATGATAGCTGTATTATGTTAGGGGGAAAAGCAGTAATTTAATCAGTCCAGAAAATTACTTCTACAAAAGGACCTTACTGAGATCCGTAGGACATGGAAATGATTGGAGGACTGAATTATATCAGGCGCCTAATAAGTTTTTGAGTGAATTGAGAACTAAATAATCTATGTGCCAAAAAGAAAAAGAATGATTTCCAAGATTACTAACGACTTTCCAGACCACCTTTCCCCACTTTCCACCCTACCAAATCAGATATGGTCAGTACACGTGACTAAAAGGGAATATCCACTCTGAGATGGGTACAAGGTCCCCAAAGAATAATGGACAAAGGAAGCTTTCTCAGAGAATACTATCAGATTATAAGTGAGGCAAAGAGGAGAAGGAACACAGAGATGCTCAAACATTGTTACTCTGTTGTATGATGGTTATTCTTTCATGCTTTCCCTCCGGGTTTATTGAGGTGTAATTGACAAACTAAATTGTCCATACTTATGGTGTATAATGTGATGATTTGACATATGTGTACTTTCTGCAGTGATTACCACCATCGGTCATTTAGTACATTAATCACTTCATCAGTAAAAATGTAAAGTGTGTATTTCTCTGTGTGTGTGTGTGTGTGTCTGTGTGTGTGATACGAGGAGGCTTAAGGTCTAATTTCTCAGCAAGATTCAAGTACACAACTGAGTGTTATTCCTAGATCACCATGCTGCACTGTAGACACTGAGAACTCATTCATCATATGATTGCAAGCTTGTACCCTTGTCCCAACATCTCCACTTTTGCACAACCCCTTAGACCCTGTTGACCACCATTCTACTCTGTTTCTGTGACATCTGTGAGTTTGCAAGCACATTCCTAAATAAACAATGGTGCAAAGAAGAAATAACAAACAAATAGTAAAAACCTTGAGATGAATGAAAATGAAAAGAAAACATACAAGAACTTTCGGGATAAATGTACTGCAGCACCAAGAGAGCAACCTATGGCTGGAGATATCTATATTACAAAAGATGATCTCAAATCAGTAACCTGATAGGCATGTATGTATGTGTGTGGGTTTATGAAAATTGAAAAGACGTAACACTAACTACAGCAACATATAAGCAGTGATTATTTTTGGCCGTTTAATAGACATGCTCATTTTTTAAGAGCTTTATGCTTTCCCCATTATATATTAAATGATATAGCTTCATTTTTATAACAATGTGTCATATTATTTAAAAAATATATAGTAGTCAGTGAAGATGTGGCTGAGCTGCAGGGAACGTTTACGTCCTGGCCTTCTGGCACATGCCTAGCTGATGACTCTTTCACAGATTTCAAGTGTCTCCTCTTTCTCTTCCTCTCCTCCTCATTCCGCTCTTCTTCCTGCTGTCCCATCATAAAACCCCATTCCTAATAAGCTTCCTGATTATTTGGCCAAGACAAATTACTAGGCCAGTTCTTCTTTCTGACTGCAGGAAGAATTATGAAAGATATGAAAGGACTATTCCTAAATGCATGGGCAATTTGTCAAAGTACCAAATTGGACGGTTAAGGGGTAGATAATGGCGGTGAAGATATTATGGCAGGGTGAGGGTTCTGGAACGTGAACAGGAAGACAGAGAATAAACAGTGAACATTTTTTTCAAATTACTGTCTTCAAGGACCTAAAACATTCTTGGAATGAGTAGAACAAAGCAAATATATCAGATGTGCCCTAAGTTCACATTTCATCCGGATGTCAGACCTTTAGTGCTTAGCTTCTCTCTCCCCTCCCAACGTCACTCTGAATCATTTATATGTGATGCTGTGAGTCTTAAATGGTATCTTATATCTAGTTTTGGTTTCACCCAATTGAAACCTGGTATTTACTTATGGAATACAAGAGATTTATTTCCTGGTAAAGGAATTTTAAGCACACGACAGCCGTCTAGGGATGTGTTTGCGTCAGGTGAGATGGGACATCCTGATTCCATTAAACATGTGTTCCCACATTCTACAGTATGATAAGGTGAGATTCGCAGCTCTATTCCTAAAGCAGACAGGGGCCTTCACCAACCATGACCCATCACAAGACTCTTCAGTGTCCAAGGGGACAGCATAGAAAAGAGTAGTGTTCGTGTCCAGGATAGAAGGGAGGAACTGTAGAAAAACTGTTGACAGCTAAATCACTGAAAAGGCAGAAATGAAATCTTTGGAGGACATGCTAAAGCACTGGGCGCTGAAGTTCAGTCATTTGCTAAAAGCTCATTATATCTGTCATAATTCCACACCCCATGTGTCCTATTACATTTATATGTTTGGCTTTAACTTCACTTCCTAATAACTTTGAAAATTTTTATTTTAATTGGCCATAGTTAATCATGTACATGAAATGACAGATGAAATATTCAAATTATATATTACAATATGTATGTACATATATACATAGAGAACTATGTTACAGAAAGAGGGACAAGGACACAGAGAGAGAGAGAGAGATTAAAATGTCTGGAACACGCAACGTCTGCAGAGCTGAAACTCTGCTGGAAGTCCACCTGAAAGGGGAATAATCTTTTACCTGGGGGAGCATCAGCCTTGCTCTATTCAGGCCGTCAGTGGATTGGATGAGAACATCCCACCTGGTAGAGGGCAACCGCCATCATTCAGGCCACTGATTTAAATAATACTCTGATCCAAAATCATCCTTACAGAAACACACAGGTAATGTTTGACCAGAAAACTGGGGACCTGGGCCAGTGAATCTGACCCATAAATAAACCATCAAACCTTCCTTCCAGCACATTGACAAATTGTATGAAGAAAGTCGAGCAGGAAATACGTTTATTTGACATATGCTCCACCGTGACCAAAATGGAAAATGCAAAAAATAGGTTTAAAATATAACAAAATTATTATTAATGATTAAGAAGTTGTATATGAATGGCAATGAACTTCAGTGACTGAATTTTTAATGAAGTGATTTCAACTATCTCCTGAATTTGATGTGAAACAACATGTGTTTAAATAATTCATAAGTATTAAAAACGTATAAAATTAGTTGCGTGAATGGCAATGCATAATAGATTGGGTTTCCCAATAATTTCAAAGTGACAGGAAGCCAGAAAATTTGAACAACCCTCTGAGATTTCTTCTAAAATTGATGCTATCCAAAGAGTTCAGTTGGAAGAAATTAGATTGGAGCAAGTGTTAGGTCACTTTTGGGAGGTATGAGCAAACAGCTTCACTTCTGTTGTAAGTCAAGGGTCTGAGATGCCAGCTCATCTGAGTTATGGTAGGGGATGCTACGTGCCTAGTGAATTCCTTGTGGCAGGAAGCAAAACAGATTTATAGAGGTCACAGGAATCTGACCTGCTGGTTGTTCTTTATTTGAAGGAGCAAACAGTGAAGGGAGGACCATAGTGGTCAACACTTTACTACACGTTTCTAAGTATCATGATAGGAAATCATATGAGGTGATCTGCAAATTTCCCTCAGTCCATTTTCGAAGAAGAAAGGAGATTTTGTTTGGCAAGCCATGAATCAAGGGCAAATGAATTGCAAGAAAGACTCGAGGTAAAGAGACATGTGTCACCAGGTAGCGAGGCCCTTTTCAAACCAGTATGTACAACAAAATGGCCCCCAGATCAATGCAACTAGGCAGGCAGTCTTAGAAGTCAAGGATCGTGAAAGATAGAAAAGGGTCATCTTCCCCAATCAAGGAATGGAACTTTTCACTACAAGTTAGAGAACACTCCAAGCGCTCCCACTGCCAGAAACCACAGAAACTGAGAGCTAAGACAGGGACTCTGTGAGTCATGAGAACCTCGTCCAGTGAGGAGATCCTGGAACAGGACATTTCCTGTTTTCAGAGTCTCTGCCAAGCCATTTATGAGTGGATTTGCATTTTGGTTGGGAAATGATTGGACCGGGCCAGTTTTAGTAGCTCCGCTTCCCCCTGGGTGGGGCAGCAAGCCCCAATAAAAAGGTCCTCTGCTGCACGACAGCTGTCCTCTTGCTACTCGAGTTCCGATTGACTTTGGAGAACCTGGTGAGTCTGATTCTTCAGTTCAACTTTGTTCTCGGATCCCCGAATGTTGACTTTATGCTGGAGACAGCAAGTTTGATGGGGCCAAAGTTATGATCATGGGTATAATGCTACTTAGTGGATGAGAACATGGAATCTGGGCACAATGTCATATTGTATTTACTAGATTTCTGATACCTCGTTTGATTTCCTCTATTGAGAAAGAGATTAACAGGAAATTTTGACATGAAGGGATAAAGAGCAAAGTATTTACTTTTTTCTATGCCTTTCTCTTGGACTTCTGCTGTGATTTCAGAGGCATTTATCTTAGAAGGTGTGAAGCCCTTACATTCATCCTGAATGCCCTTTGCCCTGTGCATAAGTCACCTTGTCAGGACCTCATGAGAGAAAATGGTGATAGAAACTGCTTGTGAGCTGGCCCAGGATTCTAAAACTTGTGATGGCCTTTTTTGAAGATGTCCTTTTCATAAAAAACAAACAGAGAGAGAGAGAAAGAAAGAAAGAAACCAAGAGAGAAAACATCGCATGTTTCTTTAAAACAAAGATATTTTCCTCGGAAAACTTGTATGAGAAAAGGAAGGTTTTGTCTGGGCTGATGAAACGATTTTCTGAAGAGCGAGAGAGAAGTCAGAAATTCATTAAAAGCTATTAAAGAGATTAAAGCACTTACTTAGAGATTGGTGAGATACTATCTGTTGATATTCCACAAGCTTTTGCTCTTTTCTCTATAGGAATTCCTTCTTGTGAACACGGTCATATACTTTCTTTCAGATATTAAGACTCCAGAAAGATGTCTTCTCAACATCAGCAGTGCAAGCAGCCCTGCCAGCCACCACCAGTGTGCCTACCTAAGTGCCCTGACCCTTGCCCACCTGCCAAGTGTCCAGACCCTTGCCCACCTCTAAAGTGCCCTGACCCATGCCCACCTGCCAAGTGTCCAGACCCTTGCCCACCTCTAAAGTGCCCTGACCCATGCCCACTTGCCAAGTGTCCAGACCCTTGCCCACCTATCAAGTGCCCTGACCCATGCCCACCTGCCAAGTGTCCAGACCCTTGCCCACCTAGAAAGTGCCCTGCCCCATGCCCACCTGCCAAGTGTCCAGACCCTTGCCCACCTAGAAAGTGCCCTGACCCATGCCCACCTGCCAAGTGTCCAGACCCTTGCCCACCTAGAAAGTGCCCTGCCCCATGCCCACCTGCCAAGTGTCCAGACCCTTGCCCACCTAGAAAGTGCCCTGACCCATGCCCACCTGCCAAGTGTCCAGACCCTTGCCCACCTAGAAAGTGCCCTGACCCATGCCCACCTGCCAAGTGTCCAGACCCTTGCCCACCTATAAAGTGCCCTGACCCATGCCCACCTGCCAAGTGTCCAGACCCTTGCCCACCTATCAAGTGCCCTGACCCATGCCTGCCGCAGCAGTGCAAGCAGAAATGCCCTCCTGGGCCACCTGCCCATCATTGTTAGCAGAGGTGCCCACCCAAGAGCATGTAAGAGCTTGAGCTTTTATCTGCATCTGGAAAGGATAAGGACAATCGGCTCAACTAGTTCCAGAGCTCCACCTTCACCTTCTCTTCAAAGCCTATCATGGATACGGAAGAAGCTTCTCCACCCTTCAGCCTCAATATGCGTGTGGTGATTCTTGACAGACAGAGGCTTCCTATCTGAGGCTGCTCTACTGCTTCCCTCTGGCTGGTGCCCGAGAAAGCATCACAGAGCCTCAGTAGAAAGAGCAGCAGCTCTCCTCCTGGGCGCCCTCTGAGGATTCTCTCCCTGTCTTCTCTGTCGGTCGGTCACCTGGGCATGGGTTTCTACCAGCTGAGCAAGTGTTACTTATCCTCCACTTCCTGAATAAAATACAATTCTTTTGTGTGATGGGAAAATTTTTTTCTTTCTTTTAAAACCTGCTTTTCGCAATATCATATCATAATTTTGGTTGATTTCTATCCTTCTTTGATCCCGAGTTTCAGGCTCTCACAGTCAGTGTTATCTGAATTTTGAGTCGTATCAATGGTTATTTCTATACAGTTTCAAATGCAGGTTATTTTCCTAATTATTGCTTGATTGATTTGAGGAACAAATTATTTAACTTCTTGGCATTTCAAACCCTTTAGTAAACTGTGGGAAAAATCACATTTACAGTGCCTACTTGCTTAGGCATAAAAATTACATGAATGTGTGTCATTCAGTTGGCACAATGCCGGGCACATAATTGGCACTTAAGAGGTGGCCGATCATCATTGTCCCTGTCATCATCACCGTCACCACCATCACCATCGTCATCACCACCCGCAGGTGCTCCAGCAGAGGAGTGGCTCAGACATACCTAGTAGAGCAAGCAAGGAGATTCTTAAACTCTATTACCCGTTCATAGTCTGTGTTCTTTTTCTTTTCCAATATAACCGAATTTTAAATGTGACACCACAGAAAAACCAGTTTGGGGAATTAATGGGATACTCTGCATAAAATTATAAGAGTTCTGAAAACATGGGTAGTACAAAAGAAAGGGAATTTAAAGGGACCTTACCAGGCAAAGTGCTGCCTGCTCTCCATGTGTACAACGTGCTCTTCTTACTGCAAAACTCAACAACCTCGGGGTCTTATTATATGTTTTCACCTCGGAAATAACATTCTTGATTACTTTGACCCCACCTTTGAGGAACAATGGGGATTCCAATGTTTATCTTGATTTACAGAATGAATGTTGCTATGCAGCTTGTTTTCTAAGTGCTTAGCTTACTGGTCCAATAAGCCGTGAAAAGGGATGAGTTTTTTAAGCATACCTTTTCTTGTGGTTAGAAGTAAAGGAGTCAAACATGGCAGAACTGCAGAAGCAAAAAGATGCCCATGTTACTGCTCAACGCTCATCAGACTGTGACATGAGGGAAAAACCAACACTGATATTTGGGAGTTGTCTCTACTGTAGCTACTCTTATTTGACGTGACATAGAAATTAGTTCTTTGAGGAGGGATGCTCCTGTAACAAATCTTAAAATTGTGGCATTGGCTTATGTGTCTGGAGGTGGTTGGAAAGGAATCTGATATTGGAAGCCAAAAATGTGGTGCTACATGTTATTCAATGGCAAAATGTTTGCAGTAATGGTTGTCCATGGTATCTTCGGAGGCAGACCAAAGGTTGGTCATTTGTTGATTTGCCCACGGTATTTCAGTAGACGTATGTTCAGGAAAAACTTTCTGGTTGACAGGCCAGAAATGAAAAAAATGAAAAGGAAAAAAAATACAGCCCAGAAATTCAAAACCTTGTTGAATTAGAAAACTCACCACTTGTAAGTCCTAAAGAGTAAGAGATGAGATTAGCAGTGGATTTGAACTACAAGTCCAATTTCAGTTGACAGTTACAACAGAGAAAAGAGACAGAAGTTGTATTCTTCCCACCTGCGTGCCTAGGAACCTCATGATAGCTGTATTATGTTAGGGGGAAAAGCAGTAATTTAATCAGTCCAGAAAATTACTTCTACAAAAGGACCTTAACTGAGATCCGTAGGACATGGAAATGATTGGAGGACTGAATTATATCAGGCGCCTAATAAGTTTTTGAGTGAATTGAGAACTAAATAATCTATGTGCCAAAAAGAAAAAGAATGATTTCCAAGATTACTAACGACTTTCCAGACCACCTTTCCCCACTTTCCACCCTACCAAATCAGATATGGTCAGTACACGTGACTAAAAGGGAATATCCACTTTGAGATGGGTACAAGGTCCCCAAAGAATAATGGACAAAGGAAGCTTTCTCAGAGAATACTATCAGATTATAAGAGAGGCAAGGAGGAGAAGGAACACAGAGATGCTCAAACATTGTTACTCTGTTGTATGATGGTTATTCTTTCATGCTTTCCCTCCGGGTTTATTGAGGTGTAATTGACAAACTAAATTGTCCATACTTATGGTGTATAATGTGATGATTTGACATATGTGTACTTTCTGCAGTGATTACCACCATCGGTCATTTAGTACATTAATCACTTCATCAGTAAAAATGTAAAGTGTGTATTTCTCTGTGTTTGTGTGTGTGTGTCTGTGTGTGTGATACGAGGAGGCTTAAGGTCTAATTTCTCAGCAAGATTCAAGTACACAACTGAGTGTTATTCCTAGATCACCATGCTGCACTGTAGACACTGAGAACTCATTCATCATATGATTGCAAGCTTGTACCCTTGTCCCAACATCTCCACTTTTGCACAACCCCTTAGACCCTGTTGACCACCATTTTACTCTCTGTTTCTGTGACATCTGTGAGTTTGCAAACACATTCCTAAATAAACAATGGTGCAAAGAAGAAATAACAAACAAATAGTAAAAACCTTGAGATGAATGAAAATGAAAAGAAAACATACAAGACTTTTCGGGATAAATGTACTGCAGCACCAAGAGAGCAACCTATGGCTGGAGATATCTATATTACAAAAGATGATCTCAAATCAGTAACCTGATAGGCATGTATGTATGTGTGTGGGTTTATGAAAATTGAAAAGACGTAACACTAACTACAGCAACATATAAGCAGTGATTATTTTTGGCCGTTTAATAGACATGCTCATTTTTTAAGAGCTTTATGCTTTCCCCATTATATATTAAATGATATAGCTTCATTTTTATAACAATGTGTCATATTATTTAAAAAATATATAGTAGTCAGTGAAGATGTGGCTGAGCTGCAGGGAACGTTTACGTCCTGGCCTTCTGGCACATGCCTAGCTGATGACTCTTTCACAGGTTTCAAGTGTCTCCTCTTTCTCTTCCTCTCCTCCTCATTCCGCTCTTCTTCCTGCTGTCCCATCATAAAACCCCATTCCTAAGAAGCTTCCTGATTATTTGGCCAAGACAAATTACTAGGCCAGTTCTTCTTTCTGACTGCAGGAAGAATTATGAAAGATATGAAAGGACTATTCCTAAATGCATGGGCAATTTGTCAAAGTACCAAATTGGACGGTTAAGGGGTAGATATTGGCGGTGAAGATATTATGGCAGGGTGAGGGTTCTGGAACGTGAACAGGAAGACAGAGAATAAACAGTGAACATTTTTTTCAAATTACTGTCTTCAAGGACTTAAAACATTCTTGGAATGAGTAGAACAAAGCAAATATATCAGATGTGCCCTAAGTTCACATTTCATCCGGATGTCAGACCTTTAGTGCTTAGCTTCTCTCTCCCCTCCCAACGTCACTCTGAATCATTTATATGTGATGCTGTGAGTCTTAAATGGTATCTTATATCTAGTTTTGGTTTCACCCAATTGAAACCTGGTATTTACTTATGGAATACAAGAGATTTATTTCCTGGTAAAGGAATTTTAAGCACACGACAGCCGTCTAGGGATGTGTTTGCGTCAGGTGAGATGGGACATCCTGATTCCATTAAACATGTGTTCCCACATTCTACAGTATGATAAGGTGAGATTCGCAGCTCTATTCCTAAAGCAGACAGGGGCCTTCACCAACCATGACCCATCACAAGACTCTTCAGTGTCCAAGGGGACAGCATAGAAAAGAGTAGTGTTCGTGTCCAGGATAGAAGGGAGGAACTGTAGAAAAACTGTTGACAGCTAAATCACTGAAAAGGCAGAAATGAAATCTTTGGAGGACATGCTAAAGCACTGGGCACTGAAGTTCAGTCATTTGCTAAAAGCTCATTATATCTGTCATAATTCCACACCCCATGTGTCCTATTACATTTATATGTTTGGCTTTAACTTCACTTCCTAATAACTTTGAAAATTTTTATTTTAATTGGCCATAGTTAATCATGTACATGAAATGACAGATGAAATATTCAAATTATATATTACAATATGTATGTACATATATACATAGAGAACTATGTTACAGAAAGAGGGACAAGGACACAGAGAGAGAGAGAGAGATTAAAATGTCTGGAACACGCAACGTCTGCAGAGCTGAAACTCTGCTGGAAGTCCACCTGAAAGGGGAATAATCTTTTACCTGGGGGAGCATCAGCCTTGCTCTATTCAGGCCGTCAGTGGATTGGATGAGAACATCCCACCTGGTAGAGGGCAACCGCCATCATTCAGGCCACTGATTTAAATAATACTCTGATCCAAAATCATCCTTACAGAAACACACAGATAATGTTTGACCAGAAAACTGGGGACCTGGGCCAGTGAATCTGACCCATAAATAAACCATCAAACCTTCCTTCCAGCACATTGACAAATTGTATGAAGAAAGTCGAGCAGGAAATAGGTTTATTTGACATATGCTCCACCGTGACCAAAATGGAAAATGCAAAAAATAGGTTTAAAATATAACAAAATTATTATTAATGATTAAGAAGTTGTATATGAATGGCAATGAACTTCAGTGACTGAATTTTTAATGAAGTGATTTCAACTATCTCCTGAATTTGATGTGAAACAACATGTGTTTAAATAATTCATAAGTATTAAAAACGTATAAAATTAGTTGCGTGAATGGCAATGCATAATAGATTGGGTTTCCCAATAATTTCAAAGTGACAGGAAGCCAGAAAATTTGAACAACCCTCTGAGATTTCTTCTAAAATTGATGCTATCCAAAGAGTTCAGTTGGAAGAAATTAGATTGGAGCAAGTGTTAGGTCACTTTTGGGAGGTATGAGCAAACAGCTTCACTTCTGTTGTAAGTCAAGGGTCTGAGATGCCAGCTCATCTGAGTTATGGTAGGGGATGCTACGTGCCTAGTGAATTCCTTGTGGCAGGAAGCAAAACAGATTTATAGAGGTCACAGGAATCTGACCTGCTGGTTGTTCTTTATTTGAAGGAGCAAACAGTGAAGGGAGGACCATAGTGGTCAACACTTTACTACACGTTTCTAAGTATCATGATAGGAAATCATATGAGGTGATCTGCAAATTTCCCTCAGTCCATTTTCGAAGAAGAAAGGAGATTTTGTTTGGCAAGCCATGAATCAAGGGCAAATGAATTGCAAGAAAGACTCGAGGTAAAGAGACATGTGTCACCAGGTAGCGAGGCCCTTTTCAAACCAGTATGTACAACAAAATGGCCCCCAGATCAATGCAACTAGGCAGGCAGTCTTAGAAGTCAAGGATCGTGAAAGATAGAAAAGGGTCATCTTCCCCAATCAAGGAATGGAACTTTTCACTACAAGTTAGAGAACACTCCAAGCGCTCCCACTGCCACAAACCACAGAAACTGAGAGCTAAGACAGGGACTCTGTGAGTCATGAGAACCTCGTCCAGTGAGGAGATCCTGGAACAGGACATTTCCTGTTTTCAGAGTCTCTGCCAAGCCATTTATGAGTGGATTTGCATTTTGGTTGGGAAATGATTGGACCGGGCCAGTTTTAGTAGCTCCGCTTCCCCCTGGGTGGGGCAGCAAGCCCCAATAAAAAGGTCCTCTGCTGCACGACAGCTGTCCTCTTGCTACTCGAGTTCCGATTGACTTTGGAGAACCTGGTGAGTCTGATTCTTCAGTTCAACTTTGTTCTCGGATCCCCGAATGTTGACTTTATGCTGGAGACAGCAAGTTTGATGGGGCCAAAGTTATGATCATGGGTATAATGCTACTTAGTGGATGAGAACATGGAATCTGGGCACAATGTCATATTGTATTTACTAGATTTCTGATACCTCGTTTGATTTCCTCTATTGAGAAAGAGATTAACAGGAAATTTTGACATGAAGGGATAAAGAGCAAAGTATTTACTTTTTTCTATGCCTTTCTCTTGGACTTCTGCTGTGATTTCAGAGGCATTTATCTTAGAAGGTGTGAAGCCCTTACATTCATCCTGAATGCCCTTTGCCCTGTGCATAAGTCACCTTGTCAGGACCTCATGAGAGAAAATGGTGATAGAAACTGCTTGTGAGCTGGCCCAGGATTCTAAAACTTGTGATGGCCTTTTTTGAAGATGTCCTTTTCATAAAAAACAAACAGAGAGAGAGAGAAAGAAAGAAAGAAACCAAGAGAGAAAACATCGCATGTTTCTTTAAAACAAAGATATTTTCCTCGGAAAACTTGTATGAGAAAAGGAAGGTTTTGTCTGGGCTGATGAAACGATTTTCTGAAGAGCGAGAGAGAAGTCAGAAATTCATTAAAAGCTATTAAAGAGATTAAAGCACTTACTTAGAGATTGGTGAGATACTATCTGTTGATATTCCACAAGCTTTTGCTCTTTTCTCTATAGGAATTCCTTCTTGTGAACACGGTCATATACTTTCTTTCAGATATTAAGACTCCAGAAAGATGTCTTCTCAACATCAGCAGTGCAAGCAGCCCTGCCAGCCACCACCAGTGTGCCTACCTAAGTGCCCTGACCCTTGCCCACCTGCCAAGTGTCCAGACCCTTGCCCACCTCTAAAGTGCCCTGACCCATGCCCACCTGCCAAGTGTCCAGACCCTTGCCCACCTCTAAAGTGCCCTGACCCATGCCCACTTGCCAAGTGTCCGGACCCTTGCCCACCTATCAAGTGCCCTGACCCATGCCCACCTGCCAAGTGTCCAGACCCTTGCCCACCTAGAAAGTGCCCTGCCCCATGCCCACCTGCCAAGTGTCCAGACCCTTGCCCACCTAGAAAGTGCCCTGCCCCATGCCCACCTGCCAAGTGTCCAGACCCTTGCCCACCTAGAAAGTGCCCTGACCCATGCCCACCTGCCAAGTGTCCAGACCCTTGCCCACCTAGAAAGTGCCCTGACCCATGCCCACCTGCCAAGTGTCCAGACCCTTGCCCACCTAGAAAGTGCCCTGACCCATGCCCACCTGCCAAGTGTCCAGACCCTTGCCCACCTCTAAAGTGCCCTGACCCATGCCCACCTGCCAAGTGTCCAGACCCTTGCCCACCTCTAAAGTGCCCTGACCCATGCCCACTTGCCAAGTGTCCGGACCCTTGCCCACCTATCAAGTGCCCTGACCCATGCCCACCTGCCAAGTGTCCAGACCCTTGCCCACCTAGAAAGTGCCCTGCCCCATGCCCACCTGCCAAGTGTCCAGACCCTTGCCCACCTAGAAAGTGCCCTGCCCCATGCCCACCTGCCAAGTGTCCAGACCCTTGCCCACCTAGAAAGTGCCCTGACCCATGCCCACCTGCCAAGTGTCCAGACCCTTGCCCACCTAGAAAGTGCCCTGACCCATGCCCACCTGCCAAGTGTCCAGACCCTTGCCCACCTAGAAAGTGCCCTGACCCATGCCCACCTGCCAAGTGTCCAGACCCTTGCCCACCTAGAAAGTGCCCTGACCCATGCCCACCTGCCAAGTGTCCAGACCCTTGCCCACCTATCAAGTGCCCTGACCCATGCCTGCCGCAGCAGTGCAAGCAGAAATGCCCTCCTGGGCCACCTGCCCATCATTGTTAGCAGAGGTGCCCACCCAAGAGCATGTAAGAGCTTGAGCTTTTATCTGCATCTGGAAAGGATAAGGACAATCGGCTCAACTAGTTCCAGAGCTCCACCTTCACCTTCTCTTCAAAGCCTATCATGGATACGGAAGAAGCTTCTCCACCCTTCAGCCTCAATATGCGTGTGGTGATTCTTGACAGACAGAGGCTTCCTATCTGAGGCTGCTCTACTGCTTCCCTCTGGCTGGTGCCCGAGAAAGCATCACAGAGCCTCAGTAGAAAGAGCAGCAGCTCTCCTCCTGGGCGCCCTCTGAGGATTCTCTCCCTGTCTTCTCTGTCGGTCGGTCACCTGGGCATGGGTTTCTACCAGCTGAGCAAGTGTTACTTATCCTCCACTTCCTGAATAAAATACAATTCTTTTGTGTGATGGGAAAATTTTTTTCTTTCTTTTAAAACCTGCTTTTCGCAATATCATATCATAATTTTGGTTGATTTCTATCCTTCTTTGATCCCGAGTTTCAGGCTCTCACAGTCAGTGTTATCTGAATTTTGAGTCGTATCAATGATTATTTCTATACAGTTTCAAATGCAGGTTATTTTCCTAATTATTGCTTGATTGATTTGAGGAACAAATTATTTAACTTCTTGGCATTTCAAACCCTTTAGTAAACTGTGGGAAAAATCACATTTACAGTGCCTACTTGCTTAGGCATAAAAATTACATGAATGTGTGTCATTCAGTTGGCACAATGCCGGGCACATAATTGGCACTTGAGAGGTGGCCGATCATCATTGTCCCTGTCATCATCACCGTCACCACCATCACCATCGTCATCACCACCCGCAGGTGCTCCAGCAGAGGAGTGGCTCAGACATACCTAGTAGAGCAAGCAAGGAGATTCTTAAACTCTATTACCCGTTCATAGTCTGTGTTCTTTTTCTTTTCCAATATAACCGAATTTTAAATGTGACACCACAGAAAAACCAGTTTGGGGAATTAATGGGATACTCTGCATAAAATTATAAGAGTTCTGAAAACATGGGTAGTACAAAAGAAAGGGAATTTAAAGGGACCTTACCAGGCAAAGTGCTGCCTGCTCTCCATGTGTACAACGTGCTCTTCTTACTGCAAAACTCAACAACCTCGGGGTCTTATTACAAGTTTTCACCTCGGAAATAACATTCTTGATTACTTTGACCCCACCTTTGAGGAACAATGGGGATTCCAATGTTTATCTTGATTTACAGAATGAATGTTGCTATGCAGCTTGTTTTCTAAGTGCTTAGCTTACTGGTCCAATAAGCCGTGAAAAGGGATGAGTTTTTTAAGCATACCTTTTCTTGGGGTTAGAAGTAAAGGAGTCAAACATGGCAGAACTGCAGAAGCAAAAAGATGCCCATGTTACTGCTCAACGCTCATCAGACTGTGACATGAGGGAAAAACCAACACTGATATTTGGGAGTTGTCTCTACTGTAGCTACTCTTATTTGACGTGACATAGAAATTAGTTCTTTGAGGAGGGATGCTCCTGTAACAAATCTTAAAATTGTGGCATTGGCTTATGTGTCTGGAGGTGGTTGGAAAGGAATCTGATATTGGAAGCCAAAAATGTGGTGCTACATGTTATTCAATGGCAAAATGTTTGCAGTAATGGTTGTCCATGGTATCTTCGGAGGCAGACCAAAGGTTGGTCATTTGTTGATTTGCCCACGGTATTTCAGTAGACGTATGTTCAGGAAAAACTTTCTGGTTGACAGGCCAGAAATGAAAAAAATGAAAAGGAAAAAAAATACAGCCCAGAAATTCAAAACCTTGTTGAATTAGAAAACTCACCACTTGTAAGTCCTAAAGAGTAAGAGATGAGATTAGCAGTGGATTTGAACTACAAGTCCAATTTCAGTTGACAGTTACAACAGAGAAAAGAGACAGAAGTTGTATTCTTCCCACCTGCGTGCCTAGGAACCTCATGATAGCTGTATTATGTTAGGGGGAAAAGCAGTAATTTAATCAGTCCAGAAAATTACTTCTACAAAAGGACCTTAACTGAGATCCGTAGGACATGGAAATGATTGGAGGACTGAATTATATCAGGCGCCTAATAAGTTTTTGAGTGAATTGAGAACTAAATAATCTATGTGCCAAAAAGAAAAAGAATGATTTCCAAGATTACTAACGACTTTCCAGACCACCTTTCCCCACTTTCCACCCTACCAAATCAGATATGGTCAGTACACGTGACTAAAAGGGAATATCCACTTTGAGATGGGTACAAGGTCCCCAAAGAATAATGGACAAAGGAAGCTTTCTCAGAGAATACTATCAGATTATAAGAGAGGCAAGGAGGAGAAGGAACACAGAGATGCTCAAACATTGTTACTCTGTTGTATGATGGTTATTCTTTCATGCTTTCCCTCCGGGTTTATTGAGGTGTAATTGACAAACTAAATTGTCCATACTTATGGTGTATAATGTGATGATTTGACATATGTGTACTTTCTGCAGTGATTACCACCATCGGTCATTTAGTACATTAATCACTTCATCAGTAAAAATGTAAAGTGTGTATTTCTCTGTGTTTGTGTGTGTGTGTGTGTGTGTGTGATACGAGGAGGCTTAAGGTCTAATTTCTCAGCAAGATTCAAGTACACAACTGAGTGTTATTCCTAGATCACCATGCTGCACTGTAGACACTGAGAACTCATTCATCATATGATTGCAAGCTTGTACCCTTGTCCCAACATCTCCACTTTTGCACAACCCCTTAGACCCTGTTGACCACCATTTTACTCTCTGTTTCTGTGACATCTGTGAGTTTGCAAACACATTCCTAAATAAACAATGGTGCAAAGAAGAAATAACAAACAAATAGTAAAAACCTTGAGATGAATGAAAATGAAAAGAAAACATACAAGACTTTTCGGGATAAATGTACTGCAGCACCAAGAGAGCAACCTATGGCTGGAGATATCTATATTACAAAAGATGATCTCAAATCAGTAACCTGATAGGCATGTATGTATGTGTGTGGGTTTATGAAAATTGAAAAGACGTAACACTAACTACAGCAACATATAAGCAGTGATTATTTTTGGCCGTTTAATAGACATGCTCATTTTTTAAGAGCTTTATGCTTTCCCCATTATATATTAAATGATATAGCTTCATTTTTATAACAATGTGTCATATTATTTAAAAAATATATAGTAGTCAGTGAAGATGTGGCTGAGCTGCAGGGAACGTTTACGTCCTGGCCTTCTGGCACATGCCTAGCTGATGACTCTTTCACAGGTTTCAAGTGTCTCCTCTTTCTCTTCCTCTCCTCCTCATTCCGCTCTTCTTCCTGCTGTCCCATCATAAAACCCCATTCCTAAGAAGCTTCCTGATTATTTGGCCAAGACAAATTACTAGGCCAGTTCTTCTTTCTGACTGCAGGAAGAATTATGAAAGATATGAAAGGACTATTCCTAAATGCATGGGCAATTTGTCAAAGTACCAAATTGGACGGTTAAGGGGTAGATATTGGCGGTGAAGATATTATGGCAGGGTGAGGGTTCTGGAACGTGAACAGGAAGACAGAGAATAAACAGTGAACATTTTTTTCAAATTACTGTCTTCAAGGACTTAAAACATTCTTGGAATGAGTAGAACAAAGCAAATATATCAGATGTGCCCTAAGTTCACATTTCATCCGGATGTCAGACCTTTAGTGCTTAGCTTCTCTCTCCCCTCCCAACGTCACTCTGAATCATTTATATGTGATGCTGTGAGTCTTAAATGGTATCTTATATCTAGTTTTGGTTTCACCCAATTGAAACCTGGTATTTACTTATGGAATACAAGAGATTTATTTCCTGGTAAAGGAATTTTAAGCACACGACAGCCGTCTAGGGATGTGTTTGCGTCAGGTGAGATGGGACATCCTGATTCCATTAAACATGTGTTCCCACATTCTACAGTATGATAAGGTGAGATTCGCAGCTCTATTCCTAAAGCAGACAGGGGCCTTCACCAACCATGACCCATCACAAGACTCTTCAGTGTCCAAGGGGACAGCATAGAAAAGAGTAGTGTTCGTGTCCAGGATAGAAGGGAGGAACTGTAGAAAAACTGTTGACAGCTAAATCACTGAAAAGGCAGAAATGAAATCTTTGGAGGACATGC
This sequence comes from Balaenoptera borealis, assembly GCF_965194805.1. Lineage (NCBI taxonomy): Eukaryota > Metazoa > Chordata > Mammalia > Artiodactyla > Balaenopteridae > Balaenoptera > Balaenoptera borealis. The sequence goes on along the minus strand of NC_138860.1, from coordinate 83,731,915 downwards.
TAAAGCACTGGGCACTGAAGTTCAGTCATTTGCTAAAAGCTCATTATATCTGTCATAATTCCACACCCCATGTGTCCTATTACATTTATATGTTTGGCTTTAACTTCACTTCCTAATAACTTTGAAAATTTTTATTTTAATTGGCCATAGTTAATCATGTACATGAAATGACAGATGAAATATTCAAATTATATATTACAATATGTATGTACATATATACATAGAGAACTATGTTACAGAAAGAGGGACAAGGACACAGAGAGAGAGAGAGAGATTAAAATGTCTGGAACACGCAACGTCTGCAGAGCTGAAACTCTGCTGGAAGTCCACCTGAAAGGGGAATAATCTTTTACCTGGGGGAGCATCAGCCTTGCTCTATTCAGGCCGTCAGTGGATTGGATGAGAACATCCCACCTGGTAGAGGGCAACCGCCATCATTCAGGCCACTGATTTAAATAATACTCTGATCCAAAATCATCCTTACAGAAACACACAGATAATGTTTGACCAGAAAACTGGGGACCTGGGCCAGTGAATCTGACCCATAAATAAACCATCAAACCTTCCTTCCAGCACATTGACAAATTGTATGAAGAAAGTCGAGCAGGAAATAGGTTTATTTGACATATGCTCCACCGTGACCAAAATGGAAAATGCAAAAAATAGGTTTAAAATATAACAAAATTATTATTAATGATTAAGAAGTTGTATATGAATGGCAATGAACTTCAGTGACTGAATTTTTAATGAAGTGATTTCAACTATCTCCTGAATTTGATGTGAAACAACATGTGTTTAAATAATTCATAAGTATTAAAAACGTATAAAATTAGTTGCGTGAATGGCAATGCATAATAGATTGGGTTTCCCAATAATTTCAAAGTGACAGGAAGCCAGAAAATTTGAACAACCCTCTGAGATTTCTTCTAAAATTGATGCTATCCAAAGAGTTCAGTTGGAAGAAATTAGATTGGAGCAAGTGTTAGGTCACTTTTGGGAGGTATGAGCAAACAGCTTCACTTCTGTTGTAAGTCAAGGGTCTGAGATGCCAGCTCATCTGAGTTATGGTAGGGGATGCTACGTGCCTAGTGAATTCCTTGTGGCAGGAAGCAAAACAGATTTATAGAGGTCACAGGAATCTGACCTGCTGGTTGTTCTTTATTTGAAGGAGCAAACAGTGAAGGGAGGACCATAGTGGTCAACACTTTACTACACGTTTCTAAGTATCATGATAGGAAATCATATGAGGTGATCTGCAAATTTCCCTCAGTCCATTTTCGAAGAAGAAAGGAGATTTTGTTTGGCAAGCCATGAATCAAGGGCAAATGAATTGCAAGAAAGACTCGAGGTAAAGAGACATGTGTCACCAGGTAGCGAGGCCCTTTTCAAACCAGTATGTACAACAAAATGGCCCCCAGATCAATGCAACTAGGCAGGCAGTCTTAGAAGTCAAGGATCGTGAAAGATAGAAAAGGGTCATCTTCCCCAATCAAGGAATGGAACTTTTCACTACAAGTTAGAGAACACTCCAAGCGCTCCCACTGCCAGAAACCACAGAAACTGAGAGCTAAGACAGGGACTCTGTGAGTCATGAGAACCTCGTCCAGTGAGGAGATCCTGGAACAGGACATTTCCTGTTTTCAGAGTTTCTGCCAAGCCATTTATGAGTGGATTTGCATTTTGGTTGGGAAATGATTGGACCGGGCCAGTTTTGGTAGCTCCGCTTCCCCCTGGGTGGGGCAGCAAGCCCCAATAAAAAGGTCCTCTGCTGCACGACAGCTGTCCTCTTGCTACTCGAGTTCCGATTGACTTTGGAGAACCTGGTGAGTCTGATTCTTCAGTTCAACTTTGTTCTCGGATCCCCGAATGTTGACTTTATGCTGGAGACAGCAAGTTTGATGGGGCCAAAGTTATGATCATGGGTATAATGCTACTTAGTGGATGAGAACATGGAATCTGGGCACAATGTCATATTGTATTTACTAGATTTCTGATACCTCGTTTGATTTCCTCTATTGAGAAAGAGATTAACAGGAAATTTTGACATGAAGGGATAAAGAGCAAAGTATTTACTTTTTTCTATGCCTTTCTCTTGGACTTCTGCTGTGATTTCAGAGGCATTTATCTTAGAAGGTGTGAAGCCCTTACATTCATCCTGAATGCCCTTTGCCCTGTGCATAAGTCACCTTGTCAGGACCTCATGAGAGAAAATGGTGATAGAAACTGCTTGTGAGCTGGCCCAGGATTCTAAAACTTGTGATGGCCTTTTTTGAAGATGTCCTTTTCATAAAAAACAAACAGAGAGAGAGAGAAAGAAAGAAAGAAACCAAGAGAGAAAACATCGCATGTTTCTTTAAAACAAAGATATTTTCCTCGGAAAACTTGTATGAGAAAAGGAAGGTTTTGTCTGGGCTGATGAAACGATTTTCTGAAGAGCGAGAGAGAAGTCAGAAATTCATTAAAAGCTATTAAAGAGATTAAAGCACTTACTTAGAGATTGGTGAGATACTATCTGTTGATATTCCACAAGCTTTTGCTCTTTTCTCTATAGGAATTCCTTCTTGTGAACACGGTCATATACTTTCTTTCAGATATTAAGACTCCAGAAAGATGTCTTCTCAACATCAGCAGTGCAAGCAGCCCTGCCAGCCACCACCAGTGTGCCTACCTAAGTGCCCTGACCCTTGCCCACCTGCCAAGTGTCCAGACCCTTGCCCACCTCTAAAGTGCCCTGACCCATGCCCACCTGCCAAGTGTCCAGACCCTTGCCCACCTCTAAAGTGCCCTGACCCATGCCCACTTGCCAAGTGTCCGGACCCTTGCCCACCTATCAAGTGCCCTGACCCATGCCCACCTGCCAAGTGTCCAGACCCTTGCCCACCTAGAAAGTGCCCTGCCCCATGCCCACCTGCCAAGTGTCCAGACCCTTGCCCACCTAGAAAGTGCCCTGCCCCATGCCCACCTGCCAAGTGTCCAGACCCTTGCCCACCTAGAAAGTGCCCTGACCCATGCCCACCTGCCAAGTGTCCAGACCCTTGCCCACCTAGAAAGTGCCCTGACCCATGCCCACCTGCCAAGTGTCCAGACCCTTGCCCACCTAGAAAGTGCCCTGACCCATGCCCACCTGCCAAGTGTCCAGACCCTTGCCCACCTATCAAGTGCCCTGACCCATGCCTGCCGCAGCAGTGCAAGCAGAAATGCCCTCCTGGGCCACCTGCCCATCATTGTTAGCAGAGGTGCCCACCCAAGAGCATGTAAGAGCTTGAGCTTTTATCTGCATCTGGAAAGGATAAGGACAATCGGCTCAACTAGTTCCAGAGCTCCACCTTCACCTTCTCTTCAAAGCCTATCATGGATACGGAAGAAGCTTCTCCACCCTTCAGCCTCAATATGCGTGTGGTGATTCTTGACAGACAGAGGCTTCCTATCTGAGGCTGCTCTACTGCTTCCCTCTGGCTGGTGCCCGAGAAAGCATCACAGAGCCTCAGTAGAAAGAGCAGCAGCTCTCCTCCTGGGCGCCCTCTGAGGATTCTCTCCCTGTCTTCTCTGTCGGTCGGTCACCTGGGCATGGGTTTCTACCAGCTGAGCAAGTGTTACTTATCCTCCACTTCCTGAATAAAATACAATTCTTTTGTGTGATGGGAAAATTTTTTTCTTTCTTTTAAAACCTGCTTTTCGCAATATCATATCATAATTTTGGTTGATTTCTATCCTTCTTTGATCCCGAGTTTCAGGCTCTCACAGTCAGTGTTATCTGAATTTTGAGTCGTATCAATGATTATTTCTATACAGTTTCAAATGCAGGTTATTTTCCTAATTATTGCTTGATTGATTTGAGGAACAAATTATTTAACTTCTTGGCATTTCAAACCCTTTAGTAAACTGTGGGAAAAATCACATTTACAGTGCCTACTTGCTTAGGCATAAAAATTACATGAATGTGTGTCATTCAGTTGGCACAATGCCGGGCACATAATTGGCACTTGAGAGGTGGCCGATCATCATTGTCCCTGTCATCATCACCGTCACCACCATCACCATCGTCATCACCACCCGCAGGTGCTCCAGCAGAGGAGTGGCTCAGACATACCTAGTAGAGCAAGCAAGGAGATTCTTAAACTCTATTACCCGTTCATAGTCTGTGTTCTTTTTCTTTTCCAATATAACCGAATTTTAAATGTGACACCACAGAAAAACCAGTTTGGGGAATTAATGGGATACTCTGCATAAAATTATAAGAGTTCTGAAAACATGGGTAGTACAAAAGAAAGGGAATTTAAAGGGACCTTACCAGGCAAAGTGCTGCCTGCTCTCCATGTGTACAACGTGCTCTTCTTACTGCAAAACTCAACAACCTCGGGGTCTTATTATATGTTTTCACCTCGGAAATAACATTCTTGATTACTTTGACCCCACCTTTGAGGAACAATGGGGATTCCAATGTTTATCTTGATTTACAGAATGAATGTTGCTATGCAGCTTGTTTTCTAAGTGCTTAGCTTACTGGTCCAATAAGCCGTGAAAAGGGATGAGTTTTTTAAGCATACCTTTTCTTGGGGTTACAAGTAAAGGAGTCAAACATGGCAGAACTGCAGAAGCAAAAAGATGCCCATGTTACTGCTCAACGCTCATCAGACTGTGACATGAGTGAAAAACCAACACTGATATTTGGGAGTTGTCTCTACTGTAGCTACTCTTATTTGACGTGACACAGAAATTAGTTCTTTGAGGAGGGATGCTCCTGTAACAAATCTTAAAATTGTGGCATTGGCTTATGTGTCTGGAGGTGGTTGGAAAGGAATCTGATATTGGAAGCCAAAAATGTGGTGCTACATGTTATTCAATGGCAAAATGTTTGCAGTAATGGTTGTCCATGGTATCTTCGGAGGCAGACCAAAGGTTGGTCATTTGTTGATTTGCCCACGGTATTTCAGTAGACGTATGTTCAGGAAAAACTTTCTGGTTGACAGGCCAGAAATGAAAAAAATGAAAAGGAAAAAAAATACAGCCCAGAAATTCAAAACCTTGTTGAATTAGAAAACTCACCACTTGTAAGTCCTAAAGAGTAAGAGATGAGATTAGCAGTGGATTTGAACTACAAGTCCAATTTCAGTTGACAGTTACAACAGAGAAAAGAGACAGAAGTTGTATTCTTCCCACCTGCGTGCCTAGGAACCTCATGATAGCTGTATTATGTTAGGGGGAAAAGCAGTAATTTAATCAGTCCAGAAAATTACTTCTACAAAAGGACCTTACTGAGATCCGTAGGACATGGAAATGATTGGAGGACTGAATTATATCAGGCGCCTAATAAGTTTTTGAGTGAATTGAGAACTAAATAATCTATGTGCCAAAAAGAAAAAGAATGATTTCCAAGATTACTAACGACTTTCCAGACCACCTTTCCCCACTTTCCACCCTACCAAATCAGATATGGTCAGTACACGTGACTAAAAGGGAATATCCACTCTGAGATGGGTACAAGGTCCCCAAAGAATAATGGACAAAGGAAGCTTTCTCAGAGAATACTATCAGATTATAAGTGAGGCAAAGAGGAGAAGGAACACAGAGATGCTCAAACATTGTTACTCTGTTGTATGATGGTTATTCTTTCATGCTTTCCCTCCGGGTTTATTGAGGTGTAATTGACAAACTAAATTGTCCATACTTATGGTGTATAATGTGATGATTTGACATATGTGTACTTTCTGCAGTGATTACCACCATCGGTCATTTAGTACATTAATCACTTCATCAGTAAAAATGTAAAGTGTGTATTTCTCTGTGTGTGTGTGTGTGTGTCTGTGTGTGTGATACGAGGAGGCTTAAGGTCTAATTTCTCAGCAAGATTCAAGTACACAACTGAGTGTTATTCCTAGATCACCATGCTGCACTGTAGACACTGAGAACTCATTCATCATAAGATTGCAAGCTTGTACCCTTGTCCCAACATCTCCACTTTTGCACAACCCCTTAGACCCTGTTGACCACCATTCTACTCTGTTTCTGTGACATCTGTGAGTTTGCAAGCACATTCCTAAATAAACAATGGTGCAAAGAAGAAATAACAAACAAATAGTAAAAACCTTGAGATGAATGAAAATGAAAAGAAAACATACAAGAACTTTCGGGATAAATGTACTGCAGCACCAAGAGAGCAACCTATGGCTGGAGATATCTATATTACAAAAGATGATCTCAAATCAGTAACCTGATAGGCATGTATGTATGTGTGTGGGTTTATGAAAATTGAAAAGACGTAACACTAACTACAGCAACATATAAGCAGTGATTATTTTTGGCCGTTTAATAGACATGCTCATTTTTTAAGAGCTTTATGCTTTCCCCATTATATATTAAATGATATAGCTTCATTTTTATAACAATGTGTCATATTATTTAAAAAATATATAGTAGTCAGTGAAGATGTGGCTGAGCTGCAGGGAACGTTTACGTCCTGGCCTTCTGGCACATGCCTAGCTGATGACTCTTTCACAGATTTCAAGTGTCTCCTCTTTCTCTTCCTCTCCTCCTCATTCCGCTCTTCTTCCTGCTGTCCCATCATAAAACCCCATTCCTAATAAGCTTCCTGATTATTTGGCCAAGACAAATTACTAGGCCAGTTCTTCTTTCTGACTGCAGGAAGAATTATGAAAGATATGAAAGGACTATTCCTAAATGCATGGGCAATTTGTCAAAGTACCAAATTGGACGGTTAAGGGGTAGATAATGGCGGTGAAGATATTATGGCAGGGTGAGGGTTCTGGAACGTGAACAGGAAGACAGAGAATAAACAGTGAACATTTTTTTCAAATTACTGTCTTCAAGGACCTAAAACATTCTTGGAATGAGTAGAACAAAGCAAATATATCAGATGTGCCCTAAGTTCACATTTCATCCGGATGTCAGACCTTTAGTGCTTAGCTTCTCTCTCCCCTCCCAACGTCACTCTGAATCATTTATATGTGATGCTGTGAGTCTTAAATGGTATCTTATATCTAGTTTTGGTTTCACCCAATTGAAACCTGGTATTTACTTATGGAATACAAGAGATTTATTTCCTGGTAAAGGAATTTTAAGCACACGACAGCCGTCTAGGGATGTGTTTGCGTCAGGTGAGATGGGACATCCTGATTCCATTAAACATGTGTTCCCACATTCTACAGTATGATAAGGTGAGATTCGCAGCTCTATTCCTAAAGCAGACAGGGGCCTTCACCAACCATGACCCATCACAAGACTCTTCAGTGTCCAAGGGGACAGCATAGAAAAGAGTAGTGTTCGTGTCCAGGATAGAAGGGAGGAACTGTAGAAAAACTGTTGACAGCTAAATCACTGAAAAGGCAGAAATGAAATCTTTGGAGGACATGCTAAAGCACTGGGCACTGAAGTTCAGTCATTTGCTAAAAGCTCATTATATCTGTCATAATTCCACACCCCATGTGTCCTATTACATTTATATGTTTGGCTTTAACTTCACTTCCTAATAACTTTGAAAATTTTTATTTTAATTGGCCATAGTTAATCATGTACATGAAATGACAGATGAAATATTCAAATTATATATTACAATATGTATGTACATATATACATAGAGAACTATGTTACAGAAAGAGGGACAAGGACACAGAGAGAGAGAGAGAGATTAAAATGTCTGGAACACGCAAAGTCTGCAGAGCTGAAACTCTGCTGGAAGTCCACCTGAAAGGGGAATAATCTTTTACCTGGGGGAGCATCAGCCTTGCTCTATTCAGGCCGTCAGTGGATTGGATGAGAACTTCCCACCTGGTAGAGGGCAACCGCCATCATTCAGGCCACTGATTTAAATAATACTCTGATCCAAAATCATCCTTACAGAAACACACAGATAATGTTTGACCAGAAAACTGGGGACCTGGGCCAGTGAATCTGACCCATAAATAAACCATCAAACCTTCCTTCCAGCACATTGACAAATTGTATGAAGAAAGTCCAGCAGGAAATAGGTTTATTTGACATATGCTCCACCGTGACCAAAATGGAAAATGCAAAAAATAGGTTTAAAATATAACAAAATTATTATTAATGATTAAGAAGTTGTATATGAATGGCAATGAACTTCAGTGACTGAATTTTTAATGAAGTGATTTCAACTATCTCCTGAATTTGATGTGAAACAACATGTGTTTAAATAATTCATAAGTATTAAAAACGTATAAAATTAGTTGCGTGAATGGCAATGCATAATAGATTGGGTTTCCCAATAATTTCAAAGTGACAGGAAGCCAGAAAATTGAACAACCCTCTGAGATTTCTTCAAAAATTGATGCTATCCAAAGAGTTCAGTTGGAAGAAATTAGATTGGAGCAAGTGTTAGGTCACTTTTGGGAGGTATGAGCAAAAAGCTTCACTTCTGTTGTAAGTCTAGGGTCTGAGATGCCAGCTCATCTGAGTTATGGTAGGGGATGCTACGTGCCTAGTGAATTCCTTGTGGCAGGAAGCAAAACAGATTTATAGAGGTCACAGGAATCTGACCTGCTGGTTGTTCTTTATTTGAAGGAGCAAACAGTGAAAGGAGGACCATAGTGGTCAACACTTTACTACACGTTTCTAAGTATCATGATAGGAAATCATATGAGGTGATCTGCAAATTTCCCTCAGTCCATTTTCGAAGAAGAAAGGAGATTTTGTTTGGCAAGCCATGAATCAAGGGCAAATGAATTGCAAGAAAGACTCGAGGTAAAGAGACATGTGTCACCAGGTAGCGAGGCCCTTTTCAAACCAGTATGTACAACAAAATGGCCCCCAGATCAATGCAACTAGGCAGGCAGTCTTAGAAGTCAAGGATCGTGAAAGATAGAAAAGGGTCATCTTCCCCAATCAAGGAATGGAACTTTTCACTACAAGTTAGAGAACACTCCAAGCGCTCCCACTGCCAGAAACCACAGAAACTGAGAGCTAAGACAGGGACTCTGTGAGTCATGAGAACCTCGTCCAGTGAGGAGATCCTGGAACAGGACATTTCCTGTTTTCAGAGTCTCTGCCAAGCCATTTATGAGTGGATTTGCATTTTGGTTGGGAAATGATTGGACCGGGCCAGTTTTAGTAGCTCCGCTTCCCCCTGGGTGGGGCAGCAAGCCCCAATAAAAAGGTCCTCTGCTGCACGACAGCTGTCCTCTTGCTACTCGAGTTCCGATTGACTTTGGAGAACCTGGTGAGTCTGATTCTTCAGTTCAACTTTGTTCTCGGATCCCCGAATGTTGACTTTATGCTGGAGACAGCAAGTTTGATGGGTCCAAAGTTATGATCATGGGTATAATGCTACTTAGTGGATGGGAACTTGGAATCTGGGCACAATGTTATATTGTATTTACTAGATTTCTGATACCTCGTTTGATTTCCTCTATTGAGAAAGAAATTAACAGGAAATTTTGACATGAAGGGATAAAGAGCAAAGTATTTACTTTTTTCTATGCCTTTCTCTTGGACTTCTGCTGTGATTTCAGAGGCATTTATCTTAGAAGGTGTGAGGCCCTTACATTCATCCTGAATGCCCTTTGCTCTGTGCATAAGTCACCTTGTCAGGACCTCATGAGAGAAAATGGTGATAGAAACTGCTTGTGAGCTTGCCCAGGATTCCAGAACTTGTGATGGCCTTCTTTGAAGATGTCGTTTTCATAAAAAACAAAAAGAGAGAGAGAGAGAGAGAGAAAGAAAGAAAGAAACCAAGAGAGAAAACATCACATGTTTCTTTAAAACAAAGATATTTTCCTCGGAAAACTTGTATGAGAAAAGGAAGGTTTTGTCTGGGCTGATGAAACGATTTTCTGAAGAGCGAGAGAGAAGTCAGAAATTCATTAAAAGCTATTAAAGAGATTAAAGCACTTACTTAGAGATTGGTGAGATACTATCTGTTGATATTCCACAAGCTTTTGCTCTTTTCTCTATAGGAATTCCTTCTTGTGAACACGGTCATATACTTTCTTTCAGATATTAAGACTCCAGAAAGATGTCTTCTCCACATCAGCAGTGCAAGCAGCCCTGCCAGCCACCACCAGTGTGCCTACCTAAGTGCCCTGACCCTTGCCCACCTGCCAAGTGTCCAGACCCTTGCCCACCTCTAAAGTGCCCTGACCCATGCCCACCTGCCAAGTGTCCAGACCCTTGCCCACCTCTAAAGTGCCCTGACCCATGCCCACCTGCCAAGTGTCCAGACCCTTGCCCACCTATCAAGTGCCCTGACCCATGCCCACCTGCCAAGTGTCCAGACCCTTGCCCACCTAGAAAGTGCCCTGCCCCATGCCCACCTGCCAAGTGTCCAGACCCTTGCCCACCTCTAAAGTGCCCTGACCCATGCCCACCTGCCAAGTGTCAAGACCCTTGCCCACCTAGAAAGTGCCCTGACCCATGCCCACCTGCCAAGTGTCCAGACCCTTGCCCACCTCTAAAGTGCCCTGACCCATGCCCACCTGCCAAGTGTCAAGACCCTTGCCCACCTAGAAAGTGCCCTGACCCATGCCCACCTGCCAAGTGTCCAGACCCTTGCCCACCTAGAAAGTGCCCTGACCCATGCCCACCTGCCAAGTGTCCAGACCCTTGCCCACCTAGAAAGTGCCCTGACCCATGCCCACCTGCCAAGTGTCCAGACCCTTGCCCAACTATAAAGTGCCCTGACCCATGCCCACCTACCAAGTGTCCAGACCCTTGCCCACCTCTAAAGTGCCCTGACCCATGCCCACCTGCCAAGTGTCCAGACCCTTGCCCACCTCTAAAGTGCCCTGACCCATGCCCACCTGCCAAGTGTCCAGACCCTTGCCCACCTATAAAGTGCCCTGACCCATGCCCACCTGCCAAGTGTCCAGACCCTTGCCCACCTATCAAGTGCCCTGACCCATGCCTGCTGCAGCAGTGCAAGCAGAAATGCCCTCCTGTGCCACCTGCCCATCATTGTTAGCAGAGGTGCCCACCCAAGAGCATGTAAGAGCTTGAGCTTTTATCTGCATCTGGAAAGGATAAGGACAATCGGCTCAACTAGTTCCAGAGCTCCACCTTCACCTTCTCTTCAAAGCCTATCATGGATACGGAAGAAGCTTCTCCACCCTTCAGCCTCAATATGCGTGTGGTGATTCTTGACAGACAGAGGCTTCCTATCTGAGGCTGCTCTACTGCTTCCCTCTGGCTGGTGCCCGAGAAAGCATCACAGAGCCTCAGTAGAAAGAGCAGCAGCTCTCCTCCTGGGCGCCCTCTGAGGATTCTCTCCCTGTCTTCTCTGTCGGTCGGTCACCTGGGCATGGGTTTCTACCAGCTGAGCAAGTGTTACTTATCCTCCACTTCCTGAATAAAATACAATTCTTTTGTGTGATGGGAAAATTTTTTTCTTTCTTTTAAAACCTGCTTTTCGCAATATCATATCATAATTTTGGTTGATTTCTATCCTTCTTTGATCCCGAGTTTCAGGCTCTCACAGTCAGTGTTATCTGAATTTTGAGTCGTATCAATGATTATTTCTATACAGTTTCAAATGCAGGTTATTTTCCTAATTATTGCTTGATTGATTTGAGGAACAAATTATTTAACTTCTTGGCATTTCAAACCCTTTAGTAAACTGTGGGAAAAATCACATTTACAGTGCCTACTTGCTTAGGCATAAAAATTACATGAATGTGTGTCATTCAGTTGGCACAATGCCGGGCACATAATTGGCATTTGAGAGGTGGCCGATCATCATTGTCCCTGTCATCATCACCGTCACCACCATCACCATCGTCATCACCACCCGCAGGTGCTCCAGCAGAGGAGTGGCTCAGACATACCTAGTAGAGCAAGCAAGGAGATTCTTAAACTCTATTACCCGTTCATAGTCTGTGTTCTTTTTCTTTTCCAATATAACCGAATTTTAAATGTGACACCACAGAAAAACCAGTTTGGGGAATTAATGGGATACTCTGCATAAAATTATAAGAGTTCTGAAAACATGGGTAGTACAAAAGAGAGGGAATTTAAAGGGACCTTACCAGGCAAAGTGCTGCCTGCTCTCCATGTGTACAACGTGCTCTTCTTACTGCAAAACTCAACAACCTCGGGGTCTTATTATATGTTTTCACCTCGGAAATAACATTCTTGATTACTTTGACCCCACCTTTGAGGAACAATGGGGATTCCAATGTTTATCTTGATTTACAAAATGACTGTTGCTATGCAGCTTGTTTTCTAAGTGCTTAGCTTACTGGTCCAATAAGCCGTGAAAAGGGATGAGTTTTTTAAGCATACCTTTTCTTGGGGTTACAAGTAAAGGAGTCAAACATGGCAGAACTGCAGAAGCAAAAAGATGCCCATGTTACTGCTCAACGCTCATCAGACTGTGACATGAGTGAAAAACCAACACTGATATTTGGGAGTTGTCTCTACTGTAGCTACTCTTATTTGACGTGACACAGAAATTAGTTCTTTGAGGAGGGATGCTCCTGTAACAAATCTTAAAATTGTGGCATTGGCTTATGTGTCTGGAGGTGGTTGGAAAGGAATCTGATATTGGAAGCCAAAAATGTGGTGCTACATGTTATTCAATGGCAAAATGTTTGCAGTAATTGTTGTCCATGGTATCTTCGGAGGCAGACCAAAGGTTGGTCATTTGTTGATTTGCCCACGGTATTTCAGTAGACGTATGTTCAGGAAAAACTTTCTGGTTGACAGGCCAGAAATGAAAAAAATGAAAAGGAAAAAAAATACAGCCCAGAAATTCAAAACCTTGTCGAATTAGAAAACTCACCACTTGTAAGTCCTAAAGAGTAAGAGATGAGATTAGCAGTGGATTTGAACTACAAGTCCAATTTCAGTTGACAGTTACAACAGAGAAAAGAGACAGAAGTTGTATTCTTCCCACCTGCGTGCCTAGGAACCTCATGATAGCTGTATTATGTTAGGGGGAAAAGCAGTAATTTAATCAGTCCAGAAAATTACTTCTACAAAAGGACCTTACTGAGATCCGTAGGACATGGAAATGATTGGAGGACTGAATTATATCAGGCGCCTAATAAGTTTTTGAGTGAATTGAGAACTAAATAATCTATGTGCCAAAAAGAAAAAGAATGATTTCCAAGATTACTAACGACTTTCCAGACCACCTTTCCCCACTTTCCACCCTACCAAATCAGATATGGTCAGTACACGTGACTAAAAGGGAATATCCACTCTGAGATGGGTACAAGGTCCCCAAAGAATAATGGACAAAGGAAGCTTTCTCAGAGAATACTATCAGATTATAAGTGAGGCAAAGAGGAGAAGGAACACAGAGATGCTCAAACATTGTTACTCTGTTGTATGATGGTTATTCTTTCATGCTTTCCCTCCGGGTTTATTGAGGTGTAATTGACAAACTAAATTGTCCATACTTATGGTGTATAATGTGATGATTTGACATATGTGTACTTTCTGCAGTGATTACCACCATCGGTCATTTAGTACATTAATCACTTCATCAGTAAAAATGTAAAGTGTGTATTTCTCTGTGTGTGTGTGTGTGTGTCTGTGTGTGTGATACGAGGAGGCTTAAGGTCTAATTTCTCAGCAAGATTCAAGTACACAACTGAGTGTTATTCCTAGATCACCATGCTGCACTGTAGACACTGAGAACTCATTCATCATATGATTGCAAGCTTGTACCCTTGTCCCAACATCTCCACTTTTGCACAACCCCTTAGACCCTGTTGACCACCATTCTACTCTGTTTCTGTGACATCTGTGAGTTTGCAAGCACATTCCTAAATAAACAATGGTGCAAAGAAGAAATAACAAACAAATAGTAAAAACCTTGAGATGAATGAAAATGAAAAGAAAACATACAAGAACTTTCGGGATAAATGTACTGCAGCACCAAGAGAGCAACCTATGGCTGGAGATATCTATATTACAAAAGATGATCTCAAATCAGTAACCTGATAAGCATGTATGTATGTGTGTGGGTTTATGAAAATTGAAAAGACGTAACACTAACTACAGCAACATATAAGCAGTGATTATTTTTGGCCGTTTAATAGACATGCTCATTTTTTAAGAGCTTTATGCTTTCCCCATTATATATTAAATGATATAGCTTCATTTTTATAACAATGTGTCATATTATTTAAAAAATATATAGTAGTCAGTGAAGATGTGGCTGAGCTGCAGGGAACGTTTACGTCCTGGCCTTCTGGCACATGCCTAGCTGATGACTCTTTCACAGATTTCAAGTGTCTCCTCTTTCTCTTCCTCTCCTCCTCATTCCGCTCTTCTTCCTGCTGTCCCATCATAAAACCCCATTCCTAATAAGCTTCCTGATTATTTGGCCAAGACAAATTACTAGGCCAGTTCTTCTTTCTGACTGCAGGAAGAATTATGAAAGATATGAAAGGACTATTCCTAAATGCATGGGCAATTTGTCAAAGTACCAAATTGGACGGTTAAGGGGTAGATAATGGCGGTGAAGATATTATGGCAGGGTGAGGGTTCTGGAACGTGAACAGGAAGACAGAGAATAAACAGTGAACATTTTTTTTCAAATTACTATCTTCAAGGACCTAAAACATTCTTGGAATGAGTAGAACAAAGCAAATATATCAGATGTGCCCTAAGTTCACATTTCATCCGGATGTCAGACCTTTAGTGCTTAGCTTCTCTCTCCCCTCCCAACGTCACTCTGAATCATTTATATGTGATGCTGTGAGTCTTAAATGGTATCTTATATCTAGTTTTGGTTTCACCCAATTGAAACCTGGTATTTACTTATGGAATACAAGAGATTTATTTCCTGGTAAAGGAATTTTAAGCACACGACAGCCGTCTAGGGATGTGTTTGCGTCAGGTGAGATGGGACATCCTGATTCCATTAAACATGTGTTCCCACATTCTACAGTATGATAAAGTGAGATTCGCAGCTCTATTCCTAAAGCAGACAGGGGCCTTCACCAACCATGACCCATCACAAGACTCTTCAGTGTCCAAGGGGACAGCATAGAAAAGAGTAGTGTTCGTGTCCAGGATAGAAGGGAGGAACTGTAGAAAAACTGTTGACAGTTAAATCACTGAAAAGGCAGAAATGAAATCTTTGGAGGACATGCTAAAGCACTGGGCACTGAAGTTCAGTCATTTGCTAAAAGCTCATTATATCTGTCATAATTCCACACCCCATGTGTCCTATTACATTTATATGTTTGGCTTTAACTTCACTTCCTAATAACTTTGAAAATTTTTATTTTAATTGGCCATAGTTAATCATGTACATGAAATGACAGATGAAATATTCAAATTATATATTACAATATGTATGTACAGATATACATAGAGAACTATGTTACAGAAAGAGGGACAAGGACACAGAGAGAGAGAGAGAGATTAAAATGTCTGGAACACGCAATGTCTGCAGAGCTGAAACTCTGCTGGAAGTCCACCTGAAAGGGGAATAATCTTTTACCTGGGGGAGCATCAGCCTTGCTCTATTCAGGCCGTCAGTGGATTGGATGAGAACATCCCACCTGGTAGAGGGCAACCGCCATCATTCAGGCCACTGATTTAAATAATACTCTCATCCAAAATCATCCTTACAGAAACACACAGATAATGTTTGACCAGAAAACTGGGGACCTGGGCCAGTGAATCTGACCCATAAATAAACCATCAAACCTTCCTTCCAGCACATTGACAAATTGTATGAAGAAAGTCGAGCAGGAAATAGGTTTATTTGACATATGCTCCACCGTGACCAAAATGGAAAATGCAAAAAATAGGTTTAAAATATAACAAAATTATTATTAATGATTAAGAAGTTGTATATGAATGGCAATGAACTTCAGTGACTGAATTTTTAATGAAGTGATTTCAACTATCTCCTGAATTTGATGTGAAACAACATGTGTTTAAATAATTCATAAGTATTAAAAACGTATAAAATTAGTTGCGTGAATGGCAATGCATAATAGATTGGGTTTCCCAATAATTTCAAAGTGACAGGAAGCCAGAAAATTGAACAACCCTCTGAGATTTCTTCAAAAATTGATGCTATCCAAAGAGTTCAGTTGGAAGAAATTAGATTGGAGCAAGTGTTAGGTCACTTTTGGGAGGTATGAGCAAAAAGCTTCACTTCTGTTGTAAGTCTAGGGTCTGAGATGCCAGCTCATCTGAGTTATGGTAGGGGATGCTACTTGCCTAGTGAATTCCTTGTGGCAGGAAGCAAAACAGATTTATAGAGGTCACAGGAATCTGACCTGCTGGTTGTTCTTTATTTGAAGGAGCAAACAGTGAAGGGAGGACCATAGTGGTCAACACTTTACTACACGTTTCTAAGTATCATGATAGGAAATCATATGAGGTGATCTGCAAATTTCCCTCAGTCCATTTTCGAAGAAGAAAGGAGATTTTGTTTGGCAAGCCATGAATCAAGGGGAAATGAATTGCAAGAAAGACTCGAGGTAAAGAGTCATGTGTCACCAGGTAGCGAGGCCCTTTTCAAACCAGTATGTACAACAAAATGGCCCCCAGATCAATGCAACTAGGCAGGCAGTCTTAGAAGTCAAGGATCGTGAAAGATAGAAAAGGGCCATCTTCCCCAATCAAGGAATGGAACTTTTCACTACAAGTTAGAGAACACTCCAAGCGCTCCCACTGCCAGAAACCACAGAAACTGAGAGCTAAGACAGGGACT
This sequence comes from Balaenoptera borealis, assembly GCF_965194805.1. Lineage (NCBI taxonomy): Eukaryota > Metazoa > Chordata > Mammalia > Artiodactyla > Balaenopteridae > Balaenoptera > Balaenoptera borealis. The sequence goes on along the minus strand of NC_138860.1, from coordinate 83,715,261 downwards.
CTGTGAGTCATGAGAACCTCGTCCAGTGAGGAGATCCTGGAACAGGACATTTCCTGTTTTCAGAGTCTCTGCCAAGCCATTTATGAGTGGATTTGCATTTTGGTTGGGAAATGATTGGACCGGGCCAGTGTTGGTAGCTCCGCTTCCCCCTGGGTGGGGCAGCAAGCCCCAATAAAAAGGTCCTCTGCTGCACGACAGCTGTCCTCTTGCTACTCGAGTTCCGATTGACTTTGGAGAACCTGGTGAGTCTGATTCTTCAGTTCAACTTTGTTCTCGGATCCCCGAATGTTGACTTTATGCTGGAGACAGCAAGTTTGATGGGTCCAAAGTTATGATCATGGGTATAATGCTACTTAGTGGATGGGAACTTGGAATCTGGGCACAATGTTATATTGTATTTACTAGATTTCTGATACCTCGTTTGATTTCCTCTATTGAGAAAGAAATTAACAGGAAATTTTGACATGAAGGGATAAAGAGCAAAGTATTTACTTTTTTCTATGCCTTTCTCTTGGACTTCTGCTGTGATTTCAGAGGCATTTATCTTAGAAGGTGTGAGGCCCTTACATTCATCCTGAATGCCCTTTGCTCTGTGCATAAGTCACCTTGTCAGGACCTCATGAGAGAAAATGGTGATAGAAACTGCTTGTGAGCTTGCCCAGGATTCCAGAACTTGTGATGGCCTTCTTTGAAGATGTCGTTTTCATAAAAAACAAAAAGAGAGAGAGAGAGAGAGAGAAAGAAAGAAAGAAACCAAGAGAGAAAACATCACATGTTTCTTTAAAACAAAGATATTTTCCTCGGAAAACTTGTATGAGAAAAGGAAGGTTTTGTCTGGGCTGATGAAACGATTTTCTGAAGAGCGAGAGAGAAGTCAGAAATTCATTAAAAGCTATTAAAGAGATTAAAGCACTTACTTAGAGATTGGTGAGATACTATCTGTTGATATTCCACAAGCTTTTGCTCTTTTCTCTATAGGAATTCCTTCTTGTGAACACGGTCATATACTTTCTTTCAGATATTAAGACTCCAGAAAGATGTCTTCTCCACATCAGCAGTGCAAGCAGCCCTGCCAGCCACCACCAGTGTGCCTACCTAAGTGCCCTGACCCTTGCCCACCAGCCAAGTGTCCAGACCCTTGCCCACCTCTAAAGTTCCCTGACCCATGCCCACCTGCCAAGTGTCCAGACCCTTGCCCACCTCTAAAGTGCCCTGACCCATGCCCACCTGCCAAGTGTCCAGACCCTTGCCCACCTAGAAAGTGCCCTGACCCATGCCCACCTGCCAAGTGTCCAGACCCTTGCCCACCTAGAAAGTGCCCTGCCCCATGCCCACCTGCCAAGTGTCCAGACCCTTGCCCACCTAGAAAGTGCCCTGACCCATGCCCACCTGCCAAGTGTCCAGACCCTTGCCCAACTATAAAGTGCCCTGACCCATGCCCACCTACCAAGTGTCCAGACCCTTGCCCACCTCTAAAGTGCCCTGACCCATGCCCACCTGCCAAGTGTCCAGACCCTTGCCCACCTAGAAAGTGCCCTGACCCATGCCCACCTGCCAAGTGTCCAGACCCTTGCCCACCTATAAAGTGCCCTGACCCATGCCCACCTGCCAAGTGTCCAGACCCTTGCCCACCTATCAAGTGCCCTGACCCATGCCTGCCGCAGCAGTGCAAGCAGAAATGCCCTCCTGGGCCACCTGCCCATCATTGTTAGCAGAGGTGCCCACCCAAGAGCATGTAAGAGCTTGAGCTTTTATCTGCATCTGGAAAGGATAAGGACAATCGGCTCAACTAGTTCCAGAGCTCCACCTTCACCTTCTCTTCAAAGCCTATCATGGATACGGAAGAAGCTTCTCCACCCTTCAGCCTCAATATGCGTGTGGTGATTCTTGACAGACAGAGGCTTCCTATCTGAGGCTGCTCTACTGCTTCCCTCTGGCTGGTGCCCGAGAAAGCATCACAGAGCCTCAGTAGAAAGAGCAGCAGCTCTCCTCCTGGGCGCCCTCTGAGGATTCTCTCCCTGTCTTCTCTGTCGGTCGGTCACCTGGGCATGGGTTTCTACCAGCTGAGCAAGTGTTACTTATCCTCCACTTCCTGAATAAAATACAATTCTTTTGTGTGATGGGAAAATTTTTTTCTTTCTTTTAAAACCTGCTTTTCGCAATATCATATCATAATTTTGGTTGATTTCTATCCTTCTTTGATCCCGAGTTTCAGGCTCTCACAGTCAGTGTTATCTGAATTTTGAGTCGTATCAATGATTATTTCTATACAGTTTCAAATGCAGGTTATTTTCCTAATTATTGCTTGATTGATTTGAGGAACAAATTATTTAACTTCTTGGCATTTCAAACCCTTTAGTAAACTGTGGGAAAAATCACATTTACAGTGCCTACTTGCTTAGGCATAAAAATTACATGAATGTGTGTCATTCAGTTGGCACAATGCCGGGCACATAATTGGCATTTGAGAGGTGGCCGATCATCATTGTCCCTGTCATCATCACCGTCACCACCATCACCATCGTCATCACCACCCGCAGGTGCTCCAGCAGAGGAGTGGCTCAGACATACCTAGTAGAGCAAGCAAGGAGATTCTTAAACTCTATTACCCGTTCATAGTCTGTGTTCTTTTTCTTTTCCAATATAACCGAATTTTAAATGTGACACCACAGAAAAACCAGTTTGGGGAATTAATGGGATACTCTGCATAAAATTATAAGAGTTCTGAAAACATGGGTAGTACAAAAGAGAGGGAATTTAAAGGGACCTTACCAGGCAAAGTGCTGCCTGCTCTCCATGTGTACAACGTGCACTTCTTACTGCAAAACTCAACAACCTCGGGGTCTTATTATATGTTTTCACCTCGGAAATAACATTCTTGATTACTTTGACCCCACCTTTGAGGAACAATGGGGATTCCAATGTTTATCTTGATTTACAGAATGAATGTTGCTATGCAGCTTGTTTTCTAAGTGCTTAGCTTACTGGTCCAATAAGCCGTGAAAAGGGATGAGTTTTTTAAGCATATCTTTTCTTGTGGTTAGAAGTAAAGGAGTCAAACATGGCAGAACTGCAGAAGCAAAAAGATGCCCATGTTACTGCTCAACGCTCATCAGACTGTGACATGAGTGAAAAACCAACACTGATATTTGGGAGTTGTCTCTACTGTAGCTACTCTTATTTGACCTGACATAGAAATTAGTTCTTTGAGGAGGGATGCTCCTGTAACAAATCTTAAAATTGTGACATTGGCTTATGTGTCTGGAGGTGGTTGGAAAGGAATCTGATATTGGAAGCCAAAAATGTGGTGCTACATGTTATTCAATGGCAAAATGTTTGCAGTAATGGTTGTCCATGGTATCTTTAGAGGCAGACCAAAGGTTGGTCATTTGTTGATTTGCCCACGGTATTTCAGTAGACGTATGTTCAGGAAAAACTTTCTGGTTGACAGGCCAGAAATGAAAAAAATGAAAAGGAAAAAAAATACAGCCCAGAAATTCAAAACCTTGTCGAATTAGAAAACTCACCACTTGTAAGTCCTAAAGAGTAAGAGATGAGATTAGCAGTGGATTTGAACTACAAGTCCAATTTCAGTTGACAGTTACAACAGAGAAAAGAGACAGAAGTTGTATTCTTCCCACCTGCGTGCCTAGGAACCTCATGATAGCTGTATTATGTTAGGGGGAAAAGCAGTAATTTAATCAGTCCAGAAAATTACTTCTACAAAAGGACCTTACTGAGATCCGTAGGACATGGAAATGATTGGAGGACTGAATTATATCAGGCGCCTAATAAGTTTTTGAGTGAATTGAGAACTAAATAATCTATGTGCCAAAAAGAAAAAGAATGATTTCCAAGATTACTAACGACTTTCCAGACCACCTTTCCCCACTTTCCACCCTACCAAATCAGATATGGTCAGTACACGTGACTAAAAGGGAATATCCACTCTGAGATGGGTACAAGGTCCCCAAAGAATAATGGACAAAGGAAGCTTTCTCAGAGAATACTATCAGATTATAAGAGAGGCAAGGAGGAGAAGGAACACAGAGATGCTCAAACATTGTTACTCTGTTGTATGATGGTTATTCTTTCATGCTTTCCCTCCGGGTTTATTGAGGTGTAATTGACAAACTAAATTGTCCATACTTATGGTGTATAATGTGATGATTTGACATATGTGTACTTTCTGCAGTGATTACCACCATCGGTCATTTAGTACATTAATCACTTCATCAGTAAAAATGTAAAGTGTGTATTTCTCTGTGTTTGTGTGTGTGTGTCTGTGTGTGTGATACGAGGAGGCTTAAGGTCTAATTTCTCAGCAAGATTCAAGTACACAACTGAGTGTTATTCCTAGATCACCATGCTGCACTGTAGACACTGAGAACTCATTCATCATATGATTGCAAGCTTGTACCCTTGTCCCAACATCTCCACTTTTGCACAACCCCTTAGACCCTGTTGACCACCATTCTACTCTCTGTTTCTGTGACATCTGTGAGTTTGCAAACACATTCCTAAATAAACAATGGTGCAAAGAGAAAATAACAAACAAATAGTAAAAACCTTGAGATGAATGAAAATGAAAAGAAAACATACAAGACTTTTCGAGATAAATGTACTGCAGCACCAAGAGAGCAACCTATGGCTGGAGATATCTATATTACAAAAGATGATCTCAAATCAGTAACCTGATAGGCATGTATGTATGTGTGTGGGTTTATGAAAATTGAAAAGACGTAACACTAACTACAGCAACATATAAGCAGTGATTATTTTTGTCCGTTTAATAGACATGCTCATTTTTTAACAGCTTTATGTTTTCCCCATTATATATTAAATGATATAGCTTCATTTTTATAACAATGTGTCATATTATTTAAAAAATATATAGTAGTCAGTGAAGATGTGGCTGAGCTGCAGGGAACGTTTACGTCCTGGCCTTCTGGCACATGCCTAGCTGATGACTCTTTCACAGGTTTCAAGTGTCTCCTCTTTCTCTTCCTCTCCTCCTCATTCCGCTCTTCTTCCTGCTGTCCCATCATAAAACCCCATTCCTAAGAAGCTTCCTGATTATTTGGCCAAGACAAATTACTAGGCCAGTTCTTCTTTCTGACTGCAGGAAGAATTATGAAACATATGAAAGGACTAGTCCTAAATGCATGGGCAATATGTCAAAGTACCAAATTGGACGGTTAAGGGGTAGATATTGGCGGTGAAGATATTATGGCAGGGTGAGGGTTCTGGAACGTGAACAGGAAGACAGAGAATAAACAGTGAACATTTTTTTTCAAATTACTGTCTTCAAGGACCTAAAACATTCTTGGAATGAGTAGAACAAAGCAAATATATCAGATGTGCCCTAAGTTCACATTTCATCCGGATGTCAGACCTTTAGTGCTTTGCTTCTCTCTCCCCTCCCAACGTCACTCTGAATCATTTATATGTGATGCTGTGAGTCTTAAATGGTATCTTATATCTAGTTTTGGTTTCACCCAATTGAAACCTGGTATTTACTTATGGAATACAAGAGATTTATTTCCTGATAAAGGAATTTTAAGCACACGACAGCCGTCTAGGGATGTGTTTGCGTCAGGTGAGATGGGACATCCTGATTCCATTAAACATGTGTTCCCACATTCTACAGTATGATAAAGTGAGATTCGCAGCTCTATTCCTAAAGCAGACAGGGGCCTTCACCAACCATGACCCATCACAAGACTCTTCAGTGTCCAAGGGGACAGCATAGAAAAGAGTAGTGTTCGTGTCCAGGATAGAAGGGAGGAACTGTAGAAAAACTGTTGACAGCTAAATCACTGAAAAGGCAGAAATGAAATCTTTGGAGGACATGCTAAAGCACTGGGCGCTGAAGTTCAGTCATTTGCTAAAAGCTCATTATATCTGTCATAATTCCACACCCCATGTGTCCTATTACATTTATATGTTTGGCTTTAACTTCACTTCCTAATAACTTTGAAAATTTTTATTTTAATTGGCCATAGTTAATCATGTACATGAAATGACAGATGAAATATTCAAATTATATATTACAATATGTATGTACAGATATACATAGAGAACTATGTTACAGAAAGAGGGACAAGGACACAGAGAGGGAGAGAGATATTAAAATGTCTGGAACACGCAAAGTCTGCAGAGCTAAAACTCTGCTGGAAGTCCACCTGAATGGGGAATAATCTTTTACCTGTGGGAGCGTCAGCCTTGCTCTATTCAGGCCGTCAATGGATTGGATGAGAATTTCCCACCTGGTAGAGGGCAACCGCCATCATTCAGGCCACTGATTTAAATAATACTCTCATCCAAAATCATCCTTACAGAAACACACAGATAATGTTTGACCAGAAAACTGGGGACCTGGGCCAGTGCATCTGACCCATAAATAAACCATCAAACCTTCCTTCCAGCACATTGACAAATTGTATGAAGAAAGTCGAGCAGGAAATAGGTTTATTTGACATATGCTCCACCGTGACCAAAATGGAAAATGCAAAAAATAGGTTTAAAATATAACAAAATTATTATTAATGATTAAGAAGTTGTATATGAATGGCAATGAACTTCAGTGACTGAATTTTTAATGAAGTGATTTCAACTATCTCTTGAATTTGATGTGAAACAACATGTCTTTAAAAATTTCATAAGTATTAAAAACGTATAAAATTAGTTGCGTGAATGGCAATGCATAATAGATTGGGTTTCCCAATAATTTCAAAGTGACAGGAAGCCAGAAAATTTGAACAACCCTCTGAGATTTCTTCAAAAATTGCTGCTATCCAAAGAGTTCAGTTGGAAGAAATTAGATTGGAGCAAGTGTTAGGTCACTTTTGGGAGGTATGAGCAAAAAGCTTCACTTCTGTTGTAAGTCTAGGTTCTGAGCTGCCAGCTCATCTGAGTTATGGTAGGGAATGCTACGTGCCTAGTGAATTCCTTGTGGCAGGAAGCAACACAGATTTATAGAGGTCACAGGAATCTGACCTGCTGGATGGTCTTTATTTGAAGGAGCAAACAGTGAAAGGAGGACCATAGTGGTCAACACTTTACTACACGTTTCTAAGTATCATGATAGGAAATCATATGAGGTGATCTGCAAATTTCCCTCAGTCCATTTTCGAAGAAGAAAGGAGATTTTGTTTGGCAAGCCATGAATCAAGGGGAAATGAATTGCAAGAAAGACTCGAGGTAAAGAGACATGTGTCACCAGGTAGCGAGGCCCTTTTCAAACCAGTATGTACAACAAAATGGCCCCCAGATCAATGCAACTAGGCAGGCAGTCTTAGAAGTCAAGGATCGTGAAAGATAGAAAAGGGTCATCTTCCCCAATCAAGGAATGGAACTTTTCACTACAAGTTAGAGAACACTCCAAGCGCTCCCACTGCCACAAACCACAGAAACTGAGAGCTAAGACAGGGACTCTGTGAGTCATGAGAACCTCGTCCAGTGAGGAGATCCTGGAACAGGACATTTCCTGTTTTCAGAGTCTCTGCCAAGCCATTTATGAGTGGATTTGCATTTTGGTTGGGAAATGATTGGACCGGGCCAGTGTTGGTAGCTCCGCTTCCCCCTGGGTGGGGCAGCAAGCCCCAATAAAATGGTCCTCTGCTGCACGACAGCTGTCCTCTTGCTACTCGAGTTCCGATTGACTTTGGAGAACCTGGTGAGTCTGATTCTTCAGTTCAAATTTGTTCTCGGATCCCCGAATGTTGACTTTATGCTGGAGACAGCAAGTTTGATGGGTCCAAAGTTATGATCATGGGTATAATGCTACTTAGTGGATGGGAACTTGGAATCTGGGCACAATGTTATATTGTATTTACTAGATTTCTGATACCTCGTTTGATTTCCTCTATTGAGAAAGAAATTAACAGGAAATTTTGACATGAAGGGATAAAGAGCAAAGTATTTACTTTTTTCTATGCCTTTCTTTTGGACTTCTGCTGTGATTTCAGAGGCATTTATCTTAGAAGGTGTGAGGCCCTTACATTCATCCTGAATGCCCTTTGCTCTGTGCATAAGTCACCTTGTCAGGACCTCATGAGAGAAAATGGTGATAGAAACTGCTTGTGTGCTGGCCCAGGATTCTAAAACTTGTGATGGCCTTTTTTGAAGATGTCCTTTTCATAAAAAACAAACAGAGAGAGAGAGAAAGAAAGAAAGAAACCAAGAGAGAAAACATCGCATGTTTCTTTAAAACAAAGATATTTTCCTCGGAAAACTTGTATGAGAAAAGGAAGGTTTTGTCTGGGCTGATGAAACGATTTTCTGAAGAGCGAGAGAGAAGTCAGAAATTCATTAAAAGCTATTAAAGAGATTAAAGCACTTACTTAGAGATTGGTGAGATACTATCTGTTGATATTCCACAAGCTTTTGCTCTTTTCTCTATAGGAATTCCTTCTTGTGAACACGGTCATATACTTTCTTTCAGATATTAAGACTCCAGAAAGATGTCTTCTCAACATCAGCAGTGCAAGCAGCCCTGCCAGCCACCACCAGTGTGCCTACCTAAGTGCCCTGACCCTTGCCCACCTGCCAAGTGTCCAGACCCTTGCCCACCTATAAAGTGCCCTGACCCATGCCCACCTGCCAAGTGTCCAGACCCTTGCCCACCTATCAAGTGCCCTGACCCATGCCTGCCTCAGCAGTGCAAGCAGAAATGCCCTCCTGGGCCACCTGCCCATCATTGCTAGCAGAGGTGCCCACCCAAGAGCATGTAAGAGCTTGAGCTTTTATCTGCATCTGGAAAGGATAAGGACAATCGGCTCAACTAGTTCCAGAGCTCCACCTTCACCTTCTCTTCAAAGCCTATCACGGATACGGAAGAAGCTTCTCCACCCTTCAGCCTCAATATGCGTGTGGTGATTCTTGACAGACAGAGGCTTCCTATCTGAGGCTGCTATCCTGCTTCCCTCTGGCTGGTGCCCGAGAAAGCATCACAGAGCCTCAGTAGAAAGAGCAGCAGCTCTCCTCCTGGGCGCCCTCTGAGGATTCTCTCCCTGTCTTCTCTGTCGGTCGGACACCTGGGCATGGGTTTCTACCAGCTGAGCAAGTGTTACTTATCCTCCACTTCCTGAATAAAATACAATTCTTTTGTGTGATGGGAAAATTTTTTTCTTTCTTTTAAAACCTGCTTTTCGCAATATCATATCATAATTTTGGTTGATTTCTATCCTTCTTTAATCCCGAGTTTCAGGCTCTCACAGTCAGTGTTATCTGAATTTTGAGTCGTATCAATGATTATTTCTATACAGTTTCAAATGCAGGTTATTTTCCTCATTATTGCTTGATTGATTTGAGGAACAAATTATTTAACTTCTTGGCATTTCAATCCCTTTAATAAACTGTGGGAAAAATCACATTTACAGTGCCTACTTGCTTAGGCATAAAAATTACATGAATGTGTGTCATTCAGTTGGCACAATGCCGGGCACATAGTTGGCATTTGAGAGGTGGCCGATCATCATTGTCCCTCTCATCATCCCTGTCACCACCATCACCATCGTCATCACCTCCCGCAGGTGCTCCAGCAGAGGAGAGGCTCAGACATACCTAGTAGAGCAACAAGGAGATTCTTAAACTATATTACCCGTTCATATTCTGTGTTCTTTTTCTTTTCCAATATAACAGAATTTTAAATGTAACACCACAGAAAAACCAGTTTGGGAAATTAATGGGATACTCTGCATAAAATTATAATAGTTCTGAAAACATGGGTAGTACAAAACAGAGGGAATTTAAAGGGACCTTACCAGGCAAAGTGCTGCCTGCTCTCCATGTGTACAACGTGCTCTTCTTACTGCAAAACTCAACAACCTCGGGGTCTTATTATATGTTTTCACCTCGGAAATAACTTTCTTGATTACTTTGACCCCACCTTTGAGGAACAATGGGGATTCCAATGTTTATCTTGATTTACAGAATGAATGTTGCTATGCAGCTTGTTTTCTAAGTGCTTAGCTTACTGGTCCAATAAGCCGTGAAAAGGGATGAGTTTTTTAAGCATACCTTTTCTTGTGGTTAGAAGTAAAGGAGTCAAACATGGCAGAACTGCAGAAGCAAAAAGATGCCCATGTTACTGCTCAACGCTCATCAGACTGTGACATGAGTGAAAAACCAACACTGATATTTGGGAGTTGTCTCTACTGTAGCTACTCTTATTTGACGTGACACAGAAATTAGTTCTTTGAGGAGCGAAGCTCCTGTAACAAATCATAAAACTGTGGCATTGGCTTATGTGTCTGGAGGTGGTTGGAAAGGAATCTGATATTGGAAGCCAAAAATGTGGTGCTACATGTTATTCAATGGCAAAATGTTTGCAGTAATGGTTGTCCATGGTATCTTTACAGGCAGACCAAAGGTTGGTCATTTGTTGATTTGCCCATGGTATTTTAGTAGACGTATGTTCAGGAAAAACTTTCTGGGTGACAGGCCAGAAATGAAGAAAATGAAAAAGATAAAAATACAGCCCAGAAATTCAAAACCTTGTTGAATTAGAAAACTCACCACTTGTAAGTCCTAAAGAGTAAGAGATGAGATTAGCAGTGGTTTAGAACTACAAGTCCAATTTCAGTTGACAGTTACAACAGAGAAAAGAGACAGAAGTTGTATTCTTCCCACCTGTGTGCCAAGGAACCTCATGGTAGCTGTATTATGTTAGGGGGAAAAGCAGTAATTTAATCAGTCCAGAAAATTTCTTCTACAAAAGGACCTTACTGAGATCCGTAGGACATGGAAATGATTGGAGGACTGAATTATATCAGGCGCCTAATAAGTTTTTGAGTGAATTGAGAACTAAATACTCTATGTGCCAAAAAGAAAAAGAATGATTTCTAAGATTACTAACGACTTTCCAGACCACCTTTCCCCACTTTCCACCCTACCAAATCAGATATGGTCAGTACACGTGACTAAAAGGGAATATCCACTCTGAGATGGGTACAAGGCCCCCACAGAATAATGGATAAAGGAAGCTTTCTCAGAGAATAGTATCAGATCCTAAGAGAGCCAAGGAGGAGAAGGAACACAGAGATGCTCAAACATTGTTACTCTGTTGTATGATGGTTATTCTTTCATGCTTTCCCTCCGGGTTTATTGAGGTATAATTGACAAACTAAATTGTACATATTTACGGTGTATAATGTGATGATTTGACATATGTGTACTTTCTGCAGTGATTCCCACCATCGGTCACTTAGTACATTAATCACTTCATCAGTAACAATGTAAAGTTTGTATTTCTGTGTGTGTGTGTGTGTGTGTGTGTGTGTGTGTGTGTGTGTGTGTGTGTGAGAGAGAGACGAGAATGCTTAAGGTCTAATTTCTCAGCAAGATTCAAGTACACAACTGAGTGTTTTTAGCTAGATCACTGTGCTGTACTGTAGACTCTGAGAACTCATTCATCATATGATTGCAACCTTGTACCCTAGTCCCAACATGTGCACTTTTGCACAACCCCTTAGACCCTGCTGACCACCATTCTACTCTCTGTTTCTGTGACATCTGTGAGTTTGCACACACATTCCTAAATAAACAATGGTGCAAAGAAGAAATAACAAACAGATAGAAAAAACTTGAGATGAATGAAAATGAAAAGAAAACATACAAGAACTTTCTGGATAAAAGTACTGCAGCACCAAGAGAGCAACATATGGCTGGAGATATCTATATTACAAAGGATGATCTCAAATCAGTAACCTGATAGACATGTATGTATGTGTGTGGGTTTATGAAAATTGAAAAGACGTAACACTAACTACAGCAACATATAAGCAGTGATTATTTTTGTCCGTTTAATAGACATGCTCATTTTTTAACAGCTTTATGTTTTCCCCATTATATATTAAATGATATAGCTTCATTTTTATAACAATGTGTCATATTATTTAAAAAATATATAGTAGTCAGTGAAGATGTGGCTGAGCTGCAGGGAACGTTTACGTCCTGGCCTTCTGGCACATGCCTAGCTGATGACTCTTTCACAGGTTTCAAGTGTCTCCTCTTTCTCTTCCTCTCCTCCTCATTCCGCTCTTCTTCCTGCTGTCCCATTATAAAACCCCATTCCTAAGAAGCTTCCTGATTATTTGGCCAAGACAAATTACTAGGCCAGTTCTTCTTTCTGACTGCAGGAAGAATTATGAAAGATATGAAAGGACTAGTCCTAAATGCATGGGCAATATGTCAAAGTACCAAATTGGACGGTTAAGGGGTAGATATTGGCCGTGAAGGTATTATGGCAGGGTGAGGGTTTTGGAACGTGAACAGGAAGACAGAGAATAAACAGTGAACATTTTTTTTCAAATTACTGTCTTCAAGGACCTAAAACATTCTTGGAATGAGTAGAACAAAGCAAATATATCAGATGTGCCCTAAGTTCACATTTCATCCGGATGTCAGACCTTTAGTGCTTTGCTTCTCTCTCCCCTCCCAACGTCACTCTGAATCATTTATATGTGATGCTGTGAGTCTTAAATGGTATCTTATATCTAGTTATTTTTCACACAATTGAAACCTGGTATTTACTTATAGAATACAAGAGATTTATTTCCTGATAAAGGAATTTTAAGCATAAGACAGCCGTCTAGGGAAGAGTTTGCGTCAGGTGAGATGGGACATCCTGATTCCATTAAACATGTGTTCCCACATTCTGCAGTATGATAAAGTGAGATTCGCAGCTCTATTCCTAAAGCAGACAGGGGCCTTCACCAACCATGACCCATCACAAGACTCTTCAGTGCCCAAGGGGACAGCATAGAAAAGTGTAGTGTTCGTGTCCACGATAGAAGGGAGGAACTGTAGAAAAACTGTTGACAGCTAAAGCACTGAAAAGGCAGAAATGAAATCTTTGGAGGACATGCTAAAGCACTGGGCGCTGAAGTTCAGTCATTTGCTAAAAGCTCATGATATCTGTCATAATTCCACACCCCACGTGTCATATTACATTTATATGTTTGGCTTTAACTTCACTTCCTAATAACTTTGAAAATTTTTATTTTAATTGGCCATAGTTAATCATGTACATGAAATGACAGATGAAATATTCAAATGATATATTACAATATGTATGTACATATATACATAGAGAAATAGGTGACAGAAAGAGGGACAAAGACAGAGAGAGAGAGATTAAAATGTCTGGAACACGCAACGTCTGCAGAGCTGAAACTCTGCTGGAAGTCCACCTGAAAGGGGAATAATCTTTTACCTGGGGGAGCGTCAGCCTTGATCTGTTCAGGCCGTCAGTGGATTGGATGAGAACTTCCCACCTGGTAGAGGGCAACCGCCATCATTCAGGCCACTGATTTAAATAATACTCTCATCCAAAATCATCCTTTCAGAAACACGCAGATAATGTTTGACCAGAAAACTGGGGACCTGGGTCAGTGCATCTGACCCATAAATAAACCATCAAACCTTCCTTCCAGCACACTGACAAATTGTATGAAGAAAGTAGAGCAGGAAATAGGTTTATTTGACATATGCTCCACCGTGACCAAAATGGAAAATACAAAAAGTAGGTTTAAAATATAACAAAATTAGTAGTAACGATTAAGAAGTTGTATATGAATGGCAATGAATTTCAGTGACTGCATTTTTAATGAAGTGATTTCAACTTTCTCTTGAATTTGATGTGAAACAACATGTGTTTAAATAATTCAGAAGTATTAAAAACATATAAAATTAGTTGCGTGAATGGCATTGCATAATACATTGGGTTTCCCAGTAATTTCAAAGTGACAGGAAGCCAGAAAATTTGAACAACCCTCTGAGGTTTCTTCAAAAATTGAAGATATCCAAAGAGTTCAGTTGGAAGAAATTAGTTTGGAGCAAGTTTTATGTCACTTTTGGGAGGTATGAGTAAAAAGCTTCACTTCTATTGTCAGTCTAGGGTCTGAGTTGCCAGCTCATCTGAGTTATGGTAGGGGATGCAACGGGCCAGTGAATTCCTTGTGGCAGGAAGCAAAACAGATTTATAGAGGTCACAGGAATCTGACCTGCTGGATGGTCTTTATTTGAAGGAGCAAACAGTGAAAGGAGGACCATAGTGGTCAACACTTTACTACACGTTTCTAAATATCATGATAGGAAATCATATGAGGTGATCTGCAAATTTCCCTCAGTCCATTTTCGAAGAAGAAAGGAGATTTTGTTTGGCAAGCCATGAATCAAGGGGAAATGAATTGCAAGAAAGACTCGAGGTAAAGAGACATGTGTCACCAGGTAGCGAGGCCCTTTTCAAACCAGTATGTACAACAAAATGGCCCCCAGATCAATGCAACTAGGCAGGCAGTCTTAGAAGTCAAGGATCGTGAAAGATAGAAAAGGGTCATCTTCCCCAATCAAGGAATGGAACTTTTCACTACAAGTTAGAGAACACTCCAAGCGCTCCCACTGCCACAAACCACAGAAACTGAGAGCTAAGACAGGGACTCTGTGAGTCATGAGAACCTCGTCCAGGGAGGAGAGCCTGGAACAGGACATTTCCTGTTTTCAGAGTCTCTGCCAAGCCATTTATGAGTGGATTTGCATTTTGGTTGGGAAATGATTGGACCGGGCCTGTTTTAGTAGCTCCGCTTCCCCCTGGGTGGGACAGCAAGCCCCAATAAAAAGGTCCTCTGCTGCACGACAGCTGTCCTCTTGCTACTCGAGTTCCGATTGACTTTGGAGAACCTGGTGAGTCTGATTCTTCAGTTCAACTTTGTTCTCGGATTCCCGAATGTTGACTTTATGCTGGAGACAGCAAGTTTGATGGGTCCAAAGTTATGATCATGGGTATAATGCTACTTAGTAGATGGGAACTTGGAATCAGGGCACAATGTTATATTGTATTTACTAGATTTCTGATACCTCGTTTGATTTCCTCTATTGAGAAAGAAATTAACAGGAAGTTTTGACATGAAGGGATAAAGAGCAAAGTATTTACTTTTTTCTATGCCTTTCTCTTGGACTTCTGCTGTGATTTCAGAGGCATTTATCTTAGAAGGTGTGAGGCCCTTACATTCATCCTGAATGCCCTTTGCTCTGTGCATAAGTCACCATCTCAGGACCTCATGAGAGAAAATGGTGATAGAAATTGCTTGTGAGCTTGCCCAGGATTCTAGAACTTGTGATGGCCTTTTTTGACGTTTTCGTTTTCATAAAAAAAAAAAAAATAAAAGAGAGAGAGAGATAAAGAAAGAAAGAAACCAAGAGAGAAAACATCGCTTGTTTCTTTAAAACAAAGATATTTTCTTTGGAAAAGTTGTATGAGAAAAGAGACGGTTTTGTCTGGGCTGATGAAACGATTTTCTGAAGAGCGAGAGAGAAGTCAGAAATTCATTAAAAGCTATTAAAGAGATTAAAGCACTTACTTAGAGATTGGTGAGATACTATCTGTTGTTATTCCACAAGCTTTTGCTCTTTTCTCTATAGGAATTCCTTCTTGTGAACACGGTCATATACTTTCTTTCAGATATTAAGACTCCAGAAAGATGTCTTCTCAACATCAGCAGTGCAAGCAGCCCTGCCAGCCACCACCAGTGTGCCTACCTAAGTGCCCTGACCCTTGCCCACCTGCCAAGTGTCCAGACCCTTGCCCACCTCTAACGTGCCCTGACCCATGCCCACCTGCCAAGTGTCCAGACCCTTGCCCACCTATAAAGTGCCCTGACCCATGCCCACCTGCTAAGTGTCCAGACCCTTGCCCACCTATAAAGTGCCCTGACCCATGCCTGCCTCAGCAGTGCAAGCAGAAATGCCCTCCTGGGCCTCCTGCCCATCATTGATAGCAGAAGTGCCCACCCAAGAGCATGTAAGAGCTTGAGCTTTTATCTGCATCTGGAAAGGATAAGGACAATCGGCTCAACTAGTTCCAGAGCTCCACCTTTACCTTCTCTTCAAAGCCTATCATGGATACGGAAGAAGCTTCTCCACCCTTCAGCCTCAATATGCGTGTGGTGATTCCTGACAGACAGAGGCTTCCTATCTGAGGCTGCTCTACTGCTTCCCTCTGGCTGGTGCCCGAGAAAGCATCACAGAGCCTCAGTAGAAAGAGCAGCAGCTCTCCTCCTGGGCGCCCTCTGAGGATTCTCTCCCTGTCTTCTCTGTCGGTCGGTCACCTGGGCATGGGTTTCTACCAGCTGAGCAAGTGTTACTTATCCTCCACTTCCTGAATAAAATACAATTCTTTTGTGTGATGGGAAAATTTTTTTCTTTCTTTTAAAACCTGCTTTTCGCAATATCATATCATAATTTTGGTTGATTTCTATCCTTCTTTGATCCCGAGTTTCAGGCTCTCACAGTCAGTGTTATCTGAATTTTGAGTCGTATCAATGATTATTTCTATACAGTTTCAAATGCAGGTTATTTTCCTCATTATTGCTTGATTGATTTGAGGAACAAATTATTTAACTTCTTGGCATTTCAAACCCTTTAGTAAACTGTGGGAAAAATCACATTTACAGTGCCTACTTGCTTAGGCATAAAAATTACATGAATGTGTGTCATTCAGGTGGCACAATGCCGGGCACATAATTGGCATTTGAGAGGTGGCCAGTCATCATTGTCCCTGTCATCATCACCGTCACCACCATCACCATCGTCATCACCACCCGCAGGTGCTCCAGCAGAGGAGTGGCTCAGACATACCTAGTAGAGCAAGCAAGGAGATTCTTAAACTCTATTACCCGTTCATAGTCTGTGTTCTTTTTCTTTTCCAATATAACCGAATTTTAAATGTGACACCACAGAAAAACCAGTTTGGGGAATTAATGGGATACTCTGCATAAAATTATAAGAGTTCTGAAAACATGGGTAGTACAAAAGAAAGGGAATTTAAAGGGACCTTACCAGGCAAAGTGCTGCCTGCTCTCCATGTGTACAACGTGCTCTTCTTACTGCAAAACTCAACAACCTCGGGGTCTTATTATATGTTTTCACCTCGGAAATAACATTCTTGATTACTTTGACCCCACCTTTGAGGAACAATGGGGATTCCAATGTTTATCTTGATTTACAAAATGACTGTTGCTATGCAGCTTGTTTTCTAAGTGCTTAGCTTACTGGTCCAATAAGCCGTGAAAAGGGATGAGTTTTTTAAGCATACCTTTTCTTGGGGTTAGAAGTAAAGGAGTCAAACATGGCAGAACTGCAGAAGCAAAAAGATGCCCATGTTACTGCTCAACGCTCATCAGACTGTGACATGAGTGAAAAACCAACACTGATATTTGGGAGTTGTCTCTACTGTAGCTACTCTTATTTGACGTGACATAGAAATTAGTTCTTTGAGGAGGGATGCTCCTGTAACAAATCTTAAAATTGTGGCATTGGCTTATGTGTCTGGAGGTGGTTGGAAAGGAATCTGATATTGGAAGCCAAAAATGTGGTGCTACATGTTATTCAATGGCAAAATGTTTGCAGTAATGGTTGTCCATGGTATCTTTAGAGGCAGACCAAAGGTTGGTCATTTGTTGATTTGCCCACGGTATTTCAGTAGACGTATGTTCAGGAAAAACTTTCTGGTTGACAGGCCAGAAATGAAAAAAATGAAAAGGAAAAAAAATACAGCCCAGAAATTCAAAACCTTGTCGAATTAGAAAACTCACCACTTGTAAGTCCTAAAGAGTAAGAGATGAGATTAGCAGTGGATTTGAACTACAAGTCCAATTTCAGTTGACAGTTACAACAGAGAAAAGAGACAGAAGTTGTATTCTTCCCACCTGCGTGCCTAGGAACCTCATGATAGCTGTATTATGTTAGGGGGAAAAGCAGTAATTTAATCAGTCCAGAAAATTACTTCTACAAAAGGACCTTACTGAGATCCGTAGGACATGGAAATGATTGGAGGACTGAATTATATCAGGCGCCTAATAAGTTTTTGAGTGAATTGAGAACTAAATAATCTATGTGCCAAAAAGAAAAAGAATGATTTCCAAGATTACTAACGACTTTCCAGACCACCTTTCCCCACTTTCCACCCTACCAAATCAGATATGGTCAGTACACGTGACTAAAAGGGAATATCCACTCTGAGATGGGTACAAGGTCCCCAAAGAATAATGGACAAAGGAAGCTTTCTCAGAGAATACTATCAGATTATAAGAGAGGCAAGGAGGAGAAGGAACACAGAGATGCTCAAACATTGTTACTCTGTTGTATGATGGTTATTCTTTCATGCTTTCCCTCCGGGTTTATTGAGGTGTAATTGACAAACTAAATTGTCCATACTTATGGTGTATAATGTGATGATTTGACATATGTGTACTTTCTGCAGTGATTACCACCATCGGTCATTTAGTACATTAATCACTTCATCAGTAAAAATGTAAAGTGTGTATTTCTCTGTGTTTGTGTGTGTGTGTCTGTGTGTGTGATACGAGGAGGCTTAAGGTCTAATTTCTCAGCAAGATTCAAGTACACAACTGAGTGTTATTCCTAGATCACCATGCTGCACTGTAGACACTGAGAACTCATTCATCATATGATTGCAAGCTTGTACCCTTGTCCCAACATCTCCACTTTTGCACAACCCCTTAGACCCTGTTGACCACCATTCTACTCTCTGTTTCTGTGACATCTGTGAGTTTGCAAACACATTCCTAAATAAACAATGGTGCAAAGAGAAAATAACAAACAAATAGTAAAAACCTTGAGATGAATGAAAATGAAAAGAAAACATACAAGAACTTTCGGGATAAATGTACTGCAGCACCAAGAGAGCAACCTATGGCTGGAGATATCTATATTACAAAAGATGATCTCAAATCAGTAACCTGATAGGCATGTATGTATGTGTGTGGGTTTATGAAAATTGAAAAGACGTAACACTAACTACAGCAACATATAAGCAGTGATTATTTTTGGCCGTTTAATAGACATGCTCATTTTTTAACAGCTTTATGTTTTCCCCATTATATATTAAATGATATAGCTTCATTTTTATAACAATGTGTCATATTATTTAAAAAATATATAGTAGTCAGTGAAGATGTGGCTGAGCTGCAGGGAACGTTTACGTCCTGGCCTTCTGGCACATGCCTAGCTGATGACTCTTTCACAGGTTTCAAGTGTCTCCTCTTTCTCTTCCTCTCCACCTCATTCCGCTCTTCTTCCTGCTGTCCCATCATAAAACCCCATTCCTAAGAAGCTTCCTGATTATTTGGCCAAGACAAATTACTAGGCCAGTTCTTCTTTCTGACTGCAGGAAGAATTATGAAAGATATGAAAGGACTAGTCCTAAATGCATGGGCAATATGTCAAAGTACCAAATTGGACGGTTAAGGGGTAGATATTGGCGGTGAAGATATTATGGCAGGGTGAGGGTTCTGGAACGTGAACAGGAAGACAGAGAATAAACAGTGAACATTTTTTTTCAAATTACTGTCTTCAAGGACCTAAAACATTCTTGGAATGAGTAGAACAAAGCAAATATATCAGATGTGCCCTAAGTTCACATTTCATCCGGATGTCAGACCTTTAGTGCTTTGCTTCTCTCTCCCCTCCCAACGTCACTCTGAATCATTTATATGTGATGCTGTGAGTCTTAAATGGTATCTTATATCTAGTTTTGGTTTCACCCAATTGAAACCTGGTATTTACTTATGGAATACAAGAGATTTATTTCCTGATAAAGGAATTTTAAGCACACGACAGCCGTCTAGGGATGTGTTTGCGTCAGGTGAGATGGGACATCCTGATTCCATTAAACATGTGTTCCCACATTCTACAGTATGATAAAGTGAGATTCGCAGCTCTATTCCTAAAGCAGACAGGGGCCTTCACCAACCATGACCCATCACAAGACTCTTCAGTGTCCAAGGGGACAGCATAGAAAAGAGTAGTGTTCGTGTCCAGGATAGAAGGGAGGAACTGTAGAAAAACTGTTGACAGCTAAATCACTGAAAAGGCAGAAATGAAATCTTTGGAGGACATGCTAAAGCACTGGGCGCTGAAGTTCAGTCATTTGCTAAAAGCTCATTATATCTGTCATAATTCCACACCCCATGTGTCCTATTACATTTATATGTTTGGCTTTAACTTCACTTCCTAATAACTTTGAAAATTTTTATTTTAATTGGCCATAGTTAATCATGTACATGAAATGACAGATGAAATATTCAAATTATATATTACAATATGTATGTACATATATACATAGAGAACTATGTTACAGAAAGAGGGACAAGGACACAGAGAGGGAGAGAGATATTAAAATGTCTGGAACACGCAAAGTCTGCAGAGCTAAAACTCTGCTGGAAGTCCACCTGAATGGGGAATAATCTTTTACCTGGGGGAGCGTCAGCCTTGCTCTATTCAGGCCGTCAGTGGATTGGATGAGAACTTCCCACCTGGTAGAGGGCAACCGCCATCATTCAGGCCACTGATTTAAATAATACTCTCATCCAAAATCATCCTTACAGAAACACACAGATAATGTTTGACCAGAAAACTGGGGACCTGGGCCAGTGCATCTGACCCATAAATAAACCATCAAACCTTCCTTCCAGCACATTGACAAATTGTATGAAGAAAGTCGAGCAGGAAATAGGTTTATTTGACATATGCTCCACCGTGACCAAAATGGAAAATGCAAAAAATAGGTTTAAAATATAACAAAATTATTATTAATGATTAAGAAGTTGTATATGAATGGCAATGAACTTCAGTGACTGAATTTTTAATGAAGTGATTTCAACTATCTCTTGAATTTGATGTGAAACAACATGTCTTTAAAAAATTCATAAGTATTAAAAACATATAAAATTAGTTGCGTGAATGGCAATGCATAATAGATTGGGTTTCCCAATAATTTCAAAGTGACAGGAAGCCAGAAAATTTGAACAACCCTCTGAGATTTCTTCAAAAATTGCTGCTATCCAAAGAGTTCAGTTGGAAGAAATTAGATTGGAGCAAGTGTTAGGTCACTTTTGGGAGGTATGAGTAAAAAGCTTCACTTCTGTTGTAAGTCTAGGTTCTGAGCTGCCAGCTCATCTGAGTTATGGTAGGGAATGCTACGTGCCTAGTGAATTCCTTGTGGCAGGAAGCAACACAGATTTATAGAGGTCACAGGAATCTGACCTGCTGGATGGTCTTTATTTGAAGGAGCAAACAGTGAAAGGAGGACCATAGTGGTCAACACTTTACTACACGTTTCTAAGTATCATGATAGGAAATCATATGAGGTGATCTGCAAATTTCCCTCAGTCCATTTTCGAAGAAGAAAGGAGATTTTGTTTGGCAAGCCATGAATCAAGGGGAAATGAATTGCAATAAAGACTCGAGGTAAAGAGACATGTGTCACCAGGTAGCGAGGCCCTTTTCAGACCAGAATGTACAACAAAATGGCCCCCAGATCAATGCAACGAGGCAGGCAGTCTTAGAAGTCAAGGATCGTGAAAGATAGAAAAGGGTCATCTTCCCCAATCAAGGAATGGAACTTTTCACTACACGTTAGAGAACACTCCAAGCGCTCCCACTGCCACAAACCACAGAAACTGAGAGCTAAGACAGGGACTCTGTGAGTCATGAGAACCTCGTCCAGTGAGGAGATCCTGGAACAGGATATTTCCTGTTTTCAGAGTCTCTGCCAAGCCATTTATGAGTGGATTTGCATTTTGGTTGGGAAATGATTGGACCGGGCCAGTTTTGGTAGCTCCGCTTCCCCCTGGGTGGGGCAGCAAGCCCCAATAAAAAGGTCCTCTGCTGCACGACAGCTGTCCTCTTGCTACTCGAGTTCCGATTGATTTTGGAGAATCTGGTGAGTCTGATTCTTCAGTTCAACTTTGTTCTCGGATCCCCGAATGTTGACTTTATGCTGGAGACAGTGAGTTTGATGGGTCCAAAGTTATGATCATGGGTATAATGCTACTTAGTAGATGGGAACTTGGAATCAGGGCACAATGTTATATTGTATTTACTAGATTTCTGATACCTCGTTTGATTACCTCTATTGAGAAAGAAATTAACAGGAAGTTTTGACATGAAGGGATAAAGAGCAAAGTATTTACTTTTTTCTATGCCTTTCTCTTGGACTTCTGCTGTGATTTCAGAGGCATTTATCTTAGAAGGTGTGAGGCCCTTACATTCTTCCTGAATGCCCTTTGCTCTGTGCATAAGTCACCTTGTCAGGACCTCATGAGAGAAAATGGTGATAGAAATTGCTTGTGAGCTTGCCCAGGATTCTAGAACTTCTGATGGCCTTTTTTGAAGATGTCGTTTTCATAAAAAACAAAAAGAGAGAGAGAGAGAGAGAAAGAAAGAAAGAAACCAAGGGAGAAAACATCGCTTGTTTCTTTAAACCAACGATATTTTCTTTGGAAAAGTTGTATGAGAAAAGAGAAGGTTTTGTCTGGGCTGATGAAACTATTTTCTGAAGACCGAGAGAGAAGTCAGAAATTCATTAAAAGGTATTAAAGAGATTAAAGCACTTACTTAGAGATTGGTGAGATACTATCTGTTGTTATTCCACAAGCTTTCACTCTTCTCTCTATAGGAATTCCTTCTTGTGAAAACGGTCATATACTTTCTTTCAGATATTAAGACTCCAGAAAGATGTCTTCTCAACATCAGCAGTGCAGGCAGCCCTGCCAGCCACCACCAGTGTGCCTACCTAAGTGCCCTGACCCTTGCCCACCTGCCAAGTGTCCAGACCCTTGCCCACCTCTAAAGTGCCCTGACCCATGCCCACCTGCCAAGTGTCCAGACCCTTGCCCACCTATAAAGTGCCCTGATCCATGCCCACCTGCCAAGTGTCCAGACCCTTGCCCACCTATCAAGTGCCCTGACCCATGCCTGCCTCAGCAGTACAAGCAGAAATGCCCTCCTGGGCCACCTGCCCATCATTGCTAGCAGAGGTGCCCACCCAAGAGCATGTAAGAGCTTGAGCTTTTATCTGCATCTGGAAAGGATAAGGACAATCGGCTCAACTAGTTCCAGAGCTCCACCTTTACCTTCTCTTCAAAGCCTATCATGGATACGGAAGAAGCTTCTCCACCCTTCAGCCTCAATATTCGTGTGGTGATTCCTGACAGACAGAGGCTTCCTATCTGAGGCTGCTATACTGCTTCCCTCTGGGTGGTGCCCGAGAAAGCATCACAGAGCCTCAGTAGAAAGAGCAGCAGCTCTCCTCCTGGGCGCCCTCTGAGGATTCTCTCCCTGTCTTCTCTGTCGGTCGGTCACCTGGGCATGGGTTTCTACCAGCTGAGCAAGTGTTACTTATCCTCCACTTCCTGAATAAAATACAATTCTTTTGTGTGATGGGAAAATTTTTTTCCTTCTTTTAAAACCTGCTTTTCACACTATCATGTGATAATTTTGGTTGATTTCTATCCTTCTTTGATCCCGAGTTTCAGGCTCTCACAGTCAGTGTTATCTGAATTTTGAGTCGTATCAATGATTATTTCTATACAGTTTCAAATCCAGGTTATTGTCCTAATTATTGCTTGAGTGATTTGAGGAACAAATTATTTAACTTCTTGGCATTTCAAACCCTTTAATAAACTGTGGGAAAAATCACATTTACAGTGCCTACTTGCTTAGGCATAAAAATTACATGAATGTGTGTCATTCAGGTGGCACAATGCCGGGCACATAATTGGCATTTGAGAGGTGGCCGATCATCATTGTCCCTGTCATCATCACTGTCACCACCATCACTTTCGTCATCACCACCCGCATGTGCTCCAGCTGAGGAGTGGCTCAGACATACCTAGTAGAGCAAGCAAGGTGATTCTTAAACTCTATTACCCGTTCATATTCTGTGTTCTTTTTCTTTTCCATTATAACAGAATTTTAAATGTGACACCACAGAAAAACCAGTTTGGGAAATTAATGGGATACTCTGCATAAAATTATAATAGTTCTGAAAACATGGGTAGTACAAAAGAAAGGGAATTTAAAGGGACCTTACCAGGCAAAGTGCTGCCTGCTCTCCAGGTGTACAAAGTGCTCTTCTTACTGCAAAACTCAACAACCTCAGGGTCTTATTACATGTTTTTACCTTGGAAATAACATTCTTGATTACTTTGACCCCAGCTTTGAGGAACAATGGGGATTCCAATGTCTATCTTGATTTACAAAATGACTGTTACTATGCAGCTTATTTTCTAAGTGCTTAGCTTACTGGTCCAATAAGCCGTGAAAAGGGATGAGTTTTTTAAGCATACCTTTTCTTGTGGTTAGAAGTAAAGGAGTCAAACATGGCAGAACTGCAGAAGCAAAAAGATGCCCATGTTACTGCTCAATGCTCCTCAGACTGTGACATGAGTGAAAAACCAACACTGATTTTTGGGAGTTGTCTCTACTGTAGCTACTCTTAATTGACTTGACATAGAAATTAGTTCTTTGAGGAGGGATGCTCCTGTAACAAATCTTAAAACTGTGGCATTGGCTTATGTGTCTGGAGGTGGTTGGAAAGGAATCTGATATTGGAAGCCAAAAATATGGTGCTACATGTTATTCAATGGCAAAATGTTTGAAGTAATGGTTGTCCATGGTATCTTTAGAGGCAGACCAAAGGTTGGTCATTTGTTGATTTGCCCACGGTATTTCAGTAGACGTATGTTCAGGAAACACTTTCTGGTTAACAGGCCAGAAATGAAAAAAATGAAAAGAAAAAAAATACAGCCCAGAAATTCAAAACCTTGTTGAATTAGAAAACTCACCACTTGTAAGTCCTAAAGAGTAAGAGATGAGATTAGCAGAGGTTTTGAACTACAATTCCAATTTCAGTTGACAGTTACAACAGAGCAAAGAGACATAAGTTGTATTCTTCCCACCTGTGTGCCAAGGAACCTCATGGTAGCTGTATTATGTTAGGGGGAAAAGCAGTAATTTAATCAGTCCAGAAAATTACTTCTACAAAAGGACCTTACTGAGATCCGTAGGACATGGAAATGATTGGAGGACTGAATTATATCAGGCGCCTAATAAGTTTTTGAGCGAATTGCGAACTAAATAATTTATGGGCCAAAATGAAAAAGAATGATTTCCAAGATTACTAATGACTTTCCAGACCACCTTTCCCCACTTTCCACCCTACCAAATCAGATATGGTCAGTACACGGGACTAAAAGGGAATATCCACTCTGAGATGGGTACAAGGCCCCCACAGAATAATGGATAAAGGAAGCTTTCTCAGAGAATAGTATCAGATCCTAAGAGAGCCAAGGAGGAGAAGGAACACAGAGATGCTCAAACATGGTTACTCTGTTGTATGATGGTAATTCTTTCATGCTTTCCCTCCAGGTTTATTGAGGTATCATTGACAAACTAAATTATACATATTTATGTTGTATAATATGATGATTTGTCATATGTGTACTTTCTGCAGTGATTCCCACCATCGGTCACTTAGTACATTAATCACTTCATCAGTAACAATGTAAAGTGGGTATTTCTCTGTGTGTGTGTGTGTGTGTGTGTGTGTGTGTGTGAGACGAGAATGCTTAAGGTCTAATTTCTCAGCAAGATTCAAGTACAGAACTGAGTGTTATTAGCTAGAACTCCATGCTGTACTGTAGACTCTGAGAACTCATTCATCATATGATTGCAAGCTTGTACCCTTGTCCCAACATCTCCACTTTTGCACAACCCCTTAGACCCTGCTGACCACCATTCTACTCTCTGTTTCTGTGACATTTGTGAGTTTGCACACACATTCCTAAATAAACAATGGTGCAAAGAAGAAATAACAAACAAATATAAAAAACCTTGAGATGAATGAAAATGAAAAGAAAACATACAAGAACTTTCGGGATAAATGTACTGCAGCACAAAGAGAGCAACCTATGGCTGGAGATATCTATATTACAAAAGATGATCTCAAATCAGTAACCTGATAGACATGTATGTATGTGTGTGGGTTTATGAAAATTGAAAAGACGTAACACTAACTACAGCAACATATAAGCAGTGATTATTTTTGACCGTTTAATAGACATGCTCATTTTTTAACAGCTTTATATTTTCCCCATTTTATATTAAAGGATATAGCTTCATTTTTATAACAATGTATCATATTATTTAAAAAATATATAGTAGTCAGTGAAGATGTGGCTGAGCTGCAGGGAACATTTACGTCCTGGCCTTCTGGCACATGCCTAGCTGATGACTCTTTCACAGGTTTCAAGTGTCTCCTCTTTCTCTTCCTCTCCTCCTCATTCCGCTCTTCTTCCTGCTGTCCCGTTATAAAACCCCATTCCTAAGGAGCTTCCTGATTATTTGGCCAAGACAAATTACTAGGCCACTTCTTCTTTCTGACTGCAGGAAGAATTATGAAAGATATGAAAGGACTATTCCTAAATGCATGGGCAATATGTCAAAGTACCAAATTGGACGGTTAAGGGGTAGATATTGGCGGTGAAGATATTATGGGAGGGTGAGGGTTCTGGAACGTGAACAGGAAGACAGAGAATAAACAGTGAACATTTTTTTCAAATTACTGTCTTCAAGGACCTAAAACATTCTTGGAATGAGTAGAACAAAGCAAATATATCAGATGTGCCCTAAGTTCACATTTCATCCAGATGTCAGACCTTTAGTGCTTTGCTTCTCTCTCCCCTCCCAACGTCACTCTGAATCATTTATATGTGATGCTGTGAGTCTTAAATGGTGTCTTATACCTAGTTTTGGTTTCACACAATTGAAACCAGGTATTTACTTATGGAATACAAGAGATTTATTTCCTGATAAGGGAATTTTAAGCACACGACAGCCGTCTAGGGAAGAGTTTGCGTCAGGTAGATGGGACATCCTGATTCCATTAAACATGTGTTCCCACATTCTACAGTATGATAAAGTGAGATCCGCAGCTCTATTCCTAAAGCAGACAGGGGCCTTCATCAACCATGACCCATCACAAGATTCTTCAGTGCCCAAGGGGACAGCATAGAAAAGAGTAGTGTTCGTGTCCACGATAGAAGGGAGGAACTGTAGAAAAACTGTTGAGAGCTAAAGCACTGAAAACGCAGAAATGAAATCTTTGGAGGACATGCTAAAGCACTGGGTGCTGAAGTTCAGTCATTTGCTAAAAGCTCATTATATCTGTGCTAATTCCACACCCCATGTGTCATATTACATTTATAAGTTTGGCTTTATCTTCACTTCCTAATAACTTTGAAAATTTTTATTTTAATTGGCCATAGTTAATCATGTACATGAAATGACAGATGAAATATTCAAATTATATATTACAATATGTATGTACATATATACATAGAGAAATAGGTTACAGAAAGAGGGACAAGGAAAGAGAGAGAGAGAGAGAGAGAGAGATTAAAATGTCTGGAACACGCAACGTCTGCAGAGGTGAAACTCTGCTGGAAGTCCACCTGAAAGGGGAATAATCTTTTACCTGGAGGAGCGTCAGCCTTGTTCTATTCAGGCCGTCAGTGGATTGGATGAGAACTTCCCACCTGGTAGAGGGCAACCGCCATCATTCAGGCCACTGATTTAAATAATACTCTCATCCAAAATCATCCTTTCAGAAACACACAGATAATGTTTGACCAGAAAACTGGGGACCTGGGCCAGTGAATCTGACCCATAAATAAACCATCAAACATTCCTTCCAGCACACTGGCAAATTGTATGAAGAAAGTCGAGCAGGAAAGAGGTTTATTTGACTTATGCTCCACCGTGGCCAAAATGGAAAATACAAAAAGTAGGTTTAAAATATAACAAAATAATTATTATTGATTGAGAAGTTGTATATGAATGGAAATGAACTTCAGTGACTGCATTTTCAATGAAGTGACTTCAACTTTCTCTTGAATTTGATGTGAAACAACATGTGTTTAAATAATTCACAAGTATTAAAAACATATAAAATTAGTTGCGTGAATGGCATTGCATAATACATTGGGTTTCCCAATAATTTCAAAGTGACAGGAAGCCAGAAAATTTGAACAACCCTCTGAAGTTTCTTCAAAATTGAAGATATCCAAAGAGTTCAGTTGGAAGAAATTAGATTGGAGCAAGTTTTATGTCACTTTTGGGAGGTATGAGTAAAAAGCTTCACTTCTGTTGTCAGTCTAGGGTCTGAGCTGCCAGCTCATCTGAGTTATGGTAGGGGATGCTACGTGCCTAGTTAATTCCTTGTGGCAGGAAGTAAAGCAGATTTATAGAGCTCACAGGAATCTGACCTGCTGGATGTTCTTTATTTGAAGGAGCAAACAGTGAAAGGAGGACCATAGTGGTCAACAATTTACTACACGTTTCTAAGTATCATGATAGGAAATCATATGAGGTGATCTGCAAATTTCCCTCAGTCCATTTTCGAAGAAGAAAGGAGATTTTGTTTGGCAAGCCATGAATCAAGGGGAAATGAATTTCAAGAAAGACTCGAGGTAAAGAGACATGTGTCACCAGGTAGCGAGGTCTTTTTCAGACCAGTATGTACAACAAAATGGCCCCCAGATCAATGCAACGAGGCAGGCAGTCTTAAAAGTCAAGGATCGTGAAAGATAGAAAAGGGTCATCTTCCCCAATCAAGGAATGGAAATTTTCACTGCAAGTTAGAGAACACTCCAAGCGCTCCCACTGCCACAAACCACAGAAACTGAGAGCTAAGACAGGGACTCTGTGAGTCATGAGAACCTCGTCCAGGGAGGAGAGCCTGGAACAGGACATTTCCTGTTTTCAGAGTCTCTGCCAAGCCATTTATGAGTGGATTTGCATTTTGGTTGGGAAATGATTGGACCGGGCCAGTTTTGGTAGCTCCGCTTCCCCCTGGGTGGGGCAACAAGCCCCAATAAAAAAGTCCTCTGCTGCACGACAGCTGTCCTCTTGCTACTCGAGTTCCGATTGATTTTGGAGAACCTGGTGAGTCTGATTCTTCAGTTCAACTTTGTTCTCGGATCCCCGAATGTTGACTTTATGCTGGAGACAGCAAATTTGATGGGTCCAAAGTTATGATCATGGGTATAATGCTACTTAGTGGATGGGAACTTGGAATCTGGGCACAATGTTATATTGTATTTACTAGATTTCTGATACCTCGTTTGATTTCCTCTATTGAGAAAGAAATTAACAGGAAGTTTTGACATGAAGGGATAAAGAGCAAAGTATTTACTTTTTTCTATGCCTTTCTCTTGGACTTCTGCTGTGATTTCAGAGGCATTTATCTTAGAAGGTGTGAGGCCCTTACATTCTTCCTGAATGCCCTTTGCTCTGTGCATAAGTCACCTTGTCAGGACCTCATGAGAGAGAATGGTGATAGAAATTGCTTGTGAGCTTGCCCAGGATTCTAGAACATGTGATGGCCTTTTTTGAAGATGTCGTTTTCATACAAAACAAAAAGAGAGAGATAGAGAGAAAGAAAGAAAGAAACCAAGAGAGAAAACATCGCATGTTTCTTTAAAACAAAGATATTTTCTTTGGAAAAGTTGTATGAGAAAAGAGAAGGTTTTGTCTGGGCTGATGAAACGATTTTCTGAAGAGCGAGAGAGAAGTCAGAAATTCATTAAAAGCTATTAAAGAGATTAAAGCACTTACTTAGAGATTGGTGAGATACTATCTGTTGTTATTCCACAAGCTTTCGCTCCTTTCTCTATAGGAATTCCTTCTTGTGAACACGGTCATATACTTTCTTTCAGAAATTAAGTCTCCAGAAAGATGTCTTCTCAACATCAGCAGTGCAAGCAGCCCTGCCAGCCACCACCAGTGTGCCTACCTAAGTGCCCAGACCCTTGCCCACCTATAAAGTGCCCTGACCCATGCCCACCTGCCAAGTGTCCAGACCCTTGCCCACCTATCAAGTGCCCTGACCCATGCCTGCCTCAGCAGTGCAAGCAGAAATGCCCTCCTGGGCCACCTGCCCATCATTGCTAGCAGAGGTGCCCACCCAAGAGCATGTAAGAGCTTGAGCTTTTATCTGCCTCTGGAAAGGATAAGGACAATCGGCTCAACTAGTTCCAGAGCTCCACCTTCACCTTCTCTTCAAAGCCTATCATGGATACGGAAGAAGCTTCTCCACCCTTCAGCCTCAATATTCGTGTGGTGATTCCTGACAGACAGAGGCTTCCTATCTGAGGCTGCTATACTGCTTCCCTCTGGGTGGTGCCCGAGAAAGCATCACAGAGCCTCAGTAGAAAGAGCAGCAGCTCTCCTCCTGGGCGCCCTCTGAGGATTCCCTCCCTCTCTTCTCTGTCGGTCGGTCACCTGGGCATGGGTTTCTACCAGCTGAGCAAGTGTTACTTATCTTCCACTTCCTGAATAAAATACAATTCTTTTGTGTGATGGGAAAATTTTTTTCTTTCTTTTAAAACCTGCTTTTCGCAATATCATATCATAATTTTGCTTGATTTCTATCCTTCTTTGATCCCGAGTTTCAGGCTCTCACAGTCAGTGTTATCTGAATTTTGAGTCGTATCAATGATTATTTCTATACACTTTAAAATCCAGGTTATTGCCCTAATTATTGCTTGATTGATTTGAGGAACAAATTATTTAACTTCTTGGCATTTCAAACCCTTTAATACACTGTTGGAAAAATCACATTTACAGTGCCTACTTGCTTAGGCATAAAAATTACATGAATGTGTGTCATACAGGTGGCACAATGCCGGGCACATAATTGGCATTTGAGAGGTGGCCAGTCATCATTGTCCCTGTCATCATCACCGTCACCACTATCATCATCATCATCATCGTCATCACCACCCGCAGGTGCTCCAGCAGAGGAGTGGCTCAGACATACCTAGTAGAGCAAGCAAGGAGATTCTTAAACTCTATTACCCGTTCATATTCTGTGTTCTTTTTCTTTTCCATTATAACAGAATTTTAAATGTGACACCACAGAAAAACCAGTTTGGGAAATTAATGGGATACTCTGCATAAAATTATAAGAGTTCTGAAAACATGGGTAGTACAAAAGAAAGGGAATTTAAAGGGACCTTACCAGGCAAAGTGCTGCCTGCTCTCCATGTGTACAACGTGCTCTTCTTACTGCAAAACTCAACAACCTCAGGGTCTTATTACAAGTTTTCACCTCGGAAATAACATTCTTGATTACTTTGACCCCACCTTTGAGGAACAATGGGGATTCCAATGTTTATCTTGATTTACAGAATGAATGTTGCTATGCAGCTTGTTTTCTAAGTGCTTAGCTTACTGGTCCAATGAGCCGTGAAAAGGGATGAGTTTTTTAAGCATACCTTTTCTTGTGGTTAGAAGTAAAGGAGTCAAACATGGCAGAACTGCAGAAGCAAAAAGATGCCCATGTTACTGCTCAATGCTCATCAGACTGTGACATGAGTGAAAAATCAACACTGATATTTGGGAGTTCTCTCTACTGTTACTACTCTTATTTGACCTGACCTAGAAATTAGTTCTTTGAGGAGGGATGTCCTTGTAACAAATCTTAAAACTGTGGCATTGGCTTATGTGTCTGGAGGTGTTTGGAAAGGAATCTGATATTGGAAGCCAAAAACGTGGTGCTACATGTTATTCAAAGGCAAAATATTTGCAGTAATGGTTGTCCATGGTATCTTTACAGGCAGACCAAAGGTTGGTCATTTGTTGATTTGCCCACGGTATTTCAGTAGACGTATGTTCAGGAAAAGCTTTCTGGTTGACAGGCCAGAAATTAGAAAAATGAAAAGAAAAAAAATACAGCCCAGAAATTCAAAACCTTGTTGAATTAGAAAACTCACCACTTGTAAGTCCTAAAGAGTAAGAGATGAGATTAGCAGTGGTTTTGAACTACAATTCCAATTTCAGTTGACAGTTACAACAGAGAAAATAGACAGAAGTTGTATTCTTCCCACCTGTGTGCCAAGGAACCTCATTGTAGCTATATTATGTTAGGGGGAAAAGCAGTAATTTAATCAGTCCAGAAAATTACTTCTACAAAAGGACCTGACTGAGATCCGTAGGACATGGAAATGATTGGAGGACTGAATTATATCAGGCGCCTAATAAGTTTTTGAGCGAATTGAGAACCAAATAATTTATGTGCCAAAACGATAAAGAATGATTTCCAAGATTACTAACGACTTTCCACACCACCTTTCCCCACTTTCCACCCTACCAAATCAGATATGGTCAGTACATGTGACTAAAAGGGAATATCCACTCTGAGATGGGTACAAGGCCCCCACAGAATAATGGATAAAGGAAGCTTTTTCAGAGAATTGTATCAGATCCTAAGAGAGCCAAGGAGGAGAAGGAACACAGAGATGCTCAAACATGGTTACTCTGTTGTATGATGGTTATTCTTTCATGCTTTCCCTCCGGGTTTATTGAGGTATAATTGACAAACTAAATTGTACATATTGACGGTGTATAAAGTGATGATTTGAAATATGTGTACTTTCTACAGTGATTCCCACCATCGGTCACTTAGTACATTAATCACTTCATCAGTAACAATGTAAAGTGTGTATTTCTCTCTGTGTGTGTTTGTGTGTGTGTGTGTGTGTGTGTGTGTGTGTGTGAGACGAGAATGCTTAAGGTCTAATTTCTCAGCATGATTCAAGTACACAACTGAGTGTTATTAGCTAGATCACCATGCTGTACTGTAGACTCTGAGAACTCATTCATCATATGATTGCAAGCTTTTACCCTTGTCCCAACATCTCCACTTTTACACAACCCCTTAGACCCTGCTGACCACCATTCTACTCTCTGTTTCTGTGACATTTGTGAGTTTGCAAACACATTCCTAAATAAACAATGGTGCAAAGAAGAAATAACAAACAAATAGAAAAAACTTGAGATGAATGAAAATGAAAAGAAAACATACAAGAACTTTCGGGATAAATGTACTGCAGCACAAAGAGAGCAACATATGGCTGGAGATATCTATATTACAAAAGATGATCTCAAATCAGTAACCTGATAGACATGTATGTATGTGTGTGGGTTTATGAAATTTGAAAAGACGTAACACTAACTACAGCAACATATAAGCAGTGATTATTTTTGGCCGTTTAATAGACATGCTCATTTTTTAACAGCTTTATGTTTTCCCCATTATATATTAAATGATACAGCTTCATTTTTATAACAATGTATCATATTATTTAAAAAATATATAGTAGTCAGTGAAGATGTGGCTGAGTTGCAGGGAACGTTTATGTCCTGGCCTTCTGGCACATGCCTAGCTGGTGACTCTTTCACAGGTTTCAAGTGTCTCCTCTTTCTCTTCCTCTCCTCCTCATTCCGCTCTTCTTCCTGCTGTCCCATCATAAAACCCCATTCCTAAGAAGCTTCCTGATTATTTGGCCAAGGCAAATTACTAGGCCAGTTCTTCTTTCTGACTGCAGGAAGAATTATGAAAGATATGAAAGGACTAGTCCTAAATGCATGGGCAATATGTCAAAGTACCAAATTGGACGGTTAAGGGGTAGATATTGGCGGTGAAGATATTATGGCAGGGTGAGGGTTCTGGAACGTGAACAGGAAGACAGAGAATAAACAGTGAACATTTTTTTCAAATTACTCTCTTCAAGGACCTAAAACATTCTTGAAATGAGTAGAACAAAGCAAATATATCAGATGTGCCCTAAGTTCACATTTCATCCGGATGTCAGACCTTTAGTGCTTTGCTTCTCTCTCCCCTCCCAACGTCACTCTGAATCATTTATATGTGATGCTGTGAGTCATAAATGGTGTCTTATACCTAGTTTTGGTTTCACACAATTGAAACCTGGTATTTACTTATGGAATACAAGAGACTTATTTCCTGATAAGGGAATTTTAAGCACACGACAGCCGTCTAGGGAAGAGTTTGCGTCAGGTAGATGGGACATCCTGATTCCATTAAACATGTGTTCCCACATTCTACAGTATGATAAAGTGAGATTCCCAGCTCTATTCCTAAAGCAGACAGGGGCCTTCACCAACCATGACCCATCACAAGATTCTTCAGTGCCCAAGGGGACAGCATAGAAAAGAGTAGTGTTCGTGTCCAGGATAGAAGGGAGGAACTGTAGAAAAACTGTTGAGAGCTAAAGCACTGAAAAGGCAGAAATGAAATCTTTGGAGGACATGCTAAAGCACTGGGCGCTGAAGTTCAGTCATTTGCTAAAAGCTCATTATATCTGTCATAATTCCACACCCCATGTGTCATATTGCATTTATATATTTGGCTTTAACTTCACTTCCTAATAACTTTGAAAATTTTTATTTTAATTGGCCATAGTTAATCATGTACATGAAATGACAGATGAAATATTCAAATTATATATTACAATATGTATGTACAGATATACATAGAGAAATAGGTGACAGAAAGAGGGACAAGGACAGAGAGAGAGAGAGAGAGAGAGATTAAAATGTCTGGAACACGCAAAGTCTGCAGAGCTGAAACTCTGCTGGAAGTCCACCTGAAAGGGGAATAATCTTTTACCTGGGGGAGC
This sequence comes from Balaenoptera borealis, assembly GCF_965194805.1. NCBI lineage: Eukaryota > Metazoa > Chordata > Mammalia > Artiodactyla > Balaenopteridae > Balaenoptera > Balaenoptera borealis. The sequence continues at coordinate 83,680,909 of NC_138860.1, read as the reverse complement.
GTCAGCCTTGTTCTATTCAGGCCGTCAGTGGATTGGATGAGAACTTCCCACCTGGTAGAGGGCAACCGCCATCATTCAGGCCACTGATTTAAATAATACTCTCATCCAAAATCATCCTTACAGAAACACACAGATAATGTTTGACCAAAAACTGGGGACCTGGGCCAGTGAATCTGACCCATAAATAAACCATCAAACCTTCCTTCCAGCACACTGACAAATTGTATAAAGAAAGTCGAGCAGGAAAGAGGTTTATTTGACTTATGCTCCACCGTGGCCAAAATGGAAAATACAAGAAGTAGGTTTAAAATATAACAAAATTATTATTAATGATTAAGAAGTTGTATATGAATGGCAATGAACTTCAGTGACTGCATTTTTAATGAAGTGATTTCAACTTTCTCTTGAATTTGATGTGAAACAACATGTGTTTAAATAATTCATAAGTATTAAAAACATCTAAAATTAGTTGCGTGAATGGCATTGCATAATAGATTGGGTTTCCCAATAATTTCAAAGTGACAGGAAGCCAGAAAATTTGAACAACCCTCTGAGGTTTCTTCAAAAATTGAAGATATCCAAAGAGTTCAGTTGGAAGCAATTAGATTGGAGCAAGTTTTATGTCACTTTTGGGAGGTATGAGTAAAAAGCTTCACTTCTGTTGTCAGTCTAGGGTCTGAGCTGCCAGCTCATCTGAGTTATGGTAGGGGATGCTACGTGCCTAGTGAATTCCTTGTGGCAGGAAGCAAAACAGATTTATAGAGGTCACAGGAATCTGACCTGCTGGATGTTCTTTATTTGAAGGAGCAAACAGTGAAAGGAGGACCATAGTGGTCAACAATTTACTACACGTTTCTAAGTATCATGATAGGAAATCATATGAGGTGATCTGCAAATTTCCCTCAGTCCATTTTCGAAGAAGAAAGGAGATTTTGCTTGGCAAGCCATGAATCAAGGGGAAATGAATTGCAAGAAAGACTCGAGGTAAAGAGACATGTGTCACCAGGTAGCAAGGCCCTTTTCAAACCAGTATGTACAACCAAATGGCCCCCAGATCAATGCAACGAGGCAGGCAGTCTTAGAAGTCAAGGATCGTGAAAGATAGAAAAGGGTCATCTTCCCCAATCAAGGAATGGAACTTTTCACTACAAGTTAGAGAACACTCCAAGCGCTCCCACTGCCACAAACCACAGAAACTGAGAGCTAAGACAGGGACTCTGTGAGTCATGAGAACCTCGTCCAGGGAGGAGAGCCTGGAACAGGACATTTCCTGTTTTCAGAGTCTCTGCCAAGCCATTTATGAGTGGATTTGCATTTTGGTTGGGAAATGATTGGACCGGGCCAGTTTTGGTAGCTCCGCTTCCCCCTGGGTGGGGCAGCAAGCCCCAATAAAAAGGTCCTCTGCTGCACGACAGCTGTCCTCTTGCTACTCGAGTTCCGATTGACTTTGGAGAACCTGGTGAGTCTGATTCTTCAGTTCAACTTTGTTCTCGGATCCCCGAATGTTGACTTTATGCTGGAGACAGCAAGTTTGATGGGTCCAAAGTTATGATCATGGGTATAATGCTACTTAGTGGATGGGAACTTGGAATCTGGGCACAATGTTATATTGTATTTACTAGATTTCTGATACCTCGTTTGATTTCCTCTATTGAGAAAGGAATTAACAGGAAGTTTTGACATGAAGGGATAAAGAGCAAAGTATTTACTTTTTTCTATGCCTTTCTCTTGGACTTCTGCTGTGATTTCAGAGGCATTTATCTTACAAGGGGTGAGGCCCTTACATTCTTCCTGAATGCCCTTTGCTCTGTGCATAAGTCACCTTGTCAGGACCTCATGAGAGAAAATGGTGATAGAAATTGCTTGTGAGCTTGCCCAGGATTCTAGAACTTGTGATGGCCTTTTTTGAAGATGTCGTTTTCATACAAAACAAAAAGAGAGAGAGAGAGAGAAAGAAAGAAAGAAACCAAGAGAGAAAACATCGCATGTTTCTTTAAAACAAAGATATTTTCTTTGGAACAGTTGTATGAGAAAAGAGATGGTTTTGTCTGGGCTGATGAAACGATTTTCTGAAGAGCGAGAGAGAAGTCAGAAATTCATTAAAAGCTATTAAAGAGATTAAAGCACTTACTTAGAGATTGGTGAGATACTATCTGTTGTTATTCCACAAGCTTTCGCTCCTTTCTCTATAGGAATTCCTTCTTGTGAACACGGTCATATACTTTCTTTCAGAAATTAAGTCTCCAGAAAGATGTCTTCTCAACATCAGCAGTGCAAGCAGCCCTGCCAGCCACCACCAGTGTGCCTACCTAAGTGCCCAGACCCTTGCCCACCTATAAAGTGCCCTGACCCATGCCCACCTGCCAAGTGTCCAGACCCTTGCCCACCTATCAAGTGCCCTGACCCATGCCTGCCTCAGCAGTGCAAGCAGAAATGCCCTCCTGGGCCACCTGCCCATCATTGCTAGCAGAGGTGCCCACCCAAGAGCATGTAAGAGCTTGAGCTTTTATCTGCCTCTGGAAAGGATAAGGACAATCGGCTCAACTAGTTCCAGAGCTCCACCTTCACCTTCTCTTCAAAGCCTATCATGGATACGGAAGAAGCTTCTCCACCCTTCAGCCTCAATATTCGTGTGGTGATTCCTGACAGACAGAGGCTTCCTATCTGAGGCTGCTATACTGCTTCCCTCTGGCTGGTGACCGAGAAAGCATCATAGAGCCTCAGTAGAAAGAGCAGCAGCTCTCCTCCTGGGCGCCCTCTGAGGATTCCCTCCCTGTCTTCTCTGTCGGTCGGTCACCTGGGCATGGGTTTCTACCAGCTGAGCAATTGTTACTTATCCTCCAATTCCTGAATAAAATACAATTCTTTTCTGTGATAGGAAATTTTTTTCTTTTTTTTAAAACCTGCTTTTCACAATATCATATCATAATTTTGGTTGATTTCTATCCTTCTTTGATCCCGAGTTTCAGGCTCTCACAGTCAGTGTTATCTGAATATTGAGTCGTATCAATGATTATTTCTATACACTTTAAAATCCAGGTTATTGCCCTTATTATTGCTTGATTGATTTGAAGAACAAATTATTTAACTTCTTGGCATTTCAAACCCTTTAATACACTGTTGGAAAAATCACATTTACAGTGCCTACTTGCTTAGGCATAAAAATTACATGAATGTGTGTCATTCAGGTGGCACAATGCCGGGCACATAATTGGCATTTGAGAGGTGGCCAGTCATCATTGTCCCTGTCATCATCACCGTCACCACCATCACCATCGTCATCACCACCCGCAGGTGCTCCAGCAGAGGAGTGGCTCAGACATACCTAGTAGAGCAAGCAAGGAGATTCTTAAACTCTATTACCCGTTCATATTCTGTGTTCTTTTCCTTTTCCCATATAACAGAATTTTAAATGTGACACCACAGAAAAACCAGTTTGGGAAATTAATGGGATACTCTGCATAAAATTATAATAGTTCTGAAAACATGGGTAGTACAAAAGAAAGGGAATTTAAAGGGACCTTACCAGGCAAAGTGCTGCCTGCTCTCCATGTGTACAACGTGCTCTTCTTACTGCAAAACTCAACAACCTCAGGGTCTTATTACAAGTTTTCACCTCGGAAATAACATTCTTGATTACTTTGACCCCACCTTTGAGGAACAATGGGGATTCCAATGTTTATCTTGATTTACAAAATGACTGTTGCTATGCAGCTTGTTTTCTAAGTGCTTAGCTTACTGGTCCAATAAGCCGTGAAAAGGGATGAGTTTTTTAAGCATACCTTTTCTTGTGGTTAGAAGTAAAGGAGTCAAACATGGCAGAACTGCAGAAGCAAAAAGATGCCCATGTTACTGCTCAACGCTCATCAGACTGTGACATGAGTGAAAAATCAACACTGATATTTGGGAGTTGTCTCTACTGTAGCTACTCTTATTTGACCTGACCTAGAAATTAGTTCTTTGAGGAGGGATGTCCTTGTAACAAATCTTAAAACTGTGGCATTGGCTTATGTGTCTGGAGGTGTTTGGAAAGGAATCTGATATTGGAAGCCAAAAACGTGGTGCTACATGTTATTCAATGGCAAAATGTTTGCAGTAATGGTTGTCCATGGTATCTTTAGAGGCAGACCAAAGGTTGGTCATTTGTTGATTTGCCCACGGTATTTCAGTAGACGTATGTTCAGGAAAAACTTTCTGGTTGACAGGCCAGAAATGAAAAAAGTGAAAAGAAAAAAATACAGCCCAGAAATTCAAAACCTTGTTGAATTAGAAAACTCACCACTTGTAAGTCCTAAAGAGTAAGAGATGAGATTAGCAGTGGTTTTGAACTACAAGTCCAATTTCAGTTGACAGTTACAACAGAGAAAAGAGACAGAAGTTGTATTCTTCCCACCTGTGTGCCAAGGAACCTCATGGTAGCTGTATTATGTTAGGGGGAAAAGCAGTAATTTAATCAGTCCAGAAAATTACTTCTACAAAAGGACCTTACTGAGATCCGTAGGACATGGAAATGATTGGAGGACTGAATTATATCAGGCGCCTAATAAGTTTTTGAGCGAATTGAGAACTAAATAATTTATGTGCCAAAACGATAAAGAATGATTTCCAAGATTACTAACGACTTTCCAGACCACCTTTCCCCACTTTCCACCCTACCAAATCAGATATGGTCAGTACATGTGGCTAAAAGGGAATATCCACTCTGAGATGGGTACAAGGTCCCCACAGAATAATGGATAAAGGAAGCTTTTTCAGAGAATTGTATCAGATCCTAAGAGAGCCAAGGAGGAGAAGGAACACAGAGATGCTCAAACATGGTTACTCTGTTGTATGATGGTTATTCTTTCATGCTTTCCCTCCGGGTTTATTGAGGTATAATTGACAAACTAAATTGTACATATTTACGGTGTATAATGTGATGATTTGAAATATGTGTACTTTCTGCAGTGATTCCCACCATCGGTCACTTAGTACATTAATCACTTCATCAGTAACAATGTAAAGTGTGTATTTCTCTCTCTGTGTGTGTGTGTGTGTGTGTGACGAGAATGCTTAAGGTCTAATTTCTCAGCATGATTCAAGTACACAACTGAGTGTTATTAGCTAGATCACCATGCTGTACTGTAGACTCTGAGAACTCATTCATCATATGATTGCAAGCTTGTACCCTTGTCCCAACATCTGCACTTTTGCACAACCCCTTAGACCCTGCTGACCACCATTCTACTCTCTGTTTCTGTGACATTTGTGAGTTTGCAAACACATTCCTAAATAAACAATGGTGCAAAGAAGAAATAACAAACAAATAGAAAAAACCTTGAGATGAATGAAAATGAAAAGAAAACATACAAGAACTTTCGGGATAAATGTACTGCAGCACAAAGAGAGCAACATATGGCTGGGGATATCTATATTACAAAAGATGATCTCAAATCAGTAACCTGATAGACATGTATGTATGTGTGTGGGTTTATGAAAATTGAAAAGACGTAACACTAACTACAGCAACATATAAGCAGTGATTATTTTTGGCCGTTTAATAGACATGCTCATTTTTTAACAGCTTTATGTTTTCCCCATTATATATTAAATGATACAGCTTCATTTTTATAACAATGTATCATATTATTTAAAAAATATATAGTAGTCAGTGAAGATGTGGCTGAGTTGCAGGGAACGTTTATGTCCTGGCCTTCTGGCACATGCCTAGCTGGTGACTCTTTCACAGGTTTCAAGTGTCTCCTCTTTCTCTTCCTCTCCTCCTCATTCCGCTCTTCTTCCTGCTGTCCCATCATAAAACCCCATTCCTAAGAAGCTTCCTGATTATTTGGCCAAGGCAAATTACTAGGCCAGTTCTTCTTTCTGACTGCAGGAAGAATTATGAAAGATATGAAAGGACTAGTCCTAAATGCATGGGCAATATGTCAAAGTACCAAATTGGACGGTTAAGGGGTAGATATTGGCGGTGAAGATATTATGGCAGGGTGAGGGTTCTGGAACGTGAACAGGAAGACAGAGAATAAACAGTGAACATTTTTTTCAAATTACTGTCTTCAAGGACCTAAAACATTCTTGAAATGAGTAGAACAAAGCAAATATATCAGATGTGCCCTAAGTTCACATTTCATCCGGATGTCAGACCTTTAGTGCTTTGCTTCTCTCTCCCCTCCCAACGTCACTCTGAATCATTTATATGTGATGCTGTGAGTCATAAGTGGTGTCTTATACCTAGTTTTGGTTTCACACAATTGAAACCTGGTATTTACTTATGGAATACAAGAGATTTATTTCCTGATAAGGGAATTTTAAGCACACGACAGCCGTCTAGGGAAGAGTTTGCGTCAGGTAGATGGGACATCCTGATTCCATTAAACATGTGTTCCCACATTCTACAGTATGATAAAGTGAGATTCGCAGCTCTATTCCTAAAGCAGACAGGGGCCTTCACCAACCATGACCCATCACAAGATTCTTCAGTGCCCAAGGGGACAGCATAGAAAAGAGTAGTGTTCGTGTCCAGGATAGAAGGGAGGAACTGTAGAAAAACTGTTGAGAGCTAAAGCACTGAAAAGGCAGAAATGAAATCTTTGGAGGACATGCTAAAGCACTGGGCGCTGAAGTTCAGTCATTTGCTAAAAGCTCATTATATCTGTCATAATTCCACACCCCATGTGTCATATTGCATTTATATATTTGGCTTTAACTTCACTTCCTAGTAACTTTGAAAATTTTTATTTTAATTGGCCATAGTTAATCATGTACATGAAATGACAGATGAAATATTCAAATTATATATTACAATATGTATGTACATATATACATAGAGAAATAGGTGACAGAAAGAGGGACAAGGACAGAGAGAGAGAGAGAGAGAGAGATTAAAATGTCTGGAACACGCAAAGTCTGCAGAGCTGAAACTCTGCTGGAAGTCCACCTGAAAGGGGAATAATCTTTTACCTGGGGGAGCGTCAGCCTTGTTCTATTCAGGCCGTCAGTGGATTGGATGAGAACTTCCCACCTGGTAGAGGGCAACCGCCATCATTCAGGCCACTGATTTAAATAATACTCTCATCCAAAATCATCCTTACAGAAACACACAGATAATGTTTGACCAAAAACTGGGGACCTGGGCCAGTGAATCTGACCCATAAATAAACCATCAAACCTTCCTTCCAGCACACTGACAAATTGTATAAAGAAAGTCGAGCAGGAAAGAGGTTTATTTGACTTATGCTCCACCGTGGCCAAAATGGAAAATACAAGAAGTAGGTTTAAAATATAACAAAATTATTATTAATGATTAAGAAGTTGTATATGAATGGCAATGAACTTCAGTGACTGCATTTTTAATGAAGTGATTTCAACTTTCTCTTGAATTTGATGTGAAACAACATGTGTTTAAATAATTCATAAGTATTAAAAACATCTAAAATTAGTTGCGTGAATGGCATTGCATAATAGATTGGGTTTCCCAATAATTTCAAAGTGACAGGAAGCCAGAAAATTTGAACAACCCTCTGAGGTTTCTTCAAAAATTGAAGATATCCAAAGAGTTCAGTTGGAAGCAATTAGATTGGAGCAAGTTTTATGTCACTTTTGGGAGGTATGAGTAAAAAGCTTCACTTCTGTTGTCAGTCTAGGGTCTGAGCTGCCAGCTCATCTGAGTTATGGTAGGGGATGCTACGTGCCTAGTGAATTCCTTGTGGCAGGAAGCAAAACAGATTTATAGAGGTCACAGGAATCTGACCTGCTGGATGTTCTTTATTTGAAGGAGCAAACAGTGAAAGGAGGACCATAGTGGTCAACAATTTACTACACGTTTCTAAGTATCATGATAGGAAATCATATGAGGTGATCTGCAAATTTCCCTCAGTCCATTTTCGAAGAAGAAAGGAGATTTTGCTTGGCAAGCCATGAATCAAGGGGAAATGAATTGCAAGAAAGACTCGAGGTAAAGAGACATGTGTCACCAGGTAGCAAGGCCCTTTTCAAACCAGTATGTACAACCAAATGGCCCCCAGATCAATGCAACGAGGCAGGCAGTCTTAGAAGTCAAGGATCGTGAAAGATAGAAAAGGGTCATCTTCCCCAATCAAGGAATGGAACTTTTCACTACAAGTTAGAGAACACTCCAAGCGCTCCCACTGCCACAAACCACAGAAACTGAGAGCTAAGACAGGGACTCTGTGAGTCATGAGAACCTCGTCCAGGGAGGAGAGCCTGGAACAGGACATTTCCTGTTTTCAGAGTCTCTGCCAAGCCATTTATGAGTGGATTTGCATTTTGGTTGGGAAATGATTGGACCGGGCCAGTTTTGGTAGCTCCGCTTCCCCCTGGGTGGGGCAGCAAGCCCCAATAAAAAGGTCCTCTGCTGCACGACAGCTGTCCTCTTGCTACTCGAGTTCCGATTGACTTTGGAGAACCTGGTGAGTCTGATTCTTCAGTTCAACTTTGTTCTCGGATCCCCGAATGTTGACTTTATGCTGGGGACAGCAAGTTTGATGGGTCCAAAGTTATGATCATGGGTATAATGCTACTTAGTGGATGGGAACTTGGAATCTGGGCACAATGTTATATTGTATTTACTAGATTTCTGATACCTCGTTTGATTTCCTCTATTGAGAAAGGAATTAACAGGAAGTTTTGACATGAAGGGATAAAGAGCAAAGTATTTACTTTTTTCTATGCCTTTCTCTTGGACTTCTGCTGTGATTTCAGAGGCATTTATCTTACAAGGGGTGAGGCCCTTACATTCTTCCTGAATGCCCTTTGCTCTGTGCATAAGTCACCTTGTCAGGACCTCATGAGAGAAAATGGTGATAGAAATTGCTTGTGAGCTTGCCCAGGATTCTAGAACTTGTGATGGCCTTTTTTGAAGATGTCGTTTTCATACAAAACAAAAAGAGAGAGAGAGAGAGAAAGAAAGAAAGAAACCAAGAGAGAAAACATCGCATGTTTCTTTAAAACAAAGATATTTTCTTTGGAACAGTTGTATGAGAAAAGAGATGGTTTTGTCTGGGCTGATGAAACGATTTTCTGAAGAGCGAGAGAGAAGTCAGAAATTCATTAAAAGCTATTAAAGAGATTAAAGCACTTACTTAGAGATTGGTGAGATACTATCTGTTGTTATTCCACAAGCTTTCGCTCCTTTCTCTATAGGAATTCCTCCTTGTGAACACGGTCATATACTTTCTTTCAGAAATTAAGTCTCCAGAAAGATGTCTTCTCAACATCAGCAGTGCAAGCAGCCCTGCCAGCCACCACCAGTGTGCCTACCTAAGTGCCCAGACCCTTGCCCACCTATAAAGTGCCCTGACCCATGCCCACCTGCCAAGTGTCCAGACCCTTGCCCACCTATCAAGTGCCCTGACCCATGCCTGCCTCAGCAGTGCAAGCAGAAATGCCCTCCTGGGCCACCTGCCCATCATTGCTAGCAGAGGTGCCCACCCAAGAGCATGTAAGAGCTTGAGCTTTTATCTGCCTCTGGAAAGGATAAGGACAATCGGCTCAACTAGTTCCAGAGCTCCACCTTCACCTTCTCTTCAAAGCCTATCATGGATACGGAAGAAGCTTCTCCACCCTTCAGCCTCAATATTCGTGTGGTGATTCCTGACAGACAGAGGCTTCCTATCTGAGGCTGCTATACTGCTTCCCTCTGGCTGGTGCCCGAGAAAGCATCATAGAGCCTCAGTAGAAAGAGCAGCAGCTCTCCTCCTGGGCGCCCTCTGAGGATTCCCTCCCTGTCTTCTCTGTCGGTCGGTCACCTGGGCATGGGTTTCTACCAGCTGAGCAATTGTTACTTATCCTCCACTTCCTGAATAAAATACAATTCTTTTGGGTGATGGGAAATTTTTTTCTTTTTTTAAAACCTGCTTTTCGCAATATCATATCATAATTTTGGTTGATTTCTATCCTTCTTTGATCCCGAGTTTCAGGCTCTCACAGTCAGTGTTATCTGAATATTGAGTCGTATCAATGATTATTTCTATACACTTTAAAATCCAGGTTATTGCCCTTATTATTGCTTGATTGATTTGAAGAACAAATTATTTAACTTCTTGGCATTTCAAACCCTTTAATACACAGTTGGAAAAATCACATTTACAGTGCCTACTTGCTTAGGCATAAAAATTACATGAATGTGTGTCATTCAGGTGGCACAATGCCGGGCACATAATTGGCATTTGAGAGGTGGCCAGTCATCATTGTCCCTGTCATCATCACCGTCACCACCATCACCATCGTCATCACCACCCGCAGGTGCTCCAGCAGAGGAGTGGCTCAGACATACCTAGTAGAGCAAGCAAGGAGATTCATAAACTCTATTACCCGTTCATATTCTGTGTTCTTTTCCTTTTCCCATATAACAGAATTTTAAATGTGACACCACAGAAAAACCAGTTTGGGAAATTAATGGGATACTCTGCATAAAATTATAATAGTTCTGAAAACATGGGTAGTACAAAAGAAAGGGAATTTAAAGGGACCTTACCAGGCAAAGTGCTGCCTGCTCTCCATGTGTACAACGTGCTCTTCTTACTGCAAAACTCAACAACCTCGGGGTCTTATTATATGTTTTCACCTCGGAAATAACATTCTTGATTACTTTGACCCCACCTTTGAGGAACAATGGGGATTCCAATGTTTATCTTGATTTACAAAATGACTGTTGCTATGCAGCTTGTTTTCTAAGTGCTTAGCTTACTGGTCCAATAAGCCGTGAAAAGGGATGAGTTTTTTAAGCATACCTTTTCTTGTGGTTAGAAGTAAAGGAGTCAAACATGGCAGAACTGCAGAAGCAAAAAGATGCCCATGTTACTGCTCAACGCTCATCAGACTGTGACATGAGTGAAAAATCAACACTGATATTTGGGAGTTGTCTCTACTGTAGCTACTCTTATTTGACCTGACCTAGAAATTAGTTCTTTGAGGAGGGATGTCCTTGTAACAAATCTTAAAACTGTGGCATTGGCTTATGTGTCTGGAGGTGTTTGGAAAGGAATCTGATATTGGAAGCCAAAAACGTGGTGCTACATGTTATTCAATGGCAAAATGTTTGCAGTAATGGTTGTCCATGGTATCTTTAGAGGCAGACCAAAGGTTGGTCATTTGTTGATTTGCCCACGGTATTTCAGTAGACGTATGTTCAGGAAAAACTTTCTGGTTGACAGGCCAGAAATGAAAAAAGTGAAAAGAAAAAAATACAGCCCAGAAATTCAAAACCTTGTTGAATTAGAAAACTCACCACTTGTAAGTCCTAAAGAGTAAGAGATGAGATTAGCAGTGGTTTTGAACTACAAGTCCAATTTCAGTTGACAGTTACAACAGAGAAAAGAGACAGAAGTTGTATTCTTCCCACCTGTGTGCCAAGGAACCTCATGGTAGCTGTATTATGTTAGGGGGAAAAGCAGTAATTTAATCAGTCCAGAAAATTACTTCTACAAAAGGACCTTACTGAGATCCGTAGGACATGGAAATGATTGGAGGACTGAATTATATCAGGCGCCTAATAAGTTTTTGAGCGAATTGAGAACTAAATAATTTATGTGCCAAAACGATAAAGAATGATTTCCAAGATTACTAACGACTTTCCAGACCACCTTTCCCCACTTTCCACCCTACCAAATCAGATATGGTCAGTACATGTGGCTAAAAGGGAATATCCACTCTGAGATGGGTACAAGGTCCCCACAGAATAATGGATAAAGGAAGCTTTTTCAGAGAATTGTATCAGATCCTAAGAGAGCCAAGGAGGAGAAGGAACACAGAGATGCTCAAACATGGTTACTCTGTTGTATGATGGTTATTCTTTCATGCTTTCCCTCCGGGTTTATTGAGGTATAATTGACAAACTAAATTGTACATATTTACGGTGTATAATGTGATGATTTGAAATATGTGTACTTTCTGCAGTGATTCCCACCATCGGTCACTTAGTACATTAATCACTTCATCAGTAACAATGTAAAGTGTGTATTTCTCTCTCTGTGTCTGTGTGTGTGTGTGTGACGAGAATGCTTAAGGTCTAATTTCTCAGCATGATTCAAGTACACAACTGAGTGTTATTAGCTAGATCACCATTCTGTACTGTAGACTCTGAGAACTCATTCATCATATGATTGCAAGCTTGTACCCTTGTCCCAACATCTGCACTTTTGCACAACCACTTAGACCCTGCTGACCACCATTCTACTCTCTGTTTCTGTGACATTTGTGAGTTTGCAAACACATTCCTAAATAAACAATGGTGCAAAGAAGAAATAACAAACAAATAGAAAAAACCTTGAGATGAATGAAAATGAAAAGAAAACATACAAGAACTTTCGGGATAAATGTACTGCAGCACAAAGAGAGCAACATATGGCTGGGGATATCTATATTACAAAAGATGATCTCAAATCAGTAACCTGATAGACATGTATGTACGTGTGTGGGTTTATGAAAATTGTAAAGACGTAACACTAACTACAGCAACATATAAGCAGTGATTATTTTTGGCCGTTTAATAGACATGCTCATTTTTTAACAGCTTTATGTTTTCCCCATTATATATTAAATGATACAGCTTCATTTTTATAACAATGTATCATATTATTTAAAAAATATATAGTAGTCAGTGAAGATGTGGCTGAGTTGCAGGGAACGTTTACGTCCTGGCCTTCTGGCACATGCCTAGCTGGTGACTCTTTCACAGGTTTCAAGTGTCTCCTCTTTCTCTTCCTCTCCTCCTCATTCCGCTCTTCTTCCTGCTGTCCCATCATAAAACCCCATTCCTAAGAAGCTTCCTGATTATTTGGCCAAGGCAAATTACTAGGCCAGTTCTTCTTTCTGACTGCAGGAAGAATTATGAAAGATATGAAAGGACTAGTCCTAAATGCATGGGCAATATGTCAAAGTACCAAATTGGACGGTTAAGGGGTAGATATTGGCGGTGAAGATATTATGGCAGGGTGAGGGTTCTGGAACGTGAACAGGAAGACAGAGAATAAACAGTGAACATTTTTTTCAAATTACTGTCTTCAAGGACCTAAAACATTCTTGAAATGAGTAGAACAAAGCAAATATATCAGATGTGCCCTAAGTTCACATTTCATCCGGATGTCAGACCTTTAGTGCTTTGCTTCTCTCTCCCCTCCCAACGTCACTCTGAATCATTTATATGTGATGCTGTGAGTCATAAATGGTGTCTTATACCTAGTTTTGGTTTCACACAATTGAAACCTGGTATTTACTTATGGAATACAAGAGACTTATTTCCTGATAAGGGAATTTTAAGCACACGACAGCCGTCTAGGGAAGAGTTTGCGTCAGGTAGATGGGACATCCTGATTCCATTAAACATGTGTTCCCACATTCTACAGTATGATAAAGTGAGATTCGCAGCTCTATTCCTAAAGCAGACAGGGGCCTTCACCAACCATGACCCATCACAAGATTCTTCAGTGCCCAAGGGGACAGCATAGAAAAGAGTAGTGTTCGTGTCCAGGATAGAAGGGAGGAACTGTAGAAAAACTGTTGACAGCTAAAGCACTGAAAAGGCAGAAATGAAATCTTTGGAGGACATGCTAAAGCACTGGGCGCTGAAGTTCAGTCATTTGCTAAAAGCTCATTATATCTGTCATAATTCCACACCCCATGTGTCATATTACATTTATATATTTGGCTTTAACTTCACTTCCTAATAACTTTGAAAATTTTTATTTTAATTGGCCATAGTTAATCATGTACATGAAATGACAGATGAAATATTCAAATTATATATTACAATATGTATGTACATATATACATAGAGAAATAGGTGACAGAAAGAGGGACAAGGACAGAGAGAGAGAGAGAGAGAGAGATTAAAATGTCTGGAACACGCAAAGTCTGCAGAGCTGAAACTCTGCTGGAAGTCCACCTGAAAGGGGAATAATCTTTTACCTGGGGGAGCGTCAGCCTTGTTCTATTCAGGCCGTCAGTGGATTGGATGAGAACTTCCCACCTGGTAGAGGGCAACCGCCATCATTCAGGCCACTGATTTAAATAATACTCTCATCCAAAATCATCCTTACAGAAACACACAGATAATGTTTGACCAAAAACTGGGGACCTGGGCCAGTGAATCTGACCCATAAATAAACCATCAAACCTTCCTTCCAGCACACTGACAAATTGTATAAAGAAAGTCGAGCAGGAAAGAGGTTTATTTGACTTATGCTCCACCGTGGCCAAAATGGAAAATACAAGAAGTAGGTTTAAAATATAACAAAATTATTATTAATGATTAAGAAGTTGTATATGAATGGCAATGAACTTCAGTGACTGAATTTTTAATGACGTGATTTCAACTTTCTCTTAAATTTGATGTGAAACAACATGTGTTTAAATAATTCATAAGTATTAAAAACATCTAAAATTAGTTGCGTGAATGGCATTGCATAATAGATTGGGTTTCCCAATAATTTCAAAGTGACAGGAAGCCAGAAAATTTGAACAACCCTCTGAGGTTTCTTCAAAAATTGAAGATATCCAAAGAGTTCAGTTGGAAGCAATTAGATTGGAGCAAGTTTTATGTCACTTTTGGGAGGTATGAGTAAAAAGCTTCACTTCTGTTGTCAGTCTAGGGTCTGAGCTGCCAGCTCATCTGAGTTAAGGTAGGGGATGCTACGTGCCTAGTGAATTCCTTGTGGCAGGAAGCAAAACAGATTTATAGAGGTCACAGGAATCTGACCTGCTGGATGTTCTTTATTTGAAGGAGCAAACAGTGAAAGGAGGACCATAGTGGTCAACAATTTACTACACGTTTCTAAGTATCATGATAGGAAATCATATGAGGTGATCTGCAAATTTCCCTCAGTCCATTTTCGAAGAAGAAAGGAGATTTTGCTTGGCAAGCCATGAATCAAGGGGAAATGAATTGCAAGAAAGACTCGTGGTAAAGAGACATGTGTCACCAGGTAGCAAGGCCCTTTTCAAACCAGTATGTACAACCAAATGGCCCCCAGATCAATGCAACGAGGCAGGCAGTCTTAGAAGTCAAGGATCGTGAAAGATAGAAAAGGGTCATCTTCCCCAATCAAGGAATGGAACTTTTCACTACAAGTTAGAGAACACTCCAAGCGCTCCCACTGCCACAAACCACAGAAACTGAGAGCTAAGACAGGGACTCTGTGAGTCATGAGAACCTCGTCCAGGGAGGAGAGCCTGGAACAGGACATTTCCTGTTTTCAGAGTCTCTGCCAAGCCATTTATGAGTGGATTTGCATTTTGGTTGGGAAATGATTGGACCGGGCCAGTTTTGGTAGCTCCGCTTCCCCCTGGGTGGGGCAGCAAGCCCCAATAAAAAGGTCCTCTGCTGCACGACAGCTGTCCTCTTGCTACTCGAGTTCCGATTGACTTTGGAGAACCTGGTGAGTCTGATTCTTCAGTTCAACTTTGTTCTCGGATCCCCGAATGTTGACTTTATGCTGGAGACAGCAAGTTTGATGGGTCCAAAGTTATGATCATGGGTATAATGCTACTTAGTGGATGGGAACTTGGAATCTGGGCACAATGTTATATTGTATTTACTAGATTTCTGATACCTCGTTTGATTTCCTCTATTGAGAAAGAAATTAACAGGAAATTTTGACATAAAGGGATAAAGAGCAAAGTATTTACTTTTTTCTATTCCTTTCTTTTGGACTTCTGCTGTGATTTCAGAGGCATTTATCTTAGAAGGTGTGAGGCCCTTACATTCATCCTGAATGCCCTTTGCTCTGTGCATAAGTCACCTTGTCAGGACCTCATGAGAGAAAATGGTGATAGAAACTGCTTGTGAGCTGGCCCAGGATTCTAAAACTTGTGATGGCCTTTTTTGAAGATGTCCTTTTCATAAAAAACAAACAGAGACAGAGAGAAAGAAAGAAAGAAACCAAGAGAGAAAACATCGCATGTTTCTTTAAAACAAAGATATTTTCTTTGGAACAGTTGTATGAGAAAAGAGATGGTTTTGTCTGGGCTGATGAAACGATTTTCTGAAGAGCGAGAGAGAAGTCAGAAATTCATTAAAAGCTATTAAAGAGATTAAAGCACTTACTTAGAGATTGGTGAGATACTATCTGTTGTTATTCCACAAGCTTTCGCTCCTTTCTCTATAGGAATTCCTTCTTGTGAACACGGTCATATACTTTCTTTCAGAAATTAAGTCTCCAGAAAGATGTCTTCTCAACATCAGCAGTGCAAGCAGCCCTGCCAGCCACCACCAGTGTGCCTACCTAAGTGCCCAGACCCTTGCCCACCTATAAAGTGCCCTGACCCATGCCCACCTGCCAAGTGTCCAGACCCTTGCCCACCTATCAAGTGCCCTGACCCATGCCCGCCTCAGCAGTGCAAGCAGAAATGCCCTCCTGGGCCACCTGCCCATCATTGCTAGCAGAGGTGCCCACCCAAGAGCATGTAAGAGCTTGAGCTTTTATCTGCCTCTGGAAAGGATAAGGACAATCGGCTCAACTAGTTCCAGAGCTCCACCTTCACCTTCTCTTCAAAGCCTATCATGGATACGGAAGAAGCTTCTCCACCCTTCAGCCTCAATATTCGTGTGGTGATTCCTGACAGACAGAGGCTTCCTATCTGAGGCTGCTATACTGCTTCCCTCTGGCTGGTGCCCGAGAAAGCATCATAGAGCCTCAGTAGAAAGAGCAGCAGCTCTCCTCCTGGGCGCCCTCTGAGGATTCCCTCCCTGTCTTCTCTGTCGGTCGGTCACCTGGGCATGGGTTTCTACCAGCTGAGCAATTGTTACTTATCCTCCAATTCCTGAATAAAATACAATTCTTTTCTGTGATGGGAAATTTTTTTCTTTTTTTAAAACCTGCTTTTCGCAATATCATATCATAATTTTGGTTGATTTCTATCCTTCTTTGATCCCGAGTTTCAGGCTCTCACAGTCAGTGTTATCTGAATATTGAGTCGTATCAATGATTATTTCTATACACTTTAAAATCCAGGTTATTGCCCTTATTATTGATTGATTGATTTGAAGAACAAATTATTTAAGTTCTTGGCATTTCAAACCCTTTAATACACAGTTGGAAAAATCACATTTACAGTGCCTACTTGCTTAGGCATAAAAATTACATGAATGTGTGTCATTCAGGTGGCACAATGCCGGGCACATAATTGGCATTTGAGAGGTGGCCAGTCATCATTGTCCCTGTCATCATCACCGTCACCACCATCACCATCGTCATCACCACCCGCAGGTGCTCCAGCAGAGGAGTGGCTCAGACATACCTAGTAGAGCAAGCAAGGAGATTCATAAACTCTATTACCCGTTCATATTCTGTGTTCTTTTCCTTTTCCCATATAACAGAATTTTAAATGTGACACCACAGAAAAACCAGTTTGGGAAATTAATGGGATACTCTGCATAAAATTATAATAGTTCTGAAAACATGGGTAGTACAAAAGAAAGGGAATTTAAAGGGACCTTACCAGGCAAAGTGCTGCCTGCTCTCCATGTGTACAACGTGCTCTTCTTACTGCAAAACTCAACAACCTCAGGGTCTTATTACAAGTTTTCACCTCGGAAATAACATTCTTGATTACTTTGACCCCACCTTTGAGGAACAATGGGGATTCCAATGTTTATCTTGATTTACAGAATGAATGTTGCTATGCAGCTTGTTTTCTAAGTGCTTAGCTTACTGGTCCAATAAGCCGTGAAAAGGGATGAGTTTTTTAAGCATACCTTTTCTTGTGGTTAGAAGTAAAGGAGTCAAACATGGCAGAACTGCAGAAGCAAAAAGATGCCCATGTTACTGCTCAACGCTCATCAGACTGTGACATGAGTGAAAAATCAACACTGATATTTGGGAGTTGTCTCTACTGTAGCTACTCTTATTTGACCTGACCTAGAAATTAGTTCTTTGAGGAGGGATGTCCTTGTAACAAATCTTAAAACTGTGGCATTGGCTTATGTGTCTGGAGGTGTTTGGAAAGGAATCTGATATTGGAAGCCAAAAACGTGGTGCTACATGTTATTCAATGGCAAAATGTTTGCAGTAATGGTTGTCCATGGTATCTTTAGAGGCAGACCAAAGGTTGGTCATTTGTTGATTTGCCCACGGTATTTCAGTAGACGTATGTTCAGGAAAAACTTTCTGGTTGACAGGCCAGAAATGAAAAAAGTGAAAAGAAAAAAATACAGCCCAGAAATTCAAAACCTTGTTGAATTAGAAAACTCACCACTTGTAAGTCCTAAAGAGTAAGAGATGAGATTAGCAGTGGTTTTGAACTACAATTCCAATTTCAGTTGACAGTTACACCAGAGAAAAGAGACAGAAGTTGTATTCTTCCCACCTGTGTGCCAAGGAACCTCATGGTAGCTGTATTATGTTAGGGGGAAAAGCAGTAATTTAATCAGTCCAGAAAATTACTTCTACAAAAGGACCTTACTGAGATCCGTAGGACATGGAAATGATTGGAGGACTGAATTATATCAGGCGCCTAATAAGTTTTTGAGCGAATTGAGAACTAAATAATTTATGTGCCAAAACGATAAAGAATGATTTCCAAGATTACTAACGACTTTCCACACCACCTTTCCCCACTTTCCACCCTACCAAATCAGATATGGTCAGTACATGTGGCTAAAAGGGAATATCCACTCTGAGATGGGTACAAGGTCCCCACAGAATAATGGATAAAGGAAGCTTTTTCAGAGAATTGTATCAGATCCTAAGAGAGCCAAGGAGGAGAAGGAACACAGAGATGCTCAAACATGGTTACTCTGTTGTATGATGGTTATTCTTTCATGCTTTCCCTCCGGGTTTATTGAGGTATAATTGACAAACTAAATTGTACATATTTACGGTGTATAATGTGATGATTTGAAATATGTGTACTTTCTGCAGTGATTCCCACCATCGGTCACTTAGTACATTAATCACTTCATCAGTAACAATGTAAAGTGTGTATTTCTCTCTCTCTGTGTGTGTGTGTGTGTGTGACGAGAATGCTTAAGGTCTAATTTCTCAGCATGATTCAAGTACCCAACTGAGTGTTATTAGCTAGATCACCATGCTGTACTGTAGACTCTGAGAACTCATTCATCATATGATTGCAAGCTTGTACCCTTGTCCCAACATCTGCACTTTTGCACAACCCCTTAGACCCTGCTGACCACCATTCTACTCTCTGTTTCTGTGACATTTGTGAGTTTGCAAACACATTCCTAAATAAACAATGGTGCAAAGAAGAAATAACAAACAAATAGAAAAAACCTTGAGATGAATGAAAATGAAAAGAAAACATACAAGAACTTTCGGGATAAATGTACTGCAGCACAAAGAGAGCAACATATGGCTGGAGATATCTATATTACAAAAGATGATCTCAAATCAGTAACCTGATAGACATGTATGTATGTGTGTGGGTTTATGAAAATTGAAAAGACGTAACACTAACTACAGCAACATATAAGCAGTGATTATTTTTGGCCGTTTAATAGACATTTTTTAACAGCTTTATGTTTTCCCCATTAAATATTAAATGATACAGCTTCATTTTTATAACAATGTATCATATTATTTAAAAAATATATAGTAGTCAGTGAAGATGTGGCTGAGTTGCAGGGAATGTTTACGTCCTGGCCTTCTGGCACATGCCTAGCTGGTGACTCTTTCACAGGTTTCAAGTGTCTCCTCTTTCTCTTCCTCTCCTCCTCATTCCGCTCTTCTTCCTGCTGTCCCATCATAAAACCCCATTCCTAAGAAGCTTCCTGATTATTTGGCCAAGGCAAATTACTAGGCCAGTTCTTCTTTCTGACTGCAGGAAGAATTATGAAAGATATGAAAGGACTAGTCCTAAATGCATGGGCAATATGTCAAAGTACCAAATTGGACGGTTAAGGGGTAGATATTGGCGGTGAAGATATTATGGCAGGGTGAGGGTTCTGGAACGTGAACAGGAAGACAGAGAATAAACAGTGAACATTTTTTTTAAATTACTGTCTTCAAGGACCTAAAACATTCTTGAAATGAGTAGAACAAAGCAAATATATCAGATGTGCCCTAAGTTCACATTTCATCCGTTTGTCAGACCTTTAGTGCTTTGCTTCTCTCTCCCCTCCCAACGTCACTCTGAATCATTTATATGTGATGCTGTGAGTCATAAATGGTGTCTTATACCTAGTTTTGGTTTCACACAATTGAAACCTGGTATTTACTTATGGAATACAAGAGACTTATTTCCTGATAAGGGAATTTTAAGCACACGACAGCCGTCTAGGGAAGAGTTTGCGTCAGGTAGATGGGACATCCTGATTCCATTAAACATGTGTTCCCACATTCTACGGTATGATAAAGTGAGATTCGCAGCTCTATTCCTAAAGCAGACAGGGGCCTTCACCAACCATGACCCATCACAAGATTCTTCAGTGCCCAAGGGGACAGCATAGAAAAGAGTAGTGTTCGTGTCCAGGATAGAAGGGAGGAACTGTAGAAAAACTGTTGAGAGCTAAAGCACTGAAAAGGCAGAAATGAAATCTTTGGAGGACATGCTAAAGCACTGGGCGCTGAAGTTCAGTCATTTGCTAAAAGCTCATTATATCTGTCATAATTCCACACCCCATGTGTCATATTGCATTTATATATTTGGCTTTAACTCCACTTCCTAATAACTTTGAAAATTTTTATTTTAATTGGCCATAGTTAATCATGTACATGAAATGACAGATGAAATATTCAAATTATATATTACAATATGTATGTACATATATACATAGAGAAATAGGTGACAGAAAGAGGGACAAGGACAGAGAGAGAGAGAGAGAGAGAGATTAAAATGTCTGGAACACGCAAAGTCTGCAGAGCTGAAACTCTGCTGGAAGTCCACCTGAAAGGGGAATAATCTTTTACCTGGGGGAGCGTCAGCCTTGTTCTATTCAGGCCGTCAGTGGATTGGATGAGAACTTCCCACCTGGTAGAGGGCAACCGCCATCATTCAGGCCACTGATTTAAATAATACTCTCATCCAAAATCATCCTTACAGAAACACACAGATAATGTTTGACCAAAAACTGGGGACCTGGGCCAGTGAATCTGACCCATAAATAAACCATCAAACCTTCCTTCCAGCACACTGACAAATTGTATAAAGAAAGTCGAGCAGGAAAGAGGTTTATTTGACTTATGCTCCACCGTGGCCAAAATGGAAAATACAAGAAGTAGGTTTAAAATATAACAAAATTATTATTAATGATTAAGAAGTTGTATATGAATGGCAATGAACTTCAGTGACTGAATTTTTAATGACGTGATTTCAACTTTCTCTTAAATTTGATGTGAAACAACATGTGTTTAAATAATTCATAAGTATTAAAAACATCTAAAATTAGTTGCGTGAATGGCATTGCATAATAGATTGGGTTTCCCAATAATTTCAAAGTGACAGGAAGCCAGAAAATTTGAACAACCCTCTGAGGTTTCTTCAAAAATTGAAGATATCCAAAGAGTTCAGTTGGAAGCAATTAGATTGGAGCAAGTTTTATGTCACTTTTGGGAGGTATGAGTAAAAAGCTTCACTTCTGTTGTCAGTCTAGGGTCTGAGCTGCCAGCTCATCTGAGTTAAGGTAGGGGATGCTACGTGCCTAGTGAATTCCTTGTGGCAGGAAGCAAAACAGATTTATAGAGGTCACAGGAATCTGACCTGCTGGATGTTCTTTATTTGAAGGAGCAAACAGTGAAAGGAGGACCATAGTGGTCAACAATTTACTACACGTTTCTAAGTATCATGATAGGAAATCATATGAGGTGATCTGCAAATTTCCCTCAGTCCATTTTCGAAGAAGAAAGGAGATTTTGCTTGGCAAGCCATGAATCAAGGGGAAATGAATTGCAAGAAAGACTCGAGGTAAAGAGACATGTGTCACCAGGTAGCAAGGCCCTTTTCAAACCAGTATGTACAACCAAATGGCCCCCAGATCAATGCAACGAGGCAGGCAGTCTTAGAAGTCAAGGATCGTGAAAGATAGAAAAGGGTCATCTTCCCCAATCAAGGAATGGAACTTTTCACTACAAGTTAGAGAACACTCCAAGCGCTCCCACTGCCACAAACCACAGAAACTGAGAGCTAAGACAGGGACTCTGTGAGTCATGAGAACCTCGTCCAGGGAGGAGAGCCTGGAACAGGACATTTCCTGTTTTCAGAGTCTCTGCCAAGCCATTTATGAGTGGATTTGCATTTTGGTTGGGAAATGATTGGACCGGGCCAGTTTTGGTAGCTCCGCTTCCCCCTGGGTGGGGCAGCAAGCCCCAATAAAAAGGTCCTCTGCTGCACGACAGCTGTCCTCTTGCTACTCGAGTTCCGATTGACTTTGGAGAACCTGGTGAGTCTGATTCTTCAGTTCAACTTTGTTCTCGGATCCCCGAATGTTGACTTTATGCTGGAGACAGCAAGTTTGATGGGTCCAAAGTTATGATCATGGGTATAATGCTACTTAGTAGATGGGAACTTGGAATCTGGGCACAATGTTATATTGTATTTACTAGATTTCTGATACCTCGTTTGATTTCCTCTATTGAGAAAGAAATTAACAGGAAGTTTTGACATAAAGGGATAAAGAGCAAAGTATTTACTTTTTTCTATGCCTTTCTCTTGGACTTCTGCTGTGATTTCAGAGGCATTTATCTTACAAGGGGTGAGGCCCTTACATTCTTCCTGAATGCCCTTTGCTCTGTGCATAAGTCACCTTGTCAGGACCTCATGAGAGAAAATGGTGATAGAAATTGCTTGTGAGCTTGCCCAGGATTCTAGAACTTGTGATGGCCTTTTTTGAAGATGTCGTTTTCATACAAAACAAAAAGAGAGAGAGAGAGAGAAAGAAAGAAAGAAACCAAGAGAGAAAACATCGCATGTTTCTTTAAAACAAAGATATTTTCTTTGGAACAGTTGTATGAGAAAAGAGATGGTTTTGTCTGGGCTGATGAAACGATTTTCTGAAGAGCGAGAGAGAAGTCAGAAATTCATTAAAAGCTATTAAAGAGATTAAAGCACTTACTTAGAGATTGGTGAGATACTATCTGTTGTTATTCCACAAGCTTTCGCTCCTTTCTCTATAGGAATTCCTTCTTGTGAACACGGTCATATACTTTCTTTCAGAAATTAAGTCTCCAGAAAGATGTCTTCTCAACATCAGCAGTGCAAGCAGCCCTGCCAGCCACCACCAGTGTGCCTACCTAAGTGCCCAGACCCTTGCCCACCTATAAAGTGCCCTGACCCATGCCCACCTGCCAAGTGTCCAGACCCTTGCCCACCTATCAAGTGCCCTGACCCATGCCCGCCTCAGCAGTGCAAGCAGAAATGCCCTCCTGGGCCACCTGCCCATCATTGCTAGCAGAGGTGCCCACCCAAGAGCATGTAAGAGCTTGAGCTTTTATCTGCCTCTGGAAAGGATAAGGACAATCGGCTCAACTAGTTCCAGAGCTCCACCTTCACCTTCTCTTCAAAGCCTATCATGGATACGGAAGAAGCTTCTCCACCCTTCAGCCTCAATATTCGTGTGGTGATTCCTGACAGACAGAGGCTTCCTATCTGAGGCTGCTATACTGCTTCCCTCTGGCTGGTGCCCGAGAAAGCATCATAGAGCCTCAGTAGAAAGAGCAGCAGCTCTCCTCCTGGGCGCCCTCTGAGGATTCCCTCCCTGTCTTCTCTGTCGGTCGGTCACCTGGGCATGGGTTTCTACCAGCTGAGCAATTGTTACTTATCCTCCACTTCCTGAATAAAATACAATTCTTTTGGGTGATGGGAAATTTTTTTCTTTTTTTAAAACCTGCTTTTCGCAATATCATATCATAATTTTGGTTGATTTCTATCCTTCTTTGATCCCGAGTTTCAGGCTCTCACAGTCAGTGTTATCTGAATATTGAGTCGTATCAATGATTATTTCTATACACTTTAAAATCCAGGTTATTGCCCTTATTATTGCTTGATTGATTTGAAGAACAAATTATTTAACTTCTTGGCATTTCAAACCCTTTAATACACAGTTGGAAAAATCACATTTACAGTGCCTACTTGCTTAGGCATAAAAATTACATGAATGTGTGTCATTCAGGTGGCACAATGCCGGGCACATAATTGGCATTTGAGAGGTGGCCAGTCATCATTGTCCCTGTCATCATCACCGTCACCACCATCACCATCGTCATCACCACCCGCAGGTGCTCCAGCAGAGGAGTGGCTCAGACATACCTAGTAGAGCAAGCAAGGAGATTCATAAACTCTATTACCCGTTCATATTCTGTGTTCTTTTCCTTTTCCAATATAACAGAATTTTAAATGTGACACCACAGAAAAACCAGTTTGGGAAATTAATGGGATACTCTGCATAAAATTATAATAGTTCTGAAAACATGGGTAGTACAAAAGAAAGGGAATTTAAAGGGACCTTACCAGGCAAAGTGCTGCCTGCTCTCCATGTGTACAACGTGCTCTTCTTACTGCAAAACTCAACAACCTCAGGGTCTTATTACAAGTTTTCACCTCGGAAATAACATTCTTGATTACTTTGACCCCACCTTTGAGGAACAATGGGGATTCCAATGTTTATCTTGATTTACAGAATGACTGTTGCTATGCAGCTTGTTTTCTAAGTGCTTAGCTTACTGGTCCAATAAGCCGTGAAAAGGGATGAGTTTTTTAAGCATACCTTTTCTTGTGGTTAGAAGTAAAGGAGTCAAACATGGCAGAACTGCAGAAGCAAAAAGATGCCCATGTTACTGCTCAACGCTCATCAGACTGTGACATGAGTGAAAAATCAACACTGATATTTGGGAGTTGTCTCTACTGTAGCTACTCTTATTTGACCTGACCTAGAAATTAGTTCTTTGAGGAGGGATGTCCTTGTAACAAATCTTAAAACTGTGGCATTGGCTTATGTGTCTGGAGGTGTTTGGAAAGGAATCTGATATTGGAAGCCAAAAACGTGGTGCTACATGTTATTCAATGGCAAAATGTTTGCAGTAATGGTTGTCCATGGTATCTTTAGAGGCAGAGCAAAGGTTGGTCATTTGTTGATTTGCCCACGGTATTTCAGTAGACGTATGTTCAGGAAAAACTTTCTGGTTGACAGGCCAGAAATGAAAAAAGTGAAAAGAAAAAAATACAGCCCAGAAATTCAAAACCTTGTTGAATTAGAAAACTCACCACTTGTAAGTCCTAAAGAGTAAGAGATGAGATTAGCAGTGGTTTTGAACTACAATTCCAATTTCAGTTGACAGTTACACCAGAGAAAAGAGACAGAAGTTGTATTCTTCCCACCTGTGTGCCAAGGAACCTCATGGTAGCTGTATTATGTTAGGGGGAAAAGCAGTAATTTAATCAGTCCAGAAAATTACTTCTACAAAAGGACCTTACTGAGATCCGTAGGACATGGAAATGATTGGAGGACTGAATTATATCAGGCGCCTAATAAGTTTTTGAGCGAATTGAGAACTAAATAATTTATGTGCCAAAATGAAAAAGAATGATTTCCAAGATTACTAACGACTTTCCAGACCACCTTTCCCCACTTTCCACCCTACCAAATCAGATATGGTCAGTACATGTGACTAAAAGGGAATATCCACTCTGAGATGGGTACAAGGCCCCCACAGAATAATGGATAAAGGAAGCTTTTTCAGAGAATAGTATCAGATCCTAAGAGAGCCAAGGAGGAGAAGGAACACAGAGATGCTCAAACATGGTTACTCTGTTGTATGATGGTTATTCTTTCATGCTTTCCCTCCGGGTTTATTGAGGTATAATTGACAAACTAAATTGTACATATTTACGGTGTATAATGTGATGATTTGAAATATGTGTACTTTCTGCAGTGATTCCCACCATCGGTCACTTAGTACATTAATCACTTCATCAGTAACAATATAAAGTGTGTATTTCTCTGTGTGTGTGTGTGTGTGTGTGTGTGTGTGTGTGTGTGTGTGTGTGTGAGACGAGAATGCTTAAGGTCTAATTTCTCAGCATGATTCAAGTACACAACTGAGTGTTATTAGCTAGATCACCATGCTGTACTGTAGACTCTGAGAACTCATTCATCATATGATTGCAAGCTTGTACCCTTGTCCCAACATCTGCACTTTTGCACAACCCCTTAGACCCTGCTGACCACCATTCTACTCTCTGTTTCTGTGACATTTGTGAGTTTGCAAACACATTCCTAAATAAACAATGGTGCAAAGAAGAAATAACAAACAAATAGAAAAAACCTTGAGATGAATGAAAATGAAAAGAAAACATACAAGAACTTTCGGGATAAATGTACTGCAGCACAAAGAGAGCAACCTATGGCTGGAGATATCTATATTACAAAAGATGATCTCAAATCAGTAACCTGATAGACATGTATGTATGTGTGTGGGTTTATGAAAATTGAAAAGACGTAACACTAACTACAGCAACATATAAGCAGTGATTATTTTTGGCCGTTTAATAGACATGCTCATTTTTTAACAGCTTTATGTTTTCCCCATTAAATATTAAATGATACAGCTTCATTTTTATAACAATGTATCATATTATTTAAAAAATATATAGTAGTCAGTGAAGATGTGGCTGAGTTGCAGGGAACGTTTACGTCCTGGCCTTCTGGCACATGCCTAGCTGGTGACTCTTTCACAGGTTTCAAGTGTCTCCTCTTTCTCTTCCTCTCCTCCTCATTCCGCTCTTCTTCCTGCTGTCCCATCATAAAACCCCATTCCTAAGAAGCTTCCTGATTATTTGGCCAAGGCAAATTACTAGGCCAGTTCTTCTTTCTGACTGCAGGAAGAATTATGAAAGATATGAAAGGCCTAGTCCTAAATGCATGGGCAATATGTCAAAGTACCAAATTGGACGGTTAAGGGGTAGATATTGGCGGTGAAGATATTATGGCAGGGTGAGGGTTCTGGAACGTGAACAGGAAGACAGAGAATAAACAGTGAACATTTTTTTCAAATTACTGTCTTCAAGGACCTAAAACATTCTTGAAATGAGTAGAACAAAGCAAATATATCAGATGTGCCCTAAGTTCACATTTCATCCGGATGTCAGACCTTTAGTGCTTTGCTTCTCTCTCCCCTCCCAACGTCACTCTGAATCATTTATATGTGATGCTGTGAGTCATAAATGGTGTCTTATACCTAGTTTTGGTTTCACACAATTGAAACCTGGTATTTACTTATGGAATACAAGAGATTTATTTCCTGGTAAGGGAATTTTAAGCACACGACAGCCGTCTAGGGAAGAGTTTGCGTCAGGTAGATGGGACATCCTGATTCCATTAAACATGTGTTCCCACATTCTACGGTATGATAAAGTGAGATTCGCAGCTCTATTCCTAAAGCAGACAGGGGCCTTCACCAACCATGACCCATCACAAGATTCTTCAGTGCCCAAGGGGACAGCATAGAAAAGAGTAGTGTTCGTGTCCAGGATAGAAGGGAGGAACTGTAGAAAAACTCTTGAGAGCTAAAGCACTGAAAAGGCAGAAATGAAATCTTTGGAGGACATGCTAAAGCACTGGGCGCTGAAGTTCAGTCATTTGCTAAAAGCTCATTATATCTGTCATACTTCCACACCCCATGTGTCATATTACATTTATATATTTGGCTTTAACTCCACTTCCTATTAACTTTGAAAATTTTTATTTTAATTGGCCATAGTTAATCATGTACATGAAATGACAGATGAAATATTCAAATTATATATTACAATATGTATGTACATATATACATAGAGAAATAGGTGACAGAAAGAGGGACAAGGACAGAGAGAGAGAGAGAGAGAGAGATTAAAATGTCTGGAACACGCAAAGTCTGCAGAGCTGAAACTCTGCTGGAAGTCCACCTGAAAGGGGAATAATCTTTTACCTGGGGGAGCGTCAGCCTTGTTCTATTCAGGCCGTCAGTGGATTGGATGAGAACTTCCCACCTGGTAGAGGGCAACCGCCATCATTCAGGCCACTGATTTAAATAATACTCTCATCCAAAATCATCCTTACAGAAACACACAGATAATGTTTGGCCAAAAACTGGGGACCTGGGCCAGTGAATCTGACCCATAAATAAACCATCAAACCTTCCTTCCAGCACACTGACAAATTGTATAAAGAAAGTCGAGCAGGAAAGAGGTTTATTTGACTTATGCTCCACCGTG
Source organism: Balaenoptera borealis (assembly GCF_965194805.1). Lineage (NCBI taxonomy): Eukaryota > Metazoa > Chordata > Mammalia > Artiodactyla > Balaenopteridae > Balaenoptera > Balaenoptera borealis. The sequence continues at coordinate 83,652,754 of NC_138860.1, read as the reverse complement.
GCCAAAATGGAAAATACAAGAAGTAGGTTTAAAATATAACAAAATTATTATTAATGATTAAGAAGTTGTATATGAATGGCAATGAACTTCAGTGACTGCATTTTTAATGAAGTGATTTCAACTTTCTCTTGAATTTGATGTGAAACAACATGTGTTTAAATAATTCATAAGTATTAAAAACATCTAAAATTAGTTGCGTGAATGGCATTGCATAATAGATTGGGTTTCCCAATAATTTCAAAGTGACAGGAAGCCAGAAAATTTGAACAACCCTCTGAGGTTTCTTCAAAAATTGAAGATATCCAAAGAGTTCAGTTGGAAGCAATTAGATTGGAGCAAGTTTTATGTCACTTTTGGGAGGTATGAGCAAAAAGCTTCACTTCTGTTGTCAGTCTAGGGTCTGAGCTGCCAGCTCATCTGAGTTATGGTAGGGGATGCTACGTGCCTAGTGAATTCCTTGTGGCAGGAAGCAAAACAGATTTATAGAGGTCACAGGAATCTGACCTGCTGGATGTTCTTTATTTGAAGGAGCAAACAGTGAAAGGAGGACCATAGTGGTCAACAATTTACTACACGTTTCTAAGTATCATGATAGGAAATCATATGAGGTGATCTGCAAATTTCCCTCAGTCCATTTTCGAAGAAGAAAGGAGATTTTGCTTGGCAAGCCATGAATCAAGGGGAAATGAATTGCAAGAAAGACTCGAGGTAAAGAGACATGTGTCACCAGGTAGCGAGGCCCTTTTCAAACCAGTATGTACAACCAAATGGCCCCCAGATCAATGCAACGAGGCAGGCAGTCTTAGAAGTCAAGGATCGTGAAAGATAGAAAAGGGTCATCTTCCCCAATCAAGGAATGGAACTTTTCACTACAAGTTAGAGAACACTCCAAGCGCTCCCACTGCCACAAACCACAGAAACTGAGAGCTAAGACAGGGACTCTGTGAGTCATGAGAACCTCGTCCAGGGAGGAGAGCCTGGAACAGGACATTTCCTGTTTTCAGAGTCTCTGCCAAGCCATTTATGAGTGGATTTGCATTTTGGTTGGGAAATGATTGGACCGGGCCAGTTTTGGTAGCTCCGCTTCCCCCTGGGTGGGGCAGCAAGCCCCAATAAAAAGGTCCTCTGCTGCACGACAGCTGTCCTCTTGCTACTCGAGTTCCGATTGACTTTGGAGAACCTGGTGAGTCTGATTCTTCAGTTCAACTTTGTTCTCGGATCCCCGAATGTTGACTTTATGCTGGAGACAGCAAGTTTGATGGGTCCAAAGTTATGATCATGGGTATAATGCTACTTAGTGGATGGGAACTTGGAATCTGGGCACAATGTTATATTGTATTTACTAGATTTCTGATACCTCGTTTGATTTCCTCTATTGAGAAAGGAATTAACAGGAAGTTTTGACATGAAGGGATAAAGAGCAAAGTATTTACTTTTTTCTATGCCTTTCTCTTGGACTTCTGCTGTGATTTCAGAGGCATTTATCTTACAAGGGGTGAGGCCCTTACATTCTTCCTGAATGCCCTTTGCTCTGTGCATAAGTCACCTTGTCAGGACCTCATGAGAGAAAATGGTGATAGAAATTGCTTGTGAGCTTGCCCAGGATTCTAGAACTTGTGATGGCCTTTTTTGAAGATGTCGTTTTCATACAAAACAAAAAGAGAGAGAGAGAGAGAAAGAAAGAAAGAAACCAAGAGAGAAAACATCGCATGTTTCTTTAAAACAAAGATATTTTCTTTGGAACAGTTGTATGAGAAAAGAGATGGTTTTGTCTGGGCTGATGAAACGATTTTCTGAAGAGCGAGAGAGAAGTCAGAAATTCATTAAAAGCTATTAAAGAGATTAAAGCACTTACTTAGAGATTGGTGAGATACTATCTGTTGTTATTCCACAAGCTTTCGCTCCTTTCTCTATAGGAATTCCTTCTTGTGAACACGGTCATATACTTTCTTTCAGAAATTAAGTCTCCAGAAAGATGTCTTCTCAACATCAGCAGTGCAAGCAGCCCTGCCAGCCACCACCAGTGTGCCTACCTAAGTGCCCAGACCCTTGCCCACCTATAAAGTGCCCTGACCCATGCCCACCTGCCAAGTGTCCAGACCCTTGCCCACCTATCAAGTGCCCTGACCCATGCCCGCCTCAGCAGTGCAAGCAGAAATGCCCTCCTGGGCCACCTGCCCATCATTGCTAGCAGAGGTGCCCACCCAAGAGCATGTAAGAGCTTGAGCTTTTATCTGCCTCTGGAAAGGATAAGGACAATCGGCTCAACTAGTTCCAGAGCTCCACCTTCACCTTCTCTTCAAAGCCTATCATGGATACGGAAGAAGCTTCTCCACCCTTCAGCCTCAATATTCGTGTGGTGATTCCTGACAGACAGAGGCTTCCTATCTGAGGCTGCTATACTGCTTCCCTCTGGCTGGTGCCCGAGAAAGCATCATAGAGCCTCAGTAGAAAGAGCAGCAGCTCTCCTCCTGGGCGCCCTCTGAGGATTCCCTCCCTGTCTTCTCTGTCGGTCGGTCACCTGGGCATGGGTTTCTACCAGCTGAGCAATTGTTACTTATCCTCCACTTCCTGAATAAAATACAATTCTTTTGTGTGATGGGAAAAATTTTTTCTTTCTTTTAAAACCTGCTTTTCGCAATATCATATCATCATTTTGGTTGATTTCTATCCTTCTTTGATCCCGAGGTTCAGGCTCTCACAGTCAGTGTTATCTGAATTTTGAGTCGTATCAATGATTATTTCTATACACTTTAAAATCCAGGTTATTGCCCTAATTATTGCTTGATTGATTTGAGGAACAAATTATTTAACTTCTTGGCATTTCAAACCCTTTAATACACTCTTGGAAAAATCACATTTACAGTGCCTACTTGCTTAGGCATAAAAATTACATGAATGTGTGTCATTCAGGTGGCACAATGCCGGGCACATAATTGGCATTTGAGAGGTGGCCAGTCATCATTGTCCCTGTCATCATCACCGTCACCACCATCACCATCGTCATCACCACCCGCAGGTGCTCCAGCAGAGGAGTGGCTCAGACATACCTAGTAGAGCAAGCAAGGAGATTCTTAAACTCTATTACCCGTTCATATTCTGTGTTCTTTTCCTTTTCCAATATAACAGAATTTTAAATGTGACACCACAGAAAAACCAGTTTGGGAAATTAATGGGATACTCTGCATAAAATTATAATAGTTCTGAAAACATGGGTAGTACAAAAGAAAGGGAATTTAAAGGGACCTTACCAGGCAAAGTGCTGCCTGCTCTCCATGTGTACAACGTGCTCTTCTTACTGCAAAACTCAACAACCTCGGGGTCTTATTACATGTTTTCACCTCGGAAATAACATTCTTGATTACTTTGACCCCACCTTTGAGGAACAATGGGGATTCCAATGTTTATCTTGATTTACAAAATGACTGTTGCTATGCAGCTTGTTTTCTAAGTGCTTAGCTTACTGGTCCAATAAGCCGTGAAAAGGGATGAGTTTTTTAAGCATACCTTTTCTTGTGGTTAGAAGTAAAGGAGTCAAACATGGCAGAACTGCAGAAGCAAAAAGATGCCCATGTTACTGCTCAACGCTCATCAGACTGTGACATGAGTGAAAAATCAACACTGATATTTGGGAGTTGTCTCTACTGTAGCTACTCTTATTTGACCTGACCTAGAAACTAGTTCTTTGAGGAGGGATGTCCTTGTAACAAATCTTAAAACTGTGGCATTGGCTTATGTGTCTGGAGGTGTTTGGAAAGGAATCTGATATTGGAAGCCAAAAACGTGGTGCTACATGTTATTCAATGGCAAAATGTTTGCAGTAATGGTTGTCCATGGTATCTTTAGAGGCAGAGCAAAGGTTGGTCATTTGTTGATTTGCCCACGGTATTTCAGTAGACGTATGTTCAGGAAAAACTTTCTGGTTGACAGGCCAGAAATGAAAAAAGTGAAAAGAAAAAAATACAGCCCAGAAATTCAAAACCTTGTTGAATTAGAAAACTCACCACTTGTAAGTCCTAAAGAGTAAGAGATGAGATTAGCAGTGGTTTTGAACTACAATTCCAATTTCAGTTGACAGTTACACCAGAGAAAAGAGACAGAAGTTGTATTCTTCCCACCTGTGTGCCAAGGAACCTCATGGTAGCTGTATTATGTTAGGGGGAAAAGCAGTAATTTAATCAGTCCAGAAAATTACTTCTACAAAAGGACCTTACTGAGATCCGTAGGACATGGAAATGATTGGAGGACTGAATTATATCAGGCGCCTAATAAGTTTTTGAGCGAATTGAGAACTAAATAATTTATGTGCCAAAATGAAAAAGAATGATTTCCAAGATTACTAACGACTTTCCAGACCACCTTTCCCCACTTTCCACCCTACCAAATCAGATATGGTCAGTACATGTGACTAAAAGGGAATATCCACTCTGAGATGGGTACAAGGCCCCCACAGAATAATGGATAAAGGAAGCTTTTTCAGAGAATAGTATCAGATCCTAAGAGAGCCAAGGAGGAGAAGGAACACAGAGATGCTCAAACATGGTTACTCTGTTGTATGATGGTTATTCTTTCATGCTTTCCCTCCGGGTTTATTGAGGTATAATTGACAAACTAAATTGTACATATTTACGGTGTATAATGTGATGATTTGAAATATGTGTACTTTCTGCAGTGATTCCCACCATCGGTCACTTAGTACATTAATCACTTCATCAGTAACAATATAAAGTGTGTATTTCTCTGTGTGTGTGTGTGTGTGTGTGTGTGTGTGTGTGTGTGTGTGTGAGACGAGAATGCTTAAGGTCTAATTTCTCAGCATGATTCAAGTACACAACTGAGTGTTATTAGCTACATCACCATGCTGTACTGTAGACTCTGAGAACTCATTCATCATATGATTGCAAGCTTGTACCCTTGTCCCAACATCTGCACTTTTGCACAACCCCTTAGACCCTGCTGACCACCATTCTACTCTCTGTTTCTGTGACATTTGTGAGTTTGCAAACACATTCCTAAATAAACAATGGTGCAAAGAAGAAATAACAAACAAATAGAAAAAACCTTGAGATGAATGAAAATGAAAAGAAAACATACAAGAACTTTCGGGATAAATGTACTGCAGCACAAAGAGAGCAACCTATGGCTGGAGATATCTATATTACAAAAGATGATCTCAAATCAGTAACCTGATAGACATGTATGTATGTGTGTGGGTTTATGAAAATTGAAAAGACGTAACACTAACTACAGCAACATATAAGCAGTGATTATTTTTGGCCGTTTAATAGACATGCTCATTTTTTAACAGCTTTATGTTTTCCCCATTAAATATTAAATGATACAGCTTCATTTTTATAACAATGTATCATATTATTTAAAAAATATATAGTAGTCAGTGAAGATGTGGCTGAGTTGCAGGGAACGTTTACGTCCTGGCCTTCTGGCACATGCCTAGCTGGTGACTCTTTCACCGGTTTCAAGTGTCTCCTCTTTCTCTTCCTCTCCTCCTCATTCCGCTCTTCTTCCTGCTGTCCCATCATAAAACCCCATTCCTAAGAAGCTTCCTGATTATTTGGCCAAGGCAAATTACTAGGCCAGTTCTTCTTTCTGACTGCAGGAAGAATTATGAAAGATATGAAAGGCCTAGTCCTAAATGCATGGGCAATATGTCAAAGTACCAAATTGGACGGTTAAGGGGTAGATATTGGCGGTGAAGATATTATGGCAGGGTGAGGGTTCTGGAACGTGAACAGGAAGACAGAGAATAAACAGTGAACATTTTTTTCAAATTACTGTCTTCAAGGACCTAAAACATTCTTGAAATGAGTAGAACAAAGCAAATATATCAGATGTGCCCTAAGTTCACATTTCATCCGGATGTCAGACCTTTAGTGCTTTGCTTCTCTCTCCCCTCCCAACGTCACTCTGAATCATTTATATGTGATGCTGTGAGTCATAAATGGTGTCTTATACCTAGTTTTGGTTTCACACAATTGAAACCTGGTATTTACTTATGGAATACAAGAGATTTATTTCCTGGTAAGGGAATTTTAAGCACACGACAGCCGTCTAGGGAAGAGTTTGCGTCAGGTAGATGGGACATCCTGATTCCATTAAACATGTGTTCCCACATTCTACGGTATGATAAAGTGAGATTCGCAGCTCTATTCCTAAAGCAGACAGGGGCCTTCACCAACCATGACCCATCACAAGATTCTTCAGTGCCCAAGGGGACAGCATAGAAAAGAGTAGTGTTCGTGTCCAGGATAGAAGGGAGGAACTGTAGAAAAACTCTTGAGAGCTAAAGCACTGAAAAGGCAGAAATGAAATCTTTGGAGGACATGCTAAAGCACTGGGCGCTGAAGTTCAGTCATTTGCTAAAAGCTCATTATATCTGTCATACTTCCACACCCCATGTGTCATATTACATTTATATATTTGGCTTTAACTCCACTTCCTATTAACTTTGAAAATTTTTATTTTAATTGGCCATAGTTAATCATGTACATGAAATGACAGATGAAATATTCAAATTATATATTACAATATGTATGTACATATATACATAGAGAAATAGGTGACAGAAAGAGGGACAAGGACAGAGAGAGAGAGAGAGAGAGAGATTAAAATGTCTGGAACACGCAAAGTCTGCAGAGCTGAAACTCTGCTGGAAGTCCACCTGAAAGGGGAATAATCTTTTACCTGGGGGAGCGTCAGCCTTGTTCTATTCAGGCCGTCAGTGGATTGGATGAGAACTTCCCACCTGGTAGAGGGCAACCGCCATCATTCAGGCCACTGATTTAAATAATACTCTCATCCAAAATCATCCTTACAGAAACACACAGATAATGTTTGGCCAAAAACTGGGGACCTGGGCCAGTGAATCTGACCCATAAATAAACCATCAAACCTTCCTTCCAGCACACTGACAAATTGTATAAAGAAAGTCGAGCAGGAAAGAGGTTTATTTGACTTATGCTCCACCGTGGCCAAAATGGAAAATACAAGAAGTAGGTTTAAAATATAACAAAATTATTATTAATGATTAAGAAGTTGTATATGAATGGCAATGAACTTCAGTGACTGCATTTTTAATGAAGTGATTTCAACTTTCTCTTGAATTTGATGTGAAACAACATGTGTTTAAATAATTCATAAGTATTAAAAACATCTAAAATTAGTTGCGTGAATGGCATTGCATAATAGATTGGGTTTCCCAATAATTTCAAAGTGACAGGAAGCCAGAAAATTTGAACAACCCTCTGAGGTTTCTTCAAAAATTGAAGATATCCAAAGAGTTCAGTTGGAAGCAATTAGATTGGAGCAAGTTTTATGTCACTTTTGGGAGGTATGAGCAAAAAGCTTCACTTCTGTTGTCAGTCTAGGGTCTGAGCTGCCAGCTCATCTGAGTTATGGTAGGGGATGCTACGTGCCTAGTGAATTCCTTGTGGCAGGAAGCAAAACAGATTTATAGAGGTCACAGGAATCTGACCTGCTGGATGTTCTTTATTTGAAGGAGCAAACAGTGAAAGGAGGACCATAGTGGTCAACAATTTACTACACGTTTCTAAGTATCATGATAGGAAATCATATGAGGTGATCTGCAAATTTCCCTCAGTCCATTTTCGAAGAAGAAAGGAGATTTTGTTTGGCAAGCCATGAATCAAGGGGAAATGAATTGCAAGAAAGACTCGAGGTAAAGAGACATGTGTCACCAGGTAGCAAGGCCCTTTTCAGACCAGTATGTACAACCAAATGGCCCCCAGATCAATGCAACGAGGCAGGCAGTCTTAGAAGTCAAGGATCGTGAAAGATAGAAAAGGGTCATCTTCCCCAATCAAGGAATGGAACTTTTCACTACAAGTTAGAGAACACTCCAAGCGCTCCCACTGCCACAAACCACAGAAACTGAGAGCTAAGACAGGGACTCTGTGAGTCATGAGAACCTCGTCCAGTGAGGAGAGCCTGGAACAGGACATTTCCTGTTTTCAGAGTCTCTGCCAAGCCATTTATGAGTGGATTTGCATTTTGGTTGGGAAATGATTGGACCGGGCCAGTTTTGGTAGCTCCGCTTCCCCCTGGGTGGGGCAGCAAGCCCCAATAAAAAGGTCCTCTGCTGCACGACAGCTGTCCTCTTGCTACTCGAGTTCCGATTGACTTTGGAGAACCTGGTGAGTCTGATTCTTCAGTTCAACTTTGTTCTCGGATCCCCGAATGTTGACTTTATGCTGGAGACAGCAAGTTTGATGGGTCCAAAGTTATGATCATGGGTATAATGCTACTTAGTGGATGGGAACTTGGAATCTGGGCACAATGTTATATTGTATTTACTAGATTTCTGATACCTCGTTTGATTTCCTCTATTGAGAAAGGAATTAACAGGAAGTTTTGACATGAAGGGATAAAGAGCAAAGTATTTACTTTTTTCTATGCCTTTCTCTTGGACTTCTGCTGTGATTTCAGAGGCATTTATCTTACAAGGGGTGAGGCCCTTACATTCTTCCTGAATGCCCTTTGCTCTGTGCATAAGTCACCTTGTCAGGACCTCATGAGAGAAAATGGTGATAGAAATTGCTTGTGAGCTTGCCCAGGATTCTAGAACTTGTGATGGCCTTTTTTGAAGATGTCGTTTTCATACAAAACAAAAAGAGAGAGAGAGAGAGAAAGAAAGAAAGAAACCAAGAGAGAAAACATCGCATGTTTCTTTAAAACAAAGATATTTTCTTTGGAACAGTTGTATGAGAAAAGAGATGGTTTTGTCTGGGCTGATGAAACGATTTTCTGAAGAGCGAGAGAGAAGTCAGAAATTCATTAAAAGCTATTAAAGAGATTAAAGCACTTACTTAGAGATTGGTGAGATACTATCTGTTGTTATTCCACAAGCTTTCGCTCCTTTCTCTATAGGAATTCCTTCTTGTGAACACGGTCATATACTTTCTTTCAGAAATTAAGTCTCCAGAAAGATGTCTTCTCAACATCAGCAGTGCAAGCAGCCCTGCCAGCCACCACCAGTGTGCCTACCTAAGTGCCCAGACCCTTGCCCACCTATAAAGTGCCCTGACCCATGCCCACCTGCCAAGTGTCCAGACCCTTGCCCACCTATCAAGTGCCCTGACCCATGCCCGCCTCAGCAGTGCAAGCAGAAATGCCCTCCTGGGCCACCTGCCCATCATTGCTAGCAGAGGTGCCCACCCAAGAGCATGTAAGAGCTTGAGCTTTTATCTGCCTCTGGAAAGGATAAGGACAATCGGCTCAACTAGTTCCAGAGCTCCACCTTCACCTTCTCTTCAAAGCCTATCATGGATACGGAAGAAGCTTCTCCACCCTTCAGCCTCAATATTCGTGTGGTGATTCCTGACAGACAGAGGCTTCCTATCTGAGGCTGCTATACTGCTTCCCTCTGGCTGGTGCCCGAGAAAGCATCATAGAGCCTCAGTAGAAAGAGCAGCAGCTCTCCTCCTGGGCGCCCTCTGAGGATTCCCTCCCTGTCTTCTCTGTCGGTCGGTCACCTGGGCATGGGTTTCTACCAGCTGAGCAATTGTTACTTATCCTCCACTTCCTGAATAAAATACAATTCTTTTGTGTGATGGGAAAAATTTTTTCTTTCTTTTAAAACCTGCTTTTCGCAATATCATATCATCATTTTGGTTGATTTCTATCCTTCTTTGATCCCGAGGTTCAGGCTCTCACAGTCAGTGTTATCTGAATTTTGAGTCGTATCAATGATTATTTCTATACACTTTAAAATCCAGGTTATTGCCCTAATTATTGCTTGATTGATTTGAGGAACAAATTATTTAACTTCTTGGCATTTCAAACCCTTTAGTAAACTGTGGGAAAAATCACATTTACAGTGCCTACTTGCTTAGGCATAAAAATTACATGAATGTGTGTCATTCAGTTGGCACAATGCCGGGCACATAATTGGCATTTGAGAGGTGGCCGATCATCATTGTCCCTGTCATCATCACCGTCACCACCATCACCATCGTCATCACCACCCGCAGGTGCTCCAGCAGAGGAGTGGCTCAGACATACCTAGTAGAGCAAGCAAGGAGATTCTTAAACTCTATTACCCGTTCATATTCTGTGTTCTTTTCCTTTTCCAATATAACAGAATTTTAAATGTGACACCACAGAAAATCCAGTTTGGGAAATTAATGGGATACTCTGCATAAAATTATAATAGTTCTGAAAACATGGGTAGTACAAAAGAAAGGGAATTTAAAGGGACCTTACCAGGCAAAGTGCTGCCTGCTCTCCATGTGTACAACGTGCTCTTCTTACTGCAAAACTCAACAACCTCGGGGTCTTATTACATGTTTTCACCTCGGAAATAACATTCTTGATTACTTTGACCCCACCTTTGAGGAACAATGGGGATTCCAATGTTTATCTTGATTTACAGAATGACTGTTGCTATGCAGCTTGTTTTCTAAGTGCTTAGCTTACTGGTCCAATAAGCCGTGAAAAGGGATGAGTTTTTTAAGCATACCTTTTCTTGTGGTTAGAAGTAAAGGAGTCAAACATGGCAGAACTGCAGAAGCAAAAAGATGCCCATGTTACTGCTCAACGCTCATCAGACTGTGACATGAGTGAAAAATCAACACTGATATTTGGGAGTTGTCTCTACTGTAGCTACTCTTATTTGACCTGACCTAGAAACTAGTTCTTTGAGGAGGGATGTCCTTGTAACAAATCTTAAAACTGTGGCATTGGCTTATGTGTCTGGAGGTGTTTGGAAAGGAATCTGATATTGGAAGCCAAAAACGTGGTGCTACATGTTATTCAATGGCAAAATGTTTGCAGTAATGGTTGTCCATGGTATCTTTAGAGGCAGAGCAAAGGTTGGTCATTTGTTGATTTGCCCACGGTATTTCAGTAGACGTATGTTCAGGAAAAACTTTCTGGTTGACAGGCCAGAAATGAAAAAAGTGAAAAGAAAAAAATACAGCCCAGAAATTCAAAACCTTGTTGAATTAGAAAACTCACCACTTGTAAGTCCTAAAGAGTAAGAGATGAGATTAGCAGTGGTTTTGAACTACAATTCCAATTTCAGTTGACAGTTACACCAGAGAAAAGAGACAGAAGTTGTATTCTTCCCACCTGTGTGCCAAGGAACCTCATGGTAGCTGTATTATGTTAGGGGGAAAAGCAGTAATTTAATCAGTCCAGAAAATTACTTCTACAAAAGGACCTTACTGAGATCCGTAGGACATGGAAATGATTGGAGGACTGAATTATATCAGGCGCCTAATAAGTTTTTGAGCGAATTGCGAACTAAATAATTTATGTGCCAAAATGAAAAAGAATGATTTCCAAGATTACTAACGACTTTCCAGACCACCTTTCCCCACTTTCCACCCTACCAAATCAGATATGGTCAGTACATGTGACTAAAAGGGAATATCCACTCTGAGATGGGTACAAGGCCCCCACAGAATAATGGATAAAGGAAGCTTTTTCAGAGAATAGTATCAGATCCTAAGAGAGCCAAGGAGGAGAAGGAACACAGAGATGCTCAAACATGGTTACTCTGTTGTATGATGGTTATTCTTTCATGCTTTCCCTCCGGGTTTATTGAGGTATAATTGACAAACTAAATTGTACATATTTACGGTGTATAATGTGATGATTTGAAATATGTGTACTTTCTGCAGTGATTCCCACCATCGGTCACTTAGTACATTAATCACTTCATCAGTAACAATATAAAGTGTGTATTTCTCTGTGTGTGTGTGTGTGTGTGTGTGTGTGTGTGTGTGTGTGTGTGTGTGAGACGAGAATGCTTAAGGTCTAATTTCTCAGCATGATTCAAGTACACAACTGAGTGTTATTAGCTACATCACCATGCTGTACTGTAGACTCTGAGAACTCATTCATCATATGATTGCAAGCTTGTACCCTTGTCCCAACATCTGCACTTTTGCACAACCCCTTAGACCCTGCTGACCACCATTCTACTCTCTGTTTCTGTGACATTTGTGAGTTTGCAAACACATTCCTAAATAAACAATGGTGCAAAGAAGAAATAACAAACAAATAGAAAAAACCTTGAGATGAATGAAAATGAAAAGAAAACATACAAGAACTTTCGGGATAAATGTACTGCAGCACAAAGAGAGCAACCTATGGCTGGAGATATCTATATTACAAAAGATGATCTCAAATCAGTAACCTGATAGACATGTATGTATGTGTGTGGGTTTATGAAAATTGAAAAGACGTAACACTAACTACAGCAACATATAAGCAGTGATTATTTTTGGCCGTTTAATAGACATGCTCATTTTTTAACAGCTTTATGTTTTCCCCATTAAATATTAAATGATACAGCTTCATTTTTATAACAATGTATCATATTATTTAAAAAATATATAGTAGTCAGTGAAGATGTGGCTGAGTTGCAGGGAACGTTTACGTCCTGGCCTTCTGGCACATGCCTAGCTGGTGACTCTTTCACAGGTTTCAAGTGTCTCCTCTTTCTCTTCCTCTCCTCCTCATTCCGCTCTTCTTCCTGCTGTCCCATCATAAAACCCCATTCCTAAGAAGCTTCCTGATTATTTGGCCAAGGCAAATTACTAGGCCAGTTCTTCTTTCTGACTGCAGGAAGAATTATGAAAGATATGAAAGGCCTAGTCCTAAATGCATGGGCAATATGTCAAAGTACCAAATTGGACGGTTAAGGGGTAGATATTGGCGGTGAAGATATTATGGCAGGGTGAGGGTTCTGGAACGTGAACAGGAAGACAGAGAATAAACAGTGAACATTTTTTTCAAATTACTGTCTTCAAGGACCTAAAACATTCTTGAAATGAGTAGAACAAAGCAAATATATCAGATGTGCCCTAAGTTCACATTTCATCCGGATGTCAGACCTTTAGTGCTTTGCTTCTCTCTCCCCTCCCAACGTCACTCTGAATCATTTATATGTGATGCTGTGAGTCATAAATGGTGTCTTATACCTAGTTTTGGTTTCACACAATTGAAACCTGGTATTTACTTATGGAATACAAGAGATTTATTTCCTGGTAAGGGAATTTTAAGCACACGACAGCCGTCTAGGGAAGAGTTTGCGTCAGGTAGATGGGACATCCTGATTCCATTAAACATGTGTTCCCACATTCTACGGTATGATAAAGTGAGATTCGCAGCTCTATTCCTAAAGCAGACAGGGGCCTTCACCAACCATGACCCATCACAAGATTCTTCAGTGCCCAAGGGGACAGCATAGAAAAGAGTAGTGTTCGTGTCCAGGATAGAAGGGAGGAACTGTAGAAAAACTCTTGAGAGCTAAAGCACTGAAAAGGCAGAAATGAAATCTTTGGAGGACATGCTAAAGCACTGGGCGCTGAAGTTCAGTCATTTGCTAAAAGCTCATTATATCTGTCATACTTCCACACCCCATGTGTCATATTACATTTATATATTTGGCTTTAACTCCACTTCCTATTAACTTTGAAAATTTTTATTTTAATTGGCCATAGTTAATCATGTACATGAAATGACAGATGAAATATTCAAATTATATATTACAATATGTATGTACATATATACATAGAGAAATAGGTGACAGAAAGAGGGACAAGGACAGAGAGAGAGAGAGAGAGAGAGATTAAAATGTCTGGAACACGCAAAGTCTGCAGAGCTGAAACTCTGCTGGAAGTCCACCTGAAAGGGGAATAATCTTTTACCTGGGGGAGCGTCAGCCTTGTTCTATTCAGGCCGTCAGTGGATTGGATGAGAACTTCCCACCTGGTAGAGGGCAACCGCCATCATTCAGGCCACTGATTTAAATAATACTCTCATCCAAAATCATCCTTACAGAAACACACAGATAATGTTTGGCCAAAAACTGGGGACCTGGGCCAGTGAATCTGACCCATAAATAAACCATCAAACCTTCCTTCCAGCACACTGACAAATTGTATAAAGAAAGTCGAGCAGGAAAGAGGTTTATTTGACTTATGCTCCACCGTGGCCAAAATGGAAAATACAAGAAGTAGGTTTAAAATATAACAAAATTATTATTAATGATTAAGAAGTTGTATATGAATGGCAATGAACTTCAGTGACTGCATTTTTAATGAAGTGATTTCAACTTTCTCTTGAATTTGATGTGAAACAACATGTGTTTAAATAATTCATAAGTATTAAAAACATCTAAAATTAGTTGCGTGAATGGCATTGCATAATAGATTGGGTTTCCCAATAATTTCAAAGTGACAGGAAGCCAGAAAATTTGAACAACCCTCTGAGGTTTCTTCAAAAATTGAAGATATCCAAAGAGTTCAGTTGGAAGCAATTAGATTGGAGCAAGTTTTATGTCACTTTTGGGAGGTATGAGCAAAAAGCTTCACTTCTGTTGTCAGTCTAGGGTCTGAGCTGCCAGCTCATCTGAGTTATGGTAGGGGATGCTACGTGCCTAGTGAATTCCTTGTGGCAGGAAGCAAAACAGATTTATAGAGGTCACAGGAATCTGACCTGCTGGATGTTCTTTATTTGAAGGAGCAAACAGTGAAAGGAGGACCATAGTGGTCAACAATTTACTACACGTTTCTAAGTATCATGATAGGAAATCATATGAGGTGATCTGCAAATTTCCCTCAGTCCATTTTCGAAGAAGAAAGGAGATTTTGCTTGGCAAGCCATGAATCAAGGGGAAATGAATTGCAAGAAAGACTCGAGGTAAAGAGACATGTGTCACCAGGTAGCGAGGCCCTTTTCAAACCAGTATGTACAACCAAATGGCCCCCAGATCAATGCAACGAGGCAGGCAGTCTTAGAAGTCAAGGATCGTGAAAGATAGAAAAGGGTCATCTTCCCCAATCAAGGAATGGAACTTTTCACTACAAGTTAGAGAACACTCCAAGCGCTCCCACTGCCACAAACCACAGAAACTGAGAGCTAAGACAGGGACTCTGTGAGTCATGAGAACCTCGTCCAGGGAGGAGAGCCTGGAACAGGACATTTCCTGTTTTCAGAGTCTCTGCCAAGCCATTTATGAGTGGATTTGCATTTTGGTTGGGAAATGATTGGACCGGGCCAGTTTTGGTAGCTCCGCTTCCCCCTGGGTGGGGCAGCAAGCCCCAATAAAAAGGTCCTCTGCTGCACGACAGCTGTCCTCTTGCTACTCGAGTTCCGATTGACTTTGGAGAACCTGGTGAGTCTGATTCTTCAGTTCAACTTTGTTCTCGGATCCCCGAATGTTGACTTTATGCTGGAGACAGCAAGTTTGATGGGTCCAAAGTTATGATCATGGGTATAATGCTACTTAGTGGATGGGAACTTGGAATCTGGGCACAATGTTATATTGTATTTACTAGATTTCTGATACCTCGTTTGATTTCCTCTATTGAGAAAGGAATTAACAGGAAGTTTTGACATGAAGGGATAAAGAGCAAAGTATTTACTTTTTTCTATGCCTTTCTCTTGGACTTCTGCTGTGATTTCAGAGGCATTTATCTTACAAGGGGTGAGGCCCTTACATTCTTCCTGAATGCCCTTTGCTCTGTGCATAAGTCACCTTGTCAGGACCTCATGAGAGAAAATGGTGATAGAAATTGCTTGTGAGCTTGCCCAGGATTCTAGAACTTGTGATGGCCTTTTTTGAAGATGTCGTTTTCATACAAAACAAAAAGAGAGAGAGAGAGAGAAAGAAAGAAAGAAACCAAGAGAGAAAACATCGCATGTTTCTTTAAAACAAAGATATTTTCTTTGGAACAGTTGTATGAGAAAAGAGATGGTTTTGTCTGGGCTGATGAAACGATTTTCTGAAGAGCGAGAGAGAAGTCAGAAATTCATTAAAAGCTATTAAAGAGATTAAAGCACTTACTTAGAGATTGGTGAGATACTATCTGTTGTTATTCCACAAGCTTTCGCTCCTTTCTCTATAGGAATTCCTTCTTGTGAACACGGTCATATACTTTCTTTCAGAAATTAAGTCTCCAGAAAGATGTCTTCTCAACATCAGCAGTGCAAGCAGCCCTGCCAGCCACCACCAGTGTGCCTACCTAAGTGCCCAGACCCTTGCCCACCTATAAAGTGCCCTGACCCATGCCCACCTGCCAAGTGTCCAGACCCTTGCCCACCTATCAAGTGCCCTGACCCATGCCCGCCTCAGCAGTGCAAGCAGAAATGCCCTCCTGGGCCACCTGCCCATCATTGCTAGCAGAGGTGCCCACCCAAGAGCATGTAAGAGCTTGAGCTTTTATCTGCCTCTGGAAAGGATAAGGACAATCGGCTCAACTAGTTCCAGAGCTCCACCTTCACCTTCTCTTCAAAGCCTATCATGGATACGGAAGAAGCTTCTCCACCCTTCAGCCTCAATATTCGTGTGGTGATTCCTGACAGACAGAGGCTTCCTATCTGAGGCTGCTATACTGCTTCCCTCTGGCTGGTGCCCGAGAAAGCATCATAGAGCCTCAGTAGAAAGAGCAGCAGCTCTCCTCCTGGGCGCCCTCTGAGGATTCCCTCCCTGTCTTCTCTGTCGGTCGGTCACCTGGGCATGGGTTTCTACCAGCTGAGCAATTGTTACTTATCCTCCACTTCCTGAATAAAATACAATTCTTTTGTGTGATGGGAAAAATTTTTTCTTTCTTTTAAAACCTGCTTTTCGCAATATCATATCATCATTTTGGTTGATTTCTATCCTTCTTTGATCCCGAGGTTCAGGCTCTCACAGTCAGTGTTATCTGAATTTTGAGTCGTATCAATGATTATTTCTATACACTTTAAAATCCAGGTTATTGCCCTAATTATTGCTTGATTGATTTGAGGAACAAATTATTTAACTTCTTGGCATTTCAAACCCTTTAATACACTCTTGGAAAAATCACATTTACAGTGCCTACTTGCTTAGGCATAAAAATTACATGAATGTGTGTCATTCAGGTGGCACAATGCCGGGCACATAATTGGCATTTGAGAGGTGGCCAGTCATCATTGTCCCTGTCATCATCACCGTCACCACCATCACCATCGTCATCACCACCCGCAGGTGCTCCAGCAGAGGAGTGGCTCAGACATACCTAGTAGAGCAAGCAAGGAGATTCTTAAACTCTATTACCCGTTCATATTCTGTGTTCTTTTCCTTTTCCAATATAACAGAATTTTAAATGTGACACCACAGAAAATCCAGTTTGGGAAATTAATGGGATACTCTGCATAAAATTATAATAGTTCTGAAAACATGGGTAGTACAAAAGAAAGGGAATTTAAAGGGACCTTACCAGGCAAAGTGCTGCCTGCTCTCCATGTGTACAACGTGCTCTTCTTACTGCAAAACTCAACAACCTCGGGGTCTTATTACATGTTTTCACCTCGGAAATAACATTCTTGATTACTTTGACCCCACCTTTGAGGAACAATGGGGATTCCAATGTTTATCTTGATTTACAGAATGAATGTTGCTATGCAGCTTGTTTTCTAAGTGCTTAGCTTACTGGTCCAATAAGCCGTGAAAAGGGATGAGTTTTTTAAGCATACCTTTTCTTGTGGTTAGAAGTAAAGGAGTCAAACATGGCAGAACTGCAGAAGCAAAAAGATGCCCATGTTACTGCTCAACGCTCATCAGACTGTGACATGAGTGAAAAATCAACACTGATATTTGGGAGTTGTCTCTACTGTAGCTACTCTTATTTGACCTGACCTAGAAACTAGTTCTTTGAGGAGGGATGTCCTTGTAACAAATCTTAAAACTGTGGCATTGGCTTATGTGTCTGGAGGTGTTTGGAAAGGAATCTGATATTGGAAGCCAAAAACGTGGTGCTACATGTTATTCAATGGCAAAATGTTTGCAGTAATGGTTGTCCATGGTATCTTTAGAGGCAGAGCAAAGGTTGGTCATTTGTTGATTTGCCCACGGTATTTCAGTAGACGTATGTTCAGGAAAAACTTTCTGGTTGACAGGCCAGAAATGAAAAAAGTGAAAAGAAAAAAATACAGCCCAGAAATTCAAAACCTTGTTGAATTAGAAAACTCACCACTTGTAAGTCCTAAAGAGTAAGAGATGAGATTAGCAGTGGTTTTGAACTACAATTCCAATTTCAGTTGACAGTTACACCAGAGAAAAGAGACAGAAGTTGTATTCTTCCCACCTGTGTGCCAAGGAACCTCATGGTAGCTGTATTATGTTAGGGGGAAAAGCAGTAATTTAATCAGTCCAGAAAATTACTTCTACAAAAGGACCTTACTGAGATCCGTAGGACATGGAAATGATTGGAGGACTGAATTATATCAGGCGCCTAATAAGTTTTTGAGCGAATTGAGAACTAAATAATTTATGTGCCAAAATGAAAAAGAATGATTTCCAAGATTACTAACGACTTTCCAGACCACCTTTCCCCACTTTCCACCCTACCAAATCAGATATGGTCAGTACATGTGACTAAAAGGGAATATCCACTCTGAGATGGGTACAAGGCCCCCACAGAATAATGGATAAAGGAAGCTTTTTCAGAGAATAGTATCAGATCCTAAGAGAGCCAAGGAGGAGAAGGAACACAGAGATGCTCAAACATGGTTACTCTGTTGTATGATGGTTATTCTTTCATGCTTTCCCTCCGGGTTTATTGAGGTATAATTGACAAACTAAATTGTACATATTTACGGTGTATAATGTGATGATTTGAAATATGTGTACTTTCTGCAGTGATTCCCACCATCGGTCACTTAGTACATTAATCACTTCATCAGTAACAATATAAAGTGTGTATTTCTCTGTGTGTGTGTGTGTGTGTGTGTGTGTGTGTGTGTGTGTGTGTGTGAGACGAGAATGCTTAAGGTCTAATTTCTCAGCATGATTCAAGTACACAACTGAGTGTTATTAGCTACATCACCATGCTGTACTGTAGACTCTGAGAACTCATTCATCATATGATTGCAAGCTTGTACCCTTGTCCCAACATCTGCACTTTTGCACAACCCCTTAGACCCTGCTGACCACCATTCTACTCTCTGTTTCTGTGACATTTGTGAGTTTGCAAACACATTCCTAAATAAAAAATGGTGCAAAGAAGAAATAACAAACAAATAGAAAAAACCTTGAGATGAATGAAAATGAAAAGAAAACATACAAGAACTTTCGGGATAAATGTACTGCAGCACAAAGAGAGCAACCTATGGCTGGAGATATCTATATTACAAAAGATGATCTCAAATCAGTAACCTGATAGACATGTATGTATGTGTGTGGGTTTATGAAAATTGAAAAGACGTAACACTAACTACAGCAACATATAAGCAGTGATTATTTTTGGCCGTTTAATAGACATGCTCATTTTTTAACAGCTTTATGTTTTCCCCATTAAATATTAAATGATACAGCTTCATTTTTATAACAATGTATCATATTATTTAAAAAATATATAGTAGTCAGTGAAGATGTGGCTGAGTTGCAGGGAACGTTTACGTCCTGGCCTTCTGGCACATGCCTAGCTGGTGACTCTTTCACAGGTTTCAAGTGTCTCCTCTTTCTCTTCCTCTCCTCCTCATTCCGCTCTTCTTCCTGCTGTCCCATCATAAAACCCCATTCCTAAGAAGCTTCCTGATTATTTGGCCAAGGCAAATTACTAGGCCAGTTCTTCTTTCTGACTGCAGGAAGAATTATGAAAGATATGAAAGGCCTAGTCCTAAATGCATGGGCAATATGTCAAAGTACCAAATTGGACGGTTAAGGGGTAGATATTGGCGGTGAAGATATTATGGCAGGGTGAGGGTTCTGGAACGTGAACAGGAAGACAGAGAATAAACAGTGAACATTTTTTTCAAATTACTGTCTTCAAGGACCTAAAACATTCTTGAAATGAGTAGAACAAAGCAAATATATCAGATGTGCCCTAAGTTCACATTTCATCCGGATGTCAGACCTTTAGTGCTTTGCTTCTCTCTCCCCTCCCAACGTCACTCTGAATCATTTATATGTGATGCTGTGAGTCATAAATGGTGTCTTATACCTAGTTTTGGTTTCACACAATTGAAACCTGGTATTTACTTATGGAATACAAGAGATTTATTTCCTGATAAGGGAATTTTAAGCACACGACAGCCGTCTAGGGAAGAGTTTGCGTCAGGTAGATGGGACATCCTGATTCCATTAAACATGTGTTCCCACATTCTACGGTATGATAAAGTGAGATTCGCAGCTCTATTCCTAAAGCAGACAGGGGCCTTCACCAACCATGACCCATCACAAGATTCTTCAGTGCCCAAGGGGACAGCATAGAAAAGAGTAGTGTTCGTGTCCAGGATAGAAGGGAGGAACTGTAGAAAAACTCTTGAGAGCTAAAGCACTGAAAAGGCAGAAATGAAATCTTTGGAGGACATGCTAAAGCACTGGGCGCTGAAGTTCAGTCATTTGCTAAAAGCTCATTATATCTGTCATAATTCCACACCCCATGTGTCATATTACATTTATATATTTGGCTTTAACTCCACTTCCTAATAACTTTGAAAATTTTTATTTTAATTGGCCATAGTTAATCATGTACATGAAATGACAGATGAAATATTCAAATTATATATTACAATATGTATGTACATATATACATAGAGAAATAGGTGACAGAAAGAGGCACAAGGACAGAGAGAGAGAGAGAGAGAGAGATTAAAATGTCTGGAACACGCAAAGTCTGCAGAGCTGAAACTCTGCTGGAAGTCCACCTGAAAGGGGAATAATCTTTTACCTGGGGGAGCGTCAGCCTTGTTCTATTCAGGCCGTCAGTGGATTGGATGAGAACTTCCCACCTGGTAGAGGGCAACCGCCATCATTCAGGCCACTGATTTAAATAATACTCTCATCCAAAATCATCCTTACAGAAACACACAGATAATGTTTGGCCAAAAACTGGGGACCTGGGCCAGTGAATCTGACCCATAAATAAACCATCAAACCTTCCTTCCAGCACACTGACAAATTGTATAAAGAAAGTCGAGCAGGAAAGAGGTTTATTTGACTTATGCTCCACCGTGGCCAAAATGGAAAATACAAGAAGTAGGTTTAAAATATAACAAAATTATTATTAATGATTAAGAAGTTGTATATGAATGGCAATGAACTTCAGTGACTGCATTTTTAATGAAGTGATTTCAACTTTCTCTTGAATTTGATGTGAAACAACATGTGTTTAAATAATTCATAAGTATTAAAAACATCTAAAATTAGTTGCGTGAATGGCATTGCATAATAGATTGGGTTTCCCAATAATTTCAAAGTGACAGGAAGCCAGAAAATTTGAACAACCCTCTGAGGTTTCTTCAAAAATTGAAGATATCCAAAGAGTTCAGTTGGAAGCAATTAGATTGGAGCAAGTTTTATGTCACTTTTGGGAGGTATGAGCAAAAAGCTTCACTTCTGTTGTCAGTCTAGGGTCTGAGCTGCCAGCTCATCTGAGTTATGGTAGGGGATGCTACGTGCCTAGTGAATTCCTTGTGGCAGGAAGCAAAACAGATTTATAGAGGTCACAGGAATCTGACCTGCTGGATGTTCTTTATTTGAAGGAGCAAACAGTGAAAGGAGGACCATAGTGGTCAACAATTTACTACACGTTTCTAAGTATCATGATAGGAAATCATATGAGGTGATCTGCAAATTTCCCTCAGTCCATTTTCGAAGAAGAAAGGAGATTTTGCTTGGCAAGCCATGAATCAAGGGGAAATGAATTGCAAGAAAGACTCGAGGTAAAGAGACATGTGTCACCAGGTAGCGAGGCCCTTTTCAAACCAGTATGTACAACCAAATGGCCCCCAGATCAATGCAACGAGGCAGGCAGTCTTAGAAGTCAAGGATCGTGAAAGATAGAAAAGGGTCATCTTCCCCAATCAAGGAATGGAACTTTTCACTACAAGTTAGAGAACACTCCAAGCGCTCCCACTGCCACAAACCACAGAAACTGAGAGCTAAGACAGGGACTCTGTGAGTCATGAGAACCTCGTCCAGGGAGGAGAGCCTGGAACAGGACATTTCCTGTTTACAGAGTCTCTGCCAAGCCATTTATGAGTGGATTTGCATTTTGGTTGGGAAATGATTGGACCGGGCCAGTTTTGGTAGCTCCGCTTCCCCCTGGGTGGGGCAGCAAGCCCCAATAAAAAGGTCCTCTGCTGCACGACAGCTGTCCTCTTGCTACTCGAGTTCCGATTGACTTTGGAGAACCTGGTGAGTCTGATTCTTCAGTTCAACTTTGTTCTCGGATCCCCGAATGTTGACTTTATGCTGGAGACAGCAAGTTTGATGGGTCCAAAGTTATGATCATGGGTATAATGCTACTTAGTGGATGGGAACTTGGAATCTGGGCACAATGTTATATTGTATTTACTAGATTTCTGATACCTCGTTTGATTTCCTCTATTGAGAAAGGAATTAACAGGAAGTTTTGACATGAAGGGATAAAGAGCAAAGTATTTACTTTTTTCTATGCCTTTCTCTTGGACTTCTGCTGTGATTTCAGAGGCATTTATCTTACAAGGGGTGAGGCCCTTACATTCTTCCTGAATGCCCTTTGCTCTGTGCATAAGTCACCTTGTCAGGACCTCATGAGAGAAAATGGTGATAGAAATTGCTTGTGAGCTTGCCCAGGATTCTAGAACTTGTGATGGCCTTTTTTGAAGATGTCGTTTTCATACAAAACAAAAAGAGAGAGAGAGAGAGAAAGAAAGAAAGAAACCAAGAGAGAAAACATCGCATGTTTCTTTAAAACAAAGATATTTTCTTTGGAACAGTTGTATGAGAAAAGAGATGGTTTTGTCTGGGCTGATGAAACGATTTTCTGAAGAGCGAGAGAGAAGTCAGAAATTCATTAAAAGCTATTAAAGAGATTA
Organism: Balaenoptera borealis; assembly: GCF_965194805.1. Classification (NCBI taxonomy): domain Eukaryota; kingdom Metazoa; phylum Chordata; class Mammalia; order Artiodactyla; family Balaenopteridae; genus Balaenoptera; species Balaenoptera borealis. The sequence goes on along the minus strand of NC_138860.1, from coordinate 83,629,939 downwards.
AAGCACTTACTTAGAGATTGGTGAGATACTATCTGTTGTTATTCCACAAGCTTTCGCTCCTTTCTCTATAGGAATTCCTTCTTGTGAACACGGTCATATACTTTCTTTCAGAAATTAAGTCTCCAGAAAGATGTCTTCTCAACATCAGCAGTGCAAGCAGCCCTGCCAGCCACCACCAGTGTGCCTACCTAAGTGCCCAGACCCTTGCCCACCTATAAAGTGCCCTGACCCATGCCCACCTGCCAAGTGTCCAGACCCTTGCCCACCTATCAAGTGCCCTGACCCATGCCCGCCTCAGCAGTGCAAGCAGAAATGCCCTCCTGGGCCACCTGCCCATCATTGCTAGCAGAGGTGCCCACCCAAGAGCATGTAAGAGCTTGAGCTTTCATCTGCCTCTGGAAAGGATAAGGACAATCGGCTCAACTAGTTCCAGAGCTCCACCTTCACCTTCTCTTCAAAGCCTATCATGGATACGGAAGAAGCTTCTCCACCCTTCAGCCTCAATATTCGTGTGGTGATTCCTGACAGACAGAGGCTTCCTATCTGAGGCTGCTATACTGCTTCCCTCTGGCTGGTGCCCGAGAAAGCATCATAGAGCCTCAGTAGAAAGAGCAGCAGCTCTCCTCCTGGGCGCCCTCTGAGGATTCCCTCCCTGTCTTCTCTGTCGGTCGGTCACCTGGGCATGGGTTTCTACCAGCTGAGCAATTGTTACTTATCCTCCACTTCCTGAATAAAATACAATTCTTTTGTGTGATGGGAAAAATTTTTTCTTTCTTTTAAAACCTGCTTTTCGCAATATCATATCATCATTTTGGTTGATTTCTATCCTTCTTTGATCCCGAGGTTCAGGCTCTCACAGTCAGTGTTATCTGAATTTTGAGTCGTATCAATGATTATTTCTATACACTTTAAAATCCAGGTTATTGCCCTAATTATTGCTTGATTGATTTGAGGAACAAATTATTTAACTTCTTGGCATTTCAAACCCTTTAATACACTCTTGGAAAAATCACATTTACAGTGCCTACTTGCTTAGGCATAAAAATTACATGAATGTGTGTCATTCAGGTGGCACAATGCCGGGCACATAATTGGCATTTGAGAGGTGGCCAGTCATCATTGTCCCTGTCATCATCACCGTCACCACCATCACCATCGTCATCACCACCCGCAGGTGCTCCAGCAGAGGAGTGGCTCAGACATACCTAGTAGAGCAAGCAAGGAGATTCTTAAACTCTATTACCCGTTCATATTCTGTGTTCTTTTCCTTTTCCAATATAACAGAATTTTAAATGTGACACCACAGAAAATCCAGTTTGGGAAATTAATGGGATACTCTGCATAAAATTATAATAGTTCTGAAAACATGGGTAGTACAAAAGAAAGGGAATTTAAAGGGACCTTACCAGGCAAAGTGCTGCCTGCTCTCCATGTGTACAACGTGCTCTTCTTACTGCAAAACTCAACAACCTCGGGGTCTTATTACATGTTTTCACCTCGGAAATAACATTCTTGATTACTTTGACCCCACCTTTGAGGAACAATGGGGATTCCAATGTTTATCTTGATTTACAAAATGACTGTTGCTATGCAGCTTGTTTTCTAAGTGCTTAGCTTACTGGTCCAATAAGCCGTGAAAAGGGATGAGTTTTTTAAGCATACCTTTTCTTGTGGTTAGAAGTAAAGGAGTCAAACATGGCAGAACTGCAGAAGCAAAAAGATGCCCATGTTACTGCTCAACGCTCATCAGACTGTGACATGAGTGAAAAATCAACACTGATATTTGGGAGTTGTCTCTACTGTAGCTACTCTTATTTGACCTGACCTAGAAACTAGTTCTTTGAGGAGGGATGTCCTTGTAACAAATCTTAAAACTGTGGCATTGGCTTATGTGTCTGGAGGTGTTTGGAAAGGAATCTGATATTGGAAGCCAAAAACGTGGTGCTACATGTTATTCAATGGCAAAATGTTTGCAGTAATGGTTGTCCATGGTATCTTTAGAGGCAGAGCAAAGGTTGGTCATTTGTTGATTTGCCCACGGTATTTCAGTAGACGTATGTTCAGGAAAAACTTTCTGGTTGACAGGCCAGAAATGAAAAAAGTGAAAAGAAAAAAATACAGCCCAGAAATTCAAAACCTTGTTGAATTAGAAAACTCACCACTTGTAAGTCCTAAAGAGTAAGAGATGAGATTAGCAGTGGTTTTGAACTACAATTCCAATTTCAGTTGACAGTTACACCAGAGAAAAGAGACAGAAGTTGTATTCTTCCCACCTGTGTGCCAAGGAACCTCATGGTAGCTGTATTATGTTAGGGGGAAAAGCAGTAATTTAATCAGTCCAGAAAATTACTTCTACAAAAGGACCTTACTGAGATCCGTAGGACATGGAAATGATTGGAGGACTGAATTATATCAGGCGCCTAATAAGTTTTTGAGCGAATTGAGAACTAAATAATTTATGTGCCAAAATGAAAAAGAATGATTTCCAAGATTACTAACGACTTTCCAGACCACCTTTCCCCACTTTCCACCCTACCAAATCAGATATGGTCAGTACATGTGACTAAAAGGGAATATCCACTCTGAGATGGGTACAAGGCCCCCACAGAATAATGGATAAAGGAAGCTTTTTCAGAGAATAGTATCAGATCCTAAGAGAGCCAAGGAGGAGAAGGAACACAGAGATGCTCAAACATGGTTACTCTGTTGTATGATGGTTATTCTTTCATGCTTTCCCTCCGGGTTTATTGAGGTATAATTGACAAACTAAATTGTACATATTTACGGTGTATAATGTGATGATTTGAAATATGTGTACTTTCTGCAGTGATTCCCACCATCGGTCACTTAGTACATTAATCACTTCATCAGTAACAATATAAAGTGTGTATTTCTCTGTGTGTGTGTGTGTGTGTGTGTGTGTGTGTGTGTGTGTGTGTGTGTGTGAGACGAGAATGCTTAAGGTCTAATTTCTCAGCATGATTCAAGTACACAACTGAGTGTTATTAGCTACATCACCATGCTGTACTGTAGACTCTGAGAACTCATTCATCATATGATTGCAAGCTTGTACCCTTGTCCCAACATCTGCACTTTTGCACAACCCCTTAGACCCTGCTGACCACCATTCTACTCTCTGTTTCTGTGACATTTGTGAGTTTGCAAACACATTCCTAAATAAACAATGGTGCAAAGAAGAAATAACAAACAAATAGAAAAAACCTTGAGATGAATGAAAATGAAAAGAAAACATACAAGAACTTTCGGGATAAATGTACTGCAGCACAAAGAGAGCAACCTATGGCTGGAGATATCTATATTACAAAAGATGATCTCAAATCAGTAACCTGATAGACATGTATGTATGTGTGTGGGTTTATGAAAATTGAAAAGACGTAACACTAACTACAGCAACATATAAGCAGTGATTATTTTTGGCCGTTTAATAGACATGCTCATTTTTTAACAGCTTTATGTTTTCCCCATTAAATATTAAATGATACAGCTTCATTTTTATAACAATGTATCATATTATTTAAAAAATATATAGTAGTCAGTGAAGATGTGGCTGAGTTGCAGGGAACGTTTACGTCCTGGCCTTCTGGCACATGCCTAGCTGGTGACTCTTTCACAGGTTTCAAGTGTCTCCTCTTTCTCTTCCTCTCCTCCTCATTCCGCTCTTCTTCCTGCTGTCCCATCATAAAACCCCATTCCTAAGAAGCTTCCTGATTATTTGGCCAAGGCAAATTACTAGGCCAGTTCTTCTTTCTGACTGCAGGAAGAATTATGAAAGATATGAAAGGCCTAGTCCTAAATGCATGGGCAATATGTCAAAGTACCAAATTGGACGGTTAAGGGGTAGATATTGGCGGTGAAGATATTATGGCAGGGTGAGGGTTCTGGAACGTGAACAGGAAGACAGAGAATAAACAGTGAACATTTTTTTCAAATTACTGTCTTCAAGGACCTAAAACATTCTTGAAATGAGTAGAACAAAGCAAATATATCAGATGTGCCCTAAGTTCACATTTCATCCGGATGTCAGACCTTTAGTGCTTTGCTTCTCTCTCCCCTCCCAACGTCACTCTGAATCATTTATATGTGATGCTGTGAGTCATAAATGGTGTCTTATACCTAGTTTTGGTTTCACACAATTGAAACCTGGTATTTACTTATGGAATACAAGAGATTTATTTCCTGATAAGGGAATTTTAAGCACACGACAGCCGTCTAGGGAAGAGTTTGCGTCAGGTAGATGGGACATCCTGATTCCATTAAACATGTGTTCCCACATTCTACGGTATGATAAAGTGAGATTCGCAGCTCTATTCCTAAAGCAGACAGGGGCCTTCACCAACCATGACCCATCACAAGATTCTTCAGTGCCCAAGGGGACAGCATAGAAAAGAGTAGTGTTCGTGTCCAGGATAGAAGGGAGGAACTGTAGAAAAACTCTTGAGAGCTAAAGCACTGAAAAGGCAGAAATGAAATCTTTGGAGGACATGCTAAAGCACTGGGCGCTGAAGTTCAGTCATTTGCTAAAAGCTCATTATATCTGTCATAATTCCACACCCCATGTGTCATATTACATTTATATATTTGGCTTTAACTCCACTTCCTAATAACTTTGAAAATTTTTATTTTAATTGGCCATAGTTAATCATGTACATGAAATGACAGATGAAATATTCAAATTATATATTACAATATGTATGTACATATATACATAGAGAAATAGGTGACAGAAAGAGGCACAAGGACAGAGAGAGAGAGAGAGAGAGAGATTAAAATGTCTGGAACACGCAAAGTCTGCAGAGCTGAAACTCTGCTGGAAGTCCACCTGAAAGGGGAATAATCTTTTACCTGGGGGAGCGTCAGCCTTGTTCTATTCAGGCCGTCAGTGGATTGGATGAGAACTTCCCACCTGGTAGAGGGCAACCGCCATCATTCAGGCCACTGATTTAAATAATACTCTCATCCAAAATCATCCTTACAGAAACACACAGATAATGTTTGGCCAAAAACTGGGGACCTGGGCCAGTGAATCTGACCCATAAATAAACCATCAAACCTTCCTTCCAGCACACTGACAAATTGTATAAAGAAAGTCGAGCAGGAAAGAGGTTTATTTGACTTATGCTCCACCGTGGCCAAAATGGAAAATACAAGAAGTAGGTTTAAAATATAACAAAATTATTATTAATGATTAAGAAGTTGTATATGAATGGCAATGAACTTCAGTGACTGCATTTTTAATGAAGTGATTTCAACTTTCTCTTGAATTTGATGTGAAACAACATGTGTTTAAATAATTCATAAGTATTAAAAACATCTAAAATTAGTTGCGTGAATGGCATTGCATAATAGATTGGGTTTCCCAATAATTTCAAAGTGACAGGAAGCCAGAAAATTTGAACAACCCTCTGAGGTTTCTTCAAAAATTGAAGATATCCAAAGAGTTCAGTTGGAAGCAATTAGATTGGAGCAAGTTTTATGTCACTTTTGGGAGGTATGAGCAAAAAGCTTCACTTCTGTTGTCAGTCTAGGGTCTGAGCTGCCAGCTCATCTGAGTTATGGTAGGGGATGCTACGTGCCTAGTGAATTCCTTGTGGCAGGAAGCAAAACAGATTTATAGAGGTCACAGGAATCTGACCTGCTGGATGTTCTTTATTTGAAGGAGCAAACAGTGAAAGGAGGACCATAGTGGTCAACAATTTACTACACGTTTCTAAGTATCATGATAGGAAATCATATGAGGTGATCTGCAAATTTCCCTCAGTCCATTTTCGAAGAAGAAAGGAGATTTTGCTTGGCAAGCCATGAATCAAGGGGAAATGAATTGCAAGAAAGACTCGAGGTAAAGAGACATGTGTCACCAGGTAGCGAGGCCCTTTTCAAACCAGTATGTACAACCAAATGGCCCCCAGATCAATGCAACGAGGCAGGCAGTCTTAGAAGTCAAGGATCGTGAAAGATAGAAAAGGGTCATCTTCCCCAATCAAGGAATGGAACTTTTCACTACAAGTTAGAGAACACTCCAAGCGCTCCCACTGCCACAAACCACAGAAACTGAGAGCTAAGACAGGGACTCTGTGAGTCATGAGAACCTCGTCCAGGGAGGAGAGCCTGGAACAGGACATTTCCTGTTTACAGAGTCTCTGCCAAGCCATTTATGAGTGGATTTGCATTTTGGTTGGGAAATGATTGGACCGGGCCAGTTTTGGTAGCTCCGCTTCCCCCTGGGTGGGGCAGCAAGCCCCAATAAAAAGGTCCTCTGCTGCACGACAGCTGTCCTCTTGCTACTCGAGTTCCGATTGACTTTGGAGAACCTGGTGAGTCTGATTCTTCAGTTCAACTTTGTTCTCGGATCCCCGAATGTTGACTTTATGCTGGAGACAGCAAGTTTGATGGGTCCAAAGTTATGATCATGGGTATAATGCTACTTAGTGGATGGGAACTTGGAATCTGGGCACAATGTTATATTGTATTTACTAGATTTCTGATACCTCGTTTGATTTCCTCTATTGAGAAAGGAATTAACAGGAAGTTTTGACATGAAGGGATAAAGAGCAAAGTATTTACTTTTTTCTATGCCTTTCTCTTGGACTTCTGCTGTGATTTCAGAGGCATTTATCTTACAAGGGGTGAGGCCCTTACATTCTTCCTGAATGCCCTTTGCTCTGTGCATAAGTCACTTTGTCAGGACCTCATGAGAGAAAATGCTGATAGAAATTGCTTGTGAGCTTGCCCAGGATTCTAGAACTTGTGATGGCCTTTTTTGAAGATGTCGTTTTCATACAAAACAAAAAGAGAGAGAGAGAGAGAAAGAAAGAAAGAAAGAAACCAAGAGAGAAAACATCGCATGTTTCTTTAAAACAAAGATATTTTCTTTGGAACAGTTGTATGAGAAAAGAGATGGTTTTGTCTGGGCTGATGAAACGATTTTCTGAAGAGCAAGAGAGAAGTCAGAAATTCATTAAAAGCTATTAAAGAGATTAAAGCACTTACTTAGAGATTGGTGAGATACTATCTGTTGTTATTCCACAAGCTTTCGCTCCTTTCTCTATAGGAATTCCTTCTTGTGAACACGGTCATATACTTTCTTTCAGAAATTAAGTCTCCAGAAAGATGTCTTCTCAACATCAGCAGTGCAAGCAGCCCTGCCAGCCACCACCAGTGTGCCTACCTAAGTGCCCAGACCCTTGCCCACCTATAAAGTGCCCTGACCCATGCCCACCTGCCAAGTGTCCAGACCCTTGCCCACCTATCAAGTGCCCTGACCCATGCCCGCCTCAGCAGTGCAAGCAGAAATGCCCTCCTGGGCCACCTGCCCATCATTGCTAGCAGAGGTGCCCACCCAAGAGCATGTAAGAGCTTGAGCTTTTATCTGCCTCTGGAAAGGATAAGGACAATCGGCTCAACTAGTTCCAGAGCTCCACCTTCACCTTCTCTTCAAAGCCTATCATGGATACGGAAGAAGCTTCTCCACCCTTCAGCCTCAATATTCGTGTGGTGATTCCTGACAGACAGAGGCTTCCTATCTGAGGCTGCTATACTGCTTCCCTCTGGCTGGTGCCCGAGAAAGCATCATAGAGCCTCAGTAGAAAGAGCAGCAGCTCTCCTCCTGGGCGCCCTCTGAGGATTCCCTCCCTGTCTTCTCTGTCGGTCGGTCACCTGGGCATGGGTTTCTTCCAGCTGAGCAATTGTTACTTATCCTCCAATTCCTGAATAAAATACAATTCTTTTGTGTGATGGGAAAAATTTTTTCTTTCTTTTAAAACCTGCTTTTCGCAATATCATATCATCATTTTGGTTGATTTCTATCCTTCTTTGATCCCGAGTTTCAGGCTCTCACAGTCAGTGTTATCTGAATTTTGAGTCGTATCAATGATTATTTCTATACACTTTAAAATCCAGGTTATTGCCCTAATTATTGCTTGATTGACTTGAGGAACAAATTATTTAACTTCTTGGCATTTCAAACCCTTTAATACACTCTTGGAAAAATCACATTTACAGTGCCTACTTGCTTAGGCATAAAAATTACATGAATGTGTGTCATTCAGGTGGCACAATGCCGGGCACATAATTGGCATTTGAGAGGTGGCCAGTCATCATTGTCCCTGTCATCATCACCGTCACCACCATCACCATCGTCATCACCACCCGCAGGTGCTCCAGCAGAGGAGTGGCTCAGACATACCTAGTAGAGCAAGCAAGGAGATTCTTAAACTCTATTACCCGTTCATATTCTGTGTTCTTTTCCTTTTCCAATATAACAGAATTTTAAATGTGACACCACAGAAAAACCAGTTTGGGAAATTAATGGGATACTCTGCATAAAATTATAAGAGTTCTGAAAACATGGGTAGTACAAAAGATAGGGAATTTAAAGGGACCTTACCAGGCAAAGTGCTGCCTGCTCTCCATGTGTACAACGTGCTCTTCTTACTGCAAAACTCAACAACCTCAGGGTCTTATTACAAGTTTTCACCTCGGAAATAACATTCTTGATTACTTTGACCCCACCTTTGAGGAACAATGGGGATTCCAATGTTTATCTTGATTTACAGAATGAATGTTGCTATGCAGCTTGTTTTCTAAGTGCTTAGCTTACTGGTCCAATAAGCCGTGAAAAGGGATGAGTTTTTTAAGCATACCTTTTCTTGTGGTTAGAAGTAAAGGAGTCAAACATGGCAGAACTGCAGAAGCAAAAAGATGCCCATGTTACTGCTCAACGCTCATCAGACTGCGACATGAGTGAAAAATCAACACTGATATTTGGGAGTTGTCTCTACTGTAGCTACACTTATTTGACCTGACCTAGAAATTAGTTCTTTGAGGAGGGATGTCCTTGTAACAAATCTTAAAACTGTGGCATTGGCTTATGTGTCTGGAGGTGTTTGGAAGGGAATCTGATATTGGAAGCCAAAAACGTGGTGCTACATGTTATTCAATGGCAAAATGTTTGCAGTAATGGTTGTCCATGGTATCTTTAGAGGCAGACCAAAGGTTGGTCATTTGTTGATTTGCCCACGGTATTTCAGTAGACGTATGTTCAGGAAAAACTTTCTGGTTGACAGGCCAGAAATGAAAAAAGTGAAAAGAAAAAAATACAGCCCAGAAATTCAAAACCTTGTTGAATTAGAAAACTCACCACTTGTAAGTCCTAAAGAGTAAGAGATGAGATTAGCAGTGGTTTTGAACTACAATTCCAATTTCAGTTGACAGTTACACCAGAGAAAAGAGACAGAAGTTGTATTCTTCCCACCTGTGTGCCAAGGAACCTCATGGTAGCTGTATTATGTTAGGGGGAAAAGCAGTAATTTAATCAGTCCAGAAAATTACTTCTACAAAAGGACCTTACTGAGATCCGTAGGACATGGAAATGATTGGAGGACTGAATTATATCAGGCGCCTAATAAGTTTTTGAGCGAATTGAGAACTAAATAATTTATGTGCCAAAATGAAAAAGAATGATTTCCAAGATTACTAACGACTTTCCAGACCACCTTTCCCCACTTTCCACCCTACCAAATCAGATATGGTCAGTACATGTGACTAAAAGGGAATATCCACTCTGAGATGGGTACAAGGCCCCCACAGAATAATGGATAAAGGAAGCTTTTTCAGAGAATAGTATCAGATCCTAAGAGAGCCAAGGAGGAGAAGGAACACAGAGATGCTCAAACATGGTTACTCTGTTGTATGATGGTTATTCTTTCATGCTTTCCCTCCGGGTTTATTGAGGTATAATTGACAAACTAAATTGTACATATTTACGGTGTATAATGTGATGATTTGACATATGTGTACTTTCTGCAGTGATTCCCACCATTGGTCACTTAATACATTAATCACTTCATCAGTAACAATATAAAGTGTGTATTTCTCTGTGTGTGTGTGTGTGTGTGTGTGTGTGTGTGTGTGTGTGTGTGTGTGAGACGAGAATGCTTAAGGTCTAATTTCTCAGCATGATTCAAGTACACAACTGAGTGTTATTAGCTACATCACCATGCTGTACTGTAGACTCTGAGAACTCATTCATCATATGATTGCAAGCTTGTACCCTTGTCCCAACATCTGCACTTTTGCACAACCCCTTAGACCCTGCTGACCACCATTCTACTCTCTGTTTCTGTGACATTTGTGAGTTCGCAAACACATTCCTAAATAAACAATGGTGCAAAGAAGAAATAACAAACAAATAGAAAAAACCTTGAGATGAATGAAAATGAAAAGAAAACATACAAGAACTTTCGGGATAAATGTACTGCAGCACAAAGAGAGCAACCTATGGCTGGAGATATCTATATTACAAAAGATGATCTCAAATCAGTAACCTGATAGACATGTATGTATGTGTGTGGGTTTATGAAAATTGAAAAGACGTAACACTAACTACAGCAACATATAAGCAGTGATTATTTTTGGCCGTTTAATAGACATGCTCATTTTTTAACAGCTTTATGTTTTCCCCATTAAATATTAAATGATACAGCTTCATTTTTATAACAATGTATCATATTATTTAAAAAATATATAGTAGTCAGTGAAGATGTGGCTGAGTTGCAGGGAACGTTTACGTCCTGGCCTTCTGGCACATGCCTAGCTGGTGACTCTTTCACAGGTTTCAAGTGTCTCCTCTTTCCCTTCCTCTCCTCCTCATTCCGCTCTTCTTCCTGCTGTCCCATCATAAAACCCCATTCCTAAGAAGCTTCCTGATTATTTGGCCAAGGCAAATTACTAGGCCAGTTCTTCTTTCTGACTGCAGGAAGAATTATGAAAGATATGAAAGGACTAGTCCTAAATGCATGGGCAATATGTCAAAGTACCAAATTGGACGGTTAAGGGGTAGATATTGGCGGTGAAGATATTATGGCAGGGTGAGGGTTCTGGAACGTGAACAGGAAGACAGAGAATAAAGAGTGAACATTTTTTTCAAACTACTGTCTTCAAGGACCTAAAACATTCTTGAAATGAGTAGAACAAAGCAAATATATCAGATGTGCCCTAAGTTCACATTTCATCCGGATGTCAGACCTTTAGTGCTTTGCTTCTCTCTCCCCTCCCAACGTCACTCTGAATCATTTATATGTGATGCTGTGAGTCATAAATGGTGTCTTATACCTAGTTTTGGTTTCACACAATTGAAACCTGGTATTTACTTATGGAATACAAGAGATTTATTTCCTGATAAGGGAATTTTAAGCACACGACAGCCGTCTAGGGAAGAGTTTGCGTCAGGTAGATGGGACATCCTGATTCCATTAAACATGTGTTCCCACATTCTACAGTATGATAAAGTGAGATTCGCAGCTCTATTCCTAAAGCAGACAGGGGCCTTCACCAACCATGACCCATCACAAGATTCTTCAGTGCCCAAGGGGACAGCATAGAAAAGAGTAGTGTTCGTGTCCAGGATAGAAGGGAGGAACTGTAGAAAAACTGTTGACAGCTAAAGCACTGAAAAGGCAGAAATGAAATCTTTGGAGGACATGCTAAAGCACTGGGCGCTGAAGTTCAGTCATTTGCTAAAAGCTCATTATATCTGTCATAATTCCACACCCCATGTGTCATATTACATTTATATATTTGGCTTTAACTTCACTTCCTAATAACTTTGAAAATTTTTATTTTAATTGGCCATAGTTAATCATGTACATGAAATGACAGATGAAATATTCAAATTATATATTACAATATGTATGTACATATATACATAGAGAAATAGGTGACAGAAAGAGGGACAAGGACAGAGAGAGAGAGAGAGAGAGAGATTAAAAAGTCTGGAACACGCAAAGTCTGCAGAGCTGAAACTCTGCTGGAAGTCCACCTGAAAGGGGAATAATCTTTTACCTGGGGGAGCGTCAGCCTTGTTCTATTCAGGCCGTCAGTGGATTGGATGAGAACTTCCCACCTGGTAGAGGGCAACCGCCATCATTCAGGCCACTGATTTAAATAATACTCTCATCCAAAATCATCCTTACAGAAACACACAGATAATGTTTGGCCAAAAACTGGGGACCTGGGCCAGTGAATCTGACCCATAAATAAACCATCAAACCTTCCTTCCAGCACACTGACAAACTGTATAAAGAAAGTCGAGCAGGAAAGAGGTTTATTTGACTTATGCTCCACCGTGGCCAAAATGGAAAATACAAGAAGTAGGTTTAAAATATAACAAAATTATTATTAATGATTAAGAAGTTGTATATGAATGGCAATGAACTTCAGTGACTGCATTTTTAATGAAGTGATTTCAACTTTCTCTTGAATTTGATGTGAAACAACATGTGTTTAAATAATTCATAAGTATTAAAAACATCTAAAATTAGTTGCGTGAATGGCATTGCATAATAGATTGGGTTTCCCAATAATTTCAAAGTGACAGGAAGCCAGAAAATTTGAACAACCCTCTGAGGTTTCTTCAAAAATTGAAGATATCCAAAGAGTTCAGTTGGAAGCAATTAGATTGGAGCAAGTTTTATGTCACTTTTGGGAGGTATGAGCAAAAAGCTTCACTTCTGTTGTCAGTCTAGGGTCTGAGCTGCCAGCTCATCTGAGTTATGGTAGGGGATGCTACGTGCCTAGTGAATTCCTTGTGGCAGGAAGCAAAACAGATTTATAGAGGTCACAGGAATCTGACCTGCTGGATGTTCTTTATTTGAAGGAGCAAACAGTGAAAGGAGGACCATAGTGGTCAACAATTTACTACACGTTTCTAAGTATCATGATAGGAAATCATATGAGGTGATCTGCAAATTTCCCTCAGTCCATTTTCGAAGAAGAAAGGAGATTTTGCTTGGCAAGCCATGAATCAAGGGGAAATGAATTGCAAGAAAGACTCGAGGTAAAGAGACATGTGTCACCAGGTAGCAAGGCCCTTTTCAAACCAGTATGTACAACCAAATGGCCCCCAGATCAATGCAACGAGGCAGGCAGTCTTAGAAGTCAAGGATCGTGAAAGATAGAAAAGGGTCATCTTCCCCAATCAAGGAATGGAACTTTTCACTACAAGTTAGAGAACACTCCAAGCGCTCCCACTGCCACAAACCACAGAAACTGAGAGCTAAGACAGGGACTCTGTGAGTCATGAGAACCTCGTCCAGGGAGGAGAGCCTGGAACAGGACATTTCCTGTTTTCAGAGTCTCTGCCAAGCCATTTATGAGTGGATTTGCATTTTGGTTGGGAAATGATTGGACCGGGCCAGTTTTGGTAGCTCCGCTTCCCCCTGGGTGGGGCAGCAAGCCCCAATAAAAAGGTCCTCTGCTGCACGACAGCTGTCCTCTTGCTACTCGAGTTCCGATTGACTTTGGAGAACCTGGTGAGTCTGATTCTTCAGTTCAACTTTGTTCTCGGATCCCCGAATGTTGACTTTATGCTGGAGACAGCAAGTTTGATGGGTCCAAAGTTATGATCATGGGTATAATGCTACTTAGTGGATGGGAACTTGGAATCTGGGCACAATGTTATATTGTATTTACTAGATTTCTGATACCTCGTTTGATTTCCTCTATTGAGAAAGAAATTAACAGGAAGTTTTGACATGAAGGGATAAAGAGCAAAGTATTTACTTTTTTCTATGCCTTTCTCTTGGACTTCTGCTGTGATTTCAGAGGCATTTATCTTACAAGGGGTGAGGCCCTTACATTCTTCCTGAATGCCCTTTGCTCTGTGCATAAGTCACCTTGTCAGGACCTCATGAGAGAAAATGGTGATAGAAATTGCTTGTGAGCTTGCCCAGGATTCTAGAACTTGTGATGGCCTTTTTTGAAGATGTCGTTTTCATACAAAACAAAAAGAGAGAGAGAGAGAGAAAGAAAGAAAGAAACCAAGAGAGAAAACATCGCATGTTTCTTTAAAACAAAGATATTTTCTTTGGAACAGTTGTATGAGAAAAGAGATGGTTTTGTCTGGGCTGATGAAACGATTTTCTGAAGAGCGAGAGAGAAGTCAGAAATTCATTAAAAGCTATTAAAGAGATTAAAGCACTTACTTAGAGATTGGTGAGATACTATCTGTTGTTATTCCACAAGCTTTCGCTCCTTTCTCTATAGGAATTCCTTCTTGTGAACACGGTCATATACTTTCTTTCAGAAATTAAGTCTCCAGAAAGATGTCTTCTCAACATCAGCAGTGCAAGCAGCCCTGCCAGCCACCACCAGTGTGCCTACCTAAGTGCCCAGACCCTTGCCCACCTATAAAGTGCCCTGACCCATGCCCACCTGCCAAGTGTCCAGACCCTTGCCCACCTATCAAGTGCCCTGACCCATGCCCGCCTCAGCAGTGCAAGCAGAAATGCCCTCCTGGGCCACCTGCCCATCATTGCTAGCAGAGGTGCCCACCCAAGAGCATGTAAGAGCTTGAGCTTTTATCTGCCTCTGGAAAGGATAAGGACAATCGGCTCAACTAGTTCCAGAGCTCCACCTTCACCTTCTCTTCAAAGCCTATCATGGATACGGAAGAAGCTTCTCCACCCTTCAGCCTCAATATTCGTGTGGTGATTCCTGACAGACAGAGGCTTCCTATCTGAGGCTGCTATACTGCTTCCCTCTGGCTGGTGCCCGAGAAAGCATCATAGAGCCTCAGTAGAAAGAGCAGCAGCTCTCCTCCTGGGCGCCCTCTGAGGATTCCCTCCCTGTCTTCTCTGTCGGTCGGTCACCTGGGCATGGGTTTCTTCCAGCTGAGCAATTGTTACTTATCCTCCAATTCCTGAATAAAATACAATTCTTTTGTGTGATGGGAAAAATTTTTTCTTTCTTTTAAAACCTGCTTTTCGCAATATCATATCATCATTTTGGTTGATTTCTATCCTTCTTTGATCCCGAGTTTCAGGCTCTCACAGTCAGTGTTATCTGAATTTTGAGTCGTATCAATGATTATTTCTATACACTTTAAAATCCAGGTTATTGCCCTAATTATTGCTTGATTGACTTGAGGAACAAATTATTTAACTTCTTGGCATTTCAAACCCTTTAATACACTCTTGGAAAAATCACATTTACAGTGCCTACTTGCTTAGGCATAAAAATTACATGAATGTGTGTCATTCAGGTGGCACAATGCCGGGCACATAATTGGCATTTGAGAGGTGGCCAGTCATCATTGTCCCTGTCATCATCACCGTCACCACCATCACCATCGTCATCACCACCCGCAGGTGCTCCAGCAGAGGAGTGGCTCAGACATACCTAGTAGAGCAAGCAAGGAGATTCTTAAACTCTATTACCCGTTCATATTCTGTGTTCTTTTCCTTTTCCAATATAACAGAATTTTAAATGTGACACCACAGAAAAACCAGTTTGGGAAATTAATGGGATACTCTGCATAAAATTATAAGAGTTCTGAAAACATGGGTAGTACAAAAGAAAGGGAATTTAAAGGGACCTTACCAGGCAAAGTGCTGCCTGCTCTCCATGTGTACAACGTGCTCTTCTTACTGCAAAACTCAACAACCTCAGGGTCTTATTACAAGTTTTCACCTCGGAAATAACATTCTTGATTACTTTGACCCCACCTTTGAGGAACAATGGGGATTCCAATGTTTATCTTGATTTACAGAATGAATGTTGCTATGCAGCTTGTTTTCTAAGTGCTTAGCTTACTGGTCCAATAAGCCGTGAAAAGGGATGAGTTTTTTAAGCATACCTTTTCTTGGGGTTAGAAGTAAAGGAGTCAAACATGGCAGAACTGCAGAAGCAAAAAGATGCCCATGTTACTGCTCAACGCTCATCAGACTGCGACATGAGTGAAAAATCAACACTGATATTTGGGAGTTGTCTCTACTGTAGCTACACTTATTTGACCTGACCTAGAAATTAGTTCTTTGAGGAGGGATGTCCTTGTAACAAATCTTAAAACTGTGGCATTGGCTTATGTGTCTGGAGGTGTTTGGAAGGGAATCTGATATTGGAAGCCAAAAACGTGGTGCTACATGTTATTCAATGGCAAAATGTTTGCAGTAATGGTTGTCCATGGTATCTTTAGAGGCAGACCAAAGGTTGGTCATTTGTTGATTTGCCCACGGTATTTCAGTAGACGTATGTTCAGGAAAAACTTTCTGGTTGACAGGCCAGAAATGAAAAAAGTGAAAAGAAAAAAATACAGCCCAGAAATTCAAAACCTTGTTGAATTAGAAAACTCACCACTTGTAAGTCCTAAAGAGTAAGAGATGAGATTAGCAGTGGTTTTGAACTACAATTCCAATTTCAGTTGACAGTTACACCAGAGAAAAGAGACAGAAGTTGTATTCTTCCCACCTGTGTGCCAAGGAACCTCATGGTAGCTGTATTATGTTAGGGGGAAAAGCAGTAATTTAATCAGTCCAGAAAATTACTTCTACAAAAGGACCTTACTGAGATCCGTAGGACATGGAAATGATTGGAGGACTGAATTATATCAGGCGCCTAATAAGTTTTTGAGCGAATTGAGAACTAAATAATTTATGTGCCAAAATGAAAAAGAATGATTTCCAAGATTACTAACGACTTTCCAGACCACCTTTCCCCACTTTCCACCCTACCAAATCAGATATGGTCAGTACATGTGACTAAAAGGGAATATCCACTCTGAGATGGGTACAAGGCCCCCACAGAATAATGGATAAAGGAAGCTTTTTCAGAGAATAGTATCAGATCCTAAGAGAGCCAAGGAGGAGAAGGAACACAGAGATGCTCAAACATGGTTACTCTGTTGTATGATGGTTATTCTTTCATGCTTTCCCTCCGGGTTTATTGAGGTATAATTGACAAACTAAATTGTACATATTTACGGTGTATAATCTGATGATTTGACATATGTGTACTTTCTGCAGTGATTCCCACCATCGGTCACTTAGTACATTAATCACTTCATCAGTAACAATATAAAGTGTGTATTTCTCTGTGTGTGTGTGTGTGTGTGTGTGTGTGTGTGTGTGTGTGTGTGTGTGTGTGTGAGACGAGAATGCTTAAGGTCTAATTTCTCAGCATGATTCAAGTACACAACTGAGTGTTATTAGCTACATCACCATGCTGTACTGTAGACTCTGAGAACTCATTCATCATATGATTGCAAGCTTGTACCCTTGTCCCAACATCTGCACTTTTGCACAACCCCTTAGACCCTGCTGACCACCATTCTACTCTCTGTTTCTGTGACATTTGTGAGTTCGCAAACACATTCCTAAATAAACAATGGTGCAAAGAAGAAATAACAAACAAATAGAAAAAACCTTGAGATGAATGAAAATGAAAAGAAAACATACAAGAACTTTCGGGATAAATGTACTGCAGCACAAAGAGAGCAACCTATGGCTGGAGATATCTATATTACAAAAGATGATCTCAAATCAGTAACCTGATAGACATGTATGTATGTGTGTGGGTTTATGAAAATTGAAAAGACGTAACACTAACTACAGCAACATATAAGCAGTGATTATTTTTGGCCGTTTAATAGACATGCTCATTTTTTAACAGCTTTATGTTTTCCCCATTAAATATTAAATGATACAGCTTCATTTTTATAACAATGTATCATATTATTTAAAAAATATATAGTAGTCAGTGAAGATGTGGCTGAGTTGCAGGGAACGTTTACGTCCTGGCCTTCTGGCACATGCCTAGCTGGTGACTCTTTCACAGGTTTCAAGTGTCTCCTCTTTCCCTTCCTCTCCTCCTCATTCCGCTCTTCTTCCTGCTGTCCCATCATAAAACCCCATTCCTAAGAAGCTTCCTGATTATTTGGCCAAGGCAAATTACTAGGCCAGTTCTTCTTTCTGACTGCAGGAAGAATTATGAAAGATATGAAAGGACTAGTCCTAAATGCATGGGCAATATGTCAAAGTACCAAATTGGACGGTTAAGGGGTAGATATTGGCGGTGAAGATATTATGGCAGGGTGAGGGTTCTGGAACGTGAACAGGAAGACAGAGAATAAAGAGTGAACATTTTTTTCAAACTACTGTCTTCAAGGACCTAAAACATTCTTGAAATGAGTAGAACAAAGCAAATATATCAGATGTGCCCTAAGTTCACATTTCATCCGGATGTCAGACCTTTAGTGCTTTGCTTCTCTCTCCCCTCCCAACGTCACTCTGAATCATTTATATGTGATGCTGTGAGTCATAAATGGTGTCTTATACCTAGTTTTGGTTTCACACAATTGAAACCTGGTATTTACTTATGGAATACAAGAGATTTATTTCCTGATAAGGGAATTTTAAGCACACGACAGCCGTCTAGGGAAGAGTTTGCGTCAGGTAGATGGGACATCCTGATTCCATTAAACATGTGTTCCCACATTCTACAGTATGATAAAGTGAGATTCGCAGCTCTATTCCTAAAGCAGACAGGGGCCTTCACCAACCATGACCCATCACAAGATTCTTCAGTGCCCAAGGGGACAGCATAGAAAAGAGTAGTGTTCGTGTCCAGGATAGAAGGGAGGAACTGTAGAAAAACTGTTGAGAGCTAAAGCACTGAAAAGGCAGAAATGAAATCTTTGGAGGACATGCTAAAGCACTGGGCGCTGAAGTTCAGTCATTTGCTAAAAGCTCATTATATCTGTCATAATTCCACACCCCATGTGTCATATTACATTTATATATTTGGCTTTAACTTCACTTCCTAATAACTTTGAAAATTTTTATTTTAATTGGCCATAGTTAATCATGTACATGAAATGACAGATGAAATATTCAAATTATATATTACAATATGTATGTACATATATACATAGAGAAATAGGTGACAGAAAGAGGGACAAGGACAGAGAGAGAGAGAGAGAGAGAGATTAAAAAGTCTGGAACACGCAAAGTCTGCAGAGCTGAAACTCTGCTGGAAGTCCACCTGAAAGGGGAATAATCTTTTACCTGGGGGAGCGTCAGCCTTGTTCTATTCAGGCCGTCAGTGGATTGGATGAGAACTTCCCACCTGGTAGAGGGCAACCGCCATCATTCAGGCCACTGATTTAAATAATACTCTCATCCAAAATCATCCTTACAGAAACACACAGATAATGTTTGGCCAAAAACTGGGGACCTGGGCCAGTGAATCTGACCCATAAATAAACCATCAAACCTTCCTTCCAGCACACTGACAAATTGTATAAAGAAAGTCGAGCAGGAAAGAGGTTTATTTGACTTATGCTCCACCGTGGCCAAAATGGAAAATACAAGAAGTAGGTTTAAAATATAACAAAATTATTATTAATGATTAAGAAGTTGTATATGAATGGCAATGAACTTCAGTGACTGCATTTTTAATGAAGTGATTTCAACTTCCTCTTGAATTTGATGTGAAACAACATGTGTTTAAATAATTCATAAGTATTAAAAACATCTAAAATTAGTTGCGTGAATGGCATTGCATAATAGATTGGGTTTCCCAATAATTTCAAAGTGACAGGAAGCCAGAAAATTTGAACAACCCTCTGAGGTTTCTTCAAAAATTGAAGATATCCAAAGAGTTCAGTTGGAAGCAATTAGATTGGAGCAAGTTTTATGTCACTTTTGGGAGGTATGAGCAAAAAGCTTCACTTCTGTTGTCAGTCTAGGGTCTGAGCTGCCAGCTCATCTGAGTTATGGTAGGGGATGCTACGTGCCTAGTGAATTCCTTGTGGCAGGAAGCAAAACAGATTTATAGAGGTCACAGGAATCTGACCTGCTGGATGTTCTTTATTTGAAGGAGCAAACAGTGAAAGGAGGACCATAGTGGTCAACAATTTACTACACGTTTCTAAGTATCATGATAGGAAATCATATGAGGTGATCTGCAAATTTCCCTCAGTCCATTTTCGAAGAAGAAAGGAGATTTTGCTTGGCAAGCCATGAATCAAGGGGAAATGAATTGCAAGAAAGACTCGAGGTAAAGAGACATGTGTCACCAGGTAGCAAGGCCCTTTTCAAACCAGTATGTACAACCAAATGGCCCCCAGATCAATGCAACGAGGCAGGCAGTCTTAGAAGTCAAGGATCGTGAAAGATAGAAAAGGGTCATCTTCCCCAATCAAGGAATGGAACTTTTCACTACAAGTTAGAGAACACTCCAAGCGCTCCCACTGCCACAAACCACAGAAACTGAGAGCTAAGACAGGGACTCTGTGAGTCATGAGAACCTCGTCCAGGGAGGAGAGCCTGGAACAGGACATTTCCTGTTTTCAGAGTCTCTGCCAAGCCATTTATGAGTGGATTTGCATTTTGGTTGGGAAATGATTGGACCGGACCAGTTTTGGTAGCTCCGCTTCCCCCTGGGTGGGGCAGCAAGCCCCAATAAAAAGGTCCTCTGCTGCACGACAGCTGTCCTCTTGCTACTCGAGTTCCGATTGACTTTGGAGAACCTGGTGAGTCTGATTCTTCAGTTCAACTTTGTTCTCGGATCCCCGAATGTTGACTTTATGCTGGAGACAGCAAATTTGATGGGTCCAAAGTTATGATCATGGGTATAATGCTACTTAGTGGATGGGAACTTGGAATCTGGGCACAATGTTATATTGTATTTACTAGATTTCTGATACCTCGTTTGATTTCCTCTATTGAGAAAGAAATTAACAGGAAGTTTTGACATGAAGGGATAAAGAGCAAAGTATTTACTTTTTTCTATGCCTTTCTCTTGGACTTCTGCTGTGATTTCAGAGGCATTTATCTTACAAGGGGTGAGGCCCTTACATTCTTCCTGAATGCCCTTTGCTCTGTGCATAAGTCACCTTGTCAGGACCTCATGAGAGAAAATGGTGATAGAAATTGCTTGTGAGCTTGCCCAGGATTCTAGAGCTTGTGATGGCCTTTTTTGAAGATGTCGTTTTCATACAAAACAAAAAGAGAGAGAGAGAGAGAAAGAAAGAAAGAAACCAAGAGAGAAAACATCGCATGTTTCTTTAAAACAAAGATATTTTCTTTGGAACAGTTGTATGAGAAAAGAGATGGTTTTGTCTGGGCTGATGAAACGATTTTCTGAAGAGCGAGAGAGAAGTCAGAAATTCATTAAAAGCTATTAAAGAGATTAAAGCACTTACTTAGAGATTGGTGAGATACTATCTGTTGTTATTCCACAAGCTTTCGCTCCTTTCTCTATAGGAATTCCTTCTTGTGAACACGGTCATATACTTTCTTTCAGAAATTAAGTCTCCAGAAAGATGTCTTCTCAACATCAGCAGTGCAAGCAGCCCTGCCAGCCACCACCAGTGTGCCTACCTAAGTGCCCAGACCCTTGCCCACCTATAAAGTGCCCTGACCCATGCCCACCTGCCAAGTGTCCAGACCCTTGCCCACCTATCAAGTGCCCTGACCCATGCCCGCCTCAGCAGTGCAAGCAGAAATGCCCTCCTGGGCCACCTGCCCATCATTGCTAGCAGAGGTGCCCACCCAAGAGCATGTAAGAGCTTGAGCTTTTATCTGCCTCTGGAAAGGATAAGGACAATCGGCTCAACTAGTTCCAGAGCTCCACCTTCACCTTCTCTTCAAAGCCTATCATGGATACGGAAGAAGCTTCTCCACCCTTCAGCCTCAATATTCGTGTGGTGATTCCTGACAGACAGAGGCTTCCTATCTGAGGCTGCTATACTGCTTCCCTCTGGCTGGTGACCGAGAAAGCATCATAGAGCCTCAGTAGAAAGAGCAGCAGCTCTCCTCCTGGGCGCCCTCTGAGGATTCCCTCCCTGTCTTCTCTGTCGGTCGGTCACCTGGGCATGGGTTTCTACCAGCTGAGCAATTGTTACTTATCCTCCAATTCCTGAATAAAATACAATTCTTTTCTGTGATGGGAAATTTTTTTCTTTCTTTTAAAACCTGCTTTTCGCAATATCATATCATCATTTTGGTTGATTTCTATCCTTCTTTGATCCCGAGTTTCAGGCTCTCACAGTCAGTGTTATCTGAATATTGAGTCGTATCAATGATTATTTCTATACACTTTAAAATCCAGGTTATTGCCCTTATTATTGCTTGATTGATTTGAAGAACAAATTATTTAACTTCTTGGCATTTCAAACCCTTTAATACACTGTTGGAAAAATCACATTTACAGTGCCTACTTGCTTAGGCATAAAAATTACATGAATGTGTGTCATTCAGGTGGCACAATGCCGGGCACATAATTGGCATTTGAGAGGTGGCCAGTCATCATTGTCCCTGTCATCATCACCGTCACCACCATTACCATCGTCATCACCACCCGCAGGTGCTCCAGCAGAGGAGTGGCTCAGACATACCTAGTAGAGCAAGCAAGGAGATTCATAAACTCTATTACCCGTTCATATTCTGTGTTCTTTTCCTTTTCCAATATAACAGAATTTTAAATGTGACACCACAGAAAATCCAGTTTGGGAAATTAATGGGATACTCTGCATAAAATTATAATAGTTCTGAAAACATGGGTAGTACAAAAGAAAGGGAATTTAAAGGGACCTTACCAGGCAAAGTGCTGCCTGCTCTCCATGTGTACAACGTGCTCTTCTTACTGCAAAACTCAACAACCTCGGGGTCTTATTATATGTTTTCACCTCGGAAATAACATTCTTGATTACTTTGACCCCACCTTTGAGGAACAATGGGGATTCCAATGTTTATCTTGATTTACAGAATGAATGTTGCTATGCAGCTTGTTTTCTAAGTGCTTAGCTTACTGGTCCAATAAGCCGTGAAAAGGGATGAGTTTTTTAAGCATACCTTTTCTTGTGGTTAGAAGTAAAGGAGTCAAACATGGCAGAACTGCAGAAGCAAAAAGATGCCCATGTTACTGCTCAACGCTCATCAGACTGTGACATGAGTGAAAAATCAACACTGATATTTGGGAGTTGTCTCTACTGTAGCTACTCTTATTTGACCTGACCTAGAAATTAGTTCTTTGAGGAGGGATGTCCTTGTAACAAATCTTAAAACTGTGGCATTGGCTTATGTGTCTGGAGGTGTTTGGAAAGGAATCTGATATTGGAAGCCAAAAACGTGGTTGTCCATGGTATCTTTAGAGGCAGACCAAAGGTTGGTCATTTGTTGATTTGCCCACGGTATTTCAGTAGACGTATGTTCAGGAAAAACTTTCTGGTTGACAGGCCAGAAATGAAAAAAGTGAAAAGAAAAAAATACAGCCCAGAAATTCAAAACCTTGTTGAATTAGAAAACTCACCACTTGTAAGTCCTAAAGAGTAAGAGATGAGATTAGCAGTGGTTTTGAACTACAATTCCAATTTCAGTTGACAGTTACACCAGAGAAAAGAGACAGAAGTTGTATTCTTCCCACCTGTGTGCCAAGGAACCTCATGGTAGCTGTATTATGTTAGGGGGAAAAGCAGTAATTTAATCAGTCCAGAAAATTACTTCTACAAAAGGACCTTACTGAGATCCGTAGGACATGGAAATGATTGGAGGACTGAATTATATCAGGCGCCTAATAAGTTTTTGAGCGAATTGAGAACTAAATAATTTATGTGCCAAAATGAAAAAGAATGATTTCCAAGATTACTAACGACTTTCCAGACCACCTTTCCCCACTTTCCACCCTACCAAATCAGATATGGTCAGTACATGTGACTAAAAGGGAATATCCACTCTGAGATGGGTACAAGGCCCCCACAGAATAATGGATAAAGGAAGCTTTTTCAGAGAATAGTATCAGATCCTAAGAGAGCCAAGGAGGAGAAGGAACACAGAGATGCTCAAACATGGTTGCTCTGTTGTATGATGGTTATTCTTTCATGCTTTCCCTCCGGGTTTATTGAGGTATAATTGACAAACTAAATTGTACATATTTACGTTGTATAATGTGATGATTTGACATATGTGTACTTTCTGCAGTGATTCCCACCATTGGTCACTTAATACATTAATCACTTCATCAGTAACAATATAAAGTGTGTATTTCTCTGTGTTTGTGTGTTTTTGTGTGTGTGTGTGTGTGTGTGTGTGTGTGAGACGAGAATGCTTAAGGTCTAATTTCTCAACAAGATTCAAGTACACAACTGAGTGTTATTAGCTAGATCACCATGCTGTACTGTAGACTCTGAGAACTCATTCATCATATGATTGCAAGCTTGTACCCTTGTCCCAACATCTGCACTTTTGCACAACCCCTTAGACCCTGCTGTCCACCATTCTACTCTCTGTTTCTGTGACATTTGTGAGTTTGCAAACACATTTCTAAATAAACAATGGTGCAAAGAAGAAATAACAAACAAACAGAAAAAACCTTGAGATGAATGAAAATGAAAAGAAAACATACAAGAACTTTCGGGATAAATGTACTGCAGCACAAAGAGAGCAACCTATGGCTGGAGATATCTATATTACAAAAGATGATCTCAAATCAGTAACCTGATAGACATGTATGTATGTGTGTGGGTTTATGAAAATTGAAAAGACGTAACACTAACTACAGCAACATATAAGCAGTGATTATTTTTGGCCGTTTAATGGACATGCTCTTTTTTTTTTTTAATTTTTTTAAATTAATTGATTAATTTATTTATGGCTGTGTTGGGTCTTCGTTTCTGTGCGAGGGCTTTCTCTAGTTGCGGCAAGCGGGGGCCATTCTTCATCGCGGTGCGCGGGCCTCTCACTATCGCGGCCTGTCTTGTTGCGGAGCACTGGCTCCAGACGCGCAGGCTCAGCAATTGTGGCCCACGGGCCTAGTTGCTCCGTGGCATGTGGGATCTTCACAGACCAGGGCTCGAACCCATGTCCCCTGCATTGGCAGGCAGATTCTCAACCACTGCGCCACCAGGGAAGCCCGACATGCTCATTTTTTAACAGCTTTATGTTTTCCCCATTATATATTAAAGGATATAGCTTCATTTTTATAACAATGTATCATATTATTTAAAAAATATATAGTAGTCAGTGAAGATGTGGCTGAGCTGCAGGGAACGTTTACGTCCTGGCCTTCTGGCACATGCCTAGCTGATGACTCTTTCACAGGTTTCAAGTGTCTCCTCTTTCTCTTCCTCTCCTCCTCATTCCGCTCTTCTTCCTGCTGTCCCATTATAAAACCCCATTCCTAAGAAGCTTCCTGATTATTTGGACAAGACAAATTACTAGGCCAGTTCTTCTTTCTGACTGCAGGAAGAATTATGAAAGATATGAAAGGACTAGTCCTAAATGCATGCGCAATATGTCAAAGTACCAAATTGGACGGTTAAGGAGTAGATATTGGCGGTGAAGATATTATGGCAGGCTGAGCGTTCTGGAATGTAAACAGGAAGACAGAGAATAAACAGTGAACATTTTTTTCAAATTACTCTCTTTAAGGACTTAAAATATTCTTCAATGAGTAGAACAAAGCAAATATATCAGATGTACCCTAAGTTCACATTTCATCCGGATGTCAGACCTTTAGTGCTTTGCTTCTCTCTCCCCTCCCAACGTCACTCTGAATCATTTATATGTGATGCTGTGAGTCTTAAATGGTATCTTATATCCAGTTTTGGTTTCACCCAATTGAAACCTGGTATTTACTTATAGAATACAAGAGATTTATTTCCTGATAAAGGAATTTTAAGCACACGACAACCATCTAGGGAAGAGTTTGCGTCAGGTGAGATGGGACATCCTGATTCCATTAAACATGTGTTCCCACATTCTACAGTATGATAAAGTGAGATTCGCAGCTCTGTTCCTAAAGCAGACAGGGGCCTTCACCAACCATGACCCATCACAAGACTCTTCAGTGCCCAAGGGGACAGCATAGAAAAGAGTAGTGTTCGTGTCCAGGATAGAAGGGAGGAACTGTAGAAAAACTGTTGAGAGCTAAAGCACTGAAAAGGCAGAAATGAAATCTTTGGAGGACATGCTAAAGCACTGGGTGCTGAAGTTCAGTCATTTGCTAAAAGCTCATTATATCTGTCATAATTCCACACCCCATGTGTCATATTACATTTATAAGTTTGGCTTTAACTTCACTTCCTAATAACTTTGAAAATTTTTATTTTAATTGGCCATAGTTAATCATGTACATGAAATGACAGATGAAATATTCAAATGATATATTACAATATGTATGTACATATATACATAGAGAACTATGTTACAGAAAGAGGGACAAGGACACACAGAGAGAGAGAGAGATTAAAATGTCTGGAACACACAACGTCTGCAGAGCTGAAACTCTGCTGGAAGTCCACCTGAAAAGGGAATAATCTTTTACCTGGGGGAGCGTCAGCCTTGTTCTATTCAGGCCATCAGTGGATTGGATGAGAACTTCCCACCTTGTAGAGGGCAACCGCCATCATTCAGGCCACTGATTTAAATAATGCTCTCATCCAAAATCATCATTTCAAAAACACACAGATAATGTATGACCAGAAAACTGGGGACCTGTGGCAGTGCATCTGACCCATAAATAAACCATCAAACCTTCCTTCCAGCACATTGACAAATTGTATGAAAAAGTCGAGCAGGAAATAGGTTTATTTGACATATGCTCCTCCGTGACCAAAATGGAAAATGCAAAAAATAGGTTTAAAATATAACAAAATTATTATTAATGATTAAGAAGTTGTATATGAATGGCAATGAACTTCAGTGACTGCATTTTTAATGAAGTGATTTCAACTTTCTCTTGAATTTGATGTGAGACAACATGTGTTTAAATAATTCATAAGTATTAAAAACATCTAAAATTAGTTGCGTGAATGGCATTGCATAATAGATTGGGTTTCCCAATAATTTCAAAGTGACAGGAAGCCAGAAAATTTGAACAACCCTCTGAGATTTCTTCAAAAATTGAAGATATCCAAAGAGTTCAGTTAGAAGAAATTAGATTGGAGCAAGTTTTATGTCACTTTTGGGAGGTATGAGCAAAAAGCTTCACTTCTGTTGTCAGTCTAGGGTCTGAGCTGCCAGCTCATCTGAGTTATGGTAGGGGATGCTACGTGCCAAGTGAATTCCTTGTGGCAGGAAGTAAAACAGATTTATAGAGGTCACAGGAATCTGACCTGCTGGATGTTCTTTATTTGAAGGAGCAAACAGTGAAAGGAGGACCAGAGTTGTCAACACTTTACTACACGTTTCTAAGTATCATGATAGGAAATCATATGAGGTGATCTGCAAATTTCCCTCAGTCCATTTTCGAAGAAGAAAGGAGATTTTGCTTGGCAAGCCATGAATCAAGGGGAAATGATTTGCAAGAAAGACTCGAGGTAGAGACATGTGTCACCAGGTAGCGAGGCCCTTTTCAAACCAGTATGTACAACAAAATGGCCCCCAGATCAATGCAACTAGGCAGGCAGTCTTAGAAGTCAAGGATCGTGAAAGATAGAAAAGGGTCATCTTCCCCAATCAAGGAATGGAACTTTTCACTACAAGTTAGAGAACACTCCAAGCGCTCCCACTGCCACAAACCACAGAAACTGAGAGCTAAGACAGGGACTCTGTGAGTCATGAGAACCTCATCCAGTGAGGACATCATGGAACAGGACATTTCCTGTTTTCAGAGTCTCTGCCAAGCCATTTATGAGTGGATTTGCATTGTGGTTGGGAATTGATTGGACCAGGCCAGTTTTGGTAGCTCCACTTCCCCCTGGGTTGGGCAGCAAGCCCCAATAAAAAGGTCCTCTGCTGCACGACAGCTGTCCTCTTGCTACTCGAGTTCCGATGGACTTTGGAGAACCTGGTGAGTCTGATTCTTCAGTTCAACTTTGTTCTCGGATCCCCGAATGTTGACTTTATGCTGGAGACAGCAAGTTTGATGGGTCCAAAGTTATGATCATGGGTATAATGCTACTTAGTGGATGGGAACTTGGAATCTGGGCACAATGTTATATTGTATTTACTAGATTTCTGATACCTCGTTTGATTTCCTCTATTGAGAAAGAAATTAACAGGAAGTTTTGACATGAAGGGATAAAGAGCAAAGTATTTACTTTTTTCTATGCCTTTCTCTTGGACTTCTGCTGTGATTTCAGAGGCATTTATCTTAGAAGGTGTGAGGCCCTTACATTCTTCCTGAATGTCCTTTTCTCTGTGCATAAGTCACCTTGTCAGGACCTCATGAGAGAAAATGGTGATAGAAGTTGCTTGTGAGCTTGTCCCAGGATTGCAGAACTTGTGAGGTCTTTTTTTTTTTTTTTAAACATCTTTATTGGGGTATAATTGCTTTACAACGGTGTGTTTGTTTCTGCTTTATAACAAAGTGAATCAGTTATACATATACATATGTTTCCATATCTATTCTCTCTTGCATCTCCCTCACTCCCACCCTTCCTATCCCACCCCTCTAGGTGGTCACAAAGCACTGAGCTGATCGCCCTGTGTTATGCGGCTGCTTTCCACTAGCTATCTATTTTACATTTGGTAGTGTATCTTACCCTCCCCCTCCCCATATCCTCAAGTCCATTCTCTAGTAGGTCTGTGTCTTTATTCCCGTCTTGCCACTAGGTTCTTCATGACTTTTCTTTTTCCCTTATATTCCATATATATATGTTAGCATACTGGATTTGTTTTTCTCTTTCTGACTTACTTCACTTTGTATGACAGACTTTAACTCCATCCACCTCACTACAAATACCTCCATTTCATTTCTTTTTATGGCTGAGTAATACTCCATTGTATATATGTGCCAAATCTTCTTTATCCATTCATCCGATGATGGATATTTAGGTTGCTTCCATGTCCTGGCTATTGTAAATAGAGCTGCAATGAACATTTTGGTACATGACTCTTTCTGAATTATGGTTTCCTCAGGGTATATGCCCAGTAGTGGGATTGCTGGATCGTATGGTAGTTCTATTTTTAGTTTTTTAAGGAACCTCCATACTGTTCTCCATAGTGGCTGTATCAATTTACATTCCCACCAACAGTGCAAGAGAGTTCCCTTTCCTCCACACCCTCTCCAGCATTTATTGTTTCTAGATTTCTTGAGGATGGTCATTCTGACTGGTGTGAGATGATATCTCATTGTAGTTTTGATTTGCATTTCTCTAATGATTAATGATGTTGAGCATTCTTTCATGTGTCTGTTGGCAATCTGTATATCTTCTTTGGAGAAATGTCTATTTAGGTCTTCTGCCCATTTTTGAGTTGGGCTGTTTGTTTTTTTGTTATTGAGCTCCATGAGCTGCTTGTAAATCTTGGAGATTAATCCTTTGTCAGTTGCTTCATTTGCAAATATTTTCTCCCATTCTGAGGGTTATCTTTTGGTCTTGTTTATGGTTTCTTTGCTGTGCAAAAGCTTTTAAATTTCATTAGGTCCCATTTGTTTATTTTTGTTTTTATTTCCATTTCTCTAGGAGCTGGGTCAAAAAGGATCTTGCTGTGATTTATGTCATAGAGTGTTCTGCCTATGTTTTCCTCTAAGAGTTTGATAGTGTCTGGCCTTACACTTAGGTCTTTAATCCATTTTGAGTTTATTTTTGTGTATGGTGTCAGGGAGTGTTCTAATTTCATACTTTTATATGTACCAGTCCAATTTTCCCAGCACCACTTATTGAAGAGGCTGTCTTTTCTCCACTGTATATGCTTGCTTCCTTTATCAAAGATAAGGTGACCATATCTCTGGGCTTTCTATCCTGTTCCATTGATCTATGTTTCTGTTTTTGTGCCAGTACGAAACTGTCTTGATTATTGTAGCTTTGTAGTATAGTCTGAAGTCAGGGAGCCTGATTCCTCCAGCTCCATTTATCGTTCTCAAGATTGCTTTGGCTATTCAGGGTCTTTTGTGTTTCCATACAAACTGTGAAATTTTTTGTCCTAGTTCTGTGAAAAATGCCAGTGGTAGTTTGATAGGGATTGCATTGAATCTGTAGATTGCTTTGGGTAGTAGAGTCATTTTCACAATGTTGATTCTTCCAATCCAAGAACATGGTATATCTCTCCATCTATTTATATCATCTTTAATTTCTTTCATCAGTATCTTATAATTTTCTGCATACAGGTCTTTTGTCTCCTTAGGTAGGTTTATTCCTAGATATTTTATTCTTTTTGTTGCAGTGGTAAACGGGAGTGTTTCTTAATTTCACTTTCAGATTTTTCATCATTAGTGTATAGGAATGCAAGAGATATCTGTGCATTGCTTTTGTATCCTGCTACTTTACCAAATTCATTGATTAGCTCTAGGAGTTTTCTGGTCGCATCTTTAGGATTCTCTATATATAGTATCATGTCATCTGCAAACAGTGACAGCTTTACTTCTTCTCTTCCAATTTGGATTCCTTTTATTTCTTTGTCTTCTCTGATTGCTGTGGCTAACACTTCCAAAACTATGTTGAATAATAGTGGTGAGAGTGGGCAACCTTGTCTTGTTCCTGATCTTAGTGGAAATGGTTTCAGTTTTTCACCATTGAGGACAATGTTGGCTGTGGGTTTGGCATATATGGCCTTTATTATATTGAGGAAAGTTCCCTCTATGCCTACTTTCTGCAGGGCTTTTATCATAAATGGGTGTTGAATTTTGTCAAAAGCTTTCTCTGCATCTATTGAGATGATCATATGGTTTTTCTCCTTCAATTTGTTAATATGATGTATCACGTTGATTGATTTGCGTATATTGAAGAATCGTTGCATTCCTGGAATAAGCCCCATTTGATCATGGTGTATGATCCTTTTAATGTGCTGTTGGATTCTGTTTGCTAGTATCTTGTTGAGGATTTTTGCATCTATGTTCATCAGTGATATTGGCCTGTAGTTTTCTTTCTTTGTGACATCTTTGTCTGGTTTTGGTATCAGGGTGATGGTGGCCTCGTAGAATGAGTTGGGGGGTGTTCCTCCCTCTGCAATATTTTGGAAGAGTTTGAGAAGGATAGGTGTTAGCTCTTCTTTAAATGTTTGATAGAATTCGCCTGTGAAGCCATCTGGTCCAGGGCTTTTGTTTGTTGGAAGATTTTTAATCACAGTTTCAAGTTCAGTGCTTGTGATTGATCTGTTCATATTTTCTATTTCTTCCTGGTTCAGTCCTGGCAGATTGTGCATTTCTAAGAATCTGTTCATTTCTTCCAGGTTGTCCATTTTATTGGCATAGAGTTGCTTGTAGTAATCTCTCATGATCATTTGTATTTCTGCAGTGTCAGTGGTTACTTCTTCTTTTTCATTTCTAATTCTATTGATTTGAGTCTTCTCCCTTTTTCTCTTGATGAGTCTGGCTAATGGTTTGTCAATTTTGTTTATCTTCTCAAAGAACCAGTTTTTAGTTTTATTGATCTTTGCTATTGTCTCCTTCATTTCTTTTTCATTTATTTCTGATCTGATCTTTATGATTTCTTTCCTTCTGCTAGCTTTGGGGTATTTTTGCTCTTCTTTCTCTAATTGCTTTAGGTGCAAGTTTAGGTTGTTTATTCGAGATGTTTCCTGTTTCTTGATGTAGGCTTGTATTGCTATAAACTTCCCTCTTAACACTGCTTTTGCTGCATCCCATAGGTTCTGGGTTGTCGTATCTCCATTGTCATTAGTTTCTATGTATTTTGTGATTTCCCCTTTGATTTCTTCAGTTATCACTTCGTTATTAAGTAGTGTATTATGTAGCCTCCATGTGTTTGTATTTTTTACACATCTTTTCCTGTAATTGATATCTAGTCTCATAGCGTTGTAGTCGGAAAAGATAGTTGATACGATTTCAATTTTCTTAAATTTACCAAGGCTTGATTTGTGACCCAAGATATGATCTATCCTGGAGAATGTTCCATGAGCACTTGAGAAAAATGTGTATTCTGTTGTTTTTGGGTGGAATGTCCTATAAATATCAATTAAGTCCATCTTGTTTAATGTATCATTTAAAGCTTGTGTTTCCTTATTTATTTTCATTTTGGATGATCTGTCCATTGGTGAAAGTGGGGTGTTAAAGTCCCCTACTATGATTGTGTCACTGTCGATTTCCCCTTTCATGGCTGTTAGTATTTGCCTTATGTATTGAGGTGCTCCTATGTTGGGTGCATAAATATTTACAATTTTTATACCTTCCTCTTGGATCGATCCCTTGATCATTATATAGTGTCCTTCTTTGTCTCTTGTAATAGTCTTTATTTTAAAATCTATTTTGTCTGATATGAGAATTGCTACTCCAGCTTTCTTTTGATTTCCATTTGCATGGAATATCTTTTTCCATCCCCACACTTTCAGTCTGTATGTGTCTCTAGGTCTGAAGTGGGTCTCTTGTAGACAGCATATATATGGGTCTTGTTTTTGTATCCATTCAGCCAGTCTGTGTCTTTTGGTGGGATCATTTAATCCCTTTACATTCAAGGTAATTATCGATATGTATGTTCCTATTCCCATTTTCTTAAATGTTTTGGGTTTGTTGTTGTAGGTGTTTTCCTTCTCTTGTGTTTCTTGCCTAGAGAATTTCCTTTAGCATTTGTTGTAAAGCTGGTTTTGTGGTGCTGAACTCTCTCAGCTTTTGCTTGTCTGTAAAGGTTTTAATTTCTCCATCATATCTGAATGAGATCCTTGCTGGGTAGAGTAATCTTGGTTGTAGGTTTTTCTCCTTCATCACTTTAAGTGTATCCTGCCACTCCCTTCTGGCTTGCAGAGTTTCTGCTGAAAGATCAGTTGTTAACCTTATGGGGATTCCCTTGTGTGTTATTTGTTGTTTTGCCCTTGCTGCTTTTAATATGTTTTCTTTATATTTAATTTTTGATAGTTTTATTAATATGTGTCTTGGCGTGTTTCTCCTTGGATTTATCCTGTATGGGACTCTCTGTGCTTCCAGGACTTGATTAACTATTTCTTTTGCCATATTAGGGAAGTTTTCAACTATAATCTCTTCAAATATTTTCTCAGTCCCTTTCTTTTTCTCTTCTTCTTCTGGGACCCCTATAATTCGAATGTTGGTGTGTTTAACGTTGTCCCAGAGGTCTCTGAGACTGTCCTCAGTTCTTTTCATCCTTTTATCTTTATTCTGCTCTGCAGTAGTTATTTCCACTGTTTTATCTTCCAGGTCACTTATCCATTCTTCTGCCTCAGTTATTCTGCTATTGATCCCTTCTAGAGTATTTTTAATTTCATTTATTGTGTTTTTCATCATTGCTTGGTTCCTCTTTAGTTCTTCTACGCCTTTGTTAAATGTTTCTTGCATTTTGTCTATTCTATTTCCAAGATTTTGGATCATATTTACTATCATTATTCTGAATTCTTTTTCAGGTAAACTGCCTATTTCCTCTTCATTTGTTAAGTCTGCTGTGTTTTGACCCTGCTCCTTCATCTGCTGTGTGTTTTTCTGTCGTCTCATTTTGCTTATCTTACTGTGTTTGGGGTCTCCTTTTCACAGGCTGCAGGTTCGTAGTTCCCGTTGTTTTTGGTATGTGTCCCCAGTGGCTAAGGTTGGTTCAGTGGGTTGTGTAGGCTTCCTGGTGGAGGGGACTAGTGCCTGTGTTCTGGTGGATGAGGCTGGATCTTGTCTTTCTGGTGGGCACGTCCACGTCTGGTGGTGTGTTTTGGGGTGTCTGTGGCCTTATTATGATTCTAGGCAGCCTCTCTGCTAACGGATGGGGCTGTGTTCCTGACTTGCTAGTTGTTTGGCATAGAGTGTCCAGCACTGTAGCTTGCTGGTCGTTGAGTGAAGGTGGGTCTTGATGTTGAGATGGAGATCTCTGAGAGATTTTTGCCATTTGGTATTACAAGGAGCTGGGAGGTCTCTTGTGGGCCAGTATCCTGAAGTTGGTTCTCCCACCTCAGAGACACAGCCCTGATGCCTGGCTCGAGCACCAAGAGCCTTTCATCCACATGGCTCAGAATAAAAGGGAAAAAAACAGAAAGAAAGAAAGAGGATAAAATAAAAGAAAATAAAATAAAATAATGCTATTATAATAAAAAATAAGAAAAAAATTATTAAGAAAAAAATTATTAAGAAAAAAATTTTTTTTAACTTTTTAAAAATAAATTTATTAATTTTTTATAAGAAAAAATTATTAAGAAAAAAATTTATTAAGAAAAAAATTTTAATTTTTTAAATAAAAATATGAAAAAACTTATTAAGAAAACATTTTTTTAATTTTTAAAAATAGAAAATAAGGAAAAATTATTAAGAAAACATTTATTAAGACAAAAAATTTTTAAGTTAAAAAAAAAAAAAAAAAAAAAAGGATGGAGCGAACCCTAGGACTAATGGTGAAAGCAAAGCTATACAGACAAAATCTCACCCAGAAGCATACACGTATACACTCACAAAAAAAGGAAAAATGAAAAAATTAATTTATCCTGCTCCCAAAGTCCACCTCCTGAATTTGGAATGATTCGTTGTCTATTCAGGTATTCAACAGATGCAGGCACATCAAGTTGTTTTTGCAGCTTTAATCCACTGCTTCTGAGGCTGCTGGGAGAGATTTCCCTTTCTCTTCTTTGTTCGTACAGCTCCCGGGTTTCCGCTTTGAATTTGGACCTGCCTCTGTGTGTAGGACGCCTGAGGGTGTCTGGTCCCTGCCCAGACAGAACGGGGTTAAAGGAGCAGCTGCTTCGGGGGCTCTGGCTCACTTAGGCTGGGGGGAGGGAGGGGTACAGATGCGGGGCGAGCCTGCAGTGTCAGAGGCCGGCAGGAAGTTGCAGCAGCCTGAGGCACACCGTGCGTTCTCCCGGGGAAGTTGTCCCTGGATCACGGGAGCCTGGCAGTGGCGGGCTGCACTGGCTCCCGGGAGGGGTGGTGTGGAGAGTGACCTGTGCTCGCACACAGGCTTCTTGGTGGCTGTAGCAGCAGCCTTAGCGTCTCATGCCCGTCTCTGGGGTCTGCGCTGATAGCCTCGGCTCGCGCCTGTCTCTGGAGTTCGTTTAGGCAGCGCTCTGAATCCCCTCTCTTTGTGTGTCACGCAACAAAGAGGCAAGAAAAAGTCTCTTGCCTCTTCGGCAGCTGCAGACATTTTCCCGGACTCCCTCCGGGCTAGCTGTGGTGCGCTAACACCTTCAGACTGTGTTCATGCTGCCAACCCCAGTCCTCTCCCTGGGATCCGACCGAAGCCCGAGCCTCAGCTCCCAGCCCCCGCCTGCCCTGGCGGTTGAACAGACAAGCCTCTCGGGCTGGTGAGCGCTGCTTGGCATGGATCCTCCATGCGGGAATCTCTCCGCTTTGCCCTCCGCACCCCTGTGGTTGCACTTTCCTCCATGGCTCCGAAGCTTGCCCCTTCTGCCACCCGCAGTCTCCGCCTGCAAAGGGGCTTCCTAGTGTGTGGAAACCTTTCCTCCTTCACAGCTCCCTCCCACTGGTGCAGGTCCCGTCCCTATTGTTTTGTCTCTGTTATTTCTTTTTTCTTTTGCCCTACCCAAGTACGTGGGGAGTCTCTTGCTTTTTGGGAGGTCTGACGTCTTCTGCCAGCGTTCGGTGGGTGTTCTATAGGAGCAGTTGCACGTGTAGATGTATTTCTAATGTATCTGTGGGAAGGAAGGTGATCTCTGCATCTTACTCTTCCGCCATCTTGCCCAGCCACTCCAAAAAACTGTAAATCTTAAAAAAAAAAATGAAATTATGCTCCAATAAAGATGTTAAAAAAAAGTTAGGAATCACCAATGTAATTCTTGTCAGACAGATATAGGTTTAAGGCCCAACTTAGGCACTGACCAGCAGTGTGATTTTAGCCAATTAGATAAACGCTTGGAGCTTCTCTTTTCTTATTTGAAAAAATGGTGTATATAGATCTTCTCCTAGAATCAGGTCATCCCCTGAATGTGTGAATCTACCTGTAACTTTAGATCCTTAAGGGATTCCTAACCTTTGTCCTCTCCCTGTTCCCTTAAACTGAGTGTGACCACTATTCATATTCTTAGACTACATTTGTGACTGGACCATCTCAGCAAGTGAAACAAACTATGATATAGCCATACAATGAGATGCTACCTACCCCACAATAGAAAGGAACTATTTATCCATGCAATGTTGTGGATAGCCAGACTAAAGACTATATACTGTATAATTCTATTTATATGACACTCTTGGAAAAACAAGCTATAGGGGCAGAAATCAGATCAGAAGTTGCCAGAAGCTAGAATGGAACAAAGGGATTGATACAAAAGGTAAGGGAAGCAGAATTTTGACCCTTGTGACCTTCAACCCTGGTTTTACGCCCATGAATATGTTATAATATGTTACGTGGCAAAAGGAACTTTGTAGATGTAATTAAGGTTATTAGTCAGTTAACCTTAAAATGACAAGATCAACCTGGATTATCTAGGTAGGCCCAATGTAATCACACGAGCTCTTGAAACCCAAGAAGGATTCAACTTGGCTGTTGCTAGCTTGAGGATAGAGGGGCCAAATGTCAGAAAAACGGAAACCTCAGTCCTACAGCCATACAGAATTGAATTATACAAACCACTTGAATGAGCTTGAAAGCAGATTTTCACTCAGATCTCCAAAAATGAACTCAACCTTGGCAACACTTTGATTTCAGCCTTGTGAGACCTTGAGCAGAGAACCCAACACACTGTACCTGGACTTCTGACATATAGAATTGTGAGACAAGTGAGTGTTGTTTTAAACCACTAAGTTTGTGGTAATTTGTTTTGGCAGCAATAGAAAACTAATACAACAGGGCATGAAGGAAGTTTTTAGGGTAGAGGAAATACCGTATCTTTTGTTTTAGACTTTTTTTTTCCAGCTTTATTGAGATGTAATTGACATATAACGTTGTGTAAGTTTTAAGTGTACAACATGAAGATTTGATAATATGTATAGATTGCAAGATCATTATCACAATAAGGTTAGTTAACTTATATATCACCTTTCATAGTTACCTTTTGTTTTGTGGTGAGAAATTTTAAGATCTACTCTCTTAGCAACTTTCAAATACTCTATATCTTGATTGTGGTGGTAGTTACACATCTGAGTAAGTTTGTCGAAATGCATAGAACTTACACCTAAAAAGGTTAAAGTTTAATCTATATAAATTTTACCTCAATAAACCTATAAAAATAAAATAAATTAAAACTCTTCAAATTGATTTTAAATGGATATATGGGTAGATTTTTATTGTATGTAAACTATACTGCAAATAAAATGGATTTTAAAAGTAAAAAAAAAAAAAGTAAGTGTGACTCTTCATGACCATAAATTAGGCAATGGTTTCTTAGCTATGACACCAAAAGTTCAATATTCAAAAGAAAAAAATAAATAAATTGAATTATCAAAAATTTTAAACTCTTGTGTTTTTAAGGACACCATTGAGAGAGTGAATGGATATCTGAAAGAATGGGAAAAAATAGTTTTTGTAAGTCATATATCTGATTAAGGACTTTTATCCAGAGTATATAATAACTCTTAGAACTCAACAATAAAGTGAAAAAATAACTCAATTAAAAATGGGCAAAGTATTCGAATAGACATTTCTCTAAGAAAGCTATACAAATTGACAACAAACACATATAAAGATGTTTTCCATTATTACTTATTGAGGAAGTTCAAATTAAAACCATAATGAGCTACCACTTCACATCTACCAGGATGGCTAAAATAAAAAGACAGACAATAGCAAGTTTTATTGTGTATGTGGAGAAATTACAACCCTTATACATCACTGTGGGACTGTAAAATAATGTAGCTACCTTGGAAACATTTTGGCAGTTCCTCAAAAAGTGAAACACAGGATTACCATATAGCCCAGCAATTCCACTTCTAGATGTATACCCAAGAGAATGAAAACACAAGTTCACAGAAAACTTGTACATAAATGTTCATAACAGCATTATTCATAATAGCCAATAAATGGAAATAATCCAACTGAGCATCAACTGATGAATATGTGTAGCTCTATTTTACAATATTATTTGGCAACAAAAAAGAATGAAATAGTGATACATGCTGCAACATGGATAAACCTTTAAAACATAATGTTAACTTAAAGAATCAGACACAAAAGCCCACATATTGTGTGACACCATTTATATGCAATGTCCAGAATAGGCAAATCTATAGAGACAGAAAGTAGACTCCTGCCTGTCAAGGGCTGGAGGAAGTGGCAGTGACAGCTCATCCATATGAGTTTCTTTTTGGGGTGATTAAAGTATTCTGGAATTAGATAGTGGTGATGCTTGCACAACTCTGTGAATATACTAAAAACTACTGAAATATATACTTTAAAAGGGTGAATTTTATGGTATATGAATTCTATCTCAATAAAGCTGTTTAAAAAAAAAAAGAAAGAAAAGATGGTTCTCTTGCAAACACATAAGGGAATAGAGAGAAACCAGAAATCTAGAAGCCTATAGGGTTGGGGAAGTTATATACTTCTAGACCCTTAATATAAAAAGATAAAACTGAGAATGGTTTAGAGAGTTAAAACTCAGGTTTTCAGCCAAGATTAAATTAAGGTTTAATGCCATCCCACTGAAGTTAATTTTTCCAATAGTGTCAAAGAAGGTATAGTTGAGAAAGAAAGGCATTGGAAAAAGAAGCAGATAAATAAGATAACATAAGAATGTTTTCTGGAAAAGAAATTTGGGTATAGTTATTGGCATGCAGAACTGACTAGAAGTCCAGGAAACGTTTCAGAAATCATATCCCCAAAGCAACCACAGGCTGGATCTCAAAACAAAACATGTTTCCAAGAGCCTTAAAACCACACTTTTTAAAAAGTGAGCTGCAAAATTATCTAATCAAGGACAGCACAATCCACAATGCACACTTAAGATCTGATCATACAAAAGCAATAATCCTATCAATGGCAGAAAGATGGATAACAAAGGAAAAAGGAGGTCCTTCCAGAGAGCAGAATCAAGACCTTAACACACAGTTTCTATTACTTCTGGATGTTGGGGTATGTGATGAATATGGCTTCATAATACTTACACAGCTGGATTTCAGCAAACTAAAGCCTAATGACTGCTATGTGTCTCCCCATTATTTTCTCATGCATATGGTAGTTTCTATTTAGTTTTCCTGTATCTATTCTATCCTTGGTTGCTAAGTAACAGGAAGAAATGGTCCATCTGCTTACCTCATAGTTTGATGAACCAATAGAAGCCATAGGAAGACATGATAGAGAGAATTAATTACATGTCATCCAGAGGCCTTATATTTTGAGTTAGATGGAACTATGATGTTTCTTCCTTGGGGGATTGTGTTCTGCTTAAGAGCCAAAAGGAGTAAACAGATATTTGAGGACTGGAAGGACTCTGGCAGTAGCTTGAAGAGCTCACCAGTATCTACTATCCTCTTTTTTCTGGGCACACTGATAAACTAAATTTCTTAACTTTCTAAATAGATAGGACCAAGTGACTGATTTTTGAGTCAAGCCAATGACAGGTGGATAAGAGTAGGGCTGTCTTCTCCTTACTTACTCTATTTCCCGTTTCTGATATTTGGAATTCAGAGGAGGACAAGGCAATCAAAAATGGTGAGACCATAGGAGGGAAAGAACCTGGCTCCCTTTTTAACTGCATGGAGCAAAGACCTTGCAAACCCACACTGGACTTGGAAATGAGTAAAAAATAACTTCTGGGAATCCCCTGGTGGTCCAGTGGATAGGACTTGGAGCTTTCACTGCTGTGGTCTGGGTTCAATCCTTGGTCAGGGTTCTAAGATCCAACAAACTGTGCAGTACAGCAAGAAACCAAAAACAAACACACAAAAAAACCCCAAACTTATACTGGACTGAGCCACAACAACTTAGAGGGTGTTTGTTGCAGCAGATTTCTGATGCTGCCATGCTGACTAATAAACATAGCATGGTGAGAGCCCTTTTTCTTCTGTTTGTTTGGCTAGTTGATTTTTGTTCTAGGAGGCACTGCTTACATAGTAGACTTTATCTACCAGTTAAACAAGAAGGCATTAAGGATAATAAGATGTTGAGGGTAAATAATTTTCAAGTAGACTTAATAAGTTTAAAGAATGCAATCAGGTAAAATCATTATGATCAAAAGAATCACAATAGGAGGACCTTAAAGATGGCAGAGGAGTAAGACGTGGAGATCACCTTCTTCCCCACAAATACATCAAAAATACATCTACATGTGGAACAACTCCTACAGATCACCTACTGAACACTGGCAGGAGACTTCAGACTTCCCAAAAGGCAAGAAAATCCCCATGTACCTGGGTAGGGCAAAAGAAAAAAGGAAAAGCGATGGCAAAAGAAAAGGGATGGGACCTGCACGTCTGGGAGGAAGCTGTGAAGGAGGAAAAGTTTCCATGCACTAGGAAGCCCCTTCACTGGCACAGACGGGGGTGGGTGGGGGGAAGCTTTGGAGGCATGGAGGAGACAACAACAACAAGAGTGCTGAGGGCAAAGCAGAGAGATTCCCGCACAGAGGATCAGTGCTGACCAGCACTCACAAACCTGAGACACTTGTCTGCTCACCCGCCAGGGTGGGTGGGGGCTGGGAGCTGAAGCTCAGGCTTCAGAGGTCAGACCCCAGGGAGAGGACTGGGGTTGGCTGTGTAAACACAGCCTGAAGGGGGCTAGTGCACCACAGCTAGCCGGGAGGGGAACCGGGAAAAACTCTGGACCTGCCTAAGAGGCAAGAGACCACTGTTTTGGGTTGTGCGAAGAGAGGAGATTCAGTTCACTTCCTAAACGAGCTTCAGAGACGGGCCCAAGCCACAGCTTTCAGCACAGACATCAGAGACAGGCGTGAAACAATAACACTGCCGCTGCAACCACCAAGAATCCTGGGTACAAGCACAGGTCATTATCCACACCTCCCCACCTGGGAGCCTGTGCACTCACCACTGCCAGGGTCCCGTGATCCAGGGACAACTTCCCTGGGAGAACACATGGCGTTCCTTAGGCTGTTGCAACGTCACGCTGACCTCTGTCACTGCAGGCTCACCCCGCATTCTGTACCCCTCCCTCCCCCCGGACTGAGTGAGCCAGAACCACCTAATCAGCTGCTCCTTTGACCCCCTCATGTCTGGGCGAAGAACAAACACCAGAGGGCGACCTACATGCAGTCGTGGGGCCAAATCCAAAGCTGAATCCCAGGAGCTGTGCGAACAAAGAAGAGAAAGGGAAATTTCTCCGTGCAGCCTCAGGAGCAGCAGATTAAATCTCCACAATCAACTTGATGTACCATGCATCAGCGGGATACCTGAACAGACAACGAATAATCCACAAATTGAGGTGGTGAACTTTGGTAGCAACATATACACTTGGGGTTTGCTGTTTGACTAGTTTGACTGACTAGTTTCAGCTTTTTTTTTTTTTAAACATCTTTATTGAAGTATAATTGCCTTACAATGGTGTGTTAGCTTCCGCTTTATAACAAAGTTAATCAGTTATACATATACAATATGTTCCCATATATCTTCCCTCTTGCATCTCCCTCCCTCCCACCCTCCCCATCCCACCCCTCTAGGTGGTCACAAAGCACCGAGCTGATCTCCCTGTGCTATGCGGCTGCTTCCCACTAGCTATCTATTTTACATTTGGTAGTGTATATATGTCCATGACACTCTCTCACCCTGTCACATCTCACCCCACCCCCTCCCCATATCCTCAAGTCCATTCTCTAGTATGTCTGTGTCTTTATTCCCGTCTTGCCACTAGGTTCTTCATGGCCTTTTTTTTTTTTTTCCTTAGATTCCGTATATATGTGTTAGCATACTGTATTTGTTTTCCTCTTTCTGACTTACTTCACTCTGTATGACAGACTGTAACTCCCTCCACCTCATTACAAATACCTCCATTTCATTTCTTTTTATGGCTGAGTAATATTCCACTGTATATATGTGCCACCTCTTCTTTATCCATTCATCTGTCGATGGACATTTAGGTTGCTTCCATGTCCTGGCTATTGTAAATAGAGCTGCAATGAACATTTTGGTACATGACTCTTTTTGAACTATGGTTTTCTCAGGGTATATGCCCAGTAGTGGGATTGCTGGATCGTATGGTAGTTCTATTTGTAGTTTTTTAAGGAACCTCCATACTGTTCTCCATAGTGGCTGTATCAATTTACATTCCCACCAAGAGTGCAAGAGAGTTCCCTTTCCTCCACACCCTCTCCAGCATTTATTGTTTGTAGATTTTTTGATGATGGCCATTCTGACCAGTGTGAGATGATATCTCATTGTAGTTTTGATTTGCATTTCTCTAATGATTAATGATGTTGAGCATTCTTTCATGTGTCTGTAGGCCATCTGTATATCTTCTTTGGAGAAATGTCTATTTAGGTCTTCTGCCCATTTTTGGATTGGGTTGTTTGTTTTTTGTTATTGAGCTGCATGAGCTGCTTGTAAATCTTGGAGATTAATCCTTTGTCAGTTGCTTCATTTGCAAATATTTTCTCCCATTCTGATGGTTGTCTTTTGGTCTTTTGGTTTATGGTTTCCTTTGCTGTGCAAAAGCTTTTAAGTTTCATTAGGTCCCATTTGTTTATTTGTGTTCTTATTTCCATTTCTCTGGGAGCTGGGTCCAAAAGAATCTTGCTGTGATGTATGTCATAGAGTGTTCTGCCTATGTTTTCCTCTAAGAGTTTGATAGTGTCTGCCCTTACACTTAGGTCTTTAATCCATTTTGAGTTTATTTTTGTGCATGGTGTCAGGGAGTGTTCTAATTTCATACTTTTACATGTATCTGTCCAATTTTCCCAGCACCACTTATTGAAGAGGCTGTCTTTTCTCCACTGTATATGCTTGCCTCCTTTATCAAAGATAAGGTGACCATATGTGCGTGGGTTTATCTCTGGGCTTTCTATCCTGTTCCATTGATCTATATTTCTGTTTTTGTGCCAGTACCAAACTGTCTTGATTACTGTAGCTTTGTAATATAGTCTGAAGTCAGGGAGCCTGATTCCCCCAGCTCCATTTATCGTTCTCAAGATTGCTTTGGCTATTCGGGGTCTTTTGTGTTTCCATACAAATTGTGAAATTTTTTGTTCTAGTTCTGTGAAAAATGCCAGTGATAGTTTGATAGGGATTGCATTGAATCTGTAGATTGCTTTGGGTAGTAGAGTCATTTTCACAATGTTGATTCTTCCAATCCAGGAACATGGTATATCTTTCCATCTATTTGTATCATCTTTAATTTCTTTCATCAGTGTCTTATAATTTTCTGCATACAGGTCTTTTGTCTCCTTAGGTAGGTTTATTCCTAGATATTTTATTCTTTTTGTTGCAATGGTAAACGGGGGTGTTTTCTTAATTTCACTTTCAGATTTTTCATCATTAGTGTATAGAAATGCAAGAGATTTCTGTGCATTAATTTTGTATCCTGCTACTTTACCAAATTCATTGATTAGCTCTAGGAGTTTTCTGGTAGCATCTTTAGGATTCTCTATATATAGTATCATGTCATCTGCAAACAGTGACAGCTTTACTTCTTCTTTTCCGATTTGGATTCCTTTTATTTCTTTGTCTTCTCTGATTGCTGTGGCTAACACTTCCAAAACTATGTTGAATAATAGTGGTGAGAGTGGGCAACCTTGTCTTGTTCCTGATCTTAGTGGAAATGGTTTCAGTTTTTCACCATTGAGGACAATGTTGGCTGTGGGTTTGTCATATATGGCCTTTATTATGTTGAGGAAAGTTCCCTCTATGCCTACTTTCTGCAGGGCTTTTATCATAAATGGGTGTTGAATTTTGTCGAAAGCTTTCTCTGCATCTATTGAGATGATCATACGGTTTTTCTCCTTCAATTTGTTAATATGGTGTATCACATTGATTGATTTGCGTATATTGAAGAATCCTTGCATTCCTGGGATAAACCCCACTTGATCATGGTGTATGATCCTTTTAATGTGCTGTTGGATTCTGTTTGCGAGTATTTTGTTGAGGATTTTTGCATCTATGTTCATCAGTGATATTGGCCTGTAGTTTTCTTTCTTTGTGACATCTTTGTCTGGTTTTGGTATCAGGG
Source organism: Balaenoptera borealis (assembly GCF_965194805.1). Lineage (NCBI taxonomy): Eukaryota > Metazoa > Chordata > Mammalia > Artiodactyla > Balaenopteridae > Balaenoptera > Balaenoptera borealis. The sequence continues at coordinate 83,586,264 of NC_138860.1, read as the reverse complement.
TGATGGTGGCCTCGTAGAATGAGTTTGGGAGTGTTCCTCCCTCTGCAATATTTTGGAAGAGTTCGAGAAGGATAGGTGTTAGCTCTTCTCGAAATGTTTGATAGAATTCACATGTGAAGCCATCTGGTCCTGGGCTTTTGTTTGTTGGAAGGTTTTTAATCACAGTTTCAATCTCAGTGCTTGTGATTGGTCTGTTCATATTTTCTATTTCTTCCTGGTTCAGTCTCGGCAGTTTGTGCATTTCTAAGAATTTGTCCATTTCTTCCAGGTTGTCCATTTTATTGGCGTAGAGTTGCCTGTAGTAATCTCTCATGATCTTTTGTATTTCTGCAGTGTCAGTGGTTACTTCTCCTTTTTCATTTCTAATTCTATTGATTTGAGTCTTCTCCCTTTTTCTCTTGATGAGTCTGGCTAATGGTTTATCAATTTTGTTTATCTTCTCAAAGAACCAGCTTTTAGTTTTATTGATTTTTGCTATTGTTTCCTTCATTTCTTTTTCATTTATTTCTGACCTGATCTTTATGATTTATTTCCTTCTGCTAGCTTTGGGGTTTTTTTGTTCTTCTTTCTCTAATTGCTTTAGGTGCAAGGTTAGGTTGTTTATTCGAGATGTTTCCTGTTTCTTGAGGTAGGCTTGTATTGCTATAAACTTCCCTCTTAGCACTGCTTTTGCTGCGTCCCATAGGTTTGGGGTCGTCGTATCTCCATTGTCATTTGTTTCTAGGTATTTTTTGATTTCCCCTTTGATTTCTTCAGTGATCACTTCGTTATTAAGTCGTGTATTGTGTAGCCTCCATGTGTTTGTATTTTTTACACATCTTTTCCTGTAATTGATATCTAGTCTCATAGCGTTGTGGTCGGAAAAGATAGTTGATATAATTTCAATTTTCTTAAGTTTACCAAGGCTTGATTTGTGACCCAAGATATGATCTATCCTGGAGAATGTTCCATGCGCACTTGAGAAAAATGTGTATTCTGTTGTTTTTGGGTGGAATGTCCTATAAATATCAATTAAGTCCATCTTGTTTAATGTATCATTTAAAGCTTGTGTTTCCTTATTTATTTTCATTTTGGATGATCTGTCCATTGGTGAAAGTGGGGTGTTAAAGTCCCCTACTATGATTGTGTTGCTGTCGATTTCCCCTTTTATGGCTGTTAGTATTTGCCTTATGTATTGAGGTGCTCCTATGTTGGGTGCATAAATATTTACAATTGTTATACCTTCCTCTTGGATCGATCCCTTGATCATTATATAGTGTCCTTCTTTGTCCCTTATAATATTCTTTATTTTAAAGTCTATTTTGTCTGATATGAGAATTGCTACTCCAGCTTTCTTTTGATTTCCATTTGCATGGAATATCTTTTTCCATCCCCTCACTTTCAGTCTGTATGTGTCTCTAGGTCTGAAGTGGGTCTCTTGTAGACAGCATATATATGGGTCTTGTTTTTGTATCCATTCAGCCAGTCTGTGTCTTTTGGTGGGAGCATTTAATCCATTTACATTCAAGGTAATTATCGATATGTATGTTCCTATTCCCATTTTCTTAAATGTTTTGGGTTTGTTATTGTAGGTGTTTTCCTTCTCTTGTGTTTCTTGCCTAGAGAAGTTCCTTTAGCATTTGTTGTAAAGCTGGTTTGGTGGTGCTGAACTCTCTCAGCTTTTGCTTGTCTGTAAAGGTTTTAATTTCTCCATCACATCTGAATGAGATCCTTGCTGGGTAGAGTAATCTTGGTTGTAGGTTTTTCTCCTTCATCACTTTAAGTATATCCTGCCACTCCCTTCTGGCTTGCAGAGTTTCTGCTGAAAGATCAGATGTTAACCTTATGGGGATTCCCTTGTGTGTTATTTGTTGTTTTGCCCTTGCTGCTTTTAATATGTTTTCTTTATATTTAATTTTTGACAGTTTGATTAATATGTGTCTTGGTGTGTTTCTCCTTGGGTTTATCCTGTATGGGACTCTCTGTGCTTCCAGGACTTGATTAACTATTTCCTTTCCCATATTAGGGAAGTTTTCAACTATAATCTCTTCAAATATTTTCTCAGTCCCTTTCTTTTTCTCTTCTTCTTCTGGGACCCCTATAATTCGAATGTTGGTGCGTTTAACGTTGTCCCAGAGGTCTCTGAGACTGTCCTCAGTTCTTTTCATTCTTTTTTCTTTATCCTGCTCTGCAGTAGTTATTTCCACCATTTTATCTTCCAGGTCACTTATCCTTTCTTCTGCCTCAGTTATTCTGCTATTGATCCCGTCTAGAGTATTTTTAATTTCATTTATTGTGTTTTTCATCGTTGCTTGGTTCCTCTTTAGTTCTTCTACGTCCTTGTTAAATGTTTCTTGCATTTTGTCTATTCTATTTCCAAGATTTTGGATCATCCTTACTATCATTATTCTGAATTCTTTTTCAGGTAGACTACCTATTTCCTCTTCATTTGTTAGGTCTGCTGTGTTTTGACCCTGCTCCTTCATCTGCTGTGTGTTTTTCTGTCGTCTCATTTTGCTTATCTTACTGTGTTTGGGGTCTCCTTTTCACAGGCTGCAGGTTCGTAGTTCCCGTTGTTTTTTGTATCTGTCCCCAGTGGGTAAGGTTGGTTCAGTGGGTTGTGTAGGCTTCCTGGTGGAGGGGACTATTGCCTGTGTTCTGGTGGATGAGGTTGAATCTTGTCTTTCTGGTGGGCACGTCCACGTCTGGTGGTGTGTTTTGGGGTGTCTGTGGCCTTATGATTTTAGGCAGCCTCCCTGTTAATGGATGGGGCTGTGTTCCTGTCTTGCTAGTTGTTTGGCATAGGGTGTCCAGCACTGTAGCTTGCTGGTCGTTGAGTGAAGCTGGGTCTTGATGTTGAGATGGAGATCTCTGAGAGATTTTTGCCGTTTGGTATTACGTGGAGCTGGTAGGTCTCTTGTGGACCAGTGTCCTGAAGTTGGCTCTCCCACCTCAGAGGCACAGCCCTGATGCCTGGCTGGAGCACCAAGAGCCTTTCATCCACACAGCTTTCCGGCTGCCCTGCTCCTCAGGCCAGGTCCCCATCTAGTTTCAGCTCTTTAAGTGTATCTTAGTTTAATTTTAATGCTTGTTTTCATTGGTGGATTGGTTTTTTGGTTTTGTTGCTCTCTTCTCTTTTTTTTTATTACATTTATTAGTTTAATAATACTTTTTTAAATTTTTATTTTAATAATTTTTTTATTATTTTACTTTATTTATCTTTCTCATTTTTCTCCCTTTTCTTCTGAGCCGTGTGGCTGACAGTGTCTTGGTGCTCCAGGCAGATGTCAGGCCTGAGGCTCAAAGGTGGGAGATACGAGTTCAGAACATTGGACAACAAGAGTCCTCACTGAACCACATAATGTCAATTGGCGAGAGCTCTCCTAGAAATCTCCATAACAATGCTACCACCCACCTCCACCCAACGGCCACCAAGCACCAGTGCTGGACACCGCATGCCAAACAACAAGCAAGACAGGAGTACAACCCCACACATTAACAGAGAGGTGGCCTAAAATCATAATAAGTTCACAGATAGCCCAAAAACACAACACCAGACGTGGTCCAGCCCAACAGAAAGACAATATCCAGCCTCATCCACAAGAACAAAGGCAACAGACCTCTCCACCAGGAAACCTACACAAGCCACTGAACAAAACTTACCCACAGGGGGCAGATATCAAAAACAATGGGAACAATGAACCTGCAACCTGCCAAAAAGGGACCCCAAACACAGTAAGTTAAGCAAAATAAGACAGAGAAATACACAACAGATGAAGGAGACAGGTAGAAACTCACCAAACCAAACAAATGAAGAGGAAATAGACAGTATACCTGTAAAAGAATTCAGAGTAATGATAGTAAAGATATCCAAAATCTTGGAAACAGAATGGAGAAAAAACAAGAAACGTTTTAAAAGGACCTAGAAGAACTAAAGAGCAAACAATGATGAAAAACACAATAAATGAAGTTGAAAATTCTCTACAAGGAATCAATAGCAGAATAACTGAGGCAGAAGAACGGATAAGTGACCTGGAAGACAAAATAGTGGAAATAACCACCACAGAGCAGAATAAAGAAAAACGAATGAAAAGAATTGAGGACAGTCTCAGAGACTTCTGAGACAACATTAAATGCACCAACATTCGAATTATAGGGATCCCAGAAGAAGAAGAGAAAAAGAAAGGGACTGAGAAAATACTTGAAGAGATTATAGTTGAAAACTTCCCTAATATGGGAAAGGAAAGAGTCAATCAAGAAGAGGAAATGGAGAGAGTGCCATACAGGATAAATCCAAAGAGAAACACGCAATGATACATATTAATCAAACTATCAAGAATTAAATACAAAGAAAAAACATTAAAAGCAGCAAAGGAAAAACAACAAATAACAAACAAGGGAATCCCCATAAGGTTAACAGCTGATCATTCAGCAGAAATTCTGCAAGCCAGAAGGAAGTGGCAGGACATAATTAAAACAATGAAAAGGAAAAGCCTACAACCACGATTACTCTACCCAGCAAGGATCAAATTCAGATTTGATGGAGAAATTAAAACCTTTACAGAAAAGCAAAAGCTAAGAGAATTCAGCACCACCAAACAAGCTTTACAACAAATTCTAAAGGAACTTCTCTAGGCAGGAAACACAAGAGAGGGAAAAGACCTACAATAACAAACCCAAAACAATTAAGAAAATGGTAAAAAGGAACATACATATCGATAATTACCTTAAAGGTAAACAGATTAAATGCACCAACCAAGAGACATAGACTGGCCGAATTGATACAAAAACAAGACCTGTATATATGCTGTCTACAAGAGACTCACTTCAGGCCTGGTGATATATACAGACTGGAAGTGAGGAGACGGAAATAGATATTCCATGCAAATGGAAATCAAAAGAAAACTGGAGTAACAATATTCATACCGGACAAAATAGACTTTAAAACAAAGACTATTACAAGAGACAAAGAAGGACACTACATAATGATCAAGGGATCAATCCAAGAAGAAGATATAACAATTGTAAATATTTATGCACCTAACATAGGAGCACCTCAATAAATAAGGAAAATGCTAACAGCCATAAAAGGGGAAATCGACAATAACACAATCCTAGTAGGGGACTTTAACATCTCACTTTCACCAAAGGAGAGATCATCCAAAAGGAAAATAAAAAAGGAAACACAACCTTTAAATGATACATTAAACATTATGAACTTAATTGATATTTATAGAACATTCCATCCAAAAATAACAGAATACACTTTCTTCTTAAGTGCCTATGGAACATTCTCCAGGACAAATCATATCTTGGGTCACAAATTAAGACTTGGTAAATTTAAGAAAATTTATATCATATCAATTATCTTTTCTGACCAGAATGCTAAGAGACTAGATGTCAATTACAGGAAAAAAACTGTAAAAACTACAAACACATGGAGGCTAAACCATACACTACTTATAACCAAAAGATCATTGAAGAAATCAAAGAGGAAATAAAAAAATACATATAAATAAATGACAATGAAAACAGGACGACCCAAAACCTATACGATGCAACAAAAGCAGTTCTAAGAGGGAAGTATATAGCAATACAATCCTAGTTGAAGAAACAAGAAATATCTCAAACAAACAACCTAACCTTACAGCTAAACCAATTAGAGAAAGAAGAACAAAAAAAACAAATTTAGGAGAAGGAAAGAAATCATAAAGGTCAGATCAGGAATAAATGAAAAAGAAGTGAAGGAAATGATAGATAAAATCAATAAAACCAAAAGCTGGTTCTTTGAGAAGTTAAACAAAATTGATAAAACATTAGGCAGACTCATCAAGAAAAGAAGGGAGAAGACTCAAATCAATAGAATTAGAAATGAAAAGCGAGAAGTAACAACAGACACTGGAGAAATACAAAGCATGATGAGAGATTACTACAAACAACTATATGCCAATAAAATGGACAACTTGGAAGAAATGGACAAATTCTTAGAAAAGCACAATGTTCTGAGACTGAACCAGGAAACAATAGAAAATATAAACAAATGAATCACAAGCACTGAAATTAAAACTGTGATTAAAAACTTTTAAACAAACAAAAGCCCTGGGTCAAGTGGGTTTACAGGCGAATTCTATCAAACATTTAGAGAAGAGCTAACACCTATCCTTCTCAAACTCTTCCAAAATACAGCAGAGGGAGGAACACTCCCGAACTCATTCTACGAGGCCACCATCACCCTGATACCAAAACCAGACAAAGATGTCACAAAGAAAAGAAACTACAGACCAATATCACTGAAAAAAGAGATGTAAAAATCCTCAACAAAATACTAGCACAAAGAATCCGACAGCACATTAAAAGGATCATACACCTTGATCAAGTGTGGTTTATCCCAGAAATACAAGGATTTTTCAATATATGCAAATCAATCAATGTGATACACCAAATAGACAAATTGAAGAATGAAAACCATATGATCATCTCAAAAGATGCAGAAAAAGCTTTCAACAAAATTCAACACACATTTATCATAAAAAATCCTCCAGAAAGTAGGCATACAGGGAACTTACCTCAACATAATAAAAGTCATATATGACAAACCCACAGCCAACATCGTCCTCAATGGTGAAAAAATAAAACCATTTCCACTAAGATCAGGACAAGACAAGCTTACCATTCTCACCATTATTATTCAACATTGTTTTCGAAGTTTTAACCACAGTAATCAGAGAAGAAAAAGAAATAAATGGAATCCAAATTGGAAAAGAACAAGTAAAGCTGTAACTGTTTGCAGATGACATGATACTATACATAGAGAACTCTAAAGATGCTACCAGAAAACTACTAGAGCTAACCAATGAATGTGGTAAAGTTGCAAGATACAAAATTAATGCACAGAAATCTCTTGCAGTCCTATATTCTAATGATGAAAAATCTAAAGTGAAATTAAGGAAACACTCCCATTTACCATTGCAACAAAAAGAATAAAATACCTAGGATTAAACCTACCTAAGGAGACAAAAGGCCTGTATGCAGAAAACTAGAAGACACTGATGAAAGAAATGAAAGTTGATAGAAACAGCGGGAGAGATATACCATGTTCTTGGATTGCAAGAAGCAACATTGTGAAACTGACTATACTACCCAAAGCAGTCTATAGATTCAATGCAATGTCGATCAAACTACCAACAGCATTTTTCACAGAACTAGAACAAAAAATTTCACAATTTGTATGGAAACACAAAAGACCCCGAATAGCCAAGGCAATCTTGAGAAAGAAAAATGGAGCTGGAGGAATCAGGCTTCCTGACTTTAGACTATACTACAACATTACAGTAATCAAGATAGTATGGTAATGGCACAAAAACAGAAATATTGATCAATGGAACAGGATAGAAAGCCCAGACATAAACTTTCACACATATGGTCACCTTATTTTTGGTAAAGGAAGCAAGAATATACAATGGAGAAAAGGCAGCCCCTTCAATAACTGGTGCTGGGAAAACTGGACAGCACATGTAAAAGAAGAAAATTAGAACACTCCATAACACCACACACAAAAATACATTCAAAATGGATTAAAGACCTAAATATAATGCCAGACACTATCAAACTCTTAGAGAAAAACATAGGCAGAACATTCTATGACATAAATCACAGCAAGATCCTTTTTGACCCACCTCCTAGAGAAATGGAAATAAAAACAAAAAGAAACAAATGGGACCTAATTAAACTTAAATCTTTTGCACAGCAAAGGAAACCATAAACAAGATGAAAAGACAAACCTCAGAATGGGAGAAAATATTTCCAAATGAAGCAACTGACAAAGGATTAATTTCCAAACTTTACAAGCAGCTCATGCAGCTTAATATCAAAAAAACAAACAACCCAATCCAAAACCGGGCAGAAGACCTAAATAGACATTTCTCCAAAGAAGATAACTATGTTGCCAACAAACACATGAAAGAATGCTCAATATCATTAATCATTAGAAAAATGCATATCAAAACGACAAGGACATATCACCTCACACCACTCAGAATGGCCATCATCAAAATAACTACAAACAATAAATGCTGGAGAGGGTGAGAAGAAGAAGGAACCCTCTTGCGCTGTTTGTGGGAATGTAAATTTATACAGCCCATATTGAGATCAATATGGAGGTTCCTTGAAAAACTAAAAATAGAACTACCATAGCACCCAGCAATCCCGCTACTGGGCATATATCCTGAGAAAACCATAATTCAAAGAGTCATGTAACACAATATTCATTGCAGCTCTACTTACAATAGCCAGGACATGGAAGCAAACTAAGTGTCCATCAACAAATGAATGGATAAAGAAGATGTGGCACATATATAGAATGGAAGTTTTTTCAGCCATTAAAAGAAATGAAGCTGAGTTATTTGTAGTCAGGTGGATAGACTTACAGTCTCTCATACAGAGTGAAGTAAGTCAGAAATAGAAAAACAAATACCGTATGCTGATACATGTATATGGATCTAAAAATACCCAAAAAAGTCATGAAGAATCTAGGGGCAGGATGGGAATAAAGACGCAGACCTACTAGAGTATGGACTTGAGAACATGGGGTGGGGGGATAAGCTGGGACAAAGAGAGTGGCAGGTACATTTATACACTACCAAAGGTAAAACTGATAGCTGGTGGGAAGCAGACGCAAAGCACAGGGAGATCAACTCATTGCTTTGTGACAGCCTAGAGGTGTGGGATAAGGAGGGTGAGAGGAAGGGAGACTCAAGAGGGAAGAGATCTGGGGATATATGCATATGTATTGCTAATTGACTTTGTTATAATGCAGAAACTAACACACCATTGTAAAGAAATTATACTCCAATAAACATGTTTTAAAAAAAATAAGATACCACTGAAGACTCAAAGCATCACATATAAGTGATTGAGAGTGGGATTGGAAGGGAGAGAGGATCAGAGTACTAAAGGTCTGAAATCTAGATGAAGTATGAACTTAGGGCTCATCTGATATACTTGCTTTCTTCTGCTCTTTCCAACCATACTTAGGTCTTTGAAGACAGTAATTTTAAAAGTTTTTCACTGTTTACTCTCTGTTTTCTTTTTCAACCCTCCAGAACCCTCAACCTGCCATATTACCTTCACTGTCCAATATACACAGCATAACTGTCCAATTTGGTAGTTTGACATGTTGCCCGTGCATTTAGTAATAATCTTTTCATATCTTTAATAATTCTACCTGCAGTCAGAAGGAAGAACTGGCCTAATAACTTCTCTTGGGCAATTAATCAGGAAGCTTCTTAGGAATGTGGTTTTATAATGGGAAAGGAAGAAGAAGAGGAGAATGAAGAGGAGAGGAAGAGAAAGAGGAGACACTTGAGACCTGAGAAAGAGTCACCAGCTAAGCATGTGCCAGAAGGCCAGGAACTAACCTTTCCCTCCAGCTCAGCCACATCTTCATTACTATAAAATATTTAAATATTATAATAAATTCTTATAAAAATGAAATTACGGCATAAAATATATATTTGGGAAAACATAAAGTTGTTCAAAAATGAACACATCTAATAAACTGCCAAGAAAAATCACTGCTTATATTTTGCTGTATTTAGTGTTAGGAGTTTTCTATTTTCATAAACCCACAGACATGCATACATGTCTTTCAGGTTACTGATTTGAGATATTTTATCTTTTGTAAAATAGATGTCTCCAGCCGTAAGTTGCTCTCTATGCACTGCATTACATTTATCCCTAAAGCTTTCTATGTTTTCTTTGCATTATCATTCATCCCAAAGTATTTTCTATTTACTTGTTATTTCTTCTTCAAGCCATTGTTTATTTAGGAATGTGTTTCCAAACTTATAGATGTCACGGAAACAGAGAGTAGAATGGTGGTCAGCAGGAGCTGAGGGGTGGGGCAAAAGAGGAGATGTTGGGCAACGGGTACAAGCCTGAAGTCATACGATGAAGAAGCTCTGGGAGTCTATGGTACATCATGGTGAGTCTAGTTAATAACACTCGGTTGTGTAGTTGAAACTTGCTGAGAAAATAGACCTTAAGCACTCTCATCACACACACAAGCAAACAAAAGCACACAGACATAGACACATTTAAATGGTTAATGTTGAAGTGATTAATGTATTAAGTGACTGATGATGGTAATCACTGCACAAAGAATGCATATGTCAAATCATCCCATTATGCACTGTAAATATGTTCAATTTAATTTGTCAATTATACATCAAAAATACCAGAGGGAAAAGATGAAAGAAGAACCATCATACAAAGCAGTAAGAAAGTTTGAGAATCTTTGTGTTCCTTCTCCTCCTTGCCTCTCTTAGGCTCTGATACTATTCTCTGAGAGAGCTTCCCTTATCAATTATTCTCTGCGGGCCTTATATCCACCTCACAGTGGATAGTCCCTTCTAGACAATTATACTGACCACATCTGAAGTAGGTAGGGTGGAAAGTGGGGAAGGAAGGGCTGGAAAGTCGTTACAATTCTTGAAAAATCAGTCTTTTTCATTTTGGAACATAGTTTATTTAGTTGTCAATTCCCTCAGAAACTTATTAAACACCTGACATAATTCAGTCCTCCAATCATTTGTATGTCCCAGCGACCTCACTCAGGTCCTTTTCTGGAAGTAATTTTCTGGCCTGATTAAATTGCTGCCTTGATCCCTGAACATAATACAATTAACATGAGGTTCCCTGGCACACAGGTGGAAAGACTACACCTTCTGTCTCTTTTCTCTATTGTTACAGTCAACTGAAATTGGACTTCAAGTTCAAAACCACTTCTAATCTCATCTCTTAATCTTTAGGGCTTACAAGTTTTGAGTTTCCTAATTCAACAATGTTTTGAATATCTGGGCTGTACTTTTTTCTATTCATTTTTTTTTTATTTCTGACCTGCCAACCAAAAAGTTTTTCCTGAACATATGTCTATTGAAATACCCTGGTCAAGTCAACAAGTGACCAACATTTGGTCTGCCTCTCAGGATACCATGGACAACCATTACTGAAAACATTTTGCCATTGAATATAATGTATCACCACATTTATGGTTTCCAATATCAGATTCCTTGCCAACCACCTCCAGAATCTAAGGCAACCATAATTTTAAAATTAGTTACAGGAGCATCCCACCTCAGAGAACTAATTTATCTGTCAGGTCAAATAACACTAACTAAAGTAGAGAAAACTCCAAAATACCAGTGCTGATTTCTCACTCATGTAATAGTCTGATAAGCATTGGGCAGTAATCTGGGCATCTTTTTTTTCTGCAGTTCTGGCATCTTGGACTCCTTTACTTCCAGGACCACATGAAGAGATAGGCTTAAAGAACACATCCCTTTTCACGGCTTACTGGACCACTAAGCTAAGCACTTAGAAAACAAGCTGCATAGCAACAGTTATTTTGTAAATCTAGATAGACATTGGAAACCCCAGTGGGCCTCAAAGGTGGGCTCAAATCAATCAAGAAAGTAACTTCAGAGGTGAAAAAATATAATAAGACCCTGAGGTTGTTGAGTTTTGCCGTAAGAAGAGCTTATTGTGCACACGGAGGGCAGGCAGCACTTTGCCTCGTAAGGACCATTTAAACTTCCCTTTATTTGTACTACCCATGTTTTCAGAACTGCTATAATTTTATGCAGAATATCCCAATAATTTCCCAAAACATTTAATGTTTCATATCAGATTATAAATACGGTTAAGTTGGAAAAGAAAAGGAACACAGAATATGAAAGTGTAATATAGTTTAAGAATCTCCTTCTGTGCTGTACTAGGTATGTCTGAGCCTCTTTCCTGCTGGAGCAAACATGGTGGTGGTGGTGATGGTGGTGACAGTGATGATGACAGAGACAATGATGATCAGCCACCTCTCAAATGCCAATTATGTGCCTGGCATTGTGGCAACTGAATTACACACATTCATGTAAATTTTATGCCTAAGCAAGTAGGCACTGTAAATGTGGTTTTCCCCTCATTTTAGTAGAGGGATTGAACTTCTGAGGAGTTAAATAGTTTGTTCCTCAAATCAGTCAAGCAATAATTAAGAAAATAACCTGGATTTGAAATTATATACAAACAATCATCGATATAACTCTAAATTCAGTTAACACTGATTGTGAGAGCCTGAAAATTGGGATTGAAGAAGGATAGAAATCAGCCAAACTTATGATATGATATTGCTAAAAGCAGGTTTTAAAAGAAAGAAAATGTTTTTGCCATCACACAAAAGAATTGTATTTTATTCAGGAAATGGGGCCTAAGTAACAATTGCTCATCTGGTAGAAACCGCTGCCCAGGTGACAGAGAGACACAGAAGACAGTGAGAGAATCCTCAGAGGGTGCCCAGGAGGAGAGAAGCTGCTTTTCCTCCTGAGGCTCTGTGGTGCTTTCTCAGGTACTTCCCAAAGGGAAACGGTATAGCAGCCTCAGATAGGGAAACTGACTGTCAGAAATCACCGCTCACATACTGCAGGCTGAAGGGTGGAAAAGCTTCTCTATCCATGATAGGCTTTGAAGAGAAGATGAAGGTGGAGCTGTGGAACTAGGTGAGCTGATTGTCCTTATCCTTTCCAGATGCAGATAAAAGCTGAAGCTGTTACTTGTTCTTGGGTGGGCACTTCTGCTGGCATTGTTTGGGAGGTGGAACAGTAGGGCGTTTCTGCTAGCACTCCTGAGGTGGGCATGGCTCAGGGCACTTTATAGGTGGGCAAGGGTCTGGACATTTGGGAGGTGAGCAAGGATCAGGGCACTTAGTTGCACACACTGGAGGTGTCTTGCACTGCTGCTTGCACTGCTGCTCTTGAGAAGACATCTTTCTGGAGTCTTAATATCTGCAAGAAAGTATATGACCGTGTTCACAAGAAGGAATTCATTCAGAGAGAAGAGCAAAAGCTTGAATAACTCAAATAGACAGTATCTCTCCAATCTCTAAGTATGTGTTTTAATCTCTTTATACCTTTTAATGAATTTCTGACATCTCTCTCATTCTTTAGCAACTCTATTCATCAGCCCAGAGAAAACTTTCTCTTTTCTCATACAACTTTTCCAAAGAAAATATCTTTGTTTAAAAGAAACAAGTGATGTTTTCTCTTTTGGTTTCTTTCTTTTTTTAAAAAATGAAAACATCATCTTCAAAAAATGTCATCACAAATTCTAAAATCCTGGACCAGCTCACAAGGAATTTCTATCACCATTTTCTCTCATGAGGTCCCAATAGGATTACTTATGTACAAAGCAAAGGGCAATCAGGATGAATGTAAGGGCATCACACCTTCTAAGATAAATGCCTCTGAAATCACCGCAGAGGTCCAACAGAAAGGCATAGAAAAAGGTAAATACTTTATTCTTTATCCCTTCATGTCAAAATTTCCTGTTAATTTATTTTTCAATAGAGGAATTCAAACGAGGTATCAGAAATCTAGTAAATACAATATAACATTGTGCCCATATTCCAAGTTCCCATGCACTAAGTAGCATTATACCCATTATCATAACTTTGGACCCATCAAATTTGCTGTCTCCAGCATAAACTCAACATTCAAGGGTCCCAGAACAAAGTTGAACTGAAGAATCAGACTCACCAGGTTCTCCAATGTCAGTCAGGACTCGAGTAGCAGGAAGATGGCTGTCGTGCAGCAGAGGACCTTTTTATTGGGGTTTGCTGCCCCACCTAGGGGGAAGCATAGCTACCAAAACTGGCCTGGTGCAGTCATTTCCCAACCAAATGCAAATCCATCCATAACTGGCTTGGCAGGGACTCTGAAAACAGGAAATGTCCTGCGCCAGGATCTCCTCACTAGATTATGTTCTCATGACTCACAGAGTCCCTGCCTTAGCTCTCCGTTTCAGTGGTTTATGGCAGTGGGAGGATTTCGAGGCTTCTCTATCTTGTAATCAAAAGTTCCCTTTCTTTATTGGGGAAGATGACCCTATTTTATCTTTCACCTTCCTTGACTTCTAAAACTGCCTGCCTAGTGGCACTTGAACTGGTGGCCATTTTATTGTACATACTGGTTTGAAAAGGGCCTGGCTATCTGATGACACCTTTCTCTTTATCTCAGGCCCTTCTTATAATGCATTTCCTCTTGATCCATGGCTTGCTAAGTGAAGTCTCTTCTCCTCTTGTAAAATGGACTGAGGGAGATGGAAAGGGGCAAGATGGCGGAAGAGTAAGACGCGGAGATCACCTTCCTTCCCACAGATACAGTAGAAATACATCTACACGTAGAACTGCTCCTACAGAACACCCACTGAACGCTGGCAGAAGACGTCAGACCTCCCAAAAGGCAAGAAAATCCCCACGTACTTGGGTAGGGTAAAAGAAAAAAGAAATAACAGAGACAAAAGAATAGGGACGAGACCTGCGCCAGTGGGAGGGAGCCGTGAAGGAGGAAAGGTTTCCAGGCACTAGGAAGCCCCTTTGCGGGCAGAGACTGCGGGTGGCAGAGGGGGGAGCTTCGGAGCCACGGAGGAGAGCGCAGCCACAGGGGTGCAGAGGGCAAAGCGGAGAGACTCCCGCACAGAGGCTCGGCGTCAACCAGCGCTCACCAGCCCGAGAGGCTTGTCTGCTCAGCCGCCGGGGCGGGCGGGGCTGGGAGCTGAGGCTCGGGCTTTGATGCTAGCCGGGAGGGAGTCCGGGAAAAAGTCTGCAGCTGCCGAAGAGGCAAGAGACTTTTTCTTGCCTCTTTGTTTCGCGGCGCGCAAGGAGAAGGGATTCAGAGCGCTGCCTAAACGAAATCCAGAGACGGGTGTGAGCCGCGGCTATCAGCGCGGATCCCACAGCAACAGGGGCGCAGAGGGAAAAACGGAGAGATTCCCGCACAGAGGCTCAGCGCCGAGCAGCGCTCACCAGCCCGAGAGGCTTGTCTGCTCACCCGCCGGGGCGGGCGGGGCTGGGAGCTGAGGCTCCGGCTACGGTCGGATCGCAGGGAGGGGACTGGGGTTGGCGGCGTGAACACAGCCTGAAGGGGTTGGCGTGCCGCGGCAAGCCGGGAGGGAGCCGGAGAGGAGGTCTGCAGCCGCCAAAGAGGCAAGAGACTTTTTCTTGCCTCTTTGTTTCGCGGTGCACAAGGAGAGGGGATTCAGAGCGCCGCCTAGACGAACTCCAGAGGCAGGCGCGAGCCGCGGCTAACAGCGCGGACCCCAGAGACAGGCGCGAGCCGCGGCCATCAGCGCGGACCCCAGAGACTGGTAGGAGACGCTAAGGCTGCTGCTGCCGCCACCAAGAAGCCTGTGTGCGAGCACAGGTCACTCACCACACCGCCCCTCCCGGGAGCCAGTGTAGCTCGCCACTGCCAGGCTCCCGTGATCCGGGGAAAACTTCTCCAGGAGAACACACAGCGCGCCTCAGGCTGCTGCGACATCATGACGCCTCTGACGCCGCAGGCTCGCCCCGCCTCCTCCGTACCGCTCCCTCCCCCGGCCTGAGTGAGCCAGAGCCCCCGAAGCAGCTGCTCCTTTAACCCCGTTCTGTCTGGGCGGGGAACGGACGCCCTCAGGCGACTTACATGCAGAGGCGGGTCCAAATCCAAAGCTGAACGCTTGGAGCTGTACGAACAAAGAAGAGAAAGGGAAATCTCTCCCAGCAGCCTCAGAAGCAGCGGATTAAAGCTCCACAAACAACTTGATGTGTCTGCATCTGTTGAATACCTGAATAGACAACGAATCATCCCAAATTCAAAAGGTGGACTTTAGGAGCAGGATATATTAATTTCCCCTTTTCCTTTTTTTTGTGAGTGTATATGTGTATGCTTCTGGGTGAGATTTTGTCTGTATAGCTTTGCTTTCACCATTAGACCTAGGGTTAGGTCCATCCACTTTTTTTTTTGTTTTTACTTAAAAAAAGTTTTTTTTCCTAATATATGTTTTCTTAATAATTTTTTCCATATTTTCGATTTTTAGACATTAAAATAATTTTTAATAAGTTTTTTCATATTTTGTATTTTAAAAAATTAAATTTTTTTTCTTAATAAATTTTTTTCTTAAAAATTTTTTTCTTATTTTTTACTATAAAAAATTAATAAATCTATTTTTAAAAATTAAAAAAATTTTTTTTCTGAATACATTTACTCTTAATAATTTTTTTTCTTATTTTTTATTATAATAGTTTTATTTTATCCTCTTTCTTTCTTTCTATTTTTTTCTCCCTTATATTCTGAGCTGTGTGGATGAAAGGCTCTTGGTGCTCCAGCCAGGCATCAGGGCTGTGCCTCTGAGGTGGGAGAACCAACTTCAGGACACTGGTCCACAAGAGACCTACCAGCTCCACGTAATACCAAACGGCAAAAATCTCTCAGAGATCTCCATCTCAACATCAAGACCCAGCTTCACTCAACGACCAGCAAGCTACAGTGCTGGACACCCTATGCCAAACAACTAGCAAGACAGGAACACAGCCCCATCCATTAGCAGGGAGGCTGCCTAAAATCATAAGGCCACAGACACCCCAAAACACACCACCAGACGTGGACGTGCCCACCAGAAAGACAAGATTCAACCTCATCCACCAGAACACAGGCAATAGTCCCCTCCACCAGGAAGCCTACACAACCCACTGAACCAACCTTACCCACTGGGGACAGATACAAAAAACAACGGGAACTACGAACCTGCAGCCTGTGAAAAGGAGACCCCAAACACAGTAAGATAAGCAAAATGAGACGACAGAAAAACACACAGCAGATGAAGGAGCAGGGTCAAAACACAGCAGACCTAACAAATGAAGAGGAAATAGGTAGTCTACCTGAAAAAGAATTCAGAATAATGATAGTAAGGATGATCCAAAATCTTGGAAATAGAATAGACAAAATGCAAGAAACATTTAACAAGGACGTAGAAGAACTAAAGAGGAACCAAGCAACGATGAAAAACACAATAAATGAAATTAAAAATACTCTAGACGGGATCAATAGCAGAATAACTGAGGCAGAAGAAAGGATAAGTGACCTGGAAGATAAAATGGTGGAAATAACTACTGCAGAGCAGGATAAAGAAAAAAGAATGAAAAGAACTGAGGACAGTCTCAGAGACCTCTGGGACAACGTTAAACGCACCAACATTCGAATTATAGGGGTCCCAGAAGAAGAAGAGAAAAAGAAAGGGACTGAGAAAATATTTGAAGAGATTATAGTTGAAAACTTCCCTAATATGGGAAAGGAAATAGTTAATCAAGTCCTGGAAGCACAGAGAGTCCCATACAGGATAAACCCAAGGAGAAACACGCCAAGACACATATTAATCAAACTGTCAAAAATTAAATATAAAGAAAACATATTAAAAGCAGCAAGGGCAAAACAACAAATAACACACAAGGGAATCCCCATAAGGTTAACATCTGATCTTTCAGCAGAAACTCTGCAAGCCAGAAGGGAGTGGCAGGATATACTTAAAGTGATGAAGGAGAAAAACCTACAACCAAGATTACTCTACCCAGCAAGGATCTCATTCAGATGTGATGGAGAAATTAAAACCTTTACAGACAAGCAAAAGCTGAGAGAGTTCAGCACCACCAAACCAGCTTTACAACAAATGCTAAAGGAACTTCTCTAGGCAAGAAACACAAGAGAAGGAAAACACCTACAATAACAAACCCAAAACATTTAAGAAAATGGGAATAGGAACATACATATCGATAATTACCTTGAATGTAAATGGATTAAATGCTCCCACCAAAAGACACAGACTGGCTGAATGGATACAAAAACAAGACCCATATATATGCTGTCTACAAGAGACCCACTTCAGACCTAGAGACACATACAGACTGAAAGTGAGGGGATGGAAAAAGATATTCCATGCAAATGGAAATCAAAAGAAAGCTGGAGTAGCAATTCTCATATCAGACAAAATAGACTTTAAAATAAAGAATATTATAAGGGACAAAGAAGGACACTATATAATGATCAAGGGATCGATCCAAGAGGAAGGTATAACAATTGTAAATATTTATGCACCCAACATAGGAGCACCTCAATACATAAGGCAAATACTAACAGCCATAAAAGAGGAAATCGACAACAACACAATCATAGTAGGGGACTTTAACACCCCACTTTCACCAATGGACAGATCATCCAAAATGAAAATAAATAAGGAAACACAAGCTTTAAATGATACATTAAACAAGATGGACTTAATTGATATTTATAGGACATTCCACCCAAAAACAACAGAATACACATTTTTCTCAAGTGTGCATGGAACATTCTCCAGGATAGATCATATCTTGGGTCACAAATCAAGCCTTGGTAAACTTAAGAAAATTGAAATTATATCAACTATCTTTTCCGACCACAACGCTATGAGACTAGATATCAATTACAGGAAAAGATGTGTAAAAAATACAAACACATGGAGGCTACACAATACACGACTTAATAACGAAGTGATCACTGAAGAAATCAAAGGGGAAATCAAAAAATACCTAGAAACAAATGACAATGGAGATACGACGACCCCAAACCTATGGGACGCAGCAAAAGCAGTGCTAAGAGGGAAGTTTATAGCAATACAAGCCTACCTCAAGAAACAGGAAACATCTCGAATAAACAACCTAACCTTGCACCTAAAGCAATTAGAGAAAGAAGAACAAAAAAACCCCAAAGCTAGCAGAAGGAAATAAATCATAAAGATCAGGTCAGAAATAAATGAAAAAGAAATGAAGGAAACAATAGCAAAAATCAATAAAACTAAAAGCTGGTTCTTTGAGAAGATAAACAAAATTGATAAACCATTAGCCAGACTCATCAAGAGAAAAAGGGAGAAGACTCAAATCAATAGAATTAGAAATGAAAAAGGAGAAGTAACCACTGACACTGCAGAAATACAAAAGATCATGAGAGATTACTACAGGCAACTCTACGCCAATAAAATGGACAACCTGGAAGAAATGGACAAATTCTTAGAAATGCACAAACTGCCGAGACTGAACCAGGAAGAAATAGAAAATATGAACAGACCAATCACAAGCACTGAAATTGAAACTCTGATTAAAAACCTTCCAACAAACAAAAGCCCAGGACCAGATGGCTTCACAGGTGAATTCTATCAAACATTTAGAGAAGAGCTAACACCTATCCTTCTCAAACTCTTCCAAAATATTGCAGAGGGAGGAACACTCCCAAACTCATTCTACGAGGCCACCATCACCCTGATACCAAAACCAGACAAAGATGTCACAAAGAAAGAAAACTACAGGCCAATATCACTGATGAACATAGATGCAAAAATCCTCAACAAAAAACTCGCAAACAGAATCCAACAGCACATTAAAAGGATCATACACCATGATCAAGTGGGATTTAATCCAGGAATGCAAGGATTCTTCAATATACGCAAATCAATCAATGTGATACACCATATTAACAAATTGAAGGAGAAAAACCATATGATCATCTCAATAGATGCAGAGAAAGCTTTCCACAAAATTCAACACCCATTTATGATAAAAGCCCTGCAGAAAGTAGGCATAGAGGGAACTTTCCTCAACATAATAAAGGCCATATATGACAAACCCACAGCCAACATTGTCCTCAATGGTGAAAAACTGAAACCATTTCCACTAAGATCAGGAACAAGACAAGGTTGCCCACTCTCACCACTATTATTCAACATAGTTTTGGAAGTGTTAGCCACAGCAATCAGAGAAGACAAAGAAATAAAAGGAATCCAAATCGGAAAAGAAGAAGTAAAGCTGTCACTGTTTGCAGATGACATGATACTATACATAGAGAATCCTAAAACTGCCACTAGAAAACTCCTAGAGCTAATCAATGAATTTGGTAAAGTACCAGGATACAAAAGTAATGCACAGAAATCTCTTGCATTCCTATATACTAATGATGAAAAATCTGAAAGTGAAATTAAGAAAACACTCCCGTTTACCATTGCAACAAAAAGAATAAAATATCTAGGAATAAACCTACCTAAGGAGACAAAAGACCTGTATGCAGAAAATTATAAGACACTGATGAAAGAAATTAAAGATGATACAAATAGATGGAGAGATATACCATGTTCCTGGATTGGAAGAATCAACATTGTGAAAATGACTCTACTACCCAAAGCAATCTACAGATTCAATGCAATCCCTATCAAACTACCACTGGCATTTTTCACAGAACTAGAACAAAAAATTTCACAATTTGTATGGAAACACAAAAGACCCCGAATAGCCAAAGCAATCTTGAGAACGAAAAATGGAGCTGGGGGAATCAGGCTCCCTGACTTCAGACTATATTACAAAGCTACAGTAATCAAGACAGTTTGGTACTGGCACAAAAACAGAAATATAGATCAATGGAACAGGATAGAAAGCCCAGAGATAAACCCACGCACATATGGTCACCTTATCTTTGATAAAGGAGGCAAGCATATACAGTGGAGAAAAGACAGCCTCTTCAATAAGTGGTGCTGGGAAAATTGGACAGATACATGTAAAAGTATGAAATTAGAACACTCCCTGACACCATGCACAAAAATAAACTCAAAATGGATTAAAGACCTAAGTGTAAGGGCAGACACTATCAAACTCTTAGAGGAAAACATAGGCAGAACACTCTATGACATACATCACAGCAAGATTCTTTTGGACCCAGCTCCCAGAGAAATGGAAATAAGAACACAAACAAACAAATGGGACCTAATGAAACTTAAAAGCTTTTGCACAGCAAAGGAAACCATAAACAAGACCAAAAGACAACCATCAGAATGGGAGAAAATATTTGCAAATGAAGCAACTGACAAAGGATTAATCTCCAAGATTTACAAGCAGTTCATGCAGCTCAATAACAAAAAAATGAACAACCCAATCCAAAAATGGGCAGAAGACCTAAATAGACATTTCTTCAAAGAAGATATACAGATGGCCTACAGACACATGAAAGAATGCTCAACATCATTAATCATTAGAGAAATGCAAATCAAAACTACAATGAGATATCATCTCACACCGGTCAGAATGGCCATCATCAAAAAATCTAGAAACAATAAATGCTGGAGAGGGTGTGGAGGAAAGGGAACTCACTTGCACTGTAGGTGGGAATGTAAATTGATACAGCCACTATGGAGAACAGTATGGAGGTTCTTTAAAAATCTACAAATAGAACTACCATACGATCCAGCAATCCCACTACTGGGCATATACCCTGAGAAAACCATAGTTCAAAAAGAGTCATGTACCAAAATGTTCATTGCAGCTCTATTTACAATAGCCAGGACATGGAAGCAACCTAAATGTCCATCGACAGATGAATGGATAAAGAAGATGTGGCACATATATACAATGGAATATTACTCAGCTATAAAAAGAAATGAAATGGAGGTATTTGTAATGAGGTGGAGGGAGTTAGAGTCTGTCATACAGAGTGAAGTAAGACAGAAAGAGAAAAACAAATACAGTATGCTAACACATATATACGGAATCTAAGGGAAAAAAAAAAAGGCCATGAAGAACCTAGTGGCAAGACGGGAATAAAGACACAGACCTACTAGAGAATGGACTTGAGGGTATGGGGAGGGGGTGGGGTGAGATGTGACAGGGTGAGAGAGTGTCATGGACATATATACACTACCAAATGTAAAATAGATAGCTAGTGGGAAGCAGCCGCATAGCACAAGGAGATCAGCTCGGTGCTTTGTGACCACCTAGAGGGGTGGGATGGGGAGGGTGGGAGGGAGGGAGATGCAAGAGGGAAGAGATATGGGAACATATTGTATATGTATAACTGATTCACTTTGTTATAAAGCAGAAGCTAGCACACCATTTTAAGGCAATTATACTTCAATAAAGATGTTTAAAAAAATAAATAAATAAATAAAAATTAAAGACTATCACAAGAGACAAAGAAGGACACTACATAATGATCAAGGGATTGAACGTAGAAGAAGATATAACAATTGTAAATATTTATGCACCCAACCTAGGAGCACCTCAATACATAAGACAAATACTAAGATCCATAAAAGGAGAAATGGACAAAACAATTATAGTAGGGAACTTTAACACGCCTCTTCCACCAATGGACAGAGCAACCAAAATGAAAATAAATAAGGAAACACAAGCTTTAAATGATACATTAAACAAGATGGAGTTACTTGATATTTATAGGACATTCCATCCAAAAACAACAGAATACACATTCTTCTCAAGTGCTCACGGAACATTCTCCAGGATAGATCATATCTTGGGTCACAAATCAAGCCTTGGTAAATTTAAGAAAATTGAAATCGTATCACGTATCTTTTCGGACCACAACGCTATGAGACTAGATATCAATTACAGGAAAAAATCTGGAAAAAATACAAACACATGGAGGCTAAACAATACACTACTTAATAACCAAGAGATCACTGAAGAAATCAAAGAGGAAATCAAAAAATACCTAGAAACAAATGACAATGAAAGCACGACAACCCAAAACCTATGGGATGCAGCAAAAGCAGTTCTAGGAGGGAAGTTTATAGCAATACAATCCTACCTTAAGAAACAAGAAACATCTCAAATAAACAACCTAACCTTACACCTAAAGCAATTAGAGAAAGAAGAACAAAAAACCGTAAAGTTAGCAGAAGGAAAGAAATCATAAAGATCAGATCAGAAATAAATGAAAAAGAAATAAAGGAAACGATATCAAAGATCAATAAAACTAAAAGCTGCTTCTTTGAGAAGTTAAACAAAATTGATATACGATTAGCCAGACTCATTAAGAAAAAAAGGGAGAAGACTGAAATCAGTAGAATTAGAAATGAAGAAAGAGAAGTAACAACTGACACTGTAGAAATACAAAGGATCATGTGACATTACTACAAGCAACTATATGCCAATAAAATGGACAACCTGGAAGAAATGGACAAATTCTTAGAAATGCACAACCTTCCGAGACTGAACCAGGAAGAAATAGAAAATATGAACAGACCACTCACAAGCACTGAAATTGAAACTGTCATTAAAAATCTTCCAGCAAACAAAAGCCCAGGACCAGATGGCTTCACAGGCGAATTCTATCAAATATTTACAGAAGAACTAACACCTATCCTTCTCAAATTCTTCCAAAATATAGCAGAGGGAGGAACACTCCCAAACTCATTCTACAAGGACAACATCACCCTGATACCAAAACCAGACAAAGATGTCACAAAAAAAGAAAGCTACAGGCCAATATCACTGATGAACATAGATGCAAAAATCGTCAACAAAATACTAGCAGACAGAATCCAACAGCACATTAAAAGGATCATACACCATGATCAAGTGGGGTTTATCCCAGGAATGCAAAGATTCTTCGATATATGCAAATCAATCAATGTGATACACCATATTAACAAATTGAAGGAGAAAAACCATATGATCATCTCAGTCAATGCAGAGAAAGCTTTTGACAAAATTCAACACAAATTTATGATAAAAACCCTGCAGAAAGTAGGCGTAGCAGGAACTTTCCTCAACATAAGAAAGGCCATATATGAAAAACCCACAGCCAACATCGTCCTCAATGGTGAAAAACTGAAACCATTTCCACTAAGATCAGGAGCAAGACAAGGTTGCCCACTCTCACCACTATTATTCAACATAGTTTTGGAAGTTTTAGCCACAGCAATCAGAGAAGAAAAAGAAATAAAAGGAATCCAAATAGGAAAAGAAGAAATAAAGCTGTCACTGTTTGCAGATGACATGATACTATACATATAGAATTTTAAAGATGCTACCAGAAAACTACTAGAGCTAATCAATGAATTTGGTAAAGTAGGAGGATACAAAATTAATTCACAGAAATCTCTGGTATTCCTATACACTAATGATGAAAAATCTAAAAGTGAAATTAAGAACACACTCCCGTTTACCATTGCAACAAAAAGAATAAAATATGTAGAAATAAACCTACCTAAGGAGACAAAAGACCTGTATGCAGAAAATTATAAGACACTGATGAAAAAAACTAAAGATGATACAAATACATGGAGAGATATGCCATGTTCTTGGATTGGAAGAATCAACATTGTGAAAATGACACTACTACCCCAAGCAATCTACAGATTCAATGCAATCCTTATCAAACTACCACTAGCATTTTTCAAAGAACTAGCACAAAAAGTTTCACAATTTGTATGGAAACACAAAAGACCCTGTATAGCCAAAGCAATATTGAGAACGAAAAATGGAGCTGAAGGAGTCAGGCTCCCTGACTTCAGAATATACTACAAAGCTACAGTAATCAAGACAGTATGATACTGGCACAAAAACAGAAATATACATAAATGGAACAGGATAGAAAGCCCAGAGATAGACCCATGCACACATGGTAACCTTATCTTTGATAAAGGAGGCAAGAATATACAGTGGAGAAAAGACAACCTCTTCAATAAGTGGTGCTGGGAAAACTGGATAGCTATATGTAAAAGTATGAAATTAGAACACTCCCTAACACCATACACAAAAATAAACTCAAAATGGATTAAAGACATAAATGTAAGGGCAGACACTATCAAACTCTTAGAGGAAAACATAGGCAGAACACTCTATGACATAAATCACAGCAAGATCCTTTTTGACCCACCTCCTAGAGAAATGGAAATAAAAACAAAAATGAACAAGTGGGATCTAATGAAACTTAAAAGCTTTTGCACAGCAAAGGAAACCATAAATAAGACCAAAAGACAACCCTCAGAATGGGGGAAATATTTGCAAATGAAGCAACTGACAAAGGATTAATCTCCAAAATTTACAAGCAGCTCATGCACCTCAATATCAAAAAGAACAAACAACCCAATCCAAAAATGGGCAGAAGACCTAAATAGCCATTTCTCCAAAGAAGATACACAGACTGCCAACAAACACATGAAAGAATGCTCAACATCATTATTCATTAGAGAAATGCAAATCAAAACTACAATTAGATATCATCTCACAGAATGGCCATCATCAAAAAATCTATAAACAATAAATGCTGGAGAGGGTGTGGAGAAAAGGGAACCCTCTTGCACTCTTGGTGGGAATGTAAATTGATACAGCCACTATGGTGAACAGTATGGAGAGTCCTTAAGAAGCCAAAAATAGAACTACCGTACGACCCAACAATCCCACAACTGGGAATATACCCTGAGAAAACCATAATTCAAAAAGGGCCATGTACCAAAATGTCCATTGCTGCTCTATTTCCAATAGCCAGGACATGGAAGCAACCTAAGTGTCCACCAACAGATGAATGGATAAAGAAGATGTGGCACATATATACAAAGGAATATTACTTAGCCATAAAAAGAAATGAAATTTAGTTTTTTGTAGTGAGGTGCATGGATCTAGAGTCTGTCAGACTCTGTCTAGAGTCTGTCTGAAGTAAGTCAGAAAGACAAAAACAAATACTGTATGCTAACACATATATATGGACTCTAAGGGGAAAAAAAAGTCATGAAGTACCTAGGGGCAAGACGGGAATAAAGACACAGACCTACTAGACAATAGGCCTGAGGTTATGGGGAGGGGAAAGGGTAAGATGTGACAAAGTGAGAGAGTGGCATGGACATATATACACTACTAAACGTAAAATAGATAGCTAGTGGGAAGCAGCCGCATAGCACAGGGAGATCAGCTCGGTGCTTTGTGACCACCTACAGGGGTGGGATACGGAGGGTGGGAAGGAGGGAGATGCAAGATGGAAGAGATATGGGGACATATGTATAGGTATAACTGATTCACTTTGTTATAAAGCAGTAACTAACACACCATTGTAAAGCAATTATACTCCAATGAAGGTGTTAAAAAATAAAAAAATAAAAAATAAATAAAAGCAATTTGTCAAAAAAAAATTTTATGACATTAATTTCCAAAATGTTTTACTCAAATGACACTCCCACCAATAGTATGTGATAGTGCCTAGTTCACTTTCTTTTTAATAAATTTTCACTGTGGGTCTATCCATCGCATATTTCACTTATAGTTAGCAAGCAAGCTTCAGTCTGTCCTTGATAACTGTTTCACTTCCTATCACATTATGGAAAAATCTGGTACAAGCACTTTAAAACTGTCAGCAGCTCATATACAGCCTTTAAGTCTCTGTTAGGAAGCAGGTATGACAAGAGTATTGGCCGCATACAAAGATTTCTGGTTATTTTGACTAAGAAAATCTGCACTTCGACACTTCTTCAAGAATCAGAATGTACAGAATAATATTCTTGGGTGGTGAGTATAAGATTGTGTTTAGGAAAAACCCTCCCAACCCTTTCTTAGTTATATCTAAAACATTTGAACTTCCTCTAAAATGAACTGGATGTATGTCTCCGTATATAGATATTCACCCACACAGTAATGG
This sequence comes from Balaenoptera borealis, assembly GCF_965194805.1. Classification (NCBI taxonomy): domain Eukaryota; kingdom Metazoa; phylum Chordata; class Mammalia; order Artiodactyla; family Balaenopteridae; genus Balaenoptera; species Balaenoptera borealis. The sequence continues at coordinate 83,559,982 of NC_138860.1, read as the reverse complement.
CATGTTTCTGTAAACACACACAAAGAGATGCCCTTGTAGATGGTATCTGGCTCATTACTAACCTTACAAAAAAATTTTTTTAATCTTTGACATGCACTCTCTTAGATTCATTTGGCTTAAATTAGATTGTTCCATATATGAAGATGCTTATCAGTAATCTGGAGTCTATTTTGTTGGCCAAAGTAGTCTACATTTTAAAAACCTCAAGATAATATCTTGCTGCCAATTTTTCTAAGGAAGAATATTGCAAGGAGTAACTGCTTACAATCAGATAACCCAAGGAACCATTGCTCTGCTATTATCATGGCTAGACAGTTGAAAGAATAGTGTCCGCCTTGAAAACTTCCCAGTCTAAAATGATGTCTGCTGTGCTTTGCAGAGTGAGCTACTCTGGGCTCAGTTAAGCACTTGATAATACATAGTTCAGGAGCGTGATGGAAACCCAGGCTTTGCCTACAGGTACCCTAGACACACCTCCAAGCAGGTGCTGGCAACCCTTCTTCTAATTGTAAATAGAAACCCAATTTCAGATGGGAATTGACATATATACACTAATATGTATAAAACAGACACTGACCTTCAAGAAGGCAGAGGAGTAAGACGTGGAGATCACCTTCCTCCCCACAAATACATCAGAAATACATGTACATCTGGAACAACTCCTACGGAACACCTACTGAATGCTGGCAGAAGACTTCAGACTTCTGAAAAGGCAAGAAACTCCCCCATGTACCTGGGTAAGACAAAAGGAAAGAGAAAAAAAAAAAGAGGCAAAAGACTAGAGACAGGACCTGCACCCCTGGGAGGGAGCTGTAAAGGAGGAAAAAAGTTTCCACACAGTAGGAAGCCCCTTCACTGGTGGAGATGGGGGCTTGCAGGGCGGGCAGGGGAAGCTTCGGAGCCACGGAGGAAAGCACAGCAACAGAGGTGCGGAGGGCAAAGCTGAGAGAATCCTGCACAGAGGATCAGTGCTGACCGGCACTCACCAGCCTGAGTGGCTGGGAGTGGAGCCTTCGGCTTCGGTGGTCAGATCCCAGGGAGAGGACTGGGGTTGGCTGTGTGAACACAGCCTGAAGGTGGCTAGTGCACCACAGCTAGCCAGGAGGGAGTCCGGGAAAAAGTCTGGACCTGCCCAAGAGTCAAGAGAACATTGTTTCAGGGTGCACAAGGAGAGGGGATTCAGAGCACCACCTAAACAAGCTCCAGAGAAAAGCACGAGCCGTGGCTCGCATCGCAGACCCCAGAGATGGGCATGAAACGCTAAGGTTGCTGCTACAGCCACCAAGAAGCCTGTGTGCAAACACAGGTCACTATCCACATCTCCCCTCCCAAGAGCCTGTGCAGCCCGCCACTTCCAGGGTCCCGTGATCCAGGGATGAATTCGCCGGGAGAACACACGGTGTGCCTTAGGCTGTTGCGACATCACGCCGGCCTCTGCTGCCACAGCCTGGCTCCGCATTCTGTACCCCTCCCTGACCCCAGCCTGAGTGAGCCAGAGCGCCCTAATCAGCTGCAAATTTAACCCCGTCCTGTCTGAGTGAAAAACAGACACCTTCAGGCGACTTACATGCATAGGCAGGGAAAATCCCAAGTGAAACCCCAGGAGCCGTGCGAACAAAGATGAGAAAGTGAAATTTCTCTGAGCAGCCTCAGGAAGGGAGGACTAAATATCAACCATCAACTTGATGTACACTGCATCTCTGGAATACTGGAATAGACAACGAATCATCCAAAAATTGAGGCACTGGACTTTGGGAGCAACTATAGACTTGGGGTTTCCTTCCTGAATCTAATCTATTTCTGGTTTTATGTTTATCCCAGTTTAGTATTTACACTTTATTATCCTTGGTAGGTTTATTTATTAATTAGGTTGCTCTCTTCCTTTTTCTTCTTTTTTTCATGTATAGATACATTTTTTTTTCCTTTTTCTCTTTTTGTGACTGTGGATTTGTATGCTTCTTTTTGTGATTTTGTCTGTGTAGGTTTGCTTTTACCATTTGTCCTAAGGTTCTCTCTGTTCTTTTATTGGGTTTGTTTTGTTTTTTGGTTTTTTTAGTATAATTTTTAGTGCTTGTTATCACGGGTGAATTTGTGCTTTGGTTTGGTTGTGCTCTTCTTTCTTTCTATTTTTTTTATTACAACTTTTTAGTTTTTTCTATTTTTAATAAATTTTTATTTTATTTTATTTTATTTTATTTCCTTCCCTTTTTTTCTCCCTTTTCTTCTGAGTTGTGCAGCTGACAGGGTGTTGGCGCTCTAACCAGGTGTCAGGCCTGTGTCTCAGAGGTGGAAGAGCAGAGTTCCAGACATTAGTCCACCAGATACTCCCAGCTCCATGTAATATCAAACAGGGAAAGCTCTCTCAGAGAACTCCACCTCAACGATAAGACCCAGCTTGACTCAAAGACCAGCAAGCTCCATGCTGGACATTCTATGCCAAACAACTAGCAACACAGGAACACAACACAACCTCTTAGCAGAGAGGCTGCCTAAAATCATACTAAGATGACAGATACCACAAAAAACACCACTGGATGCAGACTTGTGACTAGAAACACAAGATCCAGCCTCATCCACCAAAACAAAGGCACCAGTCCCCTCCAACAGGAAGCTTACACAACACACTGAACCAACCTTAGTCACTGAGGGCAGACACCAAAAACAATGGGAACCACGAAACTGCAGCCTGTGAAAAGGAGAACCCAAACACAGTAAGTAAAGAAAAATGAGAAAACAGAGAGAAACACAGCAGATGAAGGAGGAAGGTAAAAACCCACCAGACCAAACAAATGAAGAGGAAATAGGCAGTCTACCTGAAAAAGACTTCAGAGTAACGATAGTAAAGATGATCCAAAACCTTGTAGATAGAATGGAGAAAATACAAGAAAAGTTTAACAAGGACCTAGAAGGACTAAAGAGCAAACAAACAATGATGAACAACAAAATAAATGAAATTTAAAATTCTCTAGAAGGAATCAAAAGCAGAATAACTGAGACAGTAGAACGGATAAGTGACCTGGAAGATAAAATAGTGGAAATGACCACCACAGAGCAGAATAAAGAAAAAAGAATAAAAAGAATTGAGGACAATCTCAGAGACGTCTGGGACAAAATTAAACGCATCAATATTTGAATTATAGGGGGAGGAGAAAAAGAAGAGAAAAACAAAGGGACTGAGAAAATATCTGAAGAGGTTAGAGTTGAAAACTTCCCTAATATGGGAAAGGAAATAATCAATCAAGTCCAGGAAGTGCAGAGAGTCCCATACAGGATAAATCCAAGGAGAAACATGCCAAGCACATATTTATCAAACTATCAAAAATTAAAAACAAAGAAAAATATATGAAAATAAGCAAGGGAAAAACAACAAATAATATACAAGGGAATCCCCATAAGGTTAACAGCTTTCTTTCAGCAGAAACTCTGCAAGCCAAAAGGAGTGGCAGGAAATACTTAAAGTAATGAAAGGGAAAAACCTACAGCCAAGATTACTCTACCCAGCAAGGATCTCATTCCGATTTGATGGAGAAATTAAAACTTTACAGACAAGCAAAAGCTAAAAGAATTCAGCAGCACCAAACCAGCTTTACAACAAATGCTAAAGAAACTTCTCCAGGTAGGAAACACAAGAGAAGGGAAAGACACACAATAACAAACCCAAAACAATTAAGAAATTTAATAGAAATATACATAACTACCTTAAATGTAAATGGATTCAAAGCTCCAGCAAAAAGACATAGGCTGGCTGAATGGATACCAGAACAAGACACATATATATGTTGTCTACAAGAGACCCACTTCAGACCTAGGGGCACATACAGACCAAAAGTGACAGGATAGAAAAAGATATTCCCTGTAAATGGAAATCAAAAGAAAGCTGGGGTAACAATTCTCATATCAGAAAAAATAGACATTAAAATAAAAACTATTACAAGAGACAAAGAAGGACACTACATAATGATCAAGGGATCAATTCAAGAACAAGATATAACAATTGTAAATATTTAAGCACCTGACATAGTAGCATCTCAATACATGAGGCCAATGCTAACAGCCATAAAAGGGGAAATCAACAGTAACACAATCATAGTAGGGGGCTTTAATACACCACTTTCACCAATGGACAGAATATCCAAAATGAAAATAAATAAAGAAACACAACCTCTAAATGATACATTGAAAATGATGAACTAAATTGATATTGATAGGAGATTCCATCCAAAAACAACAAAATACACGTTCTTCTCAAGTGCTCATGCAACATTCTCCAGGGTAGATCATAACTTGGGTCACAAATCAAGCCTTGGTAAATTTAAGAAAACTGAAAGCCTATCAAGTATCTTTTCTGACCACAATGTCATGAGACTAGATATCTATTACAGGAAAAAATCTGTAAAAAATACAAACACATGGAGGTTAAACAATACACTACTAAAAACCCAAGAGATTACTGAAAAAATCAAAGAGGGAATCAAAAAATACCTAGAAACAAATGGCAATGAAAACACGATGACCCAAAACCTTTGGGACGCAGCAAAAGCAGTTCTAAGAAGGAATTTATAGCAATAAAATCCTACCGCAGAAAACAAGAAATATCTCAAATAAACAATCTAACCTTACACATAAACCAAGCAGAGAAAGAAGAACAACAACAAGAAAAAACACACCAAAGTTAACAGAAGGAAAGAAATCATAGAAATCAGATCATAAATAAATGAAAGAGAGATGAAGGAAACAATAGCAAAGATCAATAAAACTAAAAGCTGATTCTTTGAGAAGATAAACAAAATTGATAAACCATTAGCCAGACTCATCTGGAAAAAAAAGGGAGAAGACTCAAATAATTAGAATTAGAAATGAAAAAGGAGAAGTAACAACTGACACTGAAGATATACAAAGGATCATGAAAGATTAGTACAAGCAACTCTATGCTAATAAAAAGGACAACCTAGAAGAAATGAACAAATTCTTAGAAAAGCATAACTTTCCGAGACTGAACCAGGAAGAAATAGAGAATATAAACAGACCAATCACAAGCACTGAAATTGAAACTGTGATAAAAAAACTTCAACAATCAAAAGCCCAGAACCAGATGGCTTAACAGGCAAATTCTATTAAATATTTAGAGAACAGTTAACACCTATCCTTCTCAAACTCGTCCAAATATAGTAGAGGAAGGAACACTCCCAAACTCATTCTATGGGACCACCATCATCCTGATGTCAAAACCAAACAAAGATGTCACAAAGAAAGAAAACTACAGGTCAATTTCACTGATGAACATACATGCAAATATCCTCAACAAAATACTAGCAAAGAGAATCCAACAGCACATTGAAAGGATCATACACCACGATCAACTGGGGTTTATCCCAAGAATGCAAGGATTATTCATTATATGCAAATCAATCAGTGTGATAAAAAAGTTAAAGGAGAAAAACCATATGATCATCTCAATAGATGCAGAAAAAGTTTTGACAAAATTCACCACCCATTATGCCAAAAACCGTCTAGAAAATAGATATAGGGGTAACTTACCTCAACATAATAAAGGGCATATATGACAAACTCACAGCCAACATCGTTCTCAATGTTGAAAAACTGAAACCATTTGCTTTAAGATAAGGAACAAGACAAGGTTGTCCACTCTCACCACTATTGTTCAACGTAGTTTCGGAAGTTTTAGCCACAGCAATTGGAGAAGAAAAAGAAATAAAAGGAATCCAAATGGGAAAAAAAGAAGTAAAGCTGTCACTGTTTGCAGATGACAAGACACTATACCTAGAGAATCCTAAAGACGCTACCAGAAAACTACTAGAGCTACTCAGGGTATTTGGTAAAGTAGCAAGACATAAATTATTTCACAGAAGTCTCTTGTATTCTTATACACTAATGATGAAAAATCTGAAAGAAAAATTAAGGAAACACTCCCATTTACAACTGCAAAAAAAAGAATAGAATACCTAGGAATAAACCTACATATGGAGAAAAAAGACTTGTATACAGAAAACTATAAGACACTGTTTAAAGAAATTAATGATGATACAAACAGATGGAGAGATATACCATGTTATTGGATTGGAAGAATCAACATTGTGAAAATCACTATATTACCCAAAGCAATCTACGGATTCAATGCAACACTGATCTAAGTACCAATGTCACTTTTCACAGAACTAGAAGAAAAAATTTCACAATTTCTGTGGAAACAAAAAAGACCCCAAATAGCAAAAGCAAACTTCAGAAAGAAAAACAGAGCTGAAGGAATCAGGCTCCTGGACTTCAGACTATACTACAAAGCTACAGTAATCAAGACAGTATGGTACTGGAACAAAAAGAGAAATATACAACAATGGAACAGGACAGAAAGCCCAGAGATAAACCCACATACATATGGTCACCTTATTTTTGATAAAGGAAGCAAGAATATACAATGGAGAAAAGACAGCCTCTTCAATAAGTGGTGCTGGGAAAACTGGACAGCTACATGTAAAAGAGTGAACTTACAACACTCCCTAACACCATAAACAAAAATAAACTCAAAATGGATTAAAGACCTCCATGTAAGGCCAGACATTATCAAACTCTTAGAGGAAAACAATGACAGTACACTCTATGAAAAAAATCACAGCAAGATCCTTTTTGACCCACCTCCTGGGGAAACGAAAATAAAAACAAAAATAAACAAATGGGACCAAATGAAACTTAAAAGCTTTTGCACAAAAAACAAACCATAAACAAGACGAAAAGACAACCCTCAGAATGGGAGAAATATTTGTAAATGAAGCAACTGACATAGGATTAATCTCCAAAATTTACAAGGAGCACATGCAGCTCATTATCAAAAAAACAAACAAACCAATCCAAAAATGGGCAGAAGACTTAAATAGAAATTTCTCAAAAAAAAAGATATACAGATTGAAATCAAACACATATAAGGCTGCTCAACATCACTAATCATTAGAGAAATACAAATCAAAACTACAATGAGGTATCACTTCACACTGGTCAGTATGGCCATCATCAAAAATCTACAAATAATAAATGCTGAAGAGGGTGTGGAGAAAAGGGAACTCTGTTGCACTCTTGGTGGGAATGTAAATTGATACAGCCACTATGGAGAACAGTGTACAGGTTCCTTAAATACTAAAAATAGAGCTACCATATGACCCAGCAATCCCACTACTCGGCATATACCCTGACAAAACCATAATTCAAAAATAGTCATGTACCACAATCTTCATTGCAGCTCTATTTACAATAGCCAGGACATGGAAGCAACCTAAGTGTCTATCGACAGATGAATGGATAAAGAAAACGTGGTGCATATATACAATGGAATATTATTCAGTCATAAAAGGAAAAGATATTGAGTTTTTTGTAATTAGGTGGATGGACCTGTGGTCTGTCATACAGAGTGAAGGAAGTCAGAAAGAGAAAAACAAATATCGTATGATAATATACATATGGAATGTAAAAAAAAATTGTGAAGAACCTAGGGGAAGGACAGGATTAAAGACACAGGCATAGTGAATGGACCTGAGGACACAGGAAGGGAGAAGGGTAAGCTGGGACGAAGTGAGAGAGTGTCATGGACATATATACTCTACCAAATGTAAAATCAATAGCTAGTGGTAAGCATCCACATAGCACAAGGAGATCAGCTCGGTGCTTTGTGACCACATAGAGGTATGGGATAGGAAGGGAGATGCAAAAGGGAGCAGATATAGGGATATATGTATATGTATGGCTGATTCACTTTGTTATACAGCAGAAGTTAGCACACCATAGTAGAACAATTATATTCCAATAAAGACGTTTTTTAAAAATACAGTTAAATTGGAAAAGAAAATGAACACAGAATATGAAAGGGTAATAGAGTTTAAGAATCTCCCTGTTTTCTGTACTAGGTATGTCTGAGCCACTTTCCTGCTGGAGCAAACATGGCGGTGGTGGTGATGGTGGTGATGGTGGTGATGGTGATGATGAAGCAGACAGTGATGATGGGCCACCTCACAAAATGCTAATTATGTGTCCATCATTGTGCTAACTGAATTACACAGATTCATTTAATTTCTAAGCATAAGAAAGTGGGCACTCTAAATGTGATTTTCCCTACATTTTAATAAGGGATTCAAATCCTGAGGAGTTAAATAATTTGTTCCTCAAATCAATCAAGCAATAAGTAAAAAAAAAATAATAATAACCTGGATTTGAAATTATACAGAAATAATCATCGATAGGACTCAAAATTCAGATGAAACTTTTTGTGAGAGCCTGAAACGTGGGGTCAAAGAAGGATAGAAATCAACCAAAATTATGATATGGTATAGCAAAAAGCAGGTTGTAAAAGGAAGAAAATATTTTTACCATCAAACAAAAGAATTGTATTTTATTCAAGACGTGGAGGATAAGGAACAAATGCTCAGCTGGTAGGAACCCCTGTCCAGGTGACAGACAGACACAGAAGACATCAACAGATTCCTCAGAGGGTGACCAGGAGGAGAGCTGCAGCTCTTCCTTCTGAGGCTCTCTGATGCTTTCTCGGGTACGTCTCAGAGGGAAGCGGTAAAACGCAGCCTCAGGTAGGAAACCTCTGACGGACAGGAATCACCGCACGCATACTGCAGGCTAAAGGGTGGAGAAGCTTCTTCTGTATCCATGATAGGCTTTGAAGAGAAGATGAAGGTAGAGCTGTGGAACTCGGTGAGCCAATTGTCCTTATCCTTTCCTGATCCATATAAACGCTGAAGCTGTTACTTGTTCTTGGGTGGGCACTTCTGCTGGCATTGTTGGGGAGGTGGTACAGGAGGGCATTTCTGCTGGCACTGCTGAGGTGGGCATGGCTCAGGGCACTTTATACGTGGGCAAGGTTCTGGACACTTGGGAGGTGAGCAAGGATCAGGGCACTTAGGTGGGCACACTGGAGGTGGCTGGCAAGGCTGCTTGCACTGCTGCTGTTCAGAAGACATTTTTCTGGAGTCTTAATATCTGAAAGAAAGTATATGACCGTGTTCACAAGAAGGAATTCTTACAGAGAGGAGCGGAAAAGCTTGTGTAATAACAACAGACACTCTCTCGGCAATCTCTAAGCATGGGCTCTAATATCTTTAATACCTTTTAATGAATTTCTGACTTCTCTCTCGCTCTTTAGCAAATCGATACATCACCCCAGAGAAAAACTTTTCTTTTCTCACACAACTTTTCCAAAGAAAATATCTTTATTTGAAAGAAACAAGCAGGTGTTTTTACTTTTATTTCTTTTTTTTTTTTTTTTATGAAAACAACATCTTCAAAAAAGGCCAACACAAGTTCTAAAATCCTGGGCAAGCTCACAAGCAATTGCTTTCATCATCTTCTCTCATGAGGTACCAACAGAATGACATATACAGAGCAAAGGACAATCGGGAAGAATGTAAGGACCTCACACCTTCTAAGATAAATGCCTCTAACATCACAGCAGAGGGACACCACAAAGGCATAGGAAAGGGGAAATACTTTATTCTTTATCTTTCATGCCAAAATTTCCTATTAATTTCTTCTTCAATACAAGAATTCAAACAAGGTATCAGAAATCTAATAAATACAATATAGCTTTGTGCCCAAATTGCAAGTTCCCATCCAATAAGTAGCATTAAACCCATGATGGTAACTTTGGACCCATCAAATTTGCTGTCTCCAGGATAAATGCTACATTCAGAAGCTGAAGAACAAATTTAAACTAAAGAATCCTACTCACCACGTTCTCCAAATTCAGTTAGGACTACAGTAGCAGGAGGATGGCTGTGATGCAGCAGAGGACCTATTCATTGGGGCTTGCTGTCCCACCTAGGAGGAAGGGGAGCTGCCAAAACTGGCCTGGTCCAATCATTTCCCAAACAAAATGCAAATCCATCTATAACTGGCTTGGCAAGGACTCTGAAAACAAGAAATGTCCTGCTCCAGGATCTCCTCAATGGATTACGTTCCCATGACTCACAGAGTCCCTGCCTTAGCTCTCCGTTTCCGTGGTTTATGGCAGTGGGGGGATTTGGGAGGTTCTCTAACTTGTAATCAAAATTCCCCTTTCTTGATTGGGGAAGACGACCCTTTTCTATCTTTCACCTTCCTTGACTTCTGAAACTGCTTTCCTAGTTGCACTTGATCTGGTGACCATTTTGATGCCCATACTGGTTTCAAAAGGGTCTGGCTACGTAGTGACACCTTTCTCTTTACCTCAAGTTTTTCTTACAATGCATTTCCCATTTATTCATGGCTTGCCAAGCAAAGTCTCTTCTCTTCTTCTAAAATGGACTGAGGGAAGTTAGCAGATCATCTCAGATGACTTCCCATCATGACACTTAGACACGTTCAGTAAAGTGGTGACCTCTAGGGTCCTCCTTTCACTGCTTTGCTCCCTCAAATAACGAACATCCAGCAGTCAGATTCCTATGACCTTTATAAAACTGTTTTACTTCAGGCCAAAAGGAATTCACTAAGAGCATAGCATGAGCTACCATAACTAAGAGGAGCTGGCAGCTCAGACTCTAGATTTTCAACAGAAATCAAGCATTTTGCTCATACCGCCCCAATGTGATATACCACCTGCTCCTGCCTAATTTCTCCCAACAAACCTCTTTGGATTGCTTCACCTTTAAGAAAGCCCAGAGGATTGTTCAAATTTTCTGGCTTCCTGTCCCTTTGAAATTATTGGGAATCCCAATATGCAATGCCAGTCAAATAACTAATTTTATATGTATTTAATATTTATGAATTATTTCAACACATGTTGTTTCACAGCAAATCTAGGGATAAATTTAAGAGGAAGTTGAACTCACTTTATTAAAAATGCAGTCACTGAAGTTCATTGCCATTCATATACAATTTTTCAATCATTAATAACAATTTTATTATAATTTTAACTTAGTTTTTACATTTTCCATTTTAGTCACAGTAGAACGTATGTCAAATAAACCTATTTCCTGCTCTAGTTTCTTCATACAATTTCTTACTGTGCTGGAAGGAAGTTTTGATGGTTAATTTATGGGTCAGCTTCAGTGGCACAGGGTCCATGGTTATCTGGTCAAACATTATTCTGGGTGCTCCTGTACAGATTCTTTTGGATGAGAGTATGTTTTAAATCAGTGACCTGAGTAAAGGTGGCTGCCCTCTATAAGGTGGGAAGTCCTCATCCAATCCACTGATGGCCTGAATAGAACAAAGCTGACCTTCACCCAGGTAAAAGATAATTCCCCTGTCAGATCGACTTCCAGCAGCGTTTCAGCTCTGCAGATTTTGAGTTTGCCAAACTTTGTAATATCTCTCTCTCTCTCTCTCTCTCTCTCTCTCTCTCCCTCTGTCCCTCTCTCTCTCTCTCTCTCTCCCTCTGTCCCTCTCGTTCTGTAACATATTTCTATATGTATATATGTACATATATGCTGTAATATATAATTTAAATATTTCATCTGCCGTATCATGTACATGGTTAACTATGGCCAACTAAATTAAAAATGTTCAAAGTTATTATAAAGTGAAGTTAAATTAAAAATTATTAATGTTATGTAATACATGTGGTGTGGAATTATGACAAATATAATGAGGTTTTAGCGAATAACTGAAGTTCGGGAAACAGTGTCCTAGCATGTTCTCCAAAGATTTCCTTTCTGCCTTTTCAGAGATTTAGCTGTCAACAGTTCTTCTACAGTTCCTCTCTTCTATCCTGGGTCTGAACACTACTCTTTTCTATGCTGTCCCCTTGGGCGCTGAAGCTTCTCGTGATGGGCCATGGCTGGTGAAGAGCCATGTCTCGCTTAGGAATAAAGTTGTAACTCTCACTTAATGTTACTGTAGAATGTGGGAACACATGTTTAATGGAATCAGGATATCCTACCTCACCTGAGGAGAACACTTCCCTAGACTGCCCTCGTGGGCTTAAAATTCCTTTATCAGGAAATAAAGCTGTTGTATTCCATAAGTAAATATCAGATTTCAATTGTGTGAAACCAAAAATAGATATAAGATACCATTGAAAACCCACAGCATCACATATAAGTGATTGAGAGTGGGGTTGGGAGGGGAGAGAAGATCAGAGCACTAAGGTCTGAAATCTAGATGAAATATGGACTTAGGGCTCATCTGATATACTTGCTTTCTTCTGCTCTTTCCAAACATGCTTTATGGCTTTGCAGACAGTAATAGAAAAAAATTTTTCACTGTTTATTCTCTGTCTTCTTCTTCAACTCTCCGGAAACCTCCACCGGCCATATTACCTTCGCTGCCCAATATATACACCTTAACTGTTCAATTTACTACTTTGAAATGTTGCCCATGCGTTTAGTAATAGTCCGCGATGAAGAGTGGCCCCTGCTTGCCGCAACTAGAGAAAGCCCTCGCACAGAAACGAAGACCCAACAGAGCCAAAAATTAATTAATTAATTAATTAATTTTTTTAAAAAACACTTCTAATCTCATCTCTTACTCTTTAGGGCTTACAAGTGTTGCGTTTCCTAATTCAACAAGGTTTTGAATATCTGGGCTGTATTTTTTCCTTTTCATTTTTTTAAATTTCCGACCTGCCAACTAGAAAGTTTTTCCTGAACATATGTCTATTGACATACCCTGCTCAAGTCAACAAGTGACCAACATTTAGTCTGCCTCTCAGGATACCATGGACAACCATTACTGCAAACATTTTGCCATTGAATAAAATGTATCACCACATTTATGGCTTCCAATATCAGATTCCTTGCCAAATACCTCCAGACTCTTAAGCCAATGCCCTAATTTTAAGATTTCTACAGGAGCATCACACCTCACAGAACTAAATTCTCTGTCAGGCCAAATAACACTAACTAAAGTAGAGACAGCTCCCAAATATCAGTGTTGATTTCTCACTCATGTAATACTCTGATGAGCTTTGGGCAGTAATCTGGGGATCTTTTTCTTCTGCAGTTCTGGCATCTTGGACTCCTTTACTTCTAGGACCACAAGAAGAGATATGCTTAAAGAACACATCCCTATTCACGGCTTACTGGACCACTAAGCTAAGCACTTAGAAAACAAGCTGCATAGCAACAGTCATTTTGTAAATCTAGATAAACATTGGAATCCCCAGTGGACCTCAAAGGTGGGGTCAAATCAATCAAGAAAGTAACTTCAGAGGCGAAAAAATGTAATAAGACCCTGAGGTTGTTGAGTTTCACAGTAAGAAGAGCATGTTGTGCAAATGGAGAGCAGGCAGCGCATTGCCTGGTAAGGACACTTTAAACTTCCCATTATTTGTACTACCCATGTTTTCAGAACTACTATAATTTTATGCACAATATCCCAATATTTCCCAAAGCATTTAATGTGTCATATCAGATTATAAATACAGTTCAGTTGGAAAAGAAAAGGAACACAGAATATGAAAGTGTAATATAGTTTAAGAATCTCTTTCTGTGCTGTACTAGGTATGTCTGAGCCTCTTTCCTACCGGAGTAAACATGGTGGTGGTGGTGATGGTGGTGACGGTGATGATGACAGAGGCAATGATGATCGGCCACCTCTCAAATGCCAATTATGTGCCCGGCATTGTGGCAACTGAATTACACACATTCATGTAAATTTTATGCCTAAGCAAGTAGGCACTGTAAATGTGGTTTTCCCCACATTTTAGTAGAGGGATTGAACTTCTGAGGAGTTAAACAGTTTGTTCCTCAAATCAATCAAGCAATAATTAAGAAAATAACCTGGATTTGAAATTATATACAAACAATCATCGATATAACTCTAAATTCAGATAACACTGACTGTGAGAGCCTGAAAATTGAGATCGAAGAAGGATAGAAATCAACCAAAATTATGAAATAATATTGCTAAAAGCAGATTTTAAAAGAATGAAAATACTTTTACCATCACAAGAAGAAATGTATTTTATTCAGGAAATGGAGGATAAGTAACAATTGCTCATCTGGTAGAAACCGCTGCCCAGGTGACAGACAGACACAGAAGACAGCGAGAGAATCCTCAGAGGGCCCCCAGGAGGAGAGCTGCTGCTTTTCCTCCTGAGGCTCTGTGGTGCTTTCTCAGGTACCTCCAGAGGGAAGCGGCATAGCAGACTCAGATAGGAAACCTCTGACCGTCAGGAATCACCACACGCATACTGCAGGCTGAAGGGTGGAAAGCTTCTTCTGTATCCATGATAGGCTTTGAAGACAAGATGAAGGTGGAGCTGTGGAACTAGGTGAGCCGATTGCCCTTATCCTTTCCAGATGCAGATAAAAGCTGAAGCTGTTACTTTTCCTTGGGTGGGCACTTCTGCTGGCATTGCTGGATAGGTGTCCCAGGAGGGCATTTCTGCTGGCACGGATGAGGTGGGCAAGGGTCTGAATCCTTCTTAGGTGAGCAAGGATCAGGGCACTTAGTTACGCACACTGGAGGTGTCTTGCACTTCTGCTTGCACTGCTGCTCTTGAGAAGACATCTTTCTGCAGTCTTAATATCTGAAAGAAAGTATATGACCGTGTTCACAATAAAGAATCCCTACATAGAGAAGAGCAAAAGCTTGTGTAACACAAACGGACAGTATCTCTCCAATCTCTAAGCATGTGTTTTAATCTCTTTAATACCTTTTAATGAATTTCTGACACCTCTCTCGTTCTTTAGCAAATCTATTCATCAGCCCAGAGGAAACTTTCTTTTCTCATACAACTTTTCCAAGGAAAATATCTTTGTTTTGAAGAAACAAGCAATGGTTTCAGTTTTATTTCTCTTTCTTTTTTTTTTTTAGGAAAACAACATATTTTTAAAAGGCTATCAAAAGTTCTAAAATTCTGGGCAAGTTCACAAGCAATTCCTATCACCATTTTCTCTCATGAGGACCCGACAGGATGACTTTGTACAGAGCAAAGGGCAATCAGGATGAATGTAAGAGCCTCACACCTTCTAAGATAAATGTCCCTGAAATCACAGCGGAGGTCCTAGAAAAAGGTAAACCCTTTGCTCTGTATCCCTTCATGTCAAAATTTCCTATTAATTTCTTTTTCAATAGAGGAATTCAAACTAGGTATCAGAAATCTAGTAAATACAATATAACATTGTGCCCATATTCCAAGTTCCCATCCACTAAGTAGCATTATACCCATGATCATAACTTTGGACCCATCAAATTTGCTGTCTCCAGCATAAACTCAACATTCGGGGGCCCGAGAACTAATTTGAACTGAAGAATCAGACTCACCAGGTTCTCCAAAGTCAATCGGAACTCGAGTAGCAGGTGGATAGCTGTCGTGTAGCAGAGGACCTTTTTATTGGGGCTTGCTGCCCCACCCAAGGGGAAGCGGAGCTGTCCAAACTAGCCTCGTGCAGTCATTTCCCAACCCAAATGCAAATCTATCCATAACTGGCTTGGCAGGGACTCTGAAAACAGGAAATGTCCCGCGCCAGGATCTCCTCACTAGATTATGTTCTCATGACTCACAGAGTCCCTGCCTTAGCTCTCCGTTTCAGTGGTTTATGGCAGTGGGAGAAGTTCAGGGGTTCTCTAACTTGTAGGCAAGTGTTCCCTTTCTTGATTGGGGAAGATGACCCTTTTCTATCTTTCACCTTCTTTGACTTCTAAAACTGCCTGCCTAGTTGCACTTGATCTGGTGGCCATGTTGTTGTACATACTGGTTTGAAAATGGCCTGGCTACCTGGTGACACCTTTCCCTTTACCTCAAGTCCTTCTTACAATACATTTCGCCTTGATCCACGGCTTGCTAAGTGAAATCTCTTCTCCTCTTCTAAAATGGACTGAGAGATGTTTGCAGATGATCTCAGACGACTTCCCATCATGATACTTAGATACGTTTAGTAAAGTGGTGACCTCTAGGGCCCTCCCTCCTTTCACTGCTTTGTTCCTTCAGATTAAGAGCATCCAACAGTCAGATTCCTATGAACTTTATAAATCTCTTTCACTTCCGGCCACAAGGAATTCACTAGGAGCGTAGCATCACCTACCATAATTCCAATCAGCTGGCAGATCAGAACCTAGACTTACAATAGAAACCAAGCCTTTTACTCATACCTCCCAAACGTGACATCCCACCTGCTCTTACCTAATTTCCCCCAAAGGACCTCTTTGGATTCTTCAACTTTTGAAGAAAGCTCAGACGAGTGTTTAAATTTTCTGGCTTCCTGCCTCTTTGAAATCTTTGGAAAACCCTATCTAATAGGCAATGCCATTCAAATAACGAGTTTTAAATCTATTTATTATTTATGAATTATTTAAGCACATTGATTCACATCAAATCTAGGGGTAAATTCAAGAGATAGTTGAAATCACTTTATTAATAATTCGGTCGTTGATGTTAATTGCCATTCATACACTACTTCTTAATCGTTAATAATAATTTTACTATAATTTTAACCTATCTGTAGATTCTTCCATATTGATCACAGTGGAATATACGTGAAATTAACCTATTTCCTGCTCTACTTTCTTTATACAGTTTGTCCGTGTGCTGGAAGGGATTTTTGATATTTTTTATGGGTCAGCTTGACTGGAACAGGCTGCTCAAATATTTGGTCAATCTTTTTTCGGGCTTTTTCTCTAAGGATGCTTTTGGATGAGAGTAATATTTAAATCAGTGCCCTGAGTAAAGGAGTTTGCCCTCTGTAAGTGGGTAGGCCTCATATAGTCTGTTGAATAGAACAAAAGCCTGACCCCTCCCCCATCCAGGTAAGAGACAATTCCCCTGCCTGATGGCCTTCCAGCTAGGCTTGGCCCTGCATATTTTGGACTTTCCAGCCTTCCTAATCTCTCTCTCTATATTTGTCTCTTTCTCTGTCTCTTCTCTCTCTCTCTCTCTTGCTGTGTGTGTGTGTCTCTCTCTCTCTATTCATATATATATGCATATATACATACATATATGTAAATTGAATATTTCTTCTGCCATTTCATGCACTTGATTCCCTATGGCCAATTAAATTAGAAATTCAAAAAGTTAGTTTAAAGTGAATTTAAAGTAAAAATTATCAATATTACATGATACTTGTGATGTGTAATTATAACAAATATAATGAGCCTTTAGGGAATAACTGAAGTTCAAGAAACAATGCCCTAGTATGTTCTCCAACCCTGGCAAAAGATTTCATTTCTGCCTTTTCAGTCCAGGACCTGAACTATCCTCTGTCCCCTTGGGCACTGAAACTTTTCTTTATGGGTCATGGCTGGTGAGCGGCCCTGTCTCATTTAGGAAAAGTTTTCAACACTGGCTTTATGTTACTGTAGAACGTGGTAACACATTTTTAATAGAATCAGGATGTCCCATATCACCTGACCCCAACACTCCCCTAGACTGCTGTCATATGCTTAAAATTCCTTTATCAGGAAAATAAATACTTTTTATTCCAACAATCAATATCAGATTTAAATTGTGTGAAACCAGAAAGAAATGGAAGATACCATTTAAGACTCAAACCATCACGTATAAGTGACTGAGAGTAGGTTTGGGGAGGGGAGAGAGGATCAGAGCACTAAAGGTCTGAAATCTAGGTGAATTACAAACTTAGGGCTGATCTCTTTTCTTTCTTCTACTCTTTCCAGATGTGTTTTAGGTCTTTAAAAGACAGTAATTTTAAAAATGTATTTTCATGCTCATTTTCTGTCTTCTCCTTCAACCCTCCAGTCCCCTCAACCTGCCATATTACCCTTTGCTCCCCAACATGTACTCCTAACTGTCCAATTTTGTACATTTTCATGTCAATGCATTTAGTGATTAGTACTTTCATATTTTTAAAAATTCAACGTTGTGAAAATCACTATACTACCCAAAGCAATCTACAGATCCAATGCAACACTGATCTAACTACCAATGCCACTTTTCACAGAACTAGAACAAAAAATTTCACAATTTCTATGGAAACAAAAAAGACCCCAAATAGCAAAAGCAAACTTGAGAAAGAAAAATGGAACTGAAGGAATCAGGCTCCTGGACTTCAGACTATACTACAAAGCTACAGTAATCAAGACAGTATGGTACTGGAACAAAAAGAGAAATATAGATCAATGGAACAGGACAGAAAGCCCAGAGATAAACCCACATACATATGGTCACCTTATTTTTGATAAAGGAGGCAAGGATATACAAGGGAGAAAAGACAGCCTCTTCAATAAGTGGTGCTGGGAAAACTGGACAGCTACATGTAAAAGAGTGAAATTACAACACTCCCTAACACCATAAACAAAAATAAACTCAAAATGGATTAAAGACCTCCATGTAAGGCCAGACACTATCAGACTCTTAGAGGAAAACACTGGCAGTACACTCTATGTAAAGAATCACAGCAAGATCCTTTCTGACCCACCTCCTGGGGAAACGGAAATAAAAACAAAAATAAACAAATGGGACCAAATGAAACTTAAAAGCTTTTGCACAACAAACAACCCATAAACAAGACAAAAAGACAACCCTCAGAATGGGAGGAAATATTTGTAAACTAAGCAGCTGACAGCAGATTAGTCTACAAAATTTACAAGCAGCACATGCAGCTCATTATCAAGAAAACAAACAAACCAATCCAAAAATGGGCCGAAGACTTAAATAGACATTTCTCAAAAAAAAGATATACAGATTGAAATCAAACACATAAAAGCCTGCTCAACATCACTAATCATTAGAGAAATGCAAATCAAAACTATAATGAGGTATCACTTCACACTGGTCAGTATGGCCATCATCAAAAATCTACAAATAACAAATGCTGAAGAGGGTGTGGAGAAAAGGGTGCTCTGTTGCACTCTTGGTGGGAATGTAAATTGATACAGCCACTATGGAGAACAGTGTGCAGGTTCCTTAAATACTAAAAATAGAGCTACCATATGGGCCAGCAATCCCACTACTCGGCATATACCCTGACAAAACCATAATTCAAAAATAGTCATGTACCACAATCTTCATCGCAGCTCTATTTACAATAGCCAGGACATGGAAGCAACCTAAGTGTCTATCAACAGATGAATGGATAAAGAAAATGTGGTGCATATATACAATGGAATATTACTCAGTCATAAAAGGAAAAGATATTGAGTTTTTTGTAATTAGGTGGATGGACCTGAGGTCTGTCATACAGAGTGAAGGAAGTCAGAAAGAGAAAAACAAATATCGTATGATAATATATATATGGAATGTAAAAAAAAAATTGTGAAGAACCTAGGGGAAGGACAGGATTAAAGACACAGGCATAGTGAATGGACTTGAGGACAAGGGAAGGGAGAAGGGTAAGCTGGGACGAAGTGAGAGAGTGTCATGGACATATATACTCTACCAAATGTAAAATCAATAGCTAGTGGGAAGCATCCACATAGCACAAGGAGATCTGCTCGGTGCTTTGTGACCACATAGAGGTATGGGATAGGAAGGGAGATGCAAAAGGGAGCAGATATAGGGATATATGTATATGTATGGCTGATTCACTTTGTTATACAGCAGAAGTTAGCACACCATAGTAGAACAATTATATTCCAATAAAGATGTTTTTTAAAAATACAGTTAAATTGGAAAAGAAAATGAACACAGAATATGAAAGGGTAATAGAGTTTAAGAATCTCCCTGTTTTCTGTACTAGGTATGTCTGAGCCACTTTCCTGCTGGAGCAAACATGGCGGTGGTGGTGATGGTGGTGATGGTGGTGATGGTGATGATGAAGCAGACAGTGATGATGGGCCACCTCACAAAATGCTAATTATGTGTCCATCATTGTGCTAACTGAATTACACAGATTCATTTAATTTCTAAGCATAAGAAAGTGGGCACTCTAAATGTGATTTTCCCTACATTTTAATAAGGGATTCAAATCCTGAGGAGTTAAATAATTTGTTCCTCAAATCAATCAAGCAATAAGTAAAAAAAAAAAAAAAATAACCTGGATTTGAAATTATACAGAAATAATCATCGATAGGACTCAAAATTCAGATAAAACTTATTGTGAGAACCTGAAACATGGGGTCAAAGAAGGATAGAAATCAACCAAAATTATCATATGGTATAGCAAAAAGCAGGTTGTAAAAGGAAGAAAATATTTTTACCATCAAACAAAAGAATTGTATTTTATTCAAGACGTGGAGGATAAGGAACAAATGCTCAACTGGTAGGAACCCCTGTCCAGGTGACAGACAGACACAGAAGACATCAACAGATTCCTCAGAGGGCGCCCAGGAGGAGAGCTGCTGCTCTTCCTTCTGAGGCTCTGTGATGCTTTCTCGGGTACTTCTCAGAGGGAAGCGGTATAACGCAGCCTCAGATAGGAAACCTCTGACGGACAGGAATCACCGCACGCATACTGCAGGCTGAAGGGTGGAGAAGCTTCTTCTGTATCCATGATAGGCTTTAAAGAGAAGATGAAGGTGGAGCTGTGGAACTCGGTGAGCCAATTGTCCTTATCCTTTCCTGATCCATATAAACGCTGAAGCTGTTACTTGTTCTTGGGTGGGCACTTCTGCTGGCATTGTTGGGGAGGTGGCACAGGAGGGCATTTCTGCTGGCACTGCTGAGGTGGGCATGGCTCAGGGCACTTTAAACGTGGGCAAGGTTCTGGACACTTGGGAGGTGAGCAAGGATCAGGGCACTTAGGTGGGCACACTGGAGGTGGCTGGCAAGGCTGCTTGCACTGCTGCTGTTCAGAAGACATCTTTCTGGAGTCTTAATATCTGAAAGAAAGTATATGACCGTGTTCACAAGAAGGAATTCTTACAGAGAGGAGCGGAAAAGCTTGTGTAATAACAACAGACACTCTCTCGGCAATCTCTAAGCATGGGCTTTAATATCTTTAATACCTTTTAATGAATTTCTGACTTCTCTCTCGCTCTTTAGCAAATCGATACATCACCCCAGAGAAAAACTTTTCTTTTCTCACACAACTTTTCCAAAGAAAATATCTTTATTTGAAAGACACAAGCAGGTGTTTTTACTTTTATTTATTTATTTTTTTTTTATGAAAACAACATCTTCAAAAAAGGCCAACACAAGTTCTAAAATCCTGGGCAAGCTCACAAGCAATTGCTATCATCATCTTCTCTCATGAGGTACCAACAGAATGACATATACAGAGCAAAGGACAATCGGGCAGAATGTAAGGACCTCACACCTTCTAAGATAAATGCCTCTAACATCACAGCAGAGGGACACCACAAAGGCATAGGAAAGGGGAAATACTTTATTCTTTATCTTTCATGCCAAAATTTCCTATTAATTTCTTCTTCAATACAAGAATTCAAACAAGGTATCAGAAATCTAATAAATACAATATAGCTTTGTGCCCAAATTGCAAGTTCCCATCCAATAAGTAGCATTAAACCCATGATGGTAACTTTGGACCCATCAAATTTGCTGTCTCCAGGATAAATGCTACATTCAGAAGCTGAAGAACAAATTTGAACTAAAGACTCCTACTCACCACGTTCTCCAAATTCAATTGGGACTACAGTAGCAGGAGGATGGCTGTGATGCAGCAGAGGACCTATGCATTGGGGCTTGCTGTCCCACCTAGGAGGAAGGGGACCTGCCAAAACTGGCCTGGTCCAATCATTTCCCAAACAAAATGCAAATCCATCTATAACTGGCTTGGCAAGGACTCTGAAAACAAGAAATATCCTGCTCCAGGATCTCCTCAATGGATTACGTTCCCATGACTCACAGAGTCCCTGCCTTAGCTCTCTGTTTCCGTGGTTTATGGCAGTGGGGGGATTTGGGAGGTTCTCTAACTTGTAATCAAAATTCTCCTTTCTTGATTGGGGAAGACGACCCTTTTCTATCTTTCACCTTCCTTGACTTCTGAAACTGCTTTCCTAGTTGCACTTGATCTGGTGACCATTTTGATGCCCATACTGGTTTCAAAAGGGTCTGGCTACGTAGTGACACCTTTCTCTTTACCTCAAGTTTTTCTTACAATGCATTTCCCATTTATTCATGGCTTGCCAAGCAAAGTCTCTTCTCTTCTTCTAAAATGGACTGAGGGAAGTTAGCAGATCATCTCAGATGACTTCCCATCATGACACTTAGACACGTTCAGTAAAGTGGTGACCTCTAGGGTCCTCCTTTCACTGCTTTGCTCCCTCAAATAACGAACATCCAGCAGTCAGATTCCTGTGACCTTTATAAAACTGTTTTACTTCAGGCCAAAAGGAATTCACTAAGAGCATAGCATGAGCTACCATAACTAAGAGGAGCTGGCAGCTCAGACTCTAGATTTTCAACAGAAATCAAGCATTTTGCTCATACCGCCCCAATGTGATATACCACCTGCTCCTGCCTAATTTCTCCCAACAAACCTCTTTGGATTGCTTCACCTTTAAGAAAGCCCAGAGGATTGTTCAAATTTTCTGGCTTCCTGTCCCTTTGAAATTATTGGGAATCCCAATATGCAATGCCAGTCAAATAACTAATTTTATATGTATTTAATATTTATGAATTATTTCAACACATGTTGTTTCACAGCAAATCTAGGGATAAATTTAAGAGGAAGTTGAACTCACTTTATTAAAAATGCAGTCACTGAAGTTCATTGCCATTCATATACAATTTTTCAATCATTAATAACAATTTTATTATAATTTTAACTTAGTTTTTACATTTTCCATTTTAGTCACAGTAGAACGTATGTCAAATAAACCTATTTCCTGCTCTAGTTTCTTCATACAATTTCTTACTGTGCTGGAAGGAAGTTTTGATGGTTAATTTATGGGTCAGCTTCAGTGGCACAGGGTCCATGGTTATCTGGTCAAACATTATTCTGGGTGCTCCTGTACAGATTCTTTTGGATGAGAGTATGTTTTAAATCAGTGACCTGAGTAAAGGTGGTTGCCCTCTATAAGGTGGGAAGTCCTCATCCAATCCACTGATGGCCTGAATAGAACAAAGCTGACCTTCACCCAGGTAAAAGATAATTCCCCTGTCAGATCGACTTCCAGCAGCGTTTCAGCTCTGCAGATTTTGAGTTTGCCAAACTTTGTAATATCTCTCTCTCTCTCTCTCTCTCTCTCTCTCTCTCTCTCTCTCTCTCTCTCTCTCTCTCCCTCTGTCCCTCTCGTTCTGTAACATATTTCTATATGTATATATGTACATATATGCTGTAATATATAATTTAAATATTTCATCTGCCATATCATGTACATGGTTAACTATGGCCAACTAAATTAAAAATGTTCAAAGTTATTATAAAGTGAAGTTAAATTAAAAATTATTAATGTTATGTAATACATGTGGTGTGGAATTATGACAAATATAATGAGGTTTTAGCGAATAACTGAAGTTCGGGAAACAGTGTCCTAGCATGTTCTCCAAAGATTTCCTTTCTGCCTTTTCAGAGATTTAGCTGTCAACAGTTCTTCTACAGTTCCTCTCTTCTATCCTGGGTCTGAACACTACTCTTTTCTATGCTGTCCCCTTGGGCGCTGAAGCTTCTCGTGATGGGCCATGGCTGGTGAAGAGCCGTGTCTCGCTTAGGAATAAAGTTGTAACTCTCACTTAATGTTACTGTAGAATGTGGGAACACATGTTTAATGGAATCAGGATATCCTACCTCACCTGAGGAGAACACTTCCCTAGACTGCCCTCGTGGGCTTAAAATTCCTTTATCAGGAAATAAAGCTGTTGTATTCCATAAGTAAATATCAGATTTCAATTGTGTGAAACCAAAAATAGATATAAGATACCATTGAAAACCCACAGCATCACATATAAGTGATTGAGAGTGGGGTTGGGAGGGGAGAGAAGATCAGAGCACTAAGGTCTGAAATCTAGATGAAATATGGACTTAGGGCTCATCTGATATACTTGCTTTCTTCTGCTCTTTCCAAACATGCTTTATGGCTTTGCAGACAGTAATAGAAAAAAATTTTTCACTGTTTATTCTCTGTCTTCTTCTTCAACTCTCCGGAAACCTCCACCGGCCATATTACCTTCGCTGCCCAATATATACACCTTAACTGTTCAATTTACTACTTTGAAATGTTGCCCATGCGTTTAGTAATAGTCCGCGATGAAGAGTGGCCCCTGCTTGCCGCAACTAGAGAAAGCCCTCGCACAGAAACGAAGACCCAACAGAGCCAAAAATTAATTAATTAATTAATTAATTTTTTTAAAAAACACTTCTAATCTCATCTCTTACTCTTTAGGGCTTACAAGTGTTGCGTTTCCTAATTCAACAAGGTTTTGAATATCTGGGCTGTATTTTTTCCTTTTCATTTTTTTAAATTTCCGACCTGCCAACTAGAAAGTTTTTCCTGAACATATGTCTATTGACATACCCTGCTCAAGTCAACAAGTGACCAACATTTAGTCTGCCTCTCAGGATACCATGGACAACCATTACTGCAAACATTTTGCCATTGAATAAAATGTATCACCACATTTATGGCTTCCAATATCAGATTCCTTGCCAAATACCTCCAGACTCTTAAGCCAATGCCCTAATTTTAAGATTTCTACAGGAGCATCACACCTCACAGAACTAAATTCTCTGTCAGGCCAAATAACACTAACTAAAGTAGAGACAGCTCCCAAATATCAGTGTTGATTTCTCACTCATGTAATACTCTGATGAGCTTTGGGCAGTAATCTGGGGATCTTTTTCTTCTGCAGTTCTGGCATCTTGGACTCCTTTACTTCTAGGACCACAAGAAGAGATATGCTTAAAGAACACATCCCTATTCACGGCTTACTGGACCAGTAAGCTAAGCACTTAGAAAACAAGCTGCATAGCAACAGTCATTTTGTAAATCTAGATAAACATTGGAATCCCCAGTGGACCTCAAAGGTGGGGTCAAATCAATCAAGAAAGTAACTTCAGAGGCGAAAAAATGTAATAAGACCCTGAGGTTGTTGAGTTTCACAGTAAGAAGAGCATGTTGTGCAAATGGAGAGCAGGCAGCGCATTGCCTGGTAAGGACACTTTAAACTTCCCATTATTTGTACTACCCATGTTTTCAGAACTACTATAATTTTATGCACAATATCCCAATATTTCCCAAAGCATTTAATGTGTCATATCAGATTATAAATACAGTTCAGTTGGAAAAGAAAAGGAACACAGAATATGAAAGTGTAATATAGTTTAAGAATCTCTTTCTGTGCTGTACTAGGTATGTCTGAGCCTCTTTCCTACCGGAGTAAACATGGTGGTGGTGGTGATGGTGGTGACGGTGATGATGACAGAGGCAATGATGATCGGCCACCTCTCAAATGCCAATTATGTGCCCGGCATTGTGGCAACTGAATTACACACATTCATGTAAATTTTATGCCTAAGCAAGTAGGCACTGTAAATGTGGTTTTCCCCACATTTTAGTAGAGGGATTGAACTTCTGAGGAGTTAAACAGTTTGTTCCTCAAATCAATCAAGCAATAATTAAGAAAATAACCTGGATTTGAAATTATATACAAACAATCATCGATATAACTCTAAATTCAGATAACACTGACTGTGAGAGCCTGAAAATTGAGATCGAAGAAGGATAGAAATCAACCAAAATTATGAAATAATATTGCTAAAAGCAGATTTTAAAAGAATGAAAATACTTTTACCATCACAAGAAGAAATGTATTTTATTCAGGAAATGGAGGATAAGTAACAATTGCTCATCTGGTAGAAACCGCTGCCCAGGTGACAGACAGACACAGAAGACAGCGAGAGAATCCTCAGAGGGCCCCCAGGAGGAGAGCTGCTGCTTTTCCTCCTGAGGCTCTGTGGTGCTTTCTCAGGTACCTCCAGAGGGAAGCGGCATAGCAGACTCAGATAGGAAACCTCTGACCGTCAGGAATCACCACACGCATACTGCAGGCTGAAGGGTGGAAAGCTTCTTCTGTATCCATGATAGGCTTTGAAGACAAGATGAAGGTGGAGCTGTGGAACTAGGTGAGCCGATTGCCCTTATCCTTTCCAGATGCAGATAAAAGCTGAAGCTGTTACTTTTCCTTGGGTGGGCACTTCTGCTGGCATTGCTGGATAGGTGTCCCAGGAGGGCATTTCTGCTGGCACGGATGAGGTGGGCAAGGGTCTGAATCCTTCTTAGGTGAGCAAGGATCAGGGCACTTAGTTACGCACACTGGAGGTGTCTTGCACTTCTGCTTGCACTGCTGCTCTTGAGAAGACATCTTTCTGCAGTCTTAATATCTGAAAGAAAGTATATGACCGTGTTCACAATA
Organism: Balaenoptera borealis; assembly: GCF_965194805.1. Taxonomy (NCBI): domain Eukaryota; kingdom Metazoa; phylum Chordata; class Mammalia; order Artiodactyla; family Balaenopteridae; genus Balaenoptera; species Balaenoptera borealis. The sequence goes on along the minus strand of NC_138860.1, from coordinate 83,533,839 downwards.
AAGAATCCCTACATAGAGAAGAGCAAAAGCTTGTGTAACACAAACGGACAGTATCTCTCCAATCTCTAAGCATGTGTTTTAATCTCTTTAATACCTTTTAATGAATTTCTGACACCTCTCTCGTTCTTTAGCAAATCTATTCATCAGCCCAGAGGAAACTTTCTTTTCTCATACAACTTTTCCAAGGAAAATATCTTTGTTTTGAAGAAACAAGCGATGGTTTCAGTTTTATTTCTCTTTCTTTTTTTTTTTTAGGAAAACAACATATTTTTAAAAGGCTATCAAAAGTTCTAAAATTCTGGGCAAGTTCACAAGCAATTCCTATCACCATTTTCTCTCATGAGGACCCGACAGGATGACTTTGTACAGAGCAAAGGGCAATCAGGATGAATGTAAGAGCCTCACACCTTCTAAGATAAATGTCCCTGAAATCACAGCGGAGGTCCTAGAAAAAGGTAAACCCTTTGCTCTGTATCCCTTCATGTCAAAATTTCCTATTAATTTCTTTTTCAATAGAGGAATTCAAACTAGGTATCAGAAATCTAGTAAATACAATATAACATTGTGCCCATATTCCAAGTTCCCATCCACTAAGTAGCATTATACCCATGATCATAACTTTGGACCCATCAAATTTGCTGTCTCCAGCATAAACTCAACATTCGGGGGCCCGAGAACTAATTTGAACTGAAGAATCAGACTCACCAGGTTCTCCAAAGTCAATCGGAACTCGAGTAGCAGGTGGATAGCTGTCGTGCAGCAGAGGACCTTTTTATTGGGGCTTGCTGCCCCACCCAAGGGGAAGCGGAGCTGTCCAAACTAGCCTCGTGCAGTCATTTCCCAACCCAAATGCAAATCTATCCATAACTGGCTTGGCAGGGACTCTGAAAACAGGAAATGTCCCGCGCCAGGATCTCCTCACTAGATTATGTTCTCATGACTCACAGAGTCCCTGCCTTAGCTCTCCGTTTCAGTGGTTTATGGCAGTGGGAGAAGTTCAGGGGTTCTCTAACTTGTAGGCAAGTGTTCCCTTTCTTGATTGGGGAAGATGACCCTTTTCTATCTTTCACCTTCTTTGACTTCTAAAACTGCCTGCCTAGTTGCACTTGATCTGGTGGCCATGTTGTTGTACATACTGGTTTGAAAATGGCCTGGCTACCTGGTGACACCTTTCCCTTTACCTCAAGTCCTTCTTACAATACATTTCGCCTTGATCCACGGCTTGCTAAGTGAAATCTCTTCTCCTCTTCTAAAATGGACTGAGAGATGTTTGCAGATGATCTCAGACGACTTCCCATCATGATACTTAGATACGTTTAGTAAAGTGGTGACCTCTAGGGCCCTCCCTCCTTTCACTGCTTTGTTCCTTCAGATTAAGAGCATCCAACAGTCAGATTCCTATGAACTTTATAAATCTCTTTCACTTCCGGCCACAAGGAATTCACTAGGAGCGTAGCATCACCTACCATAATTCCAATCAGCTGGCAGATCAGAACCTAGACTTACAATAGAAACCAAGCCTTTTACTCATACCTCCCAAACGTGACATCCCACCTGCTCTTACCTAATTTCCCCCAAAGGACCTCTTTGGATTCTTCAACTTTTGAAGAAAGCTCAGACGAGTGTTTAAATTTTCTGGCTTCCTGCCTCTTTGAAATCTTTGGAAAACCCTATCTAATAGGCAATGCCATTCAAATAACGAGTTTTAAATCTATTTATTATTTATGAATTATTTAAGCACATTGATTCACATCAAATCTAGGGGTAAATTCAAGAGATAGTTGAAATCACTTTATTAATAATTCGGTCGTTGATGTTAATTGCCATTCATACACTACTTCTTAATCGTTAATAATAATTTTACTATAATTTTAACCTATCTGTAGATTCTTCCATATTGATCACAGTGGAATATACGTGAAATTAACCTATTTCCTGCTCTACTTTCTTTATACAGTTTGTCCGTGTGCTGGAAGGGATTTTTGATATTTTTTATGGGTCAGCTTGACTGGAACAGGCTGCTCAAATATTTGGTCAATCTTTTTTCGGGCTTTTTCTCTAAGGATGCTTTTGGATGAGAGTAATATTTAAATCAGTGCCCTGAGTAAAGGAGTTTGCCCTCTGTAAGTGGGTAGGCCTCATATAGTCTGTTGAATAGAACAAAAGCCTGACCCCTCCCCCATCCAGGTAAGAGACAATTCCCCTGCCTGATGGCCTTCCAGCTAGGCTTGGCCCTGCATATTTTGGACTTTCCAGCCTTCCTAATCTCTCTCTCTATATTTGTCTCTTTCTCTGTCTCTTCTCTCTCTCTCTCTCTTGCTGTGTGTGTGTGTCTCTCTCTCTCTATTCATATATATATGCATATATACATACATATATGTAAATTGAATATTTCTTCTGCCATTTCATGCACTTGATTCCCTATGGCCAATTAAATTAGAAATTCAAAAAGTTAGTTTAAAGTGAATTTAAAGTAAAAATTATCAATATTACATGATACTTGTGATGTGTAATTATAACAAATATAATGAGCCTTTAGGGAATAACTGAAGTTCAAGAAACAATGCCCTAGTATGTTCTCCAACCCTGGCAAAAGATTTCATTTCTGCCTTTTCAGTCCAGGACCTGAACTATCCTCTGTCCCCTTGGGCACTGAAACTTTTCTTTATGGGTCATGGCTGGTGAGCGGCCCTGTCTCATTTAGGAAAAGTTTTCAACACTGGCTTTATGTTACTGTAGAACGTGGTAACACATTTTTAATAGAATCAGGATGTCCCATATCACCTGACCCCAACACTCCCCTAGACTGCTGTCATATGCTTAAAATTCCTTTATCAGGAAAATAAATACTTTTTATTCCAACAATCAATATCAGATTTAAATTGTGTGAAACCAGAAAGAAATGGAAGATACCATTTAAGACTCAAACCATCACGTATAAGTGACTGAGAGTAGGTTTGGGGAGGGGAGAGAGGATCAGAGCACTAAAGGTCTGAAATCTAGGTGAATTACAAACTTAGGGCTGATCTCTTTGCTTTCTTCTACTCTTTCCAGATGTGTTTTAGGTCTTTAAAAGACAGTAATTTTAAAAATGTATTTTCATGCTCATTTTCTGTCTTCTCCTTCAACCCTCCAGTCCCCTCAACCTGCCATATTACCCTTTGCTCCCCAACATGTACTCCTAACTGTCCAATTTTGTACATTTTCATGTCAATGCATTTAGTGATTAGTACTTTCATATTTTTAAAAATTCAACGTTGTGAAAATCACTATACTACCCAAAGCAATCTACAGATCCAATGCAACACTGATCTAACTACCAATGCCACTTTTCACAGAACTAGAACAAAAAATTTCACAATTTCTATGGAAACAAAAAAGACCCCAAATAGCAAAAGCAAACTTGAGAAAGAAAAATGGAACTGAAGGAATCAGGCTCCTGGACTTCAGACTATACTACAAAGCTACAGTAATCAAGACAGTATGGTACTGGAACAAAAAGAGAAATATAGATCAATGGAACAGGACAGAAAGCCCAGAGATAAACCCACATACATATGGTCACCTTATTTTTGATAAAGGAGGCAAGAATATACAAGGGAGAAAAGACAGCCTCTTCAATAAGTGGTGCTGGGAAAACTGGACAGCTACATGTAAAAGAGTGAAATTACAACACTCCCTAACACCATAAACAAAAATAAACTCAAAATGGATTAAAGACCTCCATGTAAGGCCAGACACTATCAAACTCTTAGAGGAAAACACTGGCAGTACACTCTATGTAAAGAATCACAGCAAGATCCTTTCTGACCCACCTCCTGGGGAAACGGAAATAAAAACAAAAATAAACAAATGGGACCAAATGAAACTTAAAAGCTTTTGCACAACAAACAACCCATAAACAAGACAAAAAGACAACCCTCAGAATGGGAGGAAATATTTGTAAACTAAGCAACTGACAGCAGATTAGTCTACAAAATTTACAAGCAGCACATGCAGCTCATTATCAAAAAAACAAACAAACCAATCCAAAAATGGGCCGAAGACTTAAATAGACATTTCTCAAAAAAAAGATATACAGATTGAAATCAAACACATAAAAGCCTGCTCAACATCACTAATCATTAGAGAAATGCAAATCAAAACTATAATGAGGTATCACTTCACACTGGTCAGTATGGCCATCATCAAAAATCTACAAATAACAAATGCTGAAGAGGGTGTGGAGAAAAGGGTGCTCTGTTGCACTCTTGGTGGGAATGTAAATTGATACAGCCACTATGGAGAACAGTGTGCAGGTTCCTTAAATACTAAAAATAGAGCTACCATATGGGCCAGCAATCCCACTACTCGGCATATACCCTGACAAAACCATAATTCAAAAATAGTCATGTACCACAATCTTCATCGCAGCTCTATTTACAATAGCCAGGACATGGAAGCAACCTAAGTGTCTATCAACAGATGAATGGATAAAGAAAATGTGGTGCATATATACAATGGAATATTACTCAGTCATAAAAGGAAAAGATATTGAGTTTTTTGTAATTAGGTGGATGGACCTGAGGTCTGTCATACAGAGTGAAGGAAGTCAGAAAGAGAAAAACAAATATCGTATGATAATATATATATGGAATGTAAAAAAAAAATTGTGAAGAACCTAGGGGAAGGACAGGATTAAAGACACAGGCATAGTGAATGGACTTGAGGACAAGGGAAGGGAGAAGAGTAAGCTGGGACGAAGTGAGAGAGTGTCATGGACATATATACTCTACCAAATGTAAAATCAATAGCTAGTGGGAAGCATCCACATAGCACAAGGAGATCAGCTCGGTGCTTTGTGACCACATAGAGGTATGGGATAGGAAGGGAGATGCAAAAGGGAGCAGATATAGGGATATATGTATATGTATGGCTGATTCACTTTGTTATACAGCAGAAGTTAGCACACCATAGTAGAACAATTATATTCCAATAAAGATGTTTTTTAAAAATACAGTTAAATTGGAAAAGAAAATGAACACAGAATATGAAAGGGTAATAGAGTTTAAGAATCTCCCTGTTTTCTGTACTAGGTATGTCTGAGCCACTTTCCTGCTGGAGCAAACATGGCGGTGGTGGTGATGGTGGTGATGGTGGTGATGGTGATGATGAAGCAGACAGTGATGATGGGCCACCTCACAAAATGCTAATTATGTGTCCATCATTGTGCTAACTGAATTACACAGATTCATTTAATTTCTAAGCATAAGAAAGTGGGCACTCTAAATGTGATTTTCCCTACATTTTAATAAGGGATTCAAATCCTGAGGAGTTAAATAATTTGTTCCTCAAATCAATCAAGCAATAAGTAAAAAAAAAAAAAAATAACCTGGATTTGAAATTATACAGAAATAATCATCGATAGGACTCAAAATTCAGATAAAACTTATTGTGAGAACCTGAAACATGGGGTCAAAGAAGGATAGAAATCAACCAAAATTATCATATGGTATAGCAAAAAGCAGGTTGTAAAAGGAAGAAAATATTTTTACCATCAAACAAAAGAATTGTATTTTATTCAAGACGTGGAGGATAAGGAACAAATGCTCAGCTGGTAGGAACCCCTGTCCAGGTGACAGACAGACACAGAAGACATCAACAGATTCCTCAGAGGGCGCCCAGGAGGAGAGCTGCTGCTCTTCCTTCTGAGGCTCTGTGATGCTTTCTCGGGTACTTCTCAGAGGGAAGCGGTATAACGCAGCCTCAGATAGGAAACCTCTGACGGACAGGAATCACCGCACGCATACTGCAGGCTGAAGGGTGGAGAAGCTTCTTCTATATCCAGGATAGGCTTTAAAGAGAAGATGAAGGTGGAGCTGTGGAACTCGGTGAGCCAATTGTCCTTATCCTTTCCTGATCCATATAAACGCTGAAGCTGTTACTTGTTCTTGGGTGGGCACTTCTGCTGGCATTGTTGGGGAGGTGGCACAGGAGGGCATTTCTGCTGGCACTGCTGAGGTGGGCATGGCTCAGGGCACTTTATACGTGGGCAAGGTTCTGGACACTTGGGAGGTGAGCAAGGATCAGGGCACTTAGGTGGGCACACTGGAGGTGGCTGGCAAGGCTGCTTGCACTGCTGCTGTTCAGAAGACATCTTTCTGGAGTCTTAATATCTGAAAGAAAGTATATGACCGTGTTCACAAGAAGGAATTCTTACAGAGAGGAGCGGAAAAGCTTGTGTAATAACAACAGACACTCTCTCGGCAATCTCTAAGCATGGGCTTTAATATCTTTAATACCTTTTAATGAATTTCTGACTTCTCTCTCGCTCTTTAGCAAATCGATACATCACCCCAGAGAAAAACTTTTCTTTTCTCACACAACTTTTCCAAAGAAAATATCTTTATTTGAAAGACACAAGCAGGTGTTTTTACTTTTATTTATTTATTTTTTTTTTATGAAAACAACATCTTCAAAAAAGGCCAACACAAGTTCTAAAATCCTGGGCAAGCTCACAAGCAATTGCTATCATCATCTTCTCTCATGAGGTACCAACAGAATGACATATACAGAGCAAAGGACAATCGGGAAGAATGTAAGGACCTCACACCTTCTAAGATAAATGCCTCTAACATCACAGCAGAGGGACACCACAAAGGCATAGGAAAGGGGAAATACTTTATTCTTTATCTTTCATGCCAAAATTTCCTATTAATTTCTTCTTCAATACAAGAATTCAAACAAGGTATCAGAAATCTAATAAATACAATATAGCTTTGTGCCCAAATTGCAAGTTCCCATCCAATAAGTAGCATTAAACCCATGATGGTAACTTTGGACCCATCAAATTTGCTGTCTCCAGGATAAATGCTACATTCAGAAGCTGAAGAACAAATTTGAACTAAAGACTCCTACTCACCACGTTCTCCAAATTCAATTGGGACTACAGTAGCAGGAGGATGGCTGTGATGCAGCAGAGGACCTATTCATTGGGGCTTGCTGTCCCACCTAGGAGGAAGGGGAGCTGCCAAAACTGGCCTGGTCCAATCATTTCCCAAACAAAATGCAAATCCATCTATAACTGGCTTGGCAAGGACTCTGAAAACAAGAAATATCCTGCTCCAGGATCTCCTCAATGGATTACGTTCCCATGACTCACAGAGTCCCTGCCTTAGCTCTCCGTTTCCGTGGTTTATGGCAGTGGGGGGATTTGGGAGGTTCTCTAACTTGTAATCAAAATTCCCCTTTCTTGATTGGGGAAGACGACCCTTTTCTATCTTTCACCTTCCTTGACTTCTGAAACTGCTTTCCTAGTTGCACTTGATCTGGTGACCATTTTGATGCCCATACTGGTTTCAAAAGGGTCTGGCTACGTAGTGACACCTTTCTCTTTACCTCAAGTTTTTCTTACAATGCATTTCCCATTTATTCATGGCTTGCCAAGCAAAGTCTCTTCTCTTCTTCTAAAATGGACTGAGGGAAGTTAGCAGATCATCTCAGATGACTTCCCATCATGACACTTAGACACGTTCAGTAAAGTGGTGACCTCTAGGGTCCTCCTTTCACTGCTTTGCTCCCTCAAATAACGAACATCCAGCAGTCAGATTCCTGTGACCTTTATAAAACTGTTTTACTTCAGGCCAAAAGGAATTCACTAAGAGCATAGCATGAGCTACCATAACTAAGAGGAGCTGGCAGCTCAGACTCTAGATTTTCAACAGAAATCAAGCATTTTGCTCATACCGCCCCAATGTGATATACCACCTGCTCCTGCCTAATTTCTCCCAACAAACCTCTTTGGATTGCTTCACCTTTAAGAAAGCCCAGAGGATTGTTCAAATTTTCTGGCTTCCTGTCCCTTTGAAATTATTGGGAATCCCAATATGCAATGCCAGTCAAATAACTAATTTTATATGTATTTAATATTTATGAATTATTTCAACACATGTTGTTTCACAGCAAATCTAGGGATAAATTTAAGAGGAAGTTGAACTCACTTTATTAAAAATGCAGTCACTGAAGTTCATTGCCATTCATATACAATTTTTCAATCATTAATAACAATTTTATTATAATTTTAACTTAGTTTTTACATTTTCCATTTTAGTCACAGTAGAACGTATGTCAAATAAACCTATTTCCTGCTCTAGTTTCTTCATACAATTTCTTACTGTGCTGGAAGGAAGTTTTGATGGTTAATTTATGGGTCAGCTTCAGTGGCACAGGGTCCATGGTTATCTGGTCAAACATTATTCTGGGTGCTCCTGTACAGATTCTTTTGGATGAGAGTATGTTTTAAATCAGTGACCTGAGTAAAGGTGGCTGCCCTCTATAAGGTGGGAAGTCCTCATCCAATCCACTGATGGCCTGAATAGAACAAAGCTGACCTTCACCCAGGTAAAAGATAATTCCCCTGTCAGATCGACTTCCAGCAGCGTTTCAGCTCTGCAGATTTTGAGTTTGCCAAACTTTGTAATATCTCTCTCTCTCTCTCTCTCTCTCTCTCTCTCTCCCTCTGTCCCTCTCGTTCTGTAACATATTTCTATATGTATATATGTACATATATGCTGTAATATATAATTTAAATATTTCATCTGCCGTATCATGTACATGGTTAACTATGGCCAACTAAATTAAAAATGTTCAAAGTTATTATAAAGTGAAGTTAAATTAAAAATTATTAATGTTATGTAATACATGTGGTGTGGAATTATGACAAATATAATGAGGTTTTAGCGAATAACTGAAGTTCGGGAAACAGTGTCCTAGCATGTTCTCCAAAGATTTCCTTTCTGCCTTTTCAGAGATTTAGCTGTCAACAGTTCTTCTACAGTTCCTCTCTTCTATCCTGGGTCTGAACACTACTCTTTTCTATGCTGTCCCCTTGGGCGCTGAAGCTTCTCGTGATGGGCCATGGCTGGTGAAGAGCCGTGTCTCGCTTAGGAATAAAGTTGTAACTCTCACTTAATGTTACTGTAGAATGTGGGAACACATGTTTAATGGAATCAGGATATCCTACCTCACCTGAGGAGAACACTTCCCTAGACTGCCCTCGTGGGCTTAAAATTCCTTTATCAGGAAATAAAGCTGTTGTATTCCATAAGTAAATATCAGATTTCAATTGTGTGAAACCAAAAATAGATATAAGATACCATTGAAAACCCACAGCATCACATATAAGTGATTGAGAGTGGGGTTGGGAGGGGAGAGAAGATCAGAGCACTAAGGTCTGAAATCTAGATGAAATATGGACTTAGGGCTCATCTGATATACTTGCTTTCTTCTGCTCTTTCCAAACATGCTTTATGGCTTTGCAGACAGTAATAGAAAAAAATTTTTCACTGTTTATTCTCTGTCTTCTTCTTCAACTCTCCGGAAACCTCCACCGGCCATATTACCTTCGCTGCCCAATATATACACCTTAACTGTTCAATTTACTACTTTGAAATGTTGCCCATGCGTTTAGTAATAGTCCGCGATGAAGAGTGGCCCCTGCTTGCCGCAACTAGAGAAAGCCCTCGCACAGAAACGAAGACCCAACAGAGCCAAAAATTAATTAATTAATTAATTAATTTTTTTAAAAAACACTTCTAATCTCATCTCTTACTCTTTAGGGCTTACAAGTGTTGCGTTTCCTAATTCAACAAGGTTTTGAATATCTGGGCTGTATTTTTTCCTTTTCATTTTTTTAAATTTCCGACCTGCCAACTAGAAAGTTTTTCCTGAACATATGTCTATTGACATACCCTGCTCAAGTCAACAAGTGACCAACATTTAGTCTGCCTCTCAGGATACCATGGACAACCATTACTGCAAACATTTTGCCATTGAATAAAATGTATCACCACATTTATGGCTTCCAATATCAGATTCCTTGCCAAATACCTCCAGACTCTTAAGCCAATGCCCTAATTTTAAGATTTCTACAGGAGCATCACACCTCACAGAACTAAATTCTCTGTCAGGCCAAATAACACTAACTAAAGTAGAGACAGCTCCCAAATATCAGTGTTGATTTCTCACTCATGTAATACTCTGATGAGCTTTGGGCAGTAATCTGGGGATCTTTTTCTTCTGCAGTTCTGGCATCTTGGACTCCTTTACTTCTAGGACCACAAGAAGAGATATGCTTAAAGAACACATCCCTATTCACGGCTTACTGGACCACTAAGCTAAGCACTTAGAAAACAAGCTGCATAGCAACAGTCATTTTGTAAATCTAGATAAACATTGGAAACCCCAGTGGACCTCAAAGGTGGGGTCAAATCAATCAAGAAAGTAACTTCAGAGGCGAAAAAATGTAATAAGACCCTGAGGTTGTTGAGTTTCACAGTAAGAAGAGCATGTTGTGCAAATGGAGAGCAGGCAGCGCATTGCCTGGTAAGGACACTTTAAACTTCCCATTATTTGTACTACCCATGTTTTCAGAACTACTATAATTTTATGCACAATATCCCAATATTTCCCAAAGCATTTAATGTGTCATATCAGATTATAAATACAGTTCAGTTGGAAAAGAAAAGGAACACAGAATATGAAAGTGTAATATAGTTTAAGAATCTCTTTCTGTGCTGTACTAGGTATGTCTGAGCCTCTTTCCTACCGGAGTAAACATGGTGGTGGTGGTGATGGTGGTGACGGTGATGATGACAGAGGCAATGATGATCGGCCACCTCTCAAATGCCAATTATGTGCCCGGCATTGTGGCAACTGAATTACACACATTCATGTAAATTTTATGCCTAAGCAAGTAGGCACTGTAAATGTGGTTTTCCCCACATTTTAGTAGAGGGATTGAACTTCTGAGGAGTTAAACAGTTTGTTCCTCAAATCAATCAAGCAATAATTAAGAAAATAACCTGGATTTGAAATTATATACAAACAATCATCGATATAACTCTAAATTCAGATAACACTGACTGTGAGAGCCTGAAAATTGAGATCGAAGAAGGATAGAAATCAACCAAAATTATGAAATAATATTGCTAAAAGCAGATTTTAAAAGAATGAAAATACTTTTACCATCACAAGAAGAAATGTATTTTATTCAGGAAATGGAGGATAAGTAACAATTGCTCATCTGGTAGAAACCGCTGCCCAGGTGACAGACAGACACAGAAGACAGCGAGAGAATCCTCAGAGGGCCCCCAGGAGGAGAGCTGCTGCTTTTCCTCCTGAGGCTCTGTGGTGCTTTCTCAGGTACCTCCAGAGGGAAGCGGCATAGCAGACTCAGATAGGAAACCTCTGACCGTCAGGAATCACCACACGCATACTGCAGGCTGAAGGGTGGAAAGCTTCTTCTGTATCCATGATAGGCTTTGAAGACAAGATGAAGGTGGAGCTGTGGAACTAGGTGAGCCGATTGCCCTTATCCTTTCCAGATGCAGATAAAAGCTGAAGCTGTTACTTTTCCTTGGGTGGGCACTTCTGCTGGCATTGCTGGATAGGTGTCCCAGGAGGGCATTTCTGCTGGCACGGATGAGGTGGGCAAGGGTCTGAATCCTTCTTAGGTGAGCAAGGATCAGGGCACTTAGTTACGCACACTGGAGGTGTCTTGCACTTCTGCTTGCACTGCTGCTCTTGAGAAGACATCTTTCTGCAGTCTTAATATCTGAAAGAAAGTATATGACCGTGTTCACAATAAAGAATCCCTACATAGAGAAGAGCAAAAGCTTGTGTAACACAAACGGACAGTATCTCTCCAATCTCTAAGCATGTGTTTTAATCTCTTTAATACCTTTTAATGAATTTCTGACACCTCTCTCGTTCTTTAGCAAATCTATTCATCAGCCCAGAGGAAACTTTCTTTTCTCATACAACTTTTCCAAGGAAAATATCTTTGTTTTGAAGAAACAAGCGATGGTTTCAGTTTTATTTCTCTTTCTTTTTTTTTTAGGAAAACAACATATTTTTAAAAGGCTATCAAAAGTTCTAAAATTCTGGGCAAGTTCACAAGCAATTCCTATCACCATTTTCTCTCATGAGGACCCGACAGGATGACTTTGTACAGAGCAAAGGGCAATCAGGATGAATGTAAGAGCCTCACACCTTCTAAGATAAATGTCCCTGAAATCACAGTGGAGGTCCTAGAAAAAGGTAAACCCTTTGCTCTGTATCCCTTCATGTCAAAATTTCCTATTAATTTCTTTTTCAATAGAGGAATTCAAACTAGGTATCAGAAATCTAGTAAATACAATATAACATTGTGCCCATATTCCAAGTTCCCATCTACTAAGTAGCATTATACCCATGATCATAACTTTGGACCCATCAAATTTGCTGTCTCCAGCATAAACTCAACATTCGGGGGCCCGAGAACTAATTTGAACTGAAGAATCAGACTCACCAGGTTCTCCAAAGTCAATCGGACCTCGAGTAGACGGAGGATAGCTGTCGTGCAGCAGAGGACCTTTTTATTGGGGCTTGCTGCCCCACCCAAGGGGAAGCGGAGCTGTCCAAACTAGCCTCGTGCAGTCATTTCCCAACCCAAATGCAAATCTATCCATAACTGGCTTGGCAGGGACTCTGAAAACAGGAAATGTCCCGCGCCAGGATCTCCTCACTAGATTATGTTCTCATGACTCACAGAGTCCCTGCCTTAGCTCTCCGTTTCAGTGGTTTATGGCAGTGGGAGAAGTTCAGGGGTTCTCTAACTTGTAGGCAAGTGTTCCCTTTCTTGATTGGGGAAGATGACCCTTTTCTATCTTTCACCTTCTTTGACTTCTAAAACTGCCTGCCTAGTTGCACTTGATCTGGTGGCCATGTTTTTGTACATACTGGTTTGAAAATGGCCTGGCTACCTGGTGACACCTTTCCCTTTACCTCAAGTCCTTCTTACAATACATTTCGCCTTGATCCACAGCTTGCTAAGTGAAATCTCTTCTCCTCTTCTAAAATGGACTGAGAGATGTTTGCAGATGATCTCAGACGACTTCCCATCATGATACTTAGATACGTTTAGTAAAGTGGTGACCTCTAGGGCCCTCCCTCCTTTCACTGCTTTGTTCCTTCAGATTAAGAACATCCAACAGTCAGATTCCTATGAACTTCATAAATCTCTTTCACTTCCGGCCACAAGGAATTCACTAGGAGCGTAGCATCACCTACCATAATTCCAATCAGCTGGCAGATCAGAACCTAGACTTACAATAGAAACCAAGCCTTTTACTCATACCTCCCAAACGTGACATCCCACCTGCTCTTACCTAATTTCCCCCAAAGGACCTCTTTGGATTCTTCAACTTTTGAAGAAAGCTCAGACGAGTGTTTAAATTTTCTGGCTTCCTGCCTCTTTGAAATCATTGGAAAACCCTATCTAATAGGCAATGCCATTCAAATAACGAGTTTTAAATCTATTTATTATTTATGAATTATTTAAGCACATTGATTCACATCAAATCTAGGGGTAAATTCAAGAGATAGTTGAAATCACTTTATTAATAATTCGGTCGTTGATGTTAATTGCCATTCATACACTACTTCTTAATCGTTAATAATAATTTTACTATAATTTTAACCTATCTGTAGATTCTTCCATATTGATCACAGTGGAATATACGTGAAATTAACCTATTTCCTGCTCTACTTTCTTTATACAGTTTGTCCGTGTGCTGGAAGGGATTTTTGATATTTTTTATGGGTCAACTTGACTGGAACAGGCTGCTCAAATATTTGGTCAATCTTTTTTCGGGCTTTTTCTCTAAGGATGCTTTTGGATGAGAGTAATATTTAAATCAGTGCCCTGAGTAAAGGAGTTTGCCCTCTGTAAGTGGGTAGGCCTCATATAGTCTGTTGAATAGAACAAAAGCCTGACCCCTCCCCCATCCAGGTAAGAGACAATTCCCCTGCCTGATGGCCTTCCAGCTAGGCTTGGCCCTGCATATTTTGGACTTTCCAGCCTTCCTAATCTCTCTCTCTATATTTGTCTCTTTCTCTGTCTCTTCTCTCTCTCTCTCTCTCTCTTGCTGTGTGTGTGTGTCTCTCTCTCTCTATTCATATATATATGCATATATACATACATATATGTAAATTGAATATTTCTTCTGCCATTTCATGCACTTGATTCCCTATGGCCAATTAAATTAGAAATTCAAAAAGTTAGTTTAAAGTGAATTTAAAGTAAAAATTATCAATATTACATGATACTTGTGATGTGTAATTATAACAAATATAATGAGCCTTTAGGGAATAACTGAAGTTCAAGAAACAATGCCCTAGTATGTTCTCCAACCCTGGCAAAAGATTTCATTTCTGCCTTTTCAGTCCAGGACCTGAACTATCCTCTGTCCCCTTGGGCACTGAAACTTTTCTTTATGGGTCATGGCTGGTGAGCGGCCCTGTCTCATTTAGGAAAAGTTTTCAACACTGGCTTTATGTTACTGTAGAACGTGGTAACACATTTTTAATAGAATCAGGATGTCCCATATCACCTGACCCCAACACTCCCCTAGACTGCTGTCATATGCTTAAAATTCCTTTATCAGGAAAATAAATACTTTTTATTCCAACAATCAATATCAGATTTAAATTGTGTGAAACCAGAAAGAAATGGAAGATACCATTTAAGACTCAAACCATCACGTATAAGTGACTGAGAGTAGGTTTGGGGAGGGGAGAGAGGATCAGAGCACTAAAGGTCTGAAATCTAGGTGAATTACAAACTTAGGGCTGATCTCTTTGCTTTCTTCTACTCTTTCCAGATGTGTTTTAGGTCTTTAAAAGACAGTAATTTTAAAAATGTATTTTCATGCTCATTTTCTGTCTTCTCCTTCAACCCTCCAGTCCCCTCAACCTGCCATATTACCCTTTGCTCCCCAACATGTACTCCTAACTGTCCAATTTTGTACATTTTCATGTCAATGCATTTAGTGATTAGTACTTTCATATTTTTAAAAATTCAACGTTGTGAAAATCACTATACTACCCAAAGCAATCTACAGATCCAATGCAACACTGATCTAACTACCAATGCCACTTTTCACAGAACTAGAACAAAAAATTTCACAATTTCTATGGAAACAAAAAAGACCCCAAATAGCAAAAGCAAACTTGAGAAAGAAAAATGGAACTGAAGGAATCAGGCTCCTGGACTTCAGACTATACTACAAAGCTACAGTAATCAAGACAGTATGGTACTGGAACAAAAAGAGAAATATAGATCAATGGAACAGGACAGAAAGCCCAGAGATAAACCCACATACATATGGTCACCTTATTTTTGATAAAGGAGGCAAGGATATACAAGGGAGAAAAGACAGCCTCTTCAATAAGTGGTGCTGGGAAAACTGGACAGCTACATGTAAAAGAGTGAAATTACAACACTCCCTAACACCATAAACAAAAATAAACTCAAAATGGATTAAAGACCTCCATGTAAGGCCAGACACTATCAGACTCTTAGAGGAAAACACTGGCAGTACACTCTATGTAAAGAATCACAGCAAGATCCTTTCTGACCCACCTCCTGGGGAAACGGAAATAAAAACAAAAATAAACAAATGGGACCAAATGAAACTTAAAAGCTTTTGCACAACAAACAACCCATAAACAAGACAAAAAGACAACCCTCAGAATGGGAGGAAATATTTGTAAACTAAGCAGCTGACAGCAGATTAGTCTACAAAATTTACAAGCAGCACATGCAGCTCATTATCAAGAAAACAAACAAACCAATCCAAAAATGGGCCGAAGACTTAAATAGACATTTCTCAAAAAAAAGATATACAGATTGAAATCAAACACATAAAAGCCTGCTCAACATCACTAATCATTAGAGAAATGCAAATCAAAACTATAATGAGGTATCACTTCACACTGGTCAGTATGGCCATCATCAAAAATCTACAAATAACAAATGCTGAAGAGGGTGTGGAGAAAAGGGTGCTCTGTTGCACTCTTGGTGGGAATGTAAATTGATACAGCCACTATGGAGAACAGTGTGCAGGTTCCTTAAATACTAAAAATAGAGCTACCATATGGGCCAGCAATCCCACTACTCGGCATATACCCTGACAAAACCATAATTCAAAAATAGTCATGTACCACAATCTTCATCGCAGCTCTATTTACAATAGCCAGGACATGGAAGCAACCTAAGTGTCTATCAACAGATGAATGGATAAAGAAAATGTGGTGCATATATACAATGGAATATTACTCAGTCATAAAAGGAAAAGATATTGAGTTTTTTGTAATTAGGTGGATGGACCTGAGGTCTGTCATACAGAGTGAAGGAAGTCAGAAAGAGAAAAACAAATATCGTATGATAATATATATATGGAATGTAAAAAAAAAATTGTGAAGAACCTAGGGGAAGGACAGGATTAAAGACACAGGCATAGTGAATGGACTTGAGGACAAGGGAAGGGAGAAGGGTAAGCTGGGACGAAGTGAGAGAGTGTCATGGACATATATACTCTACCAAATGTAAAATCAATAGCTAGTGGGAAGCATCCACATAGCACAAGGAGATCTGCTCGGTGCTTTGTGACCACATAGAGGTATGGGATAGGAAGGGAGATGCAAAAGGGAGCAGATATAGGGATATATGTATATGTATGGCTGATTCACTTTGTTATACAGCAGAAGTTAGCACACCATAGTAGAACAATTATATTCCAATAAAGATGTTTTTTAAAAATACAGTTAAATTGGAAAAGAAAATGAACACAGAATATGAAAGGGTAATAGAGTTTAAGAATCTCCCTGTTTTCTGTACTAGGTATGTCTGAGCCACTTTCCTGCTGGAGCAAACATGGCGGTGGTGGTGATGGTGGTGATGGTGGTGATGGTGATGATGAAGCAGACAGTGATGATGGGCCACCTCACAAAATGCTAATTATGTGTCCATCATTGTGCTAACTGAATTACACAGATTCATTTAATTTCTAAGCATAAGAAAGTGGGCACTCTAAATGTGATTTTCCCTACATTTTAATAAGGGATTCAAATCCTGAGGAGTTAAATAATTTGTTCCTCAAATCAATCAAGCAATAAGTAAAAAAAAAAAAAAAAATAACCTGGATTTGAAATTATACAGAAATAATCATCGATAGGACTCAAAATTCAGATAAAACTTATTGTGAGAACCTGAAACATGGGGTCAAAGAAGGATAGAAATCAACCAAAATTATCATATGGTATAGCAAAAAGCAGGTTGTAAAAGGAAGAAAATATTTCTACCATCAAACAAAAGAATTGTATTTTATTCAAGACGTGGAGGATAAGGAACAAATGCTCAACTGGTAGGAACCCCTGTCCAGGTGACAGACAGACACAGAAGACATCAACAGATTCCTCAGAGGGCGCCCAGGAGGAGAGCTGCTGCTCTTCCTTCTGAGGCTCTGTGATGCTTTCTCGGGTACTTCTCAGAGGGAAGCGGTATAACGCAGCCTCAGATAGGAAACCTCTGACGGACAGGAATCACCGCACGCATACTGCAGGCTGAAGGGTGGAGAAGCTTCTTCTGTATCCATGATAGGCTTTAAAGAGAAGATGAAGGTGGAGCTGTGGAACTCGGTGAGCCAATTGTCCTTATCCTTTCCTGATCCATATAAACGCTGAAGCTGTTACTTGTTCTTGGGTGGGCACTTCTGCTGGCATTGTTGGGGAGGTGGCACAGGAGGGCATTTCTGCTGGCACTGCTGAGGTGGGCATGGCTCAGGGCACTTTAAACGTGGGCAAGGTTCTGGACACTTGGGAGGTGAGCAAGGATCAGGGCACTTAGGTGGGCACACTGGAGGTGGCTGGCAAGGCTGCTTGCACTGCTGCTGTTCAGAAGACATCTTTCTGGAGTCTTAATATCTGAAAGAAAGTATATGACCGTGTTCACAAGAAGGAATTCTTACAGAGAGGAGCGGAAAAGCTTGTGTAATAACAACAGACACTCTCTCGGCAATCTCTAAGCATGGGCTTTAATATCTTTAATACCTTTTAATGAATTTCTGACTTCTCTCTCGCTCTTTAGCAAATCGATACATCACCCCAGAGAAAAACTTTTCTTTTCTCACACAACTTTTCCAAAGAAAATATCTTTATTTGAAAGACACAAGCAGGTGTTTTTACTTTTATTTATTTATTTTTTTTTTATGAAAACAACATCTTCAAAAAAGGCCAACACAAGTTCTAAAATCCTGGGCAAGCTCACAAGCAATTGCTATCATCATCTTCTCTCATGAGGTACCAACAGAATGACATATACAGAGCAAAGGACAATCGGGCAGAATGTAAGGACCTCACACCTTCTAAGATAAATGCCTCTAACATCACAGCAGAGGGACACCACAAAGGCATAGGAAAGGGGAAATACTTTATTCTTTATCTTTCATGCCAAAATTTCCTATTAATTTCTTCTTCAATACAAGAATTCAAACAAGGTATCAGAAATCTAATAAATACAATATAGCTTTGTGCCCAAATTGCAAGTTCCCATCCAATAAGTAGCATTAAACCCATGATGGTAACTTTGGACCCATCAAATTTGCTGTCTCCAGGATAAATGCTACATTCAGAAGCTGAAGAACAAATTTGAACTAAAGACTCCTACTCACCACGTTCTCCAAATTCAATTGGGACTACAGTAGCAGGAGGATGGCTGTGATGCAGCAGAGGACCTATGCATTGGGGCTTGCTGTCCCACCTAGGAGGAAGGGGACCTGCCAAAACTGGCCTGGTCCAATCATTTCCCAAACAAAATGCAAATCCATCTATAACTGGCTTGGCAAGGACTCTGAAAACAAGAAATATCCTGCTCCAGGATCTCCTCAATGGATTACGTTCCCATGACTCACAGAGTCCCTGCCTTAGCTCTCCGTTTCCGTGGTTTATGGCAGTGGGGGGATTTGGGAGGTTCTCTAACTTGTAATCAAAATTCTCCTTTCTTGATTGGGGAAGACGACCCTTTTCTATCTTTCACCTTCCTTGACTTCTGAAACTGCTTTCCTAGTTGCACTTGATCTGGTGACCATTTTGATGCCCATACTGGTTTCAAAAGGGTCTGGCTACGTAGTGACACCTTTCTCTTTACCTCAAGTTTTTCTTACAATGCATTTCCCATTTATTCATGGCTTGCCAAGCAAAGTCTCTTCTCTTCTTCTAAAATGGACTGAGGGAAGTTAGCAGATCATCTCAGATGACTTCCCATCATGACACTTAGACACGTTCAGTAAAGTGGTGACCTCTAGGGTCCTCCTTTCACTGCTTTGCTCCCTCAAATAACGAACATCCAGCAGTCAGATTCCTGTGACCTTTATAAAACTGTTTTACTTCAGGCCAAAAGGAATTCACTAAGAGCATAGCATGAGCTACCATAACTAAGAGGAGCTGGCAGCTCAGACTCTAGATTTTCAACAGAAATCAAGCATTTTGCTCATACCGCCCCAATGTGATATACCACCTGCTCCTGCCTAATTTCTCCCAACAAACCTCTTTGGATTGCTTCACCTTTAAGAAAGCCCAGAGGATTGTTCAAATTTTCTGGCTTCCTGTCCCTTTGAAATTATTGGGAATCCCAATATGCAATGCCAGTCAAATAACTAATTTTATATGTATTTAATATTTATGAATTATTTCAACACATGTTGTTTCACAGCAAATCTAGGGATAAATTTAAGAGGAAGTTGAACTCACTTTATTAAAAATGCAGTCACTGAAGTTCATTGCCATTCATATACAATTTTTCAATCATTAATAACAATTTTATTATAATTTTAACTTAGTTTTTACATTTTCCATTTTAGTCACAGTAGAACGTATGTCAAATAAACCTATTTCCTGCTCTAGTTTCTTCATACAATTTCTTACTGTGCTGGAAGGAAGTTTTGATGGTTAATTTATGGGTCAGCTTCAGTGGCACAGGGTCCATGGTTATCTGGTCAAACATTATTCTGGGTGCTCCTGTACAGATTCTTTTGGATGAGAGTATGTTTTAAATCAGTGACCTGAGTAAAGGTGGTTGCCCTCTATAAGGTGGGAAGTCCTCATCCAATCCACTGATGGCCTGAATAGAACAAAGCTGACCTTCACCCAGGTAAAAGATAATTCCCCTGTCAGATCGACTTCCAGCAGCGTTTCAGCTCTGCAGATTTGGAGTTTGCCAAACTTTGTAATATCTCTCTCTCTCTCTCTCTCTCTCTCTCTCTCTCTCTCTCTCTCTCTCTCTCTCTCTCTCTCCCTCTGTCCCTCTCGTTCTGTAACATATTTCTATATGTATATATGTACATATATGCTGTAATATATAATTTAAATATTTCATCTGCCATATCATGTACATGGTTAACTATGGCCAACTAAATTAAAAATGTTCAAAGTTATTATAAAGTGAAGTTAAATTAAAAATTATTAATGTTATGTAATACATGTGGTGTGGAATTATGACAAATATAATGAGGTTTTAGCGAATAACTGAAGTTCGGGAAACAGTGTCCTAGCATGTTCTCCAAAGATTTCCTTTCTGCCTTTTCAGAGATTTAGCTGTCAACAGTTCTTCTACAGTTCCTCTCTTCTATCCTGGGTCTGAACACTACTCTTTTCTATGCTGTCCCCTTGGGCGCTGAAGCTTCTCGTGATGGGCCATGGCTGGTGAAGAGCCATGTCTCGCTTAGGAATAAAGTTGTAACTCTCACTTAATGTTACTGTAGAATGTGGGAACACATGTTTAATGGAATCAGGATATCCTACCTCACCTGAGGAGAACACTTCCCTAGACTGCCCTCGTGGGCTTAAAATTCCTTTATCAGGAAATAAAGCTGTTGTATTCCATAAGTAAATATCAGATTTCAATTGTGTGAAACCAAAAATAGATATAAGATACCATTGAAAACCCACAGCATCACATATAAGTGATTGAGAGTGGGGTTGGGAGGGGAGAGAAGATCAGAGCACTAAGGTCTGAAATCTAGATGAAATATGGACTTAGGGCTCATCTGATATACTTGCTTTCTTCTGCTCTTTCCAAACATGCTTTATGGCTTTGCAGACAGTAATAGAAAAAAATTTTTCACTGTTTATTCTCTGTCTTCTTCTTCAACTCTCCGGAAACCTCCACCGGCCATATTACCTTCGCTGCCCAATATATACACCTTAACTGTTCAATTTACTACTTTGAAATGTTGCCCATGCGTTTAGTAATAGTCCGCGATGAAGAGTGGCCCCTGCTTGCCGCAACTAGAGAAAGCCCTCGCACAGAAACGAAGACCCAACAGAGCCAAAAATTAATTAATTAATTAATTAATTTTTTTAAAAAACACTTCTAATCTCATCTCTTACTCTTTAGGGCTTACAAGTGTTGCGTTTCCTAATTCAACAAGGTTTTGAATATCTGGGCTGTATTTTTTCCTTTTCATTTTTTTAAATTTCCGACCTGCCAACTAGAAAGTTTTTCCTGAACATATGTCTATTGACATACCCTGCTCAAGTCAACAAGTGACCAACATTTAGTCTGCCTCTCAGGATACCATGGACAACCATTACTGCAAACATTTTGCCATTGAATAAAATGTATCACCACATTTATGGCTTCCAATATCAGATTCCTTGCCAAATACCTCCAGACTCTTAAGCCAATGCCCTAATTTTAAGATTTCTACAGGAGCATCACACCTCACAGAACTAAATTCTCTGTCAGGCCAAATAACACTAACTAAAGTAGAGACAGCTCCCAAATATCAGTGTTGATTTCTCACTCATGTAATACTCTGATGAGCTTTGGGCAGTAATCTGGGGATCTTTTTCTTCTGCAGTTCTGGCATCTTGGACTCCTTTACTTCTAGGACCACAAGAAGAGATATGCTTAAAGAACACATCCCTTTTCACGGCTTACTGGACCAGTAAGCTAAGCACTTAGAAAACAAGCTGCATAGCAACAGTCATTTTGTAAATCTAGATAAACATTGGAATCCCCAGTGGACCTCAAAGGTGGGGTCAAATCAATCAAGAAAGTAACTTCAGAGGCGAAAAAATGTAATAAGACCCTGAGGTTGTTGAGTTTCACAGTAAGAAGAGCATGTTGTGCAAATGGAGAGCAGGCAGCGCATTGCCTGGTAAGGACACTTTAAACTTCCCATTATTTGTACTACCCATGTTTTCAGAACTACTATAATTTTATGCACAATATCCCAATATTTCCCAAAGCATTTAATGTGTCATATCAGATTATAAATACAGTTCAGTTGGAAAAGAAAAGGAACACAGAATATGAAAGTGTAATATAGTTTAAGAATCTCTTTCTGTGCTGTACTAGGTATGTCTGAGCCTCTTTCCTACCGGAGTAAACATGGTGGTGGTGGTGATGGTGGTGACGGTGATGATGACAGAGGCAATGATGATCGGCCACCTCTCAAATGCCAATTATGTGCCCGGCATTGTGGCAACTGAATTACACACATTCATGTAAATTTTATGCCTAAGCAAGTAGGCACTGTAAATGTGGTTTTCCCCACATTTTAGTAGAGGGATTGAACTTCTGAGGAGTTAAACAGTTTGTTCCTCAAATCAATCAAGCAATAATTAAGAAAATAACCTGGATTTGAAATTATATACAAACAATCATCGATATAACTCTAAATTCAGATAACACTGACTGTGAGAGCCTGAAAATTGAGATCGAAGAAGGATAGAAATCAACCAAAATTATGAAATAATATTGCTAAAAGCAGATTTTAAAAGAATGAAAATACTTTTACCATCACAAGAAGAAATGTATTTTATTCAGGAAATGGAGGATAAGTAACAATTGCTCATCTGGTAGAAACCGCTGCCCAGGTGACAGACAGACACAGAAGACAGCGAGAGAATCCTCAGAGGGCCCCCAGGAGGAGAGCTGCTGCTTTTCCTCCTGAGGCTCTGTGGTGCTTTCTCAGGTACCTCCAGAGGGAAGCGGCATAGCAGACTCAGATAGGAAACCTCTGACCATCAGGAATCACCACACGCATACTGCAGGCTGAAGGGTGGAAAGCTTCTTCTGTATCCATGATAGGCTTTGAAGACAAGATGAAGGTGGAGCTGTGGAACTAGGTGAGCCGATTGCCCTTATCCTTTCCAGATGCAGATAAAAGCTGAAGCTGTTACTTTTCCTTGGGTGGGCACTTCTGCTGGCATTGCTGGATAGGTGTCCCAGGAGGGCATTTCTGCTGGCACGGATGAGGTGGGCAAGGGTCTGAATCCTTCTTAGGTGAGCAAGGATCAGGGCACTTAGTTACGCACACTGGAGGTGTCTTGCACTTCTGCTTGCACTGCTGCTCTTGAGAAGACATCTTTCTGCAGTCTTAATATCTGAAAGAAAGTATATGACCGTGTTCACAATAAAGAATCCCTACATAGAGAAGAGCAAAAGCTTGTGTAACACAAACGGACAGTATCTCTCCAATCTCTAAGCATGTGTTTTAATCTCTTTAATACCTTTTAATGAATTTCTGACACCTCTCTCGTTCTTTAGCAAATCTATTCATCAGCCCAGAGGAAACTTTCTTTTCTCATACAACTTTTCCAAGGAAAATATCTTTGTTTTGAAGAAACAAGCGATGGTTTCAGTTTTATTTCTCTTTCTTTTTTTTTTTAGGAAAACAACATATTTTTAAAAGGCTATCAAAAGTTCTAAAATTCTGGGCAAGTTCACAAGCAATTCCTATCACCATTTTCTCTCATGAGGACCCGACAGGATGACTTTGTACAGAGCAAAGGGCAATCAGGATGAATGTAAGAGCCTCACACCTTCTAAGATAAATGTCCCTGAAATCACAGCGGAGGTCCTAGAAAAAGGTAAACCCTTTGCTCTGTATCCCTTCATGTCAAAATTTCCTATTAATTTCTTTTTCAATAGAGGAATTCAAACTAGGTATCAGAAATCTAGTAAATACAATATAACATTGTGCCCATATTCCAAGTTCCCATCCACTAAGTAGCATTATACCCATGATCATAACTTTGGACCCATCAAATTTGCTGTCTCCAGCATAAACTCAACATTCGGGGGCCCGAGAACTAATTTGAACTGAAGAATCAGACTCACCAGGTTCTCCAAAGTCAATCGGAACTCGAGTAGCAGGTGGATAGCTGTCGTGCAGCAGAGGACCTTTTTATTGGGGCTTGCTGCCCCACCCAAGGGGAAGCGGAGCTGTCCAAACTAGCCTCGTGCAGTCATTTCCCAACCCAAATGCAAATCTATCCATAACTGGCTTGGCAGGGACTCTGAAAACAGGAAATGTCCCGCGCCAGGATCTCCTCACTAGATTATGTTCTCATGACTCACAGAGTCCCTGCCTTAGCTCTCCGTTTCAGTGGTTTATGGCAGTGGGAGAAGTTCAGGGGTTCTCTAACTTGTAGGCAAGTGTTCCCTTTCTTGATTGGGGAAGATGACCCTTTTCTATCTTTCACCTTCTTTGACTTCTAAAACTGCCTGCCTAGTTGCACTTGATCTGGTGGCCATGTTGTTGTACATACTGGTTTGAAAATGGCCTGGCTACCTGGTGACACCTTTCCCTTTACCTCAAGTCCTTCTTACAATACATTTCGCCTTGATCCACAGCTTGCTAAGTGAAATCTCTTGTCCTCTTCTAAAATGGACTGAGAGATGTTTGCAGATGATCTCAGACGACTTCCCATCATGATACTTAGATACGTTTAGTAAAGTGGTGACCTCTAGGGCCCTCCCTCCTTTCACTGCTTTGTTCCTTCAGATTAAGAGCATCCAACAGTCAGATTCCTATGAACTTTATAAATCTCTTTCACTTCCGGCCACAAGGAATTCACTAGGAGCGTAGCATCACCTACCATAATTCCAATCAGCTGGCAGATCAGAACCTAGACTTACAATAGAAACCAAGCCTTTTACTCATACCTCCCAAACGTGACATCCCACCTGCTCTTACCTAATTTCCCCCAAAGGACCTCTTTGGATTCTTCAACTTTTGAAGAAAGCTCAGACGAGTGTTTAAATTTTCTGGCTTCCTGCCTCTTTGAAATCTTTGGAAAACCCTATCTAATAGGCAATGCCATTCAAATAACGAGTTTTAAATCTATTTATTATTTATGAATTATTTAAGCACATTGATTCACATCAAATCTAGGGGTAAATTCAAGAGATAGTTGAAATCACTTTATTAATAATTCGGTCGTTGATGTTAATTGCCATTCATACACTACTTCTTAATCGTTAATAATAATTTTACTATAATTTTAACCTATCTGTAGATTCTTCCACATTGATCACAGTGGAATATACGTGAAATTAACCTATTTCCTGCTCTACTTTCTTTATACAGTTTGTTCATGTGCTGGAAGGAATTTTTGATATTTTTTATAGGTCAACTTGACTGGAACAGGTTGCTCAAATATTTGGTCAATCTTTTTTCGGGCTTTTTCTCTAAGGATGCTTTTGGATGAGAGTAATATTTAAATCAGTGCCCTGAGTAAAGGAGTTTGCCCTCTGTAAGTGGGTAGGCCTCATATAGTCTGTTGAATAGAACAAAAGCCTGACCCCTCCCCCATCCAGGTAAGAGACAATTCCCCTGCCTGATGGCCTTCCAGCTAGGCTTGGCCCTGCATATTTTGGACTTTCCAGCCTTCCTAATCTCTCTCTCTATATTTGTCTCTTTCTCTCTCTCTTCTCTCTCTCTCTCTCGTTGTGTGTGTGTGTGTGTCTCTCTCTATTCATATATATATGTATATATACACATATATATGTAAATTGAATATTTCTTCTGCCATTTCATGCACTTGATTCCCTATGGCCAATTAAATTAAAAATTCAAAAAGTTAGTTTAAAGTGAATTTAAAGTAAAAATTATCAATATTACATGATACTTGTGATGTGTAATTATAACAAATATAATGAGCCTTTAGGGAATAACTGAAGTTCAAGAAACAATGCCCTAGTATGTTCTCCAACCCTGGCAAAAGATTTCATTTCTGCCTTTTCAGTCCAGGACCTGAAC
Source organism: Balaenoptera borealis (assembly GCF_965194805.1). Taxonomy (NCBI): domain Eukaryota; kingdom Metazoa; phylum Chordata; class Mammalia; order Artiodactyla; family Balaenopteridae; genus Balaenoptera; species Balaenoptera borealis. The sequence goes on along the minus strand of NC_138860.1, from coordinate 83,507,929 downwards.
TATCCTCTGTCCCCTTGGGCACTGAAACTTTTCTTTATGGGTCATGGCTGGTGAGCGGCCCTGTCTCATTTAGGAAAAGTTTTCAACACTGGCTTTATATTACTGTAGAACGTGGTAACACATTTTTAATAGAATCAGGATGTCCCGTCTCACCTGACCCCAACACTCCTCTTGACTGCTATCATATCCTTAAAATTCCTTTATCAAAGAAAATGAATATTTTTTATTCCAACCATAAATATCAGATTTAACTTTTGTGAAACCAAAAATAAATGTAAGATACCTTTTAAGACTCAAACCATCACGTATAAGTGACTGAGAGTAGGTTTGGGGAGGGGAGAGAGGATCAGAGCACTAAAGGTCCGAATTCTAGGTGAATTACAAACTTAGGGCTGATCTCTTTGCTTTCTTCTACTCTTTCCAGATATGTTTTAGGTCTTTAAAAGACAGTAATTTTAAAAATGTATTTTCATGCTCATTTTCTGTCTTCTCCTTCAACCCTCCAGTCCCCTCAATCTGCCATATTACCCTTTGCTCCCCAATGTGTACTCCTAGCTGTCCAATTTTGTACATTTTCATGTCAATGCATTTAGTGATTAGTACTTTCATATTTTTAAAAATTCTTGCAGTCAGTAGAGCTGACCAGTTTCAAATTAAAAGTTTAAAATGATGTTACTAAATGCCCTTCCTTGTCAGGAAGATTTTCAGGACTGTGGTTTTATAATGGGAAAGGAGGAAGAAGAGGAGAATGAGGAGGGGAGGAATAAAAAGAGGAAGCCCTTGAAACCTATGAAAGAGTCACCATCTATGCTTCGGAAAGTGAAGGATCAACCCAGCATCACATCCCATCAGTTAAACAGGTTGGGTTCACAGAACTGTTTTGTTCCTGTCAGTAAGGAAAAGCTTTTAACCCACATTACCATTGGCCATTACCATCCAGGGACAGAGCCATGACTAGACCACCTTCAGGAAAGGTGTCTACAAGCAACGTCATCACCAGATCAATCATATAGAGTATTTCAGAGAACAAACAGAAGGAACTTTACTCAACAGATCAGTTACTACTCCCCATAGTTTCACATCACATCTAAGACATAAATCCTTAGAGAAATGTCTGATTTCTGTCATCAAAACATTTGAGAATTAACTACTCAAATGGGATTGCAGTGTCAGGTACTCCAGCTTTGCTCATACATGGGGTCATTCCCGCTGAGGACACATCTCTCTAAAAGGGCACAAACCATTATAGTCAAAGCACCAAAGTCACAGCAAGCCTGGTGCCCCCAACATGTCAGGCAGAGGTCACTTTATTGGTTGCAGTGGTGAACTTGAACACTCAAGAGTGTCTCAAGATCAACTTCATGAAATGCTGCAATGAAGACTACTTTCTCCATTCTGTAGCTTTCTGAGGGTTTTACTATGAATTATTACTATAAGAAAAATGAAAGGAAAAAACATTTTTAAAAATTTTGTCCAATTTTTGCTTCAACATTTTATCTCACATATTACTACTGTATGTTATACACCATTGAACAGAATAATCGTGAGAATTAAGATTCTACAATAAAATAGGGAAGAAATAAAAATGAGTAAATGAGAATTATGGTAAGATATTCCTGATATTTGTAGGAAGAAAAAAAAGGTAACTGCAAGTATCCTTGAATTTCTGCCTTTTGCTTTTATTTCTGAGTGTCAGGCTCACTCTCCACCAACCTTCCATAATCTTGCTGAATTAGACAAATTACAGTACATTCATATGGTTGAATTCTTAAGATCACCAAAGAGCACTTTTAGAAGTTGTTTTAATATTATCAAAAATATTCAAATTATAATTTAAAATCATATGTAAAACATGATGAGATTTTGATTAACATATATTCGAGAAAAGACAGGAAATACATGTAATTTGCTAAGAGTGATTTACTGGTGTAATTACAGATAATTTTTATTTTGTATTTTTCTTTTCAAAAGATTTTCCAAAGAATATCTGCTAATGAGTAAAGAATCTTAAAATGTTACTTTGAAAAGGGAACAAGAGACAAATCTATCTATTCCTCAATTAGAGGGAAAATACTCTTCCTCTTTTCCAGACCAGACGTTCTACACCAACATTTCTGGCCAGTCATCAAAGTTGGGACTGAAGGTGGTAGATGTTTTATTGCTATTGTCTCCATATTTGACCACATCTCAATATAATCCTTCTTGAAGAAAAATCCCAATGATAATCCACCCTCCTCCCAGCATTGACACACAAAAGCCACAGGCCCCTGAAAGTCATATGTATCTATGCAACAGTTCAATCAAAAATGGAGGATCATACTTAGCTTAAAAAACTAGTGAGGAATGAGTTTGTCCAGACTTCAAAAGTCAGACAGATAGAAATCCTAAAATTAGTCAGACTGTGATAAATTAGGTAAAAGAGGATGGTAGTAAAAGAGGTAGTGATGATAATAACATAGCAGTAAAAATAGTACCTCCCTTTAAACTGTTATGAGAAATAAATTTTAAAATGAAACTATATAAAGCACTTACCACAGGTGGCAGAAAGTATACAATTAGTTAAATAATAAATTGTTAATCAAGTAAAGCTAAAACATCAAGTTCAAGTTGTGTTTGATAGTTGAGGAAGTTATTTGCCTCATTTTTTTTTAGAATATTTTCAACACCACTCCATAAAAGGTTTTATTTTATTTTTCTATATATCCTTTATCCTTGCTTTGTTTTTTGTTTGTTTTTATTTTTTTTATTTTTATTGGAGTATAGGTGCTTTACAATATTGTGTTACTTTATACTGTACAGCAAAGTGAATCAGCTATACGTATACATATATCCTCTCTCTTTTGGATTTCCTTTTCATTTAGGTCACCACAGAGCATTGAGTAGAGTTCCCTGTGCTATAGAGTAGGTTCTAATTAGTTATCTATTTTATACATAGTATCACTATGCCTATATGTTAATCCCAATCTCCCAATTCATCCCACCAACCCCCGTTTCCCCATTGGTATCCATACATTTGTTTTCTACATCTGTGTCTCTATTTCTGCTTTGGAAATAAGACTGTCTATACCAATTTTTTTCAATTTTGAAATATATGCATTAATATCCAATATTTGTTTTTCTCTTTCTGACTTACTTCACTCTGTATGACAGTCTCTAGGTACAACCATGTCTCTACAAATGACCCAATTTCATTCTATTTATGGCTGAGTAACTATCCATTGTATATAGGTACCACAGCTTCTTTATGCATTCCTCTGTTGGTAGACATTTAGGTTGCTTCCATGTATTCGCTCTTGTAAATAGTACTGCAATGAACATTGGGGTGCATTTTTGAATTATGGTTTTCTCAGGGTATATGCCCAGTAGTTGGCTTGCTGGGTTATATGGTAGGTCTATTTTTAGTTTTTTAAGTAATCTCCATACTGTTCTCCATAGTGGCTGTATCAATTTACATTCTCACCAACAATGCATGAGGGTTCCCTTTTCTCCACTCGCTCTTCAACATTTATTATTTGTAGACTTTTTCATGATGGCCATTCTGACCAGTGTGAGGTGATACCTCACTGTAGTTTTGATTTGCATTTCTCTAATAGTTAGCAATGTTGACCATATTCTCATATGCTTTTTGGCCATCTGTATGTCTTCTTTAGAGAAATGTCTATTTAGATCTTCCACCCATTTTTTGATTGGGTTGTTTGTTTGTTTGGTTGTTTTGACATTGAGCTGTATGAGCTGTTTGTATATTTTGGAGTTTAATCCTTTTTCTGTTGCTTTGTTTGCAAATATTTTCTCCCATCCTGAGGGTTGTCTTTTCATCTTGTTTATGGTTTCCTTTGCTGTGCAAAAGCTTTTAAGTTTCCTTTGGTTCCATTTGTTTATTTTTGGTTTTATTCTCATTACTCTAGGAGGTGGGTCCAAAAAGATCTTGCTGCAATTTATGTCAAAGAATGTTCTGTCTATGTTTTCCTCTAAGAGTTTTGTAGTGTCTGGCCTCATGTTTAGGTCTTTAATCCTTTTGAGTTTATTTTTCTGTATGGTGTTTGGGAGTGTTCTAAGAAACAAAAGTGGAGCTGAAGGAATCAGTCTCCCTGACTTCAGACTATACTACAAAACTACAGTAATCAAGACAGTATGGTATTGGCACAAAAACTGAAACATTGATCAATGGAACAGGATAGAAAGCCCAGAGACAAACCCAGGAACCTATGGTCACCTAATCTATGACAAAGGAGGCCAGAATACACAATGGAGCAAAGACAGCCTCTTCAATAAGTGGTGCTAGGAAATCTGGACAGCTACATGTAAAAGAATGAAATTAGAACAGTCCCCAACACCATGCTTCATTTTTAAAAAGAATTTTTATATCATTTCTATTTTAAGTCACTTCCAAAAGTTTTTAGGAGAAAGCTAAAAAGAACACCCATCTTGAATTAGGTATAAAGAAATAATAAAATGGACTATCATAGACACTTATTCTTATGTGGTGAAATGAGAGTTAATCTAAGCAGAAATTTAGAACATAGTATAGAAACAGGACAATATAATTGTTCCTAGGTATTTGGATTCACTTAAGCCTTCCTCTGAATATTGTTAAATACCAAAAAAAATCCCAATCCAATAAAATCTAACATGTTAATTTTGTTGGTGGAAAAAATAACATTTATAAATATTTATTATTCTGTATTAAAAATATGATGTAATCTCTGGTTCATTTTACTAACACTATGGTTAGCTGTTTAAGACAACAGGAAAATCTCTAGTTTAAATATCACATTCCTCCTTGTGGCAGTTTACCCTAATGTCAGGCTAAGTCCTTAGAAGAAAATGAATAGCCATCAGCACTAACTTTTCAGTTGCAAATGGACTTTATAAATCCTAGGTTTGTATTCCCTACATGTGAGATCAGAATATTTAAAGGAGTGATTTCAAGGGCTGATAAAAATATGAACTGATCCCATGTGGTGTGTGCTAGTGAGAGTAAGAAGAACATGAGGTAAAAAATGGAATGAATCAGACACTTCTCATAACAGTCTTTCCAAGACAGTGAAAGTACATGGGCTGTTAGGTCGCTTCACAAAATGTCATAAAGAAAAATAAAGAAAATTTGCTTCCTGGACAGAGAGGGCTGACAGAGCCGATGGAACAATAAGACGATAACTTACAGAAAAGATAAGTGAGATATAAAAATTCTTATAAAATTCTAAAATCAAAACTGACCCAAGAACTTACAGAGCTAAATATAATTTTACCATATGATCTAGTTATAACCCTCCTAGAAATTTACCCAACTGCTTTCAAAATACGCCCACACAAAAATCTGCAAGGTAATGTTTATAGCAGCTCTATTTGTAATTTCCAAGAACTGGCAGCAACCAAGATGCCTTTCAATAGATGAATGGGTAAATAAATTGTGGTGGACCCACACAATGGAATACTATTCAGTGATAAATAGGAATGAACTATCAAGCCACACAAAGACTTAGTTGAATATTAAATGCAAATTGCTAAGTAAAAGAAGTCAGTCTGAAAGGCTACATACAGTATGATTCTATTTATCTGACTTCTGGAAAAAGCAGAACTACACATCCAAGAAACTCAACAAATCCATGTAAGTTAAATCCAAAGAAACCCGCATCATAATCAAACAGTAAAAAGAGAGAATCTTGAAAGCAGCAAGAAATGAGTAGACTCTAATGTATAAGGGGTCCTCAATAAAACTGTCAGCCAATTTCTCCTCAGAACTTTGGAGGCCAAGGGGCAGTGGGATATGATATGTTTAAAGTGCTGCAAGAAGAACCCTGTCAACCCAGAATTCTGTATCTGGCAAAACTGTCCTTTAAAAACAAGGGAGCATTTATGATATTCCAGATAAACAAAACTTGTGGGAGTTCATTACCATCTGATTTGCCCTACAAGAAATGTTAAAGGGAGCCCTTTATGTTGATAATGAAAGGATGCTTAAAAAGAACAAAACTTGAAATCATTTGAATATATTAAAATTTCCAGTAAAAGTAAGTGCATGGGAAAATACAAAAGCCAGTATTATGGTAATTTTAGTTTATAACTTCAGTTTCTACTTTCTACTATACGTAAAAGACAAGTTTATTAAAAATAATTGTAAAACTATATTTGTGACCACAAAAAGTAGAAAGATGTAATTTATGACATCATTAGCATAAAAAGGGGATGGAGGCTCATAGGAATAAACTTTTTTAATGCAATTGGAGTTAAGTTGACATCAATCCAAACTAGGTTGTTATAACTTTAGGATGTAATAACCACTGTAACCACAAAGCAAATACCTATAGAATATACACCAATCCTTTTCAAATTCTTCAAAAAATTGAAAAAGGGGAACACTTCCTAGCTTATTTTATGAAGCCAGCATTACCCTGATATAAAAGCCAGACAAAGACACTATAAGAAATTAAATCTACAGACTAAAATACCTGACAAATTCTGATGCAGAAAAGTTTTTATCAACATTTAGCAAATCAAATTCTGCAACATATTAAAAACATTATACAACATGCACAAGTAGAATTTATTCCTGAATGCAATTATTATCCAATATACAAAAATCAATCAATATAATATACTACATTAATAAAAAGAAGAGGAAAAATACATTTCTTCATTTCAACCAATGAAGAAAAAGCATTTGACAAAATTCAATACCTTTCATGATAAAAAAGCCATTCAATAAGGAACTTCCCTTGTGGTCCAGTGGTTAAGACTCCACATTTCCACTGCAGGGGGCACGGGTTCAATCCCTGGTCTAGGAAATAAGATCTCGCATGCCGTGTGGGGTGGCCAATAAATAAATTAATTAAATTAACTTAATTCTTTTTAAAAAGACAAAATAAAAATGTGAATAAAAGGAAACATCCTCAACTTGATTAAGGCCATCCATTAAAAACCTACAGCTAACATCATATCCGATGATGAAATACTGAAATTTTTCCCTTAAGATCGGGACTAAGACAAGGATAACCACATCTGCCATTTCTATTCAACATTCGAAAACTTAACCAGTGTAATTAGGTAAGAAGAAGAAATAAAACGCATCCAAACTGTAAAGAAAGAAGTAAAATGATCCCTGTTTGCAGAAGATATGATCTTACATGTAGAAAACTTTAAAATTTCACCAAGAACATCTGTGAGAGCTATTAACAAATTCACCAAAATAGCTGGATACAAAATCAGTTGTATTTCCATGTACTAATAATAAACATCTAAAAAGAAAATTAAGATAAGAATTCTATTTACAATAGTATCAAAAAGAATAAAATACTTAGGAATAAATTTAATCAATGATGTGAAATACCCATACACTAAAAACTAAAAAAAAACTGATAAAAATTAAAGATGTAAATAATTGGAAAGACATCCCAAATTCATAGATTAGAATACAATATTGTTAAGATAATAGTAATATCCAAAAGCTCTACATTGTCAATGCAATCCTTATTAAAATCCCAAATGTGTATCTTGCAGAAGTAGAAAATCTCATTCTGAAATTCATATGGAACTTCAATGAATCCCAAATAGCTAAATAATTCTTGAAAAAGAAGAGCACATAGGGAGGTCTCATGCTTCCTGACTCAAAACTTTGTACAAATCTACAGTAATCAAAACCCTATAGTGTTTGTTGGTGGGAATGTAAATTGTTCTCCATACAGCCACTATGGAGAACACTATGGAGGTTCCTTAAAAAACTGAAAATAGAACTACCATATGACCCAGCAATCCCACTACTGGGCATATACCCTGAGAAAACCATAATTCAAAAAGAGTCATGTACCACAATGTTCATTGCAGCTCTATTTACAATAGCCAGGGCATGGAAGCAACCTAAGTGTCCATCGACAGATGAATGGATAAAGAAGATATGGCACATATATACAATGGAATATTATTCAGCCATTAAAAAAACAAAATTGAGTTATTTGTGGCAAGGTGGATGAGCCTAGAGTCTGTCATACAGAGTGAAGTAAGTCAGAAAGAGAAAAACAAATGTATGCTAACATATATATATGGAATCTAAAAAGAAAAAGAAAATAGTCATGAAGAACCTAGGGGCAAGACAAGAATAAAGAGGCAGACCTACTAAAGAATGGACTTGAGGACAAGGGGAGGGGGAAGGGTAAGCTGGGATGAAGTTAGAGAGTGGCATGGACATATATACACTACCAAATGTAAAATAGATAGCTAGTGGGAAGTAGCCGCACAGCACAGGGAGATCAGCTCAGTGCTTTGTGACCACCTAGAGGGGTGGGATAGGGAGGGTGGGAGGGAGGGAGATGCAAGAGGGAAGAGATATGGGGATATATGTATATGCATAACTGATTCACTTTGTTATAAAGCAGAAACTAACACACCATTGTAAAGCAATTATACTCCAATAAAGATGTTAAAAAAAAAAAGAAAAGAAAGACATGGGCTGAACAAGGTGACACTGTAAGTTTACCTTGGTATTATTTTAATACACTCCAAAACACCCAAAGTTTGGTCATATTTTCTATTCATTAATAAAATACCATTCCAATTTAATAATGAAACGGGTTATTGTGAAATAATCAATAAAACCATCATAGATTAGAAAAAAAAAGAACCCTATAGTGCTGACATAAAGACAGCCATATAGATCAATGAAATAAACTAGAGAATCTGGAAGTAAATCTTTCCATATATGGTCAGTTGACTTTTGACTAGGATGCCAAGACCATTCAGTGGGGAAAGGGACAGTGTTTTCCACAAATGGTCCTGGGAAAACTTGATATCCACAAGCAAAAGAATTAATTTGGACCCACACCTTACACCATATGCAAAAATTAACTCAAGGTGCATCAAATACCTAAATGTGAGAGATAAAACTACAAATTCCTTAGTAATAAATATCTACAGAACATTACATCCAAAAACAGCAGAATACACACTCTTTTCACATACACATGGAATGTTCTCCATGATGGATCACATGCCAGGCCACAAAACAACTTTCAACAAATTCAAGAGGATATAAATTATATCAAACATCTTTGTCAACTACAACAATATGAAACTAGAAATCAATTACAGAAAGAAAAATGGAAGAAACTAAAACACATGGAAATTAAACAACATGCAACTAAAAACCAATAGAGCAAAAAACATATCAAAGAGAAAATCAGAAAATTCCTTGAGACAAATGAAAACAAAAACACAACATTCCAAAATCTGTAGGATGCAGCAAAATCAGTTCTAAGGGGGAAGTTTATAGCAATACAGGTCTACTTCAAGAAACAAGAAGAATCTCAAATGAACAACCTAACCCACCATCTGAAAGAATTTTTATAAAGAACAAACAAAGCCGAAAGGCAGAAGGAAGGAAATAATAAAGATCAGAGAGGTAATAAATAAAATAGAGGTCAAAAAATAGAAAATATTGATGAAACCAAGAGGTTGTTTGTTGAAAAATTAAAAATTGTTAAGCTTTTAGTCAGGCTTATTAAGAAAAAACAGGAGAGAGAGGATCAAAATAAATAAAATAAGAAATGAAAGAGTAGACATTACAGTTGATATCCTAGAAATACAAACAACCATAAGAGAATACTGTGAACAGTTATACGCCAACAAATTGGACAACCTAGAAGAAATGGATAAATTCCTAGAAACATACAACCTTCCAAGACTGAATCAGGAAGACATAATTTGAACAGACTAATTACTAGTATTGAAATTCAATCAGTAATCCAAAAACTCCCAGCAAACAAAACAGAATAGTACAGCTTCACAGAGGAATTCTACTGAAAATATAAAGAAGAGTGAATACCTATTTTTCTCAAACTATTCCAAAAAATTGAAGAGGAGGGAACATTCCCAAACTCATTCTATGAGGCCACAATATGCCTGATTCCAAAACCAAACAAAGATATTATGAAAAAAAGAAAATTACAAGCCTATATCACTAATGAACATAGATGCAAAAATCCTCAATGAAATATTAGCAAAAGGAATTCAGCAATATGTAAAAAGGATCATACTTCCTGATCAAGTGGTATTTATTTCAGGGATGCAAGGATGGTTCAATATTCACAAATCAATCAATGGATACCCTGCATTAACAAAAGGAGGGATAAACTCACATGATCATCTCAACAGATGCAGAAAAAACATTTGACAAAATTCAACACCCATTCAAGATAAAGACTCTCAACAAACTAGATATAGAGTGTTATAGATATAGAGTGTTATATCTCAACATAATAAAGTCCATTTATGACAAAACCACAGCTAAAATCATACTCAGTGGTGAAAAATTAAAAGCTTTTCCTCCAAAATTAGGAAAAAGACAAGATTGCCCACTCTCACCATTTCTATTTAACATAGAATTTGAAGTTTTAACCATATCAATCAGACCAAAAAAAGAAAAGAAAAAAAAATAAAAGGTGTCCAAATTGGAAGGGAAGAAGTAAAACTGTCACTACTTGCAGATGGCATGATAGCATATATATATATATATATATATATATATATATATATATATATGACTCAAAAGTCTCCACCAAAAACTATTGGAACTAATAAATGAATTCAGTAAAGTTACAGGATTCAAGATTAATATACAGAAATCTGTTGCTTTTCTATACACTAGTAATGGACTATCAGTAAAAGAAAGCAAGAAAACAATCCAGTTTAAAATTGCATCAAAAAGAAGAAAATGCCATGGAATAAACTTAATCAAAGTGGTGAAAGGCCTATACTCTGAAAACTATAACATGTTGATGAAGGAAATTTGTTGATACAAAGAAATGGAAAGATGACCCATGTTCATGGATTAGAAGAATTAATTTTCTTACAATGTCCATACTACCCAAAGCAATCTTCAGATTTAATGCTATCCCTATCAAAATACCCTTGACATTTTTCCAGAACTAGAACAAATAATCCTAAAATTTGTATTGAACCACAAAAGACACCAAATAACCAAAACAGTCTTGAGAAAAAAATCAAAGCTGGAGGTATCATGCTCCCTGGCTACAGACTATACTACAAAAGTATAGTATGGTACTGGCACAGAAACAGACATATAGATCAATGGAACAGAAAAGAGAGCCTAGAAGTAAACCCATGTCTATACAGTCAATTAATCTACCACAAATGAGGCAAAAATAAACAATGGGTAAAAGACAGTCCCTTTGATAAGTGGTGTTGGAGAAACTGGACAACTGCATGTAAAAGAATGAAATTAGAACATTTTATATACAAAAATTTACTCAAATGGATTAAAGACCTAAATGTAAGACTGGACACCATAAAACTCCTAGAAGAAAACATACAAAAAGCAGTACACTCTTTGACATAGTCTTACAACATTTGGGGGGGTGATCTGTCTGCTCAGCCAAGAGAAACAAAAGCAAAAAATAAACAAATGTGACCTAATCAAACTTAAAAGCTTTTGCACAGTGAAGGAAACTATCAACAAAATGAAAAAAAACCCTACTGAATGGGAGAAGATATTTGCAAATGATATGTCTGATAAGGGAATATATCAAAATACATAAACGGTTCATACAATTGAATATAAAAAAACACAATGAGAAAAGGTTATGTTAAAAAGTGAGTAGAAGGGGGAAAAGATATCTAGAACATTAAGAATTTTTCACTAATGATTTTTATTCCAGAAACTTATTTGTGTTATATAGATTTTACTTAGGCTGGAATTTTTAAGTAAAATTAAACTATATTGTAAAAAAACTTACTTTAGAAACAATAATATCTTTATTACCTTTAAAATTATTAAAGAAATCAGAACAGTATTTTAAAATATCCCAACAGGACTCATAAGGGATGTAAGTATTTAGTAGAATATGAATTTGAAACACTGAAGATATACTCTTTTATCCATTGTAACAGATCCAATTTAAGCAAGATTCATGAAACATTTTATTGTAAGAGGCTAAAACTCTGGATCAAATGGGAAAAAAGATTCACACACACACAAACACACACACACACACATGCACACATACAGACCACTACTATCTCCTTCACCACCATAACAAAAACACTGATCAACTATAGTTACCAAAAGCAAGTTTTAAAAAATGACCAAAAAAGAGAAAAAGAAACTAAATTTACATTTGACCATGAACTATATCCTTTATTCATGATGCTGAAAGGAATATACATTGCTGGAGGATTGGTATCCCATCTGTATCATAGGCAGAATGCACGCAATAGGGTTTGATCTTGCTTTTCTTTCTGAGGTCTCAGGAAGCTTGGAATCAGGGGTGGTTCTTGGTCAGAGAGAAGCTTTCTACCACTTCAGAAAAGTCACTTGTCTGTCACATATTATTCCAGGCAGAGCAGGGGCAAAGATGAGTAAGGATACAAAAAAGACACAATAGTAGGATTTAGAACCCATGAATTATAATGCCACATTTGTTCTTATTTCATGGTCCTGAAAGTTTGGGAGCTGAAAGTGATGTTGGTGGGCCTTTCTTCTGGTAGGATAAGGGTTACTGAACAGAAGGGCCCTTCTGGCACTGCACAGGTGGGCGCTGTATAGGTGGGCATTTGGAGGTGGGCATGGTTCAGGACTCTTGAGGAGAAGATAGGAGGAGGTTCTCAGGGCTGCCATGTCTCAGGGAAAGGGTGTGGAATCCAGACAGTCATCAAGAAGGTATTAAGAAATCAAAGCAGATTCTTGAAAATCAAAAGGATAATTACACAATTCTTTACATGAGCTTTGGCTTATATGCCTATAGGAGTATCCCTCTACAGTCATCTTATTGTTTGGGACAGTTGCCTCTTCCTCTGCAACTGATGCAATCAGTTTTTCTTTAAGAGTTGCCACTGAGCATACATGAGGGGAAAAAAGTTCTACTGACAAGAGAGAAGATGTCTTAAGAGAAGACAATGTCAGCTTCATGTGTCTCCTTGAATGCAGGAACCACCCCAACTTAGTTTTAAAATTGTACCTCTAGATACTCTTAAAATGATCACAGGAGAGGGGAGAGTCTTCTGTCTCTCACTCATTTTTATTTCCCATTCATTTATTTTCTCCTGTGATCTTTAATACAATTCTCAAAAAAGGCATGGAGGGTCGGGGGGAGGTAGAAAGATATATATCATCATTTGCAACTTCCAGTGACCAAATGAATGACATTAAACACAATTGGGGGGCTTCCCTGGTGGCACAGTGGTTAAGAATCCGCCTGCCAATGCAGGGGACACAGTTTCGAGCCCTTATCCAAGAAGATCCCACATACCACAGAGCAACTAAGCCTGAGTGCCACAACTACTGAAGCCTGCGCACCTACAGCCCATGCTCTGCAACAAGAGAAGTCACTGCAATGAGAGGCCCGCACACCACAACGAAGAGCAGCCTCTGCTCACCACAATTAGAGAAGTCCCACGTGCAGCAACGAAGACCCAACGTAGACAAAAATAAATAAAACTAAATAAATTTATTTTAAAAAAACATTTTGGGCCTCCATATTAAATAAAACACTTTGGAGCACCTGAAGCATGACATGACCCCTCCACCACACCCCACCAGTCAGACTCTGTAGATTCCCCAAAGCTGATCGGGAAATGAGATGGAGGCTATATTGCAGAGAACCCTAATGAAAAAGAGAACAGCCCAGGCCTGGGCAGCTCCAAAACTGCACAGCTCAATTCAGTTCACCTGAAATTCTAAAAAGGACTCGACATGTACCCTGTTACTGGAAGCATTCTGCACCAAGATCCTCTTCCCTGGGGCACATGCTTAGTGTGGAGTTTACCTTAACTGGAACCCTGCCTTGCCCGGCACTTTTAGGTCCTTGTTCCAATTTGAAGGTAGGGAAGTTCTCTAATTGGCAACTAATGGAGTGTTTGAATGAATGGGGTTAGTACCCATTTCACATCATCTCAGATTATCTGCATCATAAGCCTGGCCACTCTTTCTAGCTCTCCTTGCCCATATAATTGGATACCTGGTCCCATTCTAGACATCTCTCCAAGTCACACTTGTAATATATTCCTCTCCTTTCTACTCCCCTTTTGTCTCAATACTCTTTTAATGATCCCAAAGAATTTATGTGACATTGAAAGTATTCTTAAAATTTTTTACAATTAGAGACATATGAATATCCCCCAACAGTGATTACTGGGGCCATATTTTCACAGGCCACATTTCTCTGAATAGAACACAAACATGGTCTGAGCTTGGCATTGAAGTATTAGTAAAGCCTGCACCATTGTGGGTATTTGAAATTCACCAGGAACTCCAAGACCTTCTGCATTTCGGGTCTCCAATCCGCAGCCTCTGGGCCTGCCCAGGAATAAGTTTTCCTCATAGTTCTCCCTTTATGTTCCATTTTGTTTTCTCCTACAGAATTACTCCCAGGAGATCTCCTTCAACTTCTTCAACTTTTGAAGGGAAAACACATTTTGACCCCCTGTGTCATCTCTGAAATACTCAGTCTCCAAATTACCTCTTAAGTCAGCCACTCAAAGGACAAATATGTTTATTATTTTAATTAATCTATGTACTTAAATGACAATGTGATTGTCAGGGAAATCAGGCATAAATTCAGGAAAGTGTTTATATCAAATTATTCATAATTTGGTCATTATTACTAACTGCCATTTTATGAACTGAACATTTTAGTCATGAATTACTGCTAAATTATTGTGGCTTTCAACACTGTTCCTAGTGATCATATTCCTCAAAGAGACTTATCACCATCTGTCTCTAGTTCTCTGTTTTATATACTCCGGCAATATGGCTGAGTGGACAAGAGCCCTGGGGTGAGATCACATTGAACGTGCCTTTGACACAGCTCAAACCCTAACTACCTCCTGGGTCTGCTTGCTTGCTAAAAGACATTGGACACTCCTTTAGTGATGCTGTTTCCAGTCTCATCCCTGGAGGCTTGTCTCTCCCCAGAACTGCCTGCAGTACCCCAGCTCCTCAGCTTGCTCCATCTTTACTTTCCTCCAGAAAGATTACTTACGTCTTTTCCTTTTAGTAATTTTACTGCTTATAATTAGTATAAAGGAAACATTTTAAAATATTTACTTAATAATTCCTTATAGAAACATGAATGCATGCTTTATTAGGAGCAGAACCTGCCTTCCAACAGTTACAGGCTAGTGGAGGGGCCAGGTAGACAACAACCTGGGCTTTCTTGTAGAGTGCCCCTGGTGTGCCCTGCAAGACCATAGCCAGAAGCCCTTCTCCCTGCCTCCCTTCCCCCAGCCTCCAATAACTTCTACTGTCCCTTATTCTTCCCTGCCCCTCCTCCCATGGCTTCAGCCTGTAAATTTAATCAGGGAAGAACAAGGCCTAACCCACCCCTCTTCTGGTACCCCCTTGAAATGTGCATTCCCCTGTCTTTCATTTCTACTGCACACTGCAAGTGTCACCTTAAGAGAAAGGATCAAAGAAGTGAGTGACAGCTTTTTGGAAAGAGAAGAATCTCCTAGGAAGGCAAACCTCCATTTTAATTTTATTTTATTTTTATAATAGCCACCATTTGTAAACACGAATTCCTGTTGCGGCATTTCCCAATGTTTGCAAGAGTATGACTTGTTACAGAAGGCAATCCCACATGGCAAACAATGTCTTACATCTTAAGTATAATCTATCTTAATCTATATTTGAAAAGTTCATAAGTTGAATTTCAAACTTATGTAATATATAATACTGCCTAAAATTACTATGTTTTTTAAGGTCTATTGATTTGAAGGTAATTTCAATGAAAACTGTTAAGTATGTAATAATGTTGGCGATATGCAGAAATAAGAAAATCGGTATGGAATTTACTGAAGTTTGGGAAATACCTCCCTAATATGTCCTCAGGTCCTTCCAGAATAACCGAATTTCTGCTTACTCAGAGATGTACCTGCATTAAAATCCCTGCCACAAAAAGCCCTGGTAGTTTCCTACCTTACCCTGGCTCAGAAACTCACCACTGTTGCTTTTCTTCTATGGGCCCTTCACTGAGGCTGTTCCATTTTTGACATGAATGGTTGAGGATCCCTAGCTTGTTTATGAAAGTGCAGAAAGGGGGCCACCTCTATCACTGAATCTCAAGACACCTTCTGCATACCCCATGCCCTATACATCCTAAACTCAGGAAATAAAACAAGGTTCAACATGCACAAAACCTAAGAAAAGTGTAAGGTAATATTTGTTTGCACATAGACACATGTATGACTGACTGTAGATTTAAAAGGGGAGCAGATACAGCAGAGTACAAGAGGCCTAATGCCTGTGGGACTGGTGTATGTGTTTTCTCTTTGCAAACCTAGGCTCTAAGTCCCTCAAAGTGAGGAATTTCATGTTTGATATTATACACTTGTTTAATACCTATCTTTTCTTTATATTCCCCACCAGCCATATACACAGACCCTCTACCACAACCTCCAAGCATAAGCTCCAGGAGGACAGAGCTGAGACCTTGGTTACCTCTTACTGATATATCCACATGATCGAGAATAGAGTCTGGTAAATAGTAGACCATGAATAAAGGTTTATTGAATTGATTCTATTAGCCTATATTTCTCTCCTCAATCTCAGAGGTAACCCTATTTGAACTTACTTGATCTAGTGAGATCATCAAAAATCTTTCCTAGCATGTAGTTTTCCAACGGGAGAAGAAGTATGGGCAGGACAGGGCAAAGAAAGAACACCTGTGCCCCCTTGCTCTCCAGGCGAGCTCTAGGTAGGGCAGAAACACTGAATTATCTAAGCTCCCACTCAGGGGAGCAGGTACCTGACCTCATAGGAAACACGGAGTTTTGTGTGAGGTCACCATTGGTCATGACAACTGGGAATAAGGCCTCCACCCTCAACAGCTTAAGAACAGGTATCTGCAAACTGAGTCATTGCCACTGAGTCCATGATTACTGAGACACACTCTTGGTTACACCAAGGGACTTTCCCTAACAGAAAGTGACTCCTCGTTTCCTCATAACACACCCAAAACATAATTTCTTGAAGGAATGCCTGATTTCCACCATCCAGAATTTGTGAATCATTTGCTTAAATCTGGATCAAAATGTCAGGGGCATCCGTTTCTGAGGGCACACCTGCCAAAAGGTGGCTGCTGTCCATGACAATGAAGACCACTCAAAGCAAATGTCTCTTGCAATCTTGGTCCCACAGGGTCTATGAACTTCTCCTCAGGCACTGAGTCAGCCGCAGGAGCAGCTGCCATAAAGTGAAGAGCTCCCTGATGGCTCCTCCAGCCACCCAGTGTCGATCCCTGAGGCCAACTGGTCACCAGCACCTTCTCCTTGGCTAGTAGGGAGTCCCTGTGGCCAGATGATGGGCAGGGAGAGCCCAGGCTTGATTCATGAATGACTAGCTCAGTAAGTGGGCAAAAGCCAAAAATGAACTCCTCCATCATATAAGCCTCAGTCTAGGGTGGGTCTAAAACACAGGGGTGATGGGAAACTCTCCACATGGAGAGGGAAAAATACAGAGCAAAGGAAATCTTGATGTCTATCAATGTAAATAAATACAGTATGTTAATAATAATGATGTGTGGGGTTTAAAGTTTTGTATAATTAAATTGCATGTTGACAATTACACACAAGCCTGGGAGTAAGTTAGCAAAATTAAAGCATTCTAAGGTTCCTATGGTTTTCTGAGAAAGAGGGTAAGCACTCATATGTATTAGATTATAAATCAAGGATGTATGTTGTAAGCTATGCAGCACCCTCTAAAAGAATTGTTTTTTAAAACTCTGAAAAACAAATGAGGAGGGAGGAATAATAACATTTAATCAATCTAAAAGTAGGCAAGAGAGGAGACATAAAGGGATGTTAAAGCAATGGGAGAAGAGTTCCGGTTCCACTGTGGATGAAAAAAGCTGGAGAGAGATTCACGTTCACCTTAACAAAAAGTAAAAGGCACATAAACTATAAAAGCAAAACCTTTCTCAAAGGTAACAGAGAAGAAGTTTCAAAATAATCAAATAGCTTGAAGCTCACAGGGAGGCAGAATGTGAGCACTGATTACCTATGTCAGACCTCAGAGAAAGAGATGTCAAGTGCTGTAAATCGAACAAGAAGAACACAGTTAAAGTGTCTAACAAATTGCTAAAACCTGAGTATGGGCTAGCATGACAGTATGGGAGCCCGGGTGTCACAGAAACAGAGGATGTTGCACCCTCTTAAAGGTTCTGCAAGCTTCTCCACTTGGTGTTCATGAGAAGTCCTGGGAACAGGCAAGTAGATCAGAGAATGCCCCCCTCAGTGGTGCTGACATAGTGTAGGGAGCAGCCATCACTGTAAGAAAGGCACCAGCCCCACTAAGACTTTTCTCCTCTGTGGGAGAAAAGAGCTTTAAGCTATCGGCGAACAAGGAAGCAAACTCTGTTGCCTCCAGGGGAAGGGGGCATCGTGGCTGGGGGAGAAGTAGAAGAAAAGAGCCTTCTACTCCTAGGGAAGACAGGGGGGAAAGTCTTGGTCCCAGATTCCTGTACCGATATAATTAGCGATCCTTTATACTAGGAGAGGGCAGAAATTCTCTCTCACATAGATCTACCAACAATACAAAGAAGAGTTTGGCTGCTAGAGGAAGCAGACACAAGACCACTGAGAAAGCACCATACTCAAGACACAAGCACTGGGGGCCTGCCTAAGACTGAGGATGGACCAGAAAATAAATTATGCCCTTGTCCCCTTACCAGGCTCATAAGCATCAAATAACAAGCAGTAGTACTCTACCAGTGGAGGAGAGGTAAGAGTGTAGAAAGAGACCAACTCTGTTGGGCAGGTGTACCAGGAAGGCCCAGAGCTGAGAGTAGAGTAGGAAAATTGAGAGAAACCCTCCAGCACCCCAGCCACCACCCTAAGCACAAGATAATACTAGAAGAAATTAAAATCTGAGGTGTACGGACATAACCACAACAAAAAATCCCAAATTCACCTCAGCTCCTTAGTAGATTAACACAATCCCCATACTAACATCCTTGCAAAAGAGGCCCACCATTTTCTAGACATAAATCTATTTACCTCAGACATAAAAAAGGATATTTCAAAAATAAGAAAAAGTCAATTGATCAGTAAGTATAACAAATCTAAATTTGCATGACCCATATAACATAACTTAAAATTTGTAAATAACTGACAGAAATAAATGAAGACATAGATGAATCCACAATCATAGTGGGAAACTTTAACACACCTTTTGCAATAACTGATAAAATAAATAGGTATAAATCCGTAAGGATAGAAAGGATTTGAAAAACATAGTTAGCACACTTGACCTAGTTGACAGGTCAAAAACATCACACACAACATCTAAAAAAGGCACATTCTTCCTTTTTTATCTTTTCTTTTTTTTTCACCACCACCCCCCCCCCTCCACTTTCCCCCCTTGGTGTCCATACGCTTGTTCTCTACATCTGTGTCTCTATTTCTGCCTTGCAAACCGGTTCATCTGTACCATTTTTCTAGATTCCACACATATGTGTTAATATATGATATTTGTTTTTCTCTTTCTAACTTACTTCACTCTGTATGACGGTCTCTAGGTCCATCCACATCTCTACGAATGACCCAATTTCATTCCTTATTATGGCTGAGTAATATTCCATTGTATATATGTGCCACATCTTCTTTATCCATTCGTCTCTAGATGGGCATTTAGATTGCTTCCATGAGCTGGCTATTATAAATAGTGCTGCAATGAACATTGGGGTGCATGTGTTTTTTGAATTATGGTTTTCTCTGTATATATGCCCAGTAGTGGGATTGCTGTGTCATATGCTAATTCTATTTTAAGTTTTTTAAGGCACCTCCATACTGTTCTCCATAGTGGCTGTATCAATTTACATTCCCACCAACAGTGCAAGAGGGTTCCCTTTTCTCTCCAGGATTTGTTGTTTGTAGATTTTTCTGATGATGGCCATTCTAACTAGTGTGAAGTGATACCTCATTGTAGTTTTGATTTGCATTTCTCTGATAAATAGTGATGTTGAGCAGCTTTTCATATACCTCTTGGCCATCTGTATGTCTTCTTTGGAGAGGTGTCTATTTATGTCTTCTGCCTATTTTTTGATTGGGTTGTTTATTTTTTTAATATTGAGCTGCATGAGCTGTTTATATATTTTGGAGATTAATCCTTTTTCTGTTGATTCATTTGCAAATATTTCCCCCCATTTTGAGGGTTGTCTTTTCATCTTGTTTATAGTTTCCTTTGCTGTGAAGAAGCTTTTAAGTTTCATTAGGTACCATTTGTTTATTTTTGTAATTATTTCCATTACTCTAAGAGGTGAGTAAAAAAAGACCTTCCTATGATTTATGTCATAGAGTGTTCTTCCTATGTTTTCCTCTAAGAGTTTTATAGTGTCCAGGCTTACATTTAGGTCTTTAATCCATTTTTTTAACATCTTTATTGGAGTATAATTGCTTTACAATGGTGTGTTAGTTTCTGCTTTATAACAACGTGAATCAGCTATACAGATACATATATCCCCATATCTCCTCCCTCTTGTGTCTCCATCCCACTCCTCCCATCCCAACCCTCTAAGTGGTCACGAAGCACCGAGCTGATCTCCCTGTGTTATGTGGCTGCTTCCCACTAACTCTCTATTTTACATTTGGTAGTATTTATATGTCCATGCCACTCTCTCACTTCATCATAGCTTACCCTTCCCCCTCCCCGATTCCTCAAGTTCATTCTCTAAGTCTGCTTCTTTATTCCTGTTCTGCCCCTAGGTTCTTCAGAAAGATTTTTTTAAATTCAATATATATGTGTTAGTATATGGTTTTTGTTTTTCTAATTCTGACTCACTTCACTCGGTATGACATACTCTAGGTCCATCCACCTCACTACAAATAACTCAATTTCGTTTCTTTTTATGGCTGAGTAATATTCCATTGTATATATGTGCCACATCTTCTTTATCCATTCATCTGTCGATGGACACTTAGATTGCTTCCATGGCGTGGCTATTGTATATAGAGCTGCAATGAACATTGTGGTACATGACTCTTTTTTTTTTTTTTTAAGTTTTTTTTGTTTGTTTGTTTTTAATTAATTAATTAATTAATTAATGGCTGTGTTGGGTCTTCGTTTCTGTGCGAGGGCTTTCTCTAGTTGCGGCAAGCGGGGGCCACTCTTCATCGCAGTGCGCGGGCCTCTCACTGTCGCGGCCTCTTTTGTTGCGGAGCACAGGCTCCAGATGCGCAGGCTCAGTAATTGTGGTTCACGGGCCCAGTTGCTCTGCGGCATGTGGGATCCTCCCAGACCAGGGCTCGAACCCGTGTCCCCTGCATTGGCAGGCAGACTCTCAACCACTGCGCCACCAGGGAAGCCCATGACTCTTTTTGAATTACGGTTTTCTCATGGTATATGTCCAGTAGTGGGATTGCTGGGTCTTATGGTAGCTCTATGTTTAGTTTTTTACAGAACCTCCATACTGTTCTCCATAGTGGCTGTATCAACTTACATTCCCACCAAGAGTGCAACAGTAACTCTATGTTTAGTTTTTTACAGAACCTCCATATTGTTCTCCATAGTGGCTGTATCAACTTACATTCCCACCAACAGTGCAAGAGGGTTCCCTTTTCTCCACACCTTCTCCAGCATTTATTGTTTGTAGATTTTTTTCATGATGGCCATTCTGACCGGTGTGAGGTGATACCTCATTGAAGTTTTGATTTTCATTTTTCTAATGAATAGTGATGTTGAGCATTCTTTCATGTGTTTGTTGGCAATCTGTATATCTTCTTTGATGAAATGTCTATTTAGGTCTTCTGCCCATTTTTGGATTTGGTTTTTGTTTTTTTGATATTGAGCTGCATGAGCTGCTTGTAAATTTTGGAGATTAATCCTTTGTCAGTTGCTTCATTTGCAAATATTTTCTCTCATTCTGACGGTTGTCTTTTCATCTTGTTTATGGTTACCTTTGCTGTGCAAAAGCTTTGAAGTTTCATTAGGTCCCATTTGTTTATTTTTCTTTATATTTCCATTTCTCTAGGAGGTGGGTCAAAATGGATCTTGCTGTGATTTATGTCAAAGAGTGTTCTTCCTATGTTTTCCTCTAAGAGGTTTATAGTGTCTGGTCTTACATTTAGGTCTCTAATCCATTTTGAGTTTATTTTTGTGTATGGTGTTAGGGAGTGTTCTAATTTCATTCTTTTACATGTAGCTGTCCAGTTTTCCCAGCACCACTTATTGAACACACTGTCTTTTCTCCATTGTATATCCTTGCCTACTTTGTCATAGATTAGTTGACCATAGGTGCGTGCGTTTATCTCTGGGCTTTCTATCTTGTTCCATTGATCTATGTTTCTGTTTTTGTGCCAGTACCATATTGTCTTGATTACTGTAGCTTTGTAGTATAGGCTGAAGTCAGGTAGTCTGATTCCTCCCGCTCCATTTTTTTCCCTCACGACTGCTTTGGCTATTTGCGGTCTTTGGTGTCTCCATAAGATTAAGAATTTTTGTTCTAGTTCCGTAAAAATTGCCATTGGTAATTTGATAGGGATTGCGTTGAATCTGTAGATTGCTTTGGGTAGTACAGTCATTTTCACAATATTGATTCTTCCAATGCAAGAACCTGGTATTTCTCTCTATCTGTTGGTGTCATCTTTGATTATTTTCATCAATGTTTTATCGTTTTCAGAGTACAGGACTTTTACCTCCTTAGGTAGGTTTATTCCTAGGTATTTTATTCTTTTTGTTGAAGTGGTGAACAGAATTGTTTCCTTAATTTCTCTTTCTGATGTTTTGTTGTTAGTGTATAGGAATGCAAGAAATTTCTGTGTGTTAATTATGTATCCAGCTACTTTACCAAATTCATTAATTAGCTCTAGTAGTTTTCTGGTGGCATTTTTAGGATACTTTATGTGTAGTATCATGTCATCTGCAAACACTGACAGTTTTACTTCTTCTTTTCCAATTTGTATTCTTTTGTTTCTTTTTCTTCTCTGATTGCCATGGCTATGACTTCCATAACTATGTTGAATAATCGTGGCGAGAGTTCACATCATTGTCTTGTTCCTAATCTTAGAGGAAATGCTTTCAGTTTTTCACCATTGAGAATGATGTTTGCTTTGGGCTTGTCATATATGGCCTTCATTATGTTGAGTTAAGTTCCCTCTATGCCCACTTTAAAGAAAGTTTTTTCATAAATTGGTGTTGAAATTTGTCAAAAGCATTTTCTGCATCTATTGAGATGATCTTATGGTGTTTATTCTTCACTTTTTTAATATGGTGTATCACATTGTTTGATTTGCATATATTGAGGAATCCTTGCATCTCTGGGATAAATCCCACTTGATCATGGTGTATGATCCTTTTAATGTGTTGTTGGATTCTCTTTGCTAGTATTTTATTGATGATTTCTGCATCTATATTCATCAGTGATATTGGTCTGTAATTTTCTTTTTTTGTAGTATCTCTGTCTGGTTTTGATATCAGGGTGCTGGTGACCACATAGAATGACTCTGGGAGTGTTCCGTACTCTGTAAATTTTTGGAAGCGGTTGAGAAGGATGGGTATTAGCTCTTCTCTAAATGTTTGATAGAATTCACCTGGGAAGCCCTCTGGTCCTGGACTTTTGGTTGCTGGAAAATTTTTAATCACAGTTTCAATTTCATTACTTGTGATTTGTCTGTTCATATTTTCTATTTCTTCCTGGTTCAGTCTTGGAAGTTTGTACTTTTCTAAGAATTTGTCCATTTCTTTCCAGGTTGTCCATTTTATTGGCATAGAATTGCTTGTAGTAATCTCTTCAGATGCTTTGTATTTCTGTGGTGTCCATTGTAACTTTTCTTTCTTAATTCTAATTTTATTGATTCGAGTCTCCTCCCTTTTTTTCTTGACAAGCCTGGCTAAGGGTTTATCAGTATTGTTTATCTTCTCAATGAACCAGTTTTTAGTGTTATTGATCTTTGCTATTGTTTTCTTTGTTTCTATTTCATTTATTTCTGCTCTGATCTTTATGATTTCTTTCCTTCTGCTAACTTTGGGTTTTGTTTGTTCTTCTTTCTCTATTTCCTTTAGGTGTATGGTTAGATAGTTTATTTGAGATTTGTCTTGTTTCTTGAGGTAGCATTGTATTGCTATAATCTTCCCTCTTAGAACTGATTTTGCTGCATCCCATAGGTCTTGTATCGTCGTGTTTTCATTGTCATTTGTCTCTAAGCAATTTTTCATTTCCTGTTTGATTTCTTCAGTGATCTCTTGGTTATTTAGTAGTATACTGTTTAGCCTCCATGTGTTTCTGTTTTTTACGTTTTTCCCCCTGTAACTGATTTCTAATCTCATAGCGTTGTGGTCAGAAAAGATGCTTGATATGATTTCAATTTTCTTAAATTTACCAAGGCTTTTCAGATGGAATGTCCTATAAATATCACTTAAATTTTCAGATGGAATGTCCTATAAATTTTTCTGATGGAATGTCCTATAAATATCACTTAAATCTTTCAGGTCTATTGTGTCATTTAAAACTTCTGTTTCCTTATTAATTTTCTATCTGCGTGATCTGTACATTGGTGTAAGTGAGGTGTTAAAATTCCCCACTATTATTGTGTTACTGTTGATTTACTCTTTTATAGCTGTTACCAGTTGCCTTATGTATTGTGGTACTCCTATGTTGGGTGCATATATGTTTATAATTCTTATTTCTTCTTCACTGATCCCTTGATCATTATATTTATAATTGTTATATCTTCTTCTTGGATTGATCCCTTGCTTATTATGTAGTGTCCTTCCTTGTCCCTGTAACATTCTTTATTTTAAAGTCTATTTTATCTGATATGTGTATTGCTACTCCAGCTTTCTTTTGATTTCCATTTGTATGGAATATCTTTTTCCATTCCCACACTTTCAGTCTGTATGTGTCCCTAGGTCTAAAGTGGGTCTCTTTTAGACAGCATATATATGGGTCTTGTTTTTGTATCCATTCAGCGAACCTGTGTCCTTTGGTTGGAGCATTTAATCCATTCACGTTTAAGGTAATTATCGATATGTATGTGCCTATGACCATTTTCTTAATTGTTTTGGGTTTGTTTCTGTAGGTCCTTTTCTTCTCTTGTTTTTCCTACTTAGAGAAGTTCCTTTAGCATTTGTTGTAGAGCTGGTTTGGTGGTGTTGAATTCTCTTAGCTTTTGCTTGTCTGTAAAGCTTTTGATTTCTCCATCGAATCTAAATGAGATCCTTGCTGGGTAGAGTAACCTTGGCTGTAGTTTCTTCCCTTTCATCATTTTAAGTATATCATGCCACTCCCTTCTGGCTTGCAGAGTTTCTGCTGAGAAATCAGTTGTTAACCTTAGGGGAGTTCCCTTGTATGTTATTTGTCATTTTTTTCCTTGTTGCATTCAATAATTTTTCTATGTCTTTAATTTTTGTCAGTTTGATTACTATCTGTCTCGGCATGTTTCTCCTTGGGTTTATCCTGCCTGGGACTCTCTGTGCTTCCTGGAGTTGGGCTATTTCCTTACCCATGTTAGGAACGTTTTTGACTATAATCTCTTCAAATGTTTTCTCTCGTCCTTTCTTTCCCTCTTCTCCTTCTGGCATCCCTATAATGTGAATGTTGTTGTGTTTAATGTTGTCCCAGAAGTCGCTGAAACTGTCCTCAATTCTTTTCATTCTTTTTTCTTTATTCTGTTCCATGGCAGTGAATTCCACCATTCTGTCTTCCAGGTCACTTATCTGTTTCTCTGTCTCAGTTATTCTGCTACTGATTCCTTCTACTGTATTTTTCATTTCAATTATTGTATTGTTCATCTCTCTTTGTTTGTCTTTAATTCTTCTAGTTGTTTGTTCTTTAATTCTTCTAGGTTTTTGTTAAACTTTTCTTGCATCATCTTGATCTTTGCCTCCATTCTTTTCTCAAGGCCCTGGATCACCTTCACTATCATTTTTCTGAATTCATTTTCTGGAAGCTTGCCTATCTCCACCTCATTTAATTGTTTTTCTGGGGTTTTATCTTTTTCCTTCATCTGGTACATAGTCCTCTGCCTTTTCATTTTGTCTATCTTTCTGTGAATATGGTTTTCATTCCACAAGCAACACAATACTTGTTCTTCTTGCTTCTGCTGTCTGTCCTCTGGTGGATGAAAATATCTAGGCACATTCTTTTAAAATGCGTGTGGGGAGAAGCTTCAAGATGGCAGAAGAGTAAGAAGTGGAGATCAACCTCCTCCCCACAAATACATCAGAAATACATCTACATGTGAAACAACTCCTACAGAACACCTACTGAATGCTGGCAGAAGACCTAGACCTCCCAAAAGGCAAGAAACTACCCACGTACCTGGGTAGGGCAAAACAAAAAATAGAGACAAAGAATAGGGACGGGACCTGCACCAGTGGGAGGGAGCTCTGAAGGAGGAAAGGTTTCCACACACTCGGAAGCCCCTTTGCAGGTGGAGACGGTGGGTGGCAGAGGGGGGAAGATTTGGAGCCATGGAGGAGAGCGGAGAAACAGGGGTGCAGAGGGCAAAGTGGAGAGATTCCCGCACAGAGGATCGGTGCCGACCAGCACTCACCAGCCTGAGAGGCTTGTCTGCTCACCTGCCAGGACGGGAGGGGCTGGGAGCTGAGGCTTGGGCTTCAGAGGTCGGATCCCAGGGTGAGGACTGGAGTTGGCTGTGTGAACACAGCCCGAAGGGGCTAGTGCACCACAGTTATCCGGGAGGGAGCCCAGGAAAAAATCTGGAGCTGCCAAAGAGACAAGAGACTTTTTCTTGCCTCTTTGTTTCCTGGTGCGTGAGAAGAGGGGATTAAGAGCGCCACTTAAACAAGCTCCAGAGATGGGCACGAGCCGTGACTATCAGCGTGGACACCAGAGGCGGGCATGAGACGCTAAGGCTGCTGCTGCAGCCAACAAGAAACCTGTGTGCAAGCACAGGTCACTATCCACTCCTCCCCTTCTGGAAGCCTGTGTAGTCTGCCACTGCCAGGGTCCCGTGATCCAGGGACAACTTCCCCAGGAGAACCCATGACCCAGCTCAGGCTGGTGCAATGTCACGCTGGCCTCTGCTGCCACAGACTTGGCCCACATCTGTACCCCTCCCTCCCCCTGGCCTGAGTAAGCCAGAGCCCCCACATCAGCTGCTCCTTTAACCCTGTCCTGGCTGAGCAAAAAACAGACGACCTCAGGCAACTTACACGCAGAGGCAGGCAGAATCCAAAGCTGAAACCCGGGAGCTGTGCGAACAAAGAAGAGAAAGGGAAATTTCTCCCAGCAGCCTCAGGAGCAGCGAATTAAATCTACAAAATCAACTTGATGTACCCTGCATCTGTGGAATATTTGAATAGACAACAAATCATCCCAAATTGAGGAAGTGGATTTTGCGAGCAATGATATATTTTTTTTTTTCCCTTTTTGTGAGTGTGTATGTGTATGCTTCTGAGTGTGATTTTGTCTGTATAGCTTTGCTTTTACCATTTGTCCTAGGGTCCTGTCTGTCCGTTTTTTCTTTGTTTTGTTTTTTTTACTTTAAAAAAATTTTTCTAAATAATTGTTTTCTATTTTTACTTTTAATAACTTTATTTTATTTTATTTTATTTTATTTTATTTTATTTTATTTTATCTTCTTTCTTGCTTTCTTTCTTTCTCCCTTTTATTTGAGCCGTGTGGAGGACAGGCTCATGGTGTTCCAGCCTGGCGCTAGGCTGTGCCTCTAAGGTGGGTGAGCAAAGTTCAGGACACTGGTCCACAAGAGACCTTGCAGCTTCACGTAGTATCAAAAGACAAAAATCACCCAGAGATCTCCATCTCAATGCCAAGACCCATCTCCACTCAACGACCAGCAAGCTACAGTGCTCGACACCCTATGCCAAACAATCAGCAGGACAGGAACACGACCCTATCCACTAGCAGAGAGGCTGCCTAAAACCATAATAAGGCCACAGACACCCAAAAGCACACCACCAGACCTGGACCTGCCCACCACAAAGACAAGATCCAGCCTCATCCACCAAAACACAGGCACTAGTCCCATCCACCAGAAAGCCTACACAACTCACTGAACCAACCTTAGCCCCTGGGGACAGACACCTAAAACAACAGGAACTACGAACCTGCAGCCTGCAAAAAGGAGACCCCAAACACAGTAAGTTAAGTAAAATGAGAAGACATAGAAACACACAGCAGATGAAGGAGCAAAGCAAAAACTCACCAGACCTAACAAAAGAAGGGGAAATAGGCATGCTACCTGAAAAAGAATTCAGTATAATGATAGTAAAGATGATCCAGAATCTTGGAAATAGAATGGAAAAATATACAGGAAACGTTTAACAAGGACATAGAAGAACTAAAGAGCAAACAAACAGTGATGAACAAAACAATAAATGAAATTTAAAATTCTCTAGAAGGGATCAATAACAGAATAACTGTGGGAGAAGAACAGATAAGTGACCTGGAACATAAAATAGTGGAAATAACTACTGCAGAGCAGAACAAAGGAAAAAAATGAAAAGAATTGAAGACAGTCTCAGAGTCCTCTGAAACAACATTAAACGTACCAACATTTGAATTACAGAGATCCCAGAAGAAGAAGAGAAAAAGAAAGGGACTGAGAAAATATTTGAAGAGATTATAGTGGAAAACTTCCCTAATATGGGAAAGGAAATAGTTAATCAAGTCCAGGAAGCACAGAGAGTCCATACAGGATAAACCCAAGGAGAAACACGCCAAGACACATATTAATCAAACTAACAAAAATTAAATACAAAGAAAACATATTAAAAGCAGCAAGGGAAAACCAACAAATAACACACAAGGGAATCCCCATAAGGTAAACAGCTGATCTTTCAGCAGAAACTTTGCAAGCCAGAAGGGAGTGGCAGGACATATTTAAAGTGATGAAGGAGAAGAACCTACAGCCAAGATGACCCCACCCAGCAAGGATCTCATTCAGATTTGACAGAGAAATTAAAACCTTTACAGACAAGCAAAAGCTAAGAGAATTCAGCACCACCAAACCAGCTTTACAACAAATACTAAAGGAAGTTCTCTAGGCAGGAAACACAAGAGAAGGAAAACACCTACAATAACAAACCAAAAACAATTAGGAAAATGGTAATAGGAACATACATATCAATGATTACCTTAAATGTAAGTGGATTAAATACTCCAACCAAAAGACCTACATTGGCTGAATGGATACAAGAACAAGACCCGTATATATGCTGTCTACAAAAGACCAACTTCAAACCTAGGGACACATACAGACTGAAAGTGAGGGGATGGAAAAAGGTATTCCATGCCAATGGAAATCAAAAGAAAGCTGGAGTACCAATTCTTATATCAGAAAATAGTCTTTACAACAAAGACTATGAGAAGAGACAAAGAAGGACACTACATAATAATGAAGGGATCAATCCAAGAAGAAGATATAACCATTGAAAATATTTATGCAGCCAACATAGGAGCACCTCAATACATAAGGCAAATACTAACAGCAACAAAAGGGCAAATCAAAAGTAACACAATCATAGTAGGGGATTTTAACACCCCACTTTCACCAATGGGCAGATCATCCGAAATAAAAATCAATAAGGAAACACAAGTTTTAAATGATACATTAAACAAGATGGACTTAATTGATATGTATAGGACATCTATTAAAAAAACAACAGAACATACATTCTTCTCAAGTGCTCATGGAACATTCTCCAGGATAGATTATATCTTGGGTCACAAATCAAGCCTTGGTAAATTTAAGAAAATTGAAATCATATCAAGTATCTTTTCCAAAGACTACACTATGAGACTAGATATCAATTACAGGAAAAATTCTGTAAAAAATACAAGCAGATGGAGGCTAAACAACACACTACTTAATAACGAAGTGATCATTGAAGAAATCAAAGGGGAAATCAAAAAATACCTAGAAACAAATGACAATGGAGACACGACGACCCAAACCCTATGGGATGCAGCAAAAGCACTTCCAAGAGGGAAGTTTATAACAATACAATCCTACCTTAGGAAACAAGAAATATCTCAAATAAACAACCTAACCTTACACATAAAGCAATTAGAGAAAGAAGAACAAAATAACCCCAAAGTTAGCAGAAGGAAAGAAATCATAAAGATCAGATCAGAAATAAATGAAAAAGAAATGAAAGAAATGATAGCAAAGATCAATAAAACTAGAAGCTGGTTCTTTCACAAGAAAAACAAAATTGATAAACCATTAGCCAAACTTATCAAGAAAAACAGGGAGAAGACTCAAATCAATAGAATTAGAAATGAAAAAGAAGTAACAACTGACACTACAGAAATACAAAGGATCATGAGAGATTACTACAAGCAACTATATGAGAATAAAATGAAAACCTGGAAGAAATGGACAAATTCTTAGAAATGCACAACCTTCCGAGACTGAACCAGGAAGAAATAGAAAATATGAACAGACCAATCACAAGCACTGAAATTGAAACTGTGTTTAAAAACTTTCCAAAAAACAAAAGCCCAGGACCAGATGGCTTCAAGGCGAATTCTATCTAACATTTAGAGAAGAGTTAACACTTATCCTTCTGAAACTCTTCCAAAATATAGCAGAGGGAGGAACACTCCCAAACCCATTCTACAAGGCCACCATCACCCTGATATCAAAACCAGAAAAAGATGTCACAAAGAAAGAAAACTACAGGCCAATATCACTGATGAACATAGATGCAAAAATCCTCAACAAAATACTAGAAAACAGAATCCACCATCACACTGAAAGGATCATACACCATGATCAAGTAGGGTTTACCCAGGAATGCAAGGATTCTTCAATATACGCAAATCAATCAACGTGATACACCATATTAACATACTGAAGGAGAAAAACCATATGATCATCTCAATAGATGCAGAGAAAATTTTTGACAAAATTCAACACCCATATATGATAAAATTCCTGCTGAAAGTAGGCATAGAGGGAACTTTCCTCAACATAATAAAGGCCATATATGACAAACCCACAGCCAAATTTGCCCTCAATGGTGAAAAACTGAAACCATTTCCACTAAGATCAGGAACAAGACAAGGTTGACCACTCTCACCACTATTATTCAACATAGTTTTGGAAGTGTTAGCCACAGCAATCAGAGAAGAAAAAGAAATAAAAGGAATCCAAATTGGAAAAGAAGAAGTAAAGCTGTCACTGTTTGCAGATAACAAGATACTATACACAGACAATCCTAAAGTTGTTACCAGAAAACTACTAGAGCTAATCAATGAATTTGGTAAAGTAGCAGGATACAAAATTAATTCACAGAAATCTCTTGCATTCCTCTACACTAATGAAGAAAAATCTGAAAGTGAAATTAAGAAAACACTCCAAATATAATAAAATATCTAGGAATAAACCTACCTAAGGAGACAAAAACCTGTATGCAGTAAATTATAAGACACTGATGAATGAAATTAGAGATGTTACAAATAGATGGAGAGATTTACCATGTTCTTGGATTGGAAGAGTCAACATTGTGAAAATGACTCTACTTCCCAAAGCAATCTACAGATTCAATGCAATCCCTATCAAACTACCACTGGCATTTTTCACAAAATTAGAACAAAAAATTTCACAGTTTGTATGGAAACACAAAAGACCCCGAATAGCCAAAGCAATCTTGGGAACGAAAAACAGAGCTGAGGGAATCAGGCTCTGTGACTTCAGATTACACTACAAAGCTACAGTAATCAAGACAGTATGGTACTGGCACAAAAACAGAAATATAGATCAATGGAACAGGGTAGAAAGCCCAGAGATAAACCCACGCACATATGGTCACCTTATCTTTGATAAAGGAGTCAAGAACAAACAGTGTAGAAAAGACACCCTCTTCAATAAGTAATGCTGGGAAAACTGGACAGCTACCTTTAAAAGAATGAAATTAGAACACTCCCTAACACCATACACAAAAATGAACTCAAAATGGATTAAAGACCTAAATGTAAGGCCAGACACTATCAAACTCTTAGAGGAAAACGAAGGTAGAATACTCTATGACATACATCACAGCAAGATCCTTTTTGACCCACCTCCTACACAAATAGAAATAAAAACAAAAATAAACAAGGCTAAAAAAGGTAGGTTAAAATGAAGAATGTATATTTGGGTTTCATCATGGAACACGTGCTTTACTTAGGAAGCTGAAGGGAAGTCCAAGAGCTCAGGTAATGGAATTGCTGCCCAGGTCACAGATACACAGAAACACCATAGGCCAGCCAACACTCTAGGAGCAAGATGCACCTGATCTTACTGCTCTTTCTTCAGAGACTCTGAGAAGCTCTAATCACCAAGGTGGTACTTGTCAGCTGTTCCCTCCCTGCCAAGTAACAGTATGCTGACTGCAAAACGAAAGACTTCTCTCTCTAATAACATTCCAAGCAGATAAAGGCCATGAGTTAGTGAAGATGTCATTGTGAAATGGTTCAAAGAGAGGTGATGAGTCCTGGGACAGAATCATTTTTCATGACATTTCATGATCCTGAAGGCTTTTGAGGTTGCTACTTGCTTGAGGGTGTTCATTTCTGCTTGCAGGGCTGGAATGACTGCACAGGTGGGCATTTCTTCTGGCACAGTTGTGGTGGGCACTGAGAAGGTAGACATGGCTCCAGACACTTTGGAGGTGGGTGTGGCTCAAGAGACAGGTGGACACACAGGAGGCGGTAGGCAGGACAGTTTGCACTGCTCCTGTCACTGGTAGGACATCATTCCTGTGTCTTGGGGAATCAGAAAGAACCATACCTTTATCTCTCCTATCTCCAATAATCTACTTTGATCTTTTAATACCCCACTCTTGTATTTATGTGTATGTTTTCTTGCCTCCCTGTTTATAATTCTCATCAACAAAATGGAAGATTCTGACAAGACCCTTCTTTTTCTTTTGCCTGTGTATCAAGAGATTTCCATGATCTGAATAAATAAGAAATGTTTTAAATGCAAACAACATTATAAGGAATGTAGTAAAAATTTCTCAATTTCTGTCCAATCCTACAGAAAACACCTATCATAATTATGTCTCATGATGTCAGTAGTGAAGGTTTCATTAGGTTGATTTAGGCACAGAAAAAAATACTCTTCAGGGTCAATTGTCAATAGTAAGATTCCACCTGAAAGGGGCTCCTCTTCTAAGACACATGCTATTAAAACCACAACAAGAGATGTTTTTTTAAAGAATTGTTGGACAAGGGAGAATTTCGTGTTTCTCACTCTCCTTTAATTTTAAGTTACAATTCTATTTTCTCATTCAGACTTCAAAACAATTCATCAAAATCAAGTCAAAATAATCCAACAGGGACTTTCCTAGCGTTAACCACTGCACTTTCCAGTGGTTAAGACTCCACGCTTCCACTGCAGGGGACCCGGGTTCGATCCCTGGTTGGGGAACTAAGATCCCACACACCATGCGGTGCAGCTGATGATAATAATAATAATAATCCAACAAAACTTCCCAGTCCTCATATTCTATTGAATCATACTTGCTACAACCCAATTAAATCCCAACACCTCTGAGATCCATACCCCCTAGAAGGCACAAAGAAATCACACTCACCAAGTCTCCAAAGTACGTCTGCAGTCAAGGTCAAGTCGATGGCAGCGACACAGCAGAGAGCCCCATTACAGAGCCAGCTGCCCCAGCAGGGAGAAGCAGAAGAGCCCAAAACGGGGCTGGTCCAACTATTTCACAACCAAAATGCAATCCATCTGAAATTCCAAACTGACTTGACATATTCCCTGAATTCTAAGAATGTTCAACCTTAGGACACTTATCATTAGGACAAGTATTCAGTGACTCACCTGAGAACCTCTGTATCTGGAAGGAACAACCACTTGTAGCAGCTGAAAAATTTGGAGAATTCTCTAATTTGCCACCAACTGGACACTTGAGAGATTTTGGATCCATCCCGGTTCATCTTTTGATACCTTCCACTCAGCTCTGCATCTGGAAAGAGAGATGCTAAAGCTCATGAAGCCTGTCTACCTGGCTGCCCCCTCAACACTGCTCCCCCTTGTAACCCACTTAGCTTTGGTCTAAGGTCTGCTGGTTTCAAGATTTCTTTAATGATCACAAATGGATTTAGATGAGGCTGAATTTCTTCTGCTTAGCCTGCTGCACAATAATGGGCATAAGAACACCCTGGCAACATTGACCACCAGGACCCTTGTCTCTTTCATAAAAACTGTACCATCTGTACCTCACCCGGGATCTGCTGAAAACTCAAGACATTCTTCCATGAATTAGGTCTGTGAGGGGCTTAGTCTTTGGCTAGCATCATGTAGCAGATTTTCAGCTTATTTCACCCCAAACATGGTACAGTACTAACTCTTCATAGGACTTCTACAAGCTGACTTATTTCCATTTCTCCAAACTTTGAAGGGCAAAAAGAGGTCATTTATTACTTCTCACCTCATCTCATGGTATCTTCAAAAAATTCAGTCTGTTAATCTCATCATTTAGTTATTCCAAAGAACAATTATATTCATGTATTTTTATTAACTAACCAATGGATTACTTTTAAATGCATTTTGGTTAACACAGAAACCTTTGATAATTGCTGTATATTATTCACTAGGTTATGAAAATTTTTGCATTATTATTAACTACCATTCACTTAAGAACTTCTTAACTATGAATTATTATTTTTTCATAATTATTATTAATGATCACAATTGTCAACAGTGTTTCTAGTGATCACATAATTTGAGGGGACTAAATGTCATCTGTGGCAATGTCCATTTCCTCCATAAAATATTGTAGTGGATAAAACAGAAAATACCAGGCAGGTCCTCCAGAACTCTTAGTTCTGGTCCTAGTTCTATTGCCAAGAATTGAGTATCCTTGGCCAGCCATGCCCAGGGTCATCCTCTGAGCAGCGGAGATGAAGTTCAGGGGAGACTGCACAGCAGTTTTTATTGACCCCGCTCAAGTCTCCAGGCCCCCTACACATTTTCTTCTTCCCACAGACCCTTCTATTTAGTTTATGTTTCCTTCCCCTTAAATTCCCATTTCCACCTAAACCTTAGGGGTTTCTCTTCTCAAGACTTATTGCAGAGTGAGATTCTGTCCCGTCAGCATTCTTACACTTTGCTGCCAGAACAAAGGCTAAAGTCCTTTCTTTTTAAAAGGTGTAGCTGTTTCTCATCTCTGTATGGATAAAGAAAGTATGAGCCAAAGTCACAAACATTCATTTATTGACTAGTTGACAAGCTTAAATCCCTGCTTTTTCACTCACCTATAGGCTAGTGAGAGAAACAGACCACAACACTGGTTATTAGAGTGACAGTCTTTCCTGGGATGACCACTAGAAGACCTCTGCCCTCTGCTTTCATTCTGGAGGGTGTGATTTTCCTGCTTTCATCTCACAACTCCTGCCGACCCCTCCAACTAAGTGTGCGGATGCAACTATTGCACAATAATGGGTTCCAACTAATTTCTCCCCAGGCGCCAACTTGGAATTTGCACTTATCAGCCGTTTTATTTTCTTACAGCTTGTATCCCACACTTAAAGAGGCACTTTATGAGGTCAAATTAGTCTGCAATAAGTCTTTGGAATGGACAGAGCCCTGACCAGCCAGTGCAGACTGATCCAATTGTGGATCTGTGTGCACTAGAAATAGAACACAGAATAAGAATATATGGAATTTAAGAAAGTTTTTGACTGAAAGTGGACATGTTCCCATTTCCATACACATTTAACAATCAATTTGTTTAGCTAGGTTTTTGAGTGGGGTTTGGTTTGACTCCACAGATCAATTTGGGAGAAAACTGACACGTTTGCAACAGTGGGAACTTTAATTCATTTACATGTTTGTCACTCTTTTCTCACCATGGAAACCTTGCACAAATTTTGTTATATTTTTTCAATGTCCTTCACATATTGTTATATTATAATTAGAATTTTATTTTCTCTGTGTTTTTTCTAACATATAGGAAGATGATTTGTTTTGTTTCCTGATTTTGTATTTAGCACTTTTTAAATTGAAGTATAGTTGATTTACAATAATGTATTACTTTCAGGTGTACAGCAAAGTGATTCAGTTATACATATATCTTTTTCTGATTCTTTCTCATTATAAGTTATTACAAGTTATTGAATATGGTTAGTTATCTATGCTTTACAGTAAATCCTTGTTGTTTATCTGTTTTATATATAATGGTGTGTATATGTTAAGCCCATACTCCTAATTTATCCTCCCCTCTCTTTTCCATTTGGTAACCATAAGTTTGTTTGTAATGTCTGTGAGTCTGTTTCTGTTCTGTAAATAAGTTCATTTATATTACCTTTTAGATTCCACACATAAGTGATATTACATGTGTTTGTCTTTCTCTGTCTGGCTTGCTTCACTCAGTATGATAATCTCTAAGCCCATCCAAGTTGCTGAAAATGGCATTCTTTCTTTCTTTCTACAGCTTAATAGATATATATATATATCTCACATCTTTATCCATTCATCTGTGGATGAACACTTAGGTTGTTTCCATGTTTTGGCTATTGTAAATAGTGCTGCTGTAAACACTGAGATGCATGCATCTTTTTGAATTAGAGTTTTCACCAAATATATGCCCAGGAATGGGATTGCTGGATCAAATGGTAACTCTATTTTTAGTTTTCTAAGTGACCTCCATACTGTTCTCTTTAGTGGCTGCAACAATTTACATTCCCACCAAAAGTCTAGGAGGGTTCCCTTTTTCCCCACATCCTCTCCAACATTTATTATTTGTAGACTTTTTGATGATGGCCATTCTGACCTGTGTGAGGTGATACCTCATTGTAGTTATGATTTGCATGTCTCTAATACTTAGCGACATTGAGCATCTTTTCATGTGCCTGTTGGTCATCTGTATATCTTTGGAGAAATGTCTACTTAGGTCTTCAGCCCATTTTTTGATTGGGTTGTTTGTTTTCTCAATATTGAGTTATATGAGCTGCTTGTATATTTTGTAAATTAACCCCTTGTTGGTCTCATCTTTTGCAAATATTTTCTCCCAGTCCATAAGTTTTCTTTTCATTTTGCATATGGTTTCCTTTGCTGTGCAAAAGCTTTTAAGTTTGATTAAGTCTCATTTGTTTATTTTTGTTTTTATTTCTATTGCCTTGGGAGACTTACCTAGGAAAATATTGCTACAATTTGTATCAGAGAATGTCTTGCCTATGTTCTCTTCTAGGAGTTTTATGGTGTCGTGTCTTATATTTAAGTCTTTAAGCCATTTTGAGTTTATTTTTGTGTGTGGTGTGAGGGTGTATTCTGACTTCATTGCTTTACATGAGGCTGTCTAGCTTTCCTGACACCACTTGCTGAAGAGACTGCCTTTTCTCCATTGTATAGTCTTGCCTCCCTTGTCAATGATTATTTGACCGTAGGTGTGTGGGTTTATTTCTGGGCTCTTTATTCTGTTCCATTGATTTATATGTCTGTTTTTGTGCCAATACCCAGCTGTTTTGAATATTGTAGCTTTGTAGTATTGTCTGAAGTCTGGGAAGGTTATGCCTACAGCTTTGTTCTTTTTCCTCATGGTTGCTTTAGGAATTCTGGGTCTTTTGTGGTTCCACATAAATTTCAGGATTATTTGTTCTCGTACTGTGAAAACTGCAATGCATAATTTGATAGGGATATCATTAAATCTGTAGATTACTTTGGGTAGTATGGCCATTTTAACAATATTAATTCTTCCAATCCAAGAGCATGGGACACATTTCCAAACTACCTATTGGACATCTATCAAATTTCTCAATCCCACTTAAGATTTTCTGAGAGGTGGGAGAAGAATAAAAAGAAATAAGGTAGGTTTCAGTAGTGGGTTTCAGTTCATGTTGGGCTTTGTAGATCACTGTAGACTCTTGACTGTTACTCTGATTTATGTGAGGGGTTTGACCCAGAGAAATGACATAATCTTTGAGAAATTGACTATAGTGGTGAGCACTTGTTGTTGGAGCAAGAATGAAAGCAGGAAGATGATAAGGAGACAATTGAAATAATCAGATATTCAAGTACTTTCAAGCAGGGTCACAGCAACGGAAAAGGTAAAAGAGGTCACATATAGCAATGGACAATTAGACAATAAAATTTTAAAATGCTGTTTATAATAGCATCAAAAATAAATACTGGGGGAGAACTTCAAGATGACGGAGGAGTTAGACGTGGAGATCACCTTCCTCCCAACAAATACATCAGAGGTACATCTATATGTGGAACAACTCCTACAAAACACCTACTGAATGCTGGCAGGGGATCTGTGACTTCCCAAAGGCAAGAAACTCCCCCACGAAACTGGGTAAGGCAAAAGAAAAAAGAAAAAACAGAGACAAAAGAATAGGGATGGGACCTGCACCTCGGGGAGGGAGCTGTGAAGGAGGATGTTTCCACACCCTAGGAAGCCCCTTCACTGATGGAGACAGGGGGTGGCTTCAGAGCCAC
The DNA here is from genome assembly GCF_965194805.1 of Balaenoptera borealis. NCBI lineage: Eukaryota > Metazoa > Chordata > Mammalia > Artiodactyla > Balaenopteridae > Balaenoptera > Balaenoptera borealis. The sequence goes on along the minus strand of NC_138860.1, from coordinate 83,469,556 downwards.
CGAGGAGAGCACAGCAGTGGGGCTACAGAGGGCAAGGCAGAGAGGTTCTTGCATGGAGGATCGCTACCAACCAGCACTCACCAGCTTGAGAGGCTTGTCTGCTCACCGGCCAAGATGGGTGGGGGCTGGGAGCTGAGGCTCTGGCTTCGAAGGTCAGATCCCAGGGAGAGGACTGAGGTTGCCTGAATGAACACAGCCTGAAGTGGGCTAGTGTGCCACAGTGGGCCGGGAGGGAGTCTGGGGGAAAGTCTGAAACTGTCTGAGAGGCAAGAGACCATTGTTTCAGGGTGTGTGAGGAGAGGGGATTCAGAGCACCACCTGGGCGAGCTCCAGAGATGGGCACAAGCCAAGGCTGTCAACATGGACACCAGAGATGGGCATGAAATGCTAAGGCTGCTGTTGCAGCCACCAAGGAGCCTGAGTGCAAGCACAGGTAACCATCCACACCACCTCTCCCGGGAGCATGTGCAGCCTGTCACTGCCAGGGTCCCATAATCCAGAGACAACTTCCCAGGGAGAACACACAGCGTGCCTCAACGCTGTTACAATGTTACACCAGCCTCTGCCACCACAGGCTCCCCCTGAATCCCATATCCCTCACTCCCCACGTTCTGAGTGAGCCAGAGCTCTGTAATCAGCTGCTCCTTTAACCCCATCCTGTCAGGGTGGGAACAGACTTCCTCAGGTGACCTACAGGGAGAGATGGGGCCAATCCAAAGCTGAACCCCAGGAACTGTGTGAACTAAGAAGAGAAAGGGAAATTTCTTCCAGCAGCCACAGGAGCAGCGAATTAAATCTCCACAATCAACTTCATGTACCCTGCATCTCTGGAATACTGGAACAGACAATGAATCATCTCAAAATTGAGACGGTGGACTGAGGGAGCAACTGTAGACTTGGGTTTGCTGTATGCCACTGACTAGCTTCTGACTTTATGTTTATCTTAGTTTAGTATTTAGAGTTTATTAACATTGGTAGATTTTTCTTTTGATTTGGTTGCTCTCAAAATTTTTTTATATACACACATATTTTTTTTCCTTCTTCTCTTTTTGTGAGTGTATATGAGTATGCTTCTTTGTGTGATTTTGTCTGTATAGCTTTGCTTTCAGTATTTATCCTAGGGTTCTGTCGGTTTGGTTGCTCTCTTCTTTCTTTCTTTTTTCTTTTTATCTTTATTTTTAATAATTTCTTTTATTTTTTATTTTTAAAAATTTATTTCTTTTTATTTTATTTTTTCTTTCTTTCTTTCTTTCTTTTTTCCTCCCTTTTCTTCTGAGCGGTGTGGCTGAGAGGGCCTTGGTGCTCTGGTGAGGTGTCAGGACTGTGTCTCTGAGGTGGGAGAGCCGAGTTCAGGACATTGGTCCACAAGACACCTCCGGGCTCCATGTACTATCAAACAACAAAAGCTCTCCAAGAGATCTCCATCTCAAAGCTAAGACCCAGCTCCACTCAACAACCAGCAAGCTACAGTGCTGGACACCTTATACCAAGCAAATAGCAACACAGGAACACAACCTCACCTGTAGCAGAGAGGCTACCATAAATCATAATAAGTTCACAGACACCACAAAACACACCACCGAATGTGGTCCTGCCCACCAGAAAGACAAGATCCAGCCTCATCCACCAGAACACAGGCACTAATCCCTTCCACAAGGAAGCCTACACAACACACTGAACCAACATTACGCACTGGGGGCAGACACTAAAAACAATGGGAACTATGAACCTGCCGCCTGTAAAAGCAAGACCTCAATCACAGTAAGTTAAGCAAAATGAGAAGACAGAGAAACACACAGGAGAAAAAGGAGCAAGGTAAAAACCCACCAAACCAAACAAATGAAGAGGAAATAGGCAGTCTACCTGACAAAGAATTCAGAGTAATGATACGAAAGATGATATAAAATCTTGGAAATACAATGGGGAAAATACAAGAAACGGTTAACAAGGACCTAGAAGAACTAAAGGGCAAACAAACAATGATGAACAACACAATAAATGAAATTTTAAATTCTCTAGAAGGAGTCAATAGCACAATAACTAAGGCAGAAGAACGGACAAGTGATCTGGAAGAAAAAATAGTGGAAATAATTACTGCAGAGCAGAATAAAAAAGAAAGAATGAAAAGAATTGAGGACAGTCTTAGAGACTTCTGGGACAACATTAAATGCACCAACATTCAGATTATAGGGGTCCCAGAAGAAGAAGAGGAAAAGAAACAGACTGAGAAAATATTAGAAGAGATTACAGTTGAAAACGTCCCTAATATGGGAAAGGAAATAGTCAATCAAGTTCAGGAAGTGCTGAGAGTCCCATAAAGAAAAATCCAAGGAGAAACACACCAAGACACATATTAATCAAACTATCAAAAATTAAATACAAAGAAAAAATATTAAAAGCAGCAAGGGAAAAACAACAAATAACATACGACAGAATCCCCATAAGGTTAACAGCTGACCTTTCAGCAGAAATGCTACAAGCCAGAAGGGAGTGGTAAAACATATTTAAAGTGATGAAAGAGAAAATCTACAACCAAGATTACTCTACCCAGCAAGGATCTCATTCAGATTCAATGGAGAAATTAAAACCTTTACAGAAAAGCAAAAGCTAAGAGAATTCAGCACCACCAAACCAGCTTTACAACAAATGCTAAGGAACTTCTCTAGGCAGGAAACACAAGAGAAGGAAAAGACCTACAATAACAAACACAAAACAATTAAGAAAATGGTAATAGAAACATACATATCGATAATTACCATAAAGGAAAAATGGATTAAATGCTCCAACCAAAAGACATAGAATGGCTGAATGGATACAAAAAAAAAAAAAAGAAACATATATTTGCTGTCTATAAGAGACCCACTTCAGACCTAAGGACACATACAGACTGAAAGTGAGGGGATGGAAAAGATATTCCATGCAAATGGAAATCAAAAGAAAGTTGGAGTAGCAATTTTCATATCAGACAAAACAGACCTTAAAATAAAGACTATTACAAGAGACAAAGAAAGACACTACATAATGATAAAGGGATCAAACCAAGAAGAAGACATAACAATTGTAAATAATTATGCACCCAACAAAGGAGCACCTCAGTACATAAGGCAAATGCTAACAGCCATAAAAGGGGAAATCAACACAAACACAATAAGAGTAGGGGACATTAACCCCCACTTTCACCAAAGAACAGATCATCCAAAATGAAAAAAATAAGGAAACTCAAACTTTAAATGATACATTAAACAAGATGGACTTAATTGATGTTTATAGGATATTCCATTCAAGAAAAACAGAATACACTTTATTCTCTAGTGCTCATGGAAATTCTCCAGGATAGATCATATTGTGGGTAACAAAGCAATTCTTGGTAAATTTAAGAAAATTGAAATCATATCAAGTATCTTTTCTGACCACAATGCGATGAGATTAGATATCAATTACAGGAAGAAATCTGTAAAAAAAAAAAATACAAACATGTGGAGGCTAAACAATACACTACTTAACCAAGAGATTGCTGAAGAAATCAAAGAGGAAATCAAAAAATACCTAGAAACAAATGACAATGAAAACATGACAACCCAAAACCTATGGGATGCAGCAAAAGCAGTTCTAAGAGGGAAGTTTATAGCAATACAATCGTACCTCAATAAACAAGAAACATCTCAAATAAACAACCTAAACGTACACCTGAAGCAATTAGAGAAAGAAGAACAAAAAAAAAAAACCAAAGTCAGCAGAAGGAAAGAAATCATAAAGATCTGAGCAGAAAGAAATGAAAAATAAATGAAGAAAATGATAACAAACATCAATAAAACTAAAAGCTAGTTCTTTGAGAAGAAAAATACAATTGACAAACCATTAGACAAACTCATAAAGAAAAATAGGGAGAAGACTCAAATCAACAGAATTAGAAATGAAAAAGGAGAAGTAACACCTGCACTGCAGAAATACAAAGGATCATGAGAGATTACTACAAGCAACTCTATGTCAATAAAATGGAAACCCTGGAAGAAATGGATAAATTCTTAGAAAAGCACAACCTTCTGAGGCTGAACCAGGAAGAAATAGAAATTATAAACAGACCAAATACAAGCACTGAAATTGAGACTGCGATTAAAAATCTTCCAACAAAGAAAAGCCCAGGACCAGATGGCTTCACAGGCGAATTCTATCAAACATTTAGAGAAGAGTTAACACTTATCCTTCTCAAGCTCTTCCAAAATATAGCAGAGGGAGGAACACTCCCAAACTCATTCTACAAGGCCACAATCACCCTGATACTAAAACTTGACAAAGATGTCACAAAGAAAGAGAAATGTAGGCCAATATCACTGATGAACATAGATGCAAAAATCCTCAAGGAAATACTAACAAACAGAATCCAACAGCACATTAAAAGGATCATACACCATGTTGAAGTGGGTTTTATGTCAGCAATGCAAGGATTCTTCAATATACGCAAATCCATCAATGTGATACAACATATTAACAAGTTGAAGGAGAAAAAACATATGATCATCTCAATAGATGCCGAAAAAGCTTTCAACAAAATTCAACAGCTATTTATGACAAAAACCCTCCAGAAAATAGGAATATAGGGAACTTACCTCAAGATAATAAAGGCCACATATGACAAACTCACAGCTAACATCATTCTCAATGGTGAAAACTGAAACCATTTCCACTAAGATCAGGAACAAGACAACGTTGTCCACTCTCACCACTATTGTTCAACATAGTTTTGGAAATTTTAGCCACAGCAATCAGAGAAGAAGAAGAAATAAAAGGATTACAAATCAGAAAAGAAGAATTAAAGCTGTCACTGATGCACATGACATGATACTATACATAGAGAATCCTAAAGATGCTACCAGAAAACTACTAGAGCTTATCAATGAATTTGGTAAAGTAGCAGGATGCAAAATTAATGCACAGTAATCTCTTGCATTCCTATATACGAATGATGAATATTCTGAAAGACAATTAAAGAAACACTCCGATTTACCATTGCAATAAAAAGAGTAAAATACCTAGGAATAAACCTACCTAAGGAGACAAAAGACCTGTATGCCAAAAATTATAAGACACTGATGAAAGAAATTAAAGATGATACAAACAGATGGAGAGATATACCATGTTCTTGGATTAGAAGAACATTAACATTATGAAAATGACTATACTACCCAAAGCAATCTACAGATTCAAAGAAATCCCTATCAAACAACCAATGGCATTTTTCAGAGAACTAGAACAAAATAATTCACAGTTTGTATGGAAACACAAAAGACCCCGAATAGCCAAAACAATCTTGAGGAAGAAAAACGAAGCTGGAGGAATCAGACTCCCTGACTTCCGACTATACTACAAAGCTACAGTAATCAAGACATTATGGTACAGGCACAAAAACAGAAATATAGATCAATGGAACAGGATAGAAAGCCCAGAGATAAAACCACGCACTTATTATTTTTGATAAAGGAGGCAAGAATATACAATGGAGAAAAGACAGCCTCTTCAATAAGTGGTGCTGGGGAAATTGTACAGCTACATGTAAAAGAATGAAATTAGAACACTCCCTAACTCCATACACAAAAATAAACTCAAAATAGATTAAACAACTAAATGTAAGGTCAGACACTATGAATCTCTTAGAAGAAAACATAGGCAGAACACTCTATGACATAAAACACAGCACGATCCTCTTTGAATCACTTCCTAGAGAAATGGAAATAAAAACAAAAATAAATGGGACCTTATGAAACCTAAAATCTTTTGCACAGCAAAGCAAACCATAAACAAGACGAAAAGACAACCCTCAGAATGGGAGAAAATATTTGCCAATGAAGCACCTGGCAAAAGATTAATTTCCAAAATTTACATGCAGCTCAATATCAAGAAAACAAACAACCCAATCCAAAAATGAGCAGAGGACCTAAATAGACATTTCTCCAAAGAAGATATACAGATTGCCAACAAACACATGAAAGGATGCTCAACATCACTAATCATTAGAGAAAAGCAAGTCAAAACTATAATGAGGTATCACCTCACACCAGTCAGAATGGCCATCATCAAATAATCTACAAGCAATAAATGCAGACAGGGTGTGGAGAAAAGGGAACACTCTTGCACTCGTGGTGGGAATGTAAATTGATACAGGCACTATGGAGAACAGTATGGAGGTTCCTTAAAAAACTACAAATAGAACTACCATATGACCCAGCAATCCCACTACTGGGCATACCCTGAGAAAACCATAATTCAAAAAGAGTCATGTACCACAATATTCAATGCAGCTCTGTTTACAATAGCCAGGACATGCAAGCAACCTAAGTGTCCATTGACAGATGAATGGATAAAGAAGATGTGGCACGTATATACAATGGAATTTTACTCAGCTATAGTTAGGTGGATGGACCTAGGGACTGTCATACACAGTGAAGTAAGTCAGAAAGAGAAAAATAAATACCATATACTAACACATATATATGGAATCTAAAAAAAAAAATGGTTCTGAAGAACCTAGGGGCAGGACAGGAGTAAAGACTCAGATGTAGAGAATGGACTGAGGACACGGGGTGGGGGAAGGGTAAGATGGGATGAAGTGAGAGAGTGGCATGGACTTATATATACTACCAAATATAAAATAGATAGCTAGTGGGAAGCAGCCACATAGCACAGGCAGATCAGCTCGGTGCTTTGTCACTACCTAGAGGGGTGGGATAGGGAGGGTCAGAGGGAGACACAAGAGGGAGGAGATATGGGGATATATGTATATGTGTAGCTGATTCACTTTGTTATAAAGAGGAAACTAACACACCATTGTAAAGCAATTATACTCCAATAAAGATGTTTTTAAAAAAAAGAAATGAAAGACTAAAAAAATAAAAGGGTGAAGAAATAATATTTCCCATTATAGTGATATTTCAGACTCATGTGTTTTTTAAAATATTTTATTTAAAAAAATTTTTATTTAATCTTAATATTAGATTTTTTTTTTAAATTGAGTCTTCCTATTTTAAAGTATTTGTTTATTTATTTATTTATGGCTGTGTCGGGTCTTCGTTTCTGTGCGAGGGTCCTCTCCAGTTGCGGCAAGCGGGGGCCACTCTTCATTGCGGTGCACAGGCCTCTCACCATTGCGGCCTCTCTTGTTGTGGAGCACAGGCTCCAGACGCACAGGCTCGGTAATTGTGGCTCACGGGCCCAGCTGCTCCGCGGCACGTGGGATCTTCCCAAACCAGGGCTCGAACCCGTGTCCCCTGCATTAGCAGGCAGATTCTCAACCACTGCACCACCAGGGAAGCCCCTTCATATTAGATTTTTGAGCTAGAGATTTTTTTCACTTGCTGAGAAAAATGAGTTTCATGGATTTAAGTAATTTTCCAAAAGTTAAAGCTATTAAATGATACTTAAGTCCCTAATAGAATTATCTTTCAAATCTAGTTATTTTATAGATAAATAGATAGGTAGAGAGAGAGAGAGAGAGGTGTGTGGGTATTTTTTTTAAAAGGACAGTGAGTTTAGTGTGGTATGCAGAATGAGAGATGAATGTGACATGAATATTGGTTGTGACACAGGAAATGAAAGAATGAGATGACTCCAAGTGGTTTTTTGAAGGACAACTCAGTCAGCAAGATCTATTGGCTAGTTAGCTATCAGGAGAAAAAGCTATGGACTAATCAATGCCAATAACAACTTTTTAGGCTGTGTGAATTGGAGAATGGTAGTTTAATTAACAGAATTTTAAGAATCAAGGTTTGGAGTTAGTGAGAGGAGAAATACAAAATTACTTGTAGAGTGATGATTTTAAGGTCATTTCAGGACCCCTGGTTGGAAATTCACAACAGGAGTTCTGGGGAGATGAGGAGAGAAATAACATTGATGTTATTGATATATTACTGTTAGAAGTTTAATAATGTGTGTTTGGGAAGTCTTATTGACCATAAATTTATAAGGCGTTGTATTGGCTTCAAATCAAAGACAGTTAATGCAGTGAAAAAAAAGCAGGTTGGAGCCAGGGTTGTGACTACAGCTTCTTTTATTTTAAATAATAATAGAAAATACACACGCAGTCCATCTATACTAACTTCAAACACTTATAATGTATGAATGAATTTGAGTGTAAATATTTTATAATCTAACAAAAGAATAAAATACATTGTTTTTGTCAATAAATAAATAAATACTGAAAGCTTCAACAAAAGATGTGCAAGACCTTTACACTGAGCACTATAAACTTGCTGCTGAGAGAAAATAAATAATTGGTAAAATATCCCTTGTTCATGGATCAAAAGACTCAGTATTGCTGAGTTATCACTTCTTCCCAAATTAATGTATAGATTTAATGTAACTCCAATCAAACTGCCAGTGGGATTTTAAAGAAATTGACAAGCTAATATAAAATGTACATAGCAATGAATACTACTTGGAACAGCCAAGATGATTTTACTAAGGAACATCAAAGTTGGAGAATTAATTTTAGGATTGCATTATAGAGCTACACTAATTAAGACAGTATGCTATCAGCATAAGAATAGACAAGAGATCAATAGACAATAATAGAAAATCCAGAAATACACCCACAACATATATGGTCAATTGATTTTCAACATAAAAGCCAAGGTAATTCAATGGACAAAACAAATAATCTTGTCAACAAATGGTACTCATACAGTTGGATACTGATACAGAAATTAATGAAACTTTGACCTTTACCTCACACCATACAAAAATCAATTGAAATGTATCACAGACTAAAATGTAAGATCTAAGACTCTACAATTCCTGGAGGAAAATGGGAGAAAATCTTAGTTACAGTGGGTTAGGCAAATTGTTATTAAAAATCAGTATCCAGGAGTGGGACTGTTGGGTCACATGGTAGTTCTATTTTTAGTTTCTTAAGGAACCTCCATACTGTTATCCATAATGGCTGTATCAATTTACATTCCCACCAAGAGTGTAGACGGGTTCCCTTTTCTCCACACCCTCTCCAGCATTTATTGTTTGTAGATTTTTGATGATGACCATACTCTCCAGTGTGAGATGATAACTCATTGTAGTTTTGATTTGCAATTCTCTAATAATTAGTGATGTGGAGCATCTTTTCATGTGCCAGCAATCCCACTTCTGGGCATATACCCAGAGAAAACCATAATACCAAAAGGTAAATGCACTCCAATGTTTATTGCAGCAGTATTTACAATAGCCAGGACATGGAAACCACCTAAATGTCCATCAACAGAGGAATGGATAAAGAAAAGGTGGTACACATATACAATGGAATATTACTCAGCCATAAAAAGGAACAAAATAATGACATTTGCAGTGACATGGATGGACCTAGAGATTGTCATACAGAGTGAGGTAAGTCGGAAAGAGAAAGACAAATATTGTATAATATTGTTTACATGTGGAATCTAGGAAAATGGTCCAGATGAACACATTTGCAAAGCAGAAATAGTGACACAGAAATAGAGAACAAATGCATGGATAACAAGGGAGTAAAGGGGAGTGGGATGAATTGGGAGATTGGGATTGATATATTTACACTACTATGTATAAAATAGATAATTAATGAGAACCTACTGTATAGCACAGGGAATCCTACCCAATGCTCTGTTGCAACTTAAATGAGAAGGAAATCCAAAAAGGAGGGTATATATGTATATGTATAGCAAATTCGCTTTGCTGTAAAGCAGAAACTAACACAACATTGTAAAGTAACTATACCCCAATAAAAATTATTTTTAGAAAAAAACATGCAAAGAAATATATAGATTTGAGTTGAGAAAATACAGTATCATTGTTACATTGCAAATGAACAAATTGATATGTAAAGATATAAAAGGTCTTGTTCAGTGTTAGGGCAAGAAAATGCTGAAATCAAACTTTGAGCACGGGTCTATCTCCTAATTCATTTATTTTTACCTTATCATATTGCCAGATATTTACTTAATAAAATGAAATATATGTTTGAAAAAATCAGTATCCAAAATTTATAAATAACTCATAAAGAAAGTCATAAAAAGACAGACAGCTCAATAGAAACATGGGCAACAGGCACTGCACACACACAAAAAAGGATGCATCCAAATGGCCAATAAAAGTATTCTCAAAGCTTCTAAAAGTCATTAATACTTAATAAACAGTTTATTCAAAACACAAGGAAAGATCACTACTCACAATGTACACCAGATGTGTAAAACTTTCAACAGTGTGGAAATGATCAACCAATTTAAAGAGATAGCATAAACAGCAAATACACTACACCACTGGTAGGGGGTTTAAATTGGTCCAAGTATTTTGGAAAACAGTTTGGCATTATCTATCAAAGTACAAGATGCATATACTTCTGGGAATATACCCTAGAGAAATGTGTGAACATGTGCACTAGCAGGTATGAAGAAAATGTCACAGTGGCCCTAATAGCTCCAAATAGGAAATGACTTAAAGGTCAACCAAGAGTAGAACAAAGAGAGAAAAGAAGTGTCGTATAGCCATACAATGATATTCTAAAATACACCAGTGAATAAACTAAAACTACATAGTGTTAATTGAAAGAGACAAAAAGATGGCATACAGTATAATTCCATTTATATAAAGTTCAAAAACTGAAAAACAACTATAGCTTTTAGAGATGCCTCTATACTGGTGGTTAAAAAACATAAAGAAAAACAGGAAAGTGATTATTAGGAGTCAGGATTGTTGTTACTTCTAGTGGAGAAGGTATAGGATGTAATTTAACAAGGAAACTTTTTGAAGGATTGGTAATGTTATTTTTCTTGACTTTGAATTTCTTGACTAATGATAAAAGTGTGATCAATTTATAATTATCCACGCTCAGTTATACAGCTAAAGTTTATGAACTTTCTGAATGTGTTCATCATGTGCCCCCCAAAAACGAAGGGCTTTTATTTTTTGTTTTTCTTAAAGACAGAAGAGGGAGGGAAATCTATCCACAATAATATTAGGCCAGAGCCCTTTTCAAGAGTGTAAAGTCAACCCTCCTAAAAAGAAAATCAATTCCTTTAGCATTGGCTGCACAACAAGAGTAAACTTTCCTATGCATTTTGGTACCTATAAGGTGATGGAAATTAATGGGGTCGACTTCCCTATAAGATGGGAAACTAATAGACTGACATGTCACCTAGTGACCCTCTCAAAATAAATTTTCATCTTGCAAAAGAGTTTTAATTTATTCCTCAGTTCTTTTAACCTTCTTTGAAAATGTCTTTGAAAAGCCATATATACTTTTAATAAAAAGAAATAATATGTGATAATTGAAAATTACATAGTTATAAGATTTAAGACCTTTGACCCTCTGCATAATATGGCTGTCAAACTGTGAATAAATTATCAAAATCTTTACTACGTCTTCAAGATCCAACCTCTCAGACCTCAGTTGGGGATAGTGTCTCCTTGATCACTGTCCCCTCTGCTGTTACTTTGCTCTGCCTTAGCACTTGCCATCTCCTTTCACTGGTACAGTGCATCCCAGATATGCTCACCTACCTACAGCTTACTCTTCTGTTCATTCAGGTCTTTGCCCATAGAGCCACTTTGGAAGAGCTTTTCTAAACAATTGTTTCTAAACCATGCCTAACTATTATTTGTCGTGTGTGTGTGTGTGTGTGTGTGTGTGTGTGTGTGTGTGTGTGTGTGTGTGTAAAATTCCCTCAAGAATTTAGGCAGACAAGGACTTTGGTCACCATCATCATATCTCTAGCACACAAGAGACTGCCTGGCACTTGTTAGATAATTAGGAAACATTTGTGAATAAATTAATTTATTTCTATTAGTCCACTCAGTGGAATACATTCTTTCATACTTTGTACAGATAAGAAAACTGAGACTGAGAGAGTTCAATTTTTTTCAGGGTCACACAAGGTAGGAGGAGGTAGAAATGAGTTTGAAACCAATAAAATAATTATTTGATGTATCCAATCCTAAAGACATATTTCAGACAAAACTGAACACAGTGATGGAATAAGTCTAACTCTAATAATTCAATAGGAATGAAAAAGAATGCTCAGAAGAGTAGTTGTAGTTGACAGAAGAGATTAAAACACTAAATGCAAAAATACAAAAAGAAGAAAAAGAAGAGGAGAAGAAGAAGAAGAAGGAGAAGAAGGAGAAGGAGAAGAAGAAGAAGAAGAAGAAGAAGAAGAAGAAGAAGAAGAAGAAGAAGAAGAAGAAGAAGGAGAAGGAGAAGGAGAAGGAGAAGGAGAAGGAGAAGGAGAAGGAGAAGGAGAAGGAGAAGGAGAAGGAGGAGGAGGAGGAGGAGGAGGAGGAGGAGGAGGAGGAGGAGGAGGAGGAGGAGGAGGAGGAGGAGGAGAAGAAGAAGAAGAAGAAGAAGAAGAAGAAGAAGAAGAAGAAGAAGAAGAAGAAGAAGAAGAAGAAGAAGAAGAAGAAGAAGAAGAAGAAGAAGGAGAAATGTGAGCTCAACCATGAAATGTGCTTCATTGGAGAAGTAAAAGAATATACATACTAAGTGTTCACAGGGTAGAGATCACAGCCTGATTACAGACAGGCAGATGGCAAAGCAAGATCAGGTGATGATCCTGCTGCTCTTCTTCCAACAACATGGTGTCTGCCTCAGGAACCAGCCTTTTCTCTGTCATCTGTCAATCCAGGAGAGAGGTTAAGGAAGGTGCAGTCCATCACCATGGCTGAAGGAAGGATGATGGAGTCCTAGGCTAAGAAAAGCCTAGATCTTGTTGTTTCATGGTCCTGATGAAATCTGGTGCTGTTAATTATACTTGGGTGGACACTTCTGCTGGCAGGGTGGGCATGGATGCACAGGAGGACATTTCTGCTGGCACAGTGGAGGTGGGCACTGCACAGGTCGGCATGGAGGACTGGGACATGGCTCCAGACACTTTAGAGGTGGGCAAGGTTCAGGGCACTTAGGTGGGCAAGGCTCAGGGCACTTAGCTGGGAAAGGCTCAGGGCACTTAGGTATGAACACAGGAGGTGACTGGCAGGACTGCTTGCACTGGTGCTGCTGGTAAGACATCTTTCCTGCGTCTCAAGGAATCTGAAATACAAACAGACAACACTGTTCATAACAGAGACAGTCCTACTGGTAGAACAATTAGCTGGGCACACAACCCTGCCGTCTCCAAGAACTTTCTATGATCCCTTATAGAGTCTTTATAGTTTTGTGTAACTTCTTCACCATTCTTTTTTAGCACCTCTTGCCCTCAGATCTTCAGGTTTTCTGGTTAATCTCTCATTCTACCACTTTCTAAAGACAAAATTACCTATGCAGGTGTTGTGTGAATACAAACACTATCTGGAGAAGAAGAACCCGGATATTAAAATTGTAGCCAATCCCAAAACAAATCTCTACTTATATATCCCATGAGGCCCTGGTTGCTGGTCTAACTGACGTGACTGTGGGCTTTTGAGGAGAAATGCAAAGGTCCATATGCAGCACTTAATGGGATTGAACTCTGAGAGGGATGCATTTGGAACTAATGTAGGGTGGGCTACAGCACAGCATCTCATATCTCTTATTCTCCTTCAGTTTAAGATCATACCTCTGACTCCATTTCTCTCATCACATTCAGGATCACCTACCAAATACCAGCTAAAATTTACCCCTATACCTCATTTTCTTCTTTTCCCCATACGGAGCACTAATTGGTTAAAATAAAGTCACCTCCACCTCCAGGTTCAATCTTACCACTCAAGTGCCAAAAAGACCTCTAAGATTTGTACTCACCACAGGCTCCTATCACTGAGTGTCACGAAGATAGCACCACTGAGATGGAGACTCCTTTTATAAGGGCCACGCAGCCCCACACAGGGAGAACAGCCCAGGACTGACATGATTCACTTATTTCCCAACCCAAATACCAGCTGCTGGCAATCTCAAAAATGACTTGCCACCCTCATGCTGATATCACAAAACTTCCTTGTCCACGATCTTCCTCACCCCTCACTGAGGAAGTGCACAGTGATTCACTTGAGACCTTGTCTCGTATTCCCTGTGCCAGTGTCATGTGCCAATTAGGAAATAGGAGAAAATCTTTGACAGCGTGATGCTCTTCCATAGTCAGAGGTGGTGCTTCCCCCACTCCCCAGCTCCCAAGCATCTGGTATGTGAAACTCACTACCTCATTCAATTTCACCTGCCCATCACCCAGCTTTGTTTCCCCTGATGGTAGAGACCAGGGTTTGCTAAACCCACATATTTTAACCCCTACCCACAGTATTTCTAAACTCTCCTTTTACCATATTCTACTGGTCTTTTGGTTTTTCTTGACAATTAAATGACTTAAACAGAGCCACAAAGTCTTATCTTGATTTCCTAGTGCTGACAGTCCCATGTTGGGTGTGTTTTCAGATAGCTCCCTAAATGAGCTTGAACAGGACTGCATGATCCCTCAGTTTCCTAGGCCATAAAATCACAGGCTGGGGCCCCTTTCTAATGCTCTATATTTGCAGATTTACACATTGATCTGGTCTCTGGGGCACCCATGACCATGAGTGACTTGTGGTCTACTAGAAACCCAAATTCCTCTCTTCTCATTATCTTCAAAATTGATTCAATGTCTGGGCTGTATCCATTTAAAAGTTTTCCACTCATACTCTCCAAATATCTTGTGCTACTTTCCCCTACAAAAGTTAATTCAATGGACTCTATCATGCCCTCTCTTTTGAAATGACATTTAGTGCATTTTCAGATATTCTTAGTACACTCAGGGAATGAAACTCCAGGAGTCATTGATCCCACCATTCAATTCATGGGTATTTTTCCCTAAATAAATAAAATATGGCTGACAGAGAACCCAGTGATAACTTATTAGTATAATTTGCTGAACCACAGTAACACTTCAGCTAATATTATGCACTATGCCCTCCAGGGGAAAGCTTGAGTGCCTTGGCTATGTAGACATCTATAGGCAACAGTACTGTGTGACATTAAATATTTCCCACCCTCTCTGAAGATCAGTTTACCTACACAGCTGTAAAATAGAGATAAAAAAAAAAAATACCCACCTCAAATTTTTGCTACAAAAACTCAACAAAATGCCTAATATAATTTCCTTTGCTTTAAGCTGATGAGTTTATAGTCACTTGTTACAGCAGCAGTAGGAAATGAATAAAAAACTGTAACATTCCTTTTCTGTTTAAGTCTTTATCGTTTCAGAGTATTTAAATAACATGCAAATTAAGAAATGGGATTATTGAGTCAAAAACAGAAGTATCAATATTTTTTAAATGTATGGCATTAATTTCCAAAATGTTTTAATCAAATGACACTCACACCAATAGTATGTGATAGTGACTAGTTCACTTTCTTTTTAATAAATTTCAGGGTGGGTCTATCAATCTCATATTTCACTTATAATTAGCAAGCAAGCTTCAGTTTGACTGTGCTGGTTAACTGTTTCACTTCCTATCACATTATGGAAAAATCTGTTACAAGCACTTTAAGACTGCCAGCAGCTCCTATATAGCCTTTAAGTCTCTGTTAGGAACCAGGTATGACAAGAGTATTGGCCGCATACAAAGATTTCTGGTTATTTTGACTAAGAAAATCTGCACTTTGACACTTCTTCAAGAATCAGGATGTACAGAATAATATTCATGGGTGGTGAGTATAAGATTGTGTTTAGGAAAAACCCTCCCAATCCTTTCTTAGTTATATCTAAAACATGTGAAATTCCTCTAAAATGAACTGGATGTATGTCTCCGTATATAGATATTCACCCACACAGTAATGGCATGTTTCTGTAAACAGACACAAAGAGATGCCCTTGTAGATGGTATCTGGCTCATTACTAACCCTACAAAAAAAATTTTTTAATCTTTGACATGCACTCTCTCAGATTCATTTGGCTTAAATTAGATTGTTCCATATATGAAGATGCTTATCAGTAATCTGGAGTCTATTTTGTTGGCCAAAGTAGTCTACATTTTAAAAACCTCAAGATAATATCTTGCTGCCAATTTTTCTAAGGAAGAATATTGCAAGGAGTAACTGCTTACAATCAGATAACCCAAGGAACCATTGCTCTGCTATTATCATGGCTAGACAGTTGAAAGAATAGTGTCCGCCTTGAAAACTTCCCAGTCTAAAATGATGTCTGCTGTGCTTTGCAGAGTGAGCTACTCTGGGCTCAGTTAAGCACTTGATAATACATAGTTCAGGAGCGTGAAGGAAACCCAGGCTTTGCCTACAGGTACCCTAGACACACCTCCAAGCAGGTGTTGGCAACCCTTCTTCTAATTGTAAATAGAAACCCAATTTCAGATGGGGATTGACATATATACACTAATATGTATAAAACAGATACTGACCTTCAAGAAGGCAGAGGAGTAAGATGTGGAGATCACCTTCCTCCCCACAAATACATCGAAATACATGTACATCTGGAACAATTCCTACGGAACACCTACTGAATGCTGGCAGAAGACTTCAGACTTCCGAAAAGGCAAGAAACTCCCCCCAAGTACCTGGGTAAGGCAAAAGGAAAGAGGAAAAAAAAGAGACAAAAGACTAGAGACAGGACCTGCACCCGTGGGAGGGAGCTGTAAAGGAGGAAAAGTTTCCATACAGTAGGAAGCCCCTTCACTGGTGGAGACGGGAGCTTGCAGGGCAGGGGGGAAACTTCAGAGCCACGGACGAGAGCACAGCGACAGGGATGCAGAGGGCAAAGCAGAGAGATTCCCACACAGATGATCAGTGCTGACCAGCACTCAACTGCCTGAGAGGCTTGTCTGCTCAACCTCCGGGGCGGGTGGGGGGTTGGAGCTGAGGGTCCAGCTTCGAAGGTCAGATCCCAAGGAGAGGACTGGGGTTGGCTGCCTGAAGGAGGCTAGTGCGCCACAGCTAGCCAGGAGGGAGTCCGGGAAAATGTCTGGCCCAGCCTAAGAGGCAAGACACCATTGTTTCATGGTTCACAAGGAGGGAGGATTCAGAGCACTGCCTAAACGAGCTCCAGAGACAAGCGTGAGCTGTAGCTATCAGCGGAACCAGAGATGGGCATGAAACGCTAAGGCTGTTGCTGCAGCCACCAAGAAGCCTGTGTGCAAGTAAAGGTCACTATCCACACCTCCCGTCCCAAGAGCCTGTGCAGCCTGCTTCTGCCTGGGTCCCGTGATCCAGGGACAACTTTCCCAGGAGAAAACATGGCACACCTCAGGCTGTGGCAGCGTCACGTTGGCCTCTGCAGCCACAGGCTCGCCCCGCATTTTGTACCCCTCCCTACCCCTGGCCTGAGTGAGCGAGAGCTCCCTAAGCAGCTGCTACTTTAACCCTGTCCTGTCTGAGTGAAGAAAAGACGACCTCAGGAGACCTACAGGCAGAGGTGTGGCCAAATCCAAAGCTGAACCCCAGGAACTGTGCGAACAAAAAACAGAAAGTGAAATTTCTCCCAGCAGCCTCAGGAGAAGAGGATTAAATCTCCACAATCAACTTGAGGTACCCTGCATCTCTGGAATACCTGAATGGACAACGAATCATCCCAAAATTGAGGCGGCGGACTTTGGAAGCAACTGTAGACTTGGAGTTTCCTTTCTGCATCTAATCTGTTTCCGGTTTTATGTTTATCATACTTTAGTATTTAGAGTTTATTATCATTAGTAGATTTATTTATGGATTTGGTTGTTCTCTTCCTTTTTTTTCTTTTTCTTTTTATATATAGATTTTTCCCCCTTTTTCTCTTATTGTGAGTGTGTACACATATGCTTCTTAGTGTGATTTTGTCTGTGTAGCTTTGCTTTTACCATTTGTCCTAAAGGTCTGTCTGTCCATTTTTCTTCTTTTGTTTTGTTTTAGTTTTTTTAGTGTACTTTTTAGCAGTTATTATCATTGGTGGATTTGTGTTTTGTTTAAGTGGCTCTCTTCTATCTTTCTATCTTTTTCTCTTTTTTATTTTTACTTTATAATTCTTTATTTTTAATAATTTTTTTAATTTTAATAACTTTATTTTATTTTTTTTCTCCCTTTTCTTCTGATCCGTGCAGCTGACAAGGTCTTGGTGCTCCGACCAGGTGTCAGGCCTGTGCCTCAGAGGTGAGAGAGACAGCTCAGGACATTGATCCAAGAGACACCTCCAAGCTCCACATAATATCAAATGGTGAAAGCTCTCTCAGAGAACTCCATCTCAACACTAAAACTCAGCTCCATTCAATGACCAGCAAGCTCCAGTGCTGGACACCCTTTGCCAAACAACTAGCAAGACAGGAAGACAAAACCACCCATTAGAAGACACGCTGCCTAAAATCATAATAAGGTCACAGATACCCCAAAACACACCACTGAATGCAGTCCTGATGACCAGAAAGACAAGATCCAGCATCATCCACCAGAACACAGGCACCAGTCTCCTCCACCAGGAAGCCTACACAGCCAACTGAACAAACCTTACCCATTGGGGACAGACACCAAAAACAATGGGACTATTACCCTGCAGCCTGCGAAAAGGAGACCCCAAACGCAATAAGTTAAGCAAAATAAGAAGACAGAGAAATACACATTAGATGAAGGAGTAAGGTAAAAACCCACAAGACCAAACAAATGAAGAGGAAATAGGCAGTCTACCTGAAAAAGAACTCAGAGCAATGATAGTAAAAATGTTCCAAAATCGTGGAAATATAATGGAGGATATACAAGAAACGTTTAAGAAGGAGCTAGAAGAACTAAAGAGCAAACAAACAATGATGAACAACACAATAAATGAAATTTAAAATTCTCTAGAAGGAATCAATAGCAGAATAACTGAGGCACAAGAACGGATAAGTGACCTGGAAGATAAAATAGGAGAAATAACTACCACAGAGTGGAATAAGGAAAAAAGGAATGAAAAGAATTGAGGACAGTCTCACACCTCTGGGACAACATTAAATGCACCAACTTTCGAATTATAGGGGTCCCAGAAGAAGAAGAGAAAAAGAAACGGACTGAGAAAATATTTGAGAGATTATAGTTGAAAACTTCCTTAATATGGGAAAGGAAATAGTCAATCAAGTCCAGGAAGCAAAGAGAGTCCCATACAGGATAAATCCAAGGAGAAACATGCCAAGACACATATTAATCAAACTATCAAAAATTAAATACAATTAAATATTAAAAGCATCAAGGGAAAAACAACAAATAACATACAAGGGAATCCCCATAAGGCTAACAGCTGATCGTTCAGCAGAAACTCTGCAAGCCAGAAGGGAGTGGCAGGACATATATAAAGTGATGAAAGGGAAAAACATACAACCAAGATTACTCTACCTGGCAAGGATCTCATTAAGATTTGATGGAATAAAGAAGATGTGGCACATATATACAATGGAATATTACTCAGCCATAAAAACAAACGAAATTGAGTTATTTGTAGTGAGGTGGATGGAGTTAGAGTCTGTCATACAGAGTGAAGTAAGTCAGAAAGAGAAAAATAAAGACAGTATGCTAACACATATATATGGAATCTAAGGGGAAAAAAAAAAGGTCATGAAGAACCTAGTGGCAAGACGGGAATAAAGACACAGACCTACTACAGAATGGACTTGAGGATATGGGGAGGGGGAAGGGTAAGCTGTGATAAAGTGAGAGAGTGGCATGGACATATATACACTACCAAACGTAAAATAGATAGCTAGTGGGAAGCAACTGCATAGCACAGGGAGATCACCTTGGTGCTTTTTTACCACCTAGAGGGGTGGGACAGGTAGGGTGGGAGGGAGGGAGACGAAAGAGGGAAGAGATATGGGAACATATGTATATGTATAACTGATTCACTTTGTTATAAAGCAGAAACTAACACACCATTGTAAAGCATTTATACTCCAATAAAGATGTGAAAAAAAAGAAAAATAAAGAAAATGTGATTAGAAAAAAAAAAAGATTTGATGGAGAAATTAAAAGCTATACAGACATGCAAAAGCTAAGAGAATTCAGCACCACCAACCCAGCTTTACAACAAATGTTAATGGAACTTCTCTAGGCAGGAAACACAAGAGAAGGAAAAGACCTAAAATAACAAACCCAAAACAACTAAGAAAATGGTAATAGGAACATACATATCAATAATTACCTTAAATGTAAATGGAATAAATGCTCCCACCAAAAGACATAGACTGGCAGAATGGATATGAAAACAAGACCCATATGTATGCTATCTACAAGAGACCCACTTCAGACCTAGGGACACATACAGACTGAAATCAAGGGCATGGAAAAAGATATTCCATACAAATGGAAATCAAAAACCTGGAGTAGCAATTCTCATATCAGAGAAAATAGACTTTAAAATAAAGACTATTACAAGACACAAGAAGGACACTACATAATAATCAAGGGATCAATCCAAGAAGAAGATATAACAATTGTAAATATTTATGCACCCAACATAGGAGCACCTCAATACATAAGGCAAGTGCTAACAGCCATAAACAGGGAAATCGACAGTAACACAATAATAGTAGGGCCCTTTAACACCCCACTTTCACGAATGGACAGATCATCCAAAATGAAAAACAGAAACACAAGCTTTAAATGATACATTAAACAAGATAGATTTAATTGATATTTATAGGACATTCCATCCAAAAACAATGGAATACACACTCTTCTCAAGTGCTCATGGAACATTCTCCAGGATAGATCATATCTTGGGTCACAAATCAAGTACTGGTAAATTTAAGAAAATTGAAATCATATCAGGTATCTTTTTCTGACCATAACGCCATGAGACTAGATATCAGTTACAGGAAAAAATCTGTAAAAATACAGACACGTGGAGGCTAAACAATACACTACTAAATATCCAAGAGATCACTGAAGAAATCAAAAAGGAAATCAAAAAATACATAGAAACAAATGACAATGAAAACACGATGACCCAAAACCTATGGGATGCAGCAAAACAGTTCTAAGAGGGAAGTATATAACAATGCAAACCTACCTCAAGTAACAAGAAACATCTCAAATAAACAACCTAACATTAACCTAAAGGAATTGGAGAAAGAAGAATTTTTAAAACCCCAAAGTTAGCAAAAGGAAAGAAATCATAAAGATCACAGCAGAAATAAATGAAAAAGAATGAAGGAAACAATAGCAAAGATCAATAAAACTAAAAACTGGTTCTTTGAGAAAATAAAGAAAATTGATAAACCATTAGCCAGACTCATCAAGAAAAAAAGGGAGAAGACTCAGATCAGTAGAATTAGAAATGAAAAAGGAGAAGTAACACCTACATGGCAGAAATACAAAGGATCAGGAGAGATTACTACAAGGAACTATATGCCAATAAAATGGAAAGCCTGGAAGAAATGGACAAATTCTTAGAAAAGCACAAACTTCCATGACTGAACCAGGAAGAAATAGAAAATATAAACAGACCAATCTCCAGCATTGAAATTGAAACTGTGATTAAAAATCTTCCAACAAACAAAAGCCCAGGACCAGATAGATTCACAGGCGAATTCTATCAAACATTTAGAGAAGAGCTAACACCTATCCTTCTCAAACTCTGCCAAAATATAGCAGAGGGAGGAACACTCCCAAACTCAGTCTACGAGGCCAGCATCACCCTGATACCAAAACCAGACAAAGATGTCACAAAGAAAGAAGACTACAGTCCAATATCACTGATGAACATAGATGGAAAAAACCTCAATGAAATACTAGCAAACAGAATCCAACAGCACATTAAAAGGGTCATACACCATGATCAAGTGGGGTTTATCCCAGGAATGCACGGATTCTTCAATATACTCAAATCAATCAATGTGATACAACATATTACCAAATTGAAGGAGAAAAACCATATGATCATCTCAATAGATGCAGAAAAAGCTTTTGATAAAATTCAACACCAATTATGATAAAAATCCTCCAGAAAGTAGGCATAGAGGGAACTTTCCTCAACATAATAAAGGCCACATATAACAAACCCACAGCCAACATTGTCCTCAATGGTGAAAAACTGAAACCATTTCCACTAAGATCAGGAACAAGACAAGTTGCCCACTCTCACCACTATTATTCAACGTAGTTTTGGAAGTTTTAGCCACAGCAATCAGAGAAGAAAAAGAAATAAAGGATTCCAAACCAGAAAAGGAGAAGTAAAGCTGTCACTGTTTGCAAATGACAGGATACTATACATAGAGAATCCTAAAGATGCTACCAGAAAACTACTAGAGCTAATCAATGAATTTGGTAAAGTAGCAGGACACAAAATTAATGCACAGAAATCTCTTGCATTCCTATACACTGATGATGAAAAATCTGAAAGAGAAATTAAGGAAACACTCCCATTTACCACTGCAACCAAAAGAATAAAATACCTAGGAATAAACCTACCTAAGGAGACAAAAAACCTGCATGCAGGAAACTATAAGACACTGATGAAAGAAATTAAAGATGATACAAACAGATGGAGAGATATACCATGTTCTTGGATTGGAAGAATCAACATTGTGAAAATTACTATACTACCCAAAGCAGTCAACAGATTCAATGCAATCTCGATCAAACTACCAATGGTATTTTTCACAGGACTAGAACAAAAAATTTGACAATTTTTATGGAAACACAAAAGACCCCAAATAGCCAAAGCAATACTTAGAAAGAAAAACAGAGCTAGAGGAATCAGCCTCCCTGACTTCAGATTATACTACAAAGCTGCAGTAATCAGGACAGTATGGGCTGGCACAAAACAGAAATATGGATCAATGGAACAGGATAGAAAGCCCAGAGATAAACCTCCACACATACGGTCACCTTATCTTTGATAAAGGAGGCAAGAATATACAGTGGAGAAAAGACAGCCTCTTCAATAAGTGGTGCTGGGAAACCTGGACATCTACATGTAAAAGAATTAAATTAGAAAACTCCCTAACACCATACACAAAAATAAATTCAAAATGGATTAAAGATCTAAATGTAAGGCCAGACACTATAAAACTCTTGGAGGAAAACATAGGCAGAACACTCTATGATATAAATCACTGCAAGATTTTTTTTGACCCACCCTCTAGAGAAATGGAAATAAAAACATATAAACAAATGGAACCTAATGAAACATAAAAGCTTTTGCACAGCAAAGGAAACCATAAACAAAATGAAAAGACCACCCTCAGAATGGGAGGAAATATTTGCCTATGAAGCAACTGACAAAGGATTAATCTCCAAAATTTACAAGCAGCTCATGCAGCTCAGTATCAAAAAAACAAACAGCCCAATCCAAAAATGGGCAGAAGACCTAAATAGATCTTTCTCCAAAGAAGATATACAGATTGCCAACAAACACATGAAAGGATGCTCAACATCACTAATCATTACAGAAATGCAAATCAAAACTACAATAAGGTATCACCTCACACTGGTCAGGATGGCCATCATCAAAAAATCTACAAACAATAAATGCTGGAGAGGGTGTGGAGAAAAGGGAACACTCTTGCACTGTTGGTCGGAATGTAAATTGATACAGCCACTATGGAGAACAGTATGGAGGTTCCTTTAAAACTGAAAATAGAACTACCATACGACCCAGCAATCCCACTACTGGGCATTTACCCTGAGAAAACCATAATTCAAAAAGAGTGATGTATCACAATGTTCATTGCAGCTCTATTTACAATAGCCAAGATATGGAAGCATCCTAAGTGTCCATCGACAGATGAATGGATAAAGAAGATGTGAAAAAAAAAAAGAAAAAAAAAAGATGTGGCACATATATACAATGGAATATTACTCACCAAAAAAAGAAATGAAATCACTCCATCTACCCCCTGAGCAGTCACTGGATGTGGCCCACCCTAGACTGGTGTGCTCTTGAAAGAGGCAGCTCTCTGAAGCTGAAGCCAACCTTGAAGATGATGATGGCTCCCAAGAGCTGGAACAGAAAATCATTTATTTAATGGAAATCTTGGCAGCACGTCTTTGTTTCACCAGTCTCATCTCCTAGTAGATAAAGTTGTTTGTGATTAAATTATGATAAAGATTTCACAGTTTTATGAACCAGATAATCAGATAACGCTTGATTGAGTAATCCTTTTGCTCCATATGGCATTAACTGGGACTACTTGGTGGTATTCACCTGGTAGCTGTTCTGCTCTGGAAGGTTCAAGATAGATTCATCCACATTCACCCTGCCTCATGCCTTGACAGGAACGAGGTAAGGCTAGACTCAGTTACGCTCCTCTCCTTCGCCAGGTAATTTCAAGGTCTCTCTAGGAGGATGGCCAGATTCTTGCACTATGGCTCAACACATCAAAAGAAAGAAAATGGAAATTGACCTACTGTCACTTCTACAATAAAAAAGCAGTCATAGGACTGCCCATATTCAAGAACCCATATTCCCCCCACCACACACACATACCTCTCAATAGAGAAATATTAAATAAACTATGCCCATCTTTAATATCACAGCTTTTCACCCTACAACCCCAAACCCTGCTATCTCCACATTTCTGAACCCTGTCTCCCATAATCTGATTTTTGGCTTTCACACACCTTTCAACCCAGTCCCTTACAAACCCTTGATCTCTGCAAAACACACATTCCTGATCCTTGTCCTCCCCAAACCTCAGAACTCTGCCCTCTACATAACCCTCTTCCCATTGCTCTCCCAACAATTCCAGACTCTACACTTCCTGAAACCCAAATTTTGCCATCCATACATTCCTGAGCCCTACCCTCCCAAAGACCTGTACCAGTTATCAATTTATTGTCTTTCTTCTCCAAAGCCAGCCTTCTTTGCCTGTACCATGATAAGGGATCTGGGCTTTATAAGTATTCCTCTTTTTCCAGTTGTTAGGTGTTAAGCTTTGTCAGTAGAAGGCACTGGAGGGACATTAGAAGAGGGTTTTTCTCTTTCTGGTTCTGGTGTATCTCACTTGCAAAGTGGAAAAAGAGGAATAAAAATTTGATACTACAATCTATGCATCTCTTAAGGCCAAAAACTTTATGTGTCATGGATTTCAGACTTTTTTTACTCCCTGCCACCATATAATCAACAACAAGTCCATAGGTTCTACCTCCATTACTGGGGTTTTCCTTTTTTTTTTTTTTTTTTTTTTTTTTTACAGAATATTATCTTAACTAAAATCTTACACAGACCTGCAACATACAAAAGAGTAAACTTGGACTACTCTGGTTGAAATTCATAGAAGGGAGATACAGACCTGTTCTATTAGCCTGTGAATATCTCTGGAAAATCTTAGGTTCTTTAGAACATGGATTGAAAACAAATACTCTGAAATACGACTCTATTTTATCTACTTTCCTCCATTTTCACTGTCAAAACCCTAAGGCAAGCCACCATCATCTCTTACTTGAACTAATGAAATAGCCTCCAAAGTAGTTCTGCAGCTTCCATGCCTGCCTCCAAATAATTTATTCTTTATTCAGAATCCATGATAATCTCTTTAAATGTAATTTAGAGGATACCATTTCAGTGATCTAAAAGGCTCTACAAAATCTGTCTCTACCTCTTCTTCCATCTCTTGTCTTCCCCCAGCCCATCCATCCCACTCATTATATTCCACCACACTGCCTCATTTCCACTTCTGCAATAGAACAAGCTCTGTCTCTTTGCATTTCCCTCTGCCTGGAACATTCTTCCCTGAATGATGCTTCTCATCGCTCAGGTCTTGGCTCACATGTATCATTAAGGAGATTATTAAGCACAAGTAACAGAAACACATTTTGAATTGACTTAAAGAATTAAAATTTAATTTCATAGTATTCTTAGTAGAATGGAGTGGCTTATGGCAAACCAACACTCTCACCAGGAACAAATAGAAAAATTTGTTATAATTTTAAAGCCAGTTGTTTAAAGAATTCAGAGAGTTCCTAGAGAAATGAAGACTAGAGAGACTAATATCATAAAGAGGAGAAAATCTTAGAAAGAAGAGTTGACTTTTGCAGCTGCTGCTTTTTCTCTGGGAGCATTTACCAGTTTTGGCAGAAAACAAGAGACTGATATTCTGGGCTTTCCCAGACATTCAGCTTTTGAGAGACAGAGAAGCTATTGATCATCTCACTGGGATAGTGTGACACATGATAGATTGTTCAGAAAATATTTGGCAAAATCTAAAGCTGCATGAGGTGAGATGCTAAAAAGTTAAGTATTCAGGGGAATGGTAAGAGTAATAATATGAATAATTTTCATTATACTCTAATAAGCTAAATATTCATTATCTACAGTAATACTAAAAGAATATAAAACTAAGAAATTAATCAAAAGAAAATAAAATATAAAAAATATTAATTCAAAAAAGGGCAAGAGAAAATGAACATAAAACATGTAGTAAGATGGTAGATATTAGTAATTAATTAAATGTTATTAGGCTAAATACATCAATATTACACCAAGATTGTCACACTGGATTTCCTTAAACTATATGTTGTTATAAGAGACACACCAAATTAAAAGGAGCAGAAAAGTTGAATGTAAAAGTATGGAAAAGATAGACTTTGTAAGCAATAGCCGTAAGAAACCTGGTGTAGATATACTAATACCAAACAGAGTAAAATTTAAGTCAAGAAGCCTTTCTAAAGATAAAGAATGGCATTTCATAAGAATGAAATGATCAATGCAACACAAAGGTTTAGTAATTCTAAATCTGTATGTATCTCAAAACATGGTTTCAAAATGCATAAAGAAAATATTGACAGAACAAAAATAGAGGCAAATCAAAATCACATTCCAGTTCCAAAAGTTAATACAACAAGCAGACCAAAAAATCAATAAGGAAATAGAATTTCTCCCTATTGCAATTAACAAAACTTGACCTTATTGTAATATATAGAATATCATACCAAATAAAATATACCCATGGAATATTTACCAAAACAGATGACATGCTTGTCATAATATGTCTCAACAAATTTTAAAGGATTAAAATTATACAGAATGTATGCTTCAACTACATTGGAATAAAGCTGGAAATTTATAACAGACGGGTAACTAGAATATCACAAACTAATTAGAAATTAAATAATATAATTCAAAATAACCCATGGGTCATATCAAATTCCTATGAGAATTATAAAATATTTTAAGTGAATTATAATCAAAATGTGACATATCAAAACTCATTCAATGCAGTGCTATTGAGAAATTTAGAGTCCCTAGTACATATAATAGAAAAGAAAAAAACTGAAAATCAATTATTTAAACTTCCATCTCAAGAAACTAGAAATAGAACAAATTTAACTTAAAGAAAGTAGAAGAAAATAATAAAGAATACAAATAAGCAAAATATAAAACAAACAGAAAACAGAAAAATCAACAAAGCCAAAAGATGGTTTTAAAATGTATTAGTAACAATAATTTCCTAGACAACTGGCTAAGAAATAAAAGGAGAAACATAAATAACCAATATTAGGAATATTGGTGGTATTGGTGGACAAAGTAGTATGACTACAGATCCTACAGGCATTCAAAAAATAATAATAGAACATTATGAATAAATTTAAGCAAATAAATTTTAAAATTGGATTAGACAAACTATAAAAATACAACTTACAAGAACTAATACAAAAATAAATTTAAAAACTGAATAGTTCCATAAAGTAGATGAATCAGCTATTAAAAACTTTTCCACAAAGAATACTGACCCAGTAGTCTTCACTGTGAATTCTTCCAAAATTTTTTCATTTAAAAGTTATATTATAAAAAAAGTATCATAATTTAGAAAAGTATATGAGAACATATAGGAGAAAAGTATATGCATCCTTTTTTTAAAATAACAAAATGAACACCCATATATCCACCACACAGGTTGAGAACTAGAACTTGACTAGTATCTTAGAGTTCCAAATTTTTAAGGAAGTAATGACACCAATTCTATGCAAATTCTTCCAGAGAATGAAAAACAGTGGGACAGTTTTCAATTCAGGAGGCCAGAAAGCATAATTATTTTAAATACATAACTGTCTTGATTAATATTAAAATTTTTTGATAAAATTCAGCTTTTATTTCTGATAAATATGCTTCACAAATTAGGAATAAAAGGTTCTTCCCTAATCTAATGGAGTGTCTGCAAAAATATCTACAGGAAACATCATACTTAATAGTGAAATATTGAAAGTTCCCCTCTGAGATCAGGAATGAGATCAAGGAGCCCATTATTACCATTTTTACTCAGCCTTCCTGGAGTTCTTAATGCAACAAGGTGAAAAAAGAAAGGAGGCATAAATATTTGAAATTGCATATCAAAACAACTAGATTTGTGGGGGGAGGGGTTGTTTTGTTAGATTTACTGTGACTGTTGCTTGCTTATACATAGGATGAAGGAGAAAATATGTTTAAGGAAATCTTTTCAGAGAAGAACAGGAAATGTTGAAAATTCTGCCAATTAACTATTTGCGTATTTGTAAAAAACTATATATTTTGAAATTACCTATATTATTCCATTATTTACAAACTTGTACTGACTACCAACCATTCACCTGATCTTGGGGTTGGTGCTGAAAATAAAGGTACAGTGTCTGTCCCTGGGGATTTCAGTGTCTAATATTGGGAAGAAAACAATATGGCAAAGTAGACTATAGCAAAGGAAGAGTGACTCATTAAATGCCCTTTTTCCTTCAACTATCCCTTTTATGAGATCTTTTTCAAAATATTCACCATTCTGATGAAAGGTGATGTGTAGGGAAAAAAATAATTAGGCAACCCCTCTCACTTGCCTGTGGTTTGCTTTTGGAGGAGTTCCTTCACGGCTCTGAAGCTAGGTTTTCTAATATAAACAAAAATAATGCAAAATAAACAAGAGATAGTTGAGTTGAAAGAGAACGAAGTTAACACACATGAAATGTCAGTATTTCTGGGGCCACTGTGGAGCCTTCTCTGGCTCTTTGGTCTAATGTGGGCCACTGATTGCAGTCTCAAGACACCGGACATCCTATTATTTGGCAAGCAGGTTTTAACTTTGCAGTATGGGATTGCATCAGCTCTCCTGGCTGACTTGGCCTAGAGGACTTCAAGGCTGAAAAGATCAGGGATTCTCATCTATAGTAAAAGGAACTTTACTTCAAAATTGGGAAGATGTGATGTCTGAACATTTATGTCTCCTGTATCTTACAGGTTTACTTAGATCCAAGAAAGACATCCTTTCAGCAGCAGTAACAAAGTAAGATCCCCAGATACGTGAGCCTTGTCCACACCCAAGGACCTTGAACTCTGCACCCACCTCACAGCCAGCTGAAGCATGACTCACATCAGGAGGAATGCCCACCTTAGCAGAAGTGACATCCTCAGTAGTAATTGCAAAGCAAACCAAAGTGCAGTTGATCATTTTTCTTGGGAGCATCTCCCATAAGAAACAGAATTAACATACTTTCAAGATCTTTCCTGAAACAGGGCTGCCTTTATCTTATCTGCAATGGTCAAGACAGAGTCAGTTCTTCCAGCTTCTGGATAGGAACGATCTTCAGGACATAGGTTTAATTCCCTTCTCTAGATCTCTTCACATTTGAACAAAATTGTCCTGAAGTGTGGACAACTCAATAAAAGGCTGAGCATATTAGGTCCCTTCCCCCACCTTCATAGAGGGCTAAATTCATCCTTTGCATACTCTCCACTTCCTCGACCAGCTGCTCCAGAGACAACCCAGCTGGCTCCTTCTCTGCTTTCTCCAATAAAACATTATTCACTAAGAGGCCCATCATCCTGTTCACTTGGCATCCATCCCCAGCATGGTTTCTTGTGGGAGAGTGGAATTTAAGACTAGGAAGGGTAGAAACTAATGCAAAGAGGAGTGAGTGCCCAGCCAGGGAAGAGAGATGAAGAAGTGACAAAGGAGGGACCATAGGAGACTCTGGAGATCCAGACAGTTAAAAAGAAGGAGGGGCTTCCCTGGTGGTCCAGTGAGCAAGATTTCGTGCTTCCAATGCAGGGGGCACAGTTTCAATCCCTGGTCAGGGAACTAAGATCCCACATGCCTGTGCAGCACAGCCATAAATAAATAATTAATTAAATATACAAACAGGCAAATAAATAAATAAATTTTTTTAAAAAAAGAAGACAGAGAAGGAGGAAGAGGAGGAAGAAGAGGACTTGTGGAGATAGAATTGAAACTTTGATGGAAGCAGTTCTGCTGACTGCAAGGTAGGGCAGGGCTCAAGTCTTGAGTGGACAGATTCGAGGATTTGGAGAGAAGTATGGCAAGTCACTTTGTATTGCTGCTGCTACTACTGATAAAGCATCTTCCCCCAGGATTAAGAAACCTGCAAGAAATGATGAAGACCTTTTTTATTTCAATTAATGCTTTCTCATTTAAACTGTATTACTATAAAGTTTAAGCTTGAATGTAAAGGGCACTCTGTCCTCTCACCTCCTTTTTCAGTCTCAGGAACTAAAACCTCTCTGTCATGACCATTAGCCTCCTAGGAACTACCACATTCTTGGAATAACAATGATATTATTTTTGGAGCACTTTCTCTGAGCCAGGTCTTTACTTGTGTTAAATAATTTAAACTTCACAGTCACTAACAACTGGTCTTTTAAATGATTTATGGCTAGGTATTAAATAATTTAAGATCAATTACACAAGTAGAAAAGGTAGACTCAAGATATGAATCGAGTCATGTGGACTGGGAGTGCATTGCCTTTATAATAAATGCAATTATCTCAGAGATTAAGTAACTTGCCCCCGGTTATGCATCGAGTAAATAATATAGAGTCTGTCTGACTCCAACTCTGTCAATACTGTCTCCGTGGGAGGAGAGAAAGGACATCAGACTGGGTCATATGTGGAAATGCAGAGGCAACAGAATTGCTTAACCTGAAAAAGAGAAGGTTTTGATGGGAAAGACAAGAGAGACTGAAGGTTTTGATGGGAAAGACCAGAGAGATTGATGCCTAAAGGCACTGTAGGAGGATGCACAAGTTGTTAATGAGGTTCAAGTGGTAGACATAGGGTGAGTGAGTAGAAGTTATAGGAGGCAGGTTTCAGTTTGGTACAAGACAGACATTTCTCAAAGCCGATCTCCCAGGAGAGTGGCTTCCTTAAAAAGCAGTTACAGCTTGTCTTTAGAGGTGTTTTAACAGAGGCTAGAAGTCCTGAGTCTGAGATGTTCCAGAGGGCTCCTTTCCTGGAGCTGGGAGGGCCTGGACTGAAGTCTCTCCTTAGCTTCTAGAAGTGTTTATGCCTTGGATCTTTCCAGCTGGGGCCACTCTCTCACCTGCTCATGGCTTCCTCAGGAAATTTCACAGCACCTTCCTCACCATACACATACACACATACACACACACACACAGGCAGGAAAGATTCAATCAGTAATTCAGAGATGTGTACATTGTTTATTTTTCTATATTTCGATTTTTAGCAGGTAGGTTCAGAAATTCATCTATATGATGGCCCTGTGAAATAGTTTCTTTGGACTATTATAGAGGCATGCATTACTCTTATTTGTTGATAAATGTTTGTCATAACCCTGATGTAAGCCAAATATGAACAGAAGCTTTGATCAGACCTATTTTTCTTGTTCAATCATACTTCTGAGAACTTCAATTTCATGACGTCATTTCAGGGAACAACTTCATACCGTGTAATTAATAACGTCTAGTTTTACATCAGCTGGGGATATTAATTACAAGCGACAGAAGCTCACTCTGGCTGACTAAGCTTATTAAAGAGCTTATTAAAAGGCTATTAAAAGGCTATTGGGTGGAACTACTGAGAGAGCTAAAGAACCAGGTTTGAAGCTAAGTATCGAGGAACTATGCCCAAAACCACACCACAGAACTGGCCTGGTGAGGAAGCTGCTGCCACCACCGCCTCCGCTCCACCAATGCAACATTTGTGCCAGGAGCACACCCTTGCATCTTCAGCCAATAACAAGAGAGAGCCACCACCCTTGCCAGCAAAATGTATTCTACAAGGAGACCTTCTTCCCTCTGCTTCTTTCTGGAGCAAGTTCTGATTGGTAGAGCCCAGGCTGTAAAAGACACTGTGAGACTGATTTTCTGGGTTCTACTTTGGGAAGAAAGGATGCATAAGTCTATAAAATAGCCCATACATAGTAAGGTGTTCAAAGGGTATTGGAAAATGAGGAGGGAAATTACATATATTTGCCACAAGCTCAAATTAGTATTGGATTTATATCCAGGCCAGTTGAGATGAAAACTGGCAACATTAGTCACATATTTGAAATATCTGTCAGGGGGTTCAGTTTTGCTAGCTGGAAATGACCTGGATGCTCAGTTAAAAGCAAAAATGGAACACTAAACATCTCAGGGAGGTTGCACCCAAGTAGGGCAGACTTAACTGTATTTATCAGTTGTGTTATAATTTTGACTGCACAGACGTTATCACAGGTACCAGACTCAAGGAATTATTAGAATAATTGGAGCTAATATTGTGAGCTTAACAGTTCCACCTGATAGTGCCTCTATTTCTCCCATTTATGTTTCTCCATCTCACTCATGCTACCTTCATCCAGGTACCGTCAGTTCTCACCTGGCCTAATTATAAGAGACTCTCAATTGGTCTTCTTCAACCCCTGATGCCCTATAAGCCATTAACCACACTGCAGCCAAACTACAAGTGAGACTATGTTATTTGCTTGATACCCTTCAGTGGCTTCCTGTTACACTTAAAAGCATAACTGACCTCCTTAACATTGTCCCATAACGCTATGATTGTTTGGCTATCCCCACATATCTAATCCCATGAAGCATGGGTCACAACATGCTCCCCTGGCTTGGCTTATGAGCTCTGGCCACACTGGCCTCTCTGCTCCTCATATGTTCCACGTTCCTTCCCTCCCACCCACCACACATGCCAGTCTCTCAGCCAGGAGCTATCTTTCCCTAGTTGACTTTCATGTACTGTAGAGTGTTCAGGCTAACTCTGATTGATTATTCTACATAAGGTTAGTTCCTCCTGTTTTATCCTCTTATAACCCTGAACCACTCTTTCATGACACATATAGAATTATTAAAGAATTATTCATGTAACCATTTATTTAATGTCCACTGACCTTGATGGGTTTAAGTTTCATGTATTACTCACTGCTATATGCCCAACACCAAACTGTTCCCGGGACAAATGAGGTCCTCAATAAAAGTTCGCAGAATGACTCTTCTCCTCTTCTCTTCCCTCTGGAAACTAAGATTTGGCCAAGCATGAGATGAGAGCTGATAATGTCTCAGAAAGAATAGGGCACTGTCAACCAGGTTACTGGGTTCCAGTATTCACTGTGCGACCCTAGACACATTATTTTATATTTCTAGACCTCAGTTCAGCAGTGGGAACACAGCAAACAAACTTTAAATTTTTGCTTGAACTTCCTCTATGCTCTATTAGTTTATTGCCCACACATACATTTATCCATCCATCCATGTGTGCTTATCAGTCTTAATTATCCACCAGCCCCATACCTGGCCAGACAGAATCACTCCATTCATTGTTCTGTCCAAGCTGTTCTTGTCCTCAGAAGATCCCAGTGGCATGAAGAGGACTGACTTGGGACCTCTCAGCCTACATGTAGCTGGGGACTGGAGCACATATCAAGTCTTTTCCCAGCAGTTCTAATTCATGTCAGTTCCTGAAAACTAACTCCTGACTTTCAAAGAAAACTCCACAGTTTGGCCGCTGTATGGATACTAACATTTTCCTCTCACCTGGAAGAGCATCCATGAAGAAGAAATAACATACCCTTGTCTGTATGAGTATTAAAAAGACTACTTTTTTCAGAACTTCTGGAGCTTTCCAAGAAAGCACTTATCGATGGTCAAGAAAGCTGATTCAGATTTTATACAACAAGTTCTTGTAGCCACTGAGAGTAAAAGTGAAAGAGTAAAGCAGGGGTGAAATAAGAGTAGCATTGACATATATACACTACCAACTGTAAAATAGATAGCTAGTGGGAAGCAGCAGCATAGCATAGGGACATCAGCTCAGTGCTTTGCGACAACCTAGAGGGGTGGGATAAGGAGGGTGGGAGGGAGGTTCAAGAGGAGGGGGTGTAGGGATATATGCATACATATGGCTGATTCACTTTGTTGTACAAGAAACTAACACAGCATTGTGAAGCAATTATACTCCAATAAAGATGTATAAAAAAAACCATGTAAATCAGAAAAAATATAATACGTCTTTTCATTATGCCTAATGTGGATAATATAATTCAAGTATGTAGACTTCTAGGAGAATAATTTTAGAACTTAGGCGATGAGTTAAGTGGATAGATACCATGATCCTATCATAACAGTCCCTGTAATATCTGAGCACAAGGAGGATATAGAGTATTTCCAATACCCCTTTCTACTTAATTCCCTCCCAAAGGCATCCACGGTTCAGATTCCTACCACCACGGGTGAGTTTTGCTTATTCTAGAACATCATACATACGGAATCATACAGAACTCACTCTGCTGTATTTGACTTTTTTTGCCAAACATAATGTTTTGATATCCATCATGCTGTTGCTTTTATCAGTAGTTTTTTTAGGGTTTTTTTAATTGCTAGGGTATTCCACTGTGTGAATTATCTACAATTTATTCATCCATTTATATGTTGATAAACATTTGGATTGTTTCAATTTGGAGCTACTCAAAGCTACTATGAATATTTATGTACAAGTCTTTTATGGATATATGTTTTTATTTCTCTTAAATAAATATTTAGAAATGAAGCTTCTTGGTCATAACAGAGATGTACGTTTAACATTATAAGAAACTGCCAGATTGTTTTCTAAACTGGTTGTGCCATTTCGCACTCTCACCAGCATTGTATGAGAGTTCCAAGTGTTCCACATCCTTGCCACGCTTGTTTAAGTCACTTACTTTAATCTTAGCCATTTTCATGATCTGAAATGGTATCTCATGGGGATTTTAACTTCACTTCCCTAATTAGTAATGCTGTTAAGCATTTTTTCACATGTTTTTTGGTCATTTACACATTTTACTTGACCATAAATGTTGGGTCTATTTCTGGATTCTTTATACTGTTCCATTGATCTGTATGTCTATCATATACCAAAGCGACACATTCCTGATGGATGAACATCTTAGACTTCAAGTCTAAGTCTTGAAATCAGATAGTGTGGGACCCACAATTTTGTTCTTTTCCAAGATTATTTGGATTAGTCTAGATTCTTTCCATTTCCATATAAATTTTAAATTTGGCCTGTTAATTTCTCCCAAAAAAGCCAGCTATGATTTTTATTGGGATTACAAGGAATCAATAGATTAATTTAAGAGGGCTGATATATTTTAAGTAGTGTGTTATCCAATGTATGAATTCTGTATATCAGTTCATTTATTTATATCTTCTTGAATTTTTCTCTGGATTGTTTTATAAAAGTTTTCAGTATAGAAGTCTTGTACATTTTTGTTAAATATAGTCCTAATACTTTATGATTTCTATGCTGTTGTGAATTTATTTTTTATTTTATTTCCAATTGTTTGGTGATGGTATACAGAAATATAATTGATTTTTATATATTGGCCTTATATTCTGTGGCATTGCTAAAGTCACTTAATTCCAATATATATTTGTGTAAATTCCTTAGAAATCTGTTATCTGTTAATAAAGACATATCATCTGTTAATAAAGACATATCATCTGTCATCTGTTAATAAAGATATATTTGCTTCATTTTTTCCAATTCATGCTTTTATTTTTTTAATTTTTCTTACCATATTGCACTAGCTAGAACCTCCAGTAAATGTTGAATAGAAGTAATGAGTTGAGATATACTTGCCTTGCTCCTGATTTTAGGGGGAAAATATTTCACAATTAGTACAATGTCAGCTGTAGGTTTTTCATAGGTGAACTTCATCAAACAGAGATAATTCCATTCAATTTCTATTCTGCAGAAACTTTTATCATGAATGCGTATTGAATTCTGTCAAATGCTTTCTCTACATCTTTTGAAATAATACTGTGATTTTTCTCCTCTATTCAGTTAATTTTCGTGAATCACATTGACTTATTTTTAGAATAATTAAATAAATCTTGCATTCTTGTGATAAATCCGCTTAATATATTTCAGGATTCAGTTTACTAATATTTTGTTAAACATTTTTGCTTCTGTGTTCATGATGGATACTGGTCTGTAATTTTACTTTTTGGAATGTTCTTGTCAAATTTCGATATCAGAGCTATATTATCCCTGACTAGATTTGGCGAGTATCCATTCCCTCTTCCTCTGTTTTCTGAAAGAGATTATGTATGATTAATATTTTTTCTCCCTTAAGTGTTTTTGATACAGTTCACTAGTTAACCAATTTGACTGCAGAGTTTTCTAAATGTGGAGGCTTTGAATTATGAGTTAAATTTCTCTAATAATTATAGGGGTTGTATTACTCAGGGTTCAACCAGAGAAACAGAACCAGTAGAAGATATACATTAAGAGATATATTACAAGGATTTGTCAGCTGAGCAAGTCAAAAATCCATAGGGCTGACTGCCAGGAATGGCAGGCTGAAACTATCTGTCATGGGCTGAAGTTACTGTACATGCATAAGATTTCTTCAGGCATGCTTCCGTTCTACTCTTAAGGTCTTTCAACTATTGAATCAGACCAACCCATATTATCTAGTATATTCTCCCTTATTCAAAGTCATTTGATTATGAACATTAATCACATCTACCTTTATGCAACACCTAGAACAGTGTTTGAATAACTAGGGATGTAACCTAGCCAAGCTGGCAAGTCAAAAGATCATTACAGAGCTATCCAAATTTTCTGTATGTGTTAGTTTTTGTTACTTGATTTTCAAGGAGTTTGTACTTTTCATATAAGTTGTAGAATTTATTGTTATGAACTTGTTTATAACATCTGCTCATTATCTTTTTTATGTAATATTGTCATACCTATCATTTGTGGAATATTTTCTATCCACTCAATATACACAACAATGTCACCATGTATGTAAAGGTGCTCAAGCCACAAACTAAATAATAATTTTTACAAAATAATAATTTTTAAACCCTAGGATTCATCTCTGATTTCTCGTGTCCTCACTTCCCATATATAATTTCTCCCCAAAATTCTGTACTAAGAATAGAATCACTTCTCATCTTCTCATTATCTCCAGTGTTCTTATCCTGGTTGGAGTCAGTATTATCCTTCCTCTGAACCACCGCAAAAGTCACCTATCTTGTCTCTTTCTTCCTATCTCGTGCCACAATCCCTTATCAGAAAAACTGCAGAAATCATATCAAGACATTAATATTATTCGCTGTCTTTACTGAAATTATCAAATATCTTCCCATTTCAGAATAAAATCCAGAGTCCTTACTGTCCTAAAAACATTCCATACTGTGGTCCTACCTATTTTGCTATCCTCATCATCTCTCTCTCTCTTGTTCACTACAATGCAGGAATACCGACGTTAAAAGTAACCTTTTAATTCAAGTAAATTTGAAGTATAAATCCATAAAATAACACAAACTTTAAGTATAAAGGACAATAAACTTTCACTAGCTGAAACCATATAACCAATGTACAGATGAAGAAATAGCATGTTGCCAACATCCCAGTGGCCCATCGTACTGTGTCTCCTCCCAGGTACTATCCACCCCTAAATAGCACCACTATCCTGACATCTAACACCACAGATCAGATTTTCTTATTTTGAAATTCATAAAAAGGAAATCATACAGCAGAAATTCTTTATTGACTGGATTTTTCCTTCAAAATTGTGCTTGTGAGATTCATTCATTTCCTAGTGTGTAATTGTGGATCGTAGTTGTAGTTCATTCTCATTGTATAGTCTCTCTTTCTCGGAATATACCACTATTTATGTATCCACTTTACTGTTGACAGGCATTTTAACAGTTTCCAATTTAAAAAAATTTAAATGGTGCTACTGTGAACATTTATATTCATATATTTTTGTTACTATATGTATATACCTCTGTTGGGTACATACCTAGGAGTATAATGACTGGATCAGAGGATAGAAAGTCCTGTTCTAGTGGATATTGCTAATTTTTCCAAATTTTTAATACAACTTTTATTACCATTAGAAGTGTATAAAAGTTTTAACTGTTCCACACACTAAGCAATCTTGGTGGTGTCTTTTTCACATTAGCCATTTCAATGGTGATGTGGAGATAATACATTATGGTTTCAATTTTCATTTCTCTTGTGACTGTTGAGATTGAGCACTTTATTATATGTTTATTGGAAATTTAGAAATACCCTTCCATAAACTGCCTGTTCAAGTTGTTTGGACATCTTTCTATTTTTGTTTCTTGTTTTCTTGTTGATCTGTAGGAGTGTGTGTGTGAGTGTGTGTGTTCTGGACACAAGTCCTTTGTGAGATATATGTATTGCAAATAGCTTCTCCATCTCTGTGGCTTGCCCTTTTACAATCATAGTGATGTCTTTTAACAACCAGAAGTTCTTAATTTTAATGAAATCTAATTGATCATTTACCCCTTATAATTATGTTTTTTAGTCACTGTTTGAGGAGTTCTTGCTTTGACAGGATCATGAAGATATTCTCTCCCTTTTTTTAAGTTCTATCATTTTACCATTCAAATGTAGATCTATAATCCACCCAGAACTAACTTTTGTTTAAGATATAAGGTAGGGGTCTGGGACTTCCCTGGTGGTGAAGTGGTAAAGAATACGCCTGCCAATGCATGGGACATGGGTTCGATCCCTGGTCTGGGAAGATCCCACATGCTGCAGAGTAACTAAACCCTCGAGCCACAACTACTGAGCCCATGCACCACAACTACTGAAGCCCGTGCGCCTAGAGCCTGTGCTCCGCAACAAGAGAAGCCACCGCAATGAGAAGCCTGCGCACCACAACAAAGAGTAGCCCCCTCTCGCCGCAACTAGAGAAAGCCTGTGTGCAGCAATGAAGACCCAACACAGCCAAAAATAAATAAATAAAGTATAAATTTTTTAAAAAGATATAAGGTAGAGGTCAAGATATATTCACCCAAACTCCACTGAAGGAGCAAGTACATTTGAAGAAAATGCATTTATTCCTATATCCCTCTGCCTTACCCATCACACACACAAACTAAATCCTTCCAGAGGTAATAGAAATGTTTTTATTCACCCCAAAGCTACCAAACTAGAGTTTTGAGTGCAAAGAGGGGACTTGGCAAGTGTTTTCAAGAGCTGAGTGAGACATCGTGACATCAGGAAAAGGTGGGAAAAACCCTCTGGTTTCTTCCTGCCAGGCTGAGCCCAGGATAAAAAGACCCCGCTCCAAGCTTCTTCAAGCCACTTGAGTCCCAGAAGCTGAGAACAGCCCAGAGAGGCAGGTGAGGGAAAGGAAGCCCCCAAGGAGGCCATCGATAAGTCCTCATAGGAGAAAATGAGAAGGTTGAGTAGAGTTATGGTTGAGGTGGAATAAAGAAAAAGAAAGACAGATGATCAGAAACAGCAATTGGAACAGATAAATAAAACAGACCAGAAACATCAGGCGCGAGAGACCTCAAGCAGGGAGAAGTGAGACGGAGTGCGATGCAGAAAGTCGAGGACTGAAGCAGGTGTCAGTAAACTACACCCCACCTGTTTTTGTAAACAGCATTTTATTGGAACACACTCATGCCCATCTGTTTACATATTGCCTATGCCTGCTTTTAGTTTTAATATTTTTTATCGAAGTATAGTTGATTTACAATGCTGTGTTAATTTCTGCTGTACAGCAAAGTGATTCAGTTATACATATGTATACATTCTTTTTCTTATACTCTTTTCCATTATGGATTCTCATAGTATATTGAATATATTTTTCTGCGTTATACAGTTGGACCTTTTTGTTTATCCATTCTACATGTAATAGCTTACATCTGCTAACCCCAACCTCCCACTCCACCCCTTTCCCAACCCCCTCCCCCTTGGCAACCACCAGTCTGTTCTCTATGTCCCTGATTCTGTTTCTGTTATATAGATAGGTTCATTTGTGTCATGACTGGCCACGTCTCTGTTCTCTTGCTGGAGCTGAGAGAAAGACACAGAGGGACAATGCAGGGCCTGAGGAAAGAAGCAGAGACTGAGTGGGAGTCGTTGGGAGGTCTAGAGAGTCGCCAAGGGGCAGACCTCTGGGGTTGCTGAACTAGAGACAACACAATAACACAGGTAAGGAAGCACAAAGGAAGTTCTCCTTGAGGTTTAGCCTCAGTTTGCTGGTGGGGTTATTTTTTCTATCATTTAACTACCTTGCTAAATCGACCTCTGTATTTTCACTCAATAAACATTGATTAGCACCAATAAAGTGTCTGGAACTGATAAAACTTGGAGAAAAAGAGGAGACTGAGGTTTTCTGAAGAAGCCTCCTCAGTGGTCTGCTAGGTGGGCACAGATGTGTGCCATGTGGAACATTAGCTTGCATTTGACAAGGCCAGACATCAGGGCAGGGGGCATGCTGGGGTGATGTATGGAACACACAGAAGGTGAACAACAAAGTGGAGGATGACTCCTTGATTTCTTACCTGGGCTCCATCCCTGGGTTCCTACATGACACAGGCAAGACCTTCCTTAGGAGCAAATCATATTCAGTGATTATGGAACTTGGAATCTAATCATAGTCCGTGAATATCGCAATTTTCATTTTCAGACCAACAACACAATAGAGTCTCTCTTATTTCCATGAAGGTAAAATCAGGTCATAGCTGATGAAAAATATACCTGAAGGGTAAGAAATTTTAAGAACCAAAAGTAGGTGTAGAAGAGAGAGGAAAGAACTAATTTTTGCCTACAGTAGGATTGGGAAAGGTTGTGGGACTTCCCCAATCTCTACCCATTTCCCTTTCTCCCAGTGGACTGTAGGTTCCAGTGTTGTAGGTTCCATTCACTCTCCTCACTGGTTGATATCAGATTCTGAATTAGGCCAAGGGCAAATACTAGTTCTTGTTCTACATCTTCTTATTAATCTCTTCTCCTGATCCTAAATGTTTCTCAGGCTACCTCTGCTTTGTAGTTACACTGAATGTATTTTCTCCACAATTTCAAAATATTGGAGTCTTTTTTTTTTAACATCTTTATTGGAGTATAATTGCTTTACAAAGGTGTGTACGTTTCTGCTTTATAACAAAGTGAATCAGTTATACATATACATATGTTCCCATATCTGTACACTCTTGCTTCTCCCTCCCTCCCACACTCCCTATCCCACCCCTCTAGGTGATCACAAAGCACCGAGCTGATCTCCCTGTGCTATGCGGCTGCTTCCCACTAGCTATCTATTTTACGTTTGGTAGTGTATATATGTCCATGCCACTCTCTCACTTTGTCACAGCTTACCCTTCCCCCTCCCCATATCCTCAAGTCCATTGTCTAGTAATTCTGTGTCTTTATTCCCGTCTTGCCCCTAAGTTCTTCATGACCTTTTTTTTCTCCTTAGATTCCATATATATGTGTTAGCATACAGTATTTGTTTTCCTCTTTCTGACTTACTTCACTCTGTATGACAGACTCTAGGTCCAACCACCTCACTACAAATCACTCAATTTCGTTTCTTTTTATGGCTGAGTAATATTCCATTGTATATGTGTGCCACATCTTCTTTATCCATTCAACTTTGATAGACACTTAGGTTGCTTCCATGTCCTGGCTATTGTAAATAGAGCTGCAATGAACATTGTGGTACATGACTCTTTTTGAATTGTGGTTTTCTCAGGGTATATGCCCAGTAGTGGGATTGCTGGGTCATATGGTAGTTCTATTTTCAGTTTTTTAAGGAACCTCCATACTGTTCTCCATAGTGGCTGTATCAATTTACATTCCCACCAAGAGTGTAGGAGGGTTCCCTTTTCTCCACACCCTCTCCAGCATTTATTGCTTGTAGATTTTTTGATGATGACCATTCTGACTGGTGTGAGATGATATGTCATTGTAGTTTTGATTTGCATTTCTCTAATGATTAATGATGTTGAGCATTCTTTCATGTGTTTGTTGGCAATCTGTATATCTTCTTTGGAGAAATGTCTATTTAGGTCTTCTGCCCATTTTTCGATTGGGTTTTTGTTTTTCTGATATTGAGCTGCATGAGCTGTTTGTAAATTTTGGAGATTAATCCTTTGCCAGTTGCTTCATTTGCAAATATTTTCTCCCATTCTGAGGGTTGTCTTTTGGTCTTGTTTATGGTTTCCTTTGCTGTGCAAAAGCTTTTAAGTTTCACTAGGTCCCATTTGTTTATTTTTGTTTTTATTTCCATTTCTTTAGGAGGTGGGTCAAAAGGATCTTGCTGTGATTTATGTCATAGAGTGTTCTGCCTATGTTTTCCTCTAAGAATTTGATAGGGTCTGGCCTTACATTTAGGTCTTTAATCCATTTTGAGTTTATTTTTGTATATGCTGTTAGGGAGTGTTCTAATTTCATACTTTTACATGTACCTCTCCAGTTTTCCCAGCACCATTTATTGAAGAGGCTGTCTTTTCTCCACTGTATATTCTTGCCTCCTTTATCAAAGATAAGGTGACCATATGTGTGTGGGTTTATCTCTGGGCTTTCTATCCTGTTCCATTGATCTATGTTTCTGTTTTTGTGCCAGTACCATACTGTCTTGATTACTGTAGCTCTGTAGTATAGTCTGAAGTCAGGGAGACTGATTCGTGAAGCTCCATTTTTCTTTCTCAAGATTGCTTTGGCTATTCATAGTCTTTTGCATTTCCAGACAAATTTTGAAATTTTTTGTTCTACTTCTGTGAAAAATGCCAGTGGTAGTTTGATAGGTATTGCATTGAATCTGTTAATTGCTTGGGGTAGTAGAGTCATTTTCACAATATTGATTCTTCCAATCCAAGAACATGGTATATCTCTCCATCTATTTGTATCATCTTTAATTTCTTTCATCAGTGTCTTATAATTTTCTGCATACAGGTCTTTTGTCTCCTTAGTTGGGTTTATTCCTAGATATTGTATTCCTTTTGTTGCAGTGGTAAATGGGAGTGTTTTCTTAATTTCACTTTCAGATTTTTCATCATTAGTATATAGGAATGCAAGAGATTTCTGTGCATTAATTTTGTATCCTGCTACTTTACCAAACTCATTAATTAGCTTTAGTAGTTTTCTGGTAGCATCTATAGGATTCTCTATGTATAATATCATGTCATCTGCAAAGAGTGACAGCTTTACTTCTTCTTTTCTGATTTGGATTCCTTTTATTTCTTTTTCTTCTCTGATTGCTGTGGCTAAAACTTCCAAAACTATGTTGAATAATAGTGGTGAGAGTGGGCAACCTTGTCTTGTTCCTGATCTTAGTGGAAATGGTTTCAGTTTTTCACCATTGAGGACAATGTTGGCTGTGGGTTTGTCATATATGGCCTTTCTTATGTTGAGGAAAATTCCCTCTATGCCTACTTTCTGCAGGGTTTTTATCTTAAATGGATGTTGAATTCTGTAAAAAGCTTTCTCTGCATCTATTGAGATGATCATATGGTTTTTCTCCTTCAGTTTGTTAATATGGTGATTGATTTGTGTATATTGAAAAATCCTTGCATTCCTGGGATAAACCCCACTTGATCATGGTGTATGATCCTTTTAATGTGCTGTTCAATTCTGTTTGCTAGTATTTCATTGAGGTTTTTTCCATCTATGTTCATCAGTGATATTGGCCTGTAGTTTTCTTTCTTTGTGACATCTTTGTCTGGTTTTGGTATCAGGGTGATGGTGGCCTTGTAGAATGAGTTTGGGAGTGTTTCTCCCTCTGCTATATTTTGGAAGAGTTTGAGAAGGATAGGTGTAAGCTCTTCTCTAAATGTTTGATAGAATTCGCCTGTGAATCATCTGGTCCTGGGCTTTTGTTTGTTGGAAGATTTTTAATCACAGTTTCAATTTCAGAGCTTGTGATTGGTCTGTTCATATTTTCTAATTCTACCTGGTTCAGTCTCAGAAAGTTGTGCATTTCTAAGAATTTGTCCCTTTCTCCCAGGTTGTCCATTTTTTAGTAATAGAGCTGCTTGTAGTAATCTCTCATGATCCTTTGTATTTCTGCACTGTCATTTGTTACTTCTCCTTTTTCATTTCTAGTTCTATTGATTTGAGTCTTCTCCCTCTTTTTCTTGATGAGTCTGGCTAATCGTTTATCAACATTTTTTATCTTCTCAGAGAACCTGCTTTTAGTTTTATTGATCTTTGCTATCATTTCCTTCATTTCTTTTTCACTTATTTCCAATCTGATCTTTATGATTTCTTTCCTTCTCCTAACTTCGGAGTTTTTGGTTCTTCTTTCTCTAATTGCTTTAGGTGTAAGGTTAGGTTGTTTATTTGAGATGTTTCTTGTTTTTTAATGTAGGATTTTATTGGTATACACTTCCCCCTTAGAACTGCTTCTGCTGCATCCCATAGGTTTTGGGTCGTCGTGTTTTCCTTGTCATTTGTTTCTAGGTATTTTTTTATTTTCCTTTTGATTTCTTCAGTGACCTCTTGATTATTAAGTAGTGTATTGTTTAGCCTCCATGTGCTTGAAGTTTTTACAGATTTTTTGCTGTAATTGATATCTAGTCTCATAGCGCTCTTGTCAGAAAAGATATTTGATACGATTTCCATTTTCTTAAATTTACCAAGGCTTGATTTGTGACCCAAGATATGATCTATCCTGGAGAATGTTCCAGGAGCACTTGAGAAGAATGTGTATTCTGCTGTTTTTGGATG
Organism: Balaenoptera borealis; assembly: GCF_965194805.1. Classification (NCBI taxonomy): domain Eukaryota; kingdom Metazoa; phylum Chordata; class Mammalia; order Artiodactyla; family Balaenopteridae; genus Balaenoptera; species Balaenoptera borealis. Next base: position 83,425,021 of record NC_138860.1, on the reverse strand, counting down.
GAATGTCCTATAAATATCAATTAAGTCCATCTTGTTTAATGTATCATTTAAAGCTTGTGTTTCCTTATTTATTTTCATTTTGGATGATCTGTCCATTGGTGAAAGTGTGGTGTTAACGTCCCCTACTATGATTGTGTTATTGTCGATTTCCCCTTTTATGGCTGCTAGTATTTGCCTTATGTATTGAGGTGCTCCTATGTTGGGTGCATAAATATTTACAATTGTTATATCTTCTTCTTGGATCCATCCCTTGGTCATTATGTAGTGTCCTTCTTTGTCTCTTGTAATAGTCTTTATTTTAAAGTCTATTTTTTCTGATATGAGAATTGCTACCCTAGCTTTCTTTTCATTTCGATTTGCATGGAATATCTTTTTCCATCCCCTCACTTTCAGTCTATATGTGTCCCTAGGTCTGAAGTGCGTCTCTTTTAGACAGCATATATACAGATCTTGTTTTTGTATCCATTCAGCCAGTCTATGTCTTCTGGTTGGAGCATTTAATCCATTTACATTTAAGGTAATTATCAATATGTATGTTCCTATTCCCACTTTCTTAATTGTTTGGGGTTTATTATTGTAGGTCTTTCCTTCTCTTGTGTTTCCTGCCTAGAGAAGTTCCTTTAGCATTTGTTGTAAAGCTGGTTTGGTGATGCTGAATTCTCTTAGCTTTTGCTTGTCTGTAAAGGTCCTAATTTCTCCATGAAATTTGAATGAGATCCTTGCTGGATAGAGTAATCTTGGTTGTAGGTTTTTCTCCTTCATCACTTTAAATATGTCCTGCCACTCCCTTCTGGCTTGCAGAGTTTCTGCTGAAAGATCAGCTGTTAACCTTATGGGGATTCCCTTGTGTGTTATTTGTTGTTTTTCCCTTGCTGCTTTTAATATGCTTTCTTTATATTTAAATTTTGATAGTTTGATTAATATGTGTCTTTTCATGTTTCTCCTTAGATTTATCCTGTATGGGGCTCTCTGTGCTTCCTGGACTTGATTAACTATTTCCTTTCCCATATTAGGGAAGTTTTCAACTATAATCTCTTCATATAATATCTTTTTTATTAGACAATATCTTCATAATAATATCTTCAAATATTTTGTCATTCCGTTTCTTTTTCTCTTCTTCTTCTGGGACCCCTTTAATTCGAATGTTGGTGCATTTAATGTTGTCCTAGAAGTCTCTGAGACTGTCCTCAGTTCTTTTCATTCTTTTTTCTTTATTCTGCTCTGCAGTAGTTATTTCCACTATTTTATCTTCCAGGTCACTTATCCGTTCTTCTGCCTCAGTTATTCAGCTATTGATCCATTCTAGACAGTGTTAAATTTCAGTTATTGTGTTGTTCGTCACTGTTTATTTGCTCTTTAGTTCTTCTAGGTCCTTGTTAAATGTTTCTTGTATTTCCTCTATTCTATTTCCACGATTTTGTATCATCTTTACTGTCATTATTCTGAATTCTTTTTCAGGTAGACTGCTTATTTCCTCTTCATTTGTTAGGTCTGGTGGGGTTTTTTTTGTGTGTGTGTGTGTGTTCCAATAAAATTTTATTTACAAAACCAAACCAAAATTTATCTGATTAAAATATTTTTAGAAGTATTATCTACTTAAGAATACAGTTTTTTCCCCCACAAACTCTAAAAGCACTTATTTATATATAAACTATAACTGGCATATGAATATATATTTTCTTTGCTTAAAGTATTGCTGGGTGTACAATGAAAATCATTCCTAAATATTCGTTTAAAAGTAGGGCCTCTCCTAGGTAATATCTCATTCACCTAGTCGCAGTTACTCTAAGAGCAATCACATTTTACCTTTTTTTTTTTTTTTAAACATCTTTATTGAAGTAAGGTCTGGTGGGTTTTTACCTTGCTCCTTCATCTGCTGTGTGTTTTTCTGTCTTCTCATTTTGCTTAACTTACTGTGTTTGGGGTCTCCTTTTCTCAGGCTGCAGGTTCGTAGTTCCCGTTGTTTTTGGTGTCTGTCCCCAGTGGCTAAGGTTGGTTCAGTGGGTTGTACAGGCTTCCTGTTGGAGGGGACAAGTGCCTGTGTTCTGGTGGTTGAGGCTGGATCTTGTCTTTCTGGTGGGCAGGTCCACGTCTGGTGGTATGTTTTGGGGTGTCTCTGGACTTATTATGATTTTAGGCAGCCTCTGTGCTAATGGATGGGGTTGTGTTCCTGTCTTGCTAGTTGTTTGGCATAGAGTGTCCAGCACTGTAGCTTGCTGGTCGTTGAGTGGAGTCTTGGCGTTGAGATGGAGATCTCTGGGAGATTTTTGCCATTTGATATTACATGGAGCTGGGAGGTGTCTTGTGGACCAGTGTCCTGAAGTTGGCTCTCCCACCTCAGAGGCACAGCCCTGATGCCTGGCTGGAGCACCAAGAGCCTTTCATCCACACGGCTCAGAATAAAAGTGAGAAAAAATAGAAAGAAAAAAGATAAAATAAAATAAAATAAAGTAAAATAATATTAAGCAAAGTTATTAAAATAAAAAAATAATTATTAAGAAAAAAAAATTTTTAAGTGAAAAAGAGAATAAAAACGGATGGACAGAATCCTAGGACAAATGGTAAAAGCAAAGCTATACACACAAAATCACACACAGAAGCATACACATACACACAAAAAAAAAGAGAAAAAGGGGGGGGAAATATATCTTTGTTCCCAAAGTCCACCTTCTCAATTTGGGATGGTTCGTTGTCTATTGAGGCATTCCACAGTTGCAGGGTACATCATGTTGATTGTGGAGATTTAGTCCGCTGCTCCTGAGGCTGCTGGGAGAAATTTCCCTTTCTCTTCCTTGTTCGCACAGCTCCCGGGGTTCAGCTTTGGATTTGGACCCGCCTCTGCATGTAGGTCGCCTGAGGTCGTCTGTTCTTTGCTCAGACAGGACGAGGTTAAAGGAGCAGCTGATTCGTGCGCTCTGGCTCACTCAGGCCAGGAGGAGGGAGGGGTATGGATGCGGGTGAGCCTGCAGCGGCAGAGGCCGTAGTGACGTTGCAACAGCCTGAGGCACACCGTGTGTTCTCCTGCAGAAGTTGTCCCTGGATCACAGGACCCTGGCAGTGGCGGGCTGCACAGGCTCCCAGGAGGGGAGGTGTGGAGAGTGACCTGTGCTTGCACACAGGCTTCTTGGTGGCTGCAGCAGTAGCTTTAGCATCTCATGCCCGTCTCTGGGGTCCACGCTGATAGCTGCAGCTCACGTCTGTCTCTGGAGCTCCTTTAAGCCGTGCTCTTAATCCCCTCTCCCCGTGCACCGGGAAACAAAGAGGCAAGAAAAAGTCTCTTGCCTTTTTGGCAGGTCCAGATTTTTTCCCGGACTCCCTCCCGGCTAGCTGTGGCACACTAGTCCCTTCAGGCTGTGTTCACGCAGCCAACCCCAGTCCTCTCCCTGGGATCCGATCGAAGCCCGAGCCTCAGCTCTCAGCCGCCACCCACCCCGGCGGGTGAGCAGACAAGCCTCTCGGGCTGCTGAGTGCTGGTCGGCACCAATCCTCTGTGCGGGAATCTCTCCGCTTTGCCCTCCACACCCCTGTTGCTGCGCTCTCCTCCATGGCTCCGAAGCTCCCCGCCTCCGCCACCCGCAGTCTCCGCCCGCAAAGGGGCTTCCTAGTGTGTGGAAACCTTTCCTCCTTCACAGCTCCCTCCCAGAGGTGCAGGTCCCATCCCCATTCTTTTGTCTCTGTTGTTTCTTTTTTCTTTTTTGCCCTACCCAGGTACGTGGGGAGTTTCTTGCCTATTGGGAGGTCTGAAGTCTTCTGCCAGCATTCAATAGGTGTTCTATAGGAGCTGTTCCACATGTAGATGTATTTCTGATGTATTTATGGAGGGGAAGGTGATCTCTGCATCTTACTCTTCCACCATCTTGAAGCTCCTCTGGTATTTGTTTTTCTCTTTCTGACTTACTGCACTCTGTATGACAGACTCTAGGTCCATCCACCTCACTACAAATAACTCAATTTCGTTTCTTTTTATGGCTGAGTAATATTCCATTGTATATATGTGCCACATCTTCTTTGTCCATTCATCTGTTGATGGACACTTAGGTTGGAGTCTTTTTTAAAATATTAGCAGGCAGGGACTTCCCTGGTGGCTCAGTGGTTAAGAATCTGCCTGCCAATGCAGGGGACGCGGGTTAGATCCCTGGTCTGGGAAGATTCCACATGCCACAGAGCAACAAAGCCCGTGCACCACAACTACTGAGCCTGCACTCTAGGGCCACAAGCCACAACTACTGAGTCTGTGTGCCACAACTACTGAAGCCCATGCACCTAGAACCCATGCTCCACAATAAGAGCAGCCACGCAGTGAGAAGCCCACGAACCACAAGGAAGAGTAGCCCCCACTCGTCGCAACTAAAGAAAGCCCGTATGAGACAACAAAGACTCAATAGAGCCATAAATTAATTAATTAATTAAATTTATTTTTAAAAATATTAGCAGGCAGAATATCTTAAATAACTTTTAGCTAAAACTATTGGCCGGTGAGTAAAGACTTCCATTCATTCACTTCCCTGCCCAAACCATGAAGCTGTTTCACCAACTGGGGACTATTAATATCAAAAGTTCAGAGACTCCTGGGCTATGCCTAGGTAAGGAGTGCAAGGTGAGTGCCTTTTTGTGAAGAAGACTAGGATGAGATTTCCGTTTCTTTATGTTGAGTTATTGGGCATAAAAAACCTTCTCTTGGCCCCCTGTCCAGTCCAGGAATCCTTCATGGTGAAGTGAAAAAAAGGATGCATTGTCCATCCGTGAAGATAGATGGAGAATGGAAGACTGGCTAAACTTCTATGAGAGGGTCAACACATAAGACAGTTTGAGAAAGAGACAGAGTCCCCTCTCAATCATCCCTGGAGGATTTCTGTGATCCACCCACCCCTACCCAGTTGGGCTTCCTATGCATGTTAATCATTAGCCTTTGAGTAAAACATGATCCTCCATCACGTGAGTGGACCTCATCCTATCAGCTAAAAGCCTGAATAGAAAAAAAAAAAAAAGACTGACCTCTCCCAAGGGAATTCTATGACCAGGCTGCCTGTGTGCTCAAACTGCAAATCTTCCTGGGTCTCCAGCCTGCCTGCCTCTTATGCAGATTTTGGACTTGCCGGCCTCCATGATCACATGAGCCAATTTCTTAAAAATATATATATGTACATCCTGTCTGTTCTATTTCTCTGGACACTCCTACCTAATACATTTGTTCAAAATACAAGGTGGAGAGGCAAGTGTTTGGCAAGGGGTTTAAAGGGAACCTTGGTCATGGCACAAAAGTAGAAGCACAGGGGGTGTGGAGGGTTGAAGAAACTGAATGATGTGGCCCAGCCTCCCAGACCCCGCCCCCATTATGGCCCTTCACCTTCAGTTTTCACAGTCAATTGACTGCTCTGTTGAAGCTTGAGGAGAAGACGGTGAACTGACAAGCACATGAAACATCTGTCTCATACTGAGCTCTCTTTCCTGCAGAGAAGGAAATGTCATTACATACCGGGTAGTAACAAAGTAGGATTTTCTGTACAAAGAAGGAGTTTGACAAGTGCTTCAGGAACTGAGGAACTACACCTGGAGCCAGGAAGGCAGGAGGGGATTCCAGGTATTGTACCAGCCTAGGCTGAAACCACAATAAAAGGGGTGGGGCTGGAGTCTCCTCAGGTGGATTTATCCTCACAAGTCAGGTTCACTTGGAGTTACAGGTGAGTGAAATGGCTCTGCTGGATGTGAAGAGCATTACGTGCCGGCCCAGGCTCCCTCTGGGGTTGCAGACAGGGGATGACCAAGAGTGACCCCCTCAGGGCAGAGAGAGGGGTTTATCACGGAAAAAGCTCCTATAGTCCTTACTTAGTAGCTGCTGCAAGTGCAGGTTCCTGTGATGTGGCAGATATGTCAGAACGTCTGATGGGAAGGTTGCCCCTGAGGGTGGATTGTAGAGCTGTGGTGATTTAATTGAGAAAGTGCCAATAACAACAAAAGTACCTTCTCCTTCTTACAGATTCTTTTCAAACAAGAACGATGCCTTAGCAGCAGTGGCAACAATGCAAAGTCCCCTGCCAGCCCCCTCCCCGGGTTCCTGAGCCCTGCCTTCCCAAGACGTCTCCCCCACCTCCCAGCCAGCAGAAGTGTCCCCCTGTGAAGTGCACTTCCTGCCAGTAGGAATACCTGCCAAAGCAGAAGTGACACTTCTGAAGCCACCCTCCACCACCTGATCATGAAGACACTGCATCCTTTGCCCAGCACCATCCCCTCACCTCCAGCAACATCAGGGAACACAAACAGCTGAGAAGATGCTGTCTCTCTTCAGACTCAAGGAGAAAGATATCATCATAGTGTATTGGGTTTTCCTCTCCAAATTCACTCCTCCCAGCTCTTCTCCCAGGAGACTGCATGGTGTAGACAGAAGTGCCATGTTCTCAAACTCTTCCCCACCCCAGCCAACAGATGTGCTGCCCTGTGCAGCATCCCCCATGCCAGCAGGAATACACACCAAAGCCACCCTCCCCAAATGGATCATGAAGTAGCTGGATTCTCTTCCCTATCACCATAGATTCTATTTTTATCCAAAAACATGAACTACATTCAGCTCCAGAAGAGTCTACTTCCCCTAAACTCGAGGTGGATCATGAAACTCCACAGTTAATCCAAACAGACAGCCAAGGGTGGTCGGATGTGACATATTCTCTGGGAGCTCCTTGGAACCTGTGCAGGCATGTGGTTCTCTAGTACTATCACCTTAGCCGGCAAAACAAGGCCATTCTCCCACCACTATGCCCTCTACCCACAATGCTCTTGGTCTCTCCCTGACAACTTTCACCTCTGGAGGCCAAAGAAGAGTCCCACATTAACTTTTCTTCTGATTTCATAAAGAAAAACAGGATTCTCCTAAATGATCTTAAAGTCATATGAGAATTCACTCTCCTCTCCATGCCACAAAGAAGTAGTTGAAGCCAACTGCCTTCCCCACTGTGCCCTCCCCCATCTCTTATTGCTAGTTAGACCCTTCCCAGGACTGACACTGGTTCTGCAGCCCCCACTTCTACTGACTCATGACCCAGTCTCTCTGTCTAATCCATTAAAAATATTGTCACTGAAGAATTCAGAAAGCCAAAAACAGTACCACATGATATCACTTCTATGTGGAATCTAAAATATGACACAAATGAACCTATCTATGAAACAGAAACAGAAAATCAGAGACAGAAAATAGACTGGTGGTTGCCAAGGGGAAGTGGGGTGGGAGAGGGTAGGGTTGGGAGTTTGGGATCAGCATATACAAACTGGTATATATAGAATGAATAAACAACGAGGTCCTACTGTATAGTACAGGGAACTATATTCAATATCCTGTGATGATAAACCATAATGGAAAAGAACATGAAAAAGAATGTATATATATGTATAGCTGAGTTACTTTGCTGTACAGCAGTAATTAACACAACATTGTAATTCAACTATACTTCAATTTAAAAAATAAATTTAAAAACAAAAAAACAATTTTTTTTTTACATATTATCACTGAAGAACCTTGATTTTTGCTCAGTTAATGCCCAGACCACCGTGGGTGTAGACAAGTAAGTCTGGGAGTCCAGATTCTTCCTTGAAGCCTCCAGAAGGAACACAGCCCTGCCAACACCTTGACTTTAGACTTCTGACCTCTAAAACTCTAAGAGAATAAAATCTTGTTGTTTCAAACCAAGTTTGTGGTAATCTGTTATACCAAATAGGACACTTAAAAACCTCATTCCCTCTGCTTAAAATTCCCAAAGACATGAGGTGGGAGGACTAGGCAGGAGGAGGGGCATAAAGGGCACTTAGTCCATCAACCCTGGAACCCCTGGACCGGGCCCAGTAGCATGCTGGAAGTGATACCCAGGAAAGCTGACTGTTAAATATTCAGAAATTTAGCAAGCCAGTTGTTAAACCATTGGTAGCTTGAAATTGTCCATAGTGGGAAGATTTCGAAAAACAGCAAATGTTGCATACAAATTAGGGCTTTCCCACCCCTCCCTCCAGCAGGTTTACCAGACACCATTGGTTAGACCCAGCCTGGGAGACCGATAAATTCAGCAGTTCTTTGATGTGAATGGCTTATGGAGAGGGCCAGGTGTCAGGGAACTGTCAGTGCCCTCTATGGCCTGAGAACTTCAGTCTTACAACTGGAAGGAACTAAATCATGCCAATGACAGAGTGAGCTTGGAAGAGGGCCCCAAGCTCCAGAAAGGCACACAGGAGCCAACACATTGGCTCATAAGCGCATAAGGCCTTGTGAGACCCTGAGCAGAGGGCCCAGCTAAGCCATGCCCAGACCCTGAACCCATGGAAACAATGAGATAATAAACGCCTATTGTTTAAGCTGCTAAATTGTGTGATTTTTTTATGCAGCAACACAAAACTAATACAGATTCCATAAACAGTTCCTTACCCTCCCAAATATTCTCTTCTTCAGGTTAGCCATCCCTAGTAACCCTGTTTTTTAAGCATTTTTTGCATGGCCCAATTTCCTGGTTCTGCCCCATCTTCACCTCTTTCATCTTGAGTCCAGAATGACAATATTCCTCTTCCTATAAGGAGTCCACAAAAAAAAGTGGACCTGACAGGACAAACCCAATGATAAGCACCTCCAAGGATGAGCACAGGATCCACACTCTGAATTGGATTTTTGGTAGTTGTGACTGTGGTGGTTCCTGTGTTTGCAGCCAAATCCTATGGAAAGATGGTAATCACAGAGGGTAAAGAAACATGTGAGCAGACAAAGTGCCACCCTCTTCCTCTCTGGATCCTTGGGCTTAGTCTCCTTCGTGGATATTGTTTAAATGGTGAGTTCCTAGCCTACAAATGAAGGACTCCTGTTTCTTGCAGGGTTGCCTTAGAACTGAAAGAGAGGTCTTATCACTGTAGCAACAAAGGAAAGTTTTCCACCCACCCCTTCCCCAGGTCCCTGAGCCCAGCCCACCCTTCCCAGCCAGCATGGATGCCCCAAGTGCAGTGCCCACAGAGCCAGCAGGAATGCCCACTGAGGAAGATATGGTAGCATCTGAAGCCAACACCCCCCAAATCCAGATGAGGCTCACCTCCTACATCTCCTTCCCCGACTCCATACCAGGAGCACCCCAGGACCCCACAAAATTCCAACACTCATGAGCTCCAAACCTGCACAGTCCACTGGCTTTCCACTGGTGGTTAAGTGACTCTTCCCAGATCCTTCCTAGGAAACAACAGGGATTAAACAAAAGTACTCTCGGCATCATCCAAGGAGCCAGATGTGCATTTCCTTCCTCTCCTCCTGTCCTCTGACCAGGAAGGGCTGGCTCTCCCCGCTGCTGTCCCAACCCGTGCTGCCTCCTGGTGGTAGAAGAAGATCATTAAGAAAGTGAGTTCTATGTTTCCTCCATTTTATTAAAAAATATGAAGATCTTGTAAAGCAAACCTGGTTCAGGAATTGACAAGAACTGTCTTAAATCATCTGAAAATCCCCCCAGACTTTCCTGACTTTGCAGTCCCACATTTAGTGAAGGAAACTGGTCCTCAGTCTTTTATTCCATGCCCAGAGATTGAACCTGCAGGGGGCACTCACAGCACACAGAGGAGTTTTCTCTTCATCTCTCCATTAAAACATCTGTCCCAGTGAGACCCAAGTTATCCCCCCTTGCAGGGAGCTGGGAAGTTGATAGAGCCACGGGAGCACACAGGAAATGGAAACTGGTTGGAGGGCCTTAGGAAGAGCCCTGAGGAGAATTCAGGTCACAGTGGAGGGAGCTGGGGGCTTCCCACAAGAGAATGACTCCCAGCTACCCACTATTTCACAGCCCACAGACCTTCCAATTCTACCCAATCCCGTGTTCTCCCATTACTCCTAAAGAAAGCCTCACCAGGCAGAGGATTTTTGTGTGTATTGGGGGGTTGGGGGGAGGTTCAGGGCAAGGGAGACACCAGCTGCAGGGAAGAGACGATTGAGACTTAAGGCTGGAGCCTGATATGTGAGCATCTCTGCGTGGACCCCTCAACCAGATGGGGGTTTGTCCTGGGCCAATCTGGATGGTCTGGGATATCCAGCGCATAAGGCCCTATGGTACCTACCTCCTGGGGTCTCTGGGACTGATACAGCTATATTGATCTTGGAAACTGACCTTTAGAGACAGATCTCCTCATTACAATCTCCGCCCACATGAAGCTGGATCCTCCTCCTCTGACAGAGAGTTCACTTCAATCTTAACTCCCCTGCTAGATTTTGTCTTGTATGTCCTTTCGTTTATTCTCCAAACATTCATTGAGTGTCTATTATATACCAGCCCTGGGCCAGCAGTAAAATGCAAAGAATAATAAGACAGCCCTTCCATGAAGCAGGGCATTGTGTGAGTCAGGAGACAGAAATATAAACAGCCATTATCTCCCAGCAGAACAGGTGAGGACTTCAAGCTGTTGGGAGTGCACTGGGGAAGTCACTCTAGTCTCATGACTATAGTGAGGGGTGGGGGAGAACAGGGAGGTCTGCATGGAAGTTAAGGTTTTCAAGATGAGTCCAGAAGGTGACAAAAAATAAATATTAACCAAACAAGAAGGAGGAGGACATTCCAGTTTCAGAGAAGAGCAATGGCAAAACTATCGAAATAATGTAACTGCATCTCTTTTTTTTTTTTTTTAACATCTTTATTGAAGTATAATTGCTTTACAATGGTGTGTTAGTTTCTGCTTTAAAACAAAGTGAATCAGTTATACATATACAAATGTTCCCATATCTCTTCCCTCTTGCATCTCCCTCCCTCCCACCCTCCCTATCCCACCCTTCTAGGTGGTCACAAACCACCGAGCTGATCTCCCTGTGCTATGCGGCTGCTTCCCACTAGCTATCTATTTTACATTTGGTAGTGCATATATGTCCATGACACTCTCTCACCCTGTCACATCTCACCCCACCCCCTCCCCATATCCTCAAGTCCATTCTTTAGTAGGTCTGTGTCTTTATTCCCATCTTGCCACTAGGTTCTTCATGTCCTTTTTTTTTTTTTTTCCTCAGATTCCATATATATGTGTTAGCATACTGTATTTGTTTTTCTCTTTCTGACTTACTTCACTCTGTATGACAGACTCTAACTCCATCCACCTCACTACAAATAACTCAATTTCATTTCTTTTTATGGCTGAGTAATATTCCATTGTATATATGTGCCACGTCTTCTTTATCCACTCATCCAATGATGGACACTTTGGTTGTTTCCATGTCCTGGCTATTGTAAATAGAGCTGCAATGAACATTTTGGTACATGACTCTTTTTGAATTATGGTTTTCTCAGGGTATATGCCCAGTAGTGGGATTGCTGGGTCGTATGGTAGTTCTATTTTTAGTTTTTTAAGGAACCTCCATACTGTTCTCCATAGTGGCTGTATCAATTTACATCCCCACCAACAGTGGAAGAGAGTTCCCTTTTCTCCACACCCTCTCCAGCATTTATTGTTTCTAGATGTTTTGATGATGGCCATTCTGACCGGTGTGAGATGATACCTCATTGTAGTTTTGATTTGCATTTCTCTAATGATTAAGGATGTTGAGCATTCTTTCATGTGTCTGTTGCCAATCTGTATATCTTCTTTGGAGAAATGTCTGTTTAGGTCTTCTGCCCATTTTTGGATTGGGTTGTTTGTTTTTTTGTTATTGAGCTGCATGAGCTGCTTGTAAATCTTGGAGATTAATCCTTTGTCAGTTGCTTCATTTGCAAATATTTTCTCCCATTCTAAGGGTTGTCTTTTGGTCTTGTTTATGGTTTCCTTTGTGGTGCAAAAGCTTTTAAGTTTCATTAGGTCCCATTTGTTTCTTTGTGTTTTTATTTCCATTTCTCTAGGAACTGGGTCAAAAAGGATCTTGCTGTGATTTATGTCATAGAGTGTTCCGCCCATGTCTTCCTCTATGAGTTTGATAGTGTCTGGCTTAACATTTAGGTTTTTAATCCATTTTGAGTTTATTTTTGTGTATGGTGTCAGGGAGTGTTCTAGTTTGATACTTTTACATGTACCTGTCCAATTTTCCCAGCACCACTTATTGAAGAGACTGTCTTTTCTCCACTGTATATGCTTGCCTCCTTTATGAAAGATAAGGTGACCATATGTGTGTGGGTTTATCTCTGGGCTTTCTATCCTATTCCATTGATCTATATTTCTGTTTCTGTGCCAGTACCATACTGTCTTGATTACTGTAGCTTTGTAATATAGTCTGAAGTCAGGGAGCCTGATTCTTCCAGCTCCGTTTTTCGTTCTCAAGATTGCTTTGGCTATTCGGGGTCTTTTGTGTCTCCATACAAATTGTGAAATTTTTTGTTCTAGTTCTGTGAAAAATGCCTGTGGTAGTTTGATAGGGATTGCATTGAATCTGTAGATTGCTTTGGGTAGTAGAGTCATTTTCACAATGTTGATTCTTCCAATCCAAGAACATGGTATATCTCTCCATCTATTTGTATCATCTTTAATTTCTTTCATCAGTGTCCTATAATTTTCTGCATACAGGTCTTTTGTCTCCTTAGGTAGGTTTATTCCTAGATATTTTATTCTTTTTGTTGCAATGGTAAACGGGAGTGTTCTCTTAATTTCACTTTCAGATTTTTCATCATTAGTATATAGGAATGCAAGAGATTTCTGTGCATTAATTTTGTATCCTGCTATTTTACCAAATTCATTGATTAGCTCTAGTAGTTTTCTAGTGGCAGTTTTAGGATTCTCTATGTATAGTATCATGTCATCTGCAAACAGTGACAGCTTTACTTCTTCTTTTCCGATTTGGATTCCTTTTATTTCTTTGTCTTCTCTGATTGCTGTGGCTAACACTTCCAAAACTATGTTGAATAATAGTGGTGAGAGTGGGCAACCTTGTCTTGTTCCTGATCTTAGTGGAAATGGTTTCAGTTTTTCACCATTGAGGACAATGTTGGCTGTGGGTTTGTCATATATGGCCTTTATTATGTTGAGGAAATTTCCCTCAATGCATACTTTCTGCAGGGCTTTTATCATAAATGGGTGTTGAATTTTGTCGAAAGCTTTCTCTGCATCTATTGAGATGATCATATGGTTTTTCTCCTTCAGTTTGTTAATGTGATGTATCACGTTGATTGATTTGCGTATATTGAAGAATCCTTGCATTCCTGGAATAAACCTCACTTGATCATGGTGTATAATCCTTTTAATATGCTGTTGGATTCTGTTTGCTAGTATTTTGTTGAGGATTTTTGCATCTATGTTGATCAGTGATATTGGCCTGTAGTTTTCTTTCTTTGTGACATCTTTGTCTGGTTTTGGTATTAGGGTGATGGTGGCCTCATAGAATGAGTTGGGAAGTGTTCCTCCCTCTGCAATATTTTAGAAGAGTTTGAGAAGGATAGGTGTTAGCTCTTCTCTAAATGTTTGATAGAATTCGCCAGTGAAGCCATCTGGTCCTGGGCTTTTGTTTGTTGGAAGATTTTTAATCACAGTTTCAATTTCAGTGCTGTGATTAGTCTGTTCATATTTTCTATTTCTTCCTGGTTCAGTCTCAGTAGGTTGTGCATTTCTAAGAATCTGTCCATTTCTTCCAAGTTGTCCATTTTATTGGTATAGAGTTGCTTGTAGTAATCTCTCATAATCGTTTGTATTTCTGCAGTGTCAGTGGTTACTTCTCCTTTTTCATTTCTAATTCTATTGATTTGAGTGTTCTCCCTTTTTCTCTTGATGAGTCTGGCTAATGGTTTATCAATTTTGTTTATCTTCTCGAAGAACCAGCTTTTAGTTTCATTGATTTTTGCTATTGTTTCCTTCATTTCTTTTTCATTTATTTCTGATCTAATCTTTATGATTTCTTTCCTTCTGCTAGCTTTGGGGTTTTTTTGCTCCTCTTTCTCTAATTGCTTTAGGTGCAAGGTTAGGTTGTTTATTCGAGATGTTTCCTGTTTCTTGAGGTAGGCTTGTATTGCTACAAACTTCCCTCTTAGAACTGCTTTTGCTGCATCCCATAGGTTTTGGGTCGTCGTGTCTCCATTGTCATTTGTTTCTAGGTATTTTTTGATTTCCCCTTTGATTTCTTCAATGATCACTTCGTTATTAAGTAGTGTATTGTGTAGCCTCCATGTGTTTGTATTTTTTACAGATTTTTTCCTGTAATTGATATCTAGTCTCATAGCGTTGTGGTCAGAAAAGATACTTGATGCGATTTCAATTTTCTTAAATTTACCAGGGCTTCATTTGTGACCCAATATATGATCTATCCTGGAGAATGTTCCATGAGCACTTGAGAAAAATGCGTATTCTGTTGTTTTTGGGTGGAATGTCCTATAAATATCAATTAAGTCCATCTTGCTTAATGTATCATTTAACGCTTGTGTTTCCTTATTTATTTTCATTTTGGATGATCTGTCCATTGGTGAAAGTGGGGTGTTAAAGTTCCCTACTATGATTGTGTTACTGTCGATTTCCCCTTTTATGGCTGTTAGTATTTGCCTTATGTATTGAGGTGCTCCTATGTTGGGTGCATAAATATTTACAATTGTTATACCTTCCTCTTGGATTGATCCCTTGATCATTATATAGTGTCCTTCTTTGTCTCTTGTAATAGTCTTTATTTTAAAGTCTATTTTGTCTGATATGAGAATTGCTACTCCAGCTTTCTTTTGATTTCCATTTGCATGGAATATCTTTTTCCATCCCCTCACTTTCAGTCTGTATGTGTCCCTAGGTCTGAAGTGGGTCTCTTGTAGACAGCATATATATGGGTCTTGTTTTTGTATCCATTCAGCCAGTCTGTGTCTTTTGGTGGGAGCATTTAATCCATTTACATTTAAGGTAATTATTGATATGTATGTTCCTATTCCCATTTTCTTAAATGTTTTGGGTTTGTTGTTGTAGGTGTTTTCCTTCTCTTGTGTTTCTTGCCTAGAGAAGTTCCTTTAGCATTTGTTGCAAAGCTGGTTTGGTGGTGCTGAACTCTCTCAGCTTTTGCTTGTCTGTAAAGGTTTTAATTTCTCCATCACATCTGAATGAGATCCTTGCTGGGTAGAGTAACCTTGGTTGTAGGTTTTTCTCCTTCATCACTTTAAGTATATCCTGCCACTCCCTTCTTGCTTGCAGAGTTTCTGCTGAAAGGTCAGCTGTTAACCTTATGGGGATTCCCTTGTGTGTTATTTGTTGTTTTTCCCTTGCTGCTTTTAATATGCTTTCTTTATATTTAATTTTTGATAGTTTGATTAATATGTGTCTTGGCGTGTTTCTCCTTGGATTTATCCTGTATGGGACTCTCTGTGATTCCAGGACTTGATTAACTATTTCCTTTCCCATATTAGGGAAGTTTTCAACTATAATCTCTTCAAATATTTTCTCAGTCCCTTTCTTTTTCTCTTCTTCTTCTGGGACCCCTATAATTCGAATGTTGGTGCGTTTATTGTTGTCCCAGAGGTCTCTGAGACTGTCCTCAGTTCTTTTCATTCTTTTTTCTTTATTCTGCTCTGCAGTAGTTATTTCCACTATTTTATCTTCCATGTCACTTATCCGTTCTTCTGCCTCAGTTATTCTGCTATTGATCCCGTCTAGAGTATTTTTAATTTCATTTATTGTGTTGTTCATCATTGCTTGGTTCCTCTTTAGTTCTTCTACATCCTTGTTAAATTTTTCTTGCATTTTGTCTATTGTATTTCCAAGATTTTGGATCATCTTTACTATCATTATTCTGAATTCTTTTTCAGGTAGATTGCCTATTTCCTCTTCATTTGTTAGGTCTGGTGTGTTTTGACCCTGCTCCTTCACCTTCTGTGTGTTCTTTTGTCTTCTCATTTTGTTTATCTTACTGTGTTTGGGGTCTCCTTTTCACAGGCTGCAGGTTCGTAGTTCCCGTTGTTTTTGGTATCTGTCCCCAGTGGCTAAGGTTGGTTCAGTGGGTTGTGTAGGCTTCCTGGTGGAGGGGAGTAGTGCCTGTGTTCTGGTGGATGAGGTTGGATCTTGTCTTTCTGGTGGGCACGTCCACGTCTGGTGGTGTGTTTTGGGGTGTCTGTGGCCTCATTATGATTTTAGGCAACCTCTCTGCTAATGGATGGGGCTATGTTCCTGTCTGGCTAGTTGTTTGGCATAGGGTGTCCAGCACTGTAGCTTGCTGGTCGTTGAGTGAAGTTGGGTCTTGATGTTGAGATGGAGATCTCTGAGAGATTTTCACCGTTTGGTATTACATGGAGCTGGGAGGTCTCTTGTGGACCAGTGTCCTGAAGTTGGCTCTCCCACCTCAGAGGCACAGCCCTGATGCCTGGCTGGAGCACCAAGAGCCTTTCATCCACACAGCTCAGAGTATAAGGGAGAAAAAAATAGAAAGAAAGAAAGAAAGAGGATAAAATAAAATAAAATAAAATAAAGCTATTATAATAAAAAATAAGAAAAAAATTATTAAGAGTAAATGTATTCAGAAAAAAATTTTTTTTAATTTTTAAAGATAGATTTATTAATTTTTTATAATAAAAAATAAGAAAAAAATTATTAAGAAAAAAATTTATTAAGAAAAAATTTTTTTAATTTTTTAAAATAAAAATTATGAAAAAACTTATTAAAAAATTTTTTTATTTCTAAAAATAGAAAATAAGGAAAAAATTATTAAGAAAACATTTATTAGGAAAAAAAATTTTTTTAAGTAAAAAAAAAAAAAAAGGACGGACCTAACCCTAGGACTAATGGTGAAAGCAAAGCTATACAGACAAAATCTCACTGAGAAGCATACACACATCCACTCACAAAAAAAGGAAAAGGGGAAAAATTAATATATCCTGCTCCCAAAGTCCACCTCCTGAATTTGGGATGATTCGTTGTCTATTCAGGTATTCAACAGATGCAGGCACATCAATTTGTTTGTGGAGCTTTAATCCACTGCTTCTGAGGCTGCTGGGAGAGATTTCCCTTTCTCTTCTTTGTTCATACAGCTCCTGGGGTTCAGCTTTGGATTTGGACCCGCCTCTGCATGTAGGTCGCCTGAGGACGTCCGTTCCCCGCCCAGACAGAACGGGGTTAAAGGAGCAGCTGCTTCGGGGGCTCTGGCTCACTCTGGCCGGGGGGAGGGAGGGGTACGGATGTGGGGCGAGCCTGCGGTGGCAGAGGCCAGCGTGACGTTGCAGCAGCCTGAGGCACGCCGTGTGTTCTCCTGGGGAAGTTGTCCCTGGATCACGGGAGGCTGGCAGTGGCGAGCTGCACCAGCTCCCGGGAGGGGTGGTGTGGAGAGTGACCTGCGCTCGCACACAGGCTTCTTGGTGGCGGCAGCAGCAGCCCTAGCGTCTCCTGCCCGTCTCTGGGGTCCGCGCTGTTAGCTGCGGCTCGCGCCCGCCTCTGGGGTCCGCGCTGATAGCCGCGGCTCGTGCCCGCCTCTGGGGTCCACGCTGATAGCCGTGGCTCGCGCCAGTCTCTGGAGTTCATTTAGGCGGCGCTCTGAATCCCCTCTCCTTGCGCGCCGTGAAACAAAGAGGCAAGAAAAAGTCTCTTGCCTCTTCGGCGGCTGCAGACTTTTTCTCGGGCTCCCTCCCAGCTAGCTGTGGCATGCTAGCCCCCCTCAGGCTGTGTCATGCCGCCTGCCCCAGTCCTCTCCCCGCGATCCGACCGAAGCCCGAGCCTTGACTCCCAGCCCCCGCCCACCCCGGCAGGTGAGCAGACAAGCCTCTCGGGCTGGTGAGTGCTGCTCGGTGCCAAGCCTCTGTGCGGGAATCTCTCCATTTTTCCCTCTGCGCCCCTGTTGCTGTGGGATCCGCGCTGATAGCCATGGCTTGCGCCCGTCTCTGGAGTTCATTAAGGCAGCACTCTGAATCCCCTCTCCTTGCGCACCGCAAAACAAAGAGGCAAGAAAAAGTCTCTTGCCTCTTCAGCAGCTGCAGACTTTTTCCTGGACTCCCTCCCGGCTAGCACCGAAGCCCGAGCCTCAGCTCCCAGCCCCCGCCTGCCCCGGCGGGTGAGCAGACAAGCCTCTAGGGCTGGTGAGTGCTACTCAGCACCGATCCTCTGTGCAGTAATCTCTCCGCTTTGCCCTCCGCACCCCTGTGGCTGCACTCTCCTCCGTGGCTCTGAAGCTTCCCCCCTCCACCACCCGCAGTCTCTGCCCATGAAGGGGCTTCCTAGTGTGTGGAAACCTTTCCTCCTTCATGGCTCCCTCTCACTGGCGCAGGTCCCGTCCCTATTCTTTTGTCTCTGTTATTTCTTTTTTCTTTTGCCCTACCCAAGTACGTGGGGATTTTCTTGCCTTTTGGGAGTTCTGACGTCTTCTGCCAGCGTTCAGTAGGTGTTCTGTAGGAGCAGTTCCACGTGTAGATGTGTTTCTACTGTATCTGTTGGAAGGAAGGTGATCTCCGCATCTTACTCTTCCGCCATCTTGCTCCTCCCCTGCATCTCTTCACTGACAATAAACATTTTTTATTGAGTGACTAAGATTTGCTGGGCCTTGCACTAGGGGTACAGATATAAAAATACCTGGTTCCTGATCTCTGGACTAGCCCATCATTTGAGGGGAATTGGGAAATAAATAATTACAAAATACAGAGGGAATTCCCTGGCAGTCCAGTGGTTAGGACTCCACACTTCCACTGCCAAGTGGAAGGTTCAATCCCTGGTCACAGAACTAAGATCCCACAAGCCATGCAGCACAGCCAAAAAATAAATGAATAAATAACTACAAAATAGAAGGATAAAATCTCATCATGAGCTTGGCTCAGGCAACTAACAGCCTGGGAGGGCCAGGTAAATCACACCCTGTGAGTTCAAGGTTGGAGGAGGGCAGAGAGAGGAGATGACTGGAAGAGAAAAAGCACAGAGTCAGAAAGGTCCGGCACATTTGGGGAACCACAAGCAGTTTAGCTCCAGACTCTATGGTAAGTATAAAAGACTGAGCTGAAAGAATCTTGCAGACCCAACTAACAATCTGGGACCTCATCTTGAATTAATTTGTAGAATTAGACTTCTGTTTTATAAAATTCACTTTGACAGTGCTGTGCAGTATGAATTCGAGGTGGGCACTCTGGGAGACCTGTGACAATGACAACCTCAGTGAAGGCAACAACAGTGACTGTGAGGGTGATGGGGGACTGACTCGAGAGAGGTATTCACTGGGGCTCCCAAACACCGGCCTGGGTCAGGAGCCTGTGGTTTTGGAAATAGAACTGGAAGATCCCAGTGGCACATTTTGTGTAAGGTTGAGTGGGAGGCAGGAGGCTGGGATGACCCCAAGTTTCTGGCTTAGAGGTCTTGGTGAATAGGGATGCTATCCACAGAGTTGGAGCACATAGGATGAGCATGTTAGAAAAGATGAAGAAGGTGGTGAATTCTGATTTTATGACAGCAATTGGAAGCACCAGAGTACATCCAATGGATGTTAACATTTGGATCTGGAGAAGAGAGAAGACTGAGGCTTTGGAATTCTTTGAGGTAGAGGTGGTAGTTATAGAAATGGTGGGAAATGAGATCAACAGCAAATATGTAAAGTGAAAGGAGCCAGGTGACATTGAAAGGATTCAGCAGAGGAAGAACAGGTTGTGGAGGAGGGTAGAAGAGGGCAGAGAAATGGGACACCATCCAGGTAATAGAGGAACCCAAGGGCAGAGGGGTAAAAAAGAGGACAACAGTATCAAATACGGCAGTAAAGGCAAATTGGATAAATACCGAACCGTGTCCACGAGGACATCATGGAATTTCCCCTCACTTAATTCATAATAAACAAGCAAAACTACATAAACATCAGGAGAAAATCACCAATGGTAATTGATGCACAATGAAAGGGGAGGATTGTGAGTGTTTCACACGGGCCACAGAGGAAGAGCTGGATCTCTAGGCTGTGTAAAATCCCATACAAGAGGGCTACCTGCAGGTAAAATCCCATCAGAGAGAATCTGGAGAACTGCCCAATGCCCAGGGGCTGCAGGAGCAGGTCGCAGGTATGTTTGCCAATATTGAAGAATGCTGCAATCAAAACCCCAACAAGGTGAGGGGCAGAAAGGGCTGAAGAACATATTCAAGTTTCCCACCACAGAAGAGGTCAGCTTTAACCACCTGCCAAACCCAGAGAACCCCTATGTCAGTGCAGAACAGTATCAGTCAGGTAAGAACCTTCCTGCCCCTCTTCTCTTCTCCCTTTGCAGGCCCTCCCCCCAAAACCAGAGGCAGTCAGGTGAGTGAGGAAGAGGAGACACTCCAAATAGCAAATAGAGGAAGATGCTCTCCTTTCTGGTCCCAAGTGGGAAACAGAAGGAAATATAATCTTCCAGGAAATACACCTTCTGATTATTGAAATAAGATTGTTTATGAAAACAAGAACCAGAGAACTGCTTATTTTTTTTAACATCTTCATTGGAGTATAATTGCTTTACATTGTTGTGTTAGTTGCTGCTGTATAACAACGTGAATCAGCTATATGTATACGTATATCAACATATCCCCTCCCTCTTGTGTCTCCCTCCCACCCTCCCTATCCCACCCCTCTAGGTGGTCACAAAGCACTGAGCTGATCTCCCTGTGCTATGTGGTTGCTTCCCAGTAGCTACCTATTTTACATTTGGTAGTATTTATATGTCAGTGCTACTCTCTCACTTCATCCCAGCTTGCCCTTCCCCCTCCCCGTGTCCTCAAGTCCATTCTCTACATGTGTGTCTTTATTCCTGTCCTGCCCCTAGGTTCTTCAGAACCTTTTTTTTCTTTTTCTACATTCCATATATATGTGTTAGCATACGGTATTTGTTTTTCTCTTTCTGACTTACTTCACTCTGTATAACAGTCTCTAGGTCCATCCACCTCACTGCAAATAACTCAGTTACATTTCTTTTTCTGGCTGAGTAGTATTCCATTATATATATGTGTCACATCTTCTTTATCCATTCATTGGTTAATATACACTTAGGTTGTTTCCCTATCCTGACTATTGTAAATAGTGCTGCAATGAACATTGTGGTACATGACTCTTTTTGAATTATGGTTTTGTCAGGGCATATGCCCAGTAGTGGGATTGCTGGGTCGTATGGTATTTCTATTTTTAGTTTTTTGAGGAACCTCCATACTGGTCTCCATAGTGGCTGTATCAATTCACATTCCCACCAACAGTGCAAGAGGGTTCCCTTTTCTCCACACCCTCTCCAGCATTTATTGTTTGTAGATTTTTTGATGATGGCCATTCTGACCGGTGTGAGGTGATACCTCATTGTAGTTTTGCTTTGCATTTCTGTAATGATTAGTGATGTTGAGCATCCTTTCATGTGTTTGCTGGCAATCTGTATATCTTCTTTGGAGAAATGTCAATTTAGGTCTTCTGCCCATTTTTGGATTGGGTTGTTTGTTTGTTTGTTTGTTTTTTGATACTGACCGGCATGAGCTGCTTGTATATTTTGGAGATTAATCCTTTGTCCATTGCTTCATTTGCAAATATTTCCCCCATTCTGAGGGTTGCCTTTTCATCCTGCTTATGGTTTCCTTTGCTGTGCAAAAGCTTTTAAGTTTCATTAGGTCCAATTTGTTTATTTTTGTTTTTATTTCCCTTTCTCTAGGAGGTGGGTCAAAAAGGATCTTGCTGTGATTTATGTCATAGAGTGTTCTCCCTATGCTTTCCTCTAAGAGTTTTATAGTGTCTGGCCTTACATTCAGGTCTTAATTCATTTTGAATTTATTTTTGTGTATGGTGTTAGGGAGTGTTTTAATTTCATTCTGTTACGTGTAGCTGTCCAGTTTTCCCAGCGCCATTTATTGAAGAAACTGTCTTTTCTCCATTGTGTATTCTTGCCTCCTTTAACAAAGATAAGGTGACCATATGTGCGTGGGTTTATCTCTGGGCTTTCTACCCTGTTCCATTGATCTATATTTCTGTTTTTGTGCCAGTACCATACTGTCTTGATTACTGTAGCTTTGTAGTATCGTCTGAAGACAGGGAGACTGATTCCTCCAGATCCGTTTTTCTTTCTCAAGATTGCTTTGGCTATTCGGGGTCTTATGTGTTTCCATACAAATTGTGAAATTTTTTGTTCTACTTCTGTGAAAACTGCCATTGGTAGTTTGATAGAGATTGCATTGAATCTGTAGATTGCTTTGGGTGGTATAGTCATTTTCACAATGTTGATTCTTCCAATCCAAGAACATGGTATATCTCTCCATCTGTTTGTATCATCTTTAATTTCTTTCAACAGTGTCTTATAGTCTTCTGCATACAGGGCTTCTCTCTCCTTAAGTAGGTTTATTCCTAGGTATTTTATTATTTTGTTGCAGTGGTAAATGGGAGTGTGTCCTTAATTTCTCTTTCAGGTTTTTCATCATTAGTGTATAGGAATGCAAGAGATTTCTGTGTATTAATTTTGTATCCTGCTACTTTACCAAATTCATTGATTAGCTCTAGTAGTTTTCTGGTAGCATCTTTAGGATTCTCTATGTATAGTATCATGTCATCTGCAAACAGTGACAGTTTTACTTCTTCTTTTCTAATTTGGATTCCTTTTATTTCTTTTTCTTCTCTGATTGCTGTGGCTAAAACTTCCAAAACTATGTTGAATAACAGTACTGAGAGTGGGCAACCTTGTCTTGTTCCTGATCTTAGTGGAAATGGTTTCAATTTTTCAACATTGAGAACGATGTTGGCTGTGGGTTTGTCATATATGGCATTTATTATGTTGAGGTATGTTCCATCTGTGCCCACTTTCTGGGGCGTTTATATCATAAATGGCTGTTGAATTTTGTTGAAAGTTTTTTCTGCATCTATTGAGATGATCATATGATTTTTCTCCTTCAGTTTGTTAATATGGTTTCTCACAGTTATTGATTTTCATGTATTGAAGAATCCTTGCATTCCTGGGATAGACACCACTTGATCATGATGTATGATTCTTTTAATGTGCTGTTGGATTCTGTTTGCTAGTATTTTGTTGAGGATTTTTGCATGTTCATCAGTGATATTGGTCTGTAGTTTTCTTTTTTTGTGACATCTTTGCCTGGTTTTGGTATCAGGGTGATGGTGGCCTCGTAGAATGAGTTTGGGAGTGTTCCTCCCTCTGCTATGTTTTGGAAGAGTTTGAGAAAGAAAGGTGTTAGCTCTTCTCTAAATGTTTGATAGAATTCGCCAGTGAAGCCATCTGGTCCTGGGCTTTTTTTTGTTGGAAGACTTTTAATCACAGTTTCAATTTCAGTGCTTGTGTTTGGTCTGTTTATATTTCCTATTTCTTCCTAGTTCAGTCTCGGAAGGCTGTGTTTTTCTAAGAATGTGTCTATTTCTTCCAGGTTGTCCATTTTATTGGCATATAGTTGCCTGTAGTAATCTCTCATGATCATTTGTATTTCTGCCATGTAGGTGTTACCTCTCTTTTTTCATTTCTAATTCTGTTGATCTGAGTCTTCTCCCTTTTTTTCTTGATGAGTGTTGCTAATGGCTTATCAATTTTGTTTATCTTCTCAAAGAACCAGCTTTTAGTTTTACTGATCTTTGCTATTGTTTCCTTCATTTCTTTTTCATTGGTTTCTGATCTGATCAGAAATGAGAGGATTGGGCTGCACCAAGACAACAGCTTTGAAGACATAGTGCTCTTGAATAAAATGACGGAAGGAAGAAAATGAGAGGATTGGGCTGCACCAAGACAATGGATCTAACACCAATTATCCCAGGGGCAGGGGGTTCAGTTCTGGTTACCATCACCTTTCATTTAGGTTCATTTGGGTTTTATGACATTCTTTATCCACTGTGAATACCAAATAAACCCTGCATTGGGATACCCCATCCTCCTCATTACCTTTTCTCTTCTCTCCCCCAGTCCTCTCTCTGGACCAGCTCACTCTCATCCACTCAGTAAACATGTGTTGGGCTGAAGTGAAGTCAAGATCTCAGGTCTGCCCAGAAACACAAAGATACATCTTTCCAATAACCATTCAGGATGCTTCACTGAAAACACAAAATTCTTAGACTCAAACTCATCTTCTTCTAACACAAACCTGTTCTGTTTCCTCAGTGCCCATTAACAATAGCACCTGGGAGTCCTCTGAGTTCTTAATTTTCTTCTTAACTTTCCACTAACCAGATGCCATAAATTTGCCTCTCTGATGATGTTTCTCTCATTGGTACCCTCTTTCTCCCACCACCACTGCCTTCTTCAGACTTGGAGATTTTTATAATTTCTTTGAACAGCTTAGATCAACTTACACTCCACCACTCCATCCTCCAAACCATCCTGCACTTCATTGTCAGAAATATCTTTCAACACCTTAGACATGATATATCACAATTTGAACCAAAAGTCCCTCATGATTCAGCAGTGAATGAATGCCAAGATGAATGTCTTGGACCAGAGTTCAAGGCACCAAGTGTCTCTGAGACCAAATTGACTTTCCCACTCTTATTACCACCCCAGACACACCCCTACTTCAACCACAAAGACCCACTGGCCAGGCCTTTGAAAAAACAAGGAAGGAACTTTCACAGAGGCAGAGCTTTCTACTCTAAGACAGGATCTGGGGTTAGCCCAACAGGTCAGGACTGGTCAGGAGCATCAAACTCAATTTCTTAAGAATAGACAGCATTTACCTTGGATATTAAGGGGTGGCCACACCCTGATTGAAAAAGACAATCACAGAATGCAACAAACAGTGAATTTTAGGCAGAGACATTGAGAAAAAAGAGCTAAGATAATCCTTGGATTCGAGCCAGGGAGTGTGGAGTGGTAAAAAGAGGTTTCAGAATCTCATGTTAAAAACATAGTGGGGCGACTTCCCTGGTGGCACAGTGGTTAAGAATCCACCTGCGAGAGAGAAGATGGCGGAAGAGTAAGACGCGGAGATCACCTTCTTCCCCACAGATATATCAGAAATACATCTACACGTGGAACTGCTCCTATAGAACACCCACTGAACGCTGGCAGAAGACCTCAGACTAACCAAAAGGCAAGAAACTCCACACATACCTGGGTAGGGCAAAAGAAAAAACAGAGACAAAAGAATAGGGATGGGACCTGCACCAGTGGGAGGGAGCTGTGAAGGAGGAAAGGTTTCCACACACTAGGAAGCCCCTTCGCAGGAAGAGACTGCGGGTGGCGGAGGGGGGAAGCTTCGGAACCACGGAGGAGAGTGCAGCCACAGGGGTGCGGGGGGCAAAACGGAGAGATTCCCGCACAGAGGAGTGGTGCCGACCAGCACTCACCAGCCCGAGAGGGTTGTCTGCTCACCCGCCAGGGCGGGCGGCGGCTGGGAGCTGAGGCTCGGGCTGCGGTCGGATGGCAGGGAGAGGACTGGGGTTGGCTGCGTGAACACAGCCTGAAGGGGTTAGTGTGCCACAGCTAGCCGGGAGGGAGTCCGGGAAAAAGTCTGGACCTGCCGAAGAGGCAAGAGACTTTTTCTTCCCTCTTTGTTTCCTGGTGCTCGAGGAGACGGGATTAAGAGCATTGCTTAAAGGAGCTCCAGAGACGGGCGCGAGCGGCGGCAATCAGCGTGCACCCCAGAGATGGGCATGAGATGCTAAAGCTGCTGTTGCCACCACCAAAAAACCTGTGTGCGAGCACAGGTCACTATCCACACCCCACCTCCCGGGAGCCGGTGCAGCCCGCCACTGCCAGGGTCCAGTGATCCAGGGACAACTTCCCCAGGAGAACGCACGGTGCGCCTCAGGCTGGTGCAACTTCACGCCAGCCTCTGCCACCCCAAGCTCGCCCCGCACTCCGTACCCCTCTCTCCCCCCGGCCTGAGTGAGCCAGAGCCCCCAAGGCAGCTGCTCCTTTAACCCTGTCCTGTCTGAGCAAAGAACAAATACCCTCAGGCGACATAAACGCAGAGGCGGGTCCAAATCCAAAGCTGAGCCCTGGGAGCTGTGCAAACAAAGAAGAGAAAGGGAAATTTCTCCCAGCAGCCTCAGAAGCAGTGGATTAAAGCTCCACAATCAACTTCATGTACCCTGCATCTGTGGAATACCTGAATAGACAACGAATCATCCCAAATTGAGGAGGTGGACTTTGGGAGCAAGATATATTATTTTTTCCCCTTTTCCTCTTTTAGTGAGTGTGTATGTGTATGCTTCTCGGTGAGATTTTGTCTGTATAGCTTTGCTTTCACCATTTGTCCTAGGGTTCTGTCCATCCGTTTTTGTTTTTTTACTTAAAAAAATTTTTTTCTTAATAATTATTTTTTTAACATCTTTATTGGAGTATAATTGCTTTACAATGGTGTGTTAGTTTCTGCTTTATAACAAAGTGAATCAGTTATACATATACATATATCCCCATATCTCTTCCCTATTACATCTACCTCCCTCCCATCCTCCTTATCCCACCCTTCTAGGTGGTCACAAAGCACCGAGCTAATCTCCCTGTGCTATGCGGCTGCTTCCCACTAGCTATCTATTTTAAATTTGGTAGTGTATATATGTCCATACCACTTTCCTTGTCCCAGCTTAAGATTTTTTTTTAACATCTTCATTGGAGCACAATTGCTCTACAATGGTGTATTAGTTTCTACTTTATAACAAAGTGAATCAGTTATACATATACACATGTTCCCATATCTACTTTTTATTTTAATAACTTTGTTTTATTATATCTTACTTTATTTTATTTTATTTTATTTTATCCTCATTTTTCTTTTTTTCTATTTTTTCTCCCTTTTAATCTGAGCCGTGTGGATGAAAAGCTCTTAGTGTTCCAGCCAGGCATCAGGGCTGTGCCTCTGAGGTGGGAGAGCCAACTTCAGGACACTGGTCCACAAGACACCTCCCAGCTCCACGTAATACCAAATGGTGAAAATCTCCCAGAGATCTCCATCTCAACACCAAGACCCAGCTTCACTCAACGACCAGCAAGCTACAGTCCTGGGCACCCTATGCCAAACAACTAGCAAGACAGAAACACAACCCCATCCATTAGCAGAGAGGCTGCCTAAAATCATAATAAGTCCAGAGACACCCCAAAACATACCACCAGATGTGGACCTGCCCATCATAAAGACAAGATCCAACCTCATCCACCAGAACACAGGTACTACTCCTCTCCACCAGGAAGCCTACACAACTCACTGAACCAACCTTAGCCACTGGGGACAGACACCAAAAACAACGGGAATTATGAACCTGCACCCTGCGAAAAGGAGACCCCAAACACAGTAAGATTAGCAAAATGAGAAGACAGAAAAACACACAGCAGATGAAGGAGCAAGGTAAAAACCCACCAGACCTAATAAATGAAGAGGAAATAGTCAGTCTACCTGAAAAAAGAATTCAGATTAATAATAATAAAGATGATCCAAAATCTTGGAAATACAATAGACAAAATGCAAGAAAAATTTAACAAAGACCTACAAGAACTAAAGAGGAAACAAGCAATGATGAACAACACAATAAATGAAATTAAAAATACTCTAGACGGGATCAATAGCAGAATAACTGAGGCAGAAGAACGGATAAGTGACCTGGAAGATAAAATAGTGGAAATAACTACTGCAGAGCAGAATAAAGAAAAAAGTATGAAAAGAACTGAGGACAGTCTCAGAGACCTCTGGGACAATATTAAACACACCAACATTCGAATTATAGGGGTCCCAGAAGAAGAAGAGAAAAAGAAAGGGACTGAGAAAATATTTGAAGAGATTACAGTTGAAAACTTCCCTAATATGGGAAAGGAAATAGTTAATCAAGTCCAGGAAGCACAGAGAGTCCCATACAGGATAAATCTAAGAAGAAACATGAAAAGACACATATTAATCAAACTATCAAAAATTAAATATAAAGAAAACATATTAAAAGCAGCAAGGGAAAAACAACAAATAACACACAAGGGAATCCCCATAAGGTTAACAGCTGATCTTTCAGCAGAAACCCTGCAAGCCTGAAGTGACTGGCAGGACATATTTAAAGTGATGAAGGAGAAAAACCTACAACCAAGATTACTCTATCCAGCAAGGATCTCATTCAAATTTCATGGAGAAATTAGAACCTTTACAGACAAGCAAAAGCTAAGAGAATTCAGCATCACCAAACCAGCTTTACAACAAATGCTAAAGGAACTTCTCTAGGCAGGAAACACAAGAGAAGGAAAATACCTACAATAACAAACCCAAAACATTTAAGAAAATGGGAATAGGAACAAACATATTGATAATTACCTTAAATGTAAATGCATTAAATGCTCCAAACAAAAGACATAGACTGGCTGAATGGATACAAAAACAATACCCACATATATGCTGTCTAAAAGAGACCCACTTCAGACCTAGGGACACATACACACTGAAAGTGAGGGGATGGAAAAAGATATTCCATGCAAATGGAAATCAAAAGAAAGCTGGAGTAGCAATTCTCATATCAGACAAAATAGACTTTAAAATAAAGACTATCACAAGAGACAAAGAAGGACACTACATAATGATCAATGGATCAATCCAAGAAGATGTAACAATTGTAAATATTTATGCACTCAACATAGGAGCACCTCAATACATAAGGCAAATACCAACAGCCATAAAAGGGGAAATCGACAGAAACACAATCATAGTAGGGGACGTTAACACCCCACTTTCACCAATGGACAGATCATCCAAAATGAAAATAAAAAAGGAAACACAAGCTTTAAATGATACATTAAACAAGATGGACTTAATTGATATTTATAGGACATTCCACCCCAAAACAACAGAATACACATTTTTCTCAAGTGCTCCTGGAACATTCTCCAGGATAGATCATATCTTGGGTCACAAATCAAGCCTTGGTAAATTTAAGAAAATTGAAATCGTATCAAGTACCTTTTCTGATCACAATGCTATGAGACCAGATATCAATTACAGGAAAAGATCTGTAAAAAATACAAACACGTGGAGGCTATACAATACACTACTTAATAACCAAGTGATCACTGAAGAAATCAAAGGGGAAATCAAAAAATACCTAGAAACAAATGACAATGGAGACACGAGGACGCAAAATGTGTGGGATGCAGCAAAAGCAGTTCTAAGAGGGAAGTTTATAGCAATACAATCCTACCTCAAGAAACAGGAAACATCTCAAATAAACAACCTAACCTTGCACCTAAGCCAATTAGAGAAAGAAGAACAGAAAAACCCCAGTTAGCAGAAGGAAAGAAATCGTAAAGATCAGATCAGAAATAAATGAAAAAGAAATGAAGGAAATGATAGCAAAGATCAATAAAACTAAAAGCGGGTTCATTGAGAAGATAAACAAAATTGATAAACCATTAGCCAGACTCATCAAGAAAAAAAAAGGAGAAGACTCAAATCAACAGAATTAGAAATGAAAAAGGAGAAGTAACAACTGACACTGCAGAAATACAAACGATCGTGAGCGATTACTACAAGCAACTCTATGCCAATAAAATGGACAACCTGGAAGAAATGGACAAATTCTTAGAAATGCACAACTGCCGAGATTGAACCAGGAAGAAATAGAAAATATGAACAGACCAATCACAAGCACTGAAATTGAAACTGTGATTAAAAATCTTCCAACAAACAAAAGCCCAGGACCAGATGGATTCACAGGCGAATTCAATCAAACATTTAGAGAAGAGCTAACACCTATCCTTCTCAAACTCTTCCAAAATATAACAGAGGGAAGAACACTCCCAAACTCATTCTACGAGGCCACCATCACCCTGATACCAAAACCAGACAAAGATGTCACAAAGAAAGAAAACTACAGGCCAATATCACTGATGAACCTAGATGCAAAAATCCTCAACAAAATACTAGCAAACACTATTTACAATAGCCAGGACACTGAAGCAACCTAAGTGTCCATCATAGGATGAATGGACTCTTTATCCATTCAGATGTGACACATATATACAATGGAATATTACTCAGCCATAAAATTAAATGAAATGGAGGTATTTGTAGTGAGGTGGATGGAGTTAGAGTCTGTCATACAGAGTGAAGTAAGTCAGAAAGAGAAAAACAAATACAGTATGCTAACACATATATATAGAATCTAAGGGGGAAAAAAAGGTCATGAAGAACCTAGTGGCAAGACGGGAATAAAGACACAGACCTACTAGAGAATGGACTTGAGGATATGGGGAGGGGGAGGGGTAAGATGTGACAGGGTGAGAGAGTGGCATGGACTTATATACACTACCAAATGTAAAATACAAAGCTACTGGGAAGCAGCCACATAGCCAGGGAGATCAGCTCAGTGCTTTGTGACCACCTAGAGGGGTGGGATAGGGAGGGGGATGCAAGAGGAAAGAGATATGGGAACCAATGTATATGTATAACTGATTCACTTTGTTATAAAGCAGAAACTAACACACCATTGTAAAGCAATTATACTCCAATAAAGATGTTTTTAAAAAAATACTAGCAAACAGAATCCAACAGCACATTAAAAGGATCATACACCATGATCAAGTGGGGTTTATTCCAGGGATGCAAGGATTCTTCAATATACACAAATCAATCAACATGATACACCATATTAACGAATTGAAGGAGAAAAACCATATGATCATCTCAATAGATGCAGAGAAAGCTTTCCACAAAATTCAACACCCATTTTTGATAAAAGCCCTGCAGAAAGTAGGCATAGAGGGAACTTTCCTCAACATAATAAAGGCCATATATGACAAACCCACAGCCAACATTGTCCTCAATGGTGAAAAACTGAAACCATTTCCACTAAGATCAGGAACAAGACAAGGTTGCCCACTCTCACCACTATTATTCAACATAGTTTTGGAAGTGTTAGCCACAGCAATCAGAGAAGACAAAGAAATAAAAGGAATCCAAATCGGAAAAGAAGAAGTAAAGCTGTCACTGTTTGCAGATGACATGATACTATACATAGAGAATCCTAAAACTGCCACTAGAAAACTCCTAGAGCTAATCAATGAATTTGGTAAAGTAGCAGGATACAAAATTAATACACAGAAATCTCTTGCAGTCCTATATACTAATGATGAAAAATCTGAAAGTGAAATTAAGAAAACACTCCCGTTTACCATTGCAACAAAAAGAATAAAATATCTAGGAATAAACCTACCTAAGGAGACAAAAGACCTGTATGCAGAAAATTATAGGACACTGATGAAAGAAATTAAAGATGATACAAATAGATGGAGAGATATACCATGTTCTTGGATTGGAAGAATCAACATTGTGAAAATGACTCTACTACCCAAAGCAATCTACAGATTCAATGCACTCCCTATCAAACTACCACTGGCATTTTTCACAGAACTAGGACAAAAAATTTCACAATTTGTATGGAAACACAAAAGACCCCGAATAGCCAAAGCAATCTTGAGAATGAAAAATGGAGCTGGAGGAATCAGGCTCCCTGACTTCAGACTATACTACAAAGCTACAGAAATCAAGACAGTATGGTACTGGCACAAAAACAGAAATATAGATCAATGGAACAGGATAGAAAGCCCAGAGATAAACCCACGCACATATGGTCACCTTATCTTTGATAAAGGAGGCAAGCATATACAGTGGAGAAAAGACAGCCTCTTCAACAAGTGGTGCTGGGAAAACTGGACAGGTACATGTAAAAGTATGAAATTAGAACACTCCCTAACACCACACACAAAAATAAACTCAAAATGGATTAAGGACCTAAATGTAAGGCCAGACACTATCAAACTCTTAGAGGAAAACATAGGGAGAACACTCTATGACATAAATCACAGCAAGATCCTTTTTGACCCAGCTCCTACAGGAATGGAAATAAAAACAAAAAGAAAAAAATGGGACCTAATGAAACTTAAAAGCTTTTGCACAGCAAAGGAAACCTTAAACAAGACGAAAAGACAACCCTCAGAAAGGGAGAAAATATTTGCAAATGAAGCAACTGACAAAGGATTAATCTCCAAGATTTACAAGCAGCTCATGCAGCTCAATAACAAAAAACAAACAACCCAATCCAAAAATGGGCAGAAGACCTAAATAGACATTTCTCCAAAGAAGATATACAGATTGGCAACAGACACATGAAAGAATGCTCAACATCATTAATCATTAGAGAAGTGCAAATCAAAACTGCAATTAGATATCATCTCACACCGGTCAGAATGGCTATCATCAAAAAATCTAGAAACAATAAATGCTGGAGAGGGTGTGGAGAAAAGGGAACACTCTTACACTGTTGGTGGGAATGTAAATTGATACAGCCACTATGGAGGACAGTATGGAGGTTCCTTAAAAATCTAAAAATAGAACTACCATACGACCCAGCAATCCCACTACTGGGCATATACCCTGAGAAAACCATAATTCAAGAAGAGTCATGTACCAAAATGTTCACTGCAGCTCTATTTACGATAGCCAGGACATGGAAGCAACCTAGGTGTCCATCATCGGATGAATGGATAAAGAAGATGTGGCACATATATACAATGGAAGATTACTCAGCCATAAAAACAAACGAAATTGAGTTATTTGTAGTGAGGTGGATGGAGTTAGAGTCTGTCATACAGAGTGAAGTACGTCAGAAAGAGAAAAATAAATACAGTATGCTAACACATATATATGGAATCTAAGGGGAAAAAAAGGTCATGAAGAACCTAGTGGTAAGATGGGGATAAAGACACAGACCTACTAGAGAGTGGACTTGAGGATATGGGGAGGGGGAAGGGTAAGCTGTGACAAAGTGAGAGAGTGGCATGGACATATAGTACACTACCAAACGTAAAATAGATAGCTAGTGGGAAGCAACCGCATAGCACAGGGAGATCAGCTCGGTGCTTTGTGACCACCTAGAGGGGTGGGAGAGGGAGGGTGGGAGGGAGGGAGATGCAAGAGGGAAGAGATATGGGAACATATGTATATGTATAACTGATTCACTTTGTTATAAAGCAGAAACTAACACACCATTGTAAAGCAGTTATACTCCAATAAAGATGTTAAAACAAAAAAAAAGGAATCTGCCTGCCAACGCAGGGAACACGGGTTCAAGCCCTGGTCCAGGAAGATCCCACATGCCACTGAGCAACTAAGCCTGTGTGCCACGACAGTAGCTGCGGAGCCTGCGTGCATAGAGCTCATGCTCTGCAACTAGAGAAGCCACTGCAATGAGAAACCCGCGTACTGCTACAAACATTAGCCCCCGCTCACCGCAACTAGAGAAAACCTGCACATAGCAACGACGACCCAACACAGCCCAAAAATAATTAATTAATTAATTAATTAATTAATTAATTAATTAATTTTTTAAAACGTAGTTGGGACAGGAGCGTCAAAATGGCTGTGATCAATCCAGGGGAGCTCTCCTAGAAAGATGACGAACGGGCAAGTTCAAAGGAGTTAAAATTTGGGAGACTGGGAGAGGAAAGAGAGACCAGGTGTAAACAGAGCTTTTCTGCTCCTAGCAACAATGAGCCTCCCTATCCTTTGAGTTTAGTTCCCTTCACGGTAGTCTGATTTCACCAGCATGAATTTTGAGGGACCTGGGAGAGGACAGGACAGCAAAGGAGGTATTAATCATAGCCTATTCTCCTGTTCAAGGGCTTGAGTTGAGCTGAGAGCTCTGGAGTCACACAACAATCGCTATTTGATGATGCAGTGATGAGGTCACAAGGGGCGCTCCCCCTTCCCCCCACTCCGTCTTCCTCAGAGCTGGGCAGAAGGACCAGAGGGGAAAATCCACCTTTACCGGCACAGCCATAACATCCACCTCAACTCAACTACTTGTCAAGTTCAATACCAACACAAAGAGGTGAGTTGCATGTGGACAACTGGAAATGCACCCTCTTTTACCTCTCCTTTCTGGGGGATGACCCACAGCACCCCAGGCATTGAACAGGGTTGAAATGATGCCTATACTTGGGTGAAAGTTTCCTCTCATTTTCAGTAGCAGGATCTAGCTACACCTCATTTGAAAGAGTGATTCTTAACCATTTTGGAGTTCAATGTAATGATCTATCTCTCCAGAGAGCCATACTGATTTTAAAACAAAATTAGATGTTAAATTTTTATATTTATATTGTTAAAGGAAATCAAAGATGTGCCAATTAGATTCGACATGCAAGTATTGTCAGAGACTGAAAAGTCCTGTCCATATCCAGAAGTCAAACAGTCTATAGAGGAAGACCTAGCTCAGGGCAAAACTTAACAGAGGGGAAAAGGATTTACTCCCTAAAATCATATTTTGTGGCTCCAACATTCATATTTTCAGAGAAACTAGAATTTCCCAGTTTACCTCCTCTTCTCTTAACTTCTTCCCTTACCCTAATCACCAGGGGGAGGAGTTCCTAGAGTAGTCCATGGGAGCCCAGCCATGGTAGGAATTCAATTCTTTTCCATGCTCAGTCCTCAAGTGATGAAAGCAGTTCTCAAGGTTCTGAGGGTTTAGGCAAGACATAGAATTGGAAGAAGTGTCCTAGGTCCCCAAACCCACTAATATATCCTCCCATTCCATCTCCAGAGGGATAGGGAGGTGCCCTTACAGGAGTTCTTTAAAACTGTTGTTGTGCCATGGACGCCTTTAGAAGTCTGATCAAGCTTAGGGACTCTTCAGAATAATGTTTTAAAATGAATGAAATAAAATACATGGGGTTACAGAAGATACCAATTATATTGATAAATACATGGTTAAATATGGTTCTCATGGTTGGGTTGGGGGGGGGGCGACGTCCCAGGACCCTAAGGTTAAGAACTCCTGCTAGGGGCTATGGAACGGAGACAAGAATAAATGAAAAGAAAGCATAGTAATGGTGGAGAGATCAAGAAATGTTGTCACCAATGCACTGCAAGGACAAGAGGACAGCCCCCCTTAGATGAGAATTTATTCTAGAGCCTGAACATATCCCAGGAAAGGCTTTCTTAAGAACAAGAATGGGCAGGGCAGGAGGTGTGTGTTGGAAGGCTTTACTGGTCCTCTCCCACCTTGCAATGTGGTCTCCCACACATAACGTGTCACGTATTTCGTTGCAGGGCTCAGAAAATCAAGAAGGAATGTCGAGTGATGATAAAAACAAACCTAGTGAACCTAAGAATGAGCCCAAGCAATGTGATCCCAGGTGTGAACAAAGGTGTGAGACTAAATGCCAGCCCAGCTGTTTAAAGAAGCTGCTGCAACGGTGCTCTGAAAAGTGCCCACGGGAAAAGTGCCCAGCACCACCAAAGTGTCCCCTGTGTCCCCCATGTCCCCCACTGTGCCCTCCACCATGCCCATGCCCAGCTCCCTCCCCTCCGAAGCCATGTGCCAAGTCCTGTCCTCCTAAATGCCCACCACCCTGCCCACCCCCAGAGTGAGGCACCAAGGGCACTACCCATCCCACTACCTCCACCATCTCCACCATATTCACCACTATGGGGCTGAGAACTGAAGCCATGAACTGACAAGTAAATGTGTTCCTCTGCTGTGCAAGACTTTCTTCTCCTGGTTTCTTGGTAGTTTTTGGTTTGTTTCTTGTTTTCCAGCATTATACCACCAAGAAGCAACCCCCTGAGGGTGAGGCTAGGACCCTGGCCCTCCACATTCAACATCCTTGAAAGACGGCCAGGTCTCTAACCCCACCTACTGCATAGAGGGACATGGCATCTTCTGAGAGGTGCACCCAGGGAATGCACTCCTGCTACAGCACAGCCTGAGAGAGCCATAAACATGGCTATTGAAGTGGTTAACCCCGGGAATCCAATGAGCACAAGGGGGGAAGAGTGTGTGAGGGGAAACAGGAATGGTGCTGGGGAAAGTTCCACAAAGACTCAGGGAAAGAATTCTACCCTTGGCTATTAGTCCCATTGCATAATGCTTGGGCAGAACACTCTGAAAACAGGCTGCATGGGTTTAAACTCTAGCTCTGCTCCCCCAAAATTTTGTGACCTTAAGCCCATTGGTTACCTTCTCTGAGCCCTAGTTTCCTTCTCTCTGTAAAAGGAATACTAATAGTACTAGTGTTACCTGGTTGTTGTGTGGCTTAAGAAGTTAACAAATGCCAAGTGCCTGGTTTGCTGGGACACACTGAGGGGAGCACACTGTACCTGCCCACGTGTGACACAACACACCTGAACTTGACTGCCCTGTGCTTCACTTCCTCGTCAGGCTGTAAATCTCCTGAGTGCAATAGTCAGGTTCCAACTGATACCAGTAAGCACAGCTAAGCATTCTTCTTAAAAATAAGAAATAAAAGAGGAGATTGCAGATTACACCAATGTCACTTGGCTGGCTTTGATCCTGGAGTATAGTTATGCAGCATGTCACCAAGTCACCCTTGAGAGAATTCCAGTGAAGGGGACATGGGATCTCTATTTCTGCAACTTTCTGTGAATCTATATACAATTTCCAAAGAAATAGTTAAGTACAAAGAAATAGAAAATGATAAATCTGGGAGGACCTCAATTAGGAATGAACCAGAAAAGTTTTCACAGCTGATATGTTAGTGTACAAGTAGCTACAGGGAGTACACATCAAAGTGGCTTAATTCACAAAAGGGAAGTTATCAGTTCATATTGCTGGGAAGGATATTAGGATGAGGAGGGGGCACGTAGAATTAAAAGAGAACTATAGGAACCAGGACTTCAGGGTCAGAGAGCATTGATTCACCGCCACTGTTTCAATCTCCCTCATCCCCACCAGTCTCCACTTCTCTTCAGGATGGGTATCCTCACCTCTTAGACCTCTCCATGTGGTAAGGTCCTTGGCCAGGTGGACCCACGTTGTTGATGGGTTGGGTATGAGATATTCCTGTTATTTCAGGAAAGAAACCTGATTGGTTCTTTCCAAAAACCCAGGTTATCATCACAGCTCACAACATCCAAGCAGAAGTAGGTTTAGGATTCTTTGCTGTCACAAAGTTAATGAAAGAGGCCAGGTCATGTTATAAGTGGAAGTGATTCTACCAACCTGCTTCCTTACCTGATGTCCTGTGATTTAGAACTTGAAACATCCAGAACTGCGTCCTGTTCAGTCATTCGCAGGTATTATTTTATGTGCTTCCTTAAGATTGGATTGTGAAAGAGACTGAAAAGGATCAGAAATTTTCACGGCTCAGTATTTTTAATTGAAATACAATTTACTTATTTTGAAATGGACAGATCTTAAACGCCAATCAGGATACAGAAAATAACAATCACTTCAGAAGGTGCCCTTGTGCCTTTGCCAATGAATCCATACCAAAAAGCCATGTGGCTGACAGGGTCCTGGTGCTCTGGCTGGGTGTCAGGCCTGAGTCTCTGAGGTGGGAGAGCCGACTTCAGGACATTGGTCCACCAGGGACCCGCCGGCCCCTCATAATATCAATTGGCAAGAGCTCTCCCAGATATCGCCATCTAAATGCTAAGAGCCAGCTCCACACAACAACCAGTAAGCTCCAGTGATGGACAAGTCATGCCAAACAACTAGCAAGACAGGAACACAGCCCCACCCATTAGCAGAGAGGCTTCCTAAAATAATAATAAGTTCACAGACAGCCAAAAACACCCCACCATGCATGGGATTGCCCACCAGAAAGACAACAGCCTCATCCATCTGAACATGGGCACCAGTCCCCTCCACCAGGAAGCTTACACAACCCACTGAACCAACCTTAGCCACTGGGGGAAGACACGAAAAACAATGGGAACGATGAACCTGCAGCCTGCAAAAAGGAGACCCAAAACACAGTAAGTTATGCAAAATGAGAAGACAGAGAAACACACAGAAGATGAAGGAGCAAGGTAAAACCCACCAGAACAAACAAATGAAGAGGAAATGGGCAGTCTACCTGAAAAAGAATTCAGAGTAATGATAGCAAAGATGATCCAAAATCTTGGAAATAGAATGGAGAAAATACAAAAATGTTTAACAAGGACCTAGAAGAACTAAAGAGCAAAAAAACAATGAAGAACAACACAATAAATGAAATTTAAAATTCTCCGGAAGGAATCAATAGCAGAATACTGAGGCAGAAGAATGGATAAGTGACCTGGAAAATATAATAGTGGAAATAACTACCACAGAGCAGAATAAAGAAAAAAGAATGAAAAGAATGGAGGGCAGTCTTAGAGACCTCTGGGACAACATTAAACACACCAATATTCGAATTATAGGGGTCTCGGAAGAAGAAGAGAAAAAGAAAGGGTCTGAAAAAATATTAAACAGATTATAGTTGAAAACTTCCCTAATATGGAAAAGGAAATTGTCAATCAAGTCCAGAAAGTGCAAAGAATCGCATACAGGATAAATCCAAGGAGAAACATGCCAAGACACATATTTACCAAACTTTTAAAAATTAAATACAAAGAAAACATATTAAAAGCAACAAGGGAAAAACAACAAATAACACACAAGGGAATCCCCATAAGGTTAACAGCCGATCTTTCAGCAGAAACTCTGCAAGCCAGAAGGGTGTGGCAGGACATATTTAAAGTGATGAAAGAGAAAAACCTACAACCAAGATTACTCTACCCAGCAAAGATCTCATTACGATTCAACAGAGAAATTAAAAGCTATACAGACAAGCAAAGCTAAGAGAATTCATGACCACCAAACCAGCTTTACAACAAATACTAAAGGAACTTCTCTAGGCAGGCAACACAAGAGAAAGAAAAGACCTACAATGACAAACACAAAACAATTAAGAAAATGGTAATAGGAATATACATATCAATAATTACTTTAAATGTAAATGGATTAAATGCTCCAACCAAAAGACATATACTGGCTGAATGGATAACAAAACAAGTCCCATATATAAGCTGTCTACAAGACACCCACTTCTGGCCTACGGACACATACACACTGAAAGCGAGGGGATGGAAAAGCATATTCCATTAAAATGGAAATCAAAAGAAAGCTGGAGTAGCAATTCTCATATCAGACAAAATAGACTTTAAAATAAAGACTATTACAAGATTCAAAGAAGAACACTACATAATGATCAAGGGATCAATCCAAGAAGAAGATATAACAATTGTAAATATTTGTACACCCAACATAGGAGCACTTCAATACATAAGGCAAACGCTAATGGCCATTGAAGGGGAAATCGACAGTAACACAATCATACTAGGGGACTTTAACACACCACTTTCACCAATGGACAGATCAACAAAAATGAAAATAAATAAGGAAACACAAGTTTTGAATGATACATTAAACATGATGGACTGAATTGCTATTTATAGGACATTCCATCCAAAAACAACAGAATACACTTGCTTCTCAAGTGTTCATGGAACATTCTCCAGAATAGATCATATTCTGGGTCATAAAACAAGCCTTGGTAAATTTAAGAAAATTGAAACTGTATCAAATACCTTTCCCGACCACAACGCTATGAGTCTAGATACCAATTACAAGAAGAAAACTGTAAAATATACAACACATGGAGGCTAAACAATACACTACTAAATAACCAAGAGATCAC
This sequence comes from Balaenoptera borealis, assembly GCF_965194805.1. Classification (NCBI taxonomy): domain Eukaryota; kingdom Metazoa; phylum Chordata; class Mammalia; order Artiodactyla; family Balaenopteridae; genus Balaenoptera; species Balaenoptera borealis. The sequence goes on along the minus strand of NC_138860.1, from coordinate 83,385,785 downwards.
TGAAGAAATCAAAGAGGAAATCAAAAAATACCTAGAAACAAATAACAATGAAAACAGGACGGCCCAAAACGTATGGGATGAAGCAAAAGCAGTTCTAAGAGGGAAGTTTATAGCAACACAATCCTACCTCAAGAAACAAGAAACACCTCAAATAAACAACCTAACCTTACACCTAAAGCAATTAGAGAAAGAAGAACAAAAAAACCCCAAAGTTAGCGGAAGGAAAGAAATCATAAAGATCAGATCAGAAATCAATGAAAAAGAAATGAAGGAAACAATAGCAAAGATCAGTAAAACTAAAAGCTGGTTCTTTCAGAAGATAAACAAAATTGATAAGCCATTAGCAACACTCATCAAGAAAAAAAGGGAGAAGACTCAGATCAACAGAATTAGAAATGAAAAAGGAGAAGCAACAACTGACACTGCAGAAATACAAACGATCATGAGAGATTACTACAAGCAGCTGTATGCCAATAAAATGGGCAGCCTAGAAGAAATGGACACATTCTTAGAAAAGCACAACCTTCCGAGACTGAACGAAGAAGAAATAGAAAGTATAAACAGACCAATCACAAGCACTGAAATTGAAACTGTTATTAAAAACCTTCCAACAAACAAAACCCCAGGACCAGATGGCTTCACAGGTGAATTCTATCAAACATTTAGAGTAGAGCTAACACCTATCCTTCTCAAACTCTTCCAAAATGTAGCAGAGGGAGGAACACTCCCAAACTCATTCTACGTGGCCACCATCACCATGATACCAAAACCAGACAAAGATGTCACAAAAAAAGAAAACTACAGGCCAATATCACTGATGAACATACATGCAAAAATCCGCAACAAAATACCAGCAAACAGAATCCAACAGCACATTAAAAGGATCACCATGATCTAGTGGGGTTTATCCCTGGAATGCAAGGATTCTTCAATACACGCAAATCAATCAATGTGAGAAACCATATTAACAAACTGAAGGAGAAAAATCATATGATCATCTCAATAGATGCAGAAAAAGCTTTTGACAAAATTCAAAAGAAAATTGATAAAAATCCCTCCAGAAAGTAGGCATAGAGGGAACTTACCTCAACATAATAAACGCCATATATGACAAACCCACAGCCAACATCGTTCTCAATGGTGAAAAACTGAACCCATTTCCACTAAGATCTGGAACAAGACAAGGTTGCCCACTCTCAGTACTGTTATTCAACATAGTTTTGGAAGTTTTAGCCACAGCAATCAGAGAAGAAAAAGAAATAAAAGGAATCCAAATCAGAAAAGAAGAAGTAAAACTGTCACTGTTTGCAGGTGACATAATAGTATACATAGAGAATCCTAATGATGCTACCAGAAAACTACTAGAGCTAATCAATGAAATTGGTAAAGTAGCAGGACACAAAATTAATACACAGAAATCTCTTGCATTCCTATACATTAATGATGAAAAATCTGAAAGAGAAATTAAGGAAACACTCCCATTTACCACTGCAACAAAAAGACTAAAATACCTAGGAATAAACCTACTTAAGGAGAGAGAAGACCTGTATGCAGAAAACTATAAGACACTGATGAAAGAAATTAAATATGATACAAATAGATGGAGAGATACACAATGTTTTGGATTGGAAGAATCAATATTGTGAAAATGCCTCTACTACCCAAAGCAATCTACAGATTCAATGCAATCCCTATCAAACTACCAATGGCATTTTTCACAGAACTAGGACAAAAAATTTCACAATTTGTATGGAAACACAAAAGACCCCGAATAGCCAAAGCAATCTTGAGAAAGAAAAACGGATCTGGAGGAATCATTCTCCCTGACTTCAGACTATACTACAAAGCTACAGTAATCAAGACAGTATGGTATTGGCACAAAAACAGAAATATAGATCAATGGGACAGGATAGAAAGCCCAGAGATAAACCCACGCACATATGGTCACCTTATCTTTGATAAAGGAAGCAAGGATATACAATGGAGAAATGACAGCCTCTTCAATAAGTGGTGCTGGGAAAACTGGACAGCTATATGTAAAAGAATGAAATTAGAACACTCCCAACAACATACACAAAAATAAACTCAAAATGGATTAAAGACCTAACTGTAAAGGCAGACACTATCAAACTCTTAGAGGAAAACATAGGGAGAACACTCTATTACATAAATGACAGCAAGATCCTTTTTGACCCACCTCCTAGAAAAATGGAAATAAAAACAAAAATAAACAAATGGGACCTAATGAAACTTAAAAGCTTTTGCACAGCAAAGGAAACCATAAACAAGATGAAAAGACAACCCTCAGAATGGGAGAAAATATTTGCAAACGAAGCAATGGACAAAGGATTAATCTCCGAAACATACAAGCAACTCATGCAGCTCAATATCAAAAAACCTAACAACCCAATCCAAAAAAGGGCACAAGACCTAAATAGACATTTCTCCAAAGAAGATATACCAATTGCTGACAAACACATGAAAGGATGCTCAACATCACTAATCATTAGAGAAATGCAAATCAAAACTACAATGAGGCATCACATCACACCAGTCAGAATGGCCATCATCAAAAAATCTACAAACAATAAATGCTGGAGAGGGTGTGGAGAAAAGGGAACCCTCTTGCACTGTTGGTGGGAATGTGAATTGATACAGCCACTATGGAGAACTGTATGGAGGTTCCTTAAAAAACTAAAAATAGAAATACCATACGACCCAGGAATCCCACTACTGGGCATATACCCTGAGAAAACCATAATTCAAAAAGAGTCATGTACCACAATGTTCATTGCAGCTCTATTTACAATAGCCAGGACATGGAAGCAACCTAAGTGTCCATCGATAGATGAATGGATAAAGGAGATGTGGCACATATATAGTGAGGTGGATTGACCTAGAGACTGTCATACAGAGTGAAGTAAGTCAGAAAGAGAAAAACAAATACCGTAAACTAACACATGTATATGGAATCTAAAAATAAAAATGGTTCTGAAGACCCTAGGGGCAGGACAGGAATAAGGACACAGATGTAGAGAATGGGCTTGAGGACACAGGGAGGGCAAAGGGTAAGCTGTGACAAAGTGAGAGAGTGGCATGGACATATATACTACCAAATGTAAAATAGCTAGCTATGGGAAGAAGCCGCATCGCACAGGGAGATCAGCACAGTGTTTTGTGACCACCTAGAGGGGTGGGACAGGGAGAGTGGGAGGGAGACACAAGAGGGAGGGGATATGGGGATATATGTATATGTATAGCTGATTCACTTTGTTTTTCAGCAGAAATTAACACACCATTTTAAAGCAATTATACTCCAATAAAGATGTTAAAAAATAAGAAAGAGGGCACACCTGAGGTACTCCCTTTGGAATCATGGCCCATAAACAGCTTTCCATCCTTCTGAGTCTGGAAAAATTGCTCAGAATAGCAAAAGGTACAATAACTACAGATAGTTCAAACTGTGCCCAGGAAAAGACACCTGGGACCCCCACCAAACCAAGGTCATATAATATCCTGGTTGCAGAAGCACTTTTAGGACACAAGAGCTAGACAAGGCCTTTTAGGGTGCAACCCCCTCATTTTTCAGATTGAAAACTATTAGTTGCTTTCTCTGACATGGGAGCCTTGGGGTCTCAGGGTCTCCTGGAAAGGAATGGAGCCTGGCACCCACACTGCAGAGTCCTGCAGAGAGGTGCCTCCTGGTCCCAATTGAATGTATGGCATAGACAACTATATTTAACCAAAAATTTCTATGAATAATAATAATAATAATAAAGGAAAATATTCAACATTCTAGTCATTTTAGTACAATGGAGTATGGGTAACCAGTGAAGTATTTTTATTTTCTGAATTTTTATTAATAGGCTTTTATTTCTTTTGTAATGGGGAAAAAATGATATAATCATGAATACTTCCGAGACCCTCTAAGTCCTTTCATTTGCTCAATGAACAAAAAAAAAGGAAAAGAAGGAAAAATGTCTTCCTCCACCTGAGCACGCGCATGTATAAAAGAAGGCACCCCCACTTGGGTGTCTGCCTCCAAGGGATAGGATCTCAGTCCCACAGCCAAGCAGCTCCATCGCAGTGTTGGTCAGGGGCTGGTGCTCTCCCAGGGGGCTCTGAGGACTTGGCACAGACTGGGTGGAGGGCAGTTCTGAGAACACGAAACCATCCATTTGCCAATTTAGTTCTCTTTTCTCCTATGTAAATGAAACCAAAGATAGACATCTCTTAATGGCTACTTTCCCAGCAAAAAAAAAAAAACTGGATCAAAGGCAATTTGTGGGAAGACAGCTAGAATGTGATGAGTTTGCCAGCTCCCTGCAGAATGCCATACTTACTCCCAAGCCCCAGCGGCGGTCACCCACCTCCTATTGGGGTAGTTGACTGCTGCTGGGGCTTGGGAGTAACACCTGAAGAGTGGCACCATGAGAATCTGTGCAGTGCCAGGCTGATGGCTCACAGATAATGTGAGGGGGCAGGACCAAGCCTTCCACTTTTATGGGAAAGCAGTTCTCAGGGTCCATTAGGATGGCGGCAAGAGGAGACTCTTGCATCACACATTCCCGAGAACCAGGGAGTGTACAGCCAGCCTTCAAAAGCACTTTTAAGTCTTCCCCAACAAAGCCAGCTGGGGGTGACTGGTAAGGTGAGCCAGTGTTATGAAAAGGTGGGCACAGAACACAGGGATGTTTAGCTTTGAAGCTCTAAAACTGGAAGGAACCTCAGAGATCATGTTCACGAATCCCCCACCACCACATAGATGGAACTGGAGAGATGGCAGGAAGTAACCATTTACCAAAACTGTGTTATTTTCCGAGCCTGCTTCCACATGACCAAATATTCCAGCCAGGGGCAGGAGCACAGGCTCATCCTGGGAGGCTTTATTGATGACAAGTCATAACTGCTTCTACTTCACAACTGTTGATGTTCAGCAAACAGATCAGTAAATAGAGAAAGTCAATTGCCAAACACAGGGATTCTAAGATACAAACTGATGGTAAAATACATACTGGGGTATTTTCAGCTGCAGCCATCTTCCAGGTGCAGGAAACCTCACATGTCTCACCTCGAGAGCTCCATGTTCTCTCCCAGGCTCAGAGAAAGTTCTGCTCAGACTGAGGCTTCATGGCTTTTTCCACCAGACATGCTCTCATCTTCTCTCACCTCACCACTCGGAACCTCCTTACTGGCTTCTGAAGCCTCAAGCTCCCCTTCCTCGAGCCCTCCCTCCAGCAGAAGCCAGCAAGGAAGTCTTGCCCAAACTCAAATCTAAGCATGTCACTCTCTTGCCTAAAACCCTTAAAGGCTCCTCTTTGCCTAAAGAACATCTAATGACTTAACCTGTCATGTAAAATTCCTCAGGATCTGGCCCTGCCTCTTCTGTAGGTTTATCTCACCACTCCTCTACCTCCTTCTAGAACTTTGCAGCCCAACAACAGGTAATTGTGCGTATTTCCTAGCCCAGTAGAGAGCTTCTGGCCTTCGTGACTTTACACTTGTTTCTCCTCCATCATCCTTCCTTCTTCCCCTGAATCCTCCTCTGACAGATCCATTTCAGCAAGTTGTCGTCTCTGAGGCCAACTCAAGGGTCACCTGCTCCAGGAAGCTGCCCCCACCTTCCACCCGCAGGCTGGTTAAAGGCCCCTTTCTGTGGTCTTAGACCCTTTCTCTCCTGTGATACTTACCATGCCATGATCTGGTTATCCATTTACACTGGACTGCGAGCTCTTTGAGAACAGAGATGGCCTGGCACACACAGCAGATATTCAATAATAATAAATGAGTGAGTCCTCAGTGACTTTGGAAGCAGCTTTCCAAAGAGGAGGGGATTGCTCTGGGCTGAGCCCCTGTCCGCTGTGCTCCTTACTCTCACTCAACGGAGTCATTCCCAGAATCCAGAGGTGGGGAGTGGGGAAGAGGCTGAATGTGGGTGGCCTGGGACTGAGAGAAAGGCACCTGGCCTTGGTCACTTTCCCTCAGGCACAAGATGCAGACCCTGCCAGCCCTACCCCTGGCCTCACCTGGGAAGGCAAAATGGTAAAAGGAAAAGGCTTGTCATCTCACAGACATAGATTCAAAATGAGCTCTACCCTCCCAGCTGTGTAGACCAGACAAGATGTTTCACCTCTGGGAAAGAAGGGGTCACAGTTTCTTCACCTGAAGAATGAGAAAAAATGTCCTTCCAAAGTTTGGAGAGCAGTGACTAAGTGAAATGACATATGTAAAGCCCCCCACAGGGGAAACTGAACTTAGAAAGCCGGGATGCAGGAGCACTCAAGAACCTAGGCCAGCACCTGGAGTCGTCACCCATCACCTACTCTGACAAGAGCTTCTTGCCATCTGCTGTGTGAGGCAGTGGGTCTGACGGAGAAAGGGAGAGTTATAGAGAAGGAAGACAAATATCTTCGAAGGCAAGATTTTGAAGGCCGTTTCTCCAGCTAGGCCCCAGGAGACCACGAATTATGGTAGGAGCCAGAAGTGGACTTTTGGGTGTGGCATTTAATAGGCTCTCAGTGTCCAGGTGAGGAAATGAAGCTCCAGAGAGGAAAACAACTTAACATTTAAGTAACAACAGCACAGTGAGTTGGTTGTTAGAAGAGTTCAGGATTTCTAACCCAAATTTAGGCCAAGACGACCCAGGACCCAGACTCAAAAGGTAAAAGGATTGAAGACCAATATCAAGCCCAAACAATTTAGGAACATCGTTTCTCCCCATTTTCTGTGTCAGTGGTCTTTAACCTGGGGGCCATGAACCACCTGAAGGTGAAGACATGTACCTATGAATATTTCCTCGTCACCCCGAAAATGTTAAGAACTGCTGACCCTCTATCTTTGTTGCCTCCTTGAAGTTTATAAAGAATCCCAAATACAGTGGTTTCCTAAATGTTTTTACATGGACCAGCCTCTAGTCCAGACACGAGCTCACCACGTGACCTTGAACAAAACCCTTAGCACTTTTGCCCCTGTTTCCTCATCTTAAAAAATGCAGTCAATAAATGATTCCACGCCTCCTATTTAAAGCACATGCTGGGCTAAAACAAGCAGGTGGAGTCCGGTGGCGTCTCATGTCCCCTCTGGGCCTGTGGCCTGTGATCCAGAGCCATTCCCACAACTTCTGATTCAAACTCCCTGCGTGGGTGACACCGGAGGAAAGGAAGTAAGAGGAGACATGGGCTCTGCCTCAGGAACCCACAAGCGGCAAAAGCTCTCCAGAGGTACCTACTCCCCAGGAAACGAGAAGGGCCACATTCTTCACCATTCAGCTTTATCAGAGCCATTGTCCTGTAATATGCTGACGGGGCCAGCCGAGTGAATCAGAGGAGTCTGTCTGGGAACTTTTATGATCTGAACAAAGGAGATAGTTATTTGATGGGAATTGGGGGGGGGGGGGGAAGCAATGTCCTGCACACACTTGACTCTCTTCTGCTGACCCTGTGTAATTACACCCTGGCTCCCAATAATGACAGCTGTAGAAATCTAAAATCTTAATTCTCAGGTGGTATTCAATCAGATTGTCCCCAGTCTCGCTGGAGGGCTGGGGATGGTTAGAGAAATTACTGAGTCACCTTATCTTAAGATGTGGGGTGGAACAATCTCCCCAAAGCTGTCCCAGCCCAGGCCCAGATACTGGGCCACTAAGGTTGATTTTTGAGGGCTCAGACCCCAAATACTCCCTCTCTGCACCAAGGAAAAGACAGGTCACCTTAGGTCACTCAGCCACCTGGCTAGGTCACTGCCACATGCAGAAGATAGAAGACTGGGTCTTCCTGTGGGTGGATTATAACCTAATCAAGGAGGAAGAGCCCACAACACACACATGTGTGCACACACTTCAAAGTCATGTAGATACCAGGCTAATCATTCATGATCACAGATATAGTATCACCGAATGTCAGAGCTGGAATGGACTCAGCTGATTCCTAGTCTAACTTTCCCATTTTAAAGATGATGAATGTGAGGCCAGAGAGGGTCAGGGACTTGCCTGAAGTCACACATCCTGTTAGGGACAGAGCCAGGTTTCTCGGGTCTCTGTGCAGTACTCTGTCTACTGCATCACAATGCATAGAAAAGTACATGTCAGAGGCTGAGTGCTGCGGGGACAGAGGAAAGGAAATAGAACAAGGAGAACTGAGGGGAATCAAGAAGGCTTCATGAAGGAGATGAGTCCTGAACAGATTCAGATTGCACTAACATTCTGTAAATAGCTTGATGGCCCTAAGTGTTGGTGCATATGTTTTCTAACTTATTCCTCACAAGAAATCTGTGAAATAGCGTTATCCCTTTTCCACAAGAGGAAATTGAGACTCTGAGATGCTAAAGAGCTTATCCAATATTACACATACCCTATGTAATAGAGTCAACCCTAGGTCAGTGGGATCCTGAGTCCATTCTTTCTCCATGCATTACCAAAAGCTAGTCTTTGGCTGATACACTTAAATAAAGGAGGATTAAGCTGGGAATTTAATTCTTCATTTGAGACTTCCCTCCTCCAGAGTCCCCAAGAAATTCAGACATTGGGAAGGTATATTAATTTTCCGTTGCTGCTGTAACAAGTCACCACAACTTTAGTGGGTTAAAATATCAGAAATTGGGAGGGGGGATGAATTGGGAGATTGGGATTGACACATATACACTAATATATATATAATAGATAACTAATAAGAGCCTGCTGTATAGCACAGGGAACTCTACTTCACTTCGCTGTACAGTAAAACTAACCCAACATTGTAAAACAGCTATACCTCAATAAAAAGAATTTTTTTAAACATCAGAAATTTATTATCATCCAGTTCTGGACGTCAGAAGTCTAACACAGTTCTCTCTGGGCTAAAATCAAAATGCCAGCAGGGCTACATTTCCTTCTGGAGGCTCTAGGGGAGGATCTGTTTCCTTGCCTTTTCCAGCCTCTAGAGGTTGTCCACATTCCTGGCCTGGGGTCTCCTTCCATCTTCAAAACATGCAATGGCCAAGTCTTTCTCACATCACATCACATCACTCTGACACTGACCCTTCTGCCTCTTCACATTGAAAGACCCTTGTGCTTGCACTGGACCCACTTCAATGTAATCAGCAGTGTCAGGCAGAAAGTCCTTTGAGAGGAGGTGAGCTCTGGGCTTTTCTTAACTGCCTTCACCCCCCTCCATGAGACCATGACCTGGTTTCTCCATTGTTCTGCACTTCTATTTGGTCTCCTTCTCCTTAGGCTCATCCAAAAACACAGAAATCCATGTGGCATGAGCAAGGTCTTCTCAGGCATCCTGCTGCAGAAAACTTGGAGATCTCAACCAAGCAGGTCTCCTCCCCTAATTTCTCACCCACCCCTTTTCTGAGTCAGCCTCAGACTCTCTTCTCATCTCAACAGGCTTCTAACAGGGATTCCTTCCTCCAGGCTTCCTGGAAGTTCCCTGCCCACCCTCCTGGGCAGTAATTCCTACTGTCCAGTAAAACACAGCACAGACATCTGTTCCCCCAGAGCCTTCCAGGACCTTCCACTCAAGGCTAATGAAGGGGCCTTCTTCTGGGATGTGGGGACTTACCTCCGCCCATCTTTCCCATGAGACTGTGAGCCCCTTGAACACAGGGCCAAGAATGACTGAAAGAATGAATGAATAAACTCAGTGACAGAGAATTCTTTGCCTCCTAGGACTTCGGGGGGGTTGCTTTGTCTCTTAGACAGCATTCCACACAAAAGATTAAGGCCATGAAGAGGGAAAGGAGAAATGGAAGGAAGAGATGAAAAAAGAGGAGAAGGAAAAGGAGAAGAGTCCCCATTCTACACCTGACCATCCAGTTCCCAGATTCTCCAAATGACCTATCTCTTCAGTTACTCCCATGGATCTTCCAAATCCCTCTCCTCATCCCACACACCCCCACACCCACCACAGCCTCCCAAAGATCACATCCCTCACAGGAGCATCAGCACCACTCCCCTGGCCAGCCTCTGACCCCTCCCCATCCAGGCATTTGTCTCTCACCAGGACACTGAGGGGGACCACGTTGGTGCTACATCAATCCTCCATGCACCAGTCCTAAAGGACAAAATATCACCTGGTCTCCCCCAGCTCACCTTTTGTAAACATTTTCAGGAGCAAGCATCCAAAAACTATATAAATCTTTGAAGGATTTTCTGATTTTAGCCAAATACCTCTTCTAGGAAATGACCTAAACCTACCTATTGAAGCTTTAAAGTCCTTGGAATTTGTTCAACTTTAGCAAACAAGCACAATTCACCACATTATGATCTAGGGGCTTCTTTTATAATGAATGTTTTCCCATTTTTCCATTACATGAAATCCTCCTCTACACCCCGTTGTCTCCCACATTCACCTTCTTCATTCTTTACTTAATGCATTTACTCCATCAATAATCTTTTATCTTCCACTTACTCTAGCTATGGCACAGGCCCTACCATCTAGAACCTACAACCCAGTATAATAATAAGATCTTGTACATAAATAACTGGAATTCTCAATAATGATAGTAAATGTCATATAAATAGCACAAACAATAGATTCTATGGGAGTTCAGAAAGAGACAAATATTTCTAGTTTAGAGTAATCAGGAAAGGCTCCTTGGAAGATAATAGACTTGAGTGGAGCCTTGACAAATGCTTAAGATTTCTACAGGCCTGGAAAGGGAGGACAAACAAGGTAGAAGTGACAACCCAAACAGAGACTTACAAGCAGAGAAAACTGGGTGTGTTTGCTTTGAAAATTTTCCTTTCATCCCCCTGGCTTTTATTGACCTGAGTTCTAAAAACGGTTTTTCCAGAAGGCAAGGAGACAGATTAACCTTGTTCCGTCCTGTTTTTTGGTCACTATGAAAACTCTGAATAACTCCACTCTTAGAAGTGTCATAAATCAAGGTTGAGAAGGTGAAGATTATCTGCCTTCTCCCTCCTTTCTCTTCCCCTCCAGCCTACTTTACAACCCAAGAGTAACAAATGACTCCAATTTCTCTCAAGACCTCCATTCAGGAAAATCACTCTCTCCAGGATGCTGTAGGTCCTTTGTTTGCTTGGGTCCTATGAGTTTGACTTTGAAGAAGCATCCAGTGGAAATGCCCGAAAGTGACCATATGAGCCCTTGACCCAGACAGACCCCAGGCTTTAGGCATAAATTCTCCCCATGGGTGAAGACAAGATGAGCAAGGTGGATCTTATCTCTCACCACATCCTGAGCCAGTTTGGGCAGGCAAGGAACCCAGTCCTAGTTTTGAGACAGAGATAACGTTTTATGAACGTTCTTTTGTGGCTGCCTTTAAGAAGAGAGATCTGACAGGAGCCCCTCCCTGCTGAGGTCTGGTGAGGACCCAGAGGTCAAAATGGAGGCTGATTAACAGGCATCCCAAGCAGTGGCTCAAACCATGGACAATTTCAGAGGAAGCTCGTTATGGTGACTCCACAATTAAGACCTCAGCCCACGTGGCCAGTCTGTCTTGCAGGAGACTGGACCAAGCACTATATAAAAGTCCCTACCAGGCTAGCCTCCTCCATCCACATCCTTTGTTGAGGCTTGTTGACGATCAGGTAAGTGGGGACGTCTGTGTCCTCTCCCTTTCTGCTCTGTCTCGGGGAGGCTACTATTCTCTTCCTCTACTGGACTGTATTTTCTACTGATTTTTGACGTTGTTTGCCATTTCTTGGGCTTCTCAAACCATTCTGTGTATTCTATCTAGTCTCCTGCATCTAATTTTCAAAAAGATTAGTCAAATAGGAGAGAAGGAAAAGACCCATGGAAGGATTGGGTTTAGGAGTTTTGGCCTATAGATATTGACAAAAGCTCTGAGAATATCCCCACCTAGGAGACGGGTGTCAGAGAAAGCTGAAGTAGGGATAGAAAAGAGAAAGGAATAAAAATCAGCAGAGAAATCAGTTCTTAGTGTTAATAATCATTCGCTCCCCGTTCCCCTCTAACAATCCTTCATCCCCCCAATTCCCAGTCTGTTACTGTTAATGCAAATAATTTCAAAGCTTGTGTTTGTTTCAGGTCCTGCAAATCACCCTAGGATGTCCTTTAATAAGCAGCAGTGCAAACAGCCATGCATGCCTCCTGCATGTCTTCAAAAGACCCAAGGGCATTGCCAGGCAAAGGCTGAGGAGGTGTGCCTCCCCCCATGCCAGCACCCTTGCCAAAAGAAGTGACCAGTGCAAGCTCAAGAGGTGTGTCTTCCTCAGTGCCAGGAGTTAAACCAAGAAAACTTCTTACAGCAAGGCCAAGACCCATGCCTACCTCTATGTCAAGACCAAAGCCCACTTCAGTGTGTGGAGCCATGCCAGGAGATATCTCAGACAAAACGTGTGGAGGTTTGTCCACAGAAAGTCCAGGAGAAGTGCTTACCCCCTGGCAAGGGAAAGTAGCTGCTCATAATGCCATTTGGGGGTCAAGAAGATGATCCCAGCCCAACTTCAACCCCTGTCATGGTGACCTTCTCCTATGGGTACGTCTGTGTGCACCCTGCTCTTGCTTCCTGCCTTCTTCAGTATTCCAGGACTTGGTCCGTGTCTCTGAAGACAGTTCTCTCTGTATTTCCTCAACCTCTGTGAATAAATGTTGTTGTCAACAATCTATTAGAATGTCTCTGCTGTAGGAATGATGTGGTTATCAGGGGCGACCACAGAAGCCTAGTTCAGCTCCTTTGGGGCAAAAATTCACCCAACCCTGGGCGTGTAACAGCCAAGGATGCCTCCATCTTTCTTTCAGAGTGTCAACCTCTCACTTGAGCCTCAAAACAAACTGAATTTTGGTGGACTTTGTGTGGATCACCACCACCATGCATGTAGAGAAGAAGTTGGTGATGTTGCAAAAATCAAAAACTGGGTAATTTTGTCTCTGCATCCCCAAAAAAGAACAGAAAATGATTAGATGTTGGAATGTTGGTTGTGCTTTAGAAAAGGAAACTAAATGAAATGTAAATGATTTATTCCAAACAGCCAATAAGGAAAGACGAGATGAAATGTTTGGGGTCCTGGTGGTTGATCTTTGTGCTTCATTGCTGACCTGCTTTAGGCCCTTTGTTTCCACCATGTATACTCTTTAGAGATGTGATTTGTGACTGTGTGGTGCAGTCTGGTCTGTTCTCCAGCTTCTTTGCTTTCTTCTCCCTGGTGAAGGTAAAATGCAGAATAAAGCTGATCCTAAAACTGATGCCGGACTTGATGTGTGCTCATTCCTCTCCACCAACCAACAACCTGCTGTGCTTGTGATGACTATTTTTTCCTTTTTTGAGAATCTGGAATAGGAATAAAAAACAGCCCTCCAGGGCTTCCCTGGTGGCACAATGGTTAAGAATCCACCTGCCAAGGCAGGGGACACGGGTTCGAGCCCTGGTCCCGGAAGATCCAACATGCCGCAGAGCAACTAAGCCCGCGCGCCACAACTACTAAGCCTGCGCTCCAGAGCCCGTGAGCCACAACTCCTGAAGGCCGCGCGCCTAGAGCCCGTGCTCTGCAACAAGAGAAGCCACCACAATGAGAAGCCCACACACCGGAACAAAGAGTAACCCCCGCTCACCGCAACTAGAGAAAGCCCGCGCACAGCAACAAAGACCCAACGCGGCCAAAAATTAATTAATATTAATTTTTTTTAAAAATACCTTTAAAAAAAAAAGAAACAGCCCTTTAAGGTACATAGAACAGCCATGCTGAAAGGAGCCTCCTTAAGGGGCACCTGGACCATCGCACCCCCATCCACAATATATCATAGGCTCACCTATGCCCACATTTTACACCTGAGAAAATCCACCTGGGACTGGGGCCTCAAAACTTCAGTTCCAGGATTCTTTCCACTACAGCATCTTTCTTCTCTGATCCTTGTTTTCCAGACAAAAGGGCTAAAATGGGTAGGAGGGGAGTTACATGGAAGAGCCATGATACCCACAAGCATAGCATCCCTGTCAGAAGGAAGACCTAGGTGTGCCTCTGAGATGAACACAAACTCTGCCCTACCATCTGGTCAGATTTCAGAAAAGTCAGGCAGCCTGGGTCACCTCCCTGCACCCTGTCACTGCACAGTTGTGGAGGATACACAAGGCTGTGGGCTCTGAGGTTGCATGAAAGGGCCGAGTAGACTCCAGACTTACAGGAGAGAACCAATGGTGGTTTCTCAGCTGTGCCCTGAGGTTTGACCTTGGCCCTGAGGCTTGAGTCAAGGGCCAGCCTCCTGAGGGGTAAAGAGGTTCCTCCTTCATCCCCCGGGTACCCCTTTCTCCTCAGCCTGTATGGCTGTGCCCCCATGGATGGCCAGGACAGCCCCTCCCTGAAGGGGAGCCCAAGGTCTCAGTTGTTTGGCTGAACTGAGGTCTTTCCAGCACTGGGACCGCCCCAGTGTCTCAATCTTAGAGATTTTCTAAGGCAAGAAAGAGCTGGAGGATGATTTGGGGGAGATTTCAAGTGGCAACATGGAGCCCTCAGGCACTCACTGAGTCTGCAGGTGGCAAGTGCCAGGCCCTGAGGTCTACACGCATTCTCTAAGGGAAGACTGACAGTAGCCTCAGGGGGTGTATATTGCCCCTTTGTTAAGGAACTGGTATGGCATCACAAAGCTAGTAAGTAGTGAAGTCAAGATTCTAACCGGAGTTTCTCTTGACTCCACAACAGACTCTTATTTGCATGAGGAAAGTGCCCATGGCACACAGATGAAGTTTCTAGAAGCTGTCTTCTTCTCATTCATTCATTCATGCACCTAAGAAGTGCTCACTGATCACCTACCAAGTGCCAGGTGCTGAAGATCCAAGCAGGCAGCATCCCTGTGCAGAGCTAGAGAGCTGTCTTTCCACAGGCCACACATGCCAAAGGACACTTTCCAAAACCTCCTGTGCATATCAAGTCCCTGAACATCTCCAGGGGTCTGAATCAGTTCTCTTGCCTGCTTGGAACAAGTTTTCTCTTCCATTTTCCAATTTTGGAATAAGCCAGCTGCTCCCCAGGGCTCCAGCCTGCAAAGAGACTCCAGAGAGCCTTCCCAGCAGGGAAGCTTCTGACTGGGCTGAGGATGCTCTGGGACATTTCTCCAGCCTGGCTCAAGCCCAAGGAATGTCTTTGATCTCTGGCATTAAAAGTGTGCACAGTGAAAATTGATTTGTATATTCTTTGCCTCTGAGTCCTTGTGGGATTTTTTTTTTTTAATTCAGACAGAAAGTCACAAAAATTATACTCATCCTCATCAGTTCACTCAGTCCCATGTAATTAATTTTTTCTTTTCATCTTGATCTTTTGTTAGCACTTTTATGAGTTCATCAGTTTTTCATTAGAGTTCTGAAAATGCTTATTCATTCAGTTCAGCAGTACAGTCAGTTACCAGAAACCTGTACTTGTCAGAGTCTTTTCCATGAATTTCTTGAAGATGAAAGCCTTTTATAGGAACATATTTGCAAAAGCATCAGAGTACACCCAGAACTGTCTGTAAATGACAAAAGACTTAAAAATGACCACTGTTAAAGATTTGATGAAAGTTCATAATAATGCAGTTGACAAGAACATTAGTTATTTCTGAGATATACATTTTAAAGTAATAACTAGGATTATTACTTATAACATTATACCAGAACATATAAGATTTTTAGAAATTTCACTGCAAAGTAAAGGAGCTGTTACAGTGGAGGATTACTGGACTGAATGTCAATATTATGACATAGTATGAGTGTGTTTCATGTTTGGTAATTGCAATCATTGTTGCTTTTGTTGTGGTCATCCATGTACAATGCTTGGTGTCAATCTATTTATCTCTTGTAAAAAAAAAAAAAAGATTAAATGGATAGGGTCTAAAAGAAATCAACTTTGGGGGTGGGGGAAAACCTTAATAAACTTTGGTTCACTTTCTTGTAAAAAAAAAAAAAAAAAAAAAGTGTGCACATATTGGAGTCCAAGATCAGACACTCAGATGCTGAGCGGAAGCACGGGGCAGATGAGCAGGGAGAGTCCGGCCATATCCAAGAGAGGACAATCCACTGATTACAGGGGAGGCCTCAACAGATGGAGGGAGACAAACCTGCAGATTGCAGATAAGGGAGCAGACGTCAGGGAGCCAGCAGGCCTTCATCAGTCTCTGTCATAGGAACCACCGCACCGTGCTCGTGCTCGCAGAGCTCTGACCCAGCCCTTCCTGCGCTGCTGTTGCTGCTGGGGTCCTAGTGACACAGACCTGGGCCATGGGGACAGCCAGGACCAAGGCCACGGCAGCTAGACTCCCTCAGTTGTTTGCATCTGAGCTGAAGCCTTTCAGAATCGGGGGTGGGGGGGTGGGTGCTGGCGGGTATTACCAGGGAGAGTCCCAGATGCTAGGAGTCTTTGTTGACAATTGTTAAAGAAAACCACAAACAGATGTCATAGTTTTCATATACCCCTCCACCAAACACCCACAGCCACATAACCAAAACTAAAACTGTCCTGATTCCCCCAAAATGTTGGCTTCTGACCATAAGCAAACTTAAGCTTTCCTCATGTCAGCGTGATTTCATAGCTTCCCAGCCAATCAGCTACAAAAGAGTAATTTTGTATAGCACCGTTAGCCAAAAAGGGATGCAGGCTTCTAGTGGGCAATCATGGTAGAGATCAATGTACTTTCTCACTTTAGAAACAGAGCTATAGGGACTTCCCTGGTGGCCCAGTGGTTAAGGCTTTGCTCCCCAGTGCAGTGGGTGCGGGTTTGATCCCTGGTCAGGGAGCTAAAATCCCACATGCTTCAGGGCCAAACAGCCAAAACATAAAACAGAAGCAATATTGTAACAAATTCAATAAAGACTTTAAAAATGGTCCACATCAAAAAAAGAAAGAAAGAAAAGAAACCAAGCTACGACCCTCTTTTTCTCAGCTTCTTGCCACTTTCTGCTAGAAGTCTTCCAGTTCTGCAAACTGTCCTTTTGTTCATACCATAAACTTTTAAATTTTCTCTAACTTGACTTGACTTCAACTTTTGACCCAGTTAACTCAATATGTGACAAGCGTGGGACCCATGGGCTCTGTGTGCCAGGAGAAGAAGATGCAAACTGACAGGAGCATAAAGGAGGGTGGTGGGATTCATCCACTCCTTCGGTAGCTGTTTGTGGAGAACCGCTCTGCACAGGCCCCGTGCCAGGCTCCAGAGGCCCCAGGGGAGGGGGATGCATGATGGAACCATGGCCTGAGGACTTTCACTGTAGCAACTGTTGAAATCTATTTAGTCTAGAGAAGAAATTGGCCAAAGGAGCAGGATAGCTGTGCTCAAGAATTTTAAGGGCTTTTGTGAGGGAGGAAATGGATTTCTGTGAGTTTGCAAAGGATGGAGTTGGAAGAGAAATAGGCAGAAATTACAAATTTGGGTTCAGTTTAAGAAAATTCATATGATGAGATCTGTTTGCTGGTGACAGGAGCTGCTTTTGGACTTGTCATGCTTCTACGAACTGGAGGTGTACAACTAGCAGGTGATGATACCAGTGTGACAGCTAAGCTTCCCTCTGCTTGTCTAGCACTGAGACTCACCTCACTCATCTAATTCTCTTGGGCAGAGTTGGGACTGGGGGCAGAGGAGCCTAGTGGGACAGGGAGATTCAGAAGACCTGACCCTGAGGTCAGGAGACAGAGGAAATTACTCTGATCTCTAATATACTCCCCAGAGGCCCTTTGGGGGCCCAAACTCCTGGCGATCCGCAGAAAGTGGACCATGGCTTGAGGCTAAAGGAAAGGAGGAGGACAGGTAAGTGATGGGAAGTGGCCCCCCCAAATTTAAGACTTTTCTAAATATGTGTTTTGGGCCAAACACTTCAGCCCTGAGTGGCACCTTGCAGTAATTCCTCACTAACTTCCAAATCCAATCTTCTCAGCCAGGGTTTAGCATACCTCTTTCCCCTTTATTCCTTACTACCTTGTCTTCTGGACCTCCTTTCTCTCCTGAGCCAGTGTGGTCCATCTGTTCCACGCGCATGTGCACCTGACAACCATCGTAGCCTACTTACCGCCTGCACCTGCCCCTCTCCAACCCAGGATTCTCCTCCTGCTTGTGTCTGCCGACCCATGTGTTTCAAACTCACCTCCTCCAGGAAACCTTCCATGATGTCAGGCCCACTTCCTAAGTGCAGAGGGAGATCCCTGCTGCACTTCAGCCTGGGCACCATGCACCCACACTGGTCCCTAGGGGTCTGTGTTCCCTTACAGCTGCCTTGTGTGTGAGTGGCCTGTGTCTCCTGTCAGCACGAGAGCCCCAGATGGTGGCCCGTGGGCCTGGCTGTGCTCTTTGGCTGTCTTCACAGGACCAACCACATTAAGTCTTAGACACTCTCGGAGTCAGCCAACCAGCATGTCCTCTGAGGCAGAGATGAAGGAGGCTTCTTTTATTGTTAGGGTGACCAAAATCATCCTGGCTGGCCTGGAACTGAGGGGGTTCCCAGGATGCAGGACTTTGGTGTCAACATTGGGATAGTCCCCCAAGAACCAAGATGATATGATCACCCTAACCAGGTGCCTGCATGTATAAGACATGATGCTTGATGGTACGGGAATACAGAGGGAGAGCAGATGAGACTCTCCACACTGGAGAAACTTGCAGCCCAAGGTTGGAATAGGAAGACCTCTCTGGAAAACCACAAGCCCAGAAGGCTTAGTGCCTGTGGCCTGGCCCCCCTCCCTAGCCCCATTCTGCATGTGTGTGTGTGTGTGTGTGTGTGTGTGTGTGTGTGTGTGTGTGTGTGTTGGCTGAAGAACATTAGATCAACTGGCAGGTGCCCAGATCAGCCCTGTATAAGCACGAACTGGCAGGTCCTGGCTCAGAGAGGTAGTATAGTGGGGGATATCCCCACGTCTTCCCTCTCCATCCCCACTACCATCATTAGCCCCAGGACATCTCAGTCAGTGGGCGCCAGGTCTGAACTCACCCACTCCTGCTCTCCCTTCTCTCCCACAGACACTGGCCTCACACCTGGAAATGGCTAGAAGAAGAGGCAGTTGGGCTGGCAGAGCCATCTAACCTGAAGGTCCCCATCTCTCCTCCTCTCCAACAGTCTCAACCACTGGCCAGCCTTTAAAAGCCCTGGGGAGGGCTTCCCTGGTGGCGCAGTGGTTGAGAATCTGCCTGCCAATGCAGGGGACACGGGTTCGTGCCCTGGTCTGGGAAGATCCCACATGCCACGGAGCAACTGGGCCCGTGAGCCGCAATTGCTGAGCCTGCGCGTCTGGAGCCTGTGCTCTGCAACAAGAGAGGCCGCGATAGTGAGAGGCCCGCGCACCGCGATGAAGAGTGGCCCCCGCTTGCCACAACTAGAGAAAGCCCTCGCACAGAAACGAAGACCCAACACAGCCATAAATAAATAAAAATAAATAAATAAAAGCCCTGGGGACCCCTTTTCTCTTCCCAACAGCACCACCTACTGGCCATGGAAGCGCTGGGCCTGAGTCAGAGATGGCCGCGCACACTGGGGCCCAGCCAAAACCAGGTGCTTGCGAAGGCAAGAGCACAGAGATGTAGCATCTAACAGAGTGGGAGGAAGGCTAAATGTGCAAGACAGAGTTAAATAACGTATGAAGTGGGGGCAACGTGCATGGGGGTTCAGGACGTAAGCTCAGGAATCAGACTGCCGGGATTCAAATCTGGACTCCACCATTTCTTTCCTTTAAAGAAAATCTGAGAGCCTTGTATGGGCCAGCACTGTTCCAAGCACTGGAGATACAGTGGTGAATTAGATACATAAAGATCTGCCTCCCAGAGCTTAGATGAATGCAGGAAGACAGACGAAAAGCAACTAAGCAAATGCATAAATAAGAAAATGTAGAGAATAAAACAAGGTGAGGAGACAGTGTCTGGTGAGGAAGTCTGTTTAGTAGGGTAGTCTGGAAAAGCCTATCTTAGCATGTGAGGTCTGAATGGAAAAGTGAATGATCTGAAGGAGCTGGCCATGTGGAGGCTGGGAGCAGAGGCAGCTCTCTGTGTGCTAACACAGAGAGAGATGCATCTGCAAGGGAGCTGGGCAGGTCAGCAGCCTCTGGAGTCTCCTGGGCACTGCCCTTGAAGGCAGACACTGACCAACTTTTACTCTATCCAAATGAATGTGAGCAGAAGGGCGAGGTCTCTTGTCATGTGAGCCGTGAGTGAGAAATGGGGGAGTTTCATACAAAGATGGCAAGACTTAGAGGGCACACGACAGCTGTCTTCAGACCTTTCAAATGTGATCCCAGAGGAAAGAGCATGGGTCCGTGAGTTCAGGGTACAGAAAGGCAGATTTCTGTTCATATCAGGAATTAAATGGCCCAGCAATGAAAAGGATTTCACATGCAGTAGTGAGTTCACCGTCACTGAAAGTATGCAAGAAGAGGCCAATGACTACCCAAGAAGGTTATAGGAAGTTTGGACTTGATATTTTATTAGTCTTTTAAGTCTCACTTAGTCTTGCACTTAAATTCCTAACAGGTTGCTCTGAATGAAGTGAAAACAGCCTTTGCCAGCCAGTCACTGGAAAGACATCTGCCCCAGGACCCCAGGACCAGGAACACACCACATCAGGGCAGAAAACTGAGTGCTGGATGCAGAACAAGTTTCTCACACCCAGGGCCAACCCTGCAGAAAGGAGAAGAGGAAGTCTTCATGTCCCCTCTCCATTTGCGCCCACTCTCTTTCCCCTGGTCTCAGCACCAGAAGACAGGGACTTCCTCCCACACAGCAGTCTGAGAAAAAAGCAGTCCAGGCTATTAGAGAAAATATCCCACTCTTCCCAAGTCTTGAAACTCTTTACAGTGCACTACCTTTTAATACAAAATATTTGCACATGACCAATGAGCACATGAGAAACACATATTCACCTCATTATTCATCAGAGTACAAATTAAAACCTCAACAGCACATGCACTGGAAGAGCTAAAATTAAAAAGACAGAATGTGCAGTGTTGGAGAGGTTGCGGGAGTGCAAATTGGTGCAGCCACTTAGGAAAATTCTTTGGCAGCAATTACTGAAGCTGAATATCAGGAGAGCCAACGACGGAGGAACTCCTCTCCTAGACATATACCCAGCACGTGGTCACTAAAAGTCAGATATTAAAATTTTCATTCTAGTATTATTCATAATAGCCAGATATCAGAAACTATGCAAATGCCCATCAATGAATAAACTAATTTGGTACAGTCACATAATGTGATATCATACAGTGATGCGTACGAATGATGTACAGCTACACACATCAACATAGATGCTTCTCACAAGTAAAAATTAAGTGAGGGAGAAAGGAAACACACACACACACAAAGTATTAGGGTGAACCACATGAAATTGCCTTTATGAAGATCAAAAACTGTTGAATATTGACAATTTCATATGGCTCAACATAAAGCATGCTGTATGGTTCCATTTATATCATTTACATAATGTGCAAAAACTGGCAACGCAAATCTGTGTTGTAGAGATCAGTATAGCTGTTACAGGAGTTGGGGGCGGATGGTAATAAATGGAAGGGAGCAGAAGGGATACCGTGGTAATATCACTGGTAATATTCTGTTTCTTGATCTGGCAGCTGCTTACCTTGGTGTGTTCAGTTTGTGAAAATTCATTGAGCGGTACACTCATGATATTTACACTTTTCTAGATGTATACTTTAATGAAAAGTTTAAAGTTTTGTTTGAGCTCGTCATATAATACATATATGTTATTTATAAGCAATCAATATGCACCATCATCCTAAAATCATATAAGTTAGAAAACAAACGTAAAATGTAGATGATTTTAAAGGATGAGATAAATATAGGGAAAAGTTCAAATATATTTTCATGGTCCCAGTGGATGATTTTACACAGCCTTGGTGGACAAGCACTCTGCTTGGAAATTTTTTTATAATGGAGCCCTGGGTTACTTAGGAGCTGCATGACCTTGGGCAAATCTCCCAGCCTCAGTTTCTATATCTGTAAAATTGAAATGACAATCACTCACCCACACTTCTCCTAGATGGCTATCCTCAGGGTCAAATGAGATATTTGTGAAAGCACTTTGTAACTGGTAAAATACGAGGGATTATTAAGATTATTACTGTAATACTGTGATTTATAATAAAAAATATAATTTTGGTCTTCATCCTCATTTCTGGCACAGAGCTCTTAAAACCCTTGGAATTTCCTAAGAAAACCATAGAGCTGTCTTTTGTTATATTAATAAGGTGACTTTGGGGCCCTACCTAAGGATGGGGGCCGGTTATCAACCAAGTGATTGGAGGGTTGAAACTTTCAGTTCACCCCCTGACCTCTGGGGAGGGGAGAGGGCCTAAAGCTTGAACCAATCACCAAAGACCGATGTTTTAATCAATCATGCCTATATAATGACATCTCCATAAAAACCCAAAAGGACTGGGTTCAGAGAACTTCCAGGTTTGGTAAACACATGGTGATTAGGGGAGAGTGGCACTCCCCATGAGGACATGGAAGCTCTGGGCCCTTTCCCCATACCTTGCCCTATGCATCTCTGCATCTGTCCATCGGGCTGCTCCTGAGTTACATCCTTTCATAATAAACTGGTAATCCAGTGAGTAAAATGTTTCTTTGAATTCTGGAGCTGCTCTAGAAAATTAATGGAACCCAAGGAGGGAGTTGTACAGGGAAACTGATTTCTCTAGCCAGTCCCTTAGAAGCACAGGTAACAATCTGGACTAGCGACTGGCATTTGCACTTGGGGGTGGGGGTGGGCAAAGGGGAAGGTGCAATCTTGTACAACTGAGCTCTTAACCTGTGGAATCTGATGTCATCTCCAGGTAGATAGTGTCAGAATTGAGTTGAATTATTAGGACACCCAGCTGGTGTCTGGAAATTGCTTGTTAGTGTGGGAGAACCCCCCACACACACATTGGAATTGGGTCACGGAATCAACCTTTAAGTACAATTAGCATAGAGTCGCTATTAGCATAGAGTTCCATGCTAATGAAGGGGGCCAATCCTACAATAAATAGCTTTGAATTTTGTTAGAAGTAGCTCAAGATTTCAGGGAGAGCATTCCCCATCACTTGAATTGCAAAACTACCTGCCAGGAATGTTGGAGTCATTCCTGTACCAGGTAGAGAGTAGAGTAATAATAATAATAATAATAATGGCAAATACTCTGTGGCAGATATTTTCTAAGCATTTCATGTATATTAACCATTATAATCCTTATAACAACCGAAAGAAGTAGGCCATCTTTTTTTTAATTTATTTTCTTGAAGTATAGTTTACATTGTTGTACAGTGTTGTGTTAATTTCTGCTGTACAGCAAAGTGATTCAGTTACACACATGTATACATTCTTTTCCTTTTATTCTTTTCCATTATGGTTTATCACAAGATATTGAATATAGTTCCCTGTGCTATACAGTAGGACCTTCTAGTTCATCCATTCTATATATAATAGCAGTAGGCCATCTTATTATCATTATTTTATAGACAAGAAACTGAGGTTCAAAAAAGTGAAGTAAGTTAGGGTCTCACAGATAATAACTAAGAAAGTTAAGTTTTAAATCCAGGCTGGCTGGCTCCGGAGTCTGCATTATACTTAAAGTAGATGTTCTCCATAATACCTTCCAAAGTTAATGGTAACATTCATAATCTCTTCCCATTCAGTAAAACTCAATATGATATCAAATAAACTTCCTTCATTAATCTATTATTCAACGATTATTTTTGAACACCAATTATGTGTCAAGCATCATACTGGATATTGGGTCTGCAAGACACTGATGAGCCCCAGACCCTTACCAATAGGTCATCTTGGCTCAGGGACCTCGTGGCCAGGACGAATATGTACACGCATGTGTGTATGCTTGTTAATATGAATGACCACATATCCCACCAGACCTCAAGCTGTATAAATGATGTTAGGGTTTTATTCAAAGTGCAATGGGAAGACCCTAAAGGGTTTTAAGCAGAGAAGAAACATTTGATTTGATTCAGGGCTTTAAAACATGACTCCATCTGGCCAGGACCTTCAAGATGGTGGAGGAGTAAGACCTGGAGACCACCTTCTTCCCCACAAATACATCAAAAATACATCTACATGTGGAAAAACTCCTACTGAACACCTACTGAATGCTGGCAGAAGACCTCACAATTCCCAAAAGGCAAGAAACTCCCCACGTACCTGGGTAGGGCAAAAGAAAAAAAAAAACACAGATAAAAGAATAGGGACAGGACCTTCACCTCTGGGAGGGAGCTGTGAAGGAGGAAAAGTTTCCACACACTAGGAAGCCCCTTCACTGGTGGAGACCAGGGGTGGCCGGTGGGGGAAGCTTCAGAGTCACAGAGGAGAGCGCAGCAACAGGGGTGCAGAGGGCAAAGCAGAGAGATTCCCACACAGAAGATTGGTGTCGACCAGCACTCACCAGCCTGAGAGGCTTGCCTGCTCACCCACCAGGGCGGGTGGGGCTGGGAGCTTAGGCTCCGGCCTCAGAGGTCAGATTCCAGGGAGAGGACTGGGGGTGGCTGCGTGAACACAGCCTGATGAGAGCTAGTGTGCCAAAGCTAGCCAGGAGGGAGTCCAGGTAAAAGCCTGGAACTGCCTATGAAGCAAGAGACTATTGTTTTGGGGTGCACGAGGAGAGGGGATTCAGAGCATTGCCTAAACTAGCTTCAGAGATGGGTGTGAGCCGCAACTGTCAGTGCAGACACCAGAGACGGGCATGGAACACTAAGGCTGCTGCTGCAGCCACCAAGAATCCTGTGTGCAAGCACAGGTCACTATCCACACATCCCCTCCTGAGAACCAGTGCAGCCCGCCACTGCCAGGGTCCCGTGATCCAGGGACAACTTCCCTGGGAGAACAAATGGTGTGCCCTCAGGCTGTTGCAACGTCTCACTGGCTTCTGCCTCTGCAGGCTCGCCCCACATTCCGTACCCCTCCCTCTGCCCGGCCTGAGTGAGCCACAAACCCCTAATCAGCAAATCCTTTAACCTTCTCCTATCTGGGTGAAGAACAGATGCAAGAGGGTGACCTACATGCAGAGGTGGGACCAAATCCAAAGCTGAACCCCAAGAGCTGTGCAAACAAAGAAGAGAAAGGGAAATTTCTCCATGCAGCCTCAGGAACAGTGGATTAAATCTCCACAATCAACTTGTTGTACCCTGCATCTGTGGAATACCTGAAGAGAAAACGAATCATCCCAAAATTGAGGTGGTGGACTTTGGGAGCAACTTTAGACTTGGGGTTTGCTGTATGTGATTCACTAGTATCTTATTTGTATGGTTATCTTACTGTAGTTTTTAGCACTTGTTATAATGGTGCATTTGTTTATTGGTTTGGTTGCTCTCTTTTTTTTCTTACTTTTTTTATTTTTTATTTTAATAATATATTTTTTAATTTTTTATTTTAATAACTTTATTTTTCTTTCTTTCTTTCTTTTTTTTCTGCCTTTTCTTCTGAGCTGTGTGGCTGACAGGGTCTTGGTGCTCCAGCCAGGTGTCAGGCCTGAGCATCTGAGGTGGGAGAGCCGAGTTCAGGACATTGGAGCACCAGAGACCTCCTGGTCCCACATAATATCAATTGGTGAGAGCTCTCCCAGAGATCTCTGTCTCAACACTAAGACCCAGCTCCACTCAACAACCAGCAAGCTCCAGTGATGGACACACCATGCCAAACAACTAGCAAGACAGGAACACAACCCCACCCACTAGTAGAGAGGCTGCCTAAACTCATACTAAGTTCACAGACAGCCCAAAACACACCACCAGATGCAGTCCTGCCCACCAGAAAGACAAGATCCAGTTTTATCCACCAGAACACAGGAACAAGTCCCCTCCACCAGGAAGCCTACACAACCCACTGAACCAACATTACCCACTGGGGACAGACACTGAAAACAATGGGAACTACAAACCTGCAGCCTGAGAAAAGGAGACCCCAAACACAGTAAGTTAAGTAAAATGAGAAGACAGAGAAATACATAGCAGATGAAGGAGCGAGGTAAAAACCCACCAGACCAAACAAATGAAGAGGAAATAGGCAGTCTACCTGAAAAAGAATTCAGAGTAATGATAGTAAAGATGATCCAAAATCTTGGAAATAGAATGGAGAAAATAAAAGAAACTTTTAACAAGGACCTAGAAGAACTAAAGAGCAAGCAAACAATGATGAAAAGCAAAATAAATGAAAATAAAACTTCACAGGAAGTAATCAATAACAGAATAACTGAGGCAGAAGAACGGATAAGTGACCTGGAAGATAAAATAGTGGAAATAACTACCACAGAGCAGAATAAAGAAAAAAGAATGAAAAGAATTGAGGACAGTCTCAGAGACTTCTGGGACCACATTAAACACACCAACATTCAAATTATAGGGGTCTCAGAAGACGAAGAGAAAAAGAAAGGGACTGAGAAAATATTTCAAAAGATTATAGTTGAAAACTTCCCTAATATGGGAAAGGAAATAGTCAATTAAGTCCAGGAAGCATAGAGAGTCACATACACAACAAATCCAAGGAGAAACATGCCAAGACACATATTTACCAAACTATCAAAAATTAAACACAAAGAAAAAATATTAAAAGCAGCAAGGGAAAAACAACAAATAACAGACAAGGGAACCCCCATAAGGTTAACAGCTGATCTGTCAGCAGAAACTCTGCAAGCCAGAAGGGAGTGGCAGGATATACTTAAAGTGATGAAGGAGAAAAACCTACAACCAAGGTTACTCTCCCCAGCAAGGATCTCATTCAGATGTGATGGAGAAATTAAAAACTTTACAGACAAGCAAAAGCTGAGAGAGTTCAGCACCACCAAACCAGCTTTGCAACAAATCCTAAAGGAACTTCTCTAGGCAAGAAACACAAGAGAAGGAAAATACCTACAATAACAAACCCAAAACATTTAAGAAAATGGGAATAGGAACATACATATCAATAATTACCTTGAATGTAAATGGATTAAACGTTCCAACCAAAAGACATAGACTGGCTGAATGGATACAAAAACAAGACCCATATATATGCTGTCTACAAGAGACACACTTCAGACCTAGGGACACATACAGGCTGAAAGTGAGGGGATGGAAAAAGATATTCCTTGCAAATGGAAATCAAAAGAAAGCTGGAGTACCAATTCTCATATCAGACAAAATAGACCTTAAAATAAAGACTATTACAAGAGACAAAGAAGGACACTACATAATGATCAAGGGAGCAATCCAAGAAGAAGATATAACAATTGTAAATATTTATGCACCCAACATAGGAGCACCTCAATACATAAGGCAAATGCTAACAGCCATAAAACGGGAAATTGGCAGTAACATAATCATAGTAGGGGACTTTCACACCCCACTTTCACCAATGGACAGATCATCCAAAATGAAAATAAATAAGGAAACACAAGCTTTAAATGATACATTAAACATGATGGACTTAATTGGTATTTATAGGACATTCCATCCAAAAACAACAGAATACACTTTCTTCTTAAGTGCTCATGCAACATTCTTCAGGATAGATCATACCTTGGGTCACAAATCAAGCCTTGGTAAATTTAAGAAAATTAAAATCGTATCAAGTATCTTTTCCGACCACAATGCGATAAGACTAGATATCAATTACAAGAAAAAAACTGTAAAATATACAAACACATGGAGGCTACACAATACACTACTAAATAACCAAGAGATCACTGAAGAAATCAAAGAGGAAATCAAAAAATACCTAGAAACAAATGACAATGAAAACACGATGGCCCAAACCTATGAGATGCAGCAAAAGCAGTTCTAAGAGGGAAGTTCATAGCAATACAATCCTACCTCAAGAAACAAGAAACGTCTCAAATAAACAAGCTAACCTTACACCTAAAGCAATTAGAGAAAGAAAAACAAAGATACCCAAAGTTAGCAGAAGGAAAGAAATAATAAAGATCAGATAAGAAAAAATGAAAAAGAAATGAAGGACACAATATCAAAGATCAATAAAACTAAAAGCTGGTTCTTTGAGAAGATAAACAAAATTGATAAACCACTAGCCAGACTCATCATGAAAAAAAAGGAGAAGACTCAAATCAACAGAATTAGAAATGAAAAAGGAGAAGTAACAACTGACACTGAAGAACTACAAAAGATCATGAGAGATCACTGAAAGCAACTATATGCCAATAAAATGGACAACCTGGAAGAAATGGACACATTCTTAGAAAAGCACAAACTTCTGAGACTGAACCAGGAAGAAATAGGAAATATAAACAGACCAATCACAAGCACTGAAATTGAAACTGTGATTAAAAATCTTCCAACAAACAAAAGCCCTGGACCAGATGGCTTCACAGGCGAATTCTATCAAACATTTAGAGAAGAGCTAACACCTATCCTTCTCAAACTCTTCCAAAATATAGCAGAGGGAGGAACACTCCCCAACCCATTCTACGAGGCCACCATCACCCTGATACCAAAACCAGACAAAGATGTCACAAAAAAAGAAAACTACAGGCCAATATCACTGATGAACATACATGCAACAATCCTCAACAAAATACTAGCAAACAGAATCCAACAGCACATTAAAAGGATCATACACCATGATCAAGTGGGGTCTATCCCAGCAATGCAAGGATTCTTCAATACATGCAAATCAATTAATGTGAGAAACCATATTAACAAATTGAAGGAGAAAAACCATATGATCATCTCAATAGATGCAGAAAAACCTTTGACAAAATTCAACACCCATTTATGATAAAAGCCCTGCAGAAAGTAGGCATAGAGGGAACTTTCCTCAACATAATAAAGGCTATATATGGCAAACCCACAGACAACATCGTTCTCAATGGTGCAAAACTGAAACCATTTCCACTAAGATCTGGAACAAGACAAGGTTGCCCACTCTCACCATTATTATTCAACACAGTTTTGGAAGTTTTAGCCATAGCAATCAGAGAAGAAATAGAAATAAAAGGAATCCAAATCAGAAAAGAAGAAATAAAACTGTCACTGTTTGCAGATGACATGATAATATACATAGAGAATCCTAAAGATGCTACCAGAAAACTACTAGAGCTAATCAATGAATTTGGTAAAGTAGCAGGATACAAAATTAATGCACAGTAATCTCTTGCATTCCTCTACACTAATGATGAAAAATCTGAAAGAGAAATTAAGGAAACACTCCCATTTACCACTGCAACAAAAAGAATAAAATACCTAGGAATAAACCTACCTAAGGAGACAGAAGACCTGTATGTAAAAAACTATAAGACACTGATGAAAGAAATTAATGATGATACAAACAGATGGAGAGATATACCATGTTCTTGGATTGGAAGAATCAACATTGTGAAAATGACTACACTACCCAAAGCCATCTACAGATTCAATGCAATCCCTATCAAACAACCAATGGTATTTTTCACAGAACTAGAACAAAAAATTTCACAATTTGTATGGAAACACAAAAGACCCCGAATAGCCAAAGCAATCTTGAGAAGGAAAAACGGAGCTGAAGGAATCAGGTGCCATAACTTCAGACTATACTACAAAGCTACAGTAATCAAGAAAGTATGGTACTGGTACAAAAACAGAAGTATAGATCAATGGAACAGGATAGAAAGCCCAGAGATAAACCCACGCACATATGGTCACCTTATCTTTGATAAAGGAGGCAAGAATATACAATGGAGAAAAGACAGCCTCTTCAATAAATGGTGCTGGGAAAACTGGACAGCTACATGTAAAAGAATGAAATTAAAATACTCCCTAACACCATACACAAAAATAAATTCAAAATGAATTAAGACCTAAATGTAAGGCCAGACACTATAAAACTCTTAGTGGAAAACATAGGCAGAACACTCTATGACATAAATCACAGCAAGATCCTTTTTGACCCACATCCTAGAGAAAGGGAAATAAAAACAAATGGGACCTAATGAAACTTAAAAGCTTTTGCACAGCAAAGGAAACCATGAACAAGATGAAAAGACAACCCTCAGAATGGGAGAAAATATTTGCAAATGAAGTGACGGGCATAGCATTAATCTCCAAAATACAGAAGCAGCTCATGCAGCTCAATATCAAAAAAACAAACATCCCAATCCAAAAATGGGTAGAAGACCTAAATAGACATTTCTCCAAAGAAGATATACAGATTGCCAACAAACACATGAAAGGATGCTCAACATCACTAATCATTAAAGAAATGCAAATCAAAACTACAATGAGGTATCACCTCACAACAGTCAGAATGGCCATCATCAAAAAATCTACAAACAATAAATGCTGGAGGGGGTGTGGGGAAAAGGGAACACTCTTGCATTGTCGGTGGGAATGTAAAGTGATACAGCCACTATGGAGAACAGTATGGAGGTTTCTTAAAAAGCTAAAAATAGAACTACCATATGACCCAGGAATCCCACTACTGGGCATATACCTTGAGAAAACCATAATTCAAAAAGAGTCATGTACCACAATGTTCACGGCAGCTCTGTTTACAATAGCCAGGACATGGAAGCAACCTAAGTGTCCATCAACAGATGAATGGATAAAGAAGATGTGGCACATATATACAATGGAATATTACTCGGCCATAAAAAGAAATGAAATTGAGTTATTTGTAGTGAGGTGTATGGACCTAGAGTCTGTCATACAGAGTGAAGTAAGTCAGAAGGAGAAAAACAAACACCGTATGCTAACACATATATATGGAATCTAATTTTTTTTTAAGAAATGGTTCTGAAGAACCTAGGAGCAGGACAGGAATAATAAAGACGCAGACGTAGAGAATGGACTTGAGGACACAGGGAGGGGGAAGGGTAAGCTGGGATGAAGTGAGAGAGTGGCATGGACTTATATACACTACCAAACGTAAAATGGATAGCTAGTGGGAAGCAGCCGCATAGCACAAGGAGATCAGCTCCGTGCTTTGTGATCACCTAGAGGGGTGGGATAGGGAGGGTGGGAGGGAGACACAAGAGGGAGGATATATGGGGATATATGTATAAGTATAGCTGATTCATTTTGTTATACAGCAGCAACTAACACAACAATGTAAACAATTATATTCCAATAAAGATGTTTTAAAAAAAAAAAGATGACTCCATCTGCAAAGTTGATAAAGGATGGATGGCAGAGCAAGCCTGAAAGGCCCTGTTACTGTTATTACTGGTAAAGATGATAGATGGCAGCAGTGGAGACAGAAGAGTATGCGTCTGAGAAGTGCTTGTTACGAAATTTTAACAGGTGGATTCTATGTATGGAGAAAAGGAGAGGAAAAAAATGGAGAAACACTCCCATGTTTCAGGCTTGGTGGATGGTGGAGCCTTACAGAGAGATAAAAGCTAATAGATATTTGGATATTTAAGTCTGGAACTCAGAGATGTTTCAGCCAGAAATACACATTTGAGAGTCATCATCACGTAGAAGGTAATGTGGGAATAAAGTTGTGGGAATAGCTGCGATCACCCAAGGAGAAGAGAAGCGGCCCCACAGAGCAGGGGACACTGCAATGTCTCAAGGTTGGCAGTGGAGGAGGAGCTGGTCAGCCAGCTGATCAAGAGCATCCAGTGAAGGAAGGCGAGGTCTGGAGAGACTGGAGGAGAGAGGAGCCCAAGAAAGCAAGGAGAATCAGTTGGGTCAAACAGCACTAATAGGTCAGGAAACACAGAGGTCACTGGTGCCTTGACAAGAGTAGTCTGGGTGATGGCACAGAAGCCAGAAAAGAATAGGGGAGGGGACTGAGGAACAAAGAGTGGTTCGGAGTCAGGGATGGTCTTAGTGGACTGTTTTTCAAGATGTTTGGCTATGAACATGAACAGAGAAATGGGGTGATAGCTGGAGGGAAACAAGGAGCCAAGGAAACTTTTGATGTTTGTTTTTTCTTAGGATAAAGGACACTAAGAAATGATCCGGTGGAGAGGGGAAGATTGAAGATAGAAAAGGAAGGAGAAACTGAGGACTGGAGGACTTAAAACACAGCTCTGGCAGCCGCACTGTTTTAAGTCTCAGCTCACATGCTAATTCTTCAGAAAGGTCATTCATGGCCCCCCAAGCACATACACACATGCACCCTCATCATCACCATCACCATCATCATCATCATTCTCTTTTCTATGTATTGAGTTCATTTTCTTCTTAGCTCTTGTTGAAATAATATTATTTTTTGCATGTTTATTATCTGACTTTTCCCACTAGAATATGAGCTCCAAGAGTGCGTGAATTTCTCCATCTTCTTCACGATTCTATCCCTACCATCAGAGCAGTGGCTGGTCCACAGCGTGTATTAATAAGCGTGTGTGAATGGAAGGACCCGCGTGGAGGGACAGTTCTTTAGGAGGAGGAGGGGCACCTGCTCAGCTGTGACGGGAGGGAGGATGAGGAAGACAGGCGCAAAGGCAGGCAGGCTGGTTGCTTTGGTGGAGGGGAGACAAGGAAGCTCTCATCTGAAGGCTTCTATTTTCTTAAGCGCAAGTTGAGGTCCAAAGTCCTGGGCTGAGGGTAGGGGCAGGGAGTGTAGGAGTTGAGGAGAGAGAACGGGTGAAAGACTCATCCAGCACAGCGTGGCGGCGGGCTGGAGGCGAGTGCCCCGTGTGCACGTGTGGAGAAGCGGCGGCACCAGCGCGGCGGCGGGAGGCACCCCCGCCCCCTCTGGAGACGCAGGGCCTCGCTAGGCTCTCTCGGCCTCCGTCACCCGCTCGGCTCCCTGCCCTAGGCGAGGAAGCCGGCTTGCGGGGTGGAGCGGCCCGAGCTGAGGGCGCGGAGAGCTCAGGGCGGCGACGACAACGGCGTTGATATCGGTGGTAACAACGGCCTCAGCAGGCGGGGAAGATGAAAGGGAGCCGGATCGAGCTGGGAGATGTGACACCACATGATATTAAACAGTTGAAGAGATTAAACCAGGTCATCTTTCCAGTCAGCTGCAATGACAAGTTCTACAAGGATGCGCTGGAGGTTGGCGAGCTAGCAAAACTTGCGTATTTCAATGGCATTGCAGTATGTGCAGTATGCTGTAGGGTGGATCATTCACAGAATCAGAAGAGACTTTACATCGTGACACTAGGATGTCTGGCACCATACCAAAGGCTAGGAATAAGAACTAAAATGTTAAATCATGTCTTAAACATCTGTGAAAAAGATGGCTCTTTTGACAACATCTATCTACATGTCCAGATCAGCAATGAGTCTGCAATTGACTTCTACAGAAAGTTTGGCTTTGAGATTATTGAGACAAAGAAGAACTACTGTAAGAGGATAGAGCCCGCTGATGCTCATGTGCTGCAGAAAAACCTCAAAGTCCCTTCCGGCCAGAACGCAGATGTGCAAAACACAGACAACTGAACAAATTACAGATGAACTTTCTTGCACTTGCTTGTCGCCAAATAAAAGAGAGGCCCATTGATTCCCCCACCACTTTCTTTTAAAGCTTTCCCCCTTCCTTGTTCTTGTGTTTCCTCCTTTCAAAACTTACTTCCCTTTCCTCTAAAAGTTTTAAACTTTCAAGGACTCATTAATCATGTTTGGATTGTTTTAGTTTTCTTATTTTTGTGAGGTGGTTTGATTGTAGGAAGGAGAAGGTATCGATCTGTTTAGTTTCACAGTTAAGATATATGGTCCCAAAAACTTGAGGGTCAATTTCAATTTTTTTTAATGTCCTGCTTTCACATTGAAGGGCAGAGCCTACAAAATACTGTATAATTCAAAGGACAAAAAGAAGCAGCAGCAATATCTTGTTCTCTAACTCATAGACAAGTTTAGTGTGTTTGTGGTACTTTGGGGTTTTCAAGATTTTGTGGGATACTAATCCCTGTACATTGCCTTCACTCCACCTTTTGTCCTTCTGAGTATTATCTCTGGAGTTGGACCATTGTTATCCTCGTAAGAAATACTAAGCTTATTTTGTTCTGTTAAGCAGTTATTTCTTCCTTCCTCTCTGGTGGCTGACGGTGGGTGGGACAGTCTGAGTAGGTAGTATTATACTTTGGTCTCAGCATTTGAGTTAAACTGCTTTTTGCTAATGAGTGGGCTGGTTGTTAGCAGGTTTATTTTTCCTGCTGTTGATTGTTAGAAGTGGCATTAACTTTTAGAGTGTGGGCTGGTGAGATTAATTTTTTTTAATATCCCAGCTAGAGATATGGCCTTTAACTGACCTAAATAGGTTTGTTGTGATTTGCTTTTTTTTCTCCTGTCCTTTTTCTTTGGTAAACCCACAATAGTTAGTCAAACCCTAAAAATGGAGTTGAAGTCCTTATAGGTCAATGCCCCTAAATAAACCTGAAGCAGGTGTTGTCTCTTGGACATATTAAAAAATACCTAAAAGGAAGCTTAGATGGACTTGTGGCACAACAAATGCATTTAATGTCAGCTAATGAAGACTGTTAGAAGTGTGGCCACTGAGCATTTGATTTTAGAGGAAAGAATATCTAGACAGTATTTTTGAGAATGACATAGCTGTGCTATTGCTTATCTGTTGGAGAACATCCCAGATTTGCTTATATTCTGTGCCTGTGATATTGAGTTTAAGGATTTGGGGGTGGGGGAATTATTAAACATATTGCTTCTATTCTTGGAAAAAGTAGAAGCCTAGGAGTGTTAGTCTAGAAGTGTTAATAACGTAAATGTCACTGTGACCTCCTCTACTGACAGGACCGGTTTATGCCAGATTGTTTTCTGGCGCATAGGGAGTGGCTTTGACAGGTCGATAACTTTTTGTAAGATAGACGACATCTGAAATTTTCATGTTTTCCTCCATAATCCCGTCTCCAATATTTAAAATATTCTACATTGCCAATACCAGTGGCCCAAGAAATGTTTTCATTAGACTTTAAAACAATGCACAGGGCTTGAATTTTCTGTCATTTGACTTTAAAGGGAAGGTTGATTCATAATATTTATCCTCTTATGTAAATTCTGGCATAAAAGTTTCATCTCTTCAAACATGTTGAATGATAAAATTATTTTACACAGTTTATGCACATTTTATAATCTTAAATTCTTATTTGAGAATGTAAAAATACAAGGTACAATAGACTTCAGCAGTCTTAGTTGAGTGCCAAGAATAATATAGAAAAGGAAGATAGTTGATAAATGAGTTTATAGGGTTATAATCTTAAGATAGTAAAAATGTAGAAAGACCATGCTGGTTTCTTGGGTATCAGTTTCTTAAGCAGTCCAAATCTAAGCTTAGAAGAAAAGTTTAGCATTAAGCACATTTACCTTCATGGATAAGCTTCAGCTTGCTTTGCCAAGAGAAGAGTTCTTGAGTTACAGAAAGCATAATTAGTTTGAAAATTCAGCCTTTTGGTAAACTTCACATATCAAAATAGATTTTGATATATAAATGAGTTTTGTGAGATGACACTGCCTGTATTTCTATAAGCATTTCACCTGGACTATGTAATCAGTCCTATGAATGTATCCCTGAATGTGGTTAATGAAAACCGAATAGCTGCCTCATGACAATTAAGTATATATTATTTATGGAGGAAAAAATATTAAATTTTGAATTGAGTGTGTAGGCTCCCTATCATTTTAGTGTTTCTTTTTCCACACTAGTCACTGACTTTAACCTAAATTGTAAGTGTTTGTAAAGGGTGAATTGTCCTACATCAAACTTATATGAAATAATTCCATCCACTTATGGAGGAGGAGGATGTAGAAGAGGTAGAAGCTGGGCACTAGATCATGCGCCTATGAGTCAGTAAAGACTGAAATAATGTCCCATGTTCAGTTGGTTATTTTCATAAAAATTATTGTTGAGGTAAAACAATTCTATTAACTGGAAGATCACAGGATATATCCATCATATTTTTCAGGGCAGATAGTTTCTTTCTGTGGGGCAAATAGGTAAAAATTATATTGTATAGTAATTGCATTTAGGTTCTAAAGAAAAGAATCTGCAGAGAAATCTATGCAATATATAATTTGTCCAGGTTAGTTTTCATTTGGGGAAAGAAGTTCTGAAATACCCCCAAAGTAGTTTACTGATCAACTGAAAGTCCTCCAAAAATAGAACTATTGGGAAACCATGACATATGGAGTGGAAAAGAAAAGCTCCCTCAGTTTTTTGGAGGGAATAACTTTAAAAATATTTAAATAGCTGAGTTTACTTGGTGCAGTTAAGATTTAAACTTGTTGATATTAACATTGCCATTACATCTGAAATAAACTTACATGATGTTCTGGTAAAAAAAAAAAAAAAAGACTCATCCGATAAGCAGTGACTGACAGCCCTAACTGTTCCAAACTACTGGAAGTTCTCAGAATATACTAGACTGTGCGTATGTTCTTCCCTTTGCTGGGTTGATCTTTTCTCTGCTTGTCTTCCAGGCAAATGCCTTCACGTCTTAGCCCGAGTGCGACATCCTCTGTGGGGCTGTCCTGACAGGGCTGCTCTCCTGACAGCCTGAGCTCTGCTCACCCCCTTTGTGTCCCCAGTTCACCTGTTCACACACATGCCATCCCTTGGAGGTAACCCCATTGGATGCAGTGTATTTCTTGGTATGGTTGTCTCCCCCATTGGGCTATGTGCCTCCAGAGAGCAGGGCCTGTTATTTTATCCCCTGCATCCCAAAGGTCCACCTGGAGCCCCGCACAGTGATACTAAATATAGGGCCTCTGGATTCAATTGGATTGATTTGCAATTCAGAGAAAACCCCAGACCAGAGCTCCCCTGGGACATCAGAGGCCTCAGTGAAGGATGTCTGGCTGCAGGTGTCAGGTGTGGGCAGGCTAGTGGGCAGAAGCAGGGCTGGGCAGCTTCTTCCTCAAACGAGGAACAAACCAATACTTAAGCCTGGGTTCCCATTTATAGGGCTTCCAGGGGTGGACTTGGCACTTGCATGAACGCTACACCCCAGTTACAGAGGCAGCCCCGCCTGGGCCTTTAACACCACAGAGGCTGAAGCAGGTCCAAATGGCATCCATGCTTCAGGCCATGGTCAGATTCCACGTGGGGTTGCACCATAGAGACCACCTAGCCCAAACCCGCCTCTCTGCTTCCACTGTGTCCTCCTGTAAGAGGGAGTACCTCCTCCTCCTTACCCTCTAGAGCCTCACAAACACAGGAGGTTTACACCCTGCACCCCCCCCACACACACACACACCCTCCACAACACACACCACACAACATAAATGCGCACACACGTACATGCATACAAAATACACACACATACACACACACACACGGAGAGACTCCCCACTCCCTGAGCCAGTGCAGATGACTCTGGGTGCTGGGACCATGTCTGCCCCCGGCCCTTTGCCTTCTGCCTGAAGTACAGGCCCTGTTGGCCACAGAGGCAGAAGAAAAGTGACAGTTCTGCCATTTGATAATATACCTCTGCCATCTGTGTCCATAACAGGGTCCTTCACCTGAGGCCTGAGTGGCCATAGATTTCATCTAGTGTTGGAGAAATATCCCCTCTGATGACCGAGCCCTGACTGTCAGGGACCCCCAGTTTGAAGATAGGACACAGCAAACCTCGGGGAGACCCCAGCCCTACGCTCTGGACCCTCCAGAGCGATTGGAGAGACATGGTCCTGGCCTTCCGGCCACCCCCAGTTTGAGGGGTGAGGAAAAGACCCTAGCCTCAGAAGACACCCACATGCTAATGTTCCTACAAAGTTTGAGAAGACTCATCTCACGCACCTTCATCTTCACCCTTTCTAAACTTTGGTCTTTTAGAACATATGGTATAAAAACCTAAAAAACAAAAAAACAAAACAAACAAACCTGAATAAGTTCTTTATCACATTTAAAGAGCCCTGTTCAAAATATGGCAAATGTTTTTCCATCCATATATTCAATACTCAACTGAGGTCTAGCCCAGACTGGGGTTGCAACATTGATTCTGGCACTCCCAGTCCTTATATCACTGCAGTTTAATATATCTATCATTAACACCATCACCCACATTTTAAATCTGACCCCGTTTTAAGTGTAAGAATTTTTGTGTCAGAGGTGGAGCAGTGGTCAGGAACCAGGGATGGTGCCAAGCTGCCCGGAATGTGAGCCTCTGTTCACACACCCCTGGCAAAGCCTTCGTCAGGGCCACCATGCTTCCGCTCTCCACGCTGGCCCTCAGCTCTCCAGACCCCAGGTGACACTCCTGAGACCACATCCACTCGAGTGATGACACCGCTCAGTGGAGCTGACTCACAGAATGAGTTGCCCCAAGTGAATTTGAAAGAAGAGGACAGTTGTGCAAGGTGTGTTTTGACAGGCTCTGAGGAGGGGCTGGATGTGAGGCAGCGAGAAGGAGGACCAGCTGATAATTATCACTGCTCCTACTAGAATCTCCAGGTGACAAAGCCACCTTGGTGCCCACAGCCCCACAGGTTGCTAAAGCCCAAAGTTGGTGGGTCTCATTGACTATTCCACCCACGGTCTCAAATAGTATAAAAGGATCACTCTGTTTCAGCTTCATCTAAAATCAAATCGTCCGTCTCTTCTGCCTGCCCTCTGGGTTCCAGCTCTGGGGTAGGTCTGTACAAGAGCTAGGGATATAAAGCCTGTTCAGCCCCCTTATCTGTGAAAGGAAGGGATTGTACCAGATGCCCTTTCAGGTCCCTTCTACCCTGGACATCCTGCGGCTCTTAGCAGGAGTCAGGAGGGATCCTGGAGTGGGAAATCAGCCATACATATATGAAACAATGGCGAAATCCAGCCAGAGCACCCAGGTCCCAAGAGAGATGGGTCCAATCTCCAGCTCCACACTATAGATTAGTGGTACATCCCTGGTATAAAGAATGCTTGGCGGGACTTCCCTGGTGGTCTAGTGGTTAAGAATCCGCCTTCTAATGCAGGAGAGCCGGGTTCGATCCCTGTTCGGGGAACTAAGATCCCACATGTCTCAGGGCAACTAAGCCCGAGCCCACAAGACACAACTAGAGAGCTCACATGCTGCAATGAAGATCCGGTGTGCCTCAACTAGGACCCAACGCAGCCAAATAAATAAATATTTTTTTAAAAAAATATCATGCTGACACTTAAAAAAGAATGCTTGGCAGCCAACTATGAATGCAAAGATTACTCATGAAACAGGCATGGCGGACCCATTCATCTGTTCATTCATCCAATGGGCATCTGATGGGAGCCTTCTGTGCCTGGTGTTGAGCCAGGCCCTAGGAATTTATTTAAAAAATAAGACAGTCGCTGCCCTCAAGGGGCTTAAAGTCTACTGTCACAAAATTCACAAAAGTAGAGATAGTTGAGCTGTGATTTTTTTAAAAACCAGACATGGGACCCTAGTTTCAGCCTGACCTCTAACTCCTGGTCCTTATGACCTACGTGGCAGTCACTTGTGCTCTCGGTGTCCTGGTTTATAAGATGAAGGTACTGAATGAAGTATGTGCCCACAAAACTTTTGTCCGGCTCATAATGTCTGAACATCAAAGAATCAAGACAATGACTCAAAGTCCAGGCATGGACCCAAAAACACAAATATGATTCAGTCTCAACAGGTCAAGATTAGCCATGAGCTCAGACACTAAATAAGTTTAAGGTAAGTGCTCAGTCCTTAATGTTTGGCAACATTCAAATCTCAATATGACTGCAATGTTTTAGGTGTATGACATGTCCAAGTGTTAGTAAATATGGCTATGTTTTGACATCCCCTTCATAACTACACTAATAATGTAATAACACTTTTGGATATAAAGAACTTGGGCCTTCAGGCCGTGCAGAACTGGAAGATGGATTATGTAGTTCTATATCATATTCAAGTAAGGCCATAAGACACTAGGTCCTAGAATCTAGTTACTGCCAGAGATTATAGATCAATATTAATTGGTCCTCTTTCAGTTGACTCAGTAATTCCATGAAGCCAATTTGTACATTGTCCCCGAAGGGCTGGCAATGAGGATGTTGATGGGAGACCATTTTGAAGCTAATTCAAAACAAAGGGGTCCTGAGAGAAGCCAGTCAGCTCAGAACCAGCTCAACACCTTGCTAAGGTATATCTGTAATCAAACTTTCTGTTTTCAGGACAAATAATTCTGCTTGAGCTGTGG
This sequence comes from Balaenoptera borealis, assembly GCF_965194805.1. Classification (NCBI taxonomy): domain Eukaryota; kingdom Metazoa; phylum Chordata; class Mammalia; order Artiodactyla; family Balaenopteridae; genus Balaenoptera; species Balaenoptera borealis. The sequence continues at coordinate 83,345,908 of NC_138860.1, read as the reverse complement.
GACAGAAGACAGGGGACTCAGCCAACGACCTCTGGAAGGGTAAGAGCTGACCCAAGCTGTTTCCTAGACAAAATCTCACCTGCAGGTGGCCCCAAATCCTGGCTCCACACAGAGGCAGGCAGCCTTCCATGTAGGTTCCAGCTCTGGTTGGACTTCTCAATTTTCATAAGAAATTACCAAGCCTGCTCTCTACTCATCTGGTTTCTAAATCCTGTCCCAGTATGGTCACCAGCATCTCAGAGGTGTAGCTGAAAGTGTGCCTTCTAACCTCAGGGGTTCAGAATCCACTGGAAGGCTCAACTGAGAGAACAGTAATAATGACCATTACCAACATTGTCGCTCATTTGTGATGGGCCATCGTCCCGTCTGATCCATCCCACAGCTCTCTACAGGGGGACTGGCATTTCCTCCCTCTGAGATTAGGACTCTCTAGTTCAGAGAAGTCACAGTCAGAGCTCCAGTGAGGAGGTGAAGTCAACACTGGCACCCAGACAGCCTGACTTTGAGCCCTTACTCTTAAACCCTGCAAAGGTACTCTGAGGAAGTTGCTACCTAACCACTCCTCCCCTCTAGGTTCTATCTGGGGGACAAGTTAGACAAGCATATGGCTAAACAGTCTAATGCATTAACCTAGCTCCTCAAAAAACTGATCTTCCTTGGAACAAAACTTCGTATGCTGACCTGGAATTTTATGCAGGTCTTAATGAAAGGAAACTATTTCTGTATGTTTCCACACTCTTGATAGAGATTGGGTGCCTCGTGTCACCCAGTGCCTCTTCTGTAAGGTCCCACTGAGAGACGTTTCTTTTAAAAAAAAGTCTCCCTTGAAGAAGACAAGAACTCTGTAACTATTTGACTTCCTTTTTGCCCTAGCTATCATGACCTAAAAAACAATGTTTAGTGTGATCATGAAAAAAATCAGACAAACCCAAATTGAGGAACGTTCTAGAAAATACCTGACCAGTGCTCTTCAAAGTGGTTAAGATCCTCAAAAGCAAGAAAAGTCTGAGAAACTGTCACAGCCTAAAGTAGCCTAGTGAGACACAGCAACTAATGTGGTGTCCCGGATGGGATGCCAGGACAGAAAAAGGACATTAGGAGAAAACTAATGAAATCCAAATAAAGTATGGATGTAAGTTAATAATAACATATTGATATTGGTTCATTAGTTGTAACAAATGTACTATGATAATGTAAGATGTTAACAATAGGGAAAACTGGGTGCGGGGTACACAAGAATGATATACCATCTTTGCAACTTTCCTGTAACTCTATGTTTTTCATTCTTTATACAATTTTTAAAAGTTACACTCCATCTACAGTTATTACAAAATACTGACTATATTCCCCATGTTGTACAATACACCCTTGTAGCCTATCTTACACCTCCTGTAACTCTAAAACTATTCTAAAATTAAAAGTTTGTTTTAAAACATGTTGTTTAATCAGAAGTAACTTCTATGTTTCTAGGTAAGAAAATGCAAAAGCAGTAAAAATATCAATTCTCCCCAAATAAATTTATAAAATGAGTGCAATTCTAATCAAAACTAATATTCTTAGAAATGACAAAAATATTCCAGAGTTTTTTTATAGAAATAATCAGATAATAGCCAAGAAAATATTTCTCAAAAATTAGTGAAAGTGGACTTGTATCAACAGATATTAAACTATTTTATAAAGCTATAAAAAATTAAAATACAAGCATAGGAAAAGACATACAGATTAATGGAACAGAGGAAACAGTCAAGAATACACAATTTAGTCTACAATAATTAATTGATAAATAATTAAACAAAAAGTGGGAAAGTTAATTATTAAAATTCCAAATTAATTTCATTTGAATTCAAAAGTTAAATAAATAAATAAATATTTTTTTTAAAAAAATGAAAGTTAAAAGTAAAAAATCATAAAAAATTTGAAAATTAGGAAAATATAAGTAATATATTTCATGGTGAGCTTTTCAGTGTGAAAGTAGAGGCAAGGACAATAAGGAAAAATACAACTTTTGTGTCCACAAATAGAAATGAAATTAAATAACACAAGAAAAACTGGGAAGAAATACACTTACAACATACATGACCAGCAAAAGGTTAATATCCTTGATATATTAAAGAAATCCATAAGAAAAAGATGAGCAAATCACCCAAAACAGGAATAAAATCATGAACAGGAAATTCACTCATGAATAAATTAATGCCAATAAAGCCATCAAAAAAAAATTCTCAACACTGGTAAACAAAGAAGTAAAATTAAAGCAACAAGTTTCCCTACCAGGCTGACAAACAATGAAACAATAAGAGGAATGATAACACCCAGTGTTGACAAAGGTGTGTGGAAATGAACACTGTCATACAATGCTCCTGGGGGTTAAACTTGGGACACTTTCAGGAGGACAAGTTGGCAATGATAACAGCAATAATAACAATAATAATAGCCAAGAGTTCTGTGCTCACTGTGGGCCAGGCCATGATCTAAGAGCTTACCATGTATTGCACCACATGCATCTCCTAGCAACTCAATAAAGGAGGTACTGTTATTATCCACATTCACCAAGAAGGAAACTGTGTCTTGTGAGATCCTCTAAGGCCATTCAGCTAGCAGGCGGCAGAGCTGAGACTCAATCCTAAGTGGTCTGACTCCCGAGCCTGTATCCTCACCTGTGATGGATGTGCTGTAACCCAGGGATCCTGCTTCTAGGAATTCACCCTAAGAAAACAATTGGCAATGTTTCCACACTTATATGTACAAGCTTGTTTATTGCAACAATTTTATTTTAAAAAGGGGGAAAGGCAATAATGTAAATTATCAGCAGTAGAGAACTGATTAAATAAATTCACATCTATCTACACAATAGGATATTTATTTTTTAGTCATTAAAACACACTGTGGAAAAATAATGACATATTATTGTTAGGTGAAAAGAAGTAGGCTTTAAAATAACCAACATGCAGTTTTATACTTTAAAGTAATGACAATGTAATGTAGGCCATAGATGAGTAAGCATGCATTGCTTTTGTAATAGCAAGTTGTATACTTTGTTCCTTGCTTTAAAATAATAAAGATAAACTGTTTCTTTTGAGTCCCATCTTTGATGTGTCTTCCTTCCTTCATTCTGATTTCTATTTCACAAAACTTGTAACACAGGTACCCCCTGTCCTGGGTTGGAGAACAGTATATTAAGAAACAAATGAACAAAATACAATACAATAAATGATCCTTGACTGAGGCCTTTGAAGGACCAGGAGATGACAGGTCACAAACACAAATTAGTGAATTCAGAGTTAATTCACGAAGCCTCTCCAGCTTCCTCCATGTGCTTGTGCTTCTCAGACCCTCAAGCACAAGGCCAGGGAACAGGGATTCAGGAGCGAGTGGACGGGAGCAGGACAAGCACCTGGCCTTTGTCTGCTGATCATCCTCCTGGCCCCAGGCAGGCACGGTGGAAGGAGCTGGAATATGGGGGGGGGGGGTCCCCTCATAGCTTGTGAAAGTTGGGCAACCAGTACAGTGCTCTGTCTGACCCCTAGAACCTTGCAGGCCAAGACCACGAGCAGCCCAGCTGAAGTGGTGTGGTGGGGCAGTCACAAGTGACAGGTCTCCTAAGGTTTCTGATCCACAGTGTTATCCAGCTTTCACAGTGTGCTGAGCCTTTATTCCTGCCAGGATGTCCCCTAGAGGCTTGTGGCACTTTTTGGTCTATCAAACACATTCATGTCCACGATCTCTTTCCATCCTGGGAGCAGCCTGCCTGGTGCCACTGTAATCAAGCCCTTGTGGCCATCTTCTCTGCTGTCTCCCCAGCATCCAGAACAGCACCTGTCTGTGTCCACTGAATGGCAATGGATACAGCATCAAACGGACATTAATGGCAATGTGCATCACATTCTCATCTGTTAGATGGAGGCATCAGTACCCACTCCTCTGGGTTATTGTGGAGATAAAATCAGGTCTTGCTTGTAAAACCCTTGTCGAGATGGCTGACACATTGTATGAGGAAAATGAAAGTATCTGAAGAACCAAAGAAATTAAATGTGGAAGGCATCCCTCTTTCCTCAAGTCAGAGGTGGAGCAGCCTGCCAAGTTCCCGAGACCCAGGGTTTCCTGATGCGCAGGAAACCTTGCAGGGTGTGGTGAGGCTGTACCCCAGTTCACCAGTGCCCCCTCCGCCCATTCGTTATTACAGCTGAGCAGTTAAGAAATCCCTATTTCTTGTTGCGGAAACTTTGCAGAGGAAAGGCAGCACCTGAGGGGCCAGGTTGCCAAACTGACCTTCTGAGCTTTGTTGGCAGAGTCAGCATGTCCTGGGAGAAGGTTTTGCAGAAGGGGTGATGGAGTTATGCCGATCTAGCCTTTCCCTTGTGATGAAAGCCACAGGCCCCTCTTCCTCCTGCAAACTCTGGAGGTCTCACCTGCTGCCTCGGCCCTGGGGAGAAGGGGAACCGCCTAGAGGCTATGCAGGATTTCTGGGTCTCCCCACACCCCTCCTCCTTAGCAGGGCATCTGGTCATCGCCTCGGACACCAAATGGGGCCCCATGGGGCCGTTTTACCACAGAACTAGTCGTCCCCGGGCATAACTGCCCCCCACAGCTACATAAAGTGACGCTCCATCGGAGAACGCGGCATAATAGACTCTGCTCTCACTTCTCCTGGCCTCTGAGGACGGCCAGGGAGCCCTGGATGGTGCAGGGCTCCAAATGAACACTCTAGCACTCACACACTTGTGTGGTTTGAAGCAACTTCCTCAGCCTTGCTGAGCCTGCATTTACTCAGCTGCCCCATGGTCGTAACAACAACGCCAAAATCACAAGCTAATTTAAAGATTAAATAAGTGCTTCCCTGATGGCGCAGTGGTTAAGAATCCACCTGCCAGTGCAGGGGACATGGGTTCAAGCCCTGATCTGGGAAGATCCCACATGCCACGGAGCAGCTAAGCCTGTGCACCACAACTACTGAGCCTGCGCTCTAGAGCCCATGAGCCACAACTACTGAAGCCCACACACTCTGGGGTCCATGCTCTGCAGCAAGAGAAACCACTGCAATGAGAAGCCCGCGCACCGCAATGAAGAGTAGCCCCTGCTCGCTGCAACTGGAGAAAGTCCGCGCACAGTAACGAAGACCCAACACAGCCCAATAAATAAATAAATAAAATTATTCTTTAAGAAAAGATTAAATGAAAGAACTCTGTGACTACTGGTCAGGGCAAAGGTTTTCAACAATTTATTTGTTTGTTCCACATGACAAGGGAGCCAGTCAAACGCGGTCATCATGGCAAGGTCCACCTTCTAACATTTTCCGGGGCCACTGCCAGCCCCTGCCTGGAACTGTTCCCACTGTGCTTTCTCTCCAGCAAGCCCGCTCCCACCTCCAGGCAACTCAGCTTTTCCTCTGGATGCCAATATTTGAAGAAATAACTTCGCTAATAAAATTAAGATAAAAGTCAATTCTCCTCTACATGGCTTTCAGCCCCCTCCGTGATGCAACCCAGTGGTGCCTCACCCTTCACTCCGCGCATGCACCATCGCGCCGTCCTTCCAAACCCAGGATGACTTGCACGTGCCCTGCTGTCTTACACCCACACCTTTGCACATGCCCTTCCCTCTGTCTTGAATTCCTCCTCCACTCTTTTGTCCCTCTGACATATTCTGAAGGATCTGAGCTCTAGGAAGACCCCACCACTCTATGCGCCTCTAGTGCAGCCTCTAGAGGGTGTCCTTGTGTATCACCCTGTACTGCAATCATTCATCTACGCATCTGTCTTCCGTGCTTCCATGCGAGCTCCTGGAGGGGCTGTGTCTTCTACATCTCTGTATCTCCGTATTCTACTCCAGAGTAAATGTTCAATGAGAGAGTGAATGCCATTTCCTTCTTGGTTCAGCACAATTTTCTGGGTCAGAAGGAAAGTCCTTTTCTAGTCCACCTCTACTCTGACATCTCAAACCAGCTGACCTCTCCTCAAGTCCCAGGTACAGTGTTCCCCTCATTCATCTCTTTCCTGGGCATCCAGCATAAGTCAACTCCCCATCCACCAGCAATGAGATTTTATATGTACCCACATTTGCATTTAACTATATTTGCATTTATCTTCTTTGTGGGCAAACACAGAGCAGAGGGTGTTAATTTCAGCAGGTGCCCTCCAAGGGTAAGTATGTGGTCTGTGGCTATAGAGTAGAATCAGAGAGATTGGTCAGCCAAGGCTTGAAACCACAATTTCCTATCATTTTGTTAAGACAAATGAAAGAAATGCCCCAGAGATGAGCTCCATCACAATCTGAGGACAGTAAGGGTAACAGTAAATAATAATTCTGGAGCCCTAATAATATACCAATCAACCCTAGAATAATGCTAACACTTACTGAATGTTTTCTATGTGCTGAGCAGAATACTAAGACGTTTACATGGACTAAGGACTCAACATTCATACCTGTATAAAGGATCTACCACTTATAGTTGTGCAACCCAGAGTAATGGCATTGCTTGTTTTTGCCTCCATTTCCTCAGGGGTAAAATGGGGATAGTCAGGGTACCTGCATCATAATGATTAAATGAGTTATTATACATAAATATTTAGTATGCCTCCCAAAAATGTGACCCCACCCCACCCCCAAAGTTAATCTGAACCTGAGGTTATTAGTCCTAACCACTGGGGTCTATCACTTCAGCGCTGCAGTGTGGCTCAGGCTGTCAAAGGGAGGAGAACTAAAACCAACAGGTGGGGGGAACAGGAGGCAGCTATCAACTCATTATAATTATGTTTTTCTAATAAAGCCTTTAAAATGACAAATGCACGCAACAGGGAGGAGATATGGGGATATATGTATATGTATAGCTGATTCACTTTGTTATAAAGCAGAAACTAACACACCATTGTAACGCAATTAAACTCCAATAAAGATGTTAAAAATAAAATAAAATAAAATGATAAATGCAGCAATTTGACTTCTCTACCTTTGAGAAACTATCATTCATGTGTATAAGTAGGCATATATGAAAACATGCATGGAAGCCATGTTTGCAATCATGAAAATTGGAGTAATCTCTATGTCCATCCATTTAGGAATGGTTAAATAGACTGTGGCAGATCCAACCTATAAATTACTAAGGAATACCGGCAAGCAATAATATGACTTTTTACCTGTCAACAGTATGGTTGAGGTACTGTTCTAAGTGCTTACGTAAATTAACTCATTTAATCCTCACAAGAACTGTATGGGTATAGGTATGCTATAGTCCCAGTTAACAAAGGGGGAAACTGGAGACTAGGGGAGTTTAATAATTTAGATCATGCAAATAGCAAGTGACAAATCTGTGAACTGAAGCCAGGCAGTCTGGCTCCAGAGTTCATCCTCTTAACAATTGCACTAATCTATTGTTGAGTGGGAAAAAAAAAAGTAAGGGGCAGAAAGACACATAAGACACATGGTATTCATGTAAAATGTACATATACTACTATATTGTTTCTAAATATGTACATAATGGCAAGAAAATGATCTACCAAAAAAAATCATACCAAATTATAACACTGGTTGCCTGTGCAAAGGCAACATGGATTTAGGAACAAGGATTGGGAGGGATGACCAGGAAGAATATCACCCTGATCTAAAGTGTCTTAAATTTTTAAAAGATAATGCATTCCAGTATTGTGGAATAATCAGAAACTTATAAAAATAGCCAGAAGAAACCAGATGCTTCAGGATTAAATCACCTCCCAAATACTAAAACAGTTGAAGATATATACCTTAGATTGCCACTCTTAAGGTATTCTATAGCAGGGATCCAAACATCAGTGAGTGACTGGTCATCACCTTAGGTAAGTAAACTCAACATGCTCCAAATTACTCATCAAATTCCAGATTTTATCTTCAAACTTCTCACCTCTCTTGTCTCCCCTAGGTCCATGAAACACATTGCTTACATTTACCTAAATGTCACTATAATTCCTTTAATTCTGTCCATTTTTCCAACTCTAGCTTCTTTGCCCCTACTAAGAACTTTATTCTTCTGTAGCCTTTTAATCCTTTGAAGATGGCTCTTCAGCAAGCCCTAAGTCTTTTGTTCTCCATGCTAGTCATGGTGCTGGTGAGAATGAGAAGCAGTAGTGTTGGTGGTGGCAGTGGTGGTAAGAAGAGAATGAATTGTGGTAACAGTAGTGGTGGTAATGATGGTAGTGGAGGTGCTGGTGGTGATGACAGTGGTAGTAGTGCTTAAGGTGGTAGATGTGATCGTGGTGGTGGCAGTGGAGGTGGTGACAGTGGGTATGATGAAGGTGATAGAGGTGGCAGAGATGGTAGTGATGGTGAGAATTAGTGGAGATGGCAGTGGTAGTGCTTATAATTGTGCTGGTGTTCATGATAGTGGTGAAGGTGATAGAAGTGATAGAGCTGGTGGAGGTGGTAGTGGTGATGGTGAGAATGAGCAGAGGTTGCAGTGGTAGTAGTGGGGTAATGACGATGCTGTTGTAGCAGATGATAACATATAGTATTTGGCATTTGATGTAGTATTGAAAGGAATGGCAATGTAGACATGGTGGCAGTGGGGCTGGAGATCATGAAAATAGGGGTGTTGAACTGAAACTAGGCACATTGCAAAAAGCAACTCTAGATGTAGGGCTGATTACCTGTCTACTAAGACCAAAGCCCCTCCCCCATTTCTGCTGCTGCCTTTGGCCAGGATAAGCAGAGGGAAGGGTACATGAGCCAGAATGAGAGGAGCAAATAGGATGATACTTCCCAGGCAGGGTGGTCTCTAGGACTTTCCTCACCCCTCCCCAGCCACAGCAGTTTGTTCTGGATCTCAGCTTCCCATGTCTATTCCATTTTGTGTTTGTCCATGATGGCAATTTCCTGTGTGCTTCTGAGAGAAAGAAGAATGGGAAGAGAATAAGGTAAGTCTGCCAAGGTAGGCCTTTAGAGTCTCTCTTAACCGACCCTGGGCAAACCTTGGCCAGACCTGTGAAAGCCTAGTCCTGCTAGTTGTCATTTCCCATGTGGAGAAGTCAACAAGAAGGAGTGCGAGGCCATGTTCCAGTGGTGGTGGCCAGGCCCTGCTAGCCACACCTGTCCAACACCCCCACAGACACTGAGCCCTGCAGAGGGGCACTCGGACTGTTCTGCCACAGATAGCAAGGTGAGCAATTAGGCTTGGAAATCAGAAACAATATATTTTAAAGAAAAACAAATCACTGTGCCTGTAGCAGCCTGTCCAAACAGAGCAACCACAACAGCCATGGCATCTCTGGAACTCACTGGCATTGCTGAGACTCATTCCAGCAAAGACAACAATTAAGTTGGACTTGAACCAGGTTAATTCCATCTGAAGCAACTTAATTGTCTCACATTTGATTCATTGGGGGTTTAGGCATAAGGAACAGCAATTCATGTCACCCTGCTCTCGCCTCTTTCTGGTGCCTTCCTCTGGATTTAATTGGGTTTCCAAGATCTGATACTTCTGAGCAAGACTTGGGATGAAGTGTGGCATCAATATCTCTTGTCTGTAACCAAGTTTTAAGTGGTGATGATAATGATGTTGATGGTAGTGGTGCCACTAAGGGCTCCCAACCAGAGCTGGATGACCTACTCACCAGGACAAACTCATCTTCCAATGAATAATAACATCCTCTTAGGGCCACAAATTCCAAGCATCTCCTAAAATTATTACTCTTTCTTTTTATTCTTCCTCTTATTCTCTCAAAAGTCTGATTATCTGTTCCCTATTAGGTACAATCACCTTGGTTATGATGTTTCCCCTTATTTTGTTTAACCCACCTTTACAGGGCACCACTACATGACAGACACTGGGGTAAGTACTGGAGGTTCAGTGATCAGTAAGTTTCAGTTCTACCCTCAAGGAGTTCTTAGTCCTGCAAGGGAGACAGACATTAACACATAATGTTAATGTGTTAATCATAACCAAGGTGATTGTACCTAATAGGGAACAGATAATCAGACTTTTGAGAGAATAAGAGGAAGAATAAAAAGAAAGAGTAATAATTTTAGGAGATGCTTGGAATTTGTGGCCCTCAGACTTCACTTTAGTCATCTGTAGAATGTGGATAATAGTCCCCGGGGTGTGGTGAGGTTTAAATTAAGAAACACTAGAGTATTCAGCATAGCGTTTGTCACACAGCATGTGCTCAACAAACAGTAGTTGCTATGATTGGAAATAATAGTGTTAAGTACTGAATGAGTGACTCAGAGAAGAACATGGGAGAGAACTGGACAAAGGGACAGGCTAGTCAGACCTCCAATCCAACATGGGCCGTAGGGAAGGCAAACCCACTGGAGAAAATCTGTCCCTGAAAGATTTCCCCTGTTCACTTTTCCACTCTCATCCCCTCAATGACACCTGACATTTCACTGTAAGAGCTTCAACCTTTCTACTATAATTCTGACCCTAATAAACTGCGTGCCCCCGATGAAGACCCACTTTGAATTACTATCGAATGTCTACACTCTGATTTAAATGAATTGTACAATCTTTCCTTGAATTCAGTATTTAATCAAACACCTACCATTTTCCAATAGCTTTTCCAAATAGTAGATCGTGTTTAATCCCCACAACACCCTCAAAACATAGGCAAATCAAACCCATTTTCACACAAGGACATAGGCTCAGAAAGGTTCAGTCACAATACGTGTGGCCCCACAGCTAGCGAGTGATAAAACCGGTCTGCTGCCTCACATCTCCTCACAGTCCCCAGAGTCTCCTCACAACGCAGGGATCATTTTCAAGAATGAGTTGGAGGCAGAAAGGAAGAGGCTGGGGCACTAACAGTAGGACTAGGGGCTCAGAGGACACGCAGCCTACTTCACGGTGTGTCTCTGGCTTGCCTCCAAGACAGCCCCTCCTGAGTCTGCATCTCCCTCAGGTCCAGGGATCTGCTTCAGCAGGGAGAGAGGTGGACCTGCCCTCACACTTCTGACCCTTCCTCCTGCCCTTAACTGAACATGGGGGCAGGACTCCTACAGCACAGTCTGTATAACCCAGGAGGACGTTTGGAACCCCCCAAATGGAGATAGCAGGGTCCATGTTATAATCTAGGGTTTCCAAAACCTTAATAATTCACAGACCTCCTTCATAGATTTTCCCATATCCATGCATCATCTGTATTATTAATACTTTTCTCTAGGTCAAGTCACTGTTTACTTAGCCAAATTTATTTGAAAAGGTGTATGACCGTATAGCACTTTCTTTTTCCTCATCCTAAGCAATAATATCCATAAAAGTCATAAATCGGAGGTGTTTGTTCTAATACACATTAAAAGTAGCGCATAGCTATAAACAGTTCTGGAAAATATATCAAATGTTATGATAATATCACCTTTGCATTCTATTCAAGGCATGAAGAGATGATTAAAATAAAATTTTACTTTGACAATCTATCCAAATTAGCAAATGAGTGAAAATATTAAGCTCATTAAGATCTTTTTGAAAGTCAGAAGTAACATTTGAATAGTATTTTCTTCACTCTCTTTGCAAATTATCACCCAGTTGTATATTTACACCTGTGTAATAAATATTTTCTACTTCTTTCCACAGTCTTAAAATATAAACAGCTCATTGTTTTTTTAAAAAATGAGGGATGGGGGGGGAAAGTATCTCTTCTCTTTTGCTCTTCCTTCACAAGTGCTCAAACGAGTGGTTTATATTCCCAGATTTCATTTCCTAATCCTTTCTCCCAATTAAAAATGTTCATTCTCATATTTCCTGGAGGAAGATAATTCCAAGTGGAATGTAGCATTGACTGCAGGGACATTGAAATTCAGAAACTGGAGATATATGTCTAGCTGTGAATGAAAGAATCCCCTATAGATTTATATAAAATACTAGGTATTATATAAAGATCTAAAGAAAAAATTTTTAATTTAAAAAAATAAAAGTGCACAGGGAACTCTACTCAATACTCTGTAATGACCTATATGGGAAAAGAATCTTAAAAAAAGAGTGGATATATGCATATGTATAACAGATTCACTTTGCTGTACACCTGAAAATAACACAGCATTGTAAATCAACTATACTCCAATAAAAATATTTTTTATTTTTTTTTAAATTTAAAAATAAAAATGTTCATTCATTGTCCAGGGTTGGAATTTGGTTTTCTCATATGCTAACCCAATAATTGTGAGGTTGGTATTATTTTATACCTTGTTTTAAGGTAAGGTCAAGTGACTTGCCCCAAATTCCAAGACTAGTAAGGAAAGAACTCAGGCTCCAAACACACAGTCTAGCACAAACTTCAATATTTTCCTAACAGGAAAAAAAGTAGTGCATAGCTATTAAAATAAGGAGGGTATGTGATTCACCAGTAGCGAACACACCTCACTTTATATAACTCTTCTGTAATCTATATAAGATACAGTGGGGATTATGAGGAGTAAATTGTCCTAATGAATCATAGAGAGCAATTAAATACATGAATAATTTAATCAGATATTAACAATTAGTAGGTTAATATGTAGTAATCATGTTGATAATGAAATCACATCAATAATTCAAAAGCCTGTTCTGACATCCAGTTTAAAACTTCTTTTTTTTTTAATTTATTTATTTTATTTATTTTTGGCTGCATTGGGTCTTCATTGCTGCGCGCAGGCTTTCTCTAGTTGCGGTGAGTAGGGGCTACTCTTTGTTGCGGTGAGTGGGCTTCTCATTGCAGTGGCTTCACTTGTTGCAGAGCACGGGCTCTAGGCGCACAGGCTCAGTAGTTGTGGCGCACAGGCTCTAGAGTGCAGGCTCAGTAGTTGTGGCGCACGGGCTTAGTTGCTCTGCGGCATGTGGGATCTTCCCCAACCAGGGACTGAACCCGTGTTCCCTGCATTGGCAGGCGGATTCCTAACCACTGCACCACCAGGGAAGCCCTAAAACTTCTAAAAATATAATCTGAATTCTCTTCGTCTTTGTGGGCCAAACAGGCCTTATAATTTCCTGGAGTTACCAGAATTAGATCAGAGAACCCAGACTTGGGTAGGGAGAGAAAGACATTCTGACCAGACTCAAACCAGCATTGTTATAAATCCTGAAAAAATCCTTCAGTTCCTTCTCTCTCTCCTTCCCTCCATTCTCTACTTCATTCTTTCTTTTTTTTCTTCTCTTTTCAATAAACACTGACTCAGGGCCTGATGTGTCCATGGGCTCCAGGTTTACTAAGAGCTACAGTGCCATCCCTACCCTCCAGGACCAAACAATCTTGTTGGGGAGGTGAAAATAAGACGAAGAATTAATACCCTCCCCACCCAGGCTAAAACAACTACTATCCAGGCCACTGACAATTCCAGGAGTGGGCAGATGGGGAGCAGTTCATTCATTCATCCGTCCATTCTACATGCATTCGCTGTGGGCTGTGCCAGGCATTGTGCTGAATGCTTGAGGTACAGAACAGTGAACAAGACCTGACACCCCCTCCAAGGAGACCTCAGTCTAGTGGGAGACAGGATGACCGTCCTGCAAGTGAAGTGCTCTCTCCATCAGACTGGGGTGCCGGGGAAGTTTTCCTGGAGGGGTGATGTCTGACAGAGTGTTGAAAGGAAAATAAAAGTTTGACAAATGGAGGAAAGGGGGCATTCACAGATGCAGGGGAAAGCACAGGAAAAAACACAAAAGCATTAAACACAGCCTGGCTCAGCAGGGGAGGAGGTCATTGAGTTTGTCTGGAGCAAAATGCCTCTCTAGGGCAATAGTCAGAGGTGGGCAGAAACTGACCCACAAAAGGCCCTTTGAACTAAGAAATCTGGGCTTCATCCTGATGTGGGGACACTGAAGATTTTTAGCAGAAGAATGACATACTAGGGCAAATCCACTGCCATGGCTAGAGACACAGGTCATGATGAATGATGTGGGTCAGTTCCACAGACAATACAGTTGTTGTGGACACCAAGGGCTGGCTGACAAGTGAGGGTCGAGAGCAATCCCAGGGCCAGGGAGGAGTGCCCACAATCCTGTCTGCCTTCCCAGGAGAGAGGGAACAGGTTCTCCAAGAAAGAGTCAGGCATGAGGAGAGGAGACAGACACATGCACACATACACGGACTTATGTACACACATCACATGCATAAACACACATAGACATACACATATGTACACACATCCCATGTATACACATACACATACATGTGAAGGCAGTGCCAGAGCCAAAGCCTAAATCTGGAGAAACCTATCTACAGTTTTCACTGTTTCCCAATCCTAACTCAAAACTTACCTCTTTCAAGAAAAATTTTCCAACCACTTCTTTTCTCCACGTCCCCTTGCCCCTCGGGCACTCAGCTCCCATTACACTCAAGCATCTTGAGTGACTTCTTTTCCAAATGCCCAACTAAACTGTGTACTCCTTCTCTGCCCCTTCTGCAAACCCTCTCACACACAAATGAAAAGATGTTGCTTCCAACCACACATTCCCAAGGGAATGGTGGCCCAAAAGTCTGTGAAGAGAAGATGGCATTGAAAGAGACAAGATGAAAACATCTGGAGGAAAACAATGGTATTGTGGAGTTAGACAGAGTCTAGGGGAACTGAGGCACTAGATCCTGCACAAGGAGAGTCAGGGGAGACGAGAAGTAAAGGTTGAGGGGGGTGTCCTCACGTAACAAAAACTTTCTCCTCCACTACTGTGCAGCCATCCTGCATACAAAGTCCCAGCCAGCAGTCCATCAGGGAGACAACCAAGACCCAAAGAAATTCAGTAATGAGGTCTCGAGGGCACAGAGGTTCCAGCACAGCTGGAAGGTCTAAGTGGTAAGACTCAGAATGGACAGTGGAGCACAGAGACTAAAACTAGTGGTTAAGAGACCATGGAGGGACAAGGGGGTATGTGCATGATGACAAAGTCATATGGAAAATCAGCACCCAAACCTGAGAATTTATATGAAAGAGAAGGATAAATGAAAAGAAAAAAGAGCCAGATAAAATACTCACCAAAACTTTAACACCAGTTGTATTTGAATACTGGAATTATAGGTGACTGTTTTTCTTTGCTTTGTTTTTCAAATTATTTGTAGTGAGGCTACTTTTTTTTTTTTCTTTGCATTTTACAGCAGAATGACTCACTAGAGGGTAGTAAGGACAGTTCCACCACCAGGGGATTCACTGCCAAGGATAGTTCAGGAGCCAATTAATCCCTCCTCTAAGACTCAAACGGATAAATATTAATTGCAGGAGGATCTAAAGCAACACAGGCTGTCCACATGCCCTTCTTAATTCCGTGCAATTATACCCACCCTGGGTAATGATAAGCTGCAAAGGTTACTCATAATACAGGCCAACTTTCCTCACCCTGCCCTCCTGCTGTACTCCTCCCTCTTCCTCCACAGTCAGCTCAGGTGGGGAAAGGCTCTTGGGCGGGGAAGTTCCCAAAATGCCTCTGATTTGAGCCTGAGGCTGGCACCCAGGGAGATATGAGAGTTTCTATGCTCTTTTCCAAGAGACCCATGATTCTTGTCATTCCATCTAGGTTTTTCCCTATCACTGCCTCTGACGCCCCTCATCTTTCCCTCCTCTCTGTCCAGAGAGGGGCTCTGGGAATGGAGCGTGGGGGCGGGGGGGGGGGGGGCGGGGTGGGCAAAAGGAAACCAGGACAGGAGTAAGTCAGATTGACCTTACGGGTGAAGAAACAGAGGTCTGGGGGGACAGTGCCTTGCCCAAACTCACAGGTCATTGGCAGTTGGTCCAAGTTTAGAGCACAGGTCCTCCCTGACCCCTCGGAAAAGATTCTGATCCCTACCCTTCAGAACAGATCAGAAACTGGCAAACCTCACAGCTCTCCTGGAGCTGCTTCAGGCCCAGCCAAAAAGCTACCACTGGACCATAGGTGGTCAAGATCTCTGGAATTCATGATCCAAGGCATATTCTGAAAAATAAGAAACAAGAAACAATGGGAGAATCAGGTGCCTTGGACGGAAGATGGGGGATGGCAAGGGAGAGCAGTTTGCCATCGCCAATTTAGATAAACTACTTTCCATGGAAAAATAAATCAAGTTATATATGCCCTGGGATCACCTCCTTGGCTGATCAACAAATATTTATCAAATATTCAGGCTGAGGCCCAGCCCTGAGTTAGATGGGGATTTGGAGGTTTAGGAGGATCCCATCTTGCCTGGATGGTGCTCATAGCCCAGAAGGAAAGGCCCTGGGAACCTACATAGATGTGAACAATGGTTCATAGTCTCTCACCTTGGGATTCTCTGAGCACATGGATGGAACCAAACAAAGAAGTCACTAGAGACCCACCAACCAAACTGTGATCATTTCCACTCTTTAGGCAGTGGGAAAATTTGCCCCAAGTCATCCACCTAATTTCAACAGGTTCAGCTATGAAATAAAGAGTATGGTTGGAAGAATGAGTAAAAATTAAGAGTAACCAGCAAGTCTGAAGAACAAGGTTTACTGGCCAATTCAGAGACTGGATCCAGATTCTGATATTCAGTAGTAAATCCTATGAATAGTTTGTGGGTAAGAGAGAAGTCACACACAAAGCCCACTGCAACCCAGGCAATTCCTGAAAGTAGCACATAGGTACCAAATAGGATTCAAAACCAAAGTGAAGAGAGCACTTACCTTGCCTTGCTTTTCATTAACCCCCAGGAACGAAGTGCATTGGCGCAGTCACCTAAAGCAGCACACACCTGAAAAACTGCAGTTAAAGCTCTAGGCCAAAGAGCCTACAAGGCTATGGATTTGAAATGCTTTTGCTTTTTCCTCTGTGTCATGTTGACTTCCAGATTCTTTTTGACTTGGGATTCTGCTAAAACAACCTGGATTATCCACCCACAGACATCAGTGGAGAGGGTGGTCAAGGAGCCAGCATTCTTGGACCTCCAACTACCACCATGCACAAAAGTTCTGAGAAGGATCAAGTGTCATTGCTTATCTCAGAGCAGGGCTGGGGCCCACAAATGCTGCTCACTGCTCCTCCCTGCTAATAAAGTTTATGTGTGAGCCGAGGAAGTAGGCCCTGAGCCCTCAGGCTACAAAGCAGCTGCCCACCTGTGAAAGGACCTCATGACATCAGTAGTTAACTTCCAGGCCCAGAGGCTAAAATGCCCAGGCCCAGCAGCTTCCTTGAGCATGTCTACTCAGCTCTGAAATACTTTTACTGTCGTTTTAACGACTCTCTGGTCTCACTGCCAACACCTGGAGGTACTTTTGTCAGGAGAAAGCAGAAACTCCCAACCTGGATCTGCAGTAGGAGTACTGAGCTGGGAGGCCAGAGACCCAGGTTCTAGTCTTGGCCCTGCTGTGTGGCCTTGGGAAGTAGGTTAACCTCTCTGGACTTTGGGTTTGTCATCTACCTCTACAAATGACAGAAGCTGATTGGATGATCTCTACTGTCCTCCCAGCTCCTGCCGTCCACCAATGCATACAAGTGTCCCTGAGGAGCTGGAAGCGCCATTGCTGAGAGCAACCTGTGTCCCCTGCCTCCCAGAGGGCACAAACCTGAGCCTGACTGGGGGAGTTATCCCTTAATTCTGCCCATATTGATCCAAAAAGAAGAGGTATGTAGTGCTTGGAAAGAACACAAGATTTAGAATCAAAAGAACTGAGGAGTCCAAATCCTGGCTTTGGGAATTTGAGCAATTGTGTTGGCCTCTGTGAGCTGCTTCCTCACCTGGGAAATGAAAATAACATATCCCCAAGCACACAGGACTGTTGTGAGAAATAAACAAGACATGTAAATGACAGTGGTCTATAAACCCGCGTCTGTCCAGACAGGAAGTCCCTAGGAGCACAGCTCACCCCGCAAGCAGCTATAAGCTCTTCGGGAATGCGGAACAACTCAACTGTGGTCCTCCTCCTCCCTGCAAGGATGAGCTCCAGGAGCACACGAAAGAGACTCATCTCAAGAGTCAACATGTCCTGAGAAGGCCCCAGGGAGCTATAAACTCTTTAAACCGTAAGATGCAGACTAAAGAACTAAAGGGGACCCTGGTCTCAAGGTTTGTCTGTTGTAACTTGATAAAGGGGACAAGGCCGCTGGTTGTGTCATTAGCAGGCTGTAACAGTACAATCATTCCTTAAGGCCTTGGAAAGGGAAATTGGCGAGAAAGATGGAACCGGTGGTTGGGATGAACCCAGGGAAGCTTCCTGGAGAAGGAATTCCAGCAGCTGGGAGTCACCGTAGAGCTGTCCTTCTCCCAGACCTCTAAGTAACAATCAGAGACTGCTGACCCAGGAGAGCTGGAGAGAGAAGGCAAATGGCAGCCCAGGGGGTGCCCGGGGCTCTGAGACACCTCCTGGGCTGCGACTCTAAGAGAAAACTTTTCCCATTGAATATAAACGACACCAAGGGCTTGCAAGCTCTATACCTGCCCTGCCAATGCTCACAAACCCCTGCCCTGTGTCCATTTTATTCTTTACAAACCATCCATTGCCCTTTTTCCCTCAGTTAGGTAGGTTGTCAGTACTCAGTCATGAGAATGCATGTGTGAAACTTTAGGTACTTAAAGACTGTGATGAACAGGTTTCTATCAGATTGGGGGCTCCCCCAGCTCAAGAGCTGTGATCTCCCCTCACACTGGGGATTGCCTGGGGACAGGGACCAGGTCCTACCTCCTACAGGGCTGTTAGTAAATGGGTCTCAAGAATTCCCTTCAATTCTCCATCAAGATTTACTGCATACCTACTAATGCCAAGTTGTGAAAGATTTGCTTTGTGGGCCCTCCCCTCTAAGGATACAGGTATAGGCAGGAACTATGACCTAATTTGTGAGGCTGCTGAACTCCAAAGAGCTAGCAAGCACACATGCAAGTTTAAGAATCTAAAGGCTAAAAGTCTTAGAAATCTGACATGCCAAGGCGTGCAAAACTCCAAATACCTAAGTGTCATAATTCTAAAGACTTTCATCATTTCCTCATTGATATGATAATACGTGATCATCAACCACTGTTCACACAGATATCCCCCTACTTCTGGACGAGAGGGATAAAATGGAGAACGAGGTTCACATACTCACACCTCAGGCAAGGCTAACTCAGAGCCACAAGATCGAGCACTGCTGTCAACACCATGTTGCATCAGCCTCTTCTATATGTTAACAAAGTAGATGCACTAGCTAGAAGATTTTCCTTATTAAATGTCATATAGGGTGGCAGAGGTAGGCATGGAGTACCCCTCCCCCAAATCTACCAGGGAGATCCATATACAGCTCTGAAAACTCTCCTCCATAATCCTTAGCAAACTTCCCAGTACACTGGTGTTGGCTGGATTAATGAATAAAGCATTAGGATATTAAGTCTGATAGAAAGAAAGAATATATCATATCTTTCTTATAAGAACATGAGTCCTCCAAACCAATATGGGCAATTTCAAGATTATTAGCTCTTCAGAGTCACCTGCCCTTGAGGTTCCCAAACTTTGGCATTTCATAGAGAAGTAACACATCTCCCTCAAAAAAAATGTGATAACCAAATTATATGATAGCCAAATTCTCATTTTGACAAGTAGGGACATGAAAGAAACAACTACAACATCTTGTCAGCATCACTTTTAAAAGAAATGAAGTTTTAACACACACCAAAAAAAGGTAGGAGGGCTGTGACTTCAGAATTAGACTTTCTTTCTCATGAACACTCTGCTGACATCCTTTTACTTACATTTTCCTAAGGACTAGGGTACACACAGTAATGGGCCAACATTAGTGTGGGATTAGTGTGGGAACCATGGTCCACATCTTCTCCACTTCTCCAGTGAACCCAGCTAAATAAAACTGTTCTTTGTTATACCCATGACAATCATCTAGTTGGAGCCTGTTTCCCTCCAAAATCTGCATGGTGCCTCAGCTTCAAGTTGAAACATGCTGGCTTCTCCCTCCTGGCTATTCTCTCAGAAGGGGAGCACCTGGGTTCCTCCTGGGTTCACCTTGGTTCATGCTGTCCAAACTAAAACTAGTTCCACAAGTGTCTGAAGGCCACAGTCTAATCAGATCATTTGGAGCATTAAAACTCCACCATAATTAACCATCAATTTATTATTATTTATTATTATGTATGTCACTTCAATACATAGCTGGGTGGAACTAACTTCAAATGTAGTATCTGAAACAATAGCAGTTGAGTTCCAGTGATGAAAGAAGAGGGCAAAATGCTGCTTTTCAAGAAATGCAACTCAAGACTACAATGAGATATCATCTCACACTGGTCAGAATGGCCATCATCAAAAAATCTACAAACAATAAATGCTGGAGAGGGTGTGGAGAAAAGGGAACACTCTTGCACTGTTGGTGGGAATGTAAATTGATACAGCCACTATGGAGAACAGTATGGAGGTTCCTTAAAAAACTAAAAATAGAATTACCATACGACCCAGCAATCCCACTACTGGGCATATACCCTGAGAAAACCATAATTCAAAAAGAGTCATGTACCAAAATGTTCATTGCAGCTCTATTTACAATAACCAGGACATGGAAGCAACCTAAGTGTCCATGAACAGATGAATGGATAAAGAAGATGTGGCACATATATACAATGGAATATTACTCAGCCATAAAAAGAAACGAAATGGAGGTATTTGTAGTGAGGTGGATTGAGTTAGAGTCTGTCATACAGAGTGAAGTAAGTCAGAAAGAGAAAAACAAATACCGTATGCTAACACATATAGATGGAATCTAAGAAAAAAAAAAAAGGTCATGAAGAACCTAGGGGTAAGACGGGAGTAAAGACACAGACCTACTAGAGAATGGACTTGAGGATATGGGGAGGGGGAAGGGTAAGCTGTGACAAAGTGAGAGAGCGGCATGGACATATATACACTACCAAACGTAAAATAGATAGCTAGTGGGAAGCAGCCACATAGCACAGGGAGATCAGCTCGGTGGTTTGTGACCACCTAGAAGGGTGGGATAGGGAGGGTGGGAGGGAGGGAGATGCAAGAGGGAAGAGATATGGGAACATATGTATATGTATAACTGATGCACTTTGTTATAAAGCAGAAACTAACACACCATTGTAAAGCAATTATACTCCAATAAAGATGTTTTTTAAAAAATGCTGCTCTTCATACACAGAGTTGAAGCTACTGGTCCAGGGTCAACCAGGAATTTTTGAGTTATTTTCCTAGATAAGAGCTTGCCTCAAGCCATCTGTGGACTCCCTCGTGGCTTTGGTGAAACAGGTATTACCATTCCATTACTATTTGATAGACAAGGTAACTGAGCATCAGAAACTTTGTTCATTCAACAGTCAGCAAATGCTTACTAAGTGCCTCCTGTGTGCAGGCACTGGGTAAGGTGCTATGACTTTGCCCAAGGTGACACAGGTGACACAGCTAGCAAGTAGCATAGGGAGAACCCAAACCCAGTCACCTAATCTCAAGTCCATTCCATTCCAAGGCTGCCTCTTAGGCTGAGGTCAGTGTTACTGCACAAGACAACAGGAACCCAGAGCCAAAGGGCCATGGTGGGAAGGACCACATGGTTGATCTCTTTAGCTTGTTCCTCTGCAAAGAATGTCAGT
The DNA here is from genome assembly GCF_965194805.1 of Balaenoptera borealis. Lineage (NCBI taxonomy): Eukaryota > Metazoa > Chordata > Mammalia > Artiodactyla > Balaenopteridae > Balaenoptera > Balaenoptera borealis. The sequence continues at coordinate 83,324,468 of NC_138860.1, read as the reverse complement.
AGTGAAGATCAGTATTTTGGGACATTCACTGTCTTCAGGAATAAATCAAAGTAGGTACCAGTGTCCAATTATTTATGGCACTGTCCATGGTGTACAACCCAGAACTGGGTGCTGGGGGCTCACACACTCTCTTGGGAGCAACAGGAACGTCCCAATGAAGCACACATGAAATCCTGGGGGAGAAAATTTTCGTAAAGGAGAAACAGGATCTCTCTAAAATTCTGAGAAGTTCCAGAACTCTACTCAATACTCTTTAAAGGCCTATATGGGAAAAGAATCTAAAAAAAGAGGCGATATATGTATTTGTATAATAGAGTCACTTTGCTGTACACCTGAAACTAACACAACATTGTAAATCAACTATACTCCAATAAAAATTTTTTTAAATAAATAAATAAAATCCTAAGAAGTTCCAAGCAATAGGATCAGAAGCCAAACAGTGGGATTTGAAAAGTCCTACTCCTTGGACCAAAGACTAAGATCTCCAGTGTGACTCTCTTAGGCTGCCTGAAGAGTCTGAGACCTATTCCTCAAGCACAGCCCTCTGGTTATGGCATGCACCCCATGCCATTGGTTTTGGAAACAATGTCCGCCGTCCACTCTGGCTGGCCGTCCCTGCTGGCCAGCCTGCCTCACAGTTGCATCAGAGAAGGGGCCAGTTACACACGAGGCTTCCCATCTCAAGAATGCCAAAATCTTCATGAATGGGTCACCCTGTGACTGCAATCACAGGGAGGTGGGGTGACAGCCATAGATCATGTAACTGAGGCCAAACATGAGAGGCTGGTCCAGATCAATAGATGAGTCAGGACTCAAGAGTATAAAACCTCAGGAGCTCCAGTGCAGCTCACATAGCCAGCATCTCCTCTCCTCACTCACTCTTCCTGGTGCTTTGGGTAAGTGTGGGTTCTACTGGCTCTCATCTTCCCAGCTGGCCTTGCTCAGGCCTGCATGGGCTATGTGGACCAGGGGACAGGTAGGCAAGGCCTCTTTCCCCTTTGGGACCTACAGGACCTCTGCCTTTCCAACTGCATTCATGTTTAGAGGGGCTTCAGACAGGAAAGAGAGCTGAGCTGCTTCAGTGCAGATGGTGTTTCTGATCTTCTGGCCAGAATGTAAATACCACAAAAACAAGACTATCTCCTGTCTCTCTGGCACCCTTGTAAGGGACATGCCCTGTGCCCAGCACAGAGGTGCATTCTGCAGAGATTATCCCAGGCAGCCTGTGAATGGGCTGAATGGGACTTGTGAACCTGTAAGGAGGAGAGGCTGAATGTATTCTCAGAGAACAGGAAGAATGATTCAGAGAATGCTGCAGATGGGGAAGATTTTAGGAGTCATAGGAACCCAATGCCTGTTTTACACAAGATGTTCTGAGAGGGAAATGACTTGTGAGGTGCTGGGACACAGTTTTCTGCTAGTTAGGGTTCCCTCAACCAAGCTTGGGTGTAAGCAAAGCTGATATCTTCTGGTCAGAGATGCTGGTCCAAAGGACCATGGGGGTCCTTCGTCTGTTTCCAGACAGGACCATGGGGGAGCCCGCCTTTTCTGATAACTGGCCAGAGATCATGGCTGAGGTCAGTGGAACAGACCAAGAGTTTGAACTAATTCTCTTTTGCAAGGAATGGGGTACAACAGCCCTCTGACATTCAGACAAACCTCCCTCTGTTGTGCCAGGGATAGATAAAATCCCCCACCCTAGGTGGAGGTTTGTGGTAATTTTCTATTTGCACTCAGAAACTCAGTGTTGGGATCAGAGGAGAACTGAGAAGTGAAATACTCAAACCATCTCATCTTACAGGAAGTGAGGAAACAGGCAACGTGTGGGTCTCGCCCCAAGATCACACAGCAGAGGGCAGAAGCAGAGCTGGGAGAGAAAGAGAAATGGGCACCGCTAAGTGGGCTGTTTAAAACTTGGTAGAGACTTTCGCAGGGGAAACACAACTTTTTTCTAAAAGCACTAATCCTAGCAGTCCCAGCTGAGCACTCTTCCCGATCCAGTCAGAGAGAGCCTGGCCCAGGCAGCGCTGCTCAGAGGACGACGGGCGTTGCCGTAGATGCAGCTGCCTCTGCCGCAACATCTTCTTGCAGCTGGTCCAGTGATGCTCTCTGCTTTCCTTCCAGGGTTCCGTTCCTCCTTAAACCAAACATGTCTCACCAGACAAAGCAGCCCACCCCCCAACCCCCAGTGGGCTCCGGGAAAACCTCCGGCGGCGGCGGCAGCTCCGGCGACGGCGGCAGCTCCGGCGGCGGCGGCTCCGGTGGTTCCGATGGCGGCTCCGGTGGAAAAGTCAAGCACTCCGGGAGCGGTGGCAGCTCCGGCGGCGGCGGCAGCTCCGGCGGCGGCGGCTCCGGTGGTTCCGATGGCGGCTCCGGTGGAAAAGTCAAGCACTCCGGGAGCGGTGGCAGCTCCGGCGGCGGCTCCAGCGGCGGCGGGGGCTCCTCCGGGAGCGACGGCTCCGGAGGCTGCGGAGGAGGTTCCAGTGGGAAGAACTCCAGTGGCGGCGGCTCCTCGGGGGGCGGCTCCGGGGATGGCCAGGGCTTCCCGGTCTGCCATCAGACCCAGCAGAAGCAGACGCCTACCTGGCCAAGCAAATAAGACCCCCTGGACGCCACGGAGACGAAGGAGCTGGAGGTGTTCTCCGTGGGCGCCGATGGGCTTAGCGCTCTCATGATATTGCACTGAGGTTTCTCAATCCTTCACGTCTTCATCTACCCAGAAGAAGCCATTGAGCTCTGGGGCTGCATCTTGTTCTGCAGTTTTCCCTCCCTGGTTTCTGTGCAACTACCCCCCAACCCCAGTGCCTCCTCAGTCAATAAATTTGCAATTCATGAGAATTTCTGCGTTTCCAGATGTCTTTGTGGCTTCCAAGTTCGTTCATTCCATTCCATTCCATTCCTCTCTTTTCCTCCATCCACTCATCCACAGGGACATTTATTAAACAAATATATTTATTCTATTGGCGGATAGTGGGTGGATAGGTGGGAGTTAGCAGGGGAGGGAGGAATGGCTGGCAACCAAGGACCAAAAATATAAATTCTCTGATTTATGGCTTAAAATCGTGAGGTGATCCCAAAACACAAAGATCCTGGGAGGAGGCTTCAATAAGCAGCCCCCGGTGGGTTGGGTAGCCACCTTGGGTCTACTCCTTGAGCTCAGTGCTTTTTTAAGACAGGGCTGCCTTGCACCTAAGGCAACTAGAGAAAGAAGAACAAACAAAACCCAAAGTTATTAGAAGGAAAGAAATCATAAAGATCATAGCAGAAATAAATGAAACTTTTAAAAAAAATAGAAAAGATCAATGAAACTAAAAAGCTGCTTCTTTGAAAAGATAAACAAAATTGATAAACCTTTAACCAGACTCACCAAGAAAAAAAGAGAGAGGGCCCAAATCAATAAAATCAGAAATGAAAAAGGAGAAGTTACAACTGACACCACAGAAATACAAAGGATCATAAGAGACTACTATAAGCAACTATATACCAATAAAATGGACAACCTAAAGGAAATGGACAAATTCTTTAAAAAGTACAATCTCCCAAGACTGAACCAGGAAGAAATAGAAAATATCAACAGACCAGTCACCAGTACTGAAATTGAATCAGCAATTTAAAAACTCCCAACAAACAAAAGTCCAGGACCAGATGGCTTCACAGGTGGATCGAAGAGTTAACACCTATCCTTTTGAAACTGTTCCAAAAAACTGCAGAGGAAGGAACACTTCTGAACTCATTCTATGGGGCCACCATCAGCCTAATACCAAAACCAGACAAAGATTTCACCAAAAAAAAGAAAATTACAGGTCAGTATCACTGATGAACATAGATACAAAAATCCTCAACAAAATACTAGCAAACTGACTCCAACAATACATTAAAAGGATCATACACCATGATCAAGTGGGATTTATGCCAGGAATGCAAGTTTTTGGTTTTTGTTTTTTGGTCTTTTTTATTTATTTATGGCTGTGTCGGGTCTTTATTTCTGTGCAAGGGCTTTCTCTAGTTGTGGCAAGCGGGGGCCACTCTTCACCGCAGTGTGCGGGCCTCTCACTGTCGCGGCCTCTCTTGTTGCGGAGCACAGGCTCCAGTCGCACAGGCTCAGCAATTGTGGCTCACGGGCCTAGTCACTCTGCGGCATGTGGGATCTTCCCAGACCAGGGCTCAAACCCGTGTCCCCTGCATTGGCAGGCAGATTCTCAACCACTGCGCCACCAGGGAAGCCCCGCAAGTATTTTTTAATATCTATAAATCAAACAGTGTGATACAGCAATTAACAAATTGAAGAATAAAAACCATATGATCATCTCAATAGATGCAAAAACAACAGAAACTAACACACCACTGTAAAGCAATTATACTCCAATAAAGATGCTTTTTAAAAAACTGCAAAAAAAAGCTTTTGATAAAATTCAATATCCATTTATGATAAAAACTCTCCAGTAAGTGAGATAGAGGGAACATACCTCAACATAATAAAGGCCATTTACGACAAACAACAGCTAACATCATACACAATTGTGAAAAGCTGAAAACATTTTCTCTAAGATCAGGAACAAGACAAGGATGCCCCCTCTCACCACTTTTTTTTTTTTTTTTTAATATCTTCTATTTGCTGGCTTGATTTTTCATCTCTTTTTTTTTTTAATTAATTAATTTTTTTTTTTTTTTAATTTTTTTTGGCTGTGTTGGGTCTTCATTTCTGTGCTAGGGCTTTCTCTAGTTGTGGCAAGCAGGGGCCACTCTTCATCGCGGTGCACGGGCCTCTCACTATCGCGGCCTCTCTTGTTGCGGAGCACAGGCTCCAGACGCGCAGCCTCAGTAGTTGTGGCTCACGGGCCCAGCCGCTCCACGGCATGTGGGATCCTCCCAGACCAGGGCTCAAACCCGTGTCCCCTGCATTAGCAGGCAGACTCTCAACCACTGCACCACCAGGGAAGCCCTCACCACTTTTATTCAACATAATTTTGGAAGTCCTAGCCACAGCAATCAGAAAAGAAAAAGAAATAAAATGAATCCAAATTGGAAAAGAAGTAGTAAAACTGTCACTGTTTGCAGATGACATGATGCCATACGTAGAAAATCCTAAAGATGCCACCGGAAAACTACTAGACCTCATCAATGGATTTGGTGAAGTTGCAGTTGCATCAAAACAGTATGGTACTGGCACAAAAACAGACATATAGATCAATGGAATAGGATAGAAAGCCCAGAAATAAACCCATGCACTTATGGTCAATTAATCTACAACAAAGGAGAGAAGAATATACAATAGAGAAGAGACAGTTTCTTCAACAAGTGATGCTGGGAAAACCGGACAGCTACACGTAAAAGAATGAAATTAGAACACTCTCTAACACCATATACAAAAATAAACTCAAAATGGATTAAAGACCTAAATGTAAGACCAGATACTCTAAAACTCCTAGGAAAACGTAGGCAGAACCCTCTTTGACATAAATCACAGCAATATTTTTTTAGATCCGTCTCCTAGAGTAATGGAAATAAAAACAGAAGTAAACAAATGGGATCTAATTAAACTTAAAAGCTTTTGCACAGCAAAGGAAACCATAAACAAAATGAAAAAAAAAAGAAAACCTACGGACTGGGAGAAAATATTTGCAAACTATGCAACTAACAAGGGATTAATTTCCAAAATATACAAACAGCTCATACAGCTCAATATCAAAAAAACAGACAACCCAATCAAAAAATGGGCAGAAGATCTAAACAGACATTTCTCCAAAGAAGACATACAGATAGCCAACAGGCACATGAAAATATGCTCAACATCACTAATTATTAGAGAAATGCAAATCAAAACTAAAATGAGGTATCACGTCACACCAATCAGAATGGCCATGATCAAAAATTCTACAAATAATAAATGTGGAGAGGGTGTGGAGAAAAAGGAACTTTCCTACACTGTTGGTGGGAATGTAAATTGGTACAGCCACTATGGAGAACAGTATGGAGGTTCCTTTAAAAACTAAAAACAGAGTCACTATATGATCCAGTGATCCCATTCCTGGACATACATTTGGAGAAAACTATAATTTGAAAAGATACATGCACCCCAATGTTCATGGCAGCACTATTTACTATAGCTAAGACTTGGAAACAACCTAAGTGTCCAACAACAGATGAATGGGTAAAGAAGATGTATATATACACAATAGAATATTACTCAGCTATAAAGAAGAATGAAATAATGCCATTTACAGCAACATGGATGGACCAAGAGATTATCATGCTAAGTGAAGTAAGCCAGGCAGAAAAAGACAAATATCATATGGTATTGCTTATATGTGGAATCTTTTAAAATGATAAAAATGAACTTATTTACAAACTAGAAACAGACTCACAGACGTAGAAAACAAACCTATGGTTACCAAAGGGGAAAGGGGGGGAGGGATAAATTAGGAGTTTGGGATTAAAATATACACACTACTATATATGGAGTAGGTAACCAAACAAGGACCTACTGTATAGCACAGGGAACTATATTCAATATCTTGTAATAACCTATAATGGAGAAGAATCTTAAAAAGAATATGTATATGTATATATATGTATATGTATAACTGAATCACTTTGCTGTACACCTACAACCAACACAACATTGTAAATCAACTATATTTCAATAAAAAATTTTTTTAAAAAGGGCTGCCCTGGAAAGATGTGCTCTCTCATAGTCCACAACCTAGTCTGCAATTTCTAAAATCAGGTGCTGTACATTAGAAGCAGCTGATGCTACCCAGACTCACAGAAGAAGGAATAGTCCTATCAGATATTTATGAGCCTCTACGTTGTGTAAGACCCTTTTCTAAGCACCTGCAGGGACAGGAGGAAATAAAGGAGCTATTTTCTGCTCTCTTGAAGGAGCTTCACCCAACTTGGGAAAATACAGCATAAGTGTATGAGATGTTAAACATCAGCACCAGAGAGGTCATGAGGAAACACAGGTAGCATTCCAATTAACAAGGAAGAAGCTACAGTTGCTCTGTTAATTGCATAGCCCTCAAAAGAGATGTAAAACATCAGCCTGGTCAGGAACTCTGCAGGCCCCATTTCATATCCTAATTTTACCAGCTCTAGGTAAATGCTAACATTGATTTACTCAAAGCAAAACACCTGCTATCTCAAAAAGCCACAGTACTCTCCCTATCCAGTCACTGCTAGAGACAAAAAGACAAAGTATTCCTCCCCAATTTTTCCATTTGTAGAGTCACCACCACCTTCATCATTTTACAACCGAAACTTACAGAAATCAAAACAGCAGCCTTAAAGATCTTATAGTCCATGCACTGTATTATTTTTATATATTTTTAATGAAAGTAGAACTTTTAGTTTTGTACCAGATAGAGTAGATGCATTTCACTCTATTGCCCCTGCTTAGTATAACTAAAATATCTGGGCATAATATATAACAAAAATATAAGCAGAGTCTGGAACTGTGGAGAGAAGAAGGCAGAGTAGCTAGAGTTCTAAGAATTTGAGGAATGATACTGTGGTAAGTTCCCTGGGTTTTCTTTTTGCCTTCTATATAGCCCAGATTGGGCTCTAGAAAGTCTGCAACCAAGAAATACCAACAGGTGCAGGCAGAAAGTAGCCCCAAGAATACCTGCTTTCTCCATTCAAAGGACTGAAAAAGAGGTGACCCGGCAAGGCAGAAATTGTTTTTGACAATATCCATCCTACTTTAGCCAGCCATCTCAGAAAAAATGATTGGGAATATTAGACTTCCACCTGTACCCGGTGGAGAGTAAACACCACCACCCCCCATACCTCACTGATGCAGTATTAGCAGAGGGAGGCCTGCTATAATAGAAGATTTGAATAAGATCCAGAGTCTTATAACACAATGCCAAAAATATCTAGCACACAATCAAAAAGTACTCATCAAGAACCAGGAAAGTCTCAACTTGAACAGGGAAAGATACTGTTGATACTAACACTGAAATAATACTAATTGGGGGATTATCTGACAGGGATTTTTAAAGATAATATTACAAAAACACTTCAACAAGAAATTACAAACACACTTGAAACAAATGAAAAAAATACAAAGTTTTGCCAAAGAAATAGAAGATACAAAAAAGAATCAAGTAAAAATTTTTAGAACTAAAAAACGTAGTAACCAATTGTAAAATAGAATTTTAGAATTGAAAAATATAAGACTCATTGGATAGGCTCAACAGCAAAATGGAGATGACAGAGTAAAAGAATCAGTGATTTTTCCCCTGAGTGTAATGTGTTCCTTTTCTCTGACTGATTTTTAAATGTATTCTTTTCATCTTTGGTTTTCAGTAGTTTTGACTAAAATAGGCTGAATATCATCTCCTTTGTATTTGTCCTGAATGGCATTCTCTGAGTTTCTTTTACCTGTGGTTTGATGTGTTTCATTAATTTTTTAATATTTTTAACATTATCCCCTCAAAGTTTTATTCTTCCCTTTCTCCCTTGTCTCTTTTCCTTTCTTTCTGAGACTCTACACATTTGTTGGCTGATGTGATATTGTCCCACAAGTCTTAAACACCCTGTTCTGTTTTATTCATTGTATCTTCCTCTTCTATTTCAGTTTGAGTAATTTCTATTTACCTTTCTTTAAGTTCCCTGATTCTTCTGCTAAATTCAGTCTTCTGTAAAGCTGATCTACTGAATTTTTCATTTCAAATATGGTACTTTTTATTTTAGAATGTCCATTTGTTTCTTTTGTAAGGAATCCATTTTACTACTGAGATTTCACATCTGATTACCTATTTTGACCATTTTTTCCTATCTACTCTTTATCATACAGCTGTTTTTGTTTTTTTTTTTTTCAATACTTTTTTTTTTAACTTTGGGTTTATTTATTTATTTTATTTATTTATTTATGGCTGTGTTGGGTCTTCATTTCTGTGTGAGGGCTTTCTCTAGTTGTGGCAAGTGGGGGCCACTCTTCATCGCGGTGCGCGGGCCTCTCATTATCGCGGCCTCTCTTGTTGCGGAGCACAGGCTCCAGACGCACAGGCTCAGTAATTGTGGCTCACGGGCCTAGTTGCTCCGTGGCATGTGGGATCTTCCCAGACCAGAGCTCGAACCCGTGTCCCCTGCATTGGCAGGCAGATTCTCAACCACTGCGCCACCAGGGAAGCCCGCAGCTAACTGTTTTAAAGTCTGCTAACTCCACCCTCTGGTCATCTCTTGATCTGCTTTTTTGGGGGGGTGGGGGATGAGAATACATCTAGTAATGTTGAGAATTTTGGTTCTACTTTCTTTCTCTAAAAGACTGTTGATTTTTGTTCTGGCAGGCAATTACATTACTAGCAGATCAACTTAATTTTATGAAGCTGTTTTCCTTGCATTATAGTTTTTTTAATGGGGAAAATATATACATTTTTGTTTTCTTTTTAAGAATTGTTAAATATTTCATATATTCAACAGGTATTATTGTATAGTTACAATCTGAAAATAATAATAAAATTAATACCTCAACAATTTAATATACTCAACACACATCTGAAGAAATAGATAATTACCAGTAGTTTGGAGGCCTATTGGGTGCCTCTTCCCAGTAACAGCCTCCAATCCCACTTCACCCTGAATTTAAGAAAATCATTTCCTTAAATGTTAACTATATGTGTAATATATACCTAAATCATATGTTTCATTTTAACCACATTTTTATGTTTATATAAGTAGATTCATACTTTATATTATCTTCTATGACATGCTTATTTCACTCAACATTAAGTTTGGGTTTTTATTACTTTTTTTTTGAATTTTTGAATTTTATTTTATTTATTTTTTTATACAGCAGGTTCTTATTAGTCATCCATTATATACACATCAGTGTATACATGTCAATCCCAATCTCCCAATTCATCCCACCACCACCCCCAGCCCCTGCCGCTTTCCCCCCTTGGTGTCCATAGGTTTGTTTTCTACATCTGTGTCTCACTTTCTGCCCTGCAAACCGGTTCATCTGTATCATTTTTCTAGGTTCCACATATACGCGTTAATATACGATATTTCTTTTTCTCTTTCTGACTTACTTCATTCTGTATGACAGACTATAGATCCATCCACGTCTCTACATATGACCCAATATCGTTCCTATTCATGGCTCAATAATATTCCATTGTATATATGTACCACAACTTCTTTATCCATTCATCTGTCGATGGGCATTTAGCTTGCTTCCATGACATGGCTATTGTAAATAGTGCTGCAATGAACATTGGGGTGCATGTGTCTTTTTGAATTATGGTTTTCTCTGGGTATAGGCCCAGTAGTGGGATTTCTGGGTCATATGGTAATTCTATTTTTTAGTTTTTTAAGGAACCTCTATACTGTTCTCCATAGTGGCTGTATCAATTTACATTCCCACCAACAGTGCAAGAGGGTTCCCTTTTCTCCACATCCTTTCCAGCATTTGCCGTTTGTAGATTTTCTGATGATGCCCATTCTAACTGGTGTGAGGTGATACCTCATTGTAGTTTTGATTTGCATTTCTCTAATAATTAATGATGTTGAACAGGTTTTCATGTGCTTCCTGGCCATCTGTATGTCTTTTTTGGAGAAATGTCTATTTAGGTCTTCTGCCCATTTTTGGATTGGGTTGTTTGTTTTTTTTAATATTGAGCTGCATGAGCTGTTTATATATTTTGGAGATTAATCCTTTGATTAGTTTGCAAATATTTTCTCCCATTCTGAGGAATGTCTTTTCATCTTGACTGTAGTTTCCTTAGCTTTGCAAAAGCTTTCAATTTCTATTAGGTCCCATTTTTTAATTTTTGTTTTTATTTACTTTACTCTAGGAGGTGGATCAAAGAAGATCTTGCTGTGATTTATGTCAAAGTGTGTTCTTCTGTGTTTTCCTCAGAGAATTTTATAGTGTCCGGTCTTACATTTAGGTGGCTAATCCATTTTCAGTTTATTTTTGTGTATGGTGTTAGGGAGTGTTCTAATTTCATTCTTTTACATGTAGCTGTCCATTCTTCCCAGCACCACTTATTGAAGAGGCTGTCTTTTCTCCATTGTATATCCTTGCCTCTTTTGTCATAGATTAGTTGACCATAGGTGCGTGGCTTTATCTCTGTGCTTTCTATCCTGTTCCATTCATCTATATTTCTGTTTTTGTGCCAGTACCATATTGTCTTGATTACTGTAGCATTGTAGTATAGTCTGAAGTCAGGGAGTCTGATTCCTCCAGCTCCGCTTTTTTCCCTCAAGACTGCTTTGGCTATTCGGGGTCTTTTGTGTCTCCATACAAATTTTAAGATGATTTGTTCTGGTTCCGTAAAAAATGCCATTGGTAATTTGATAGGGATTGCATTGAATCTGTAGATTGCTTTGGGTAGTAGAGTCATTTTCACAATATTGATTCTTCCAATCCAAGAACATGGTGTATCTCTCCATCTGTTTGTATCATCTTTAATTTCTTTAATCAGTGTCTTATAGTTTTCTGCATACAGGTCTTTTGTCTCCCTAGGTAGGTTTATTCCTAGATATTTTATTCTTTTTGTTGCAATGGTAAATGGGAGTGTTTCCTTAATTTCTCTTTCAGATTTTTCATCATTAGTATATAGGAATGCAAGAGATTTCTGTGCATTAATTTTGTGTCCTGCAACTTTACCAAATTCATTGATTAGCTCTAGTAGTTTTCTGGCAGCATCTTTAGGATTCTCTATGTATAGTGTCATGTCATCTGCAAACAGTGACAGTTTTACTTCTTCTTTTCCAATTTGTATTCCTTTTATTTCTTTTTCTTCTCTGATTGCCATGGCTAGGACTTCCAAAACTATGTTGAATAATAGTGATGAGAGTGGACAAACTTGTCTTGTCCCTGATCGTAGAGGAAATGCTTTCAGTTTTTCACCATTGAGAATGATGTTTGCTATGGGTTTGTCGTATATGGCCTTTATTATGTTGACGTAGGTTCCCTCTATGCCCACTTTCTGGAGAGTTTTTATCACAAATGGGTGTTGAATTTTGTCAAAGGATTTTTCTGCATCTATTGATATGATCATATGGTTTTTCTTCTTCAATTTGTTAATGTGGTGTATCACACTGATTGATTTGTGTATATTGAAGAATCCTTGCATTGCTGGGATAAACCCCACTTGATCATGGTGTATGGTCCTTTTAATGTGTTGTTGGATTCTGTTTGCTAGTATTTTGTTGAGAATTTTTGCATCTACATTCATCAGTGATATTGGTCTGTAATTTTCTTTTTTTTGGAATATCATTGTCTGGTTTTGGTATCAGGGTGATAGTGGCCTCATAGAATGAGTTTAGGAGTGTTCCTTCCTCTGCAATTTTTTGGAAGCATTTGAGAAGGATAAGTGTTAGCTCTTCTTTAAATGTTTGATAAAATTCACATGTGAAGCAATCTGGTCCTGGACTTCTGTTTGTTGGAAGATTTGTAATCACAGTTTCAACTTCATTACTTGTGATTGGTCTGTTCATATTTTCTATTTCTTCCTGGTTCTGTCTTGGAAGGTTATATCTTTCTACGTATTTGTCCATTTCTTCCAGGTTTTCCATTTTATTGGCATAGAATTACTTGTAGTAGTCTCTTAGGATGCTTTGTATTTCTGTGGTGTCCATTGTAACTTCTCCTTTTTCATTTCTAATTTTATTGATTTGAGTCGTCTCCCTCTTTTTCTTGATGAGTCTGGCTAAAGGTTTATCAATTTTGCTTATCTTCTCAAAGAACCAGCTTTTAGTTTTATTGATCTTTGCTATTGCTTTCTTTGTTGCTATTTCATTTATTTCTTCTCTGATCTTTATGATTTCTTTCCTTCTGCTAACTTTGGGTTTTGTTTGTTCTTCTTTCTCTAGTTCCTTTAGGTGTAAGGTTAGATTGTTTATTTGAGATTTTTCTTGTTTCTTGAGGTAGGCTTGTATAGCTATAAACTTCCCTCTTAGAACTGCTTTTGCTGCATCCCATAGGTTTTGGATCGTCGTGTTTTCATTGTCATTTGACTCTAGGTATTTTTTGATTTCCTCTTTGATTTCTTCAGTGATCTCTTGGCTATTTAGCAACGTATTGTTTAGCCTCAATGTGTTTGTGATTTTTACGTTTTTTTCCCTGTAATTCATTTCTAATCTCATAGTGTTATGGTCAGAAAAGACGCTTGATATGATTTCAATATTCTTAAATTTACTGAGTCTTGATTTGTGACCCAAGATGTGATCTATCCTGGAGAATGTTCCATGCACACTTGAGAAGAAAATATAATCTGCTGTTTTTGGATGGATGTCCTATAAATAAATCTATCTGGTCTATTGTGTCATTTAAAGCTTGTGTTTCCCTATTAATTTTCTGTTTGGATGATCTGTCCATTGGTGTAAGAGAGGTGTTAAAGTCCCCCACTATTATTGTGTTACTGTCAATTTCCTCTTTTATAGCTGTTAGCAGTTGCCTTATGTATTGAGGTGCTCTTATGTTGGGTGCATATATATTTGTAATTGTTATATCTTCTCCTTAGGTTGATCCCCTGATCATTATGTAGTGTCCTTCCTTGTCCCTGTAACGTTCTTTATTTTAAAGTCTATTTTATCTGATATGAGTGTTGCTACTCCAGCTTTCTTTTGATTTCCATTTGCATGGAATATCTTTTTCCATCCCCACACTTTCAGTCTGTATGTGTCCCTAGGTCTGAAGTGGGTCTCTTTTAGACAGCACATATATGGGTCTTGTTGGTTTTTTTTTTTATTTTTATTTATTCATTTATTTATTCATTCATTTATGGCTGTGTTGGGTCTTCGTTTCTGTGCGAGGGCTTTCTCTAGTTGTGGCAAGTGGGGGCCACTCTTCATCACGGTGCGCAGTCCTCTCACTGTAGCTGCCTCTCTTTTTGTGGAGCACAGGCTCCAGACGCGCAGGCTCAGTAATTGTGGCTCACGGGCGTAGTTGCTCCGCGGCATGTGGGATCTTCCCAGACCAGGGCTCGAACCCGTGTCCCCTGCATTGGCAGGCAGATTCTCAACCACTGCGCCACCAGGGAAGCCCTGGGTCTTGTTTTTGTATCCATTCAGTGAGCCTGTGTCCTTTGGTTAGAGCATTTAATCCATTCACGTTTAAGGTAATTATTGATATGTATGTTCCTATGATCATTTTCTTAATTGTTTTGGGTTTGTTTCTGTAGGTCCTTTTCTTCTCTTGTTTTTCCTACTTAGAGAAGTTCCTTTAGCATTTGTTGTAAAGCTGGTTTGGTGATGCTGAATTCTCTTAGCTTTTGCTTGTCTGTAAAGCTTTTGATTTCTCCAACGAATCTGAATGAGATCTTTTCCGGGTAGAGCAATCTTGGTTGTAATTTTTCCCTTTCATCACTTTAAGTATATCTTACCACTCCCTTCTGGCTTGTAGAGTTTCTGCTGAGAAATCAGCCGTTAACCTTATGGGAGTTCCCTTTTATGTTATTTGTCATTTTTCCCTTGCTGCTTTCAATAATTTTTCTTTGTCTTTAATTTTTGCCAGTTTGATTACTATGTGTCTCAGCGTGTTTCTCCTTGGGTTTATCCTGTATGAGACTCTCTGTGCTTTCTGGACTTGGGTGGCTATTTCCTTTCCCATGTTCGGGAAGTTTTTGACTATAATCTCTTCACATATTTTCTCAGGTCCTTTCTCTGTCTCTTCTCCTCCTGGGACCCCTATAATGCGAATGTTGTTGTGTTTAATGTTGTCCCAGAGGTCTCTTAGGCTGTCTTCATTTCTTCTCATTCTTTTTTCTTTATTCTGTTCCGCAGCAGTGAATTCCACCATTCTGTCTTCCAGGTCACTTATCCGTTCTTCTGCCTCAGGTATTCTGCTATTAATTCCTTCTAGTGTATTTTTCATTTCAATTATTTATTGTTCATCTCTGTTTCTTCTGTAATTCTTCTAGATCCTTGTCAAACATTTCTTGCATCTTCTTGATCTTTGCCTCCATTCTTTTTCCAAGGTCCTGGATCATCTTCAGTCTCATTATTCTGAATTCTTTTTCTGGGAGATTGTCTATCTCCACTTCATTTAGTTGTTTTTCTGGGGTTTTATCTTGTTCCTTCATCTGGTACAATGTCCTCTGCCTTTTCATTTTGTCTATCCTTCTGTGAATGTGGTTTTTGTTCCACAAGCTGCAGGACTGTAGTTCTCTTGCTTCTGCTCTGTGCCTTTTTTGGTGGATGAGGCTATCTAAAAGGCTTGTGCAAGTTTCCTGATGGGAGGGACTGGTGGTGGGTAGAGCTGCCTGTTGCTCTGGTGGGCAGAGCTCAGTAAAACTTTAATCCACTTGACTGCTGTTGGGTGGGGCTGTGTTCCCTCCCTGTTGATTGTTTGTCCTGAGGTGACCCAACACTGGAGCCTACCTGGGCTCTTTGGTGGGGTTAATGGAGGATGCTGGGAGGGCTCACGCCAAGGAGTACTTCCCAGAACTTCTGCTGCCAGTGTCCCTGTCCTCACGGTGAGGCAAAGCCACCCCCCACCTCTGCAGGAGGCCCTCCAACACTAGCAGGTAAGTCTGGTTCAGTCTCCTATGGGGTCACTTCTCCTTCCCCTGGGTCCCAATGCACACACTACTTTGTGTGTGCCCTCCAAGGCTAGAGTCTCTGTTTCCCCCAGTCCTGTCGAAGTCCTGCAATCAAATCCTCCTCCCATTGACGTGGGGATCAGAACCTTCACTCCAGTTGGTGGACTTCTGTGGTATAAGTGTTCTCCAGTTTGTGAGTCACCCACCCAGCAGTTATGGGATTTGATTTTTATTGTGATTGTGCCCCTCCTACCATCTCATTGTGGCTTCTCCTTTGTCCTTGAATGTGGGGTATCTTTTTTGGTGAGTTCCAGTGACTTCCTGTCGATGATTGTTCAGCAGTTAGTTGTGATTCCGGTGTTCTCGCAAGAGGGAGTGAGAGCACGTCCTTCTACTCCGTCATCTTGAACCAATCGCCTCACATTAAGTTTTTGAGATTCACCAATTTTGAAGCATAAAATTAATTTTCACTGCTGTATAGTATTCTACATGTGACTATCGCACAGTACATTTATTCATCGTACTGTTGATGATATTGAATTATTTTCAAGTTTTACAATGCTACTGTAATATTTTAATACATATTTATTTGTTACACATGTAAGAGTTTCTGTAGAATTAGCAGAATTGCCAGGTTTTA
Source organism: Balaenoptera borealis (assembly GCF_965194805.1). NCBI lineage: Eukaryota > Metazoa > Chordata > Mammalia > Artiodactyla > Balaenopteridae > Balaenoptera > Balaenoptera borealis. The sequence goes on along the minus strand of NC_138860.1, from coordinate 83,308,331 downwards.
GACTATGTACATCTTCATCTTTACTCTTACCAATGCCATTTGTTCTTCAAAGTGGTTGTTACAATTTATATCTGCACTAGAACTACATAAGAATTCCTGTTCCTCCACATCCTAACCAGTACTTGATATTGTCAGACACTTTAATTTTTACAAACTTATGCATGTCTTATGGTTTTAACTTGAACTTCAGGTTTATTCTTCTGTTCTTTTTTAGACGTCTCAAATTATATAGTTAGCTCAATTATCAGCATGATCACTAATAAGACCAAGCTTTTTCATATATTTATTGGCCAGTCATATTTTCTCTATTACAAAATGTCTTTCCATATATTTTGCCCATTTTTCTACTAAGGTGACTGTCTTTTTCTAGTTGAATCATAAGAGTTCTCGATATTCATGGACAGGAATTTGCATTCCTGGGGTGAAAGTCAAGTTATTGCATATCATTTTGTTCATTTCTAGATTTGGGTTACTAATAATTTTCTTTAGGATTTTGCATCTGAATACATAGGAGAGATTGGCTTGCAATTTTTCTTTGTTTTACTGCCCATCTGTAGTTTTGGTGTCAAAAATAACCTAGCTTTACAAAATGCATTGACATATGAGGACTTCTTTTAATATAGTGTAAGAATTTTTATCATCCAGAAAAATCTATTTCTGGAACACTGGTAAAACATGCTAATTCTACCCCACACATCTCTTCTGAAGCAGTGACCTCTGACTCCATCTATTTTGCCCCCACTCTCTGCTGAAAGGAAAATCTAACTTAATTGACTATGGTTAAAAGTGAGTCATACACACATATTCACACAGCTAAAGGTTAACCTTTCTGGTCATTTTCTTTTCTGGGTCTTTCTATTATGAATGCTTTTACTTTTTTTGGCTACTCTTCCCTTCGTCTCTTTCCCTGTATCCAGAGCTCTGATTTCATACACATAACAATGTAATAACAATGACAAAATTTACACAACACTTTCACAGCTACATCTTATTTGACTCTTCACTCCTGTGATGTAGGCAAAGTGGAAACTATTGCCATTTTATGAATGAAGAAACTGAGGTTCAGAGCAGTTAAACTCATTTATGTAAGGTCACTCCTCAAGGCTGAATTTGGACCTAAAGCACTGAGTTGGATGATTTGAAATCCAAATCCCAATGCAAATTCAAACAAAAGCTGTGTGTCCTCATACAACTTGTTCAGAGTCATCTCTGAACCTAAATTTCTTAATTTTACAAAAGGGATGAACTAGATCCGCACCTCTAAATCTTTGTGTGCACATAAAACGTGCCTGAAGTGATCATAATAAATGCAGATTTTCAAGCTTCACCTCTCAAAGAGTCTGGAATGGAACCCAGGAATTTGCATTTTAATGATTACCCAAGGTATTGCTGATGCATGTTGACCTAAAACAAATAGAAAGCCAGTTATTTCTCCAGCAAAAATTGGTTTATTCAGGATCAGCAAAGAATTGCAATTTGGAGTCTGCACGCCACATGCATGTCCCCACACAGCAAGAAGAAGAGAATGCTTTTATAGAGGGGAAAATGGAGTTAGGAGGGCTATAACAAAAAAGAATCCATTGGAGGAATTGAGAGTTCAAAGTATAGTGGCTTTTCATTGGCTGAGTTATGACAGTCTCTCATTGGCTGAGCTCTTCCCAGGCAAGAAGAGGAAGTCTTTCTTTTTCCAGTTGGGCTCTGCTGTTGTTGTAGGGCATAGGAGCTCCCCCTTCTGGTCTCATAACTTTTTTTTTTAACTTTAATATGTCAATTTTTTTAATTTTTTTTCACCTTTTAATCTGTTTATTGAATGTTAGTCACCATTATTTTTTTTCACACACACACACTCTATTTTATTTTTACAAGAGATAAATAGACTGACACCAAGCATTGTAAATGGATGACCACAACAAAAGCAACAATGATTGCAATTACCAAACACGAAACACACTCATACTATGTCATAATATTGACATTCAGTCCAGTAATCCTCCACTGTAACAGCTCCTTTATTTTGCATTGAAAATTGATTTCTATATTCTTTGCCTCTGAGTCCTTGTGGGATTTTTTTTTTAATTCAAACAGAAAGTCACAAAAATTATAATCATCCTCATCAGTTCACTCAGCCCCATGTAATTAATTTTTTTTATCTTGATCTTTTGTTAGCACTTTTATGAGTTCATCAGTTTTTCATTAGAGTTCTGAAAATGCTTATTCATTCAGTTCAGCAGTACAATTACCAGAAACCTGTACTTGTCAGAGTCTTTTCTATGAATTCCTTGAAGATGAAACCCTTTTATAGGAACATATTTGCAAAAGTATCAGAGTACACCCAGAACTGTCTGTAACTGACAAAAGATTTAAAAATGACCACGGTTAAATATTTGATGAAAGTTCATAATAGTGCAATTGACAAGGAAATGTAGTTTTTTCTGAGATATACATTTTAAAGTAATAACTAGAATTATGACTTATAACATTATACCAGAACATATAAGATTTTTAGAAATTTCACGTAATGTCTGAAATGTAATGTAATGTCTGAAATGTAATGTAATGTCTGAAATGTAATTTCACGTTATGTCATAACTTTATTTTAATTGAAGTTTCTCTTTATTAATTCTCACATGCAGATGGTCAAAGGTGCGTTCTTTGAAAAACACTGAGTTAGATTTTATCTGAGTGCCTCCAGCTCTGACAGTGACTTGTTCTAAGATTTGACCATCACAGAGCAGGGATGTTGGTTGATCTAGTGTTTTGTGTTCTTGGTGGCCAGGTGATGAGACACAGCATAAAGCATTTTGGATGTGGTGTGAGAAAATTGCACTTAGTTTCCCTAAGGCTCCTTTTTCAATCACAAAATGCAGATAATCACTCTTATGCACAGGAAAATGTGAAACTGAAATGAAATGATATAGGTAAAAGTGTCCAGCCCATTGTTGGTGCTCAGAAAATATTAATTTATCAAAAGAGTTTAAAGGTGTGTTTTGACTTCCATTGTGAACTATCCCTTTCTTTAATCCCAACTCTTCAGCTTCTCATGGAAGGCCATCCACATCTTCTACCTGCTTGCCCCATCTCCCATTATTCCCACTCACACCCTTTTCTCTGATCATGTCAAATGCTGCCCATTCCATGAAACTTGATGTTTTCTTTGACGGTCTCCTATGAGCCCTTCTCATCCTTCACCTAGTTACTTCCTTTTCTCCTATGATGACTTTCTCAATCCCCCAACCCCTCATCTGTGTTATCTTAGAGCCCCATATACCTCCATGGTAGCACTTACCAGATTGCATTGTTTGACCACTGATATGTTTGTTTTATTCACCTGCCACATATTAATATTGGGTTATCACTGAGAATAGTCCTGACTGACAGGACAGAGGAGAGTCCACACTGACTCGTATCAGACTTGCCATGAGTGACAAGTCAATCTTTGTTGTATTAGGACACTGCAATTTGGAGGGCTGTGATAGCTAGTGAAGCCTATCTTGACTAATTCAATTTCCAACCAACAGCATAGAGGAAAATGCCCAAATACGTATGGGGGAAAAATTAAAATTCATACAAAGAACAGAGGGGAGTTAATCTCTGACACCAGTTCTGATGTGTGAGTTTTCCAACACTGCCAAGCAATTCTCTGACACGAGCTTGGTGTCCTAACAATTTAACTCAGTTCTGACACTATCTACCTGGAAATGGTGTCAGATCCCACAGGTTAAGTTTTCAGTGCTGTAAGACTGCCCCACCACCACCACTTCAGATGCCAATCACAAGTCCAGGTTGTCACCTGTGCTGTAGATTGGAGGTTCCAACGACTTCCTGTTGGATTGAATTAATTTCCTAGAGTGGCTCACAGAACTCAGAGGAACATTTTACTTGCTAGATTACAGGTTTATTATAAAAAGATGTAACTCAGAACAGCCAGCTGGAAGAGATGCACAGGGCATGGTATGAGGAAAGGGTGCAGAACTCCCATGCTCTCTACAGTGTGTCACTCTCCCGAATCCCCACGTGTTCACCAACCCAGAAGCTCCCCAAACCCAGTCCTTTTAGGGTTTTTTCTTTTTTTATATTATTTTATTGGAATATAGTTGATTTACAATGTTGTGTTAGTTTCAGGTGTGCAGCAAAATGATTCAGTTATACATACACATATATTCATTCTTTTTCAGATTCTTTACCCATAAAGGTTATTACAGAACATTGAGTAGAGTTCCCTGTGCTATACAACAGGTCCTTGTAGGTTATCTATTTTATATATAGTAGTGTGTATATGTTAATCCCAAACTCCTCATTTATCCCTCCCCCGCTTTCCCCTTTGGTAACCATAAATTTGTTTTTGAAATCTGTGAGTCTGTTTCTGTTTTGTAAATAAGTTCATTTGTATCATTTTTAATTAGATTCCACATATGAGTGATATCATATGATATCTGTCTGACTTACTTCACTTAGTATGATAATCTCTAGGTTCATCCATGTTGCTGCAAATGGCATTATTCGTTCTTTTTTATGGCTGAGTAATATTCCATTGTGTACACTTACCACATCTTCTTTATCCATTCCTCTGTCAATGGACATTCAGGTTACTTCCATGTCTTGGCTATTGTAAACAGTGCTGCAGTGAACACTGAGGTGCATGTATCTTTTCGAATTATGACTTTCTCCAGATATATACCCAGGAGTGGGATTGCTGGATCATATGGTAGTTCTATTTTTAGAACTATCATATGTGTAATGGAGGCTTCATTACACAGGCTTGATTGATTAAACATTGACCATTGGTGATTGAACTCAATTTCCAGCCCCTCTCCCTTCCCTAGAGATGGGGGTGGCACTGAAAGTTTTAACCCTCTAATCACATGGTTGGCTCCACTGGCAACCAACCCCCATCCTTAGGTAATTTTCCCAAACGGGTGTTAACCCTCCTCATTAACATAACAAAAAAACATTTGTATAGCTCTCATCACAGGAAATTCCAAGGGTTTTAGGATCTCTGTGTAAGGATCAGAGATGAACAAATATGTATTTCTTATAAATCACAGTGTTACAGGATATAACTTTATACTCATGGGCATCTGAACAGCTATGAGCTTAATTGAGTCCCCCTCCTCAAATTCATATGTTGAAGTCCTAACTCCCAAAGTGATGGTATTTGGAGACGGGGCCTTTGGGAGATAATTAGATTTAGATGAGGTCATGAGGATGGGGCCTTCATGATGGGATTAGTGCCCTTATAAGAAGAGACGTGCTCTCTCTCCCTACCAAGTGAGGACACAGGAAGAAGGCAGCTGTCTGAAAATCAGGAAGAGAGCTATCCCCAGAACCTGACCATGGTGGTACCCTGATCTCAGACTTCAAGCCTCCAAAACTGTGAGAAGATAAACATCTGTTGGCTAAGCCACCCAGTCTATGGTATTTTGTTATGGCAGCCCAAACTGACTAAGACATGGACTTTGTGACTATTTAGTAGATAACTAGCATATATTTGATAAATGAATAAATAAAAGCCTTCCCTAAATTCTGCAGCTATACCCAGGAGAAGCAGCACCAGAGAGTTCCCTTCAAAGCTGTTCCCTCTGCTCCTGAAGAAAGCCTTTGGAGGTAGTGAGTTCCTTGTCCCTGGGAATTTCAAATGCGGCCAGTTATTTGGTGGACTGGGCAGGTAAATAGGAGGTAGAATTAAGTATGTGGAAATATATATATATATATTTATAAAATTGTCAGATCTACCAAAGAACCAGTGTGATGTGCCAGAAAGAGCCCAAGATGTGCAGTAAAATAACTGGATTTGGGGATCAAGGGTTTGCAAGGCTGTGTGACTTTGGACAGACCACCCAACCTATCTGAGCCTCTGTAAAATGGGGGCAATAAAGTCCACCTCACATGGCCACTGTGGAGCTCACAGCTCTAAATCTCTGTCTAGATGGAAGGATATTGTGGTTGCTGCCTTATGATCCCAACCAACCTAAGAGTTCCTGACAATGTTCCAGTGTTCCTGCTTGCCACACAAGAACACGGGCAGACTCGCCAGCCCCCTGCTGGTGAACAGCTGGCACTGCACATTATCTCTGTCATTTGGAGCCTCTCCAACCCCAAGGTTTTGAGGGTTCCTTTCCACTCTAGCAAGCATTTGCCTCATTCGGTCTCAGGGCTGTACAGATAGCCTCGTGGGTGATTAGCATTCTCTGACAAAGGCTCACTGGGTTCAGTTATAGTTTCCACAAAAAAAAAGGAGTAGAGTGTCCCTAAGACTAGAGGGCGTTATGGTAGAGGAAAGTGCACTGGCTTTGAAGTCAGACAGGCTTGAGTTTGCAGACCCTACCCTGTGCCCTTTCGAGCTGAGCCACCTTGGGCTCCTCGTTGGCACTTATTGAGAGCCACTTGGTTGTCCCCTTTCTGAGGCCACTTGATCTTTTAAGAAAACACCAAAATATTAAGAGAAATAAAAATGTGTTAGCTGAGACCAACAATTGCCTTTTACTAAAAAGGTTGACACTCCATCACTGTAGAAAACAGAACAAATTTCCCACAGCAACCATCTTACAGGTACAGATGAAGAAACTGAGGCTCAGAGAGATTAGTTAATCTATCCAAAAGCACCAGGTTTATTTTTATTTCTATTGTTTTGTTGTTTATTTTAACTGTGGTCATCACCTTAAACTCAAGGAAAAACCCATTACGGTAGAGGAGGAATGTGTAGGTGCAGGAATGGGGAGTGGAGGGAGAAACCAGGAAGCCATTTCCCATGGAGGAAGGCAATTCTATTCCAAGGAACCCCCAAGAGAAACTCCCAGATCCCTTGCTGGGGGCTAACTCAGCCTGAGCCCCCACCCTCTAAGTATCAGCTGAGCAATTTTAACCTGAGGGCATCCCCGTGCCCTTATCCATGAGGACATTCAGCCCTCACTTTCCCGTTCACTCACACAAGCTATTAAGCCACTATGACATTCAGGAACCCAGCTAGGTGCTAAAGACACAAAAATGAACGGCATACAGGTCTTAGCCCTTTCGGAGTTCAAGTTCCAGTGGGGAGACAACCATGTAGACCAACAATATCATTAGTTCATTAATCATGTCACAAATGTTTATTGATCCCTTAGGAGTTGAGGGTACATCACCAAATATGACACTGTATTCTGTCCTCAAAAGCTCACAACCTCACAGGTGATATAGAGAAATAAGCCAAAATCCAACACAACATGAAAAGCAAGAGTTCCCAGGGTCTCAAATCTTGGATGAAGGACAGGGAATCTCTGTCTTGGATGACTGAGGAGGGATGAACAGAGATGTGACGTTTGTGCTGCATTTTTAAGAGCCATTATTTTAAGAGGAGTGAGGGGAGGAACCCCCAAGGAGACAGAACAGCACATTCACACTCTTACTGACCTGAGAGTGGGTCTGGTAAGTTCAGGGAACAAGTGTGTTGGCTGAGTCAGGAGAGAACCAAGGAAACAAGGAAGGGAGTGGATGCAGACTAGGAGAGCTGAACGTGCAGAGTGAAGGGTCTGGTATGCCAAAACATGTTTCGACTTTATCCTACAGATAAAAGGAACAAGCAAGTCCTAACAGGTCAGACATGTTTTTTGTTCGTTTGCTTTTCTTTTGTTTTTAAGAAAGATTACATCATCAGCAGTATGAGAAATGAATAGCCAATAATGTGACTCATGAAGTGCTTGGGTGAGAAATGATGACATTAACTCAGGCCTTGGCATGGGAAAGGAAGGAAGAGATTAGAGTCAGGGGACATTTCTGAGCTCAAAACCATAAGACTTGCAGCTAACTGCTTGTAAATAATAGTTCATAGTTATTTAGGCCTATTATGCCCTTGGATGATATTAGGCACTTCATCTGCATTATCTCATTCAGTCCTCACAAGAGCCTCAGAAGTTATGCGTTTGTATATTCTATTTTTCGGATCTGTAAACAGAGGCTTAGATTTGGCCCCAGCTCTGTCCCAAGTATAAGCATTGAGCCAGTAACAATACTGCCTCCCACACTTGGTGTGGATGAAGCAGAGGGGAAAAGAGTGACATGAAGTTTTCCAGCTTGGGAAATACTTTTGGGGAAAGAAGTTACATTCGCTGCTGGACATGGGCGCCCTGGGATGGCCATCACACAGCCATTACACGTGTGCATCTGGAGCTCAGAAAAGGATCTTGGCTGGACCCACAGAATTAAGCATTCTCAATAGATGAGAGGTTAAAACTATGACAGTGGATGAGATAATCTGTGGAGCAGTAGAGGGAAAAGACAAGAGGGACAGGGACGGAGCTTTGGGGAATGTCAATATTCCAAGCAGCTGGAGGAAAAGAACCTGTGGAGGAGGGTGATAAGAGGTAGCCAGCAAGGCAAGAGGAAACCCAGGACAAGCATGTTCCCTCACTGTGGCTCCTATCTATTTGGGTTTTCTCTGCCAAGGAAAGCTCGGTATAATCTGAAAACTCGGATTTCAGAATACAGCTCCAAATCTCAATCAAGCGAACAAAAAAACACATGTGGCTTGTCAGCCCTTTGATGGTTCTCTGTTACCCCCAAGATAAAATTTCAATGAAAACATTGAAATTACACCATTCTAGGGTTGATCTCTCAGAAATGCCACCTTTTACACTTCCCCTTGCATAAGAACTTTGATTTCTGTACTTAGGACAGACCCCTGCAAATGACAAAAAAAAAATTCTCCCCCGGTACCACATTGAGCAGCTGGTGTAGAATGCTGTCAACATGTGTTTCAAAGTCCACAGAAATAAAATGGTCTGTGTTCTCAAATGGCAGGATTGTCAATGTAGAAAATCCCGAAGAATTGACAAAAACAAAACAAAACAAAAACAAACAAGCAAACAAAGAAACACCCTCCTGGAACTAAGAAGTGTAGAAAAGTCACAGGATACAAGGTTATAAGTACAAAAGAATACAAGGTTAATATATAAAAGGATACAAGGTTAATATACAAAAGTCAATTGCTTTCCTCTACACTAGAAATGAACAATTGGAATTTGAAATATACAATTTACAATAGCAGCAAAACCAATAAAATATTTAGGTATAAATCTAACTACATAGGTATAGGATGCATATGCAGAAAACTACCCAACTCTGATGAAATAAATCCAAAAAATGATCTAAATAAATGGAGAGATATTCTGTGTTCATAGATTAGAAGACTCAGTATTGTTAAAATGGCCATTCTTTCCAACTTTATCTATAGATTTAATGTAATCCCAAACAAATTTTGGCAAGATATTTTGGATATATTGCCAAACTGGTTCTAAAGTTTATACAGAAAGGCAAAACACCCAGAATAGCCAACACAATAGTGAAGGAGATGACTGAAGCTGGAAGACTTACACTACCTAACTTCAAGACTTGTTATAAAGCTACAGCAATCAAGACTGTGTGGTATTGGCAAAAGAATAGATACATAGATCAATAGAACACAATAGAGAGCCCAGAAGTAGACCCACACAGATATAGTCAACTTATCTTTAACAAAGGAATAAAGACAATTCAATGGACAAGAGATAGTCTTTTTAAGAAATTGTACTGGCCAAACGCTGAAGCAAGGTTGAGTAAGATGTATCCGGGTTTTGATAATTAGGAGAACATGGTTGATTTATAAAACAGTGAAGTCAGAGAATAAGTGATTAAGAGGTGACAATATAATGACCAACTCCTGTTTAACCTGCTTAACATCTTATTGTTTCATAACCTCCTAAGCCTAACAATGGTGATGATTCTTTTTTTTTTTTCTTTTTTTTTTATGGCTGTGTTGGGTCTTCTTTTCTGTGCGAGGGCTTTCTCTAGTTGTGGCAAGCGGGGGCCACTCTTCATTGCGGTGCGCGGGGACCTCTCACCATCGTGGCCTCTCTTCTTGCGGAGCACAGGCTCCAGACGCGCAGGCTCAGTAGTTGTGGCTCACGGGCCCAGTTGCTCCGTGGCATGTGGGAGTCTCCCAGACCAGGGCTTGAACCCGTGTCCCCTGCATTGGCAGGCAGACTCTCAACCACTGCGCCACCGGGGAAGCCAATGATTCTTAAAACTAATTCAAATCCAAGAAGATCTGAGACATTTTTAAAAATTGATAATGCTGAATCTTAATAATAATTTATACATACTGACATCAGTTTCCAAGTGTAACTCATAGAGCTTTATGCATATTAACTTCTTCATTCCTCCCAACAGAGTTATTACTAACACTACCAGATAAGTGAACTGAGGAACAGAGGCATTAGGTAACTTGCTTAATATCAGAAAGATAGTAAGCAGACAAGCCAGGAAAGTCAAACCATCTGATTCCAGAACCTTGTGAATTTAAGCACTAAACTGTTGTTTTTGTTTATTTGCTTTTTCATTTTATTTGATTTTACTGTTGACTAGTTCACAAAATTATTTCCAACAACATAAATGATGAAAAATTGAGTGCAAAAAAAGAAAAAGAAAGAAAGATATTGTGCTGGAACCATTAGATAGTCTATATGCAAGAAAGAAAAAAAAAAGAACCTAGACACAGACTTCACACCTTTCACAAAAATAACTCTAAATGAATCCTAGACCTAAATGTAAAATGGAAAACTGTAAACCTTCTAGAAGAAAATATAGGAGAAAAATCTATGTGACCTTGAGTTTGGCAATTTATTTAGACACAACATCAAAAGCACAATTCATGAAAGAAAAATGGATAAATTGGACTTCATTCAAATTAAAAGTTTCTACTCTGTGAATGACAATGATAAGAGAATGAAAAGACAAGCCACAGACTGGGAGAAAACATTTGCAAAACATATATCTAATAAAGGACTTGTATCCAAAATATGTAAAGAAATCTTAAAGCTCAACAAGAAAAAAAACAATCCAATTTTAAAATGGACAAAATATCTAAACAGACTTTGCACAAAAAAAGAGATAGAGATGACAAATAAGCATATGAAAAGATGTTATCATTTGTCATTAGGGAATGGCAAGCTAAAATCATAGCGAGATACCACTACACACCTATTGGAATGCCTAGAATCCAAAAAACTAAGCTAGTGAGGATGTGGAGCAACAGGAATTTTCACTCATTGCTGAATGCATTGGGAACACAAAATGATATAGCACTTTTGGAAGATAGTTTGGCAGTTTCTTACAGAGTTAAACATAGTCTTACCATTTTATCTAACAATCATGCATCTAGGGATCTATCCAATTGACTCGAAAACATATTCACACAAAAATTTGCATGGAAATATTTATAGCAGCTTTGTTCATAATCAGCAAAAACTGGAAGCAACCAAGATGTCCTTCAATAGGTGAACAGTTAAACAATCTGTAGTATGTCCGTACAATGGAATATTATTCAGAAATTAAAAAGAAACAAGCTATCAAGCCAGGAGAAGACATGGCTGAACCTTAAATGCATATTAATAAGGGAAAGAAGCCAGTCTGAAAGGGCTATATACTGTATGCTTCCAATTATATGACATTCTGAAAAAGACAAAACTATAGAGACAGTAAAAAGATCAATGGTTGCCAGGGGTTCAGGGTTTCTTGGGGGGTGGGGAGGTGTTGAGTAGGTGAACTACAAAGGATTTTTAGGGAAGTGAAACTACTCTGCATGACATTGCAATTATGAAACTTGACTGTGCACTTGGCAAAACCCATTGAACCATACAGCACAAAGAATGATCCTAAATGCATGCAAACCTTTTTAAAATAATTTAGGAGGTAGGCACAGTTCCAAGATAGAACACAGGATGTATTTTCTTTAATCTAACTGTATTACAAATGTATGAAACAAGCTCACTGGAGGTAGAGTGTGCTGGAGGTGCAGGGGGAAGCCAGCGAGGCTGGAGCACAGCAAGAGAGGGGAGAAATAGTAGGAGATACGGTCAGAGGCAAAACGAGGAGCAAGATTGAGTAGGACCTTTCAGGCCAGAGTAAGGACTTTGGCTCTTACTCTGAGTGACATGGGAGAGAAACCATCAGAGGGTTCTGAGTAGAGGAAAGACATGGTCTGACTTGGTTGGATCTTAACAGGTTCTCTCTAGCTTCTGTGTTGAGAATAGGAGCCTCCTCCTCCAGGCCTAGAGGATGGCAGAATCAGGGAGTCCAATTAGGAGGCCATCGTAGCATTTCAAGTGATAGGCGATGATGCATGGAACCAGCATGGTAGCCAGGGACCTTCCATGAGAAGCAGCTGAATTCTGAATATATTTTGAAGGGAGAGCCAGCCGGGTAAGGGGAATGAGAGAAAAAAAGGAGTCAGTGACGGCCCCAGGGGTTTTGGGCCTGGGCAACTAGAAGCATGGCATCCACTTGCTGAGCTGGGGAAGACAGCAGTGTGAGCAGTTTCAGAGGAAAGACCAGGAGCTCAGATTTACACATCAAAGTTGTCAGTCCTACTAAATAGCCGAGTGGAGATACGACCAGAGTTAGAATATTAACTTAGTGTTAAGGAAAGGTGTTTTGGCTATAAATATCAATTTGAGAGGTAAAGGTGATGAGTTAAAAGAGGGATCCCAAAAGACCATGAACAGAAGGTAATTAAAGGAAGAAGCAAAGAGTTGGACCTTAACAGAAGAGGGGACTCATCACCTTCTGAGGCTGATGTGAAGAAAGAAAAAATGTGAAGAACTGCATGTGGGAATACAGTTGCAGGAACATTTGCAAGGTCACAGGAAGTTGAGAGAGGTCTTGCTGGATGGGCCCCAATTTTCTCTGCTGAGAGTAAGAGGGTTGGGATGGAAGCTTGAGGAAGGAAGTGAAATGTAAGAATATTTGTGAGAACAGTGGGAGCAGGAGCTTACCAAGAGCAAGTAGGAGACTTGTCCCAAGGCAGCACTGGAAACCCCTCTGGGAGGTGGGGCGGGGCGCCTATCGGACCTCCAAGTCTCAGGGGAGGCCGCCTTTCCACTCTACATCCGGATGTGCCAAGAGTGGTTTTATTGCCAGAAGTACCAGGACTCCAACACCCAACACACCCCTGCAGCCAGTGCCCCAGCACGTTTGCATCTCCAGGCATTCTCCCTTCCTTCCTGCATCTGCACCAGCTGGGCACCCCGCCTCCTCACCCAGCAGGTCCAGGTATTCAGCTCTGGCAAAGGTGCTCCAACCCCACACCCACCAGTGACTCCCAGTCCCCCAGCTCCTGCCAGGGAGCCAGCTCACCTGCACCACCTACCGGCCCAACCAGGGTGGGACTCCAGCTCCTTTCTGCTGTTGTTCCTTCACCCACCCTCCACCCCAAGAGCCACAGGACTCAGAGCCCTTACTGGGACCCTCAGACCCCAAGGCATCTCAGATGTGGAAAACGCCCAGGTCACCTGATTCAACCCCACAGTTGCAGAAAAGATACTGAGAACTTTCATTCATTCCACAAATATTTACTAGGCTACTATTATGTGCTAGTGTACCGACACCATCCCAGGAGCTGGGGGTACACTGGGGAAGTCTAGTGAGGAAGACAGGTCTAAAATAACAGCAGAATTAAAGATACAGTTCCAAATCGTGAAGTGCTGGAAAGGGGCAAGTTTCTGAATGAGTGTATAGCTGTGGGGGAGGAGGGGTGGGGGTGGGTTCATCTCTGAACACATAACATTTAGACTGGGAACTGAAGGATGAATAGAACTTGACAAGGCAAAGAAATGGAGGAGGCGGAGGAGGACATTTCAGACAGAGTTAAGCCCTGAGGTCCACAGCCCATGACCACCTCATGTCAGTTCCCTCGTGACTCTCCGTCATCTCATTCCCACCCATCTACAGATGAAGACCTCCCTAAGGAGGGGCAATATTAGTTGCCTTTAGCTTACTCAGTGTGAAAATATGTGGGTATTTTATACTTCAACTTATGTGTAACATTGTAAGTTCTCCCTCTCTTTTTCCTTTAAATACCAATACAGAAAATTTCATTATTACCTAAACTTGACAGAATAGAAAACCAAAAGGGTTAAACAAGCATCCCTGGCTTCATAGGAACTAGAATCTAAACCAAGATTCCATGTGGTTTTAAGCAACAACACACCTTTAACATCCTCAAACACCAGAAGTGTACGGATCGTGAAGCTCCGTCCACCCTCCACAAGCTGTGCATCCATCAGAAAAGTCCTGATACAAGTTCTATTTGGCTTACTATATAAATACAATGCTATCTCCACATGCCAGCTTCAGTAACAGGCCAGCGTACCAAAGCTAACTTGAAGGGCTAAGGGGCCATGGTACCAGAAGATGCACACTCACAGTGTGAACCCCATCATGTGCACGTAAAAGCACTAAGAGAGGGAAGCTAATTAAGAACAGAGTTAAGATCCACCAGGGGGCAGACAGCAGAAGCAAGAAGAACGACAATTCTGCAGCCTGTGGAAGGATAATCACATTCACAGAAAGATAGACAAAATGAAAAAGCAGAGGACATTGTACCAGATGGGGGAACAAGATAAAACTCCAGAAAAACAACTAAATGAAGTGGAGATAGGCAACCTTCCAGGAAAAGAATTCAGAATAATGATAGTGAAAATGATCCAGGACCTCAGAAAAAGAATGGAGGCAAAGATTGAGAATATGGAAGAAATGTTTTAAAAACACCTAGAAGAATTAAAGAACAAACAGAGGTGAACAATACAATAACTGAAATGAAAAATACACTAGAAGGAATCAATAGCAGAATAACTGAGGCAGAAGAACGGATAAGTGACCTGGAAGACAGAATGGTGGAATTCACTGCCATGAAACAGAATGAAAAGAAATAAAGACAGCCTAAGAGACATCTGGGACAACATTAAATGCAACAACATTTGCATTATAGGGGTCCCAGAAGGAGAAGAGACAGAGAAAGGACCCAAGAAAATATTTGAAGAGATTATAGTCAAAAACTTCCCTAACATGAGAAAGAAAATAGCCACCCAAGTCCAGGAAGTGCAGAGAATCCCAGACAGGATAAACCCAAGGAGAAATATGCTGAGATACATAGTAATCAAATTGACAAAAATTAAAGACAAAGAAAAATTATTGAAGGCAACAAGGGAAAAACGACAAATAACATACAAGGGAACTCCAATATTGTTAACAGTTGATTTCTCAGCAGAAAATCTACAAGCCAGAAGGGAATGGCATGACATATTTAAAGTGATGAAAGGGAAGAACCTACAACCAAGATTTCTCTACCCGGCAAGGATCTCATTCATATTCGATGGAGAAATCAAAAGCTTTACAGACAAGCAAAAGCTAAGAGAATTCAGCACCACCTAACCAGCTCTACAACAAATGCTAAAGGAACTTCTCTAAGTGGGAAACACAAGAGAAGAAAAGGACCTACAAAAACAAACCCATAACAATTAAGAAAATGGTAATAGGAACATACATATGGATAATTACCTTAAACATGAATGCATTAAATGCTCCAACCAAAAGACACAGGCTTGCTGAATGTATACAAAAACAAGACCTATATATATGTTGTCTAAAAGAGACCCAATTCAGACCTAAGGACACATACAGACTGAAAGCGAGGGGATGGAAAAGGATATCCCATGCAAATGGAAATCAAAAGAAAGCTGGAGTAGCAATACTCATATCAGATAAAATAGACTTTAAAATAAAGAATGTTACAAGAGACAAGGAAGGACACTACATAATGATCAAGGGATCAATCCAAGAAGAAGATATAACAATTATAAATATATATGCACCCGACATAGGAGCACCTCAATACATAAGGAAACTGCTAACAGCTATAAAAGAGGAAACTGACAGTAACACAATAATAGTGGGGGACTTTAACACCTCATTTACACCAATGGACAGATCATCCAAACAGAAAATTAATAAGGAAATGCAAGCTTTAAATGACACAATAGACCAGATACATTTAATTGATATTTATAGGACATTCCATCCAAAAACAGCAGATTACACTTTCTCCTCAAGTGCGCACGGAACATTCTCCAGGATAGATCACATCTTGGGTCAAAAATCAAGCCTCAGTAAATTTAAGAAAATTGAAATTATATCAAGCATCTTTTCTGACCACAACGTTATGAGATTGGAAACCAATTACAGTGGAAAAAACGTAAAACACACAAACACGTGGAGGCTAAACAATATGTTACTAAATAACCAAGAGATCACTGAAGAAATCAAAGAGGAAATCAGAAAATATCTAGAGACAAATGACAACTAAACACAACAGTCCAAAACCTATGGGATGCAACAAAAGCAGTTCTAAGAGGGAAGTTTATAGCAATACAAGCCTACCTCAAGAAACAAGAAAAATCTCAAATAAACAATCTAACCTTACACCTAAAGGAACTAAAGAAAGAAGAACAAACAAAACCCAAAGTTAGCAGAAGGAAAGAATTCATAAAGATCATTGCAGAAATAAATGAAATAGAAACAAAGAAAACAATAGAAAAGATCAATAAAACTAAAAGCTGGTTCCCTGAGAAGATAAGCAAAATTGATAAACCATTAGCCAGACTCATCAAGAAAAAGAGGGAGACGACTCAAATCAATAAAATTAGAAATGAAAAAGGAGAAGTCACAACAGACACCACAGAAATACAAAGCATCCTAAGAGACTACTACAAGCAACTCTATGCCAATAAAATGGATAACCTGGAAGAAATGGACAAGTTCTTAGAAAGGTATAACCTTCCAAGACTGAACCAGGAAGAAATAGAAAATATGAACAGACCAATCACAAGTAATGAAATTGAAACTGTGATTAAAAATCTTCCAACAAACAAAAGTCCAGGACCAGATGGCTTCACAGGCAAATACTATCAAATATTTAGAGAAGAGCTAACACCCATCCTTCTCAAACTCTTCCAAAAATGTGCAGTGGAAGGAACACTCCCAAACTCATTCTATGAGGCCACCATCACCCTGATATCAAAACCAGACAAAGATGTCACAAAGAAAGAAAACTACAGACCAATATCACTGATGAATATTGATGCAAAAATCCTCAACAAAATACTAGCAAACAGAATCCAACAGCACATTAAAAAGATCATACACCATGATCAAGTTGGGTTTATCCCAGGAATGCAAGGATTCTTCAATATACACAAATCAATCAATGTGATACACCATATTAACAAACTGAAGAATAAAAACCGTATGATCATCTCAATAGATGCAGAAAAAGCTTTTGACAAAATTCAACACCCATTTATGATAAAAATCCTCCAGAAAGTAGGCATAGAGGGAAATTATCTCAACATAATAAACGCCATATATGACAAACCCACAGCCAACATCGTCCTCAGTGGTGAAAAACTGAAACCATTTCCACTAAGATCAGGAACAAGACAAGGTTGCCCACTCTCACCACTATTATTCAACATTGTTTTGGAAGTTTTAGCTACAGCAATCAGAGAAGAAATAGAAATAAAAGAAATCCAAATCAGAAAAGAAGAAGTAAAACTGTCACTGTTTGCAGATGACATGATACTATACATAGAGAATCCTAAAGATGTCACCAGAAAACTACTAGAGCTAATCAATGAATTTGGTAAAGTTGCAGGATACAAAATTAATGCCCAGAAAGCCCTTGCATTCCTATACACTAATGATGAAAAATCTGAAAGAGGAATTAAGGAAACACTCCCATTTACCATTGCAACAAAAAGAATAAAATACCTAGGAATAAACCTACCTAGGGAGACAAAAGACCTGTATACAGAAAACTATAAGACACTGATTAAAGAAATTAAAGATGATACAAACAGATGGAGAGATACACCATGTTCTTGGATTGGAAGAATCAATATTGTGAAAATGACTCTACTACCCAAAGCAATCTACAGATTCAATGCAATCCCTATCAAATTACCAATGGCATTTTTTACGGAACCAGAACAAATCATCTTAAAATTTGTATGGAGACACAAAAGACCCCGAATAGCCAAAGCAGTCTTGAGGGAAAAAAGCGGAGCTGGAGGAATCAGACTCCCTGACTTCAGACTATACTACAATGCTACAGTAATCAAGACAATATGGTACTGGCACAAAAACAGAAATATAGATGAATGGAACAGGATAGAAAGCACAGAGATAAAGCCACGCACCTATGGTCAACTAATCTATGACAAAAGAGGCAAGGATATACAATGGAGAAAAGACAGCCTCTTCAATAAGTGGTGCTGGGAAGAATGGACAGCTACATGTAAAAGAATGAAATTAGAACACTCCCTAACACCATACACAAAAATAAACTGAAAATGGATTAGCCACCTAAATGTAAGACCGGACACTATAAAATTCTCTGAGAAAAACACAGAAGAACACACTTTGACATAAATCACAGCAAGATCTTCTTTGATCCACCTCCTAAAGAAATGGAAATAAAAACAAAAATAAACAAATGGGACCTGATGAAACTTAAAAGGTTTTGCAAAGCAAAGGAAACTACAAACAAGACAAAAAGACAACCCTCAGAATGGGAGAAAATATTTGCAAACAAATCAATGGACAAAGGATTAATCTCCAAAATATATAACCAGCTCATGTAACTCAATATTAAAAAAAAAAACCCAATCCAAAAATGGACAGAAGACATAAATAGACATTTCTCCAAAGAAGACATACAGATGGCCAAGAAGCACATGAAAACCTGCTCAACATCACTAATTATTAGAGAAATGCAAATCAAAACTACAATGAGGTATCACCTCACACCATTTAGAATGGGCATCATCAGAAAATCTACAAACAGCAAATGCTGGCGAGGGTGTGGAGAAAAGGGAAACCTCTTGCACTCTTGGTGAGAATGTAAATTGATACAGCCACTATGGAGAACAATATGGAGTTTCCTTAAAAAACTAAAAATAGAATTACCATATGACCCAGCAATCCCACTACTGGGCATATACCCAGAGAAAACCATAATTCAAAAAGGCACATGCACCCCAGTGTTCATTGCAGCACTATTTACAATAGTCAGGTCATGGAAGCAACCTAAATGCCCATCGACAGATGAATGGATAAAGAAGTTGTGGTACATATATACAATGGAATATTACTCAACCATAAAAAGGAACAAAATTGGGTAATTTGCAGAGAAGTGGATGGATCTAGAGACTGTCATACAGAGTGAAGTAAGTCAGAAAGAGAAAAACAAATATCGTATATTAACGCATATATGTGGAACCTAGAAAAATGGTACAGATGAACCAGTTTGCAGTGCAGGTAGTGAGACACAGATGTAGAGAACAAACGTATGGACACCAAGGGGGGAAAGTGGAGGCGGGTGGTGATGGTGGTGTGATGAATTGGGAGATTGGGATTGACATGTATACACTAATATGTATAAAACGGATAACTAATAAGAACCTGCTGTATAAAAAAATAAATAAAATAAAATTCAAAAATTCCAAAAAAAAAAGGAACCAAAAGAGAACATTTTTTTATTTCACTCTATATCTTTAAATAGATAAAGTATTGTCCCTACTGTAAAGAGGAGGCAAAAGAGGTCCAGAAAGTAAAGATTCCTGTGTCTATAAATGGAGTAAACAATACCAGAAGTATTGCAGGATTTTAACATCAGAGACAGCAAGTTTGGGGTTGGGCCAGATGGGGGTAGCGGGTGAACAGGGTCTGTGTCTCTGGCTGGTTGGAAGGGATTGCATTAAAAAGGCACAGTCTTTCAATGGTCTCCCATAAGGGTCTCACACTCTTGCTTTATCACTGTTGTTTTAAGTCTTCTTTTCAGAGTCTTCCCAACCACTCGTGGAGAACACACCCATGGGAGATAACCAACCCTACTATGCTCTGAAGGATGCTCAGTCCAGGGACTTCCCTGGCAGTCCAGTGGTTAAGATTCCGTGCTTCCACTATAGGGGGTGTGGGTTCAATCCCTGGTCAGGGAACTAAGATCCCCATGCCCTGTGGCATGGCCAAAAATATAAAAATAAAAAATGAAGGATGTTCAGTCCAGAATCTTGCACAAATAAAAATAAGATGTCTTATGTAAAGCACCTGGCACAAAGGAAGAGCTCAGTAAATATTGGCTCCCTCCCCGAGCCTTCCTTCCTACAGCCCTGAAGAAAAGGAGGGTCAAGTTTCCACCGATCCCACTTACTGATATCCGATGTCACAGAAGTTCAGTGTGTCCATGTGATAGGACTGTATATCTCGGACACAGATCAGGCAGTCCATGGATATGTTGCAGGTCGCCCCAACGGTGTGGATGATGATGACATATTTGGCTGGGAGGTTCATTGTAGGGCAGTGTGTCTGTCTGGCTTTCCAAGCTGACCTTGTGATGATATTGGAGCAAGCTGTGGTGAGGGGAAAAACCAAGGCGATAGGAATTCACCTGGGCCCACATGTGCACAATCTCACAACTGCAGGCTGGTTACTCCTCAGTCTCCCTAACCTCATGTTAGGCACATCCTAACATGTGGGATTCTGTGAGATTCTGGGAAGGTACCAATAGCAATTGTCTGGGCCAGGTGGCTGGAGCAAGGGGCAGAGGCAAATTCTGCAGGTTCTGATAACAACTATGGAAACCAGCATGTGAACAGAAGAGAAAGGACTGTTGATCTTACAGAGGCATCGCCATTTTATTCAAAAAATAAAGTATACCTACATGCTTGAATATGCATTGCAACTAAATGCAGGTGTGTGTACTTATTAACAGGGCCAGTATGCAGAAATCAGCTGACTCTCTGAACTGATCACACGTATGTGGAAATAATTTGAAATCTCTAAAGAACTCTACAAATGTTAGAGTTATCATTATTGAAGATAGCACCTGTCTGAAAGCAAGAGAAACTTCATTTAGAGATTTACAACTAAGAAAGCTTAATAAAAAGTATCCTTGAGGGCTTCCCTGGTGGTGCAGTGGTTGAGAGTCTGCCTGCCAATGCAGGGGACACGGGTTCGAGCCCTGGTCTGGGAAGATCCCACATGCCGCAGAACAGCTGGGCCGTTGAGCCACAATTACTGAGCCTGCACGTCTGGAGCCTGTGCTCCGCGACAGGAGAGGCTGCAACAGTGAGAGGCCCGCGCACCGCGTTGAAGAGTGGCCCCCGCTTGCCACAACTAGAGAAAGCCCTCGCACAGAAACGAAGACCCAACACAGCCAAAAATAAATAATAAATAAATAAATTTTTTTAAAAAAAGAGGACAATATGATGTAGGTTGAAAAGACAAGAGTGTTGAGACAACGGAGCAGAGGAAGAGGGTGTAGACAACTCCCTGGCAGAGGGACAGAGGGGATGACCATTACCTAGCTTATTGCCAAAGAAAGTGAGGCCCAAGGAGACGTTGTTGTAGCCCTGGGCGTGCATGCCTTGGATGTTCCAGCCAACACCTTTGTACACCCTGCCATTGTCCCCAGCCAGGAAGCTGCCAGGCAAGGAAACATGATTTAATGGCAAATTCCTGTAACAGGAAACTTCGCACCCATCCTCAGAAGGGAAAAGTGTTCTAGAGGCTCAAAAATACTATGCTTCAATGACATAACGGTGGGAGGGAGGGTGATAACGCGTTTTAGACTTCCAAGAGATGTGGGAATATATTTTAAATTTTCTTTTGACTTAGCTTACATGTGTTTCCCAGAACCTCACTTGAAAATACTCATTTGGTTCAAAGTGGAATTCACATGTATGACTCTCAAGAACCTGAGAACATTAGTTCAACATTTTTCAAGGGCATGAGAATTCATTCGTCATGTTTTTAAATTATAGGACCAAGCACTTGAACAATGAAAACAATCAACCTGAATTCAGGGATTCCTTTGTGTTAACTTTTTCTTCAGTTTCTCCTTAGGAATTCCTAAGCTCTTCTTTGTCACAGAAATTTGTTTAGGATGTTCCTTTTCTCAGTTTATTTTTTGAAGCCAATGTATCTATTTTTTTTGTTGTTTTACCTCCTCCTTTCTTTCTTCCTCATTATAAATTTCTCGTCCTCCACTTTCCAGTTGCAGTCTTCAAAACTGATGTTTTCACAACTCTTGCCATATTCAGCTCTTAATAGGTCATGAATTTCCACAGCAAGCTGAGCACAGAAAGAACACTTCCCTGAAGTCACCGAAGACCCAGAATGGAGTAGGGCTGACCTCCCACCCTGTGCTGACATTGGTCTGAGGACCAGGTTGGGGCCTCAGGGTGTCCGCCATGTCCCTGGCTTTGCTGGAGTACTTTCAGCAGGCTGCTCTGTCCCTGCAGCCTTTGGTCAGTTCAATGTGAAAATAGCCCCTATGGCTACAGCAGCTGCAAGGTACAAACTGGAGACTGTTACACTGTCACTGCAAAAACCTGACTTCGAGATGCAGTGGCTGAAGTAGACAACACAGCAGTGACAATGGCGGGGCGGTGGGGGCACTAGTGGTAGGGACAGCAGCTGAGCTGTAGTGAACACAGCATCCACAGAGGGTGGACGGGAAGACCCCCCTGGCCCCCAGGGGCTCTGGTGGCTAAAACAGGGGCCTCAAGCTGCTTTTACTTACTTGCAGCTAAAAATAAATCAAGAAGAAAATGTGGGTAATCCTTTCTGAAGTGGATAATTCAGAAAGCATTTATGTTTGTCTTTAGAATTCAGGGGGGAGAGCACCATTCCCTCTCTCTCTCTGTCTTCTTCTACAAATACATACATATCCTGATTCTTGAGGAGAAAAGAGGAGGTTGTGGGCCTCCACTCCACAGATAATCCTCAGAGTGGGTACTCAATACACAACGGAAGCATCTCTTTGCCTCACACATTTGCTTTTAACACGGGGCCCTCCTCCTTGCATCCCCAGTGGGATATCTCCTATGGGATCCCAGTCGCACTATGAGGTGGCCCTTCAGGGTCCCTGGTACCTCTCGGGGTAACAGCCCTGTCTGTGTGCAGAAGTGGAACAAGGCAGGACTAGGAGGCAGTCTGGGAATAGTTCTGGGTCCATGCTCCCTCGCTGAGTGACTTTGAGCAAATTCTCTAACTTCTCCAGACCACAACATCCTCACCTGTGACACAGGGGTGGTAATATTTCTCCTGCCCATTCCTCAGAGTGACTGGGAGAGCCTACTTGAGTAATACTTGCAAAGACCTTTGTAAACTGAAATATTCTTCGAGCTCCAAGGGGGCGACTGTACTTATTACAAGACCTCTCTTGCTTCTTTCCGGGAGCTCCCAGTGGCCAAGACCACATCGACATACATGGCTCAGAGCTGTCTTCCTCATGACCGCTGGGGGATTTTGGATTTTGTTTGTATCAGCATTTTTTAATTCATTAGAAAAGCAACATGAATGGGAAATTAAGAAAAACAGAGAAGGGGGAGCAGGAGGCCCCTTCAGAGGGATAACTCAAATGTGGGCTCCGGGGACCCCACCAGCCTTTTACATGTAGGCCACATCGCACCAGCCTTTGTTGTAGACCGAACGGGACTGCAGGCCCCGCAGTTTCCAGCTGCACACATTCTGCTACTGGCACTCTATCCCCGTAAGCTGGTCCATGATGACACAGGCCACAGGCCGGGTCAGCTGGGCGCTGCGGGTCAGGAATCTCGCCCCCCACTCCTTGCGGGAGACAACGGTGGACGCAACTGGTGGGGAGTTCGGGGGGGGAGCCACAGGCTGGCATGCTAAGGTCCTGCCCGTGCCCGCCGCAGGCTGTCCAGGCCACCCTGGGTCCTCTGTGATGGGAGAGGCCCCAGGAGGAGGCCTGCAACACCACAGTCACCCCTTCCCATCTCCATATCCCGTTTAGGGTAAAACGAATCCCCATGCAGACTCCACACTCAGCCTGGGAAGTCAAGTGACCGTGTTCTCCAAACACTTCCTCCTTGTACTTCCCTGGAGGACTTTGCCCATCCTCACCTCTTCTCTGCCTGCAGAAAGCAGTCCCAGCAGCACCCCCCACCCAACCCCGGGGTTCTGAGCCTACTTCTCGTGAAGCACGTCAGCATGGACGCCTCGGGATGCTTGGTGTCCACTGGCATTTGCCCCGGTGTCTGACTTGCCTTTCATCGGCTGTCCACTCAGAACATGACTCTCTGAGGAAAGCTCTGCCACCCTCCTCAAACCACTCTCCTCACCCTCCCCGGCAGAGCCCACAGGAAGCCCCATGAACACTGAGTGTGGGTCTCCCTCCTTCACATGAAAATACACTGTGGGCAGGGCCGTGAGAGCCCCACACAGGACCCAGGACCTCCCCAGCTCTCCCTCACTATCCTTACTTGGGAGCTCCCAGGAGCTCTCTGAGGGATGCAGTGTTTCCGCCCTGAGAGCTGGGAACTGGGACCCTTGTCTTTTCTCCCTGGGTTTCCTCTCTTTTCTGGAACCCACCTTTGCCTAAGGACTCAGGACAATCCAGGGGAATAGTTGGGGTTCCACCCCACCCCACCCACCCAGCCCAGCCATAGTGACATCCTGAGAAATACTTCTGACCCCCTAAGAAGCCCCCCGGCCACCCCCAAACGGCCTCACCACTGCGACCCTTGAGAATGAGCTGTGAGATGCCAGCAAACAGGTCCAGAAGCTCCTCTGACAGCCCTGTGGCTTGGGTTTCATGCCAAGACAACTGTGGGGAATCCCCTGGGAAGGAACACTGCACTTGGTGCTGGTCCTTGGAGAACACCTGGACCAGCTCTCAGGCAGAGGCTCCACATCCCCCCTGCCCCCCCAACCAACAGCCTCTCGGCCTCCCCAAGTCACCTGACTTCCTCTAGGAAACAAGGAAGAGGAAAACCACGGATGCATCTGGCCTCACTCCGCCTCTGCCTCTCACATCTGCCCCAATGAGGCCTTCACTCTCCCCATCCTCCCCAAGCCTCCCTCCATTTCAGACTCAGTGCAGTCTCTCCTGCCTCCTCATCTGAGCAGCTCTGCCTTTCCCAGTTCACTCGTATACATATTAATAGATCAGAGTGTCATGTACCAAGATGGCCATCATCACGTTAACACGTATTCATATATTAAGCACCTAGTGATCCAGACAAGGTTCTTGAAATACAGAGATTTACAGATCGTTGTGACTGCCCTCACAAACTAGATTTTTTTAGATAGGATTAATGGAGGATTAATCATCACAAACATGCCGCATCCCCCTCTGCCTATTCGGTACCAGAGGTCATGGGAAGCAATAGCCACTAGAACCAGCAATGTCACCCACATCACCTCCCACGGGCTGGCTCTGTAATGTACAAAGCATTTTCAAGGGCACTATCAGCTTTGTGGCTTAAAACAATTTTGTGAGATAAGCAAAGCAAATTAACTACTTCCTCTATACTGATGAGAAACTGAGGCTCAGAGAGGTTACTTGTCTAAGACGATGTGGGTTTTAAGCTGCGGACTTGCATTCCAACCCAGGCTGTCTGACCCCAGAGCTGTGTCGATAACCACTAGGCTCTGCAGCCACCCCAAAATTGTCAGATGACCTTGGGCAAGTCACTGCCACAATGTGGCCTGTTTCTCTGTCTTTAAGATGAGTTTGTTAAGGGTCTCCACCATGGTTCTGAGATTCTGTCCTTCTGTGAAATCATCGGGAACAAATACTTGACCATGACACTGAAGCCAAGGTGTGCTGGGCAGGCTGGAGGGGCTGCTAAGGATGGGAGCCCATCTCAGCAGGGCGTGGGGGGCACCTGAGCCAGGCTCTGAAGGGGAACATAGCTAGTGGGGAGGAGTGAGGACACTGGAGAGGATGATTTCCAAATGAAACCAGGCTGGGGCTGATGGCAAAAGCACTTGTGACCCAGTGAAAGAAAACTCACCCCAGGCCCCGAGATCCAGAGCAGAGATGACAAGAAGCCACAGCAGCATCCTCATGTGGAAGTAGGTCACTAACAGGGAGAGTATAGACCACAGCCCTGGGAGAGACACCGACAGTTAGCCCGACCATCCTCACCCTTCAAACAGGGCTCCCACCCCATTGCACGGCCCCCGTCTGCCTCCCCGCCAAACCTGTGCACCTCCTGGGACCAGCACCTGGCGAGGCTTCTCAGGGTCCCCAGCACAGGGTTGACCCTCGGCAGGTGCTCAGTAAAGGTGAGGGTGCTAACACCTGTCTAGCCACCACCCTCACCAGCCTCCTATTACCCTGAGAGCTCTTGGTCCCTCCTAGGAGCCCGGTGCCTCATCTAAGGCCTTCCACCATAGATAATAACAATTTCTAAAATCCCTGAGTAGCTATTATGAATAAACCATGTGTAGATATTTTTACATCTAGTGCTGCAATTTTATATTTAATCCTTATAAAATTCCCATAAGATATTTGTAACCTCATTTTTATAGGTGAGAACACTGAGGCTCACCTAACTTCTTCTTGAGTGAGAAGAGTAATAAAGAATAGCAGCTACCATTTACTGTCACATCCTATATTCCAAGTATTTGCTGAGGACTTCATAGTTATTCCATTAAGTATCTTCACAATGACCTGTGAGACCTGTACTTATCATCAGGAAACTGGACTTCAGAGAGTTTAAGTCACTTGCCCAAAGTTACCCAATTAGAAGGGGCAGATCTGTCTGACTCCAGAGACTCTGCCTGGAACTTCTCCACAATCAGCTTGAGTTTCTGATGGTGGAGATTCTCAACGAGGATCCAAGAGGTTAAACTCCGGGATTACTGTGGTCCTTTCCAGCTGCAGGAATATTTTCTGCTGTGTCAGACAGAAATGAGTTGTTTACTTGGGCTCAATTCAAATGAAATATCAGTTCCCTGAGATGTCAACCTAAACATCAACTTTTCTCCCAATTATCCTACTGAGAAACTATAGAGAGAGGTTTGAGATAAAATGGGGTAGATCACTGACCTCCAGAGATTTTATATTATAATCAATAGTTCCCAGATGGAAAATGTGTAGAACCCCAGCTTAAGACGAGCATATAGGAGCTTCCTGGATCAGGACAAGAAATCGCTTGGCCGTTAACACCCAGGAATCCAGTCATTTGAGAAAACTGTGTCCTGTTGACAAACCAGCCCTCCACAGAGGAAGGCAGGCACCTGATGAACGTGTGGGAAAGTGTTGAGCCTCTCTCATTGGCCAAATGAGAGGCAAGGATGAACTTGCCCAAGTTGGAAGCCCTGTAGGCTGGCCTCCCAGGAAAGAAGCTGGCCTCTTGCAAAGCTACCTAGAAACCAGCGATCAATTCTGGTCAACAGGAGGTTTATACCCTGGTCGCTTGACCATGGTGCTTCCCCAACCATGAATGATAACGAGGTGAGTGCTGTCCCAAGCTTGTCACATCATAAGCTGAAATTGCAAGGCTTGAGCCCAACGCCTCATCTTGCTAGGGCAGGGACGGGTGGGGTCTCCCACCCCCACCTCCAGCTGCATACACTGAGCTGGCAGGACAGGCTGCAGCCACAGTTCGGCCACCGTGGCTCACATTGCTATGCATTCTCTGTACTTAAAATGAAGATGAAATATTAGGACACGAGACATATGAGATATAATAGATAGGGATTCCAGGTTAGACAGAAAGGTAAGAAATTGGGTAGAGGTAACCCCAGGACCCAGAGCCTTGGCAAGAAAGATCCAGGTGTGGTAGAACCAAACTCATTTAGAGCAATTTAGGAGAGAGAAAGTTTTCTTACTTGCAGGAAGAATTCAAGAGTGGAGATCAGGGAAACTTTCTCCACTATGTTAACTTTGTAACCTGATAGAGTCCAGTCCCTCCAATAGGAGAGGGCTTCTCAAGAAGACACACACACACACACACACACACACACACACACACACACACACACACTCAGAAATACCTGTGGGTCCCTCGCTGTCCCAGCCCCACAGGTCAGGCTGCAGCTGGCTCACCCCTCATTGGCTGGCAGTGCCTTCCTTTCAGGCTTGGGCTCTGGCCCTGCCCTCCTTCTCCAGCTGCTGCCTCCTCGGCCTTCTCTCTCCCTGGCACTAGAGGGCACTCCCTCCCCAGGAATGGAGACTGGGCCCTGGCTTTCCAGAGAGAAGAGGAAGGCCGGGAGCCCTAACAAAAGGGGGAGAAGAGGAGGAGGGCGGAGCTCTGAGGCTCTGAGCAGCTCTGTCCACCATCCACAGCACCGAGAGGGGAGAGGGACCCGATGAGACCAGACAGGTGCTGACAGCAGGGGATCCGCCCTGTGAAGAAGCCCGGGTACTTTCTCCCTGGGAAAGGGCGTGGCTGCCCAAGTCTCCCTGAGCTCCTTCCTCATCCCCAGTCCCCAGGAAACCCGGCAAACCCAGGGGTTGTGCCTGTGGGACCTGAGGGTCACATCCTGACCTCTGGGAACGTCCTGCCCATGGGGACAGATCTGCTCCAGGAGTTTGAAGGCTGTGGTTGGTGGTCGCTCACCAACAGCCCCCCACCCCACTCCTTTCCACCAGCAGGGGCAGGATGGGGGCAGAGAAGTAGAAAAGTACATCCCAGGAGGCCGCACACACTGTGTCCTCATCACTAGAACTTACTCCCACCCTGTGGCCAGGGAGCCCATTCACTCACCACCCCTACCTCAGCAGCAAACTGTCACCCACCCAGGAAGCCTCCCACAAGCTGAGGGTCTTCAGCCCCTCACCCACTCTCGTCTCATCCCCAAACATGCTCCACAGTCTGCAGCTCTGGTCTCCAGAGCCCTTGAATCTTCACTGAGGAAACTCCACGTGACCCTTCGCACAAGTGCAATAGCACAATGTGTCTCCACAGGGACCTGCAGGGGCTCCCACCTCCCAGTGGGTGGGGCAGCCTCCTGAGACCCTAAACGGACCCTTCTGAGGGAACACCCCCAAATCTGGACGGGTTGCCCTTAGTGGAGCTGCAGAGTCACCCTGAGGCCCGGGGTCCACAGAAAAGCTCCCTCAAAGGGCTGCACTGGTTCCACCTGCTGTTCTCACCTGTTGACCCACCCAGGCCCAGGGCTGAGTCTCCCCAAGGAGAAGACTCCACTTCCCACCACCCCTCCTTCCAACCTCTGGCCTTGGTTGGCACTGAGGGGGGCTGGGTGGGGTCTGGGCACCTATTGATCAAGCCAGGGATAGCCTGCCAGGGTCGGGACCTCCACGGTTCAGCCCTGGTCTCAACCCAGGCCTGGGTTAGCCTGGGACCTTGGGGCCCGCCATGACCTTCTGACATGAGGGAACCCACTGCCAGCACAGGATCCCCAAGTGTGGACTCCCTTCTATTTCAAAGCCCTGTCCAGCTGCTCACTCCCGCCAACCGCTCACCCTCTTCTCCCCCAACCCATTCACTTTCATCCTAATCAGCACTATATGGTCACAGTCAACATCTCCACAGAAAGTCACAGGACAACAAACAGACCATTGTGTATTTCACACTCACTCGTTTCTTCATTTATTCGTGCACTCCTGCATTTATTAATTCAACATATTGCTCCATCCTGGGACTGTGGAGGTGAGTCAGGCCACATCCCTGGCTCGGGGAGCCTCAGCAGAGTGGAAGAGACAGACCTGAAAGTCAAGAACTTCGGGCAGAGCAGAGGTCATGCCCTTCAGCACACGCCGTGCTTCATTGTTAATGTTCTTACTTTCCTTTAAAATTAGTTGACGAATCTTATAAGCAGGAGTTTTCACATAAAATTTCAGATTCCCTGGACCTTCGGGAGGTCCATTAACACCTGATCCACTTTCCCACGTGGCCGCCTTCCCCTGAGGCTGAGTAACAGCTGCCCCTTCAAGTTAGGAATGCTCTCATTTGCCACAGTCCTCACCACTCCCTAGTGTCCCCAACCCTGAGGCCCCATGTCGGTTGTCACGAGTCACGCTACTGTTGGTGCTGTTGGTGTTCTCCAGCCCACACCGCTTCACCACTTTACTCCAGGTCCCTAGTTCCCGCAAGCTTGTGTCTTGAGATCCTTGGTCCAGAGTGAAACATGCCCTGGTAGAGGCAGCAGAGGACGCTGTGGACACACACAGGAGAGGCGCCCCGGGCACCTGCTCGGATTACCTACAGCAACAGAGTGGAGGAGGGAGCCACGCGCGACGACGGATGCCGGCTGCTGTCTGTGCTTCCTCCATCAGCCCAAACAATGGAGGGCAGGCCCCCCGCCCTCCTAAGAGCACTCATCACAGGGCCAGGCAGGGCCATCCTTGTTGGGCTGCCCAACAAGGGGAGACAGAGTGGGTGGGCCACCTCAGGGGTCCTCAGCCCCCCACCAGACACTGGCTATCGCAGGTGGGAAGGCACAACCTCAGCGGGGACAGGAGGAGAGAGG
The DNA here is from genome assembly GCF_965194805.1 of Balaenoptera borealis. NCBI lineage: Eukaryota > Metazoa > Chordata > Mammalia > Artiodactyla > Balaenopteridae > Balaenoptera > Balaenoptera borealis. The sequence continues at coordinate 83,278,229 of NC_138860.1, read as the reverse complement.
GGTGCCAGAGGAGAGGCAGCTTGCTGGCTTGCTCAGGGAGGGCAGGGCTGTGGGGTGGACAGGAAGTGGACTAACCAACAAGCTTCCTCCCAAACCAGCTCCGGGCCAGGGCTGGGAATTTCACAAAAAGGCAAAAAGGGCTTTGTGAACATTTCCTGTCCCAGCCCAGCCCCCTTCCTGGCAGTGACACAGCCCAGCTCAGCGTTACCACACTGCTTACCTGTGACGCAATCTTCCCACGAGAAGGCTGAGTGTCTCAGCCAGAGGCCTATAAATACTGGGCCCACATCTTTCTGTCAAACCCCTCTGTGTGACTCCTGGGCTTAGGTAAGTGAGCTGCCAGCTTCCCCGGGACCGGAGCCTGCCTGATGACTCTTTACTCCCCTCACCCATCTTCATTTCAAACCTCCTCCTGGAAGCCCTCCTTGATTGACTGCTCACTTTAAAGCCTCCTTCCCATTTTCTTAGGTCATGTTCTGCTGCAGCCTCCTGTCCTCAAAGACTCTCCTTTTTGGCACTCCCTAGATAGTCTGTAAACCATTCCTACCATGTGTGGGACAGGGTCATCTCCCAGTTCAGTTGCAGCCCCTGCTTTCTTTTTATTCTGTTTCCCCCTTCATTCCTGCATGCGGCCAGTAGGAGGTGTCAAGGAAGCTTGATGGTCTTTTCTTCTAAGCACCAGAACTCTTGCTTCTCTTTTGCTCAAACAGAGTGCAGGAAGATAACGGACACAATGTCGCAGATGGAAAGCAGCATAGAAACCATCATCAATATCTTCCACCAGTACTCTGTACGGCTGCAGCACCCGGACACCCTGAACCACAAAGAATTCAAACAGCTGGTGGAAAAAGAGCTGCCAAACTTTCTCAAGGTAGGGCTGGACTCCTGGCAGACCTGACCCGGGCAGTCTGGGCTAAGGATGGAGAATAGGGGTGCAATCTGCAATGGTCAAGGAAAAAGTTCTTGGTCCTTCAACCTAGCCTCCAGAGGCAGTGGGCTCCGCGTTTGCAACAGGATTTGGACCCTGTCACTAGAGGTGGTCCATGTTAGGTGGCGCCAAGAGACTGAGCATGTGCAGTGTGCCAGGTCCCATCCTGGGCAGGGCGTGTAGTGGCCCACAGGGACCCACTGTCCTGACGGGAGAGACATGCAACAAACGTGTTGACCAATCAAGAACACAGATACATCCACAGCCAATAAGTACCTGAAAGAAAATCAGAGAGAGCACTGTGGGTTATGTGGGCTGGGTGCAGGGAGAGGTGACTAGTTAAATGGACATGAAGGGCCCCTCTAAGGAGGTGACCTTTGAGCTGAGACCTGAATTTTGGTGGGGGGAAGCAAGTGAGGACCACCCTTGGCAGGAAGCCAATGAGATTGTAAGCCTCAGATGGACTTGGAGTGGAAGACCCCAGAGGGCTTTTCTAATCCAAAGGCTCTCTGGTAGGAAACAAATAAACAGCATGTGGGAAAGGACCCAGCCCAGCACCAGTGTGTACAAAGCACTCAGTAACATGTTAGTTTATTTCCCTGATCTGAAAATGATTAGGCAGCTCTAAGAAAAGGAGGATTCGTTCCACAGGATCTTTTTGTTTGCTTTACAAATTTGGTGACTTTGGGGACACAGAGGACTGGACTAAGAAGGGTGGGACATCTAGGTCCCAGTCTCAGTTCCATTCCTGGAGCAGGATGTTCCGGGATAGGTGGCCAGCCCTGCCTGGAGCCCCTCCCCACCTTGGAAAGGTGGAGAATCACAGCGGTCGGAGGTATTGGGGTTGCTGACAGCTCCCCAAAGGTGCAGACCTCAGCAAGCAGGACGCTTGGTCAGGGTAGACAAGAGAGGATACAGTCAAGAGGTTGTGTGGGCAATGTTTTCCTTTGTGAGACCCCTATCCCACCCCATCCACCACGCCCCACATCCAGAGCAGATAGGCCAGGATGGGAAGCTGGGCCCCCACCTACGGGCTGCTCAGGAGCGAGGGCTCTGCCAGGGTGATGGCAAAGGTGCAGAAAAGCAGATCACGTTGAAGCGTTGCAGAGTGGGAAGGGCATGGGAGATGAGCTGGGCACCTTCAGGGTCCCAGGAGGAGACTCAGCGGGGGTGCCCCAGCCAGTGGGAGGCGGGGCTGGAACCCAGTGAGGCCTGGATCCTTCACCTCCCCTCATGCCCCCCTTGCACACTTATCACACCACACTGCTCTCTGTCCCCATCTTGTTTCCCTCAGGTGCTTCCCCGCCATGCAGGCTGAAATGAGTGTCACTAAGTAGTAACCTGGAGAGGGAGGGGGGAGGCGAGAAGAGGAGGGCGTGACATGGATAAGAGTGGAGGGAACGGGACAAGACAGGGCTCTGAATCAGACTGGAATGTGCCTGTCCACCCTTCTGCTCCCAAGCCTTGTCAATCTGCACAAGCTAATTACCGTTTGTATGACTGTTTCCTCAAGTCTTCCTCAAGGAAGATTCCAAGTCTCCCTATCATTGTTATAAGGACCAAATGAGGAGACATCTCTGTACTTATGAACTGTGTGACCTCGGGCAAGTCACTCGACCTCAGTTCCTCTCCTGTAAAATGGAGAGGATTGTGGTGGCCGGGAATCAGAAAGTGTCCAGCAGATGCTCAAACTGAGGCCCAGGAGGCTGGTGTCACTCTGCCTTTGCCATCAGGTCACTTGCTGTGCTCCCCGTCCTTAGCCCTGACCACACCCAGCCCTGACTGCCCTGTCTCTCCCACCAGCACAAGGATGACAAAGCCATAAACAAGATCATGGAGGACCTGGACACAGATGTAGACCAGCAGATGGACTTCGAGGAGTTCCTTATGCTGGTGGCCAAGCTGACGGAAGCCTCCCACGAGGAGATGCACAACACGGCGCCCGAAGGTCCAGGCCACAGTCACGGGCCAGGCTTCAAAAAGGGTGGTTCAGGCCCATGCCCCAGCAAGGTTACCCAAAGCCCCTGCCATGGAGACCACAGCCACAGCCACAGCCATGGCAATCACGGCCACAGCCACTAATCAGGTCAGGCCACCGGCCCCTGTCCACCTAGGGCCATGGGGCTGCCTTAGCTGCAGGGCAGGGAGACGGGGGTGAAATAAAGTCTTCCTCCGAGCCAATGTTCTGTGTGCTTCTTTCCCCACCCCCTTCCCAACCTGACCTTCCTGGAGGTCTGGGGGTTTGATAGCCCTGTGACTTAACTGGCCCTCAATGTCTGCATTCAGTAAGAACAAAACAAGAAGCAGCAAAAATGTGGGTCTCTTCTGGGCCCTTTGGGTTCACCTCCCTGACCATCTCCTCACCTCTGACTCTAGGCCCCCCTGCTTAGGTCCCCGTCACCCTGCCCCAGCTCAGGACCTCCCTGTCCAGACGGTCAAAGTGGTCCTTGTCACCATAAAAAGCAAAAAGGGGAGTTTCCCTTCCCCTCAACCTTCCAGCCACCCCCCAATCCTGCCCCTACCCCCTCTTCACCCAGTGCTCTCCACACGGCCATCTCTCTCCTACCAGAACTTTAGTCCTCTAGACAGAACGTGTCTGTGGAGGAACACTGGAGTCGAGGACAGATGGGGTGTGTTACCCACAAATGGAGTTCTGAATCCACAGGGGCATTGGGTGTCTCTCAGCAGACCTAGGATCCTCCATGGATATGGGGGCAGGTGAGCACACAGATGGGAAGCAGGGGTCTGGCCCCAGGTGGACAGGAGTGTGAGAAGGGCACCTGCCTGCCCTTTGGAAGAAACAAGATCCACCCCTGGCTCTGCAGCTACAGAGCCTAACCACTGAGATGCGGAGGTTGGACACTGGGTCCAGAGAGCCTCTCAGGCCTGAGGATTCTGATCCTAAGCCTCGAGGGCAAGCTGACCTCCCTGAGATGGCCGGGGTTCCTCCAGGCCCCAGTGGGTAGATGAGACCTCAGGCCAGCAGAAGCCCTGGCTCCTCTGCAAACTCACGGCCAGCCTGGCTCCCAGCTTCCCCGCAGCTGCTGCCGCAGCTCCTCACCTCAGCAGCCTCCAGACCACTCACTTCAGAGACATCCAAGGGACTCCTGGCCTTAGAGCAACGCCATAAAGTCCCCCTACTGGGTCATTACCGGGCTGGGGTGGGCCTTCCAAACTCCAGAGCCCAAATCAGGGTCATCTGCTCTGCCCTGTGCTTTCAGCAGAGAGAAAACTCTGATAGGATTAGGATTGGGGGTGCTGGGAAAAGACGAACAGCACCCATCCCCCAGGTTACAAGTGAAGAAAGCGAGGCATAGAGTCGAGAAGGGACCAGTTCAAGGTCACACAGTGGTGACTGGTGAAGATATTGCAGAGAGCCTTGAATCCATCTTCTCTGTAGCCTAGATCTCACAGCTCCTTCCCCAGCGCTGAGCATGAAGCCAGGAGCGGCAGTCAGATTCCAGCTGCCCCCATGCCACTTGGCTGTAGCCTGGCCCCTGGCCTGCCTGCTGTGGACCGTGTAGGCCCTGCTCTAAGAGCCTTTGCTGTGGCGACAGGGATTTCCGGGCTCCCACTTGAGGGTATGAGGGTGCTTCCAGGAACCACTCCAGGCTGTGAGCTTGGGGAGAAGGGTTCAGAAGCCCCCAGCCCCTGGGGGATCCCATAGGTGGGGAGACTCATCTCCTGACAGCCCTGTTAACCCACCCTCACGTCCCTGCTGTGCAGCTTGGTGCAGGAGAAAGAGAGCTGGCCCGGCAGTTGGGAGGCCTGGGTTCTACCAGGGGCCTGGCCAGGACTACATACCTCAGATAGGGTAGGCTCCCCCCAACCCCTCTGCCCACCAGTGCTTATCACAATGTGCCGTAAATATGTCTATGACTCTGCTTCCTCCCTAGACTGTGAACTCCACGAGGTCAAGTCCATGGCATCTGTCTTATTCTCTGCTTTATTCCGAGCACCTAGAGAGGTGGCTGATACACAGTAGGTTCTCAACAAATACTGACTGTTTAGATGTTCTAAAATTCCCCACATGCTCCACGCTCCCTTCTTGGGGGGAGATGTAGAGAAAGGAGGGAGAGGAGGTGGGATTAAAACCAGCAAAATGTCCCCACAACCAGTCGCCAAAGCTTCAATAAAATGCCTCAATCACTGGAAAAAACAACAAACAAAAACAAAACCAGAAGGCTCTAACTATGGAAAACAGTATGGAGGTTCCTTAAAAAACTGAAAATAGAACTACCATATGACCCAGCAATCCCACTACTGGGCATCTACCTTGAGAAAACCATAATTCAAAAAGAGTCATGTACCACAATGTTCATTGCAGCTCTATTTACAATAGCCAGGACATGGAAGCAACCTAAATATCCATCTACAGATGAATGGATAAAGAAGATGTGGCACATATATACAATGGAATATACTCAGCCATAAAAAGAAATGAAATTGAGTTATTTGTAGTGAGGTGGATAGACCTAGAGTCTGTCATACACAGTGCAGTAAGTCAGAAAGAGAAAAATAAATACTGTATGCTAACACATATATATGGAATCTAAAAAAAAAAAAAATGGTACTGATGAACCTAGTTGCAGGGCAGGAATAAAGAGGTAGACATAGAGAGTGGACTTGATGACATGGGGTGGGAGGGCGAAGCTGGGGCGAAGTGAGTAGCATCGACGTATGTATACTACTGAATGTAAAATAGTTGGCTGGTGGGAAGCAGCAGCATAGCACAGGGAGGTCAGCTCGGTGCTTTGCATTGACCTAGAGGGGTCGCATAGGGAGGATGGGAGGGAGGCTCAAGAGGGAGGGGATATGGGGACATGTGTATGCATATGGCTGATTCACTTTATTGTGCAACAGAAACTAACATGGTATTGTGAAGCAATTATACTCCAATAAAAATGTATTTTTAAAAATCCAGAAGGTTCTGGATATCATCACGGCATCTCAAACTGGAAGGTAAGGGCAGCAAGGGGATGGGACTCTGGAACCCCCTCTCCAGTTTTATTCAGTCTTACCAGTTCTGCCTTCATCTGCTGCACACTAGAAGCTTCCATTTGAATAAAGGGATTTGTCTTGAAAAAAGTTTGAACATTATTTGTTTAACCCAACCTGCCTCACCCTCATGCTTGAGTGATTCTCCCCAGTATCCCTGCCAAGCGGTTGGCACAGTTCTGCCTGAACTCCTCCAGGAAAGGGAGCATCCTCCTTTGGTGCTGACACTTAGAAAGTCCTTCATTACACGGAGCCAAAATCTGTCTCCTCGCGCCTGCCAAGCATTAACCCTGGTTTCCTCCCACACCACTGGGGATGCAGAATAAATCTAACCTCCACGCATGCAGCTACCCATCCACTTCTTCAAAATCACATCCAGGCTTTCTCCAGCCTCTATACAGTTGTACCAGGAATGCTCTCCCCACCCTGAAATCTCTAGTGAGTCCCTTAGGGCCCATGAAGGCCTAGAATCTATGTCACCACCTCCAGGAAGATTCCCCTGACCACCCACCTTCCTCAAGCCCATGGTGGCTTCCTCCTCCAGGCCCGTAGAACTCTCTGGTACGTCCACCTTTGCACTTGCAATAGGGAACTGTAACCCCTTATCTGCAAGTCTGGCAGTGGCCCTGGAGGCAGGGACAATAGCTGATTTGTCCCATGTCCCCAGGTACCAACATGGAAAAAGCTCTCAGTGAGCATTACAAATGGGCAAGGGAAGGTAGGGTGGTCCTAGGACCCTGTGGAGCTGGAGGGTGAAGTTGGAGCTTGCATGAGGAGAGGGTAACGTGGGGACTGCTTTGGGCATGAAGGGTGTGCCCTTGGTCTGGCGATCTGGAGGCCAGGAGATGGTGGAGCAGCTGGGCATCAGGACGGCAGGGGACAGAGCTTCATTGATCCCAAGGGTTCCCCCTTTTGCCTATCTCTCTGCCAGCTTGGTCTGAGAGGAAGAGGCTTTTCTGGGCCCCGCGGGAAGGTCTACAGCGAATCACTTTCACAGCCCTGTAGGATTTTCCTAAAAGAGCTGATCGAGGTGACTTAGCCCTTCCATCCCAGTAGTCCCCTCCACCCCCAGAAAGACTGGTTCTACTGAGTAGAGAAGAGCTGGATTCTTCCCTCAGGTAAAGAATAAGAGTGTCAGGGTGAAGGTTAAGATTCCCACTCCAAGTGAAAATTGCTGACTACCTCTATGATTAATGAGTCCTTTCAAGAAACAAAAGCTTTCCAGACAGTATCAAACTCTTAGAGGAAAACATAGGCAGAACACTCTATGACATAAATCACAGCAAGATCCTTTTTGACCCAGCTCCTAGAGAAATGGAAATAAAAACAAAAATAAACAAATGGGACCTAATGAAACTTAAAAGCTTTTGCACAGCAAAGGAAACCATAAACAAGACCAAAAGACAACCCTCAGAATGGGAGAAAATATTTGCAAATGAAGCAACTGACAAAGGATTAATCTCCAAAATTTATAAGCAGCTCGTGCAGCTCAATAACAAAAAAACAAACAACCCAATTCAAAAATGGGCAGAAGACCTAAATAGACATTTCTCCAAAGAAGATATACAGATTGCCAACAAACACATGAAAGGCTGCTCAACATCATTAATCACTAGAGAAATGCAAATCAGAACTTCAATGAGGTATCACCTCACACCAGTCAGAATGGCCATCATCAAAAAATCTACAAACAATAAATGCTGGAGAGGGTGTGGAGAAAAGGGAACACTCTTGCACTGTTGGTGGGAATGTAAATTGATACAGCCACTATGGAGAACAGTATTAAGGTTCCTTAAAAAACTGAAAATAGAACTACCATATGACCCAGCAATCCCACTACGGGACATATACCCTGAGAAAACCATAATTCAAAAAGAGTCATGTACCAAAATGTTCATTGCAGCTCTATTTACAATAGCCAGGACATGGAAGCAACCAAAGTGTCCATCATCGGATGAATGGATAAAGAAGATGTGGCACATGTATACAATGGAATATTACTCAGCCATAAAAAGAAACGAAATGGAGGTATTTGTAGTGAGGTGGATGGAGTTAGAGTCTGTCATACAGAGTGAAGTAAGTCAGAAAGAGAAAAACAAATACAGTATACTAACACATATATATGGAATCTAAGGAAAAAAAAAAAAAGGTCATGAAGAACCTAGTGGCAAGACGGGAATAAAGGCACAGATCTACTAGAGAATGGACTTGAGGATATGGGAAGGGGGAAGGGTAAGGTGGGACAAAGTGAGAGAGTGGCATGGACATATATACACTACGAAACGTAAAATAGATAGCTAGTGGGGAGCAACCACATAGCACAGGGAGATCAGCTCTGTGCTTTGTGACCACCTAGAGGGGTGGGATAGGGAGGGTGGGAGGGAGGGAGATGCAAGAGGGAAGAGATATGGGAACATATGTATATGGATAACTGATTCACTTTGTTATAAAGCAGAAACGAACACACCATCGTAAAGCAATTATACTCCAATAAAGATGTTAAAAAAATAAATTAATTAAATTAAATTAAATTTTAAAAAAAAAAGAAACAAAAGCTTTGGGGTTTCCCCAGCATAACAGTGATTAAAGAACAGAGAAGGCCTGTTGTCAGATGCCTGTCCCTCAGTTCCTATAAGAGGGAGTTGCCCTCCTTGGCAGTGGAAACTGAACTTCTGCGTACATTTCTGGGCATGTTGAGGAAGTACAGTGGCAGCTGCCCGACGCTGCCCAGAGGCTTAACAATGCTCAGAACATGTTCTGGAGCCTGGGTGGTGTGAAATGCTTCCAGAACTGGGCACAGAGATGAATTCTTATAGCATCCACTCATCTGTCTTCTCATTCACTCAGCAGACATTAACTGCAGACTTGCTGTATGTTGGGCTCTGTATAATGCTCTGAGGGGCCCCCATGATAAATACGGCTTCATTCTGTCATTAAGGAACTCCCAGGACTGCAGGGCAGACAGCACAGCTCCTCAAATGATTCCGATATGAAAACTCAAAGGCCAGAAAGGGATAAAGTTCTGTGGGGTTAGAGAGAGGAGGGCTGTCCTTCAGCTGGGCCGTCTCCCCGGAGGGGTGAGTTAAGTCTGGTGGCCACAGGCATCCCAGGATAAACGTGCAGATGCTTCAGAAGGAGGAGAGCACGTGTGCAAAGGCCTGGACGTGGTCAGATGTGGGGTTTGAGCAACAGTGAGGAGCCCTGGGGGTGGAAGAGGGGGAGGTGGGAGATGCAGAGGAGACGGGGACAGACAGTAGGCCACGGAGCTACAATTTCAGCCGAAGAACGGAGGGCACAAGCAGTGGAGGTTTGGGGAGGGAAATGATATAATCATACTTGTATTTTAGAAAAGTCTGTCTGTGCTGTGTGGGATGATTTGGGGTGGGAATGAGACAGTTTAGGAGGCTGCTGCAATAGTCCAGGGTGAGGCTAGGAGAGCCCGAGGTGGTGCTTCTCAGGGAAGATGATGCCTTCAGCCAGGGTCTCAAACTACCCAGACCCCAAGTCAGCAAGGCAGGCGTGTCCCACAACCCCTAGAGGAAGAAGAGAATTGTGTGCTGTTTCCCAAGACCTTGCCAGAAAGCAATGCCTCAGCTTTCACCAGCCGGCTGAGGCAATCTTACACAAGCCTGACACAAGCCCTTCTGTGAAGTAAACTCCAGAATTCAACCTCAACACCTTGCCCCCTCCCAGCGATTGCTGAAAACATGTTTTAGAAAGTCCTGTGTCATAGATTTTGACACTCTAATTACCAAAGTGACAACAGAACTGAAACAATTTGTTGCTCAAGTCCTGTTGCCTCTTGGGACTCAGGCCTGAAACAATTCCTCTACCCCAAGACCCAGGTCATACTCCTGGCCAAACTGGACCCCCAACCCCTGTCCTCAGAGGTCCCCACCGCACACACGAGACAGGGAAAGTGGACACCAGAGGACGGCTGGCCTCCTGTGAGCGTCCCAGGGTTTCCCTTTTCTCTGCGAACTCTCCCACTTTTGCCCATGTACCCAGAATTGTCACATGTATGGTGAGATTGTACAGTGAGAGGGGGACTGTTGCCAAGACCTGAGGCGAGGGGTGAAGAGGAGGGTGATCCCCGGACGGGTGCATCAAGGTGGCAGGATTCTGGCTTGGGGCACGGGGCAACCCAGCTCACTTCCATCCATCCCCCTCCTCTCTTCTCCCTCTACCTCTTGGTTTGTCCCTCTCTTTCTCTATCTTCCCTTCCTACATTCTCTCCCTGAGTCTCTCCCTCACTTGCTGCTTTCTGCCCTCCTGGTCTCAGGGCTGAGGTGCAGTCCCAAGGTGCTTGGGTGCTGCCAGGGAGGGGAATGCCTTTGAGATGTAACTCAGGGTCACATCTCACCGGGATGATGCCTCCAAAACAGAAGATGCTCAGCTTCCAAGATGCCCATTAACAATGGAAGGAGAAAATCACAAAGGGAAACAGTTGAAGGGCTTGAGAGTATTGAGCCTGGAAAAGAGAAGCGGGGGCGTGTCCTCTCCACAGCAAGGTCTCCAAAGCCCTCTGTGATGGGGCATATTTGCTGCCAGTTCCCCCCACCCTCCATCACAAGCATCTCACTTTTTAGCTGTTGGTCCCTTCAGTTAGCAAACAGTAACTCAATTCTACTAAACCAACATTCATCAGTTATTCATTCATTAAGGGACCCCTGTAGGCAGGACACTGTCACAAGCCCATAGAACACAGCAGGTCCCTGTTCGGCTGGAGCTTACGCTTAGGGAGACTCAGGCAAGAAACAAACGGAGGAAGAAAGAATAGATCATTCCAGGTGGGTATGAGCTCCACTGCAAGAGGAAGACGTGCTAGAACAACTACTAGCTGGGCTGGGGAGTCAGACAGGGCTTCCCCGGGGAGGTGACAATGGAAATGAGACCTGGGTGACAAAAAGCACTGGAGAAAGTCTGGAAGGTCTTCGTCAGGTAGTGACACATGAATTATGTTTGGACATCACGCTGGCTGCTGTGTGGATGAGGGGTTGGGGACCAGGTTGGAGGCTGTTGCAGGGATTTATTGAGCCCAGTCTTTGTGTCAAACACTCTGCTCGGTCCCCTGCCCTCAAGGAGCCTTCAACCTAATGGGGGCAACAGACACCCAAATAGCTATTTTCAATATTACGTTGTGGCCAAAAGAAAAGCAACGGTGATAAGCACCAGACGCCCTGGGAGCACAGAGGAGGTGCTTTTCTTCTGTCTTCTTGGGCAAGTGCAGGCCTGCCTGCAGTGGGCGGGGTGGGGGGGGTGGGGGGGAGGCGGGTGGAGGATTAAGGAAACATTCCTCAGACTAATGCTGAAAGGGTGAGGGTTCTGCTTGCCTGGGGCTGGGTTAGGTAATGAGAGAAATCTGAGAAGCATAGGAAGTCAGGGCCTTGCCCTTCACAGCCTGCTTTGCTTCCTTTTAACTTTGAAGACTTTTATATTGACCAAGTTAAATGAAGAGTCCTAGCCATTCTTGCACCGTTGTGGCGGGGGGGGGGGGGGGGGGGGGGGGGGGTCCCTGTAGCCATCCCATTGAATCCAGGCCCTTCTCCTGACTTCCATAGCCCCAATATGCAAGTTGGCTTGACTCGCAATGTGCAACAGCCTACCGGCCTGCGACGTCCTCCTGAAGGGCATGGGTGCACACAGAGCACCTGAGAGAGTGCGCTTGGTGTCCCTTATCACATACTAACTCTCTTGCCCAGAGGGCTCTGTCAGACTCATCATCCCCAAAGCAGCCTGTCGGTGGGGCAGGAGGGTAAGCCCTAGAGTCCCCAAGTTGAAAGCCACTCTGGATAAGAGGTGGAAATATGGGAGGGGGCATGAGCAGGAGAGCTCCCTGGAGGATATGCCATTTGGATTGGGCCTTGGTGGGTAAGCAGGAGTTCCAGAGCCAAAGAAGGGCCCGGTAGCCTGGTAACTACAACAGAGTATCAGACACTTTTTAAATGTTTGTGAATGAAGGGAAAAGAGGGCACTTCAGACAAAGAGAACAGTAGGACAGCAGGTACAAAATCCAAGAAATCTGATAGTCCATGGGGAAACTGGAGAACGTTCTGGAATGGCTGGAGACTAGGGTTCATGGCGGTGGACAGGAGGTCAATGGCGAGATGCTGGAGAGGACATGTCCAGTCTCTGTGGTCCTGTGGTTCTAACTGTCCTCGTGTCTGTTTGCTTGTTTTGTGATACCTGCCATCGTCCGGGGACCAGGCTCTGCATTTTGACGAAGGGACCAGAGATCACCTGGTCCAAACATCACACTTTAAAGATGAGAGACCAGCTCAGAGAAGCAAGGTCATTTGCTCAAACTCACAGAGCCAAGAAGCAGTTGAGCTGGGAGGCTAACCTAGTACATTTTATTCCAGGTTGAAGGCTCTTTTCATCAGCCTTGGGTGCCTCTCCAACTGATGGATTTTGACCATGTTTGGGGACCCTTAACATTTTTCTAAATATGATTGAAGTTCAATTTGTGGTTCAGTTGGCTATTTTGAAACAAAATCATGGCTGTGATTGTTTTCACAATAACAAATGTGCTCGCTTTTGTTCTTATTGGTTGGTTGGGTGGGTGGGTGGCTGGCTGGCTGGCTGGCTGGCTGGCTGGCTGGCTGGTTGGTTGGTTAGTTGACTGGCTGGCTGGTTGGTTGGTTGGTTGGTTGCTGGTTTTTACCAGATGCTAACACTACCATATACATCAGAGTGGCCACAGATACACATGAATGCATTAAGCAAGGGCACAGCTTGTTGCTCTGGCCTTTCGTTTAAAGGCCTTTAAAGAAAGACAGCACCTAACGGCCCTTAGTTACTTGTCTAATACTGGTCAACTTTATCCAAGTTACCCCTAAAATGTAACCTAAATCTGTGCTTTGGTTTAAAATAACCTTTACCTGTTGTGGCTGCAGCAGAGAGAAGATAGCTGACCAGCTGTAACTAAAACCTCCTATATAAATTAGTATTTTACTATTAATGCTAATACCTAGTGAGTGCTTACTCATCATCAGACGTTGTGCTAAGTGTTTTACACGTGTTGCTAGGTTATCTAGTCCTCACCTCAACTCTGGGAAAGGTGCTGCTGTTATTCCCATTTTAGTGATGGGGAAACTGAGGCTTAGAGATTTTAAGTAACTTGTTCAAGGTCTCACAATTAGTAAGTGGTAAAACTAGGATCTGAATCCAGAAATATAACTTTAATCTTCATACTTGGGCCACTACCCTTTCAGTGCCCAAATATAACTTCATTCTCATCCTTCTAGATCCTACTCAAAGTTCTCCATCCCATCCAAGTATCTCAGAACATTAAAATTGGATGACACCTGAGTGTTCACCTAGTCTAAACTCTTCAAATGAATTTACCGAATTCCTTTGAATTCTTCAAAAATGAGGACAGAGATCCAGAGAGGCAAAGTGTTTTTCCCAAGGTCACTCAGCGAGTGAGGGCTTTCCCTGAATGGTCCCCCTTTCTCATTCAGTGATGGAAGCCTTCCAGTCTCAGGCCATTCCAAGACCGCCTTCTCTGGGTCCTGAATTCCTTCATCTTTGGCTAATCCCACTCCACCCTCATCTTCAGCCTCTCCCCCTGCCCCATCCCCAGGAGAGGGTCTCCACAGGCTCCTGCTTCCTCGCATACTTTCCACACTTCCCTCCTGCCTCAGCTTTGCCTCAGATCCACATCTCATGACATAGTAGTTTCCTCTGCTGGGTGGTCCAGCAGACCTCCAGCCCTGGGACCTGTCACTTTCTGGCCTCAGTCCTGAATCCCAGCGTCCTCTGCATCATCTCCACCCAGCTTTGCACCAAATAAACCAAAATACAAACCCACCTCTGCCCCAATATAAAGCTTCTCTTCTCACTTTTCCTCATATCAGTCATATCTGGGCTCCAGCAAGTTACCTCACCTTTTAAAAATGTCGTCATACACTCTGCCCTCCTGGCCTGTCCCTCCTGCTGAGGAGGGGGCAGGGGAGCAGCCGCTGGTGCATCTGCCAGAGCCCAAGTTTGTGCCCTGGCTGCTGTGACTGTGGTGTCCTAGCCTGCTCAGGCTGCGAGAAGGAATGCCATAGGCTGGATGCCTTAAACAACGGACATTTATTCTCCCAGTTCTAGAGGCTGGACATCTGGGATCAGGCTGCCAACGATGGTTAGGGGCCTGGGGAGGGCTCTCTTCCTGGCTTGTAGACTTGCTGTGTGCTCATGGAGAGAGAGAGAAATCTCTCTCTATTCTTCTTCTTATAAGGGCACTAATCCCATCATGAGGGTCCCACCCTCATGACCTAATCTAATTACCTCCCAAAGGCCCCATCTCCAAATACCATCACACTGGGGGTTAAGGCTTCAAGAAGTGAATTTGGGAGGGCACACAAACATTCAGCCCATAACATACGGGTATTCTGACATCTTGACAAAATGGACCTCTTGACCTCTGGACTAAAGGGACACCCCATCTATCCCAGACCTGACTCAGCACCAGACAGTGGTTGGTGGGCAGGGAGGTCCCCAGTGACTTCTGCCCATTCAGACTGAATGCACTTTTCACCAGGGAACAGTGACCCAACACTTGCCCCTTAGGGAGATTATTCCTGTCCTCAGAGACCATGTTCCCTCCTGTTTCCCTCTGGACCATTTATAGGGAATCAAATCAATAGCCTATTGATTTCCATACATTCATCCTTGTAAGAGATATTTCTGAAACACCTACTGCATGCCAGGCACAGTGCTTTTGCTAGAGACCCAGTGCCTACTCTCACACACCCCCATCCATGGAGGAGACGGACATAGAACAAATAAGCACATTAGTGGATACAGAATCACAGCAGGAGAGAAGAGCACAGAAGGAGAGCAGCTTAGTCCTAGGGGAGCATTTCACAAAGAACCTGGACTAGACCAGCATGCGGAGGGAGTCTGGCCCAAGAAGTCTTCCCTCCCCTTATCCTGTGCTGGACAGAGCTCATGCTCTCCCCCTCCTCCTGTCTCTCTTCTTCCCACACCCTTGCAAAGTTCAGCCCCAAGTTTCATGGCCCATACAGGAAATATAAGTGAAATCAATCATCTCACTCCCTTACTCAAAACCCCCTGTGGCTCCTTAGCACACTTGGCACAAAGTCCAAGGTCCTCCCCACGGGCTGTAAGCCCCTGCTCCCTGCTCCCTGTTTCCTGCAGGCTCTGGTCTCCCACCAGCCCCACCTCAGATCTGCACCCGCCACTGTGCTGTTCTTTGAGCAGGTCAGACACATGCCCGTCTTAGGGCCTCAGCCTCTTTCTGCAGGAACTCTTGACCCACAGACATCCGCAAGCTGCTCTCCTTCCTTTCTTTTAGATTTCTGCTCAAACACATCCCTCAATTATCATATTTAAACCAGTATCCCTGTCCTTCCCTCTGCCCCTTATTTCCTTGCTTTAGCTTTCTTCATATCACTTATCATTACCTACCAGTGTATTGTATGGTATATTTTTATGCTAATACCTAGTGGTTTGTCTGTTGGTTCATTTTCTATCCCCTCCCCAATAGAACGCAAGCCCCAAGAGGACAGGGACTTCACGTCTTTGGTCTCTGGCTATTATAGATGCTCAGTAAATATTTGTTAAATAAATGAATAAATGAACAAATAGGGGACATTTAATAAATTATTGGTGAACAAATGAACAGAGCAGGGGTTCTCAGAGGTCTAAATGGGGACTGTCGGAACAGCAGGGGTGAGGAAGGATCAAGTTTTGTGAAAGAAAAAAGTACACAGACACTGTTAAGAACGGTTCAAGGGTACTTTTATTAACTCTCGCTTCCTTCAGGCAAGGCAGACTTCGGTGAGGAGAAGGGAAAGTCTTCTTGGGGACATTGCTGGAAGAGCCCATCAGAGCGTCTACTCTTGGTGGATAGCCTCATGGGCAGTCTTCAGCACCCTGGACACCAAGACTATGAATTCCTCAAAGGTGACCTGTCCGTCTTTATCAGCATCCAGCTCTTGGAATACTTTGTCAATGGAAGGTTGGTCTTTGGTGTTCTTGGAGAAGGGAAAGCAGGGACAGTGAGCTCCCCTTTTTCCAGGCCTCGAATCCCTCAGAACTCAGCTTAGGGAGGCCTGGGAACACTAACTCATTAGCCAAAACTATGTGGGAGAATCCAATGTGAGAAAACAGAAGACAGAGAGAAGCAGCTGTCTTGGGCCATCCTAGAATCAAGTCTTGACCTGGAAGATGCTGTGTAGCTCAGCAATCCAATCCCACCCTGCCCTGCCTCTCTCCACTTTACAGAGGCAAGAAGGAGCAGAGCCTAAGGTGATGGTGGGAGTTATTCAGAGGGGAGGCAGAGCCCCTGTCCCACAGCTGGTTGGGGGGCAGGGGGAGACATCCTTGAAAGCTCAAACTGGGACGAACCCACCCCAGTCCTTGTCCCACCATCATCCTTCAGGCCTTGCCACTGCCCTCAGTGCAAGTGGTTGGGCAACATTGCCAAGAGAGGGGCATCATGTACCTTGAGGGCATTTGGAAGTTCCTTTGTGATCAGCTGCATCAGCTCACGCTTGCTGAGGGTGTCATAATGCCCCACCCGAATGGAGTATTGGTGGAAGATGTTGATGATTCCCTCCAGGTGGTCTTCCAGCTTCGTCATCTCCCTAACTTCACATTCACTTTCAAAGAGACAAAGAAGGTCTTGTCAAGGGGCAGTTCCTCCCCCACCCCACAGCACTTTCACTCTCTCCTCTCTTTCCGTATCAAAGGTTTAGACAAGGGATGACTACCCCTGGGTCTGCTCTGCGTTCTCTCTGCTCTGTGTTTGATCCACGGTGAATGTTCTCATGTGCGGATAGGATGGGGGGAGAAGGACGTAGAATACCGTCTAAAGTCTAAAAGAATCAGCCTTAACTGTCACGGTGTTCCATGTCCCCCCGTCTCCTGGGGACTATAGTTCAGAGGGTGTTAATCACTCAAGCTCACCTGGGAAGGGTGCTGTGGTTGGCCAGGCTGTTCCCTTTCCCCCCAAGTGTTGGTACTTTAGGGCCCTTACAGATGCCAGCCACCCCACCCACCTCGGCCATCCCCAAGTCCCGAGACTGAGTTTTCCTAGCAGAGCAAGAGCTGGCATCCTTGGGCCAAAAATACAGTCAACCCAGAGCGGGTCCAGCAGGCAGGGGGTTGTGGCTTCCAACAGCCTGCCAAGTGGCCCCCTGAAGGCCCAGCCAAGGAAAGGACACTTACCCCTCAATGCACAGAAGTGTGGAGGCAGCAGTACTGGTGAGGAGCCCTGAGCCAGGGAGGTGTTTATAAGGCATGTGTCACCTTTGACCTCGAGTGAAGAAACTTCTCTGATTCACCATGGGGCACGTTTCTCTGTTGCTCAAGAGAAGCTTCAAACATGTGGCTCTGACTGCAAAACGGGCAGCTCAGATTGCAAGAGAACAAGTTTCACTGCAGGCATGGCTCCTACCCGGAAAGGGAAGGGCTGGGGAGAGGCATTTGCTGAGTGTCTATACAACAAAAGTGATGGTGATAATAAAGACAGTCAAAGTAGACATGTAATCTGGGAACAGAAAAAGGACATTGGTTTAAAACTAAAGAAATCTGAATATAAAGTATGGAACTTAGTTGATAATAACGTGTCAAGAGCAGTTGATTAATTGTAATAAACGTACCACACGATGTAAGATGTTAATAATAGGGGAGACTGTGTGCAGGAATATTGGAACTCTATATTATTTTCCCAATTTTTCCATAAATCTAAAAATGTTCTGAACTAAAGTCTAAGTGTTTGTTTGTTTGTTTGTTGGCCGCGCAGTGCAGCTTCCAGGATCTTAGTTTCCCGACCAGGGATTGAACCCAGTCCACAGCAGTGAAAGCACCTAGTCCTAACCACTGGACCACCAGGGAATTCCCTAAGTGTTTTTAAAAGTGACCATGTATTGGTCACTCACATCATGCCAGACACTGCCTTACACAAACCCTCACTTAATTCTCCAAACAGCCCTCACTCCAACAGCGTTAATGGATTCCCCATTTTGCAGATGAAGAAAATGAGTTTGGAGAGGTTAAGGAACTTTTCTAAGTGCCAAATCCAAAATTGTCTGCTTTCAAAACCTTTGCCATTTTGTAATTTTTCCCTAAAATGAGAATAGTCTTTTGTTATCAAAAATAATACATGCTTGGGGCTTCCCTGGTGGCGCAGTGGTTAAGAATCCACCTGCCAATGCAGGGGACACGAGTTCGAGCCCTGGTCCGGGAAGATCCCACATGCCGTGGAGCAACGAAGCCCGAGCACCACAACTACTGAGCCTGCGCTCTAGAGCCCACGAGCCACAACTGCTGAGCCCATGTGCCACAACTACTGAAGCCCGTGTGCCTAGGGCCTGTGATCCACAACAAGAGAAGCCACCGCAATGAGAAGCCCACGCACCGCAACGAAGAGTAGCCCCCACTCACCGCAACTAGAGAAAGCCCGCGAGCAGCAATGAAGACCCAACACAGCCATAAATAAAATAAATAAATAAATAAATTTATTTTAATAATAATAATACATGCTCATACTTTTTGTAAAAAACCTAATTTTTGGTAAATGCCACAATCTTATATCAGACCCTGACCTTTTTCTTCCAGTTTGTTTCCTAATGCCATCAATTCTTGATTAGCCTTTTTTTTTTTAATGAAAGCTTCTTTATTTATTTATTTATTTATTTTTGGCTGTGTTGGGTCTTCATCTTTGTGCGAGGGCTTTCTCTAGTTGCGGCGAGCAGAGGCCACTCTTCATCGCGGTGCGAGGGCCTCTCACTGTCGCGGCCTCTCTTGTTGCGGAGCACAAGCTCCAGACGCGCAGGCTCAGTAGTTGTGGCTCACGGGCCCAGTTGCTCCGCGGCACTTGGGATCCTCCCAGACCAGGGCTCGAACCCGTGTCCCCTGCATTGGCAGGCAGACTCTCAACCACTGCGCCACCAGGGAAGCCCTTGATTAGCCTTTTTAAAAATTCTTTCTTCCACGCTCTCCCACACCCTCCAAATCACTGTGTGAGACTCAGGGACAGAGCAGCACAAATTCCGTGGCTGCCCTCCCAGAGTTTGGAATCTAATGGGTTCAGACACCTTCCTGAATCGTAGGAAGAGTTCACTGCACGTGATGGGGGTGGGGGGTTGCTGGGCGCTAGTCAGGCCGAGACTAGCGACCTGGATTCCACACTGGCAGGGGTACTTGGGAGAACCAGGGCTGCCTGGCAAGCCACAGTGGGAAGGGTGCCAGGGACCAGCCTGTGCCCTCGGGCAAGCGTTTGACCTCTATGAGCCTGTTTCTTCATTTGTGTGGTCACCTCACCGGACTCCTTTAGTTCCCAGAGTTGTTATGAGGCTCAGCTGACAGAATATGTGAGAAAAGGCTTGAAAACAGTAAAGTGTCATCTTTAAGTTGGTTTTTCTTTTGCCCTTACCCACCCAGCACGGACGTGGATCATTTAGCCCAGCCAGCATGAAAATGAGCCCAGAGACAGCCCTCCGGGGCCCAGCCACTGGATACTGGGGGTCTCCTAGCAGAACAAAGAGACCTGCCTCTTCTGTGTCTTGAGGAGTGTCCACTGGTGGAGGGGCCTACACTCCAGCTTTCCCTCTGAGCACCAGCCCCTACACCTGTGCCCGTCCAGCAAGGCCTTCCAGAAGTCAAGGGAGTTCACACAGAAGGCTCCTGACACAGGGAATAATATCACTTGCCTTACCTTCCTCCTTTCTCCCACCTGACCCCACTGAAAAGGTAGGATTGGCCCCAAGGGGCAAGGCCAAGCCCAAGTGATGTTCCCTCCTGCTGCTGGCCTTGGTGCTCCCAAGGGTATTCCAGAGACTGGTGGCCTCCGGGCTATTCCTTGGGCTGGTCTTACCGCCCCATCAATAGGAACTCCACGAGGCCAAGACTGTGTAGGAAGCTGATGCTCATGGCAGCCAAGAAGGATGAAGAGTATGGGAAACTCTTTTGTTGATAGTTTGATACAGATGGTACTGTAATGGTAGATGCATGTCATTTTACATTTGTCAAAACCCATAGAATGTACAATGCAAAGAGTAAACAGTAACATGAACTATGGACTTTGGTTAACAGTAATGCATTAATGTTGGCTCATCGATTGTAGCAAACATACCACACCAGTACAAGATGTCAATAACAGGGGAGCTGGGGGAGTGAGGGCTAAGGGGGTATTTGAGAACTCGCTGGACTTTCTGCTCAATTTTTCTGTAAACCTAAAACTGCCCCTGAAAAATAAAGTTTATTAATTAAGAAAAATACTACTGCCTCTGAAGTCATTATGCACAAAAAGTAATAGCATACTACGCAACAGGAAACAAACTTTTCAAGTAAATTTTGAGCCAAATTGATAGAGATTTACTTTCACAACTTCCTCTATAAAGTTGGTCAAAATACCTTGACAATGGTGGGGAACCTAGCACATTAGAAAAAAATTTTAACTAGCAAAAACGTGAATTCATTCTAATTCTTATAACCTCAACAAGAAATAAACACATGCTCTAAAGTAGAAGATAGACAGAGCTTCAAGAGTAATAAACCAAATGTGATCATGTAAACACCTCGAAAAAGTATATCAAGATAACTAAATTTTCATAATGCAAAAAACAATGAATTAAACTGATAAATCTGAGTAAAGAGTATATGGGAATTGCTTGTACTGTACTTGCAATTTTTCTATAAGTTTGTACTTATCAAACTAAATTACATCAACTTGAAATGATACCAAAATTTTAAAGTACTCATGGCAACCGAATGACTCTGTTAGTCACATCAAGAAGTGGGGAGGGGCACACGTAGAGCATAAAATGGGGCAGGGTGACCAGAAGGGGCAGAATGGCAGCCCACCGAGCTGGGTTTACCCTCCAAGTTAGCCCAGAGCCTGGCTCTGGGTAGAGACAATAAATATGAGTGCCCTACCCTTACAGAGGCACCTTCTCTGAAAAATGCTTCTCCAGGAGGGAAATAAACTCCCAGGTAAGCAAAGAGAGGGGAAAAAGAGGGTGACATTGCTTTAAAGGATGGGAGGCACTGGGTCTAAAGGGACTCCATCCCCAGAGATGTGAAAAGAGCCTCAGATCCACTCTAACCTCTGAGCAATGATGAGGAGAAGAGGAGCATGGGTTTCTTCACCTGGCAAACACTTCCTGGCCCTTCATATCTGCTAGTCACTGCTGGCCAGGCACTGGGGAAAGCAGCCATGAACAGGACAGACGTGATACTGACCTCGCTGAGCTTACAGTCTGGGGAGGACACAGACGGGAAGGGCTCTCTGGTAAGGCAGGGACAGAGCTAAAAAGGCCAGGAAAAGAGAGGCATTGCTTCTTCTTGTTTGAACAAAATTAATCATCAGCTTTATCCTCAGTTTTGGCAAGCAGAATGTCAAATATCTTTTACATCTAAGGGGGGAGGAAGACCTCTCCCTCAGTTATTCTGGGGTGCAAAGCTAGTTACTGGACCAGTTTTCAAAAAGTATCCCAGGGTTTTCAGGAAGTGAGACAGCAATCCCTCTATGCCTTCCCCCACTTTCCCGTCACAGCCTCCAAATTTGGCAGTTAGAAAAAGCTGTCAAGTTGGACTAGGATGACCATGATCAAAGTGCCATGGTAGGAAGAGGTTATCAAGGCCTCTGAAATAAAATCTTTTGAAGTCTAGCCTGGTGACCTCCATTCAGTACCACAGACTCCCCTGCATGCTTTGTGTTAACCCAGTTACCATAGCAACATATACAGAAAGGAGCAGGGTCCAGGCCCCATATGGGGCACCACTGAGGCCTGGATGAGGACCTGGACCACCCCTGCATTGGTGGCCAGCAGTTTGCCCCTGAAACTGCACAGTCCAGGCTTCAATGACCACACCTTACAAGCACAAGAAACTACTGCTTTTGGGGGACAGGTGAGTGAGACCCCAGCTCCCTGCCCCTGTGGCTTGTGGAGGCAGAACAGATCCCAGCAATGGATTAAGAAAGCCCCTGGGGTTTTTGAGCAATTCAGGGATGGGGAGGTCACAAGAGGAGAAACTGGACAGGTAGGAGCACGAGCAAATGGCAGGAAAATAAGATGCTTGTAATGGTGTGTTTATCCGGAACTGAACAAATCATGTCACAATTCAATTTGCAATTTCATCCAGATTACTCAGCATCATGGACTAATTTGCCCTTCAGAATTAGACAACTGGTGGGGGTGGGGGGAGAGGTGTGATGAACTGGGAGATTGGGATTGACATATATACACTAATATGTATAAAATGGATAACTAATAGGAACCTGCTGTATATAAAAATAAATAAAATAAAATTCAAAACAATAAAAAAATAAAGAATTAGACAACTGATGTTGAGACAAGGCTGTGATTATGTTAGGAAATCGGGTGTGGCAGAGACTGTCCAAGGTCACTGTTTCCTTTCTTTTTACTTTTTCAGGTGAAATTAACTGTTTTTTTAACAGCTTTATTGAGGCATAATTGATGTACAAAAACTGCACATATTTAATGCATAAAACTTAATGAGTTTGGACATATGCAAACACCCATGATACCGTCACCACAATCGAGGTCATAAGCACATCCATCACCTCCAAAATTTTCCTTGAGTACCTTTAGTTTTGTTTTTGATTTCTGTGGTAAGAACATTTAGAGTGAGATTACCCGCTTAACAAACATTCGCGTGCACGATACCGCATCATTAACCGCAGTCACTGTGTTGTATAGCAGGTCTGTAGGTCTTTTTCATCTTGCAGGACTGTAAATTTATGTCATTGAACAATAATAGTCATGCTGCCTTTGAGGATGCCACTCGAAGGGGTGAGACTGATTAAAGAACTCCGAAAGGATGCTTCTTTTTGTTTGTTTTCTTTCCCTCCCTTACTACTGCATTCCATATCATTTTCAGACATGCAAAAGACTACACATAGCATATGTCCATTATAAGACAAAATAAAACAACAAACATCTGCAAATCTACAAGAGGCCTTAGTCCCCTGGACAGAAACCAGGTGATTGGCAAAATATTCCAGAAAGCAGAGAAGAAAGAAACTAAAGAATTTTTTGTTTGCTAAAAAATGTAATTCTCTGAGAGCCCCCAGACAAGCCAGCAGACTGGTCAGGTGTGCTTCAAGAATGATTTGTTACTAGCCAAGACATGGAAGCAACCTAAATGTCCATGGACAGATGAATGGATAAAGAAGATGTGGTATGTATATACAATGGAATACTACTCAGTCATAAAAAAGAATGAAATAATGCCATTTGCAGCAACATGGACGAAACTAGAGATTTTCATACCAAGTGAAGTAAGTCAGAAAGAGAAAGACAAATGTCACATGGTATCACTTATATGTGGAATCGAAACTATGACACAGGGGGCAGAGTCAAGATGGCAGACTAGGAGGACATGGAATTTGGGTCTCTGCACAACTAGGACACCTACCAGGCACCGGTGTGGAACCATGGACACCTAAGGGGATGGGAGGAACCCCCAGTGACCGGGTAGGATGTGGGGCAAGGGGGGAGTGAGGGGGGGAGGAAAAGTGGAGGTGGGCTGGGACTGATGCCCCTGAGGGGTGGCAGGGGGAGGGGAGGAGTGTTCCTAAACCCAGTGGGACCCACCCACGGTTAGGGGTCCAGTGGGAACAGGGGAGACCCTGGTGTAGACCCGGGGAGGGGGGACACAGAGGAATGGAAGGGAATGGGGCCAGTGCTTTCCCTGTCCACTTAGGCACCTGGACAGCCCATTGGGCTCCCAGGCCTAATCCTCTGCCCTCGGAGCCTCCCTGCTGCCATGCAGAGCCCAAGCCCCGCCCCTACACCCCCACCAGGGCCCTACCTCTACACTCGGAGACCCCCTCTGAGACCCCCTCCAACCACGCTGGGCCTAAACCCCATCCACATGCCCTCACCCAGGCCCTTACCTCCAAACTCCGGAACTCCACAATCCAGAGGCCCTCCTTTCCACGTGCTGCCTCTCCCGTTCCCCGCAGGTCCTAAGCAGAGGCCCCACCCGCCCGACACTTGAAAATCACCTGCCTAGGCCCCACCCCCAGGGCCTTTTCTGGCTAAGTGGTCCTGAGCCTAGGCCCCGCCCCATGCTCAAATATCACCCCCACCCACCCACCCAGGTCCCACCCATCCTAAACCCCGCCCCTGCCTAAGTTCCACCCCTGCCTAAACTCTGCCCGCATAGCCAAGGCTTTTTTTTTTTTTTTCTGTTTTTCCTCTTTTAGATTGGGACTCCGTTTTACCTTGTTGATTCATTGTTGTTAATTCATTTATATTTTTATTTTTCCTAATAAATCTTTTATTTTTCTAATTTTATTTTATTCCTTATACTTTGTTATTGTTCTGCTCCTTTTGGCTTGTTCCCCTCCCCTTTTTTTTCTTTTTTCTGTTGTGGTTTTATTTTTACCTTGTTGCAGTTGTTTCAATTATATTTTTATTTTTCCTAATATATTTTTTACCTATTTTTATTTTGTTTTTTATTCTTTGTAATTGTATTACTCCTTTTTTTTTTTTTTTTTTTTTTTGCCATGCCACACGGCTTGCGGGATCTTGGTTCCCAGGCCAGAGGTTGGGCCCAAGCTCCTGTGGTGGGAGCTCTGAGTCCAAACCACTGGACTAACAGAGAACCTCAGACTCCAGGGAATATTAATCAAAGTGAGGCCTCCCAGAGGTCCTCATCTCAGCACCAAGACCCAGCTCTATCCAACTGCTTACAAACTCCAGTGCTGGATGCCTCAGGCCAAACAATGATTAAGACAGAAATACAGCCCCACCCATTAAAAAAAAATGAAACGACAAAAAAATATGTTACAGACAAAGGAACAAGGTAAAAACCTACAAGACCAAATAAATGAAGACAAAATAGGCAACCTACCTGGAAAAAATTCAAAGTAATGATAGTAAAGTTGATTCAAAATCTCGGAAATAGAATGGAGAAAATACAAGAAACATTCAACAAGGATCTAGAAGAACTAAGGAGCAAACAAACAATGATGAACAACACAATAACTGAAATTAAAAATACTCTAGAAGGCATCAATAGCAGGATAACTGAGGCAGAAGAACAGATAAGTGAGCTGGAGGATAAAATGGTGGAAATAACTGCCAGGGAGCAGAATAAAGAAAAGAGAATGAAAAGAATTGAGGACAGTCTCAGAGACCTCTGGGACAACACTAAACGCACCAACATTCGAATTACAGGGGTCCCAGAAGAAGAGAAAAAGAAAGGGTCTGAGAAAATATTTCAAAAGATTATAGTTGAAAACTTCCCTAACATGGGAAAGGAAATAGTCAATCAACTCCAGAAAGCACAGAGAGTCCCATACAGGATAAACCCAAAGAGAAACATGCCAAGACACATATTAATCAGACCATCAAAAATTAAATACAAAGAAAAATATTAAAGCAGCAAGGGAAAAGCAACAAATAACATAGAAGAGAATCCCCATAAGGTTAACAGCTGATCATTCAGCAGAAACTCTACAAGCCAGAAGGTAGTGGCAGGACATATTTAAAGTGATGAAAGGGAAAAACTTGCAACCAAGATTACTCTACCCAACAAGGAGCTCATTCAGATTTGATGGAGAATTCAAAAGCTTTACAGACAAGCAAAAGCTACAAGAATTCAGCACCACCAAGCCAGCTTTACAACAAATGCTAAAGGAACTTCTCTAAGCGGGAAACACAAGAGAAGAAAAAGACCCACAAAAACAAACACAAATCATTTAAGAAAATTGTAATAAGAAGATACATATCAATAATCACCTTGAATGTAAATGGATTAAAGGCTCCAACCAAAAGACAGAGACTGGCTGAATGGATCCAAAAACAAGACCCTTATATATGCTGTCTACAAGAGACTCATTTCAGACCAAGGGACACATACAGACTGAAAGTGAGGGGGTGGAAAAATATATTCCATGCAAATGGAAATCACAAGAAAGCTGGAGTAGCAATACTCATATCAGATAAAATAGACTTTAAAAGAAAGACTTTTACAAGACACAAGGAAGGACAGTATATAATGATCAAGGGATCGATCCAAGAAGAAAACATAACAATTGTAAATATTTATGCACCCAACATAGGAGCACCTCACTAAATAAGGCAAATGTTAACAGCCATAAAAGGAGAAATCGACAGTGACACAATAATAGTGGGGGACTTTAACATCCCAATTACAACAATAGACAGATCATCCAGACAGAAAATAAATAAGGAAACACAAGCTTTAAATGATACAATAGACCAGATAGACTTAATTGATATTTTTAGGACATTCCACCTGAAAGCGGAAGAATACACTTTCTTCTCAACTGCACATGGAACGTTCTCTAGAATAGGTCACATTTTGGGTCACAAATCAAATCTTGGAAAATTTAAGAGAATTGAAATCGTATCAAGCATCTTTTCTAACCACAGCACTATGAGATTAGAAATCAATTACAGGAAAAAAACAGTAAAAAACACAAATACATGGAGGCTAAACAGTGCGCTGCTAAATAACCAAGAGATCACTGAAGAAATCAAAGAGGAAATCAAAGAATACCTAGAAACAAATGACAACAAAAACACGATGATCCAAAACCTATGGGACGCAGCAAAAGCAGTTCTAAGAGGGAAGTTCATAGCAATTCAGGCTCACCTCAAGAAACAAGAAAAATCTCAAATAAACAATCTAACCTTACACCTAAAGCAACTAGAAAAAGAAAAACAAAGAAAATGCAAGATTAGTATAAGGAAAGAAATCATAAAGATCACAGCAGAAATAAATGAAATAGAAACAAGAAAACAATAGCAAAGATCAATAAAACTAAAAGCTGGTTCTTTGAGAAGATAAACAAAACTGAAAAACCTTTAACCAGACTCATCAAGAAAAAAAGGGAGAGGATGCAAATCAATAAATTTGGAAATGAAAAAGGAGAGATTACAAGTGACACCGCAGAAAAACAAATGATCATAAGAGACTACTACAAGCAACTATATGCCAATAAAATGGACAACCTGAAAGAAATGGACAAATTCTTGGAAAAGTACAACCTTCCAAGACTGAACCAGGAGGAAATAGAAAATATGAGCAAACCAGTCACAAGTAATGAAATTGAAACTGTGATTAAAAATCTTCCAACAAACAAAAGTGCAGGACCAGATGGCTTCACAGGTGAATTCTATCAAACATTTAGAGAAGAGTTAACATGTATCCTTCTCAAACTCTTCCAAAATATAGCAGAGGGAGGAACACTCCCAAACACATTCTACGAGGCCACCATCACCCTGATACCAAAACCAGACAAAGATGTCACAAAAAAAGAAAATTATAGGCCAATATCACTAATGAACATAGACGCAATAATCCTCAACAAAATACTAGCAAACAGAATCCAACAACACATTAAAAGGATCATACACCATGATCAAGTGGGATTTATCTCAGGGATGCAAGGATTCTTCAATATACACAAAACAATCAATGTGATACACCATATTAACAAATTGAAGAATAAAAACCATATGATCATCTCAATAGATACACAAAAAGCTTTTGACAAAATTCAACGCCCACTGATGATAAAAACCCTCCAGAAAGTGGGCATAGAGAAAACCTACCTCAACATAATAAAAGCCATATACGACAAACCCACAGCAAACATCATTCTCAGTGGTGAAAACTGAAAGCATTTCCTCTAAGATCAGGAACAAGACAAGGATGTCTACTCTCACCACTATTATTCAACATAGTTTTGGAAGTCTTAGCCACAGCAATCAGAGAAGAAAAAGAAATAAAAGGAATACAAATTGGAAAAGAAGAAGTAAAACTGTCACTCTTTGCAGATGACATGACACTGTACAGAGAAAATCCTAAAGATACCACCAGAAAACTACCAGAACTAATCAATGAATTTGGTAAAGTTGCAAGATACAAAATTAATGCATAGAAATCTCTTGCATACTTATACACTAACAGCAAAATATCAGAAAGAGAAATTAAGAAACAATCCCATTTACCATTGCAACAAAAAGAATAAAATACCTCGGAAAAAACCCTACTTAAGGAGGCAAAAGACTTTTACTCAGAAAACTATAAAACACTGATGAAAGAAATCAAAGTTAACATAAACAGATGGAGAGATAACCATGTTCTTGGATTGCAAGAATCAATATTGTGAAAATGACTATACTACCTAAAGCAATCTACAGGTTCAATGCAATCCCTATCAAATTACCAATGGCATTTTTCACAGAACTAGAACAAGAAATTTTACAATTTGTATGGAAACAGAAAAGACCCCAAATAGCCAAAGCAATCTTGAGAAAGAAAAACGGAGCTGGAGGAATCAGACGCCCTGACTTCAGACTATACTACAAAGCTACAGCAATCAAGACAGTATGGTACTGGCACAAAAACAGAAATATAGATCAATGTAACAAGATAGAAAGCCCAGAGATAAACCCACACACATAGGGTCACCTTATCTTTGATAAAGGAGGCAAGAATATACAATGGAGAAAAAACAGCCTCTTCAATAAGTGGTGCTGAGAAAAATGGACAGCTACTTGTAAAAGAATGATATTAGAACACACCCTAACACCATACACAAAAATAAACTCAAAATGGATTAAAGACCTCCATGTAAGGCCAGACACTATAAAACTCTTAGAGGAAAACATAGGCAGAACACTCTATGACATAAATCACAGCAAGGTCCTTTTTGACCCACCCACCTCCTAGAGTAAGGGAAATAAAAACAAAAATAAACAAATGGGACCTAATGAAACTTAAAAGCTTTTGCACAGCAGGGGAAACCATAAACAAGATGAAAAGACAACCCTCAGAATGGGAGAAAATATTTGCAAGTGAAGCACCTGACAAAGGATTAATCTCCAAAATATACAAGCAACTCATGCAGCTCAATATCACAAAAACAAACAACCCAGTGCAAAAATGGGCAGAAGACTTAAATAGACATTTCTCCATAGTAGACATACAGATGGGCAAAAAATGCATGAAAAGATGTTCAACATCACTGATCATTAGAGAAATGCAAATCAAAACTACAATGAGGTGTCACCTCACACTGGTCAGGATGGCCATCATCAAAAAATCTACAAACAATAAATGCTGGAGAGGGTGTGGAGAAATGGGAACCCTCCTGCACCGTTGGTGGGAATGTAAATTGATACAGCCACTATGGAGAATAGTATGGAAGTTCCTTAAAAAACTAAAAATACAACTACCATATGACCCAGCAATGCCACTACTGGGCATATACCCTGAGAAAACCATAATTCAAAAAGAGACATTTGGGCTTCCCTGGTGGCACAGTGGTTAAGAATCTGCCTGCCAATGCAGGGGACACGGGTTCAAGCCCTGGTCCAGGAGGATCCCACATGCCACAGAGCAACTAAGCCTGTGCACCACAACTACTGAGCCTGCACTCTAGAGCCCATGTGCCACAACTACTGAGCCCACATGCCACAACTACTGAAGCCCGTGTGCCTAGAGCCCGTGCTCCGCAACAAGAGAAGCCACCGCAATGAGAAGCCTGCACACTGCAATGAAGAGTAGCCCCCACTCACCGCAACTAGAGAAAGCCCGTGTGCAGCAATGAAGACCCAATGCAGCCAAAAATAAACAAATAAAAATAAAGTTTAAAAAAAACACAGCTATAAAAACAAAAAAGAGAGCTTCCCTGGTGGTGCAGTGGTTGAGAATCTGCCTGCCAATGCAGGGGACACGGGTTCGAGCCCTGGTCTGGGAGGATCCCACATGCTGTGGAGCAGCTGGGCCCGTGAGCCACAACTACTGAGTCTGCACGTCTGGAGGCTGTGCTTCACAAGAAGAGAGGCCGCGATAGTGAGAGGCCCGCGCATCACGATGAAGAGTGGCCCCCGCTTGCCGCAACTAGAGAAAGCCCTCGCACAGAAACGAAGACCAACACAGCCAAAAATAAAAATAATAAATAAATAATAAATAAATTTTTAAAAAAAGAGAGAGACATGTACCACAATGTTCATTGCAGCACTATTTACAATAGCCAGGACATGGAAGCAACCTAAATGTCCATCGACAGATGAATGGATAAAGAAGATGTGGCACATATATACAATGGAATATTACTCAGCCATAAAAGGGAAAGAAATTGAGTTATTTGTAGTGAGGTGGATGGACCTAGAATCTGTCATACAGAGCGAAGTAAGTCAGAAAGAGAAAAACAAATACCGTATGCTAACACATATATATGGAATTTTAAAAAGCGATACTGATGAACCTAGTGGCAGGGCAGGAATAAAGACGCAGAGGTAGAGAACAGACTTGAGGGCATGCGGGGGAAGGGGAAGCTGGGATGAAGTGAAAGAGTAACATTGACGTATATACACTACCAAATGTAAAATGGATGGCTAGTGGGAAGGTGCTACATAGCACAGGGAGATCAGCTTGGTGCTTTGTGACGACTTAGAGGGATGGGATAGGGAGGGTGGGAGGGAGGCTCAAGAGGGAGGGGATATGGGGATATATGTATACATATAGCTGATTCACTTTGTTGTACTGCAGAAACTAGCACAACATTGTAAAGCATTTATACTCCAATAAAGATGTGGGGGGAAAAAAAGAAAGAAAATGTGAGACAAATGAACCTACCTACAAAACAGAAACAGACTCACAGACATAGAGAACAGACTTGTGGGATTGCCAATGGGGAGGAGAGTGGGGAAGGGATGGACTGGGAGTTTGGGATTAGCAGATGCAAACTATTACACAAAGAAGGGATAAACAACAAGGTCCCACTGTATAGCACAGGGAACTATACTCAATATCGTGAGATAAACCATAGTGGAAAAGAATATAAAGAAGAATGTATATATATATCTATAAGTGAATCCGTTTGTTGTACAGCAGAAATTAACACGACATTGTAAATCAACTATACCTCAATTAAATTTTTTAAAAATTTAAATAAAATAAAGAGCCTTTTAATAAAAAAAAGAATAATTTGTTACAACAAAAGAAATCAGTAATTTTAAATAAGGCAAATACTTCCCCTTAGGGAAAAAAAAAAAAAAAGGAATGATTTGTTAGCTTCTCTACCTCAGACTAAATTTCTTAAGACACTGAGCCTCTTCCGGGAAGAGGGCTGGCCCACAGTGCTTGGATCAGAGGATTCTGGGAATGAGGCCGCCCCAAGGCTCTGACCCAACCCCAGGCAGTTGGTGGAGCCAGTCAGGTACCAAGAGGGAGTGTGGTTGATGGGAGTTGACATTACAGTCTCAGGGGAACATCATTCCAGACAGGACTGGGAACCTAGCTGAAAATTCTAAGAGAAAAGGAGAGATGAAGGAGGTCATGAAACCCTTCAAGATCCATATGGGCTTCACATAGAGAAAGCCTCTGCCACTGTGGTGGAGAAGCAGAGGCCACACAATGTGTACTTGCAGCTGTGATGAATTATGTGGCCCCAGTGGGATTTCCTAGAAATCTGGGAAGGCGACTGATGTTGCTAGATCCTGTGCTCCAGAAGCTGCTGGAGAGGCACCAGGGCCCAAGGGTGCACCAGGCAGACTCGACCAGGCTGAGTCATGGGGATGGGGGACACCCGTCACAAAGGTCTCTGTGCTGTGGGCCTCCAGCTTGACTGGTGTCCCTGAGGCTAGTTCCAGAAGGCAGGGGAGAGGAGTAGGCTGTGGTCCATAGCAAGAGGGAAAAGAGAGACAGACACATCTCATTTGAGAAAGCAGCTAAGAGCCCCATGCAGGCCAAGGCACCTGGCTGGGACTTTTGAGTTCCACTCATGGCATCAGTCAATGTGAACTTCTAAAGCTCTGAAGGTCTGGGAAGGGGCTATTTCCAAGACAAGCTCTAAAGGCCTTGAAAAAATGAAAATGGCCATCCTCTCACCTACCTGTGGGAAAGATGCCCATTTTCTGGTGACCTAACCCCACTTGGTGAATCTGTCTATAGCATTCCAGAGGCTAAGGTAACGTACACAGGCGATGGCTTCTGAGGAGCTCCCCACCCCACAGGATTCAGCTCAGTTAATACGAGGGTCTCTTCCTTCCCCCGGGGAAGAAACATTAGAGGAAGGTGGTAAAAACTCAGGTCAGGGAAAGGCGGCCATCCAAAAGAAAGTCAGTAGAGATCTCTGCTCCCCCAGCTGCACCCCACCGCAGAGAACAGGAGAGGAAGGAGAGAGGGTTTCCTTGGCAGGGAGCGAGAGCCGCCCCTTCCCAGCCTGGGGAGCCCCAGAACTGGAGAAGTCCACCACCCTGCAGGTGAGAATGGCGTGAGTGATTGATCAGCCACTAGTGTCCAAATCCAGATGGATTAAAGCCTGAAACAGGAGCTGTTTACCTGTTTTCAGAATAGGGAATGCAGAGAGCTATCTTGAAGCAGTTCTGTTTTGCTCTGTGGGGCAGTGGTATTGAGTTGCCTGCCCTCTGACCCCCGGTATGCAGTTAGTCAGCATCACTGCTGGCTGATCTGGGGAAGAGAAATCTCCTGGAGATGTGAGGCAGGAGAAATGTATTGGCACCATCCAGATCCATAGGCAGGAAAAGTTTCCTGAAGTCAAGTTACCACGAGGAAATGGGGAGACCATGCCAGTGACAAAGGAGACCCAGGGATAATAAGAGTGATGGAAATTCTTCCAAACCCAGCCTTCCTGTGTGGTTTGGGTGACAATGCCTGGACATCAGAGTAGGAAGTAAAAAGAACAGAACTTGTTTCCCAGCACAGAGCACCACAGAGCCTGGCCTTTATAGAGGGCGTCCCAGCAGCTTGCTAGAGAAGCATCATCTATGGCATTGTGCAGACTGGCCTTCAACATCAGCTCCTATAGCAAATAGAAGCAACCACAAAAGAGACTGCTGCTGTTCATGAGAGCAGAATTGATCCCCAGACCCCCACTGGCCTGAGTGAGCCCTAGCCTCAAGAAGGAGATACCAGGCTTCCTCTTAATAGGGGATGTGGAAGCCTGAACAGCTAACTGGGAAAATAAAAAACACGTGACTGTAATTGATCAAATCATACCTATTGCATTTGGGGGTTCCTTGGAAGACTCCCGTCTGCCTCGTGGATCAATTGATTTCCCTGGAATTGGAGCCAGCTGCTTTATGAGACAGTAGCTATAATTGTGTTGAAAGTTTGGTTTATGGGGACGGATGTGATGTTGACTATCAAATGTCAGTGCTGGGATGGGCTGAGTCTGAAGGATTCCTACAGGATACCTCTAAACCCTTGGACAGTACAGAGTGGTTGCCAGAATATTCTGGAGTAAAAAGAAGGCAAATAAATAAAGCATTTTTTGAAATTAGTGAAAAGGTAATTCTCTGTGAGACCCAAAATAGATAATAGAAAAGGAGTGCATCAGAAATGACTTTTTGAGGTCCCTACCTCAGACTGTAAATTTCCAAATTTCTGAACCGTTTCCTAGAGGAGGGGACTCTTAGTATCTGATGTCTCCAGAGTGCTAGAGTATGGCACCCTCTATTCTGCTCCAAGCCTGGGTGTTCCAGATGCAGGCTATGGAAAAGACCATTCATCCTACAGAGGAAACTAAGAAACACCAACAAGTCAGTAATGTTACCAGTAATGTTTACCAGTAATGACATTAACAGCCTCAGGGGAGGAATTAAGTTCAACTTGGATGGACACATTCCTGAAAAAATAGTAGCAGTTATACAGAAGAAGAAATAAGGGAGGCAATGAAATGCAGAAACAAGAGTGCCCTGCAGGGTATTAGTTTACTTCACATGGTCAATGCCTCCAGATCTCCCATTACTTCTCATTTAGTTTTCCTTGTCTTATAACACTGGCTAGGGCCTCCAATACAAATATTAAATAGAAGTGGTAATGGAGTCATCATTGTGTTCTTCCTTTCATTAAAGATGAATGTCTGGAATCAACCTAAATGTCCATCAACAGATGAATGGATAAAGAAGATGTGGGGTGGAGGAGCTTCAACATGGCGGAAGAGTAAGACACGGAGATCACCTTCCTCCCCACAAATACATCAGAAATACGTCTACATGTGGAACAACTCCTACAGAACACCTACTGAACGCTGGCAGAACACCTCAGACCTCCCAAAAGGCAAGAAACTCCCCCACGTCCCTGAGTAGGGCAAAAAAGAAAAAAGAAAAAACAGACACAAAAGAATAGGGATGGGACCTGCACCAGTGGGAGGGAGCTGTGAAGGAGGAAAGGTTCCCACACACTAGGAAGCCCCTTCGCGGGCGGAGACTGCGGGTGGCGGAGGGGGGAAGCTTCGGGGACATGGAGGAGAGCGCAGCCACAGGGGTGTGGAGGGCAAAGCGGAGAGATTCCCGCACAGAGGATCGGTGCCAAGCAGCACTCACCAGCCCGAAAGGCTTGTCTGCTCACCCGCCGGGGCGGGCAGGGGCTGGGAGCTGAGGCTCGGGCTTCGGTCGGATCGCAGGGAGAGGACTGCGGTTGGCGGCGTGAACACAGTCTGAAGGGGTTAGTGCACCACAGCTAGCCAGGAGGGAGTCCGGGAAAAAGTCTGCAGCTGCCGAAGAGGCAAGAGACTTTTTCTTGCCTCTTTGTTTCGCGGTGCGCAAGGAGAGTGGATTCAGAGCGCCAGCTGGACGAGCTCCAGAGATGGGCGCGAGCCGCGGCTATCAGCGCGGACCCCAGAGACCAACATGAGACACTAAGGCTGCTGCTGCCGCCACCAAGAAGCCTGTGTGCGAGCACAGGTCACTGTCCACACCGCCCCTCCCGGGAGCCTGTGCAGCCCGCCACTGCCAGGGTCCTGTGATCCAGGGACAACTTCCCCGGGAGAACACACGGCGCGCCTCAGGCTGCTGCAACGTCACGCCGGCCTCTGCTGCCACAGGCTCACCCCGCATCCATACCCCTCCCTCCCCCCGGCCTGAGTGAGCCAGAGCCCCCGAAGCAGCTGCTCCTTTAACCCCATTCTGTCTGGGTGGGGAACAGACACCCTCAGGCGACCTACACACAGAGGCGGGTCCAAATCCAAAGCTGAACCCCGGGAGCTGTACGAACAAAAAAGAGAAAGGGAAATTTCTCCCAGCAGCCTCAGGAGCAGCGGATTAAATCTCCACAATCAACTTTATGTGCCTGCATCTGTGGAATACCTCAATAGACAATGGATCATCCCAAATTGAGGAGGTGGACTTTGGGAACAACAATAAATTTTTTTTTCCCTTTTTCTCTTTTTGTGAGTGTGTATGTATATGCTTCTGTGTGTGATTTTTTCTGTATAGCTTTGCTTTTACCATTTGTCCTAGGGTTCTATCTGTCCATTTTTTTGGTTTTTCTTTTCTTTTTTTTTTTTACTTAAAAAATTTTTTTTCTTAAAAATTATTTTTTATATCACTTTATTTTATTATACTTTATTTTATTTTATTTTATCTTCTTCTTTCTTTCTTTCTTTCTTTTCTACCTTGTATTCTGAGCCTTGTGGAAGACAGGCTCTCGGTGCTCCAGCTGAGCGTCAGGGCTCTGCCACTGAGGTGAGAGAGCCAAGTTCAGGACACTGGTCCACAAGAGACCTCCCAGCTCCACGTAATATCAAACGGTGAAAATCTCCCAGAGATCTCCATCTCAACGCCAAGACCCAGCTTCACTCAACGACCAGCAAGCCACAGTGCAGGACACCCTATGCCAAACAACTAACAAGACAGGAACACAAACCCATCCATTAACACAGAGGCTGCCTAAAATCATAATAAGGCCACAGACACCACAAAACACACCACCACACGTGGACGTGCCCACCAGAAAGACAAGATCAAGCTTCATGCACCACAACACAGGCACTAGTCCCCTCCACCAGGAAGCCTACACAAACCACTGAACCAAGCTTAGCCACTGGGGACAGACACCAAAAACAATGGAAACTATGTATTTGCAGCCTGAGAAAAGGAGACCCCAAACACAGCAAGTTAAGCAAAATGAGAAGACAGAGAAACACACAGCAGATGAAGGAGCAAGGCAAAAACCCACCAGACCTAACAAATGAAGAGGAAATAGGCAGTCTACCTGAAAAAGAATTCAGAATAATGATAGTAAAGATGATCCAAAACCTTGGAAATAGTCAGGAGAATATACAAGAAATGTTTAACAAGGACCTAGAAGAACTAAAGAGCAAATGAACAGTGATGAACAACACAATAAATGAATTTTAAAATTCTCTAGAAGGGATCAATAGCAGAATAACTGAGGCAGAAGAACAGATAAGTGACCTGGAAGATAAAATAGTGGAAATAACTACTGCAGAACAGAATAAAGAAAAAAGAATGTAAGGAATTGAGGACAGTCTCAGAGACCTCTGGGACAACGTTAAACTCACCAACATTCGAATTATAGGGGTCCCAGAAGAAGAGAAAAAGAAAGGGACTGAGAAAATATTTGAAGAGATTATAGTTGAAAACTTCCCTAATATGGGAAAGGAAAAGTTAATCAAGTCCAGTAAGCACAGAGAGTCCCATACAGGATAAATCCAAGGAGAAACATGCCAAGACACATATTAATCAAACTATCAAAAATTAAATACAAAGAAAACATATTAAAAGCAGCAAGGGAAAAAAAAACAAATAACACACAAGGGAATGCCCATAAGGTTAAGAGCTGATCTTTCAGCAGAAACTCTGCAAGCCAGAAGTGACTGGCAGGACATATGTAAAGTGATGAAGGAGAAAAACCTACAACCAAGATTACTCTACCCAGCAAGGATCTCATTCAGATTTGATGGAGAAGTTAAAAGCTTTACAGGCAAGCAACAGCTAAGAGAATTCAGCACCACTAAACCAGCTTTACAACAAATGCTAAAGGAACTTCTTTAGGCAGGAAACACAAGAGAAGGAAAAGACCTACAGTAATAAACCCAAAACAATTAAGAAAATGGTAATAGGAACATACATATCGATAATTACCTTAAATGTACATGGATTAAATTCTCCAACCAAAAGACATAGACTGGCTGAATGGATACAAAAACAAGACCGGTATATATGCTGTCTACAAGAGACCCACTTCAGACCTAGGGACACATACAGACTGAAAGTGAGGGGATGGAAAAAGATATTCCATGCAAATGGAAATCAAAAGAAAGCTGGAGTAGCAATTCTCATATCAGACAAAATAGACTTTAAAACAAAGACTATTAAAGAGACAAAGAAGGACACTACATAATGATCAAGGGAGCAATCCAAGAAGAAGATATAACAATTGTAAATATTTATGCACCCAACATAGGAGCACCTCAATTCATAAGGCAAATACTAACAGCCATAAAAGGGGAAATTGACAGTAACACAATCATAGTAGGGGATGTTAACACCCCACTTTCACCAATGGACAGATCATCCAAAATGAAAATAAATAAGAAAACACAAGCTTTAAATGATACATTAAACAAGATGGACTTAATTGATATTTATAGGACATTCCATCCAAAAACAACAGAATACACATTCTTCTCAAGTGCTCATGAAACATTCTCCAAGATAGATCATATCTTGGGTCACAAATCAAGCCTTGGTGAATTTAAGAAAATTGAAATTGTATCAAGTATCTTTTGTGACCACAACACCATGAGAAGAGATATCAATTATAGGAAAAAAACTGTAAGAAATACAAACACATGGAGGATAAACAACACACTACTTAATAGTCAACAGATCACTGAAGAAATCAGAGAAGAAATCAAAAAATACCTAGAAACAAATGACAATGAAAACACAATGACCCAAATCCTATGGAATGCAGCAAAAGCAGTTCTAAGAGGGAAGTTTAGACCAATAAAATCCTACCTTAAGAAACAAGAAACATCTCAAATAAACAACCTAACCTTACACCTAAAGCAATTCGAGAAAGAACAAAAAAACCCCAAAGGTAGCAGAAGGAAAGAAATCATAAAGATCAGATCAGAAATAAATGAAAAAGAAATGAAGGAAACAATAGCAAAGATCAATAAAACTAAAAGCTGGTTTTTTGAGAAGATAAACAAAATTGATAAACCATTAGCCAGACTTATCAAGAAAAAAAAGGAAGAAGACTCAAATCAATAGAATTAGAAATGGAAAAAGAGAAGTAACAACTGACACTGCAGAAATACAAAGGATCATGAGCGATTACTACAAGCAACTATATGCCAATAGAATGGACAACCCGGAAGAAATGGACAAATTCTTAGAAATGCACAACGTTCCGAGACTGAACCAGGAAGAAATAGAAAATATGAACAGACCAATCACAAGCACTGAAATTGAAACTGTGATTAAAAATCTTCCAACAAACAAAAGCCCAGGACCAGAAGGGTTCACAGGCGAATTCTATCAAACATTTAGAGAAGAGCTAACACCTATCCTTCTCAAACGCTTCCAAAACATAGCAGAGGGAGAAACACTCCCAAACTCATTCTACAAGGCCTCCATCACTCTGATATCAAAACCAGACAAAGATGTCACAAAAAAAAGAAAACTACAGGCCAATATCACTGATGAACATACATGCAAAAATCCTCAACAAAATACTAGCAAACAGAATCCAACAGCACATTAAAAGGATCATACACTATGATCAAGTGGGGTTTATCCCAGTAATGCAAGGATTCTTCAGTATATGCAAATCAATCAACGTGATACACCATATCAACAAATTGAAGGAGAAAAACCATATGATCATCTCAATAGATGCAGAGAAAGCTTTCGACAAAATTCAACACCCATTTATGATTAAAAACCCTCCAGAAAGTAGGCATAGAGGGAACTTACCTCAACATAATAAACGCCATATATGACAAACCCACAGACAACATCACCCTCAATGGTGAAAAACTGAAACCATTTCCACTAAGATCAGGAACAAGACAAGGTTGCCCACTCTCACCACTATTATTCAACATAGTTTTGGAAGTTTTAGCCACAGCAATCAGAGAAGAAAAAGAAATAAAAGGAATCCAAATTGGAAAAGAAGAAGTAAAGCTGTCACTGTTTGCAGATGACATGATTCATAGAGAATCCTAAAGATGCTACCAGAAAACTACTAGAGCTAATCAATGAATTTGGTAAAGTAGCAGGATACAAAATTAATGCACAGAAATCTCTTGCATTCCTATACACTAATGATGAAAAATCTGAAAGTGAAATTAAGAAAACACTCCCATTTACCATTGCAACAAAAAGAATAAAATATCTAGGAATAAACCTACCTAAGGAGACAAAAGACCTGTATGCAGAAAATTATAACACACTGAAGAAAGAAATTAAAGATGATCCAAATAGATGGAGAGATATACCATGTTCTTGGATTGGAAGAATCAACATTGTGAAAATGACTCTACTACCCAAAGCAATCTACAGATTCAATGCAATCCCTATCAAACTACCACTGGCATTTTTCACAGAACTAGAACAAGAAATTTCACAATTTGTATGGAAACACAAAAGACCCCAAATAGCCAAAGCAATCTTGAGAAAGAAAAAAGGAGCTGGAGGAATCGGACGCCCTGACTTCAGACAATATTACAAAGCTACAGTAATCAAGACAGTATGGTACTGGCACAAGAACAGAAATATAGATCAATGTAACAAGATAGAAAGCCCAGAGATATACCCACACGCATAGGGTCACCTTATCTTTGATAAAGGAAGCAAGAATATACAGTGGAGAAAAGACAGCCTCTTCAATAAGTGGTGCTGGGAAAACTGGACAGCTACATGTAAAAGAATGAAATTAGAACACTCCCTAACACCATACACAAAAATAAACTCAAAATGGATTAAAGACCTAAATATAAGGCCAGAGACCGTCAAACTCTCAGAGGAAAACATAGGCAGAACACTCTATGACATAAATCACAGCAAGATCCTTTTTGACCCACCTCCTAGGGAAATGGAAATAAAAACAAAAATAAACAAATGGGACCTAATGAAACTTAAAAGCTTTTGCACAGCAAAGGAAACCATAAACAAGACCAAAAGACAACCCTCAGAATGGGAGAAAATATTTGCAAATGAAGCAACTGACAAAGGATTAATCTCCAAAACATACAAGCAACTCATGCAGCTCAATATCAAAAAAACAAACAACCCAATCCAAAAATGGGCAGAAGACCTAAATAGACATTTCTCCAAAGAAGATATACCGATTGCCAACAAACACATGAAAAGGTGCTCAACATCATTAATCATTAGAGAAATGCAAATCAAAACTACAATGAGATATCATCTCACACCAGTCAGAATGGCCATCATCAAAAACTCTACAAACAATAAATGCTGGAGAGGGTGTGGAGAAAAGGGAACCCTCTTGCACTGTTGGTGGGAATGTAAATTGATACAGCCACTATGGAGAACAGTATTAAGGTTCCTTAAAAAACTAAAAATAGAACTACCATACGACCCAGCAATCCCACTATGGGACATATACCCTGAGAAAACCATAATTCAAAAAGAGTCATGTACCAAAATGTTCATTGCAGCTCTATTTGCAATAGTCAGGACATGGAAGCAACCTAAGTGTCCATCAACAGATGAATGGATAAAGAAGATGTGGCACACATATACAATGGAATATTACTCAGCCATAAAAAGGAACGAAACTGAGTTATTTGTAGTGAGGGGGATGCACCTAGAGACTGTCATACAGAGTGAAGTAAGTCAGAAAGAGAAAAACAAATACCGTATGCTAACACACATATATGGAATCTTAAAAAAAAATAATAATTGGTCAGAAGAACCTAGGGGCAAGACAGGAATAAAGATGCAGACCTACTAGAGAATGGACTTGAGTATATGGGGAGGGGGAAGGGTAAGCTGGGACAAAATGCAAGACTGGCATGGACATATATACACTACCAAACGTAAAATAGATAGCTAGTGGGAAGCAGCCGCATAGCACAGGGAGATCAGCTCGGTGCTTTGTGACCACCTAGAGGGGTGGGATAGGGAGTGTGGGAGGGAAGGAGGTTCAAGAGGGAAGAGATATGGGGACATTTGTAGATGTATAACTGATTCACTTTGTTATAAAGCAGAAAGTAACACACCATTGTAAAGCAATTATACTCCAATAAAGATGTTTAAAATATATATATATATTCAAAAAAAATTTTTTTAAAAGATGTGGTACACATATATGATGGAATATCACTCAGCCATAAAAAAGAATGAAATAGTACCATTCGCATCAACATGGAGGGACCAAAAGATTATCATACTAGTGAAGTGAGCCAGACAAAGACAAATGTCATATGATATTGTTTATATGTGGAATCTAAAGAAAAAATGATACAAATGAATTTATTTATAAAACAGAAACAGACCCACAGACAGAAAACAAACTTTTGGTTTACCAAAGGGGAAATGGGGGAGAGGGATAAGTTGGAGGTTTAGGATTAACATATACACACTACTACATATGGAGTAGATGATCAACGAGGGCCTAGTGTATAGAACAGGGAACTATGCACAATATTTTGTAATAACCTATGGGGGAAAGGAATCTGAAAAAGAATCGATATATATATGTATGTATAACTGATCACTGTGCTGTACACCTGGAACTAACACAACATTGTAAATCAACTATACTTCAAAAAAAAAAGATAAATTTCTCCATTAAGTATGACATTTATGATTGGGTCTTAATAGATACACATTATCATGGAGGGTTCTAGGACCAAAGCAGGAAAGAAATCCAGAACATCCTATCTGGGTTAGATATTTTGCTCTAGAAAGCACAGGGGGGAAAAAATGTGCCGTAGCAAAACAAGATGCTGAGCAAGCTGAACTGGATGGAGCCCTTGCTGGGCTAGGTTGATGAAGAGCCTCCCTCTGGCTTTGGCTGCAAGACAGTCCCATGCTTTCTGCTGCTAATGAGGCCTATTCAGGAGGAAGAAGAGGAGGTTTCTGTCCAAAGAAAGAGGAATGGTTACAGATCATTTGAATGGGTACAGATCATAAATGTCTATGCCCTGATCTTAGCAGCCAGTTCAGACCGTGATTTTGCAACTGAAAATTATTCACATGGGAATTTCTACCACTCCTAAGACTGGAAGGAAGCTCCCCAACCCAGAAGGAGGCACAAACCCTAAGAGCTTACAGACCTCAAAATGTCAATCCTCTATTCTACAGTCATTGTCTGGAGGACTGCTCATACCAGGAAAAAAAAAAAAAAAAACCACAGTAATTCAGCCCCAAGGCAGGGTGAGGTCCTGGGCAGAAGAAAGAGGCCCAAGAGAGAAGTTCATTCTGGCACCTGCTGGCCCTGCTCTTCACCCCTGGAAGGCAGAGACCCTGCAGGGGGTCCTCACCCTTCTGGTCCTCACAGAGACCAGAAAGGCCAGCAGAGGAAGGGCGGGCCCTCTGCACTCACAGGATGGAAATCAGCTAAAAGAAAGCGCTTTCATGTCTGAACCAGGGTTTCTCACCTGGAGACAACCACAGATCTAATCCTAGCTCTGACATTTGCCAGATTAATAATTTGGTCAAGTTTCTTAACTTCTCGGAATCTCCTCATATGCAAAATGGAAATAGTAATTACGTGTCTTATAAGGTTGTTACAGGATAAGCTATCACAAAGTCTAGTGCTTAAAAGCAAAATTATCAACAAATATAGTGGGCCCATGTCAAAATTCTTGTTTGAATTCATTAATGAGAGAAACAGCAAAGAAGGCTTTTAAAGCTGGTTTGAAGAATATTTGAGAATACATAAAGACATTCAGGAAAGGAACGCTTAAGTAAGATTCTTAATTTAAATATGACTCTTTTAACTTTCAATAGGGTGATAAAAATTAAAACAGGGGTTTAACATC
Organism: Balaenoptera borealis; assembly: GCF_965194805.1. Taxonomy (NCBI): domain Eukaryota; kingdom Metazoa; phylum Chordata; class Mammalia; order Artiodactyla; family Balaenopteridae; genus Balaenoptera; species Balaenoptera borealis. Next base: position 83,235,537 of record NC_138860.1, on the reverse strand, counting down.
TCTACCAGGCTATAAAATCATATTACCCCATCAAGCAGATATATAAACTGCCTACTTCTTTATCCACTGTGACTTGTTAATCAAATATACTGTGCCGACCATGTTACATTCCCCAAGAGTGCCAGACGATAGAAGGTTAACAAGTAGCAAGGACTTGCTTCCATTCAGGCAGACTCTAGCATGAGATCAAAGACTTAAGCAATCACCAGTTTGTCTTTCTCTAGGTTTGAGATGATTTTTTTCCTTTCACACCAACAAATAGAAGGAGCCCAGTAAGTGTTAGCAGCTTTCCCTCCCCTCCTCAGCCCATATGAAATTAGGGTGAATTCCCTAGGTCAGGAGGCCAGAAGGTAGGCTGGTATCTGGACCCGACCAGAATCATTCTGGCTCCCAAGTGGAGGGATGTACGGGGAAGTCTTTTCCACTGGAATAAGCTCTGTGTTCAGCTGCTAGACACCAGTTGCCCAATTCCAGATACTCCCCATGCTCTTTAAGACTTTTGTCACAACTGTGAGACACTTGGCTGAAGTCAGGAGTCTTGGGTGGAGAAGTGGGATTTCAGATAGGTCATACTCTAAGGCCCCAGAAGTCTCAGTGGCCAGATCTGCCGCAATTGGTGAGCCAAGGTCTACTTTGTGGGCTCAAACATTGCATGAGGTTTCCTGCTAAACCACTTATTTCTCAACTTCCCACCGCCTTGTTCTTCTTTTGTAGCTGGGGAAACAGGAAACCAAAACATCTTGCTCTGTGCTACAAGCCCTGTCTGATTCTGCCCAGTAGGTCCTGTAATGGCACAGCCTTGCTTGTAAATTACCATCTGCAAGCCTGGCTACTCCACGGACCTTCCAAGGATGGCCTCCCTCACCTCTGCCTCGTTCTCCAGGTGGCCAGTGCCAGCTGGGCCACGTCCCATGTCCAGCCATGAGCCCAGGTATCAACCATTTGATAGCTCCAGGTCAATGCAATTCTTCACAACCAGTGGCCCATCACTTATGGTGAAACTCCAAAGGGCACTCTGGGCTACCTTCTGCATGGTCCTCTGAGAGGACTCAGAGAAAGCAGACTCATTGGACTTTCAAATAAAGGCAAACAATTAATAATGGTAAATCTCCCCCAAAGGATCCATTAACAGCAAGTCTAACAACGCATTTTCAAGGAGAGAGAAAGGCACTGTGATATGTTGCCCCTCACACACACACACACACACACACACACACACACACACATACATACACACCACCACCACCACCATCAATGTGGATAACTGAGAGGCAGAATCAGGTTGCTCCCTCCTTTTGTGCATTCACCCATTATATTCCCTAAATATTGAGTGAAGCCTGGGATGCTGCTTGGTGAACCCTGCCAACCCTTCCTGTCTTTTTTTGCCTGGGCCATATTTGCGCCAGCAGTTCAACTTTAAAGGTGCCTCTGAGAGCTGCATGAGAGTTTCCTCAATGCAGAGAGTGTGTTCACACTCCTGAATTAGGTGGAAGCACTTGCTTTGGGAAATAGATAAAGTGATCCTTCAGGAAAGCTGAAAAGGAAGTAATTTTGTCCCTAGCCTTCCCAGGCTTGCCCAGAGGAGCCCATCTCCATATCTGATAACTAGACGCCCCCTATCCCATTTTATGTCCCAATCTTAGTTCTCTGCTGGCTGCCAAACATTTTCACTGGTACGTTAACTGATAATAAAACTGGTTGGTAATTAAAGCCTTGGTCAGTGAATAAGGGTTTAAGCTGTTACCTTTCCCTGTTCATTTGCATTTCTATATAAGTAAAGTCTACTACAAAGGAAAAACCCTGTGATCTGGGGTGAGTAATCTTCAGCATTGTGATCCAGTTCATCTGAGTGGCATTTTGTTGGGTGGGGGAGGGACTTGCTCCTCCTGGGTACAAAGCACTTCTGTCTTCTCCAAAGATGCCCTCCTTCCCCCACCCCCACCCCTCAGGGTTGGGTTCCTCTTCAGCCCAGGCTCCTGGGGTCAGAGGCACACAATCATCCCAGAGAGGGTTGAAGGGCCCCTACTGTTTATGCAGAGGCTCAGTGCCTCATGCACACAGTGGGACCCCAAGCCAGCGTCCATCTCCCAGGACATAGTGCACCCCGAGCTTCACAGAGCAGGAGCGTTGTGAAGGGGTAGGGATGGCAGCAGAGAAACTGATTTAGGCCTTAGCAGCACACGTCCCCACCAAGTCCGGCCACACACAAAACAACAGTAGAAATACTCCACCTTTCATTACTAAAATCCAGCAGCCATGACAAGTGTTCTTAACCTTTTAGGGGCCTTTGGACCCTTTTTTAATAGTGAAAGAGGGGTTTCCCTGGTGGCGCAGTGGTTAAGAATCCGCCTACCAATGCAGGGGACACGGGTTCGAGCACTGGTCCGGGAAGATCCCACATGCAGCAGAGCAACTAAGCCCGTGCGCTACAACTGCTGAGCCTGTGCTCTAGAGCCCGCAAGCCACAACTACAGAGCCCACGTGCCACAACTACTGAAACCCACTCGCCTAGAGCCCGTGTTCTGCAACAAAAGAAGCCACGACAAAGAGAAACCTGCGCACCGCAACGAAGAGTAGTCCCCCTCACCACAACTAGAGAAAGCCTGCGCATAGCAACGAAGACCCAACGCAGCCATAAATAAATAAATAAATACATATTTTTAAAAAATAGTGAAAGACTCAGAGGAATGAGCTTCTACATATACACTCAAAATGATGCATTCAACTTTGATTCCATTCCAGAGATATACCGTAGACCAAGTTAAAACCCCTGGTGTAGAGATTCTGGTGACAGCTCCCAACCCCCTTCCCCAATACTAACACCACCGCCCCATCACCTAAGTGGGGACAATAGAAAATGTCCCAAGGCACAGCATGGAAACTCAACTTGGGAGTTGGATTCTGGTGAGAGGTGCCCATTCATCTTCTGGCCCTCCCATTTCCCCAGACCCTTGGAAATCCAGAGTAATGATGGGGAGATTATTTTAGATAAATCACTGATTACCAAAGCATTCACCCCACAGGGAAGCATTTGAGTACCCTATTCTTTGAGTTGATCTTTATTAATGTATTAGCCTATCTGCCCATTCCTTTATTATTTAATCACGTTAGGAGGTTGGGAATGGAGAGAGAAGGAAAGCTTCCAAAATCTCTTAAGGAGAAATTACAAGTGTAGAGCCAGGGGGCTTATTAGTGTTACTTAGTGTAGAACTCTAAGCATCCACTTAAAGTCACACCACACATAGAATCAATCTCTCTCTTTCTCTCATACACACACAGACACACTTCCACATAGTTATCTCCCTAATTTCCTAAAAGTTACATCTAAGATAATTAGCTGGAAATTACAACTTAGAGAACACTATGAGCTTTCCTTGCGTCACCCTGTTCTCATATCACCCATTTGGGAACAAGTAGGAAAATCAACAGCTATAGTGTGTTGGACTTTGTAGAATCCTTAAGTCAATGGAACCCATGACTCAGGACCGTGGGGCTGGAAGAGCCTTGGGAATCATTTAGGGAGAACACGGGGAAGAAAGCAGACAAGACTCGTGAGAGATGGAGAGTGGGGGCAACAGAGGTTTGTTTTTCTTCCTTGGGTTTTCCAACCCTCCCTCCAACCCCCAGGACCCTCATTCCACAAGAGAAAAGCAAGAGACCAAGAGAGGCCTGAGGTATCAATTACTTTATTACTCTGAAGGGACAAGTCCAGGGGACCAGCCCCAGGGCTCTATAGCTCTGCTATTTGTGAATGTCTTCATGGGCTGCCAGGCCCACCTTTATCACCAGTGAGAGGAACTCCCGGAAGTTAAGTGCGTCATCCTCATTGACGTCCAACTCTTTGAACCAGGTGTCTGCATCCTTTTTCTGTGAAGATTGGAGAGAAAGAAGCCAGAGTGTAAAGATCTCAGGGAAGCTGAGGCATGGCTGGCTGCACAGGGCAGCGCCAGGGACCAGTGACCCAGGGTGTCATCAGAGCCGGGCAGAGACCCCCGACCACACCCAGCCCCTCCTCACCTCCAAAAACTTAGGACACTCCGTCTGTAACAATTTCTTCAAGTCATCCCTATAGATGGAGTGGTAATTCCCTTTCACCAGGGAGTACTTGTGGTAGACGTCAACGAGGCAGTTCATGGCACTCTCCAGGTCCGTCAGCATGGTGCCCAAGGATTTGTCCTACCTGGAAGACAGAGCACACGGGCAACCCTGGCATGGGGATGGTGCCTAAGGGGACACTCTGAAGGCTCATACTCCAAGGGATGGCTCTGTCCTGGATGGCACCATCCAGATAACTAAACCCAGCATAGGCTATGGCTATGATGGGAAGTGGGGGACGATGTGGATGAGGGTGTGGAAGGAAGCAGGGTACACACACACACACAGTTACTGCCAGCTCTCCCCATGCCCCCAGCCGCTGCCCAGGAAGGGCCCAGCTTGGGAATCAAACGTGCCCTCACCCAAAAATACTAGAGCACTCGGCTCCTTCTTCAGCCCCGGCTCACGCTTCTCTTCCGGGAGCCCTGGACTCAGTCCAGACCTCCCCGAGCTTTCTCTCCCCTCCTCAGAGAAGGCTGCTGCACTCCTCAGCCCTCCCCAGGGGAAGCCCAAAGTGTGGGACAGACTGGGGCAGTTCCACTTACCAGGTCTCCCCAAAACAGAGTTGACAAAAGACATGCAGGGCTGAGTGTCGGCTCCCTTTTATAGCAACGAGGCTTGGCCGGCTGCCCAGGGCCTCAGGCCACTCAGAGGCAGCTGCTCCCTTCGAGGATTGCTACAGCCTCTGGTTTCCCAACAAGGTGAATGGGGCAATAACTGCACAGAATGAAAAGTTCTGATGCGGAGCTTGGAGCGGGGTGGGGGGAGCACAGGAAAGGTAGAAGGAGGAAAGCTTTTGCCGGGCAGTGATGCCCAGCAGGAGAAATCAGGAAGACGGCATGGTGAGGCCTCCTCTTGTAAGCTGCTAGCAACCCCTGGCTTGGTCAACCAGGATGCCCACTCCTGAGTCCTTCCCACGGTTGCTGTGGCTATTCCCGTGGCTAGTGGCCAGTCTGTGCATCTCTGAAATGGAACTGAAGTTGAGTGCATCATTTTGAGTGCATGAGTATAAGCTCATTCCTCCATAGCTTTCATCACATTCTCAAAAGGGTCCAAAGGCCCCTAAAAGGTTAAGAACACTTGTCATGGCTGCTGGATTTTAGTAATGAAATGTGGAGTATTTCTACTGTTGTTCTGTGTGTGGCCGGACTTGGTGGGGACGTGTGCTGCTAAGGCCTAAATCAGTTTCTCTGCTGCCATCCCTACCCCTTCACAACGCTCCTGCTCTGTGAAACTGGGGGTGCACTGTGCCCCAGGAGACGGACGCTGGCTTGGAGTCCCTCAGTATGCATGAGGCACTGAGCCTCTGCATAAACAGCAGGGACCCTTCAACCCTCTCTGGGATGATTGTGTGCCTCTGATCCCAGGAGCCTGGGCTGAAGAGGAACCCGACGATGAGGGGTGGGGGTGGGGGAAGGAGGGCATCTTTGGAGAAGACAGAAGTGCTTCGTGCCCAGGAGGAGAAGAGGAGGTGGCCAATTCCCCCCGGATTTCAGGAGGACCAAGTCCCTCTCCCACCCAACAAAATGCCACTCAGATGAACTGGTTTCCAACACTGAAGATTTGTGGTGCATTTCTCTTGCTACAAAGCCCTTCGGACTCACATAGCCTATTAAGATACTGAGAACATGCCTATCAGGAAGGCGGGGCAGAGCCCACTCAGTCTACACACACAGAAGTCAAGCCCCCAGGAAGGTGAAGTGATTCCTCCAGAGTTTCCCAGTGCAGATGTGTCAGAGCCCAGACCGGATCCCAGAGCATCAGGCTCCCAGAGTGTGATCTGACAAGAACATGACTCTGCTGAGAAAACTCCTCCCCTCTCTCCCTCCTTCATGCAGTCAACAAATATTTACTCTGTGCTCCTCCAAGGCCTAGGCCATCACGGCCTCCTAGGGGAAGTAGATAGGATTAGCCTCTCTCTCCTTCATGTTTCTACAGCCCTTTGGGCTCCATTTTCTCATTAACTTTATAGCTGTGTGACCTAGGGCTAATTACTTACCCTCTCTATGCTTTAGTTACATCAATTATTAAGTAGAGATTAAAAATAGAGTCTACCCTCAGCCTACAGAATAGGAGAGAATATTTGCAAATCATATATCTGAGAAGGGATTAATATCCAGAATATGGAAAGCCTACAACTCAACTCCAAAAAAAACAAACAACCCAACTGAAAACTGGGCAAATGTCTGAATAGACATTTCTCCAAAGAAGACATACAAATGACCCATAATCACAGGAAAAGATGCTCCACCACACTAATCATTAGGGAAGGCAAATCAAAACCACAATGAGATACCACCTCACACCCATTAGAATGTCTGCTGTCAACAAAGACAGAAAATAACAAGTGCTGAAAAGGATGTGGAGAAATTGGAACCCTTGTGTACTGCTGGTGGGAATGTAAAATAGTGCAGCCACTGTGGAAAATTATGGTGGTTCCTCAAAAAATTAAAAACAGAATTACCATATGATCCAGCAATTCTACTTCTGGGTATATACCCAAAATAATTGAAAGCAGTCTCAAAAAGATATTTGTACACCCATGTTCACAGAAGCATTATTCACAATAGCCAAAATGTGGAAGCAACCCAAGTGTCCATCCACAGATGAATGGATAAATAAGTGTGGTATATACATGCAATGGAATATTATTCAGCCTTTAAAAAGGAAGGAGATCCTGACACATGATACAACATGGGTGAACCTTGAGGACGTTAAGCTAAGTGAAATAAGACAGACACAAAAAGACAAATACTGTATAATTCCACTTATATGAGGTACCTGGATTAGTCAAACTCACAGAGACAGAAAGTAGAATGGTGATTGCCAGGGTCTAGGAGGAGGCGGAGGTGGGGAGTTATTGTTTATTGGGTGCAGAGTTTCAGTTGCGAGATGATGAGAGTTCTGGAGATTGGATGCACGACAACGTGAATACACTTAACAAAACTGAACCGGACGCTTAGAAATGGTTGCAGTGGTAAATTTTATGTTATTTGTATATTATCACAATTTAAAATATTTTAAAATTCGAAAGCCTTCCACATAAAAAAAATAAAATCTACCTGATAGTGTTGTTGTGAGGATTAATAATAGATGAAAAATATTTATGATTTGTGGGCTTTATTAATTTGCATTATATTTTAATTAAAGTTTACACACACACACAAAAATGTGTGAAGTGCTTAAAGCAGCGCATAGTAAGCAAGCACTGTGTGAGTGTACAGCGTGATTACTGCTCTGTAAATGTGCCTGATTCCCCAGCTGGGCTGTGAACCTTCGAGGACCCTGACTGGCTCATCCATCTCTGCCTCCCTGGGACCCAGCACAGTGCCTGGCATATACTATAACAGCAACAACAATCAATAAGAACAAACAATAGCAAAATAATAGCTAGTATTTACTGGGTTCTTACCATACACCAGGAATCATTGCAAGTGCTTTACTTACATCAGTCCATTTAATCCTCACAGTAATCCTATGAGTTATGGTCTATCGTAATTCCCACTTTACAGAAGAGGAAGCTGAGGCCCACAGAGATACAACATTTGGTACATCAAAGGACTTAGGCGACTTATGACCCACTGTGACAGCATCTACTTTCTGCACCTGCCTGGAATGTCTCTTTGCCAGTAAAGGCCTCCTCATCCTTCCTGCCCCAGCCCAGGCACCATCTGCTCTCGTCCACCCCTGACTCTCCTTCCCCCACCCTTATCAACACTGAGTTCATTCTTCTCTCCTCCATGCTACCAAACCCTTCTGCATCACAGCATTTGCCCTACTATATTAGAGTTCATCTGTTTATTGCCTGTCTTTTCTTTGGGTCTGGGAGCCCCTTTAGAGCAGAAATCACATCACATCCCGGGGCCTGGTGCATACTAGGGGCTCAGTTAATACTTACTGAGGGGATAAGTGAATGCCAAATTGAACGCTTGATCTAGCCCTTACCCAATGTGAAAATTCCCTTTATCATACCCAGCCACTTTAAGTGGTTTTTGGAACAAGACAGGATATAGATCCATCAACCAAATGCAGTCTACCTTCCTTGGCTAGTCAACCTCTTGACAGGAAAATAGGGCTGTTTCTGACATCTAATATGACAAGTTTTCAGCCAATGATCAAGCACTTGGTGCACACCTATTATTTGCCAGGCCCCTTCTATATGACCTGGCACAATACCATCTTACCCCAAATAGCGCATCATATTATCAAAGTGTTTTTACATCCACTAACTCTTTTGATAACCCTGTGAAATGGACATCATAGGTACAATTATTCCTACGTGACAGATGAGAAAACTGAGGCACGGGGAGTCACCTAAGGTCCTCTGGGCATACATTCTGCTTTGTGTTGGTGCTTAGGTGCCAAAAAGCACACTTTAGAACAACAGGGTCGTTTTTTCTGAGATTCTATTTCGCGTTTGTTCACTAGCCCGGCATGGAGCTCACACTGACCTCTTTCAAGGGGGGTGATGGTGAGGTTGATGAAGATGATGTTTTTCCCAGACCCTGGACCCCTCGGGAGATGCCTGCCTTGAAGCCACTCCCCTGAGAATGTCCCTGTGGAGACAGCTTTCTTCATCCAGAAAGGAAGGAAAACAAAGCCCCAGGTCCAGCAAGGGAGACATGAGCCATGACCCCCTCCAGCCTCATGCGCTTGTCCATGGAGCCTGCCGACCAGCGAGGCCGTGAAATGCTGCCCCCAGAGATGCTCCCCCTGGACAGGCAGCCTTGGGGGCCTCCAGGAGGGCAGGACCAGGCTGAGCTGACCTGGCAGAAGAGGGTGTCAGGAATTGGGTAAGCACATGGGGGAAAAGGCAGCTCCTGTAATCAGACTGACAGACGTGGGGCAACCATGGGGAGCGGAACCTAGTCCTGTTTACAAGAAAGAGCTCAGTCCCAGCACACACAGTCCCTGGTGAGTCCCAATACCAGGCTTTTGCCTGCAGCTAAGGAAATGCGGACAGAGCCCGCAGGGTCGGTGGAGAAACCCCCCAGGAAGGGGCAGGAGGACTGGGCTGAGCCGCCCCTTCATACTCCAAGCCTGTAGAACTCAACACATTTCAGGTGAGACAGGCAGGGAAGACCCACCTGGGCCTGGGGCAAGGTGTCCTGAGTCACCCGGCCAACTGTCTCCAAGTCTCTGGACGTGACTAAGCGACCTGCAGGAGGCAACACAGACCTGGGTCATGGGATTCCAATCAGCAGGCGCCATCCCTGCATCACCCCCTCCCTGAGCACGCTCTGTGTGACAATGCCGGGCCCTGCGCGGGACATGGAGATGACAGGACGTGGTGCCTGTCTTGGCGGAGGACACAGACAGGAACACAGCTCCATGCAGCAGGACAGGCACCTCCACAGGGGAAGTCCAGACGGAAGTGGGGGTGGGCGGCTGCTGACTTTTAAAAGGCGAGCACTGGGGACTGGCAGGCGTGGACGGGCATCTATGGCAGGCCTGCTTGCAAGCTCCACTGATCAGGAACAAAGGTCCCTGGCTCGGCCTGCAGGGCACTGCTCCCCATGTTTGGTTCACAGACCCAGCTGGCAAAGGGAACCAAACCAAGTCCCTTAAATGACACCCACAATCATCTGCACAGGGGAGCAACACAGATGATTACCCATTATTCTTTTGAAACTCATCGTTTCTATCACAATGCGCTCAGGACGTGGGTCCTCAGACCATCCTCAGAGAAGAAACCCTCCAGGAAGGACCCAGCAGGGCCTAAAGGCAGAGGCGACCACCCCAAGAGATTCTGCATCCGATTCGTGGGCTCCCAGGGAGAGACAAAAACAAACAACGCAGAAACAGGGCAGGGGCAGGTCTCACCAGGGAGGGATCAGGGCGTCACAAATAGCCCAGAGTCAGAAAAACGCCCGCATGCCTCATCATTTTTTTCTTAGTAAAAACCAGACCAAACCCTCCTCTTCTCCAGGAAGCCTTCCCTGATTGACAGTCACCCAGGTCCCACTCATCACTCTTCCCTTTGACAGGCTGCATTGCCGGCTTTGCCCTTGACTCCATCTCTGACTCATAGTGGGAAAAACCCACCTCACAATCTTCCCTCCCAGACTGGCCCGGACCTGCCACCCGATGTCAATTACCAGTGTCACCTTCCCCTCCCTGTCCTGGCCCCTTCCCAGGCCCAGGCTGCACCGCCTTTGTTGGGACTCTCTTTTGAAGTTGGAAGAACTTCTGCCCTCCTAACTCGTGTTCAGTCCTGTATGTGTAGTGAACGACTGATCAGAACATCTCTGGTGTCACCTTCCCCTCCCTGTCCTGGCCCCTTCCCAGGCCCAGGCTGCTCCACCTTTGTTGGGACTCTCTTTTGAAGTTGGAAGAACTTCTGCCCTCCTAACTCGTGTTCAGTCCTGTATGTGTAGTGAACGACTGATCAGAACATCTCTGGTGTCACCTTCCCCTCCCTGTCCTGGCCCCTTCCCAGGCCCAGGCTGCTCCACCTTTGTTGGGACTCTCTTTTGAAGTTGGAAGAACTTCTGCCCTCCTAACTCGTGTTCAGTCCTGTATGTGTAGTGAACGACTGATCAGAACATCTCTGGTGAGCCCCGGCTTCCTTGTCAAGGAGCCAGCTCCCCAGGAGAAGAGACTCCTCGCTCTCAGACTGAAAGCTGAGGGCAGGGGCTCTGTCTACCCTCCTCAGACAGGGGCTCCTGGGGGCAGGGGCTGTCTCTCACCCAAAATGGCTGATCCTCAAAGTAGGACCAAACCTCCTCTTTCTGGACCCAGAGCAGAGGCCCAGAACCAGGAACTGAACAACATCCAGAAATGTTTACGAGGTTGCTTTATTCTCTTCCTTCACAGCTGTCCTTACCGCAGACACACAAGGCAGAGCTGTACCTTCAGCTGCCCGTAGCCAGGTCGCACCTGCCCCCCAGCCGGCCCCTGTGGGGAGGCTGCCTGTGCTCCCCCTGATAGAGTCTGTGGTGGGCGCTGCGCTGGGCACACAGCTGCCGGTGCTACTGCGGGTGGCAGTCCTTCACCAGCTTGCCCAAGCGGTAGAGGGCCTCCTCAAAGCAGATCTGCTTGTCCTTGCTCTTGTCTGCCACCCGGAACAACTCCGTGATGGAGTATGGCTCCTTCTGGCCCTGAGGGGTGGGCAGAGGGTCAACCACGCCCCCAGGCATCGCCCCGCAGCAATGGCCAGCCCCCCCCCCCCCGCTGCCTGCCAGTGGGAGGGCGGGGTGGGGGACAGTGGCCTGGCCCTGCCTGGATGGGGCTTGCAGGACGCAGATCCTCACTCACACAGTCAGTGGCCAGGACAGCCTATGCGGCAGAATCCGGCCAAAGAGGCAGTGGCATGGTGGGCACCTCAGCTAACTGGACCTGGGGCTGCATGGGAGACAGAGTGCAGGCAGGGCTCCATTTGCTGGCTGACTGCACACCCCACAACACAATCCACATTCGTCCACTATCGGAGGCTGTTTAAGCCCGTCTCCCCTGCAGGGACAGCCCAGCCCAGGGGCTTCGGGGTGGAGAGCTGTGCCTAGCTCCTCCACACTGGGAGCTCCCAGGGCAGAGCCCACCGCCCCACGTTTCTGCGTCTCCAGCACTGCTGCAGGGCCAGCACCAGCTGGGGTCACATGTCTGCATGCCCTGGCACCGGCCCAGGAACTGTTTATGACACTGGGCCCATGTCACCTATGGGAGGGGCAGATCAAGGGAAAGGCCAGAGCCGTGGGCCCCGGAGCTGGCCAGGATGTCCCAGAGGAGGTGGCCCTCAGGGCTGAGAACTGGGGATGGTGTAGGGAGGAAAGGAGCATCTGAAGTGGAAGGGACAGCAGGGAGAAAGTCAGGGGTCAGAGGGCAGGTGAGGACAAGTTGGCGCACTGGGCAGTGTGGGTGAAGCAGGTTTCAGCAGGATTTGGCTGATGGGCATGGGGAAGCCGGCATGAAGTTCTCAGAAAGCTTCCAGGAAGGACGTTGCTGCAGCCATAAGCAGCTGTGGGCCTGGGGGCGACCCTCATCCTCATGGCAGGTCTCCCCCTCCAGCTCCCCCACTGCCCCACCATCTACTTCTTATAATCTTATCTCCTCTGCAAAGCTGGTTGAGCCGGGAAACTGGAGGCCTACGGCCTTGGGCAGGCTCACCCCGGCTTCCCTCATCTCAGCCCCCTGCGCACGCTGCTATGTCTGCCCTGTGAGCCCCCGAGTGCAGGGTCTGAGGGTCCTTGCCCAGCCCCACGACATAAGCAACTGGCCCTGGAAAGAAAAAAGTCTCCCTAGAAACAAGGACTAAAAAGTCACCCTAGCCCCCGCCTTAGTGATCCTCGTGGCTACACTCCAATAAACTGAGGACAAGTCTGTCTCCTCTGACGTGTCCCAAAGGCAGTCAGGGGACACAAGAAGTGACCAGAGGAGGTGCCCCTCCTGGAATGCAGGGCCTTGAGTCGGGCACGACCTGAAGTCCTCTAGACATAACAGTCCAGAGACCCCGCCGGGGCTGGGCACCAAGGGCCGAGGGCAGCGCCCCACAGACACTCCTGCCGGCCTTGCAGTCCCCAAGGAGCCCAGTAATCATGGGGCTGGGCCTGATGACAGAGGAGATGCACCGGCCTGCAGAGGGTGATTGAGCCCAGCCTGGGTTCCGGTGGGGGGGTGGGTAGTGGCTTGTGCAGGCCCCAGGAGAAGGGGCTGGGGTTCAAAGGGCAGTCCTGGGGCCAGGCGCTGATTGAACTGGCCTGTGGGCAGAGGGAAGATTTAGGACCCGTTCTCGCCAGAAGCAGGTCAGGCAGAAGAATAAACAGGTTTGGGGTTAGGACTAAGTTTCAGGCAGGAAATTTCAGGACAGGGAAGGACAGAAAATAAGGCTGGGCTGGGCCATGTTCCCCCCACCGCAGATCCTGCCCTCCACCCTCCCTCAAGGCCCCTCCCCTAGGTGAAAATGCTCTTGGGAGACAGCTGTACCTGCACTCTCACCACTCACTTCCACCCCCACAACCAACCCCATACTTCATCCCCACCCGACCTCAGACCCCACACACCATGGTCCCCACGAAGCGGGGCACGTTGTCCACGAGTAGGGCCTTCAACTCCTCCAGGGACAGGGTCTCCAAGTCCCCTTCCCGGGCCGCATACTGGTGGTAGCAGTGGATGATTTGGAAGAGGGATTCTTCCACTGGCATGTCTGTCATGGTGGCTGGGCCTGGGCCCAGGACAGGGGCAGCTCTGGAGATGCAGGGGGCGAGCATCAGGGGACAGTGGAGAATCTGGGGGAGAGCACAGCACAGCAGGCCACACTGAGGCCAGGCCACAGCAGGTGGGCACTTCCTCCAAGAATCCTCTGCCCAACCTGTCTCAGGCCCCCTCCCTGCCCTCCATCTGACCCCTTGCAAACCTGGCTCAGAGTCCCCGCCCTGCAGGAAACTTTGCCGTGAACTCTTAGGACAGGGCTCTGTCCCTTCCCTGAGACAGGAGCCTTGCAGGAGACAGGAGCTGTGTTCTCCACGCCCCAACCCTGCCCTCGGCTTAGGAGTCCCCGAAATCAAGAATGAGAAAAAACTAGACTCTTCGAAGCAAGATGGTGTTTTCCAATGGAAATATTTTTAAACCCCTTGAGAAGGCCAGATCCCCACTACCATAGACTATTTTGTACCACAAACAGAATATTGAAATAATTACACCACCCCAAAGCCCAGGCCTGCTCAAATATCATTTTCCTTTCTTGGTTGAATACAGACTGCACAGGGATCCCCATCTTTCTCCTACCCCTGCCCTGACCCTCTCTGAAGGAGTCTGCATGCCATCTGCATGGCCCCGTGGCCTCCCATAGCTTCTGTGTGCTGAGGCTGTTCAGTGCCCAAGTGGTGGGGGCAGGCAGGGGCGCCGCAGCCTCTCCCATCCCCCTGCAGCCCCATCCCGGTGCTCTGCACAGGTGAGGGACAGATGCCCTCAACCCCCCGCTCCCCACTTCTTTCGGAGATGAGATCCCTGTTTTCGGGAGGCAGGGCTGTCCTGTCGGGTCAGCTGTCCTCCTTGGATTCTGGGCAGATAAGACTCAGGACAACTGGTCCCAACTCTTACAGAGCCAGCCAGGCACTGGGAGAAGCCCCTTATACACAGCATCCCATGTAATCCTCACAACGACCTTGTAAGGGAGACATCATTCCCTCATTTTCCTGAGGAGGAAATGAAATTCAGAGAGGTTAAGTAAATTTCCCAAAATCACACAAATGACCACCTGCAGCTAGATTCAATCAATGCCTTTGGGAACAACCCCAAAGACTTATAATTTTGGGCCCTTAGCCCCTTCGGGGCCACAGTTATGCTGTTGGGACATCCATCTACACGGCACACATCCTCCAGAATGGGTAAGCAGCCCCCCTCTGCTTTCCTGGACCTGTGCAGACCCAACACAGCCCAGCCCACCCCTACAGCTCTCTTGGACGGGGTGCTGACCTCAATCACTGCTGGACTGAGGCTGCTGTGAATCCACCGTCCCGATCTGTGTTTTATCCTAGAGATTCCCCTGTGCTCAGGCAGGAGGCAGTTGTGGGAGCACAGGCTCCGCCGCCCAGTCCCGCATCCTGCCCATCCATGGTGCCTCCAATTATGGCAGCCAGTGCTGTGATTCTTCGCAGGTTCCTAGCAGCATGACTGAGTCTTAATTGCATCCCTGAGATGCCATCACGTGACACTTGCCTCCCACAATTAACTCAGCCAGTTTCAGGGACCCACCTGCCCTTAGCGCCTGGTCTGAAACATCTCAGAACCACAGAAGATCATGTTATCCATCTTCCTGCCTCAGAGTTCATCATCCCAGCTCCAGGGCTTGGGTGGGGTCAGACACACAACTTAAATACATCTTCCTGGGATGTCCTCCCCCAATTAACGAACCCCCAGACTCCACAGTCGTGAAGCACATTCACTCATCCAACAAATATTTCTTGAGCACCTGGCCCTTTCTAGGCAATAAGAGTAAGACATGGGGCCGGCTCACAGGATGGGGATGCGTGGAGGGGACAGAGTCACACACCGGCAAGAAGCACTGTGAACATCACTAATTTAGTGGCATGAATAGGGTACCCTGGGCACCCAAGGAGCACCTTCTGCCTGGAAAGGTGAGGAAGATTTCCTTAGGGTGATGCTATTTGTGATGGCACTTGAAAATTTGGTTGCAAGGAGGCGCATGGAGGACCAAGCACTCCAGACAGAGGAAACAGCATGGACAAAGGCTCAGGGGCATGAGAGAGAGTGGCCTGCTTAGGGGATGAAGCCCACAGGGTACATCATGACAAGCTGGAAGAAACAGGGCTGGAGAGGTGGGATGGAGACAAAATGTGAAGGGCCCTGTGTGCCAAACTTGAGCTGCAACTTTATCCTGCGCATAGAAAGTAGCTGATAGAGGATTTTTAAATGGGTTGAGTGATGGGTGAGAGGTGAGAGAGAAGTAGTAGGAATACCTTTACTATAAGGAAATAACCAACTGCAAAGTGGAAGTGATCTGCTCAAAGAGGGCCCAGATGTGTAGGCTTGGCCTCCATACAGGTGCCATCTGGGTGACAGGTCCTTGAGCGACAGAGGAACTGCCTTCCCCCATCTCAAGCCTTCTCTCAGCCACCCTCTTCTACCGCCATCTCACCCATGCATCTCCCCTGGGAGGAGCCACGCAGGCTGATGAGTAAACCTCCCAGAAGGGGGCACCAAAGGACAGGTAATTGAACCAGAGATTAAGTCGCCGCATCCCTGAAGGTTTGAGAGAAAAATAGGTAAACACTGAAGGCAAAACATTTTCCAGGGTGATCCTTCATTCATCTACCCAACATAATGATTTCTTCAGCAAAAAAGTGGTTCATCAGTACACTTTTATGTTTTGAAAATAAAAACAGGGCTCAAATTGCTAAATGGTAAAACAATTTGGCAATGCCAAGCTGCAGTTGCAGAGAATGTTATTGAATACGTTTGAGTCAGCCATCATTCCCCTGGGAATTTATTCCAGGAAAGTAATCAAACAGACATTTAAAAGCAATAAATAGGGATTTCCCTGGTGACACAGTGGTTAAGGATCCTCCTGCCAATGAAGGGCACACGGGTTGGAGCCCTGGTCCGGGAAGATCCCACATGCCACGGAGCAACTAAGCCCGTGTGCCACAACTACTGAGCCTGCGCTCTAGAGCCCAGGAGCCACAACTACGGAAGCCCACTCGCCTAGAGCGTGTGCTCCGCAACAAGAGAAGCCACCGCGATGAGAATCCCAGGCACTGCAACAGAGTAGCCCCCGCTTGCCGCAACTAGAGAAAGCTCACGCACAGCAACGAAGACCCAACACCGCCAAAAAAATAAAAATAATAATTTTTTAAAAAGCAATAAATAGGAAAATGTTCACAACTACAATATCTATAGCCAAGGGACAAAATAGAAATAAAAACCTTGAAAACAACAAATTAACAAATTTCATATGGCAATACATCCTTGGACAATCTCTGCATGATAATTTGTCACTCAAAAGGAGCTCCATTTTTGGCCCATAGCTTGAAGGGGGGTGGGAGGTCATAGTGCACGCCTCTTCACCCTGCCTTTGTTCAATCTGGGAAAAAATTACTCTCCATACCATCCCAGTACATAATGATGACCTCCTTCCACAACTGTGATGTAACTACTGTTTTCAATTATTGTTATGCTGCGGACATGTTCTCACACTATTAATCAATGTGAGCCTGATTTTTAGTAACTGCATAGTGATCATTTGTTTGCATGTATCTAAATTTGTTTTATTAATCCATTATTGGTAGACATTTAAATTACTTTAAGTCTATACATTTTAATCAACTCTTCCTTAATGTTGATGTTTCTTCAGAATTTTGCCCTGTGTTCTAGGTGCTGGGAGAAGGGGAACAGAAATGAATTGATATCCCCTTCCCCTGCCAGAGCCACCACCCACCTCTCATTACCACAAGCAAGTGCCTGAACCAAGCCAACCCCCACACACCCACACCTGGACAAGGGCATCACCGCTGCAGTGAGAGCTCCCATATACCAAACCCAAGAGGGATCCCCCCAGCCATGACTTCCTTCTGCGGGAGAAAAGGAGTATCCCAGCAGCCTTCCCCATCCTAACATGAAAGTCCATAGACACCTTTACAGTGTTACATTAGACTGTATGTGTCCAGATATTTACCTTTACCTGGGAGATTTATGCTTTCACATTGCTGTTTAGTGAGTTTTCATTTCAATTTGAAGAACTCTCTTAAGCATTTCTTGTGAGACAGGTCTAGTGATGACAAAATCCCTCAGTTTTGTTTGTCTGGTAAAAGAAAAAAGAAAAGGCCAGGATCTAATCGTTTCATGGGAGAATTCTACCAAACATTCAAAAAAGAATACCACTGCTTCTTAAACTCTTTCAAAAAATAGAAGAAGGAGCAACATTTCCAAACTCAGTTCTTGAGTCCAGCATCACCCTGATACCAAAACCAGACGAAAATTATACAAGGAAATAAAACTACAGGCCAGTACCCATGATGAACATAGATGCAAAAATCCTAAATAAAATCCTAGCAAACTGAATTCAACAGTACATTAAAAGGATCATGCACCATAACTAAATGGGGTTTATCTCAGGGATGTGAGGATGGTTCATATGCAAATCAATCAAGGTGATATAACACGTTAACAAAATTAAAGGAAAAAAACACATGATTATCTCAATAAATGCAGAAAAGGCATTTGACAAAGTTCAACACCCATTTATGATTAAAACTCTCAACAAAATAGGTACAGAAGCACCTTATCTCAACACAATAATGGCCATATATGAGAAGCCCACAGTAACTTCATAGTTCATGGGAAAAAAACCTGAAAGCTTTCCCTCTAAGATGTTGGCATAAGGCAAGGATGCCTACTCTTGCCACTTCTTATCAACATAATAATGGAAGTTCTAGCTAGAGAAATTAGACAAGAAAAAGAAGTAAAAGGCATCCAAACAGGAAAAGAAGAAATAAAAGTATCTCTGTTTGCAGATGACATGATTATATACATAGAAAACCCTAAAGACTAAACGAAAACAACAAAAATCCTGTTATAAATACAAAACCAATTTAGTAGAGTTGCAGGATACAAAGTAAACCTATGAAATCAATTGTGTTTCTATACACAAACAACAAACTATCCAAAAGGGAAATTAAGAAAACAATCTCATTCACAATAGCAACGAAAAGAATAAAACCCTTAGGAAATAACAAGACAGGTGAAAGACTTGTACTCTGAAAAATTATAAAAACATTTATGAAGGAAATTTTAAAAGACACAGACAAAGGGAAAGACATCCTATGTTCATGGATTGGACGAATTAATATTGTTAAAATGTCCATACTACCCAAAATGATCTACAGATTCAATGCAATCCCTATCAAAATCCCAGTGGCATTATTTATAGAAATAGGAAAACGATTCTAAAATTTGTATGGAACTGCAAAAGACCCTGATAGCCAAAGCAATCTTGAGCAATATGAACAAAGCTAAAGACTTCACATTTTATGATTTCAAAATTCATTACAAAACTACAGTAATCAAAAAACTACAGTAATCAAAACAGTGTGGTACTGGCATAAGAACAGACATATAGACCAATGGAACAGAATAGAGAGCCCAGAAATAAATCCACACCTTAAGGTCAACTGATCTTCAACAAAGGTGCCAAGAACACAAAATGAGGAAAAGTCAGCCTCTTCAATAAATGGTGCTGGGAGGGCTTCCCTGGTGGTGCAGTGGTTAAGAATCTGCCTGCCAATGCAGGGGACACGGGTTCGAGCCCTGGTCCGGGAAGATCCCACATGCCACGGAGCAACTAAGCCCGTGCGCCACAACTACTGAAGCCCACACGCCTAGAGCCCATGCTCTTCAACAAGAGAAGCCTCCGCAATGAAAAGCCCGCGCACCGCAATGAAGAGTAACCCCCGCTCACCACAACTAGAGAAAGCCCGTGCACAGCAACGAAGACCCAACACAGCCAAAAATAAATAAATTAAATGAATAAATTTTTTTAATAAAATAAAATAAATGGTACTGGGAAAACTGAATATCCACATGCAGGAAAAGGAAATAGAACCCTGATCTCATGATATACAAAAATCAACTAAAAAAGGATTAAAGACTTAAATATAAGTCCTGAAACTGTGAAACTCCTAAAAGAAAACATAGGGGAAAAGCTTCTTGATATTGGTCTGGGCAATAATTTTTTTTAAATAGACAGGCATCACGGAAAATAATGGAGGTGTCCTCAAAAACTCAAAAACTTAAAAATAGAATTACCTTATGATCCAGCAATCCTACTTCTGGATATACATTCAAAGGAAATGAAACCAGGATCTCGAAGAGATATCTGCATTCCTGTGTTCATTTCAGCATTATTCATGTAACCAAGATATAGAAAAAACCTAAATGTCTATAGATGAATGAACGGTTAAAGAAAATGTGATATGTGTATATAGTGAAACATTATTCAGCCATCAAAAAAGAAAAAGATCCTGCCACTTTCAGCAACATGGATGAGCCTGGAGAACATTATGCTAAATGACATAAACCAGACACAGAAAGACAAATCCTGCATGATCACACTATATATGAATCTAAAAAGGTTGAACTCATAGAAACAGGGTAGAAAGGTGGTTACCAGGGGATGGGGGGAGAGGGAAATGGGAAGATGTTGGTCAAGGGATGCAAAGTTTCAGTAAAGCAAAACGAATAAATGCTAAAGAGCTAATGTACAGCAATGTGGCTATAGTTAACAATACTTTATTGTATACTTGAAATTTGCCAAGAAGGTAGATGATAAGTGTTCACACTGCTGGAAAAAATAAATATATATATGTGTGTGTATAAATAAATATACATATATATACATATATTTCAGGGTGATTAATATGTTAATTAGCTTGCTTGCAGTGATGATTTTACAATGTATTGTGTATATCAAATCATCAAATTGCACACCTTAAATATATATCATTTTGGTCAAATATTCCTCAATAAAAAATAAATAAATTGTTTAACATTCTGCCTTCTAGAAGCTCATAGTCTGGAGGTAGAGACAGACCCCTAGACAAACCTTCAAGGTAGTGTACTTAGAATAGAACCACAGCTTGGTGCCAAACATGCATCCCTACCACCACTGCCAGGACACAATCCCAACCTTCACAAACATCCCAGCCTTCAACATCTTTCCAATTGTGAAGACCAGTCATTGAAAGCGACACCATGTGGCAACCAGCAGTCACTGCAGCAAAGGACTCTCTGGTTAACTTGAGAAAGAAGATTCACCCCCATTGGCCTCAAAGCCCCCAGGGTTTAGACAACTCAAAGATAGGTAAAGACCTCAAGAGAGTAATATTAGATTTCTGGTTGGGTGGAGAGGGGAATTCAAACAATTACTTTAAAAAGTAAAGAATGGGACTTCCCTGGTGGCACAGTGGTTAAGACTCCACGCTCCCAAGGCAGGGGGCCAGAGTTCGATCCCTGGTCAGGGAACTAGATCCCACATGCATGCTGCACCTAAGAGTTCGCATGCTGCAACTAAGGAGCCCACCTGCTGCAACTAAGCTGGGGCCCAAATAAATAAATAAATAAAAATTTTTTTTGTAAAAAAGTAAAGAGTTATGGCCACTTTGGTACACAAGATGATGAATCAGATTATACTGGTTAAATATCGAGGCTCCATTTGGGATTTTTGCCAGTTCTCATTATACCTACTTTCTATTTTACAGGCCAATTTTGTCTTTATGATTAGAGCAAACTGATATCATAGTCAATGACTTCACCGGTATCTGAAACATGGGATGGCCTATGCTTGAAGGGGGATTACTAGATACTTTAGAATCCTTAGGGGGGAATGTTTAGGATGAAAGAGAACAGAAGTGTGATATTATTACATTTTCTGAGCAACTTAATTTCTTTACCATGTAGAAAATAAGAAGAGTATCAGAGTATGGGGAGTGCCTTCTGTAAGATCGAGAGATTTCTGGAGACTGAGAAAATAACTAAAAGTATAAAAATAACTTTAGAAGTGCTTCTTCTGTACTGAGTACTTCCCCATGGACTTTGAATATATCCATTCATCTCATCTTATAACAGTTGCTGATCAGGAACCCAAGGAACAACAAGGTAAAGGAACATGCTCAAGGTGACTCAGCTAGTAAATGCAGAGGCATAATTCAAACCTGGCTCCACGTCTGACTCCACGGAGCCTCTTCTTTTTTTTAAAAAAACAGCTTTATTGATATATCATTGACATATAAAAATTGTATATATTTAAGTTATACAACTTGATGTTTTGATATACATATACATATACATTGTGAAGTGATCACCACAATCAAGCAACACCTCACATAGTTACCATTATGTGTGTGTATGTGTTGAGCAGACTTAAGATTGGTCCTCTTAGTAGACTACAAGTATACAGTACAGTATTGTTTTGGGGTTTTTAAAAATTATTTATTTATTTATTTGGTTGCACCAAGTCTTCATTGCAGCAGGCAGGCTCCTTAGTTGCAGCTCGCAGGCTCCTTAGTTGTGGCGTGCAAACTCTTACCTGCAGCATGCATGAGGGATCTAGTTCCCTGAACAGGGATTGAACACTGGTCCCCTGCATTGGGAGGCCCCCTGTGCCACCAGGAATGTCCCTACAGTACAGTATTGTTAACTATTATCACCATGTTGTACATTAACTACTATATTACCTTGCCTCTAAATAACAGTAGATCCAGCCAGGGGAAGAGTCCTGCCGTTAGAGAAGAGAGCTAATACAAAGCACACTCAGATGGGAGCCAGCCTGATGTGTTCAAGGGACAAAAAGAAGAGCCAGAAGGATGTAAAAGAAAAGCAGAGAGAGAGATGGGAGGTAAGGTCTGAGAGGTGGGCAGAGGCCAGACCAAGAAGGACTTTGCAAATTGGGAGTTTACTCGAAATGGGATAGGAAGCCACAGAAGGATATGCCATGTTCATGGACTAGAAAACTCTGCTATTGTAAAGCTCTCAGTTCTCCCAAAAGTGATCTATAGATTCAGGGCAATCTCTATCAAAACTCTAGCCAGAATTTTTGTACAAATTGACAAGCTTATTTTTTTAAAAAAATGCATAGAATTGCAAGAGGCTAAGAATAGCCAAAGCAATTATGAAAACGAAGAGTTGGAGGATTTATAATACTAGACGTTAATTAAGGTTTATTATAGTAACTAACATAACTAAGACACTGTGGAACTGGTTCAAGGATAGTCAAATAGACCAAGAGAACTGTAAAAAGTTAATAAACAGAAACCTCGAATAGAGTTGGGAGACCAGCAGGGGGCGCTCTCACATTGAGACAATAGCAGAATCCAGCAGGAAGACTCTTCTTTCCTGTCAAGGACTTGGTCAATGGAAAGACCTGGTGTCTTTGTTTGCTATAGCCCTCCCAACTTCTTTTTCTTCCCTATAAAAGTATTCTTCTTCCCTTGTTGTCAGGGACTCGCACGTGGCTCTCCATGGTTGCAGACTGAACTGCAATTCTCTACTGATCCCAAATAAACCTATCTTTGCTGGAGAAATATCTGGTGGTCTATTTGTTTCAAGTCAACAGAAATGAATGGAGAACTGAGATAAAGACATATTCATACAGTATACTTGTTCTATGACAGAAGCAACACTGCTGAGCAGTAGGAAAAGGAGAAGTTTTTCAACACATTGTACTGGATCAACTGGATATTCACGTGAAAAAAAATGAAACTTGACCTCACAAGTAGACAAAAATCAATTCCAAATGGAACGTAGGTCTAAATGTGAAAAGTAAAGGAATAAAGCTCCTGTAACATAAGAAAATATCAAGACCTCGGTCTAGGTAGGCAAAGATTTCTTAAACAAGACAAAAGGAACACTAATCCATTTTGCAACAGAAAGAGGATGGCAAGTGGGGCTCAGGAGCAGCTAGGCAGGTGTCCAACCCCAGGGTCCCTAAGTGAGCCCAGGTTCTCCAAGGGCCACACCCATGCCCCCAGGGTCTCCCCGCTCTGGGGGTCTCTCCCTGCTCCAGATCCAACCATACCACTGGTAAAGATAACCAGGTAGTCAAGAAAATGGTCTTTCTTCAGACTTTTCCTCTCTGACCGATTTGGGCTTCTCTTCGATGCATCTGTGAAATAGGGTGACCAGGTCCCTGGTGGCCTCCTCGGACACATTGCCACTCATTTTTGCTGTCAACAGGCTGTGACTGACAAAGCAACAACATAGGTGTATTTTCCAAACTGAGAGTCTGTAGGAAAGAAGAATGAGAGATGAGGGCTGTGGAGGGGATGAAAATGGAGCCAAAAAGAAAAACTATGGCCTTGCTTTTCCTTTGATCCAGATGACTTGGTAGGAAGCTCCCTAAGTAGGAGCAGGGGGTGGGGTGAGGGGTGAGGGCTTAGACTGTGAACCCAGGAGAAGATGCCGTGGAAGAGAAGGGGTCAGGGGTGGGGAGATGGGGCTGAGCTGTGGGGTTAGGAATCGCAGGTTCTGCTTATGGAGTGCGGGGGACACGGGGCTGAGGAGAGGTCATAGAGACAAGAACAACACCCCCGGGGGCCAGAACCTGCCAATCAGTACCCACCTTCCTCTACTACCACCCCACCTTGGCATCCCTTCACCCACTAACCCAGGGCACTCAAGGCTGGGGTCCTCAAGGAATGATCCAAGTTCTGGTCAGAACAGAACCAGGA
This sequence comes from Balaenoptera borealis, assembly GCF_965194805.1. NCBI lineage: Eukaryota > Metazoa > Chordata > Mammalia > Artiodactyla > Balaenopteridae > Balaenoptera > Balaenoptera borealis. The sequence goes on along the minus strand of NC_138860.1, from coordinate 83,211,766 downwards.
TCCTGGGGGACCTCACCTGCCCACTCAGGGACTTATATCAAGGGAAGGGTCACGTCTATAATGAAAGGGACAGGCTTTCATATCAGGGACCTGACCCACCCAGACCTCCATATGACAAAGTCACTGAAGGGCACTGGTTTTAAGAGAAAGTGAGTGGAGGCAGAGACATCTTCTGTACACTCCTATCCCTGTACACAAAGCCTCAAGATGGAAGAGAGAGAAAGAATGATTCATTAGAGAGCAAAGTCTCCAGTTGCTGCAGAAGCATTTGCATCTGGATTCTGTCAGTAGATGAGCTAAAAGCAAAAGGACCTTGGCAGAGAATTTTATAATCAGCCTAAAGGACAAACACCTAAACGACAAGAGAGCTGGCCTTTGGTTTGGGGCTTAAATCAAAAGACAGAATCAATCAGTTTTTACTCTATCCCATGTCTCCCCATCCCTGTCCCCCAGAGTGAATGATTCAGAGGTCTATGCTCATTGGAGCTGAGAGATAATAGAAAGTCCATATTGGCCTCTTCCCCCAGTTTCTGGCACAGAGTTCCTGAAACCCTCGCACTAGAAGCATCTTTTGTTCTAATACTTGGTCTTTGACCCTGGTTCCTGACACAGGGCTCTTGAAACCCTTGTAATTTCCTGGGTGATAGGAGTGTCTTTTGCTTTAACGAGGCAACTCGGGGCGGGCTCCTGATTGAGGGCTGGTCACCAGAAATACCAAGCCATAATTAGAAGCTTGGAATTTTCAGTCCTGCCCCTCATTCTCTTGAGAAGGGACAAGGGCTGAAAATGGAGTTAATGATCCATCATCCTAAATGATGAAGCCTCCATAAAATCCCAAAAGTATAGGGTTCAGAGGGCTTCCAGGAGGTACGGGAGAGTGGTACACCCAGAGGGGGCATGGAAGCTCCACTTCTCTTCCTACATACCTTACCCTGTGCATCTCCTCCATCTGGATGTTCATCTGTATCCTTTATTGTATTCTTCAATGAACTGGTAACTGCAAGTAAATGTTTCCCTGAGTTCTCTGAGCCACTATAGCAAATTAATCGAATCCAAAGTGTGGGAGAAGGCATGGGAACCTCCGATTTTTAGCCAAGTCGGACAGAAGTTGTGGGTAACCAGGAGACCTATTTGCGATTGGCATCTGAATTGGGGGGCAGTCTTGTGGGACTGAGCCCTTAACCTGTGGGATCTGACTCTATCTCCAGGTAGATAGTGTCAGAATTGAGTTAAATTATAGGACACCCGGCTGGTGTTGCAGAGAATTGCCTGTTGGCGGGCTGGGGGGTTGGGAGCAGGGAGGTGGGAAACCCACACACTTGGTGACCAGAAGCAACAGAGGTGAAATTTTTTTGTCTGAGAGTAAAGGAGACACACAGGAAAGAAACTCACAGTAGGGAAGAAGTGGGCTTTTCCCTACTCAGGAGGGAGTACTGTGCGTTTTACCAATCTAGACTCACCTGAGAAGGATGAGATGAATGGTCAGAATGATGGCTGTCCACAACTGATGATGCAATGGCGACATCTCACTCAGAGGCGTTCACCCCCTCCCGCGGAGCCACCCGACTCATCCCCGGGATTTGTTAATTACCCACATCTGTGGGCCCCAGGGCTAGGTTTACTCAACACCACAGTCAGCCCAGAAATACCTAAACCAGCTGAACAGAAGAGCCTTCTAAGTGACCACCTGCACTCGCTAGCCTGTGACCCAGCCCAGCGAGAGACGACTTGCCTCTCAATGCGCAGGACCCTTGAACTGTGATGGAAACCAGCACTAGTGAGGGGCAGAGGATAGAGGTCCCTTTATTTAAAAGATACAACAGCTTTATTTAATTCACATACCACATAATTTACCCATTTAAAGGGTACAATCATTTTTAGAATATTCACAGAGTCGTGCAACTATCACCACAATTAATTTCAAACATTTCCGTCACTCACAAAGAACCCCTTACCAATTAGCAACCATCCTTATTTCCCCCAACCCTCCCCCTTTAACCTTAGGCAACAACTAATCTACTTTCTGTCTTCATAGGTTTACCTACTCTGAACATTCCATATAGATGGAATCCTACAGTATGTGGTCTTTTGTGGCTGCCTTCTTTCACTTGGCATGATATTGGTGATAATTAGACATTAACGATGCTTTTCTCTATTAATTTTCACTTTCCCATTCTTTGAAAATCATACAATGCCTCTTCTTGTTTTGATTTTTGGTTGGACTTGGATTGAAATGCTTCTTTGATATTGTAGCAGAGATAAATATTTTTATTCTCCAATTTATATTATCGTTTTCCTTAAACATCAAGAATAATGAATAAAACACATTTTGACTTTAAAATAAAAATAAATAAAATTTAAATGTGATAAAAATAAATAAAATTTTCCTGCTTCTATTTTCATTAACAACTGCATCCCCAAAACATGATTTTATGCAAAGCTCTGTGGTAGGCATTGGGGAAAGAATAGAATACAAATAAATAAGAAAATCCCTCAGTCCTTCAGAAGCTTTCATTGAAGACCAGAAGGCACGCACCTGCAAAAAAAAAAAAAAAAAAAAAAAAAAGGTGCAAGATTGATGCCCCATGTGGCAACAAGCAAAGACAGCCCAGCAGCCCTGGAGAAACCTCATGTGACAACCATGTGTGACAAGTGCTCAGTGGCACCACCAAGTGGAAGCTAGAGAAACAGAAAATCAAATCTCCAGGCTTAGGGCAGGAGTCTCCCACTGGGCCTATGATTGGGACCACCAGGAGAGGAACACTGCTGCCTGGAACCAGACTCCCAGGGAGCCTTCCTGGCATGCCCCCACCACTTCCTCCCACTTACCAGCTTCAGCCTAGATGCACCAGACTTAGCTTGATGAGATTGGGTGAGAGATCAGGAGTAATCTTTGCAAATTTGAGTGGATTCTCCACAATGTCCCAAATTTGAGCAGAGGAGTGCCTAGGGAACTCCTGGGTCACCTCTCAAAACTGCCACTGTATGTGGCCTCAGAGAAATCAATTCCTTTGGTTATAAAGGTCACAGAATTAATACCAGTAAATCCTCCCTACAAACCCATTGCAGACAGGATCTGGAAAGCTTTCCAGGAAGGGACAACAGGCTCTGGGCTGCATTTGAGTCTTCCCACCCTCCAGGGTGATAGCTGAGAGGCAGAATTGTGTCCTAATACCCTCCACTGAGTGCCCACCCACCACTCCCTCACCTCCTGGCACTCCCCTAGCTGCTGCTGGAAGCCTGGGGTGCCTGGCCAGCACAGCCCTGCGTGACCACAGACACAGCAATCCCTAGCTCTGATCATCGACTCACTGCCGCCTGCCCACTGTGTGTCAGCTGCTGGCAATGCTCCAAGGCCTACTCAAAGGATGCCCCCCAACCACTCTATCCCTGATTCCCCCACCTGAAAAGTCATTTCACCCTCCTCAGAATTCCCACACGCTTCCCCCGAACCTCTCTGACGATACCTCATTTGCTAGTTCAGCCAGTGTCCATGGAGTTCTCACCCAGCACTGGGCACTGGGGCCAGTGTGAGTGAGACATGGTCCAGATCTCAGTGAGCACAGCCAGGGGACAGCACGGGAAATGAACCAACATGCACAAGGACATGGGGACTGTGGCCCTGCCTGGAGGTGTCACACAGGAAATGACCTCTGAACTGCAGGAGGGCTGGGGTGTGTGTGCCACGGCCTTCCACCCTCTCCACTGCTACCGCCACCTGGCCTGGGTGCCCCCGCACCCCGGGTCGACTGGGTTACTGGCATGCCCCCCAGAGTTGGAGCGATGCTCAAGAACCGTCCACACCTGCAACATCTCTCTCTCCTCCCCACGTGCACATCCAGATCAGAGTCGGCTCTCAAAACGTAAATTATATATAAATATAAACAATCTAATAAACAAACTACAAAAAGAACAAGTTGTTCCCTGTTTTCTTCCGCCACCAAATTGGGATCTCCTAGAAAGCCGGGACTGTGGCGCCTCTTTGGAGAAGCCCTCAAGAGGTCCCAGGATGGGGAAGACATCGACCACCAGTCTGGGTCTCCACCCCCCTTCTGTGAGCTATCCTATTGTCAGCCAGGCCCCCAGTTGGTGGATAGCTACTTGGGTGAATAAGGTGGTTCCAGAAAATAGGCCCTGTCCAAGGGAGACATCAGACCAGCTCAGGAGAGGCCAGGGAGCCTGAGGACGGCACACCAGGTGAACCAGGGATGCTCTCGTATCAGACAGGGAAATTCAGGGCGGAGGTGCAGGAAAATGTTCAGTATCAGCGATTCATCAGCCCCTTTCCTCACCAAGCCTTGGCAGGCTCCCCTGACTCCCCCATCTTGTTTCCCAAGCCTGGACCAGCCTTTCCACTGCAGGTTGGAACACAGCAGAGCCCACGGTCTGGCTGCCAAGCCCCAAGCAGACTGTTTTGCATGGAGGAAGGAGGAAGTTCATGAAGACTTATGGGAAGTCTGCGTCAAGGGGCCAGGAGGGAACTTGGCCCAAGCCCCTGCCTGCAGGCTCATTCCATGGCAGTCACCACCACTAGACCTAGACAGTGGGGCCCCAGTGGCTTTGGCACCCTTGGGGCTGTGAAGGAAATTCAAGAGTGAGGAGGTGAGGTCAAGACTCAGGGTTCTGACCCCCAGTGTCCCCTCAGCAACAAGTGACAGGGCTGAGCCCACTGCCCTCTCTGGCTTCCCTCGTCTGTCACTGTGGGTCGTGAAACCCGTCTCCCTCCCAGGATCCACTGAGGGCCTGGTGTGAAGATGGCAGTGAAGTGACCTGCTTCACTCCTCTGGACTTTGAGTCCCAGAAGGCTGGTCCTGATATGACCCAAGAAGTTTCATTGAGAGATTAAGGGTAAGGATGTGAACCAGGCTTTCCTGGGATCGATCCTGACTGCTGTTTCCTAGCTGTGTAGTCTTAGTTCACTTCAAATCCTGATGCACGTATTTTCCACTCCTACGTGGAGACAACAGATCCCCCTCGTAGGTGGGGAGGGCTAAAGAGACAGCAGCAGCAGCAGGTATCTTGGTGCCTGGCACATCCTAAGCTCTCAGTAAGTGGCGGTGGTGGTGATTATTGCTCTCAGGCCACGTCCGTAGAAGGACTGAGTGAACGAAAGTGGAGACCATGCTGCCTTCAGCGTCCAAAATTCCATCCTCTTCAGGCCCAGAAACCCAGTTTTCTCAACCCGGTTCCCTGTCCTGTTGCGACACACCGCACGGGCCGCCCAGCCCCAGATCAAGCTGGGGACAGCAGAAGGCTCTAGGGGAGGTTCCTTGGAAGGTGCAAGACCCGGTGTCCTGGGATTTGGCCGGGAACCGCTGAGCACACCCTCCTGGGTGGGGCCCACCCGGGTGGGGCCCACCCAGCTGCATGGGGCAATGTTCCAGGAGACAAACAGCAAACATGGTCTCAGGGCTCCCAGCCCCTGGGAAGAGCCCGGCTGAGCCTTCTAAAGGGACCGGTCCCTGCCCAGGTGCACATCTCACTCATCCTTCTCCTCGGTGACGTCTCCTCAGCTCAGGTGAGTCTGCACCTGCCTCTCTGCCTTTTCTAGGAGGAGTGCACAGGGCCCAGCGTGGAGGAGGGGAGAAGCAGCTCTGGGAGGGGATGCAGGAGCCTGTGATCCAGTCCCAGCTCTGCCACCAGCAAGGCTGTGTGCTTTCACCCCTGCTGAGGGCCTCATCTATGCGGCAAGATGACTGACCAGATACTCCCTGTTCCTCCCGTGGGCTCCTCTGTGACAACTCTTTTGGAAACCGCCCCACTGGGGCCCGAGGACCATCCTCAACCTCCTTGTCTTCTTTCTTCTCTGGATCCACCTGCCTGTCAGGCCCCAGGCTGGTGAAACCCACCCCACCCCACCCTTGGGGAGAGTGGGCGCCCCTGACAAAGCCTTGACGGCTCCCTAAGCCCAGGCCTGGGACCCCCACTCACCATGAGTCCGCTGAGACATCCTGCCCCCACCCAGGTAAGAGACTGATCCACCAAAGCTCCCCATCTGCTCCCCAGCAGGGAAATGCTCAGGGACCATCTGGACACGGGCCTCAGCTCTGGTCTTGGCCAAGTTGACAGAAGGCCTTGCGTGGCTCCTCTTACTGACAAAACAGCGGGGATCTTTCTCCTACATCAGAAGGCCACGGGGTTTATCTGAGATGCCCACACGTGTGAAACGGGGTCATTTCCTGGGTGCTTTGGAAAGTCTGGGAAGCGAGGGCTGCTCTGTCCAATTTCTCTGGTTGGGGTCCAGGGCAGCCCAGACCTCTGACTGTTGGGGGAAGAACCTGCTTAGGGAAGTCAGACCTTCTCTTTATTTAAATGAGGTCAAGCCTTGGAGATGCAGAGAGCAGAGAAGTACAAAGGGTTGATACGGCCCAATAGTCAGCAATTCTAATGAGCCCCATCTCCCACATTCCACCCAATAGCCTAGAACTGGGGCAGGTATTTCTGTTCACTTCAATCCCAGGCTGACTCTGGTCCCCAGTGCCTCCTTCTCACTCTCAGGCATGGTCCAGGAAGAGCCCCACCAGGGCTCAGGACAGGGCTGCGTTTCTCTGCTCACACTCATGCCCGGGACCCTCCGCAGTCCATTTCATGCAGAGCTTGCCTTACGGTCATGCGGGACCTCCAGGGGGTCTTCCTGAAGCAGCCCAGGAGGGTCAGAGCAGATCAGAGATGACCCTGCTCGGCCCCCGTGACTCTAACCCTGATGCTGAAGTTGAACCGGGAGGAGATGGATTTGCTGCTGTTTGAAGTGTGGGGTCATTCAAATGCTCTGGTTGCTGGGTCCCATCTCAGGCTCAGTCCTTCTCACTGCCGCTGACCCCTACATCTCTGCTTCCACATTCTGTGGCTCTACCCACAGTGGACGTCTGCTGACCTCCTTCATCTTCTTAGACCCTGCCCTGTGGGGACCCAGGCCCCACGCTTGGTCCCACCCTCCTCCTTTTCAGCAACTCCTCCCACCACATAGAGAAGCACACTTGCTTCTGTTCCATCTGAGCCTCCTTTCACTGGCTGCTCAGTCCCCATCCCGTTATCCTAACTTGGAGACCCTCCCCTGGGGAAGGATACAAAAGCTCACTGTCTCTCTTTCTGGCAGCTGTGCTCAAAGTCAAGATGAGCAGCACTGAGGCTGAGAAGACCACGATAGGCACGAGTGACCTGTTTCACAAATACTCGGGACCCGAAGACACCATCGAGAAGGGGGACCCGCCGAAGCTGTTGAAGGAGAATTCCCCCAACTTCCTCAGTGCCCGTGTGAGTCGGGATCTGGCTTCCCAATGTTGCTCGGGCCCTGGCACGGCTGAAGACGCTTTGCTCTGGGACCTTGGACAAGTCACTCTCTTTCTCTGATCCTCAACTTTCTCAACTGCAAAATGACATAGTAGGACTTCCTATCCTGGCTTATTATCAGGGTAAAAAGAGGTGATGTTTGTGGCAAAGTAGGAAAATATGTGGATATAAATGGTTGATATTAGGTTGTCAAAAAGGGCTACAACTGGAGGGCAGTGAATGTGTCCCCTCGCCTCTGCCACCCCCCCTGCATGAGACTCAAGCTCTTCTGCTCAGGCGCTGAGAGGCTCGAGAGGCTCCCACAGGATCCTTGAGATAAGAGGGAGGGTGATAGAAATTCCATCACCGACCGAATTGTCTTTTAGAATAGGAACAAAATTTTAATTTATTTATTTTGAAGTATAGTTGATTTACAATGTTATATTAATTCCAAGTGTATAACCTAGTGGTTTGATATTTCTATAGATTATACCCCATCAAAGTTATTATCAAATAGTAGTCATGTTTCCTGTGCTGTACATTACATCCTTGTATCTTATTTATTTTATACCTAGTAGTGTGTACCTCTTAATCCCCTTCCCCTCTCTTGCCTCTCCCCTCTGGTAAGCACTCAGTTGTTCTCTGTATGTATGCATTACCGACAGAATTTAACACCCCTTATTACAATGAAGAACTCATTTGCAGACCTGTTTTAACCTGAGAGTTAGAATGTTCTGAACTGATTACAAAAAGAAGGCGTTACCAGGTAACAAGGAAATTGGGTAAGCAAGAAGAGGGATCTCAGAGCAGGTAAGATCCTGGAGGCCAAAAAGCAAACAGGAGAGGAGGGTTAGGTTGGAGAGGACAAGGATGGGGCTTATTTCTTTACTTATTTACTTACTTACTGGTTTACTTGAAGTATAGTTGATTTATAATATTGTGTTAGACTCAGGTGTACAGCAAAATGATTTAGTCACGTATATATGAATAGGACTGATTGTGAGCCCCTGAGGAGAACTTAGGTAGGTGGTAGCCTTGAAGGGGGTGGGGCAGCGGGTCTGGGGCTGGAGACCACCCACCAGCACACTGGGCAGCGCAGCTCTGGGCAGAGCCTGCTCACCATGTGAGGTCTCTTGTCCAAGTTCACATCTGGGACAAGGACTCTCCCTCAATGAACTGCAGGGCAATGGCAATGTCCCCACCCCATCCCACACTTGCCCTCAGTCAATGCCACACCAGACACATCTGTGCTGCTCTGGGTCTCGTTTCTCTGTCTCTGCCTCTCCCTCTTCTCCCAGCTCATAACTCCTGTGGGACTGAATTTGCCTTGTTTTTTGTCTTTTCCCGCAGACCAAAATGGGCACAGATTACTTGTCCACTGTCTTTGAGAAAAAGGACAAGAATAAGGACAAGAGATCATGACTCTGAAGGGAGTAGATTTATCTTTTTGGGGGGACTTGACAGCCGTCAGGCTAGAGGAAGATAAGTTTAACACGGATAATTGAAATTCACATATAATCCTAACTCCTCATTGTCGGTGGTGGTAACTACAGCCTCTCTCCTCTAGCAAGGAGGCAGTAAATCAGATTATCATCATCCTCAGGAAGGAGAGCAATCTGGAATGTTAATTTTCCAGCTGAGATTACTGGAAGTTTCCTTTCGGTTTTTTTTTTTTTAAGGGAGAGAATAAAAAAGGAAGAAAGCCAAAGCCGTGTGACTGACCTGATCTTGGTGCTCTGGCCAGATGTCAGGCCTGAGCCTCTGAGGTGGGAGAGCCAAGTTCAGGACATTGGACCACCAGAGACCTTCCAGCCCCACACAGTATCAATTGGCGAGAGCTCTCCCAGAGATCTCTGTCTCAACGCTAAGACCCAGCTCCACCCAGCGACCAGCAAGCTCCAGCGCTAGACACCCCATGCCAAATAACTAGCAAGACAGGAACACAACCCCACCCATTAGCAGAGAGGCTGCCTAAAATCATAATAAGTTCAAAGAATAAGGACGAGAAGGTTGACTCTTCCGAGCTCCTCTCCTTGCTGGGGGATATAGCCACAGACTACCACAATCAGGGCCACAGAGCGCCACCCTGTTCTGGGGGAAATTAGTGAGCCCAGCGGCCTCCAGACAGCCCAAGAAATAATAAAGTGTCATCCCCCCCAGATTCTGGCCTATTTCCTTGTTTTTGTTTTTTTTTTTGGCTGCCTACTCTTTCAAAACTACCATTTTTTGGTGAACATTATGTGGAATCTCCTCCTGGTGGATGGATCGAGAATGTGTCCGCAGTGCGCCCTCCAGTGGCCTCCAGTGCGCCCTCCAGTGGCCTCCAGTGGCCTCCAAAAAAATGACCGTTTTTCTCAGCAGGGCGTTGCATCCACCTCTGTCTCTGCTCCCTAAATGCAGCTAATATTTGGGATCCCAGAGGTGGAGGCCAGGACAAAGCATTCCACCAGGCCCCAGCCATGCTTTTCCTTCTGATGGCATGGATCAGCTTCTGGTGATCCAGAAACTACAGTGGGCAGGAGCCAGTGTCTCCACACTGTGCCTCATGTCCCAGCATTTCCCTGACGGCATAGGGGAGACTGGCAGCACTTAAAAACGGCTTGCTTGGGAGGTACTGGGGACACAGGGCCACATGTTGCTGTGAACAGGAGGCTCAGCAATACCCAGAGGGTTGGCTCTCTTGTCCTGTGACCTGGGCTCCCTGGGCTGTGTCCTGGTCCCTGTGCACTGTGCGATTGTTCCTGTGGAAGTGAGAGAGAGTCACCCTGTCTGCTGAGCTGATCCTCAATAATGATTTGATACATGCCGGGAGCTGGGCATCTAGGGAAACTACGTGGTAATGGATGCTCCAGGTATGAGAAGCTCAAGCTAGTCCAGGGGTCCAGGCAACCTACAGGAGCCAAGTGAGGAGACAGGACTGCAGAGGGAACACAGAGGAGAGTCCGCTCAGGGATGAGATGGAGCGCTCGTGCCGAATGTGTATGTTACCACTCCTTTTATCTGCCACGGGCAGGGGCATGTCGTTACCCATTGGCCCTTCAAGGCCAGGCAAGGTGCTAGGGACTGAGGATTTAGAAACAAGCACTCCCCAGAGATACAGGTGTTTCCAGGGGGCCATGATGCAGAGTCAGCCCTCACCTCCCTCCCCAGTGCCACTTCTAGACCGTGTCCCCTGCAGATTCAGCCAGCACTCTCTCCTTGAGGTCACCTCCTCTGGTCCTATCACTCCCTACCCTCCTACTCACAGCTTCCCACTAACCTCTTAATCAGGCAAACATTCTTCTTAGATGAATCAGGCAACGGTCTCCACATTCTCCTTCTATCCCTCCAGCAGGTGACATGTAGGGTGAGTTATTTGTCCATATGGGTGACTGCTCTGCTCCCTACTACACCTTTCCTTGGGCACCTCCATTCCCAGACCATCATCTCCTGTCCACTTCAGGAACATCCTTTCCAGACTATTTTGCCAACATTCATGATCAACGAGAAAGAAGAAAAATAACACCAACAACCAGAGCAAAGGAGGCGACAGTTTACTGACTCCCAGGAGGTCTCTGTGGAGACTTCCGGGCTGGGCTGGGCCTGCTAATCTCTGACCCTCAGAACAGGGCTTCTGGCCATGGGACTGAGTGTGTAAAGCTATGGCAACTGCAGCCACACTGGAGAGAAACTCAGGAAAACTGATCTTCTCATCCCGATTCATGTCTTCCTTCTTAAAGAACTCTTCTAAGAAATCTGGCTCTTTCTTTCCTGTGGGGAGAAGATATCAAACAAAGGAAAACTAGATTACAACTCTGGCCTGGACTAGGAGGGAGAGGAGAGGATGGCAGAGGCTGAGGGAAAATAAGCATGGGTGAGTGTGGGGCTAAAGGAGGGTGGGCACGGGCGGCCGTAATGGACGGGGTGGGAGCCCTGGTCCTGGGCTTTCCAGCTGATGGCTGTTTAGCTGTAATGAGAGCATACACTGGACACCAGGAAGTTCTGAGGTAGAGCCTGCCTCTGCCCCTTGGATGCTCAGTATTCATCCTCCCTAGTCTGACATCCTTTTGACTGCAGTCTCAAAGCTACCCACACTCGGGCTTCCCTGGTGGCGCAGTGGTTAGGAATCCCCCTGCCAATGCAGGGGACACGGGTTCGAGCCCTGGTCTGGGAAGATCCCACATGCCGCGGAGCAACTAGGCCCGTGAGCCACAGTTACTGAGCCTGCGCGTCTGGAGCCTGTGCTCCGCAACAAGAGAGGCCGCGATAGTGAGAGGCCCGCGCACCGCAATGAAGAGTGGCCCCCGCTTGCCACAACTAGAGAAAGCCCTCGCACAGAAACGAAGACCCAACACAGCCATAAATAAATAAATTAAAAAAAAAAAAAGAAATACAACCAAATTAATTAAAAAAAAAAAAACTACCCACACTCATCATTATTCCCATAAAAATGCATTAATTCCGAATCCCCTGCTCTTTGAATCCCACTCTCAGTGATTTAATTTATTGAATTATTTGTGCTAGTGAGTTCAGTGTGTGCTAATGGTTTAATGGTGAAGTTAGATAATAGAGTCAGTGAGAATCAAAAACTTCTAGAGTTTTAGGGCTGCAATGCTTCACTTGACATTATGACTTCTATTGTGTGACTTCTACTCCTAGGGGTATATGAAGGGAAGCTACCAGAAGCGGCAGCTGACCCTAAAGACATCAGTCTAAAACAGAAGATTTTTGTTGCAGACAGAAGAGACATTTTAGGCCAAGAGACCGTTCCCTGAGCCACAAATCACCATGGATTGTTGATTATCTAATAACAATAATTAGCATCTCTATCCCTCTTTGCATTTTACAAAGCATTTTCACATACATCACCCCATTTAAATGTTCATGATGACCCTGGGACATAGGTGCTATTGTCCGCATTTTACACCTAAGGTAACTAAGGCTCAATGAGTAGGTGATTTAGCATATTTGTAACACCATTATAAGTAAAAGTAAAGTAAAGTCATTGTAAATCAACTATACTCCAATAAAAAATAAATTTTAAAAAAACAAAGTAAAAAAATAGATTAAAATGACGATCCATTTTTCTGATCCAGCAATAAAAGTTACGTATGTAGCTGAAAAAAAAATAAGTAAATGTCATGGCTGTGCAGGAACCTGGGTCATCTAACCCCCATCCTGATGCTGTGCACCCCTTGGAGGCAGGACGTGGGCCCTGCAGAAGTCTGGGGAGAAGTGAGAGATGCTTGCCCCTCCCCCAACCATATGGGAGCCTCCCAGTGAGCTGGAATCCTCAGGCAAACAGGACCGTGGGTCCCGCCCCCCCCCCACACCGCTCCACTCCCCACTCAGCCCCCGTTAGGTCCCTACTCACACATGCCAACAGGAAGGTGGAGAAATTCTTTTTTTTTTTTTTTTTAAACATCTTTATTGAAGTATAATTGCCTTACAATGGTGTGTTAGCTTCTGCTTTATAACAAAGTGAATCAGTTATACATATACAATATGTTCCCATTTCTCTTCCCTCCTGCATCTCCCTCCCTCCCACCCTCCCCATCCCACCCCTCTAGGTGGTCACAAAGCACCGAGCTGATCTCCCTGTGCTATGCGGCTGCTTCCCACTAGCTATCTATTTTACATTTGGTAGTGTATATATGTCCATGACACTCTCTTACCCTTTCACATCTCACCCCACCCCCTCCCCATATCCTCAAGTCCATTCTCTAGTAGGTCTGTGTCTTTATTCCCGTCTTGCCACTAGGTTCTTCATGGCCTTTTTTTTTTTTTTTTTTCTTAGATTCCGTATATATGTGTTAGCATACTGTGTTTGTTTTTCTCTTTCTGACTTACTTCACTCTGTATGATAGACTCTAACTCCATCCACCTCATTACAAATACCTCCATTTCATTTCTTTTTATGGCTGAGTAATATTCCATTGTATATATGTGCCACATCTTCTTTATCCATTCATCTGTCGATGGACATTTAGGTTGCTTCCATGTCCTGGCTATTGTAAATAGAGCTGCAATGAACATTTTGGTACATGACTCTTTTTGACCTATGGTTTTCTCAGGGTATATGCCCAGTAGTGGGATTGCTGGGTCATATTGTAGTTCTATTTGTAGTTTTTTAAGGAACCTCCATACTGTTCTCCATAGTGGCTGCAGAAATACAAAAGATCATGAGAGATTACTACAAGCAACTCTATGCCAATAAAATGGACAACCTGGAAGAAATGGACAGATTCTTAGAAATGCACAAACTGCCGAGACTGAACCAAGAAGAAATAGAAAATATGAACAGACCAATCACAAGCACTGAAATTGAAACTGTGATTAAAAACCTTCCAACAAACAAAAGCCCAGGACCAGATGGCTTCACAGGCGAATTCTATCAAACATTTAGAGAAGAGCTAACACCTATCCTTCTCAAACTCTTCCAAAATATTGCAGAGGGAGGAACACTCCCAAACTCATTCTACGAGGCCACCATCACCCTGATACCAAAACCAGACAAAGATGTCACAAAGAAAGAAAACTACAGGCCAATATCACTGATGAACATAGATGCAAAAATCCTCAACAAAATACTCGCAAACAGAATCCAACAGCACATTAAAAGGATCATACACCATGATCAAGTGGGGTTTATCCCAGGAATGCAAGGATTCTTCAACATACGCAAATCAATCAATGTGATACACCATATTAACAAATTGAAGGAGAAAAACCATATGATCATCTCAATAGATGCAGAGAAAGCTTTCGACAAAATTCAACACCCATTTATGATAAAAGCCCTGCAGAAAGTAGGCATAGAGGGAACTTTCCTCAACATAATAAACGCCATATATGACAAACCCACAGCCAACATTGTCCTCAATGGTGAAAAACTGAAACCATTTCCACTAAGATCAGGAACAAGACAAGGTTGCCCACTCTCACCACTATTATTCAACATAGTTTTGGAAGTGTTAGCCACAGCAATCAGAGAAGACAAAGAAATAAAAGGAATCCAAATTGGAAAAGAAGAAATAAAGCTGTCACTATTTGCAGATGATATGATACTATACATAGAGAATCCTAAAGATGCTACCAGAAAACTCCTAGAGCTAATCAATGAATTTGGTAAAGTAGCAGGATACAAAATTAATGCACAGAAATCTCTTGCATTTCTATACACTAATGACGAGAAATTCTTTTTCATCTTCTTCTCCAAGCCAGATTTGTCTGTGGTCTCTGAATCTCGGGTGTATTTGTGATACAGCTTGAGCGAGCCCATCGGCATCTTCTCAGCTTCACTGTTAATCACCTTTGTTTTCCAATAAGCTGCAGGAAAGAAAGTCACCTGGCTTTGCCTTCTAATGTGTAAGACTATGGGGAATGGGGATGCGGGAATGGGCTAGGCTGGGAATAGTGGAGGGACAGGGGCCGTGGACAGAGTGAGAGAGCAGGGCTGAGATGCAGCAGGATGAATTGGGTATTTCTTTGCCAGGTGAAGTTCCGAGGAGGGAATAAAGGTTTGAAGAGAGGGTGGGGAAAGGTCTGGGGATTGTGAGGCCTAGGAGAGGATGTGTGGGCAGAGGGTAGAGGAAGTGGGCTGTGAAGAGTAGAAGTATGAAGCGGTAGAGTCTGATAGACCCTGGACTCTAGATTCTGGGAAAGATGAGAGTCAGCCTTTAGATCTGTCAGCCCTGAAATCAGGGATGAGACTCCCTGGCAAAACATTACCAAGGAGAAAGGCATGAAAACCCCCTCATTTCCCAGAGCTCTGTGTTCTCAAATATAATATTAAGGAATCCCAGTATTGCCCTGTCAGTGTGGAGCTGCCACAAACCAACAATCACCTCCTAAGGGGAAAAGACTTCACCGACCTTATTCCCTGGATCTCCCAGATCTGTGGGCTTAGGTCTGCTCGCAGGACTCCCAGGAAGGCGCTGAAGAGCTCAGTCAATCCTGCATGTTTATAATATCCCCTTGCTCCTGGTCCTAGGACCCCCCTTATTCTGGATGCGTTCTATGGCCCAATGAGAGGAGCCCCCCAGAGCCCTGTTGGAGTTGAGGCTGGTTGTCACCAAGGTCATGGGATGCAAGTGCAGCCCAGAGGGTAATGGGGCATTTGCTCTCAGAACTTGTGGGCTGGACCATCCTTTTCCCAGATCTCAACAGGCTGAGGCCAGAATAATGGTGAATATGGGTCCCGGGAATGGAAGAAGGGGGATATTACAAACATGCAGGCATGGGCTGTGAGTCCCCCTGGTGCCTCTCTGAGCACCTTGAGGAGACCCGAGCCCAAAAAGCCAGGTGATGCCACAAACCAAGGAGTAAGCAGAACTAAGGGCGGCAGCGGGTAGAGACGGCTCTGGAAATCCTAGACTTGGGTCTGTTCTCAGTTACCTACAAAGACATTCTCCCCAGGAGTTCTTCTGTGAATCTCTCTGGATGTCACAGAGCCACCCAAAGTCCAGGCAAAAAGGACATGGGAGGTTATCTAGTCCAGCTCCTTGGTGCCCAGAAGATGCGGAGGCCTGGAGGGAGAAGAGGAATGACTCTCCCTGATTCCTCCATGACTCCGGGCCCAGGGGTGCTCCCCTGGGGTGAGCAGGAAGCAAAGCTGGTGCATCGTGCCTTCAACCTGGAAGAAGCAAAGAGGCACAGAGGAGGAGACAAGTGAGAGCTGAGGTGAAGGGTGGTCCCTTTTACAGTCCTCAGATCTAGACTTGTTCCATCAGCTGCCCACGTGACACTGCTCTGGGTGGGGACTCACACCCAGGACTCTGCCCAACCCAGGCCCCACTTGGAGCCCCGCGGGGCTGGCCTGGCAGGTGGTGACAGAGGGAAGATGAGAGGGCTACTGAGCCTCAGGAAATAGGGCATTTAGGAATTTGCAGGTAGAACCAGAGTGTCTGATTATGTATCCAGTGGGTCATTGGACTAACTTTCATTAACTATCAATCATGTTAGAGCTGCCAGCATCAGTGACAGGTTACTGCGTGCCAGGTGGCGCGGTAAGAGCTTTGAAAGCATAGTCTCATTTAATCCTCAGAAAAACCCTGTGCCATGGGTATCAGTATCCCAGTTTGCAGACATGGGACTGAGGGCTTAGGTAAATCTCCCAAGAGTGCTTCCTGGTAAATGGCAAAGCCAGGATTCAAACCTGAGACCTGCTGACTCCGAAGGCCAGCTTCTAGCACTGCAGAAATCCAGTCTCTGTTCATCTCTGGGCTGAGCGAGCAGGGTCTCCACTCGGGGTCTGCCCCACCGGAGCCCACCATCCAGGGCAGGTGCTGGGCGCACAGACATGTGATCCGGAAAGTGACAGCAAAACAGCCAGGGCGCTGACATGGACAAGGCCTCGGGAACCTCCATCCTAGGTGCTCTGCAGACTCCAGGGCCCAGGCAGTGGGGAGGGGCCTCTGTGGTCTCCAGAGCCCTGGTTCTCACACTCCTGTTGATCACAGGCCACGCCACAAGGGTCTGGTACAAAGGGAACACTTGTGCTTTCTGAGGAAAACCACTTTTACTGGAAACATCTTGCCTAGCCAGAGGCCCAGAAAGGCAACTGGGATATATCTCATTTTACAGCTGAAGGAACAAAAGTCCAGAAGGCAGGTTGGCTTGGCCAAAGTCACAGAGCTGGGGAGGGGCAGACTCAGGATCAGGCCCAGGGGTCCCACCTCCCGATGAGCATCCCAGTTGCTCGGGCTCATAGCCCTGAGGTTCTGGATCCTGCCAGTAGGATGTTGTCATCTCCAGCCACCAACGGGAACTGCAGGGGCCAGGACAGCGGCCTGCTGACTCACTGGGTTTACTCTGCCTGCTCTGTGCTACAAATCATCACCCATGGAGTGAGGGGAGCTTGGGATATTCCGTGAGCACCCACCCAGGCACCCTCATACTCCTCGGGGCTGCTTCTCATTCCTCTCTGGAGCCCTTCCTATTCCCCTGAAACTGCTCCCCCCAGCTCTCAAGGTCTATCAGGAGCACCAGGGGTCTCCCTAATGTCAGGCTTTCTGGCTCTGCTCTTTCCCCAACACACACACACACACACACACACACACACACACACACACACACACACCATGCACTCACGTGCACACATATACATGCATCCACTGAATAAATCTGCGCTCTCTTCCTTCGAAATATCTCTGCGTCCTCAGCATGGCCTCCCATCAAGCCTCCTCCAGGCAGGCCCTCCTCCACAAGATTTTCAGATGATCTTATTCCAAGATCTCTTCTGCAATCAAAATTGTATGCCGTAGCCAGAGATATCAAACTGTAAAAAGCAGAAGTGTTTTGGGAAGGGGTGGAAATGGGACCAGCAGCAGCCATCCCCGAAGCACCTCCAAAGCACCCTAGTTAAAATCATAGATTCCACCCGCAGGCTGCCATGAGACCTACCATCTCTGCACCTCAGTGTCCTCATCAGTAAAAGGGGGTGACAGTAATAGTATGTGCCTCGGGCTTCCCTGGTGGTGCAGTGGTTAAGAATCCGCCTGCCAGAAAGAAACCAGTGTTCCATCTCTGAAGAAAATGCCTGTGTAGTAGAATTACCACCGTAGGGTGATGTCAGCCAGCTTAAAGATAGCAGATGCTGATGAAGGATATTGAGGTTTATACATCTTATGAGTCAGAAAGAGTGAATGCCTTATACTAAAATTGGTTATAACAGGTTTATTAATTTAACTCTGGTGAATTATTATCAATTGATAAAAAACGGATAAACTTTTTGATATTTGTTTTCATTTGATTCTGGACTGAAGGGAAATAGCAGCAAGCCACTTCATATTAAAAATAGTAAAAGTTACTTATAAAAAAAAAAAAAAGGATCCGCCTGCCAAATCAGGGGACACGGGTTCAAGCCCTGGTCTGGGAAGATCCCACATGCCGTGGTGCAACTAAGCCCATGTGCCACAACTACTGAGCCTGTGATCTAAAGCCCGCGAGCCACCACTACTGAGCCTGTGTGCCTAGAGCCTGTGCTCCACAACAAGAGAAGCCACTGCAATGAGAAGCCCACACACCACAACAAAGAGTAGCCCCCGCTCACCACAACTAGAGAAAGCCCATGCGCAGCAACAAAGACCCAACGCAGCCAAAAATAAATAAATAAAATAAATAAATTTACTTTAAATAATAATAATAATAGTATGTGCCTCCTAGATTGTTATGAAGATTAAATGAGTTAACGTAGATAAAGCACTTTGGAGAGTTATGGGCAGGTGGTATCCGCTATATGAGTTTGCTATTATTATTCTGTTTGTATTCAAGAAAGTAGACTGAACGATGTTACTTGTACTACCTTTCCCCAGTACAGGGCGGGTAGGGGGTACCTGAAGCATGGTTTCATCCCTAAGAGACAAGGTGTAACCCCTTGCCTGTCTCAGGAATGCAGGGTCTCCTGACATCACCTGGGAGTCCCAGAATGAAGCCAAGTGGTAGCTGGCTGCCAGATGAAGCTCCCACCCTGAAGAGGGACTTGAGGATTATCTTCTCTCATGTCCCGTACTTTCACCAGAACCTTCTTTGTCATAAACATTTTTGGTGCAAATATTTTTGCTGCATACCTAACTGGCCGTAAGATTGAAAGATAAATAACCAGTTGAAAGCTTTGGGTTTGACAGTTTGATTTCAACTAGTCGAAATGCATTAGCATTTCTCCCAGTTATTGACGTCATTAGTGGTTTTATCCAAAAAACCAATGACAATGATTTGCCCCAAGAGCTGGTTTCTGATTTTGAAACACACACTGGAGGAGAAAGAGGCCAAGGGCCTCGAAGGCGTAGAGTTGAATCCACCTTTCCCATAGAACTTTGGAACGTCTATCAACAGATATGTGATAAAATGCTAAGAACAAGCAACAGTGTAGAGGTTTTCACAGCACAATACATGGCTCAGGTACAAATACGCATCCTAGTATTTGGCAACTGATACCTCGTTTAATAAAGGAAGACATTTTAGCAAAAAAGAAAAAAGTGTGGGACTTCCCTGGTGGTGCAGTGGTTAAGAATCCACCTGCCAATGCAGGGGACATGGGTTCGAGCCCTGGTCCTGGAAGATCCCACGTGCCGTGGAGCAACTCAGCCTGTGCACCACAACTACTGAGCCTGTGCTCTAGAGCCCACGAGCCACAACTACTGAGCCCGCGTGCCACAACTACTGAAGCCCACACGCCTAGAGCCCGTGCTCCTCAACAAGAGAAGCCACTGCAATGAGAAGCCTGCGCACTGCAACAAAGAGTAGCCCCCGCTCGCCGCAACTAGAGAAAGCCTGCACACAGCAACAAAGACCCAATGCAGTCAAAAAAAATAAAATAAATTTTAAAAATTAAAAAAAAAGAAAAAAGTGTGATGCTGAACAAGGGGATGAATCAACAAGCAAAAAAAAAAAATTGTAAAATAGTATGAACAAAAGACTTGGAGGACAAGTGCTTAGGTGCAACCCACAAAATAAAATCAGTTATCTGGGCAGGATTGTTGTGAATCTACACATTTCCTTTTTCTTTTCTTTTTTTGGCCGCTCCACGCACATGTGCAGCATGCAGGGATCCTAGTTCCCCAACAAAGGATGGAACCCATGCCCCCTGCTGTGGAAGCGCAGAGCCTTAACCACTAGAAGGGAAGGCCAGGGAAGTCCCCACACATTTTAAATGTATTCAAATATTTTGTATTTTGCAATAATGACCTTTTAATTTTATTTATTTTTTTATAAATTAATATTTTATTGGAATATAGTTGATTTACAGTGTTGTGTTAGTTTCTGCTGTACAGGAAAGTGAATCAGCCATACATATACATACATCCACTCTCTTCTAGACTCCATTCCCATATAGGTCATTACAGACCACCGAATAGTGTTCCTGTGCTATAAATTAGGATCTTATTAGTTTTCTTTTATATATAGTAGTGTGTATATGTCAATTCCAATCTCCCAATTTACACCCCCCCTTCCCCTTGGTAACCATAAGTTTGTTTTCTACATCCGTGACTCAGTTTCTGTTTTGTAAAGAGGTTCATTTGTACCAATTTTTTTAGATTCCAAATATAAGCAATATCATATTTGTCTTTCTCGGTCTCATTATGTCCTTTTTATAGTCCCTGTTTTATTTTTCATTATTATGTCTTTTATGGTAAAAATTGCCTTAAAGCCACTTAGTTATGCAGTGAAATGTTTGCAGCAAAGATGCTTACAGTGAAAGTACCTAGAACCATCTTCTCTATTGTGCCACCCAGGCTGTGGCTCCCTTTAACTACTCAGAAAAGCTGAGGCCACTTGGGAAGAATCAGCTGGCCCCAACCAAGACCAAATCATTGAAAGTCTTTAAGCGTGAGGCCCGGGAACCTACATTTTAACAACATCCATAGGAGAATGTATGCAGGGGAGAAAAAACAGTCTGAGAACCAGTGGTTTGGGTGATGAGCTCCCTGAAGGAAGGACCAGCCTCATGAGGGCCCTACACCAGATGCTGTAGAGACTGCAACAGGAAGAGAAGTGTCGGTTTTCTCTTCAAGGAGAAAGCCCCACACTGCACACTCTCCTGATCACACGTGTGCACATCCGAGCCAGTTCTCAGACCCACAAGCCACCAACTGAAACAGAGACTTGGTCCCATAAAGAAAACCATGCAACAACACAGCAAGTGTATACAGTAGTGCTTTCCCCAGATTTTTCCCAAAGGAACCTATGAGCATTTGCTTCTTCCTCGCCACCAAGGACTCCCTGTGCCTGGACTCCAGTGGGCAAATAGGGAATAACTCTGGTGCCATGAGGCCTCGGGCTTACCTGCTGCAAACCGTGAGCTAGCTGTCGGCGCACGGGCGGCCTGGCCGGGGCTCCGACTGCAGCTGTGTCAGCGTGTTATGACGCCGTCTCATACCAACCTGGCTACTGGAATCCCCAGTAGTAAAGTGAAATACTCAAGGCTCTCCAGTACAGACGATGGCTACATTGACCTTCAGTTTAAGAAAAGCCCTCCTGGGGGCTTCCCTGGTGGTGCAGTGGTTGAGAATCTGCCTGCCAATGCAGGGGACACGGGTTGGAGCCCTGGTCCGGGAAGATCCCACATGCCGCGGAGCAACTAAGCCCGTGCGCCACAACTACTGAGCCTGCGCGTCTGGAGCCTGTGCTCCACAACAAGAGAGGCCGCGATAGTGAGAGGCCCGCGCACCACGATGAAGAGCAGCCCCCGCTCGCCGCAGCCAGAGAAAGCCCTCGCACAGAAACAAAGACCCAACACAGCCAAAAATAAATAAATAAATAAATAAATAATAAAATTCCTAACAGTGAAACAATAATTACCCCCAAAGGAAAGAACATTTAAAAAAAAAAAAAGAAAGAAAAGAAAAGAAAAGCCCTCCTAAGATTTCATATAAGGCCATTGCGCTTCCTACGGTGCTGTTTTTGATTGGCACTTTTCTCATTATCATAGGCTCCCTCCTGCTGGCAGGCTATATCAGCAAAGGGGAGGCAGACCGGGCCGTTCCCGTCCTGATCATTGGCAACCTGGTGTTCCTGCCAGGATTTGACCACCTGTGCATCGCCTACTATGCATCCAAAGGCTACCGGGGATACTCCTACGATGACATTCCAGACTTTGATGACTAGCACACACCTCAGCCCTGAAGAAAAGAGTCACAGATGGGACTGAGCCCAGCTTTAAGACATTGAGCAGATACTATGGCTGAGGGCTAAGGAGTTCTGCGATTTGCAGATGTTTATCAAAACAGTGGTCAGATTTTATGGGTCCATCCTAAAGATGTTAACTGAGCTTACAACTATCCATGTCATTAGCACAGTCTCTATTTTTCATCTCCTGGCCCTGGCAAGAGCTCCTGACAAGTTTTTCCGCATCAATATGTATCATGAAAAGTAGCAACGTTAATTGGGAAAGTGGGAGTTTATTCTGTAGTGGAATGTGTTGCTGCCACCACCCTTTTTAGAGCTGAGCATTGTTTTCAATAGTCCTCATTGTCAATATGTTCTCGTGGCAAATGGAAGAATGCAGTATGTCAGATTTCTTATTACTAAGTAATTTATTTTGAAAATATCTAAGTGTCTTATCCCCATACTCTAACTGTGTGTTCTAGTGGAAAACCTTGGCAAAATCAAATATCAGTGTGGTGCATCTATAATATTTTTTACTTGCTTTCTTAATAACAGCAACTAGGAATTTTTTAAACCTCAGAGCAAATTTTCAAACTGTAAACACATTCTCTCTTCACCAGTCCTTGGCCAGCTCTGATCTGGTTCACTGACAGGTTGGCCAGCGTATAATTTGGATCATTCTGTCCTCTGTAGATCTAGGTGTTCTGTATATCATGCCTTTAAGCACTGGACTTTTGGCTGTTTCCTAAGGAAAAAATGTAGATAAGTGGTTATTATTTATAGTTTTTAACCCTGTTATTAGCACCTCATATTACGATGTCATTCTGCTGAAGATTGTAAGAACTGGCCTGGATCTCTAGAGGACAAGACTGCCTTAGTTTGATTTTGTTTCCTAGCTTGCAAAAAGTGACTTGTATTCAAAAGAAATTAAAATGTCAAAATCTAAAAACAAAAAAAAGGGAATAACTTTTTTAAGGTTTGGAAGGAGAATTGATCCTGATCACCACAGGGGAGTACAGCTACATAACGGGGGCAGGAAGGAATATTTCGAGCACTCAGGTGACCTACTGGGCATCCACTTGTACGTCCAGCTTTAACTGTAAATGGGTAAATACAGCACCCAAAGCTTGATAAGGGCATGGGAACCAGGAGCCCACCCCCTTCAGGAGTGATGGTGTGGGTCACCCCACCAGGCAAGCTACCTAGTCCAGCAGAAGGAGAGAAATCTCGAAAGGGCGGTAGAGGAGGAAGATGAAGAGTGTGGGTTGTGACTTTAATAACATGTGCAGCTGTGAGGACTCTAGTAGTCCCCGAACCCTCCTCTCATAAGTTGCCCAGAAATCATAGCTGACCCGACCTGGAGAAGCTGTTCCTGGAGGGAAGGAACTTGACATGAGAACCAAGGGGTTCTGAGTGGGTCCAAGGGGTGGACTGTAGTAGGTACTGTGATGTGCCACCCAGATCCCTGTTACCTGGTAAGAGTGCCCATCACCCAGCTCCTCTCAGTGTCGGCCGCTAATAGGTCGCAACGGCACCCTTCTCCTAAGAATTGCTCTTGCCCCAAAGGAACCTGCAGGCCCAGGAAAGCCAGGCTCTGCCTCGACCTGGGGATGGCTGGCAGTCAGGGACTACCTGACAAAGGGGAACAAAAGGTGGGCCTCTTTGCCTCAAAGTGGGACAACCCTCTGATTTCATTCATGCTCCGGAGCCCCCCGTGGAATCAGGCTGAAGCTAA
Source organism: Balaenoptera borealis (assembly GCF_965194805.1). Classification (NCBI taxonomy): domain Eukaryota; kingdom Metazoa; phylum Chordata; class Mammalia; order Artiodactyla; family Balaenopteridae; genus Balaenoptera; species Balaenoptera borealis. The sequence goes on along the minus strand of NC_138860.1, from coordinate 83,188,176 downwards.
ACTGAAGCTAACATCTTGGTCTAGCTTCTTCCCCTGTCCTGTGGTGTTCCCCTCACTTTCTGTCAAGCTTCACTTGAGAGCACTCCCCCAATAACCCACTTACACAAGGATCCCCATCTTATCTCTCCTTCTAGGAAATCTGGCCTAAGACGGCGGACTTACTCCAGGTATTCTGTCCTGGTGAGACAGAAAGGGTGAATGTAAGTTCAGTGTCTAACCCCTCTATGCACCAGAAGTGTGCGCGACTCAAACAAGAAAGGAAGATAACTCTTACGGCAGCATGACGTGAGCCTCAAGGATGGGGGAAGGTTGTAGAAGCGTGAGGAATAGTGGGGAAATGGTCTGAGAATGGCGCTGGCAATGGAGACAAATGCTGACTGTGTCCCTTGGCCTGAAGGGTTTGAAGGGCTTCAAACTGGGGAGAATGAGCAACCCCCAGCAGAAAGGACACAGAAAATGGGCATTTTGGGGGCCAGGGGGCAGTCATCACATCATTTTTATTTCTGCATCTTCATTTCCTAGCAGAATACCTGGCTCAGCAATGAAGATCACACACTGTCTGCTCCCAGCCAGCCCCTGCATCAGGTGCATGAATGTTAGCACTGATCCGAAATGAACACCCAGAACTATTGACCGGAACCAACCCGACTTGTTACCAGTTCCATGTGTGTTGAAAGGACTCCTCCCCCTCGACCAGGGACTGACTCATTTGCCTTTGTCTCCCTAGTGCCCAGCGGCATGCGTAGCCTTAGCAAACCGTACTTGAGAGAAAGATGACAGAGTCTGCTCGTTGCCCTCATGACAGTTGTCTAGGGAGCAAGTGCCCATCTGGCCCCTACAAGGCCCTGAGTGAGAGTTCTGGTTTATACCCTGCCCAAGGCCCACCTAGTTGCTGGGTATAATACTGGGTTCCAGATGCAAGGAGCACAGGTGAATCTCCAGGTCCAACAGGCAAGAGGGACACAACCAGGGCTCAGGGCCGTGGATGGAGCACTCTGGGAGTGGACATTTGCTAGGAAGGAATTGCTGTTCATCTAGTGGAGAATCTACAAAGCAGGTAGCCAACACTTGTGTATTCTGTCTGAGACACACACATCAAAGAAATGGAGGAAGTAACGCAAGCTGCTGGTAAGAAAAGACACTTTATTGTTTCTTGAGTTGTCTGGAGACCTCTGGGCTCACTAATATCTCCCATAATAGAGTGGCACTCCGTGGCCTTGATTGTGGTAGTCTGTGACTATATCCCCCAGCAAGGAGAGGAACTAGGAAAAGTCAGTCTTCTCGTCCTTATTCTTGTCCTTTTTCTCAAAGTCAGTGGACAAGTAAACTGTGCCCATTTTGGTCTGCGGGAAAAGACACAAAACAAGGCAAATTCAGTCCCACAGGAGTTATGAGCCGGGAGAAGAGGGAGAGGCAGAGACAGAGAAACGAGACCCAGAGCAGCACAGATGTGGCTGGTGTGGCATTGACTGAGGGCAAGTGTGGGATGGGGTGGGGACATTGCCACTGCCCTGCAGTTCATTGAGGGAGAGTCCTTGCCCCAGATGTGAACTTGGACAAGAGACCCCACATGGTGAGCAGGCTCTGCCCAGAGCTGCGCTGCCCAGTGTGCTGGTGGGTGGTCTCCAGCCCCAGACCCGCTCCCCCACCCCCCTTCAAGGCTACCACCTACCTAAGTTCTCCTCAGGGGCTCACAATCAGTCCTATTCATATATACGTGACTAAATCATTTTGCTGTACACCTGAGTCTAACACAATATTATAAATCAACTATACTTCAAGTAAATCAGTAAGTAAGTAAATAAGTAAAGAAATAAGCCCCATCCTTGTCCTCTCCAACCTAACCCTCCTCTCCTGTTTGCTTTTCGGCCTCCAGGATCTTACCTGCTTTGAGGTCTCTCTTCTTGCTCACCCAATCTCCTTGTTACCTGGTAACCCCCTCATTTTGTAATCAGTTCAGAACATTCTGTCAGGTTAAAACAGGTCTGCAAATGAGTTCTTCATTGTAGTAAGGGGTGTTAAATTCTGACAGTAATGAATACATACAGAGAACAACTGAGTGGTTACCAGAGGGGAGAGGCAAGAGAGGGGAAGGGGATAAAGAGGTACACACTACTAGGTATAAAATAAATAAGATACAAGGAGGTAATGTATGGCACAGGAGACATGACCAATATTTTATAATAACTTTGATGGGGAATAATCTATAGAAATATCAAATCAGTAGGTTATACACTTGGAACTAATATAACATTGTAGATCAACTATACTTCAAAATAAATAAATTAAAATTTTGTTCCTATTCTAAAAGACAATTCTGTCAGTGATGGAATTTCTATCACCCTCCCTCTTATCTCAAGGACCCTGTGGGAGCCTCTCGAGCCTCTCAGCGCCTGAGCAGAAGAGCTTGAGTCTCATGCAGGGGGGGTGGCAGAGGCGAGGGGACACCTCACTGCCCTCCAGTTGTAGCCCTTTTTGACAACCTAATATCAACCATTTATATCCACATATTTTCCTACTTTGCCACAAACATCACCTCTTTTTACCCTGATAATAAGCCAGGATAGGAAGTCCTACTATGTCATTTTGCAGTTGAGAAAGTTGAGGATCAGAGAAAGAGAGTGACTTGTCCAAGGTCCCAGAGCAAAGCGTCTTCAGCCGTGCCAGGGCCCGAGCAACATTGGGAAGCCAGATCCCGACTCACACGGGCACTGAGGAAGTTGGGGGAATTCTCCTTCAACAGCTTCGGCGGGTCCCCCTTCTCGATGGTGTCTTCGGGTCCCGAGTATTTGTGAGACAGGTCACTCGTGCCTATCGTGGTCTTCTCAGCCTCAGTGCTGCTCATCTTGACTTTGAGCACAGCTGCCAGAAAGAGAGACAGTGAACCTTTGTATCCTTTCCCCAGGGGAGGGTCTCCAAGTTAGGATAACGAGATGGGGACTGAGCAGCCAGTGAAGGGAGGCTCAGATGGAACAGAAGCAAGTGTGCTTCTCTATGTGGTGGGAGGAGTTGCTGAAAAGGAGGAGGGTGGGACCAAGCGTGGGGCCTGGGTCCCCACAGGGCAGGGTCTAAGAAGATGAAGGAGGTCAGCAGACGTCCACTGTGGGTAGAGCCACAGAATGTGGAAGCAGAGATGTAGGGGTCAGCGGCAGTGAGAAGGACTGAGCCTGAGATGGGACCCAGCAACCAGAGCATTTGAATGACCCCACACTTCAAACAGCAGCAAATCCATCTCCTCCCGGTTCAACTTCAGCATCAGGGTTAGAGTCACGGGGGCCAAGCAGGGTCATCTCTGATCTGCTCTGACCCTCCTGGGCTGCTTCAGGAAGACCCCCTGGAGGCCCAGCATGACCATAAGGCAAGCTCTGCATGAAATGGACTGCGGAGGGTCCCGGGCATGAGTGTGAGCAGAGAAACGCAGCCCTGTCCTGAGCCCTGGTGGGGCTCTTCCTGGACCATGCCTGAGAGTGAGAAGGAGGCACTGGGGACCAGAGTCAGCCTGGGATTGAAGTGAACAGAAATACCTGCCCCAGTTCTAGGCTATTGGGTGGAATGTGGGAGATGGGGCTCATTAGAATTGCTGACTATTGGGCCGTATCAACCCTTTGTACTTCTCTGCTCTCTGCATCTCCAAGGCTTGACCTCATTTAAATAAAGAGAAGGTCTGACTTCCCTAAGCAGGTTCTTCCCCCAACAGTCAGAGGTCTGGGCTGCCCTGGACCCCAACCAGAGAAATTGGACAGAGCAGCCCTCGCTTCCCAGACTTTCCAAAGCACCCAGGAAATGACCCCGTTTCACACGTGTGGGCATCTCAGATAAACCCCGTGGCCTTCTGATGTAGGAGAAAGATCCCCGCTGTTTTGTCAGTAAGAGGAGCCACGCAAGGCCTTCTGTCAACTTGGCCAAGACCAGAGCTGAGGCCCGTGTCCAGATGGTCCCTGAGCATTTCCCTGCTGGGGAGCAGATGGGGAGCTTTGGTGGATCAGTCTCTTACCTGGGTGGGGGCAGGATGTCTCAGCGGACTCATGGTGAGTGGGGGTCCCAGGCCTGGGCTTAGGGAGCCGTCAAGGCTTTGTCAGGGGCGCCCACTCTCCCCAAGGGTGGGGTGGGATGGGTTTCACCAGCCTGGGGCCTGACAGGCAGGTGGATCCAGAGAAGAAAGAAGACAAGGAGGTTGAGGATGGTCCTCGGGCCCCAGTGGGGCGGTTTCCACAAGAGTTGTCACAGAGGAGCCCACGGGAGGAACAGGGAGTATCTGGTCAGTCATCTTGCCACACAGATGAGGCCCTCAGCAGGGGTGAAAGCACACAGCCTTGCTGGTGGCAGAGCTGGGACTGGACCACAGGCTCCTGCATCCCCTCCCAGAGCTGCTTCTCCCCTCCTCCACGCTGGGCCCTGTGCACTCCTCCTAGAAAAGGCAGAGAGGCAGGTGCAGACTCACCTGAGCTGAGGAGATGTCACCGAGGAGAAGGATGAGTGAGATGTGCACCTGGGCAGGGACCGGTCCCTTTAGAAGGCTCAGCCGGGCTCTTCCCAGGGGCTGGGAGCCCTGAGACCATGTTTGCTGTTTGTCTCCTGGAACATTGTCCCATGCATCTGGGTGGACCCCACCCAGGAGGGTGTGCTCAGCCGTTCCCGGCCGAATCCCAGGACACTGGGTCTTGCACCTTCCAAGGAACCACCCCTAGAGCCTTCTGCTGTCCCCAGCTTGATCTGGGGCCGGGCAGCCAGTGCGGTGTGTCGCAACAGGACAGGGAACCGGGTTGAGAAAACTGGGTTTCTGGACCTGAAGAGGATGGAATTTTGGACGCTGAAGGCAGCATGGTCTCCACTTTCGTTCACTCAGTCCTTCTACGGACGTGGCCTGAGAGCAATAATCACCACCAGCACCGCTTACTGAGAGCTTAGGATGTGCCAGGCACCAAGATACCTGCTGCTGCTGCTGCCTCTTTAGCCTTCCCCACCTACGAGGGGGATCTGTTGTCTCCACGTAGGAGTGGAAAATCAGGTTTATAAAGATTTTAAGTAAAGTAAGATTATACAGCTAGTAGACAGCAGTCAGTATACACTCCCAGAAACATCTAATTCAAAACCTTCTGTTAGGGACTTCCCTGGTTGTCCAGTGGCTAAGACTCCACCCTCACAATGCAGGGGGCCCGGGTTCGATCCCAGTTCAGGGAACTAAGAGCCTGCATACCGCTACTAAAGATCCCAAGTACCGCAACTAAGACCTGTCGCAGCCAAATAAAAAAATAAATGATTTTTTTTTTTTTAAAACCTGTTAATGCTTCAACTAAACCTCAGGGCCTGCCCTCTGGGAACTCACAGTCCAGAGGAAAGAAACAGGGTCCTTCACTGCCATCTTCACACCAGGTCCTCAGTGGATCCTGGGAGGGAGACGAGTTTCACGACCCACAGTGACAGACGAGGGAAGCCAGAGAGGGCAGTGGGCTCAGCCCTGTCACTTGTTGCTGAGGGGACACTGGGGGTCAGAACCCTGAGTCCTGACCTCACTTCCTCACTCTTGAATTCCCTTTACAGCCCCCCGGGTGCCTGACTGTCTAGGTCCAGTGGTGGTGACATCGGCCATGGAATGAGCCTGCAGGCAGGGGCTTGGGTCAAGTTCCCTCCCGGCCCCTTGACGCTGACTTCCCATAAGTCTTCATGACCTTCCTCCTTCCTCCGTGCAACACAATCTGCTCGGGGCTTGGCTGCCAGACCCTGGGTTCTGCTGTGTCCCAACCTGCAGCGGAAAGGCTGGTCCAAGTGCAGGAAACAAGAGCCTGGATTCAGGCTGAGGCCTGTGGGCTTCTGGGCAACTGCTCTGCTGACTCACTGGGGACTCTCATCTCAGCTCCTGCTCCCCTTAAGACTTCCTCCCTTGGAGTGTGGGAGCTGATTCAGGCATTGGCGTCCCTGGCCCGGCCCCACCATGAACCCTGGTCGGGCCCTCTCAGCACACTGACGTCCCTGTCCCCATTATGTCCACCTTCCCAGCACCACTCCTCCCTGGTTCACTCGTTTAACCCATTCTCATCCCTGCTGAAAAGACTCCCAGGCAGAATACACAGGACACTTTGAGCAGGGAACTGAGACTTCGTTCCCACTTAAGCCCAATTGTAGCTTAAAATTTTGAACTATGGCAAAATACTTAAAATTAGTTTTTAATGTTTATAATTAATGCTCCTTTTGTTCAATTCTCAGCCTCGGTTTCAGAGGCTGGGCTATTTATAATCTTCAGCTCCTGGAATATAAACACCTCTGATCCTTTGCAAGGTCCTGCTCTTCTTTTATTTATTTTCCTCTAATCTCCATTCCCATTCCATTCCCCCCAAAAGCATCCATTTTTCCTGTATATGTATACATTCTCACAAACATGAATAGTTATTTTGGTCCATGTGCTATTAAAGTTTTTTTATTTTATATAGATCAAACTTACAGAAATGTACGGCAAACCAAAATATACCATGCAGCCCAATGACTTCTCGCTAACACCCATAACCATCGCTTAGATCAAAAAAGAGAACATTGGGGCTTCCCTGGTGGTGCAGTGGTTGAGAATCTGCCTGCCAATGCAGGAGACGTGGGTTCGAGCCCTGGTCCGGGAAGATCCCACATGCCGCGGAGCAACTAAGCCCGTGTGCCACAACTACTGAGCCTGCGCTCTAGAGCCCGCAAGCCACAACTACTGAGCCCGTGTGCCACAACTACTGAAGCCCACGTGCCTAGAGCCCGTGCTCCCAACGAGAAGCCACCACAATGAGAAACATGTGCACCACAATGAAGAGTAGCCCCCACTCGTCACAACCAGAGAAAAGCCCGCACACAGCAACAAAGACCCAAAGCAGCCAAAAATAAAATAAATAAAATAAAATAAATAAATTTATTTAAAAAAAAAGAGAGAGAGAGAACATTGGTGGCACCCGCCTGCAGTCACTGTCCCCTCTTCTCTCTTCCCAAGAAAACCACCATCTGGACTTTTATGATAAAGCTCTGTCTTTATTTTCTTTATATTTTACCACTTAAGCATATATCCACATACACTGTAGTGTCTGGCTAATTTCTGAATTTTACATGAATGGAAAAACATTCTTCTGTGCCTGCCTTCTTTAACTCAGTAGTAAATTTATAAGTTTTATCATGTTAGGGTGCATACTGTGGTTTTTCATTGTTGTGTCATATTCCTTTGTGTGAATGGGACCATGATTGCCAATAATTCTGTGTCAGATACCACATGCTGTTCACTTTCTTATCTTCCTTTCAGAGTGGTATCCTGCCCAGGTGACCAGAGATTTTGACCTGTGACCTCATGTTCCCCTGATGCAGCAGCCTCCCTGTCTAGTGACCTGTATGGCAAAGGGCCCAGGGCAGGCCATGGTTGTGCCTGTGCTGGGTGTTTAAGGAATAAGGAATGGATGAGTCTCAGGACACAGAGCCCAGGTCTTGGGGAACAACTTTGGATCAGTCCTGTTTGCTGTCAAAGAGATCAGTGTTTCAGACCTACTAGAGAACGGACTTGAGGATATGGGGGGGGGGGGGAGGGGTGAGATGTGACAGGGTGAGAGAGTGTCATGGACATATATACACTACCAAATGTAAAATAGATAGCTAGTGGGAAGCAGCCGCATAGCACAGGGAGATCAGCTCGGTGCTTTGTGACCACCTAGAGGGGTGGGATAGGGAGGGTGGGAGGGAGGGAGATGCAAGAGGGAAGAGATATGGGAACATATGTATATGTATAACTGATTCACTTTGTTATAAAGCAGAAACTAACACACCATTGTAAAGCAATTATACTTCAATAAAGATGTTTTAAAAAAAAAAGTGTAGGCAGCAAATGTAAAAAAAAAAAGAAAGAGATCAGTGTTTGCAATCATTCTCAGCAGCCCAGTCACACCCCCAGCCTCTCCAATTATCACTCACCACAACCAGAAGGGCTATAGGGAATCCTCCAACACCTTAGCCAAAAAGGCCTTTGGTACCCATGAGCTGCTCATCCAGGTCAAATCTGGCTTGAATCATCTGTAAGGCTTTGGGTCCCTGGAAAGGAAGATTGTTCTGTTCACCCATCCAGGCATCGAGGAATAATAGCTACTTATAAAAGAACCACCATTTATGACCAAACACTGTGCTAGTGATTTAGTCTCCTAAGGTGGAAGCTTAGATTATTGTTCCCCTGTGTGAGTGGGCAGCAGAGAAGGCTGGAGCATTGAACATTGGAAGCCAAGGGGCAGACCTAAGTCACTAGCCTGACACAGAGCCACAGAGGAAGAAGACCCATGGAAAGTATGGATCTAGGCAACAGAACAGGATCTTCTGTGAGGATCAGAGCTTGCCTGGTGCCTCCAGCCAGGAACACTGGCTGTGTTCTACCAACTTCCCAGAGCATGGCAGCTCTGCCCAGAATTTCCCATCAGAACCCTAAGACCTACCAGTGCACACTCCACCCAGGCTGACTCCTGAACCTTTGCCCCATCGCAAGTCCCGTGGGGCTAGGGTAAAAGTGATGGGAGACTGTGGGTTAGAACAGAGATGAAGGGCTTGCTGAGCTCTAGGAACTGTGGCTTTGGGTGTCTGGAAAGGAAGATTGTTTTTGTGCACCCATCGGGGCATTAGCAGAAATAATAGCTAATAGTAAAAGAACTCCCATTTATGAACAATCTGTACTAAGTATTATGCTAGTGATTAAATTTCCTAAAATGGAAACATTATTAATTTTAGACCCTCCTTCTTTTCTGATACATGTATTCAACACTAAAAATTACCCTCAAAGCACTGCTTTTGCTGCATTCCAAAATGAAAGGTTTTGATAAGCTGCATTTTCATTTTTATTTAGTTCAAAATATTTTTTACTTTCTCTTGATATATCTTTTTTGACCCACATGTTATTTAGAAGTGTTTTATTTGATCTGTGAAAATGTTGGGATTTTCCAGCTATCTTTCTATTACTGGTTTCTATTTTTTTTCCATTGTGGTCTGAGAGCATACATTGTATGATTTCTATTCTTTTAAATTGGTTAAGATGTGTTTTATGACCCAGAATATAGTCTATCTTGATGAATGCACCGTATGAGCTTAAGAAGAATGTGTTTTCTACTGTCGTTGGATAAAGTAGCCTGTAAAAGTCAACTAGATCCAATTGCTTGATGATGCTGTTCAATTCAACTATGCCCTGATTGATTTTCTGCCCACGGTATCTGTCCATTTCTGATAGAGAGGTATTGAAGTCTCCAACTTTAATAGTGGACTCATCTATTTCTCCTTGCAGTTCTATCAGTTTTTGCCTCATGTATTGTGATGCTCTATTATTGGGTGCACACACATTAAGGGTTGTTACGTCTTCTTGAAGAACTGGCCCCTTTCCATTACATAATGCCCCTCCTTGTCTCTGATCATTTTTCTTGCTCCGAAGTCTGTTTTATCTGAAATTAATAATTAATTAGTTAATTAATGAAAACCTCTAGCTTTCTTTTCATTTGTGTTAGCATGGTATACCGTTCTCCATCTCTTTACTTTTTATCTACCTGTGTCTTTGTATTTAAAAGGTGGTTTCTTCAAACAGGTATTTGCGGGGTTGGGGGATGAAAGGGGAAAAAATGGTAATTATTTGAGGTAATGAATGCTAATCAGCTTGACTGAGGTGATCATTTCATAATGTATATTTATATGAGACCATCACATTGTACATCTTAAATATACACTACTTTTGTCAATTATACCTCAGTAAAGCTGAAAAAAAGATTTTTTTAAATAAAAATGGAATAAAAGCAAGTTTTTGTAAACAGCTTACAGATGCGTCTCATTTTTTAATTCACTCAGACAATCTCTGTCTTTTAATTGGTATATTTAGACCATTCACGTTAAAAGTGATTATTAATAGAGTTGGATTAATATCAACCATATTCATAGCTGTTTTCTATTCATTGGCCTTTTTGTGGGTTTTTTTCATCTTTCACTCTTCTTTCTGCCTTCTCTTGTTTTAATAGAAAATTTTGCATAGCTCAATTTTCTCTCTTATCTTAACATATCAATTATACTTATTTTGTTAAATTTCTTCAGTGGTTGCCCTAGAGCTTATAATATACATTTACTAATCTAAGTCCACTTTCACATAGAACTATACCACTTCACAGGTCTTGCAGGTACCTTATAACGGAGTACTCCCAATTCCCTCTTCTCTCTAATTACATTGTTATTATTTATTTCTCTTATCCATAATCACCTAATACATTATAGCAATAATTATTTTGAACAAACTGTAATCTGTTAGATCAATTCAAAATAAGAAAAATATGTTGTCAATTACACCTTGATCAAAAAAAATAAATTTCTAAAAAACGAATAAAAGAATAAGAAAAATAAGAGATTTATTTTATCTTCATTTATTCCTTCTCTAACACTGTTTTGTTCTTTATGTAGGTCTAAGTTTCCGACCTACATCATTTTCCTTCTCTCTGAAGAACTTCTTGTGACATTTCTTCCAAAACAGGTCTAACCAGCAACAAATTCCCTCAGCTTTTGTTTGTCCTTATTTCTCCTTCACTTTTGCAGAATAATTTCACTGAATACAGAATTCTAGTTTTGGTGGGTTTTTTCTTTAAACATTTTAAACACTCCACTCTATTCTTGCTTGCATGGTCTCTGAAGAGAAATCCAGTATAATCCTTATCCTTGTTCCTTTACAGGTAAGGTGAGGAGGTTTTCTCTACCTCTGGCTTCTTTCAAGATTTTCTCTTTGTGTTTGAATTTCTGAAATCTGAATATGATATGCCTAGGTGTGTGGGTTTTTTTAACATTTGTCCTGCTTGGTGTTCTCTGGTATTTCTGGATCTGTGGTTTATTGTCTGTCGTTAATTTTGGAAAATTCTCGGCAATTATTTCTTCAAGTATTTCTTCTGTTTCTTTCTCTCTTTCTTCTCCTTCTGATATTCCCATTATATGTATGTTATACCTTTTGTAATTGTTTTGTATATTCTGTTCTTTTTTTTTCTCTTTGCTTTTCTGTTCAGAAAGTTTCTGTTGACATATCTTCAAGATCACTGATTCTTTTTCCTCAATTGTATCCAATCTACTAAAGAGCCCATCAAAGACATTCATTTCTATTACAATGTTTTTTATTTCTACTATTTTCTTAGAGTTTCCATCTTTCCAGTTACATTACCCATCTAATCTTACATGTTACCCACTTTTCCACTATAGCCCTTAGCATATTAATCATAGTTATTTTAAATTCCCAGTTCGATCACTCCAAAAGAAGTATGCCAATGTGCACCCACTGTGTCCAGGTCTGCCCCATAGCAGTTGTGTCCTTGGACAAACTGCTTCTCTTCTCTGAGTCTTGGATTCTTCCACTGAAAATGGAGTTAAATTACACTTAGGTTGGTTTTTCTTTCACTGGACTGTCACAAAATTTTGCTTCCTTGCTCCTGAAAATATTTGAGTTTGACCCTTGGTCTTGACTATAACTTCCCCAACAACAGGGCCCAGACTCCATCAAATATTCAGTGTCCTGGAAACGGAGCACCATCTGTATGCCACAGAAAACAGGTCTCTAAGAAGGCCACCTCTCCTGCCCAGCACTGGCCTCTCCCCTCCTTTCTCGTTGAACCCCTTTGGGTTTCCTGAATTCTTCATGCCTTTGTTCTCACCAAGCCCTTTACCTAGCATCCCCTTCCACCCTCTGTTTTCCTAGAAAACACATCCATTCTTCAGATGTAGGTTAGCAATTACCTCTGTTGTGGAGCTTTCCCTGACTTCCTCAAATAGAGGTTTTGCCAGGACCCCAGGTTCCAGTGGCACTTCCTCATCTCTTGGTTTGTCCTCCTTGGACTGGTCAGGAACAAGGAGTGCTAGTCCTACCCGACAAGTCGTCCTTCATGTGGCCGGCCGGGGGTGGCACTTCCATCTCTGCACCATAGTCTACTTATCTATCAATGGGAACACTAATAGCTACTTCACAGATTTCTGAGGATCACAAGAGGCAATCGCTGAAAAAGCACTTGGTGAGGTCGAGAAATAGGAAGAGGTGACGTTACTGTCGAAAAAGATACTGACGTGCTGAGTGACATCCGTGACTCAGAGTTTGAAAGCTGTCCTCTCCAGGGTGCAGCTAGTGTACAGAAGTGAAGGTGGTGCTGTGCTTACAGCTTCCCCGCGTATAACAGTGGCTTGGTTGAAAGACATCAATTAGTTATGGGGAAGGAGGAGCAGTTATTCCTAAGGGCAGAGCTTCCTTCAGGGAAACGACACCCGCTCCCTCACCCACCCCACGGAGCTGCTCCCAGAGCCTGGCCCTCACGTAAACCTCAAGTAAAACCTCCTAAATCGCCCTCAGCCAAGGCAACATCCAGCACAGACTCCTTCTCCCCACACCTGAGTGCCTGCTTTGGAGCCCCATCCACACGTAACCAGTAAAGGCAGGACGGCTGTGATAAAGGAGAGAAAAGGAGCCGGCAGTTGTAGGAGGCCTGGACACTGGGCAGGAGTCCCTGAGCCATCTCAGAGAACAGAGGTGAAAAGGGAATAGGAGAGTCCCTCCCACCCTGCAGTCCCACACATCTCTGGTCCTTCACAGTGGTAATTAATCATTTATATACAAGAAACCTTGCCTGAGGTTCCAGGGCTTTTAATTTTTATTTATTTATTTTTGGCTACATTGGGTCTTCGTTGCTGCGCGCGGGCTTTCTCTAGTTGCAGTGAGCATGGGCTACTCTTCCTTGTAGTGCGCGGGCTTCTCATTGCGGTGGCTTCTCTTGTTGCAGAGCACGGGCTCTAGGCGTACGGGTTTCAGTAGTTGTGGCACGCGGGCTTCAGTAGTTGTGGCACACGGGCTTAGCTGCTCCGCGGCATATGGGATCCTCCCAGACCAGGGCTCAAACCCATGTCCCCTTCATTGGCAGGCGGACTCTTAATCACTACGCCACCAGGGAAGTCCCTCCAGGGCTTTTAATAACTTCAAAAGGACAAGTGGAGAGCCCAGGTCCTGGCTTCCCCCAGAGGCTGTGCCCAGGGAAGTGTCTGGAGAGGCAATGGAGGCTGCAAGAAGGACAGGAAAGGTGAGCATCCCTGCTTTTGCCTACAGCTCCTGTCACCCAAGCCTCACAGGATGAGGCAGTGACCCAAGCAGCAGCCAGAGGAAATAAAGAATATTTTCTGCTCCAAAGATAGTTAAGGAAACTCTGGAAGATTGCTCTGCCTTTATGTTACTCCTTCCCTGATCAAGAGCAGCTGCATTACCTGAGCTGCTGACTTAACACAAATGCTTGTCTCATTGTCAAGATCTGGCTCAGCTCGGTAACATCACCACCTCTGCCTAGATCGGCAATCCGCAGTGTGTGCTCTGGGGACCACCTGGGTCAGAATCTCCCAGCTACTGTGAAATTGCAGATCCTGTGTCCCATTCTTGGCTTTCTGACTCCAATTATCTGAGGCAAAATCCAAGAATCTACATTTAAACGTGTCCCAGGTTCTTCTGGTTTGCTTTGGCTTCATTTGCGGTTTTTTGGGTTTGAATCCTGGAGAGAGTCTGAGAACCACTGATTAGAGTATAAGCTCCCCAGGGGCAGGGATCAGGCTCTTTGTGGCATAGTCAGCACAGGCACGTCCACAACTCACCCACTTCAGGGACGTGCAAAGGAACCAGAGACAAAGGCTGTCTCTTCAAGGGAGCTACTCTCCACAGGGAACAGAACCCTCAGGAGGAGCCCGGGTCAGGCTGCAGCCTCACCTCCCTCCACCCCCAACTACACTGAGCCCCTGGGGTCCCTGTACACACCACCCCATCTAAGACTCCTTGCCTCTGTCCACACTTTCAGCACTGCCCGCGGTTCCCTTCCCCCAGTTCTCCAACTGCTCTGTGAACCTTCCGGCTTCACCCGACAGAGTCTTCATTCCTGCCAGACTCCCCAGCACCTGCATCCCTATTTCTCAAACCCCCTATTGCACTGAATGTCAGGGTTTACATTTCTCTCACCAACACAGCATTGCAGTGAGCTCCCTGAAGGCCAGTCAGGTATCATTCCTCTTTGAACAACTAGACACAGTTCCCAACACAGAGAAGGCACGCCCCCCCCGAAAAAAAAATAATGAATCACAGGGTGAAATAATCTTAGTGAAAGAACTGACCCAAGAGTCAAGAGTACTAGGTCCTCTGGTCCCAGCTCCACTGGCAAATATCTGTGAGATCCAGGACAGCCAAGTCTCAGGTCCATGAACAGCAAGAACTGAACACATTGTATTCAATACACGTAGGAGGACTTCCCTGGTGGTGCCATGGTTAAGAATCCGCCTGCCAATGCAGGGGACATGGGTTTGATCCCTGGTCCGGGAAGATCCCACATGCCACGGAGCAACTAAGCCCGTGCGCCACAACTACTGAGCCTGCGCTCTAGAGCCCGCGAGCCACAACTACTGAGCCCACGTGCCACAACTACTAAGCCCACATGCCTAGAGCCCGTGCTCCACAACAAGAGAAGCCACCACAATGAGAAGCCCGTGCACCGCAACGAAGAGTAGCCCCCACTCACCGCAACTAGAGAAAGCCCGTGCTCAGCAACAAAGACCCAACACAGCCAAAAAAAAAAATGAATATATTTATTTTAAAAAAAAAATCAGATGTACCAAGTGCCAGGCTCGTGATGCAAGGTCTTTCTTTGTGTGGTAGAAAAACATGAGAGACGCTGTCCTTGAGCTAAAGAAATTGAGGAGGTTGATGTGTGCAATCTCGTGGTGAACAGTACTAGTCTTGGGGTCAAAAAAACAGGTTTGAACCCTGGTTCCTTTACTTTCTAGCTGTGTGAGTCTGCCAAGTTATTTCTCTGAACTTCAGTTTCCTCGCCTGTAAAATGGGGATAATAATATGCACTTCACAGGGTTGTTAAGGGTTAAATAATACAGTACTTACAAAGTGGTCAGCATGGTGCCTGTCATCGAGGGAGCCTTCCATAGATGGTTTGAAGGTTGGTAGAAGTAGTATTAGCAACAAGAGCAGCAGAATGGTGTGATGCCATCAGACTGGCAGTCAATTCCACCCACATTTAATCAGCAGAGGAGAGACAATTACAATGGTCCTAGAGAGTCTGTCCAGGTGTGAAATGGGAAAGAAGAAACCACAGCTCCTTGGGCTGTCTTGGTTCCCATGCGGGATCATCTCAATGAACTGAGGATGACATTAGTGATAAAGAAACACCTTCATCATACAACATGGCACCTCAACCCAAGCCAAGTGCCTTATCTGGGGCTTATCTGAGGAAACAGCCACCCTCCCCAACAACTGAACTGTGTTAAACTTGTTGAGAAACACTAAGCCAGTCTCCAGTGGAAGAGTATCCTGGAGGATTTTCAAACATAAAAATAGTTAATACTTATATCAGGTTTACCTTGTGCCAGGCACTGTTCTAAAGCCTTTACATATCTGAATTCATTTAATCCTCGCAACAAATTTAAGAGATAGGAACCATTACTGTCAACCCCACTTAACAGATATGGAAACAGAGTCACAGTAAGGTTAAGTAATTTGCCCAAGATCTTGCAGGTAGTAAATGGCAGAGGCTGGATTTGAACTTGGGCAGCCTAGCTCTAGAGTCCATGTTCTTAAATGCTGGACTCTGCTATCCATTTTTAATGTGCTTATTTTTATGGGTAGTCTTATGCTACCCATTTTATGAGCTGTGGCAGTGGGTGGCAGTGGTTGTAGCAGTAGGGTTGGGGAGGGGGGCGGCAATAGCGTAAATCATAATCAGAGAGTTCAAGAGTATGAATGGGAACATTCAACCACTGGAGTGAAATGGAAAAACTTGATGGCTCTACAACTGACCATTGGAATTCATTAAAGTTCTGCCTTAATCCTAAAAGTAGAGCTGTGCTTTTCCTTCTGGGCCCAGAGGTGCGGAGGTACAGAAAGAAACCTGTGGCACAAGTGCAGTTGGGTTGAGAGCACAGCTAAAAGAGGGGCCAACAGGTGCCACTCCTGGGCATATATCTGGACAAAACTCTAATTCAAAAAGATGCCTGCACTCCAATGTTCATAGCAGCACGATTTACAATAGCCAAGACATGGAAGCAACCTAAATGCCCATCGACAGATCAATGAATAAAGAAGATGTGGTACATATATACAATGGAATATTACTCAGCCATAAAAAGAATGAAATAATGCCATTTACAGCAACGTGGATGGACCTAAAGATTATCATACTAAGTGAAGTGAGCCAGACAAAGACAAATATCATATGATGTCACTTATATGTGGAATCTAAAATATGACACAAATGAACTTATTTACAAAACAGAAACGGGCTCACAGACATAGAAAACAAACTTCTGGTTACCAAAGGGGAAGAGCAGGGAGGGATAAATTAGGAGTCTGGGATTAACAGATACACACTACTATCTATAAAATAAACAATGAGGTCCTACTGTATAGCACAGGGAACTATATTCAATACCCTGTAATAAACCATAATGAAAAAGAATATGAAAAATAATATATATATGTATATAACTGAATCACTTTGCTGTATGGCAGAAACTAACACAACATTGTAAATCAACTATACTTCAATAAAAACAAATAAATAAATGAAAGAGGGGCTGAAAGCTGCTCCCCCCTTTTCCTCACCCATTGACATTCCTCCTGCACCTCAACCAGGAAGGGGAGCTAATCAAACACTGAGCCTTCCCCTGCCTTTTTGGGAACCCCAGAGAAATGCTGATTCCTTCTCCTGGAAGAAATGCCCTCCTAGGTCTACCTGGTCCTGGACCTGGACAGGGCCCGGCCAGGACCTCCACCCTGAGGTCTGGGGACCATGTGGGAGGCCCCTCACCCAACTGTCGCCATGTCTGAAAACCCACCACTCAGTCCTGGGGACTAATTCCTTATATCTGTCCTGGTCGCCCTTCACAGGGTACAAAACTGACTTCATCCCATTTAGTTCTCACCATAGTCAGCATGGCGACTTGACTCTGGGTCCCAGCCAGCCCCACAGTCTAGCTTTAATCCCTCTTAATGACTAATAAGCTGTGACCCATTTTGCTTTGGTGCTTCACTGTTGCTGCCGCTGTTCTTTACCCTGTCCTGGCAGGAGTTAGCACACGATGCATAATAGGGCCTCCCTGCATCCGGAGGTGAAAGGCTGAAAACTTGGAACAAAAAGAAAAACTCAGGAACCAAAGAGGGGAAGTTAACGTTCACTGAGTGCCAATGAGGTGCCAGGCACAGCTTTAACTCTCTAAACAATCCATTGTCCATCTCTGAGTGAGGAAACCAGGGATTGAAAGAGGTTAGCCTGTGTGAAGTCACACAGCGCACAGAAGCTGAGCTGTGGATCCCACTGGAACCCGTCTAGCCCAGCCCCCTGGACAGTGCCCCTGGTTTACAGACAACAAGACCCAGGCTGGGAGAGGTCAAGTGGCTCGCCCAAGGCCACACTGCTGGTGAGGCCTTAACTCAGAGCTCCTGAACCTTAACCCAGGCACTCATGCCTTCTTTGGGGGTTTTGGGAGCGGGGGGGATTCTATTTACTCCCAAGGGGAGCAACACCTACGCAATTTGCCGACCACTTAGTTGGCAAGCCAAGGAGTTTGCTGACGCACAAGTTGGGAGGGGGAAGCCTCCTCAGTTCTCTTGGGGTGGGAGGTCCTGGTATATGGGGGTTGGGTGCTGGGGGAAAGCCCACCATCACCCCTCAGCATGTTTAGAGAGCCCCAACTTAAACCTAGGGTGAGTCAGCTCACCTACATCCACTCTGTGCCCAACCCAGGCCTTGGGGCACAACCCCGCCCAGAACAGTGTTCTGGGTACTGAATAAGGACAAGGCCAACACTCACACCTGCTGGCCCTACAAGGGCTCTGGAAACTCCTGAGGAGGCAAGATGGGCTGACTTCCGGAGGCTTCTATTTTGCTGCCTAAACTCTCACTCTAGCCCTTTGGGTCAATTCCTTCCATCCCCCTCCCTGGTCTTTCACCTGCTGAACACTCCTGATCCCACCCCTCCTTCTAGCACCCCCATCCAGATCTACATCTCCCCAAAGGCTCTCCACAGTGAGGCCTCCCAACTTCCACGCCAGGTCTTATCAGAGCCCTGGGTCTTATCAGAGCCCTGGGCCCCATCGGCCCTTACAGAGCTGGGAATTGCCCAAGGGCCGGGCTGTTTCTTCCCCATCAGACAGGCATCTGCTATTTGGTCTATCTGCACCGCTGTCCTCCTACTGCTAAGGGCAAGCTGTTTGGACCAGGAAATTCAAGAGAAAGAGATGTGTTCTGGCCCCAGTTCTTCATTTCCACTCATGTCCAGGAGTTCCTGGCTGCCAGGAAGTTTTTCCCAATAGAGGAAGAAGGAATTCTATTGCCAACGATGCAATGCCAGCCTCCACCCTGTGGGCTCAAGGCAAGTAAGTCATCGTGGTTGAAACTGGCAGGAGGGAAAACAGAGACTGAGGCAACTCTGATGTGAGATTTAAGTACACCCCAGCCCTGGTGTGGGTGAAGTACCCCTCATATCAGATGCACAACCCATAGTTATGCTTTGGACCCCAACACGCAGGCCATCTTTAACCCCAAGAACTCTCCTCCTCTTCCTCCTGCAAGCCCCCAGGGCTTGGTCTTCTTGCATCTCCTCTGCAGCAATTCCACCTCCACTTTCATCCCCTGGGTTTGCAGCAGTCACTGTTGATCACCACCCATCTACCAGTCCCCTCCCTGTCCTTCCTTCTTGTTGGCAGACCCCGCCTTCCATGACAAAAGCTGAAAATGCCAAAGACATTTCAAAGCTTCCTTTGCACCTAGAAGTGGCCAATGGGACCTGGTTCTGACCAGTGCTATGAAGGAGAAGTCTTGGAGAGCTTAGGAGAAAGATTTTCTGCCTTGGTAAGAAAAAGATTTGGAAAAAAGTGTCCCCTGCTCTCTCTTCTTACTTTAATTGTTGTTATTGAGGGAGCTATACTTATTGCTGCTGGAGCATCTTTCTTGAGGGGAGCAAAAAGAATTGCAGAGAAATTGGCATGGTCGAGTTGCAGAATTAACCAAACCAGGAACCCCTGACATCCAGGTTTCTTGTTATGAGATAAGCAGCCTCTATTTATAATCCACTTTAAATCAATTATTCTTTTTTTTGCAACCTAAAGGATCCCAACTGGTACAAAGTTCCTCTTCCTAAGACTAATTATACAGGGACACTCAATCTCCAGCTCCCCTCCTTGTAGCCACCCAGAAATCAGACTTCAGAAAACAGAAGTCTCAGCTAGACACTGTCCAGCCACGGGGCCCACTTGGGCTGAACTCCTGCCTCCTGTTTATATCACTAAGGGAAGAAGAGGTTGAGCAAATACATGGAAACCTGAGCCTGGCACCAGATCATCAGGTCCCAAAGGGAGGTCGAGAGTGATAAGGAAGAGAGAAATGATGCTCTAGTTATCCAGTTTGGCTTTTGCCACTGATGCAGCTTCGTGCAATATTTCTGCTATCTTCTAAGTAATATAAAGATATTTCTACTCTCATCTAAATGTGACCTTCCTCCTTCTTACTAGATCACTGTTTCTCACCGTATCAGTTCCAACCCCTCCTACCCGTGCACTCGAGGCCTTCCACAGCCCACGACTCTGCTCTGGAGGGACGGGTCTCACAGTCCCCCCCCCCACCATCCTTCAGGCTGTACCCCCCGCCGAAAATGCCCTCCTTCTCTCACCCACCCGTGGGCCTCCACCTGCAAAGCTCAGATCAAGTCCCACTTGCTCCGTGAAGCCTCCCCAACTACAGCAACCCCGCTGACCTCTTCCTTCAAAGGCTTGAGATTTTACTTCCTCCAGCACATCATTCAGCTTGTAATTTCACAGGCATCATCATTTAACTGTCATGAACATTACTGCCTGTGGCAAGAACCAAGACCCTACTCCCTAAGTCCTGGCCCCAGAGGACAGGGAACATAAAGGCCACCCTGGCTTGTAAATTCTCCAGCCCGGTGGGAGCAGGCTCTACCTCCCTCAGTTCTGACTCCAAGAAGGACAGGTTCACAGTGGTTTTGTGAACAACATGTTCTCCAGAACCATCCCAACACAGGCCCAACCTGCCATCGTCCAAAGAGTATCAACAAAGAGGGGCAGCTTCTGGTGTTTGCCGTTCACAGGTCTTACAATGTCATCCAAAACACCACAAATACCAACTCTGACCATTTCAAATTTTTCCAGCACCTACCTCCAAAATATTTTAGGCCTTTATATATTCATCTCAACCAGAATCTGTAAATTAAAATATCTGGGACTTCCCTGGCGGTCCAGTGGTTAAGACTCCACTCTTCCACTGCAGGGGGCGCGGGTTCAATCCCTGGTCGGGGAATTAAGGTCCCATATGCCATGCAGCATGGCCAAAAAATAAAATTGAATTTAAAAAAAAAAAAAAAGGAAAGATGTGCATTTAAAATAAATAAATAAATAAAATAAAACATCTAAGTTGCATTTGTTGCCTGAATGTCAACAGGGGTCTCCCTGTCCATTGCTACCACCACCCCTGCCCTGACTCCATACCCCCCATGTATGTCCAAAGCCCTCCCCAAGATGCCTACAAATTACAGGAGACTTTGCATTCTCATGCTCTTCTCTGCCCTGGAGACTGTTTTCTGAAATATCTGTCCTATGTCATGAGTTACATGTGAAATTCAACCTTTTCCTCAGTTTCCACCCAAAACAAAACACAACAAATGAAAGACATACAAAGTGCTCGTGAAAGTAAATGACTTTGCAAACTATTTGGAAGGGAGAGTCTCAGAGAAGGGTCTTATTAAGAAAGAAAAGCCAACAGACTTTCCTGAGATTAGAGAAAACTCAGAATATGCTAGAAGAGGATATTTTTCGTCAAAACTAGGTGTTACTAGAAGTGAGTGGAGGCGGAGAAAAAGTCAACCTCCCTCACCCAGAATCAGATAAAACAGACGCTGCGAACTTCTAGTGATCAGAGCCCTTCCATGGGCAGCCCAGAAGGACATGCAAACCTCCCCTCCCAAGGCCAAGATGTGAAGTAGGATGGGCCCCTTCCTAGCTCCCCGAAACTCTGCGCCCACCAGCTCCCAGCAAACCACTCCCCAC
Source organism: Balaenoptera borealis (assembly GCF_965194805.1). Lineage (NCBI taxonomy): Eukaryota > Metazoa > Chordata > Mammalia > Artiodactyla > Balaenopteridae > Balaenoptera > Balaenoptera borealis. Next base: position 83,167,100 of record NC_138860.1, on the reverse strand, counting down.
CCTCTTTCTGAGAGCCCCCTAAATAGGAACCAGCTTCCCTTTTTCCCTCGCCGCCCCCACCCCCGGTTCCCTCCCTCCCTCTTACTAAAGTAACACTGCTGCCCCCTCCTGGCCTATCTTGGTAATGGCCCTGGGCGGTTCTGCAGCCTGCTCCTGTTGTCCTGCCTGCTTCTCTGAATTGAGAGGGCTGATGTCCCCAGCCCTCACATATACCCCACCCCACAGCTACTCCTCCCAGGACACAAGGACACATCCTGACCTTCTGGGCATCAGACTGGAGGGGCGAGGGAGGGATTGATGGGCCTGCTCTGACCCACACAGAGAGAAGCCCTATCCTTACCATTAGACCAGCAACTCCAGTGGGAAGGGGCTGTCTCCCCCTCAGAACAGGACTTGGGCCTCACCCCCTTAAACTGGGAGCTTCCTGGGGGTCACTCTATGGTTAGGGCATAGCCCCTCCTTCTCCTGGCTTCCTCAGGCAGCTGAGGACAAGATAAAGGAACAGAGTGGCAGCAGGCCAGGCCTCCAGCTACAAGCCAGGGTAAACATGGCAGGTGAACTCCCAGCTGGTGAGGACAGGCCGGGGTCACCCCTGCTCTGAGCTTTGCTGAGACAAAGAAGATCCACTCCCAAGGTGTGTGGATTTTTTTTCTCAGACATTAATGCCATTATTATAGTGCAGAACACGTAAGCTCCTCCCTGACCGCTGGTGTGGCTCTCCCACCCGCCTCCCATGAGAGCAAGCAATGAGCTCACCTTTCCTCAGGGCCCAGGGCCTTTATTGCCCCCATGGCCGGTGCTTCACCCCTATCTGCCTTCCATCACCTCCTCCTGTATCCTTCTGGGCTCCCCAGACAACATCATGGACCAGCCACACAGGCCATGGCAGACACAGATACTGGGGATCTTAGAGGGGAAGAGCCAACATTCCAAATCCAGCTCGGAGGATGCAGAGACCTCAGAGTGGTGTGGGATGAATAGGTTCTGAGAGGCCAGTAGGGAAAGGCCTAAGTCTCCAGAAAACGCAGATCAGAGTTGAGACGCATCACTGCCTCCCTTCTCTCCCAAATGCCTCCTCTCCCAGGTCTGTCTTCCTGCATTCAATTCACTTAGCACGTGCTGGGGGCCAGGCTGCCCTGGGCTCTGGAGAAACAATCAAGACAGGCAGGATCCTTGCCCTCCCAGAGTTCAAAGTCTGAGATTCAAGCAGTCATTCTTTATTTTTCCTGTCTTTTCTCTTTTATTAATTATAAAAAGTAATCCATCCTCATTACAGAAAACTTGGACTATACAAAAGCACATAAAACAGAAAATAAGAACCATTCATGTTACAAGTGAGTTTTACTTTTTTATTTTCTAGTGCTTCCTCCTTTTTTTATATATTCATCCAATTAATGCATGCGCCTAGCTTTTTAAAAGTTAAATAGTTCAGAAAAGCTTATAATAATTTTTTTAAAAATGAACATTCCCTGCCCCTCCTGCAGCTCCTCTCCTCAAATGCAATCATTTTAACCGTTTCTCTTTCACTTATTCTGTGCTCATTCTGTTTACCACCATCATTTTAATAGTGTGGCTTATGCTTCTATTACTCCAGGCACTGACTTTAGACATTATCTACTGAATGCCTACAATGAACAATAAAGATTAACTTGCCTGGTTTTTTTGGTTTTTTTTTTTTTTTTTTTTGGTTTTTTTCGCAGCAACGCACGGCATGTGGGATCTTAGTTCCCCAACCAGGGACCTAACCCGTGCCCCCTGCAGTGGAAGCACGGAGTCTTAACCACTGCACTGCCAGGGAAGTCCCTAACTTGCCTTTTTTCTACTTCCCAACTCCTCTCCCTATCTTCCTCCCCAGTTTTGATAGTTATATTATTATTCCAGCTCTTCTCCTGACTACCTGTGTGACTTCTAATAAGAAACTGAAGGCTCCCTTTGTTTCCTTTCAGCCGGTGCCTCGGACCGCCCCCTCCCTTTTCCTCCCACCTTCTGTCTTTTACATTGTTGTGCAAAACATTCACATTCCATTCTGGGATCATAATTAAATCTTCAGGCTTTGTTTATAGGTTTAGTATAAATAACTGAAACCAAACCCAGGGCTTACATTGTTATGGCAACATAATTATTGTTTACTCCATAGCCAGAAGTTGCTAAGATGACTCTGCTTTATCTAATGGTCCAGAGTCACACTCCTGGTTTCTTACAGGACAGACCTAGCATCAAAGTCAAAGTCTTTTCTTTCACCCTGTCCATTGCTCAAAATCATGCGACATTTTAGGATGCTTTGTTTCTGGACCATGACTTTCTTACTGTTTTCTATTTTATCTCAAGTCTCTAATTGCTTTGGATTTGTTTTTTGTGGGGTTTTTTTTTTTCCACTTGTTAAGAGAAGGAACCTATGCTTATTACATTATATCACTACTGTTGTCTAGCTTCTATTACATGAAATTTTTCCACTAAAGTCATTTTTCTGGAAATCCACTTTGTGAATCTTTCTGAGGATGCAGTTTTCTTCTGGCTTTTGTATTTTTTCAGCATCTTCTTCTAGGGCCATGGGTTATTCTGCTTGATATTTTATCCTTTCTCCTTCGTGCTGCCAGTATTCTTCACAATTTGGCGATTTTATATTCTTAGGAATGAAAGAGTAAATTAGTTATTCCAAGTAGCTTATAGCTGATGCAGGCTTTCCTCACAATTAGGAACATTTATCTATTTCCCCAACTGGTTTGTCTCCTGCATAGGAAGGTCACTTAGCAGTACTGTTTATGTAGCACAGCAGGCTGCACTTGAGTGAACTGACAGGCAACCCACCACTTATGCCAGAAGCAGGAAGGCTTTATTCTGGGATGCCAGGAAAGAAGTTCCAGAGAGTTTGTTCATTTTCTTTAGGGGAGAGCTGGGTCCAGGCAGCTATTACTCTGCAAGCAGATATGGGAAGAGGGGAGAGGGGTGGGGCTGCCCTAGCTGGTCCACAGGCAGACTTTCAGCCAACCCTAACAATGCTATCCCCTCTTCTCATTCCCATCCTCCACAGCCAACTCATCCTGAAGTCTCTCTGGGACTCCAAAATGTACATCAGTTCCCGCCTTCACTCCATTCCTTTCCGGACATCATATTCTGTCTGAGTCTTCCTTCACTCTGTTTCATCTACTGAGACACCTCCTTCAATTTTCCATCTTCTATAAATGTTTGAATCTCTTACTCACTGTCTGATCCATCTCATATCACCTTTGCTGCTTTGAGCTTCTATCCCCTTTTTAATGGGATCTCTGAAGGGAGACACAAGCACAAATCCTCAACCCATTATTCGGAGCCAAATATCCATTATGAGTCATTTGCTATATTTTCTTCCAGATTTTTTTTCTGGCCGTAAGTTTCCAGTTTATGTTCCACAGCATATTAATTTCACAGGAGATTAAGTTTTCTGAAAAGAAACTTTGGAAAAATTTTCCCTCTTAGAAATTTATAGTCACACATTAACATAATGTATCAGTCAGTATTCAGAAATGCAAGCAACAGGAACTGCCTCAAACTGATTTGAACAGGAAAACATCTTAGTTGAATGATATTAGATATTTGACAGATTCACCAAGAAGACTAGAGAATGAGGGCTTAGAAAATGGGCGAGAAGAAACAAAAGATACACAAACAGAAGCAGAGCAGTCTGGCAGGGACCCTATGTGGTCACCCTGGGCACTGGCCAGCATGGGCACTGGCAAAGCTGCTGCCCACTGTCAGGAAACATTCTCCACCACCTCTGCTTCTTGGGGAAACCAGCCCAGATCCAACCTTCCAGGCAGGTGCCTCTCTCTGGTTGGTGCAGCTGCCAAGGAAGAGAGGAATAAAGTACATAACTAGAATTTTCAGCTTCTGCAATGGGCGATGGAGTCTGCTTCACGAGATGAGATATTCCCCACATATAGGATGGGAATCCAGGGACTGGGCAGCCAAAATGAAAAATATCCACTTCCCATATCCAACAAGGCTCTGAGAAGACTTGCAAAAATAGATCCTGTCTGGTAAGATTTCACTTAGGCTTTCCTCGTCTTATTTTACCACAGCCCTTTTTCTAGAACAATTATTAACATCTCACAAAAAGTAGTGCTCTACAGAAAGCAATATGTGAGATGCTGTTACATATACTAGAGTAATATCATTGTTACGCAAAACTGGAATCATACTGTACATATAATTTTGTATTGCTTAATGTGCAACAGTATATAACAGTATATAAGTTAACAGGGCATAATTAATATGCTTTCCTTGTTTCTGCTTTCTTAATGCTTTCCTTTTTTATACCTCCTTGCTCTATCCTTTGTTTTCTACTTTTGTTATAAGGATTATGTTTATTTCAACATATCTTCTCCAGTTACTTGCAAAACATGTACTTCACTCTTCATTTTTCCTGTGGGTACTTTAAAGATTTTCAAAAAACTTTTTACAAATATTATTCTAATCTTGAAAGTCAAGAATAAAGTTATATCCTTTCATTTTCCTCATATGAAATAAAGAAATGAATACACTTTTACTCTTTCCAAACCCACTTCCTACTTACTGTCAATGATTTGCAATTTAAATTCCCATTGTTGCCAATAAATTATTGTGTTTACATTGCATTTTTTCTTGAAACAGTTTTGGGTTTTTTTTTAAATTTTCTTTATTTTTTTGGCTGCGTTGGGTCTTAGTTGAGGCATGCGGGATCTTTCATTGTGGCATGGGCTTCTCTCTAGTTGTGGCGTATAGGTTTTCTCTCTCTAGTTGTGGTGCGCGGGCTCCAGAGTGAGTGGACTCTGTAGTTTGTGGCACACAGGCTCTCTCATTGAGGTGCTCGGGCTCAGTAGTAGTGGCATGTGGGATCTTAGTTCCCGACCAGGAATCAAACCTGGGTCCCCTGAATTGGAAGGCGGATTCTTTACCACTGGACCACCAGGGAAGTCCCTGAAAGAGTTATTTTTAAAACTTACTTTTAAAGTTTAGTATAATAGTAAATTAATAATATATTTTATTATTATGTTTTGGTAATTTGGACTGACTATAATTTAAGTGGTTTTATTTGTTTATTATCAAGAATTCTAAGTCACCATGCTCGAGTTCTTAATTTTGATTCATCTTTCGATCAGGGGTAGTACTTCCAGTAATTTACTGCAAGAAGAAAATATAATCAGTATATTTACTTCCAGAAGAGAATATAATTAGAACATTTTATGGACCTTGGCATATCTGAGAATATTTTTCTGGTGTCTTTACAGATAGCCAACAACTTAGTTATAAAATTCTGAGTCACAAACTTTTTTTTCCCCACAAAACTGAAGATTTTGTTCACTTGTGATCCTTACGAGTAAATTCTAAGAAATATCAGATACTTGAGTTGTTCCTTTCTAGATAACCGTTTTCCCCCTTATAATCCAATACTTTTTCCAGAGCGTGTCTAGGCATCTCTGTCTTTATAAATTTTACATGGATTGCAGTAAGCCCTCCTCCTACACATTCTTGTATCTTTTTCATCTCAGGAAGGTTTTCTTTCTTTGTATTGTAAATAATTACTTCTGCTCTATTTATTCTGCCCTCTTTCTCAGGAACAACCATAACCACACAGGACGGTGCTGAGATTAAATGTCCAGGTGCGGAAACAGGCCTACCTGGGGTCACACTCCAGTTCCCATCCAACAAGCTCTGTGATCTTGGGCATGTTTATTAATCTTCCTAAAGCTGTTTCCTCATGTGTGAAAACAGGGTAATAATACTTTGCAAGGAGTAAATATGATGCTTATAAATGGATTAGCATAGTGACTGGTACCTGAGAACATCAGGTTGCAAGGTACCTGAAGTTTTATCTTCTTGTTCAAAATCAAGTAGAAAGAAAGGAAGAACAAGGAAAAAATCTTCTTTATGATTACAATTTCAGATTTGCTTCATCTTAATTTGTGCTTGACATTTAATCCACAATGCTTGGAATAACTGTGTTTTTAATTTTTCCCTCTGTTAAGAGTGTTAAGATGTTGTAACCCTTTTTTTTTTAATTTTTTTTTTATTGGGGTATAGTTGTTTTACAATGTTGTATTCATTTCTACCGTACAGCAAAGTGAAGTAGAATTGTTGTAACCCTTTTATATAACCCAATAATTTTTTTGTAATGTGAATGATTTCACCCTTTAATTTATCTGTGTGCAATGAAGATAGTCAAGCATTAATATGAATTATTACATTTAATAATATAAAAAGCTAATCCATGTGGGGAATGCTACAGCTCTAGAGAAAGTTTGGGATTTGTTGTTGCTGTTGATTTGCTATACTGACCTCACCTGTGTTGATGGCCCAGGCCTTCCATGAGTGACAACCTGCAATTCTATTGGACACTCTTAGTGGCTACCATTATTGTTACAATGTCACAGACCACTTTCGGTCTCCTCTTTCTTCTCTTTTACACCTTCTTCCTGCCCTATGGTTCTTATGAGGTATTGAAAGATTGGGAAGATCAGAAAGGATTTCAGGGCTCTGGCTGCCTCCGATGGGTAGAGAGAAAGATAGGATTGTAAACACAGGCATAAAGTAAAGTAAACCCTGCAAGAGACTCGTCTGTTGATGATAACCCTGTGTAACCAGGAACTTCCCTCCTTGCCGATGTGGCGGGGGGGGGGGGGGGGGATCCCCTACCCTTTCTAAGCACCACCATTCTTCTAGGTATCCAGGCCCCCACCATCCATGTGGGTCATTGGAGGGTGAGATGGGAGGTTCAGCCAAAGTCTCCAGGCCCAGGGTCACCTTCCTGCTGACCCAGGAGGTGCTGGCCCTGATCAGCTCCAAGAGGCGCCATCTCAGGGCCAGAGCTTGTTCTGTAAGCTCAGTGATCTCTCTCTGCTCCTCCACCCCACTTCGTCATTGCCCTGGCTCCTTGGAGGGGAGCAGGGGAGGGGTCTTAGGGAAGGATTACATACACATCCAAATCTTTATTATCTTGCAACTCTACCCCAGCTTTTTAAAATGCAAGCACCAAAAATGTGACGCCTGTGTTTTTTCAGGTTCTGCGCTAACCACATCCTTAAAGCCACAGTGACTCTGGTCCAGCAGCCTAAGTAGTGGGAGGGCTCAGGGGTATCACTCAGTGAAGCCAGAGGAGGGAAGAACACAAAGGGCCCCCAACCCCATCTCTGAGCCCTTGCAGAGCAGACCCTTGAGGACAGTGGTTCTCAAAGTGCAGTCCACGGAAGAGCAGCACCAGCAGCACTTGGGAACTTGCTAGAAATGCAAATTCTCAGCCCCAGCCGACCTGCTGTGTTAGAAACTCAGAAGGTCCTGCGATCTGTGTATTAACAAGCACCTCGGGTGACTCTGATGCATGCTGGAGTTTGGGAACCATGGCTCAGATACCAAATGTCTTCCCACGTTTTCACAGGCGGAAGAAACTCTCCCGAGAGAAGACAGAAGAGAGAGTGCTGCCAGATTTTCTCAGTCCTCGTACTTCCATGGATTTGGTGTCTGTGGGGCTGGCTAATGTAGAGATTTTGTCTCTCTCGCGACCTTCGTGAATCATTCCATGAGAACATGGCGGTGTCAGGGACTGCAGTCTAGACCCCTTTTCAACCGGAAGCTCTCTTTGCAATCTCATGGCAGCTTTGTGGGATGGGTCATGTTATCCCCACTTTCCAGCTGAAGAAACTAAGTTTCAAAGAAGTTAGCTGCCTTTTTCTAAGTCTGAGCTCAACGCCCTCCCTTCTGCAATGCCGTCCAGCACCAGAATACCTGAGTGTGTGTCTCAGCCCTGCCACCAGCCCTGAGCCACAGGCACAGAACTTCACTTGTCTGAGCCTCGGTCTCCTCACCTATAAGGTAGGAGTACACCTGACCTGCCCGGCCCACCTGCCTCACAGAGTCATTTAGAGAGCCAGGTGGGAGAAGAGGACATCAATACAGTTGTAATCTCTTAATTATCCCCCGTTGTATGTGTATGTGGGGGAGGGGAGGCGGGCAAAGGACAATGTCCCAAGGAGTGTGCGGGGAGGGTAGAGGAGTCACCAAGGATGTAAGCTGCTGTGACAGAGTGTGAATGCGGGGGCTCCTGAAGGGACATCTTAGGCAGGCCTCTTTTGGCTGAAAAGAACAAAACTAAAAGTAGCATCAGGAAAAAAGAAAAAATCACATCACTGGAGAACACGGGTAAATGGCAAGACTCAAATGATATCACCTGGTTTCTAGATGGATGGATCCACTGATGCCCTGTCTCTCTCTTAAGAGATCGTGTTCTCCCCTGCCTTAGGGGGCCTTCATCCATGAGGAGACAGACAGCTCCCGGCTTTCATCATCCACATATGGCAATCACAAGGCAAAGGGAGCTTTCTTCCTCTAGCATCCTTCCCCCAGGAAAGGACCCCGATTGGCCCAGTTTAGGTCACACGACCACCCCTTCAACAATCCCTGTGGCCAGACTGACATCATCCACAAGAGCTGGATTTGAGGCTTGGAGAAAGGAGCGTTCTGACACTTCATTTATGTAGTTTGTGTTTATTGCCAAAGACCCAGGAAATTCCATCCCACAGGACATTCCACAGGATGTCAGGCTGCAAGGTGTTCTCTGAACAGTTTTCTAATTCCCCCTCATGCTCTCAAACTTGTCATACTGAAACTCCAGCCTGACATGGTTTCAAAACTGGCCTTCAGGAAACCACAACACCTAGATTCAACCTCCAGCCTCCAGGCACAATTTCTTCTTGGCTACGAGCCCCATCTTGCTGTATCACCCATGTATGCAGAGCCACATTGCAGCCAGGTCGGGATGGCTGGTTGACCACCATCCACCAGGTGCCTCCGCTCTTCCAGGTCCCGGAGGGACTGAGCACAGCAGGCTGGCCAGGACCCACAACGTCAGCGGACGGGGCTGTGAGACCAGCCTGCCTGCAGCCACACGCCCACACTGGGACACGCAGGAGTAAGGCGGTGTAATTGGGAACACCACCAGAATGAAATGAAAGTGAGGAAGGAAAGTTCCTCAAAAGGGGAAGAGATAGTGGTCAGACCTGTGTGCATGAAAACGAAAGCAGCAAGGACACCAAAGGCTGACTGGCCTCCACGGGCCTTCGCAGAGCATCTGACCTTACTGAGCCCTTTCTCACCAGTCATCTGGTCCAGTTTGACTCGCCAGCTCTGTGCAGCTGGTTTCCTTCACTGGCTCCATGAAGAAGAGTTTCCATTTCCAAGACCAGGGAGGAGAGGCTGTGGAATTTTTTGCCAGAGAACTGGGAGAACTTATGAGTCAGCTGTCCGGGCCAAGGCCCAGGTCCTGGGGCAGGTCAGCCAGGGAGGAGGGGCTGACCCTGCAGAGAGGAGCGGGGAGGGGAGAACCTGGACTGGGGCTCAGAGGGCACAGGACCCTCTCTCCTGCCCACCAGGGCTACTCTCCAGGGACCAGGCTCAGGACTGAGCTGGTCCTCCCCGCAGAGCGAGTGAGAAGGCTGACAGGGCAGGTTGCCAGCAACTCAGCTGTGGGGCTGGGGGAACGGCAGGGGACGGGGGTGGGGGGTGCCTGGGGAGGGGGATCGTCTCTGGCTTTCTCCTCCAACAGCTGCCCAACCCAGGAGCCAGAAACTGGCTTCCACTCTGCACTGAATTCCTCACTCCCTGTCTCCCACCTCCCTCCCATTCTCCTCCTGCTGCTTCCAGCCAAGCCTGAGGTCAGACCCTACCCCACCCTGCTGGTACAGCTGCCCCTTGTCTCTGAGGAACGATAACCCCCAAAGCGATATTACTACCAGAGTGAAGGCTCTCCTGCAGCCAAACGCGAGTCTACATCATCTCATTCATCCTAACCCTGTATATGGTGGATTCTATAACGATCCCTATTTTAGGGACGAGCCAATTGTAGAGAGAATACGTAGCTTTCCCAAAAACACACAACCAAGAAATGAGAGAGCCAGCGTTCAAGTCCAAGTCTGTTCTGGGGATCCCGAGCTGGGCCCCCCTGGCTGCTCTCCTGCCGCTTCATGTCTCACCCAGCAAGCCTCCTGGCCACCCTTTATTCACCCCACAAACCCTGGAGTCGGTGTTGCTAAGAGAGCTCCCTAAAATGGAGCCGGGAGGCCATTGAGGAAGTGAGACATATTCGTGTCTCAGCCCACATAGAAGCTGACCTTTTGACCACTCACTGTCTTCACAAAGACATCTAGAACATCTGCCCAATGTTCCAGAACCTCAAGATACTTATCAGACCCTTACCCTAAAATAACTCATGCCAGCCTATTCCTTAACGACAAATATTTCCTTCCTTGTGTCAGAGGACAGCCTTGTGGCTTTCGTCCTTGTGAGCCCCTGACCGTCTCTTCCTCAGAACACTGTTTCTGGTTGACCTAAATCTGTGTCTCCCAAACTGCAATTCTTAAGAGCCCAAATAATGTTCTTTGTTCTTTCAGGCCTTGATACTGATTGTCGTCTGACAGCCCTGACGTAACAGGATGTTCAAAAAAGAACGTTTTCAACTGAATCCTTTTTTACTGTGGCCCCAATGCTGAGGACAAAGGGTTAAGTTTCTACGCATTCTAAAGAGAGGCTCTTGACCAGCTATGGAGGACTTTCTAGGAAGGAGGTGAACCAGAAACACCATGTCCTTACCTATCCCTCCCCTCAGGGGAAGGAGAAGCCGGGGTTGGTCAGAGGCAAGAGGGAAGCAGGGTGTTGGCGGGGCTGCTATCGGTTCCCCACCACATCCCCCAAAGAGGTAGAGGGCAAGGCGCTTCCCCTTCACCTTAACCCGAGTGAGAACCACTCAGGGCATGGGCCGTGTCCTGTGGACACTTAAACTCTCAAGGGAAGAGGCTGGCTGCCCCAAAGCAGGTGTGAAAAGACGCCTGTGAAGGGGTGAGGTTACCCTTCCCCCAATGGCGGGGCGATTGTCAGGGTCCTGTGGCTAGATGTGGACCCCACCAAAGGGGGCCGGCCTCCAGGACAGAGGGACCCCAATGGAGAGTCTGCGTGGACACTTCTGCTGGGAGTCAGGGCAGAGTGGAGGCGGGATGATGTAGAGGATCAGCTGAAGGGGGGCGCTCTGACGAACCCACAAAATTACCCCCCCCCCGAGAGAGTCAACATTTGAACCCCCGCCTGTGAGGACTCCAAGACCAGATGATGACCCCATGTCTCTCCTGTCTCTGCCCCTGAGAAGGGCCAGAGGAGACATGGTGAGCAGGGAAGGAGGGTGAAAGGGCCGGTGGGACCAGTAAAGAGGCAGCCCCCACTTCCAGGCCCCCAAGGGGCAGGCCGGGCACTTTCACTGGGATAAGAGACTTCGGACTGAACTTTTCATTTCCTGGAAATCAAGAGCTGAGTGACTAGAAAGGCTGTAGCACCTGCAAGATTTCATCCAAGGATAGAGAAGAGTAATGGTAGAAAGCAGGTCTATTGGAGAGCATTTGGGGAGAATAGAGATCTGTTTCCGTCTGCACTTCACTGAGTACAGTGCATTCTCTAAGCTGGTTGTGTTTCGTAAAGCACCTGCTCTATGCCCCGCAAGGTGCTGGGAATGAGAGACACAGCAATGAACACATCCAGGGTTCCTCGTGCCCTGCCGGAGTTCACGTGAGAGTGGAATTCTGGGTCTGTGTCCACCCACAGCTGTGTCTCCCCACCACCCCCTGTTTTGCAGAGAGACTTACTCTCGGGTTTAAGTTCAAAGGATTCATCAGCAAAATAACCACTCTACACTTAATTAAGTAAGAGATAAGAAAGTTTATTAGGTTAATTATAAATTGTAGCACAAAGATAAGCAAAATGGTAAGAAATAAATGTATATACAATCACCAAATTGGGGAAACAGCTACATCCAGATTCGAGCAGCGCTGGGAAGTCCCTGGAACAGCAATCTGGAGTCCCAGTTGGAAGTAGTAAGTTACAGCATACGGACAAGCAACACAGCAAGAAATAAATGTACATACATCACCAAATTGGGGAAGCACCTACATCCAGATCCAAGCAGCGCTGGCAAGTCCCTGAATCAGCAGTCTGGAGTCCCAGTTGGAAGGTCCCAAGCGGTGTGTCCACCCCACAGGTGAGACTTCAGAGTACTGCTCAAAGGAGTCCTGCTTTTAACACCAAGCCGCACGCTGATAATCACCAGCTTACGCGCAAATATGCAGCTCTGGCTATTATCAGAAATGCTTTGCTCTCTAGTCGTATGTCTCCGAATGTTCGCTGATCCTGGGAAGCGGCCAGATTCCCAAGGCCCAGGAAACTTCGTGACTTACTCCCTTCCTTATCTGTTGGTTCTCAGGCTTGCTAGCACCGTTTCTACTGACCTACACATAGTCCAGCCATTTAGCACCTTCAGGGTCTTTGTTTGATCAAAGGTCTATTATTGCCTCTGAAGCCTGAACAAGACTACTAACTTCCCCAACACCCCCGAGTAGCAGGACTGAGCCCTTGCTGTATTCCTGAGCAGGTGACTCACGGTTACCCTCTGCTTGGCATGTACAGACTCGGGACCCACACGTTGGGCTTGATCTCAAATAATCAATTCATCCCTCCCCCTGCCTCAGAGCTGAACTTGTCCTCCAGCTCCAGGATTTGTGTGGATCCTAGTCCTACATAAAAAATTCTTCTGCAGGTCCCCACCCATAGCCCTTTATCCCACAACCTTCCACAGTGTGGAAGTGTGTTCATCCATTCAACAAAGATTTATGGGACACCTATTATGTGGCAGGCCCTGTGCTAAATAAAGATGAGGGGACTTCCCTGGTGGCGCAGTGGTGAATCTGCCTGCCAATGAAGAGGACATGGGTTCGAGCCCTGGTCTGGGAAGATCCCACATGCCGCAGAGCAACTAAGCCCGTGAGCCACAACTACTGAGCCCACGAGCCACAACTACTGAGCCCGCATACCACAACTACTGAAGCCTGCATGTCTAGAGCCCATGCTCCACAACAAGAGAAGCCACCACAATGAGAAGCCCACGCACAACAATGAAGAGTAGCCTCTGCTCACCACAACTAGAGAGAGCCCGTGCGCAGCAATGAAGACCCAATGCAGCCAAAAATAAATAAGTAAATAAATAAACAAATTTTTAAAAATAAAAAATAAAATAAAGATGAGGATGACACGGTCCCTCACTCTGAGTAGCCCCCAGTGTGAGTATCAGGAGAGGGGATAGAAGGAAGGAGAAGCAGAGAGGGACTGGCTTGTAAACAGATGTTCATATCAATACTACTATGTAATAGGACTAGTATAGAGGGGTGTAGGGGCTTCTGTGGGAGATAACAGTAGGCACCTGAGATATCACAAAGGAGGTGACATTTGAACCTCGAGTGGGTTTCCCAGGAGACAGAAGAAATAGCATGAACAAATCATAGAATGGACGTGGCAAGATCAGACCAAGGCAAGTGTCCAGCATGTGTGCAGTGCTCCTTTCTACCAGCAGAGAGTGTCCTTACAAGGGCACCAATCCCATCCTGAGGGCTCGGCTCCCATGACTTCATCCAAACCCAGTTATTTCCCAAAGGCCCCAACCTCCAAATATCAATACCATCACATTGGGGACTAACATATGAATTTGGGGGAAACAAACCTTCAGTCCATAGCAGAGGTCAATATAGGATTTTAAGCTACTGAACCAGCTTTATTTGCCAGAAAGACAAATTTGACAGCAATGTGGAAGACAAACTGGGTCTAACTCAATTTTTCCTTGCATGTGGGGCTGCGCATTAGCAGGGCTGTGTGACTCAAACCTAAAGAGGAGCAGAAGGGTCTGGCTTCTGGTCCAAACATCTGGCCATCAGATTTTCCCAGGCAATCCCTTGGCAAAATCTCACCAGCCCAGGCTCTCAGGCATCTCTCCTAGGCAGGACCACACTGAGTGGGAACTGAATGGTCAGCAGGGGGCACCAAAGGACTGGTGATTGGACAGTCACACGGCTGGTCGGAGCCTTCCTGCCACGTGGTGAAAAGGGAAGCCTTCCAGGTTCCAGACCCTGGCACAGCCTGATCCCCTGGGCTCCATCATTCCCAGCCTCCTCCTCCCCTCACCCCCCGCCCCCCATCCATACTCTGACCTCAAATAGGAAGTCAGAAAAGGAAGGAGGTGGATTTTTTCCCCCAAATTCAGGGCAAACACACACACATACTTTTTTTTAAGGCTCTTCCCAGTTTCTTAGAGAAGTTTTTACTCACCAAACTCAGCAATTTCCTCATCAAGTTTTGGATCATACTTTTGTGTATTCCTAAACTAACACCGTGGCTCTGAGCTATGAACAAGGATGCTTCTCAGAACATAAAATCACAAGCCAGAGCTGGGCGAGAGCCCCAGAACTGATTCTGATCTGATAATAATTCCGCACTCTTGAGACTAACTCACAAGCTAAAAACTGTATTTAGTAATATATTTACCACAGGTGATCTGCAGCTGGGAAGAGGAAAGGACACCCAGAAACCATCTAAATGTCCAAAATTAAGGGACATTACCAAATGCTGAACGTCAGCAGGAAGGAATAGTGTGTCATCATTAAAATGGAAATTATACACTTGTAGGAAAATTCGGTAAGAAAGTAGAAATGGGGACTTCCCCAGCGGTCAGTGGCTAAGACTCCGCGCTCCCAATGCAGGGGGCCTGGGTTCAATCCTGGTCAGGGAACTAGATCCCACATCCCACATCCCACATCCCACATCCCGCATGCTGTAACTAAGACCCAGAGCAGCTGAAATAAATAAATGTTTTTTTAAGAAAAGAAAGTAGAAATGCTTGTCTCTTTTTTTTGCGGGGGAAGGGGGATGCATTAAAAAGAGTTTTGATTCATTCCTGGAGGCAAACCTAGTCTTCCCTCCCCCTGAGAGAGTGAGGGCAGGCAGAGGAGCTTCCTGCTAGGTTGGGAATTTGATTGCTTGCTCGCTTGTTTTAAAGAATAAGTGACTACAATGCCTGTTTTCTATATTTCCGTATTCTAGTATATTGTGCAATTTTTAGGTACCAAAATATTAGCATTTTTGTCCATATAGCAACATTAATTCAGTATTTTTAAAAACCTGAAATCTTAACCATTTATGTATTGAGATGTACCTAAGAATTTGAGATGTACATAATGTAACCTATAGGTTACATTAAAATTTCAAATCAAACAAATGTTAATGCTATTAGAAAGCATTCTTCTATACCTCCATAATCTGCAAAAGGTGACAGAAAATGGCAATCAACAAAGTAAAAAATAATTCTTATTATCCCTGAGCAAAGGAGGTTGGACGTTTCAGTACTGAAATTGATACCAATTCCTCTGCGTCATCATCCCTGTTCATAAACGAAGTAATTAAGGAAGGCAAAGCAAATTGAACATACGTTCTTTAAAATAGAAACTGGCTTACAATGAACAACAAAGACCGCAGGCCCTGAAAAATATTCAAAAGCATCTCAAAGTTACTAAACAAGAAATGAGTTTATTAGAAGATGGAAGCAGCTGCCCCTCACCCCTATCAATCTAGATGAAGATGACAGTGCTTTCAATAACTGGCAAACTGTCCACAAAATTACATTCACAGCTCAAGGACGGCACCACTGATGATGATTGCTTTTTAAAATTGTGCTATTTTTTAACTGAAGTATAATTGGCTTATTATATTATATTAGTTTCAGGTGTACAACATAGTGACTCAATTTTTCTATACATTACAAGATAACCACCACAAGTAGTCTAATTACCATCCGTCACCATACAGAGTTATTACAATATTATTGACTATATTCCCTATGCTGTATGTTACATCCCCATGACTTATTTATTTTATAACTGGAAGTTTGTGCCTCTTAATCTCCCTCACCTATTTTCATTCATTCTCCCCCCATCTCCCTCCCCTAGCAATCACTAGTTTATTCTGTCAGAGAGGAAGAAATTTTCCTCTGCCCTTCTAGGTTCTTCTGGCTGATCTAAGAAATTAAACTGACATGAGACAGATTAACAGGAAAAAATCAAACAAAAGGTTAATAACATATATACATAGGAGAAACCCAAGAAAACTGAGGAACTCATCAAAATAGGTGAAATCTTGCACCTTTAAATACCATCTTCAGCTAAAGACAAAAGAGGAATTGGGGGTAGTGATTTGGGACTTCAGCTAGGAGGAAGGCATTTCACAAGGAGATGGAAAAGCAGATGTTTGGTAAACAAATGTTCGCTGGGCCTTGCAGACAAAACGACAGAGTAGACTCTGATATCCAGGCCCAGTGGAGCTTCCCCCACCACACCTAGCCCATATTCTTTGCACAAATCTCTGGTGATAGCTCTATTCTAGATTTTTTTTTTTTTTTAAAGAAATTCACGTTCTTTTATGTATTTATTTATTTATTTATTTATGACTGTGTTGAGTCTTCGTTTCTGTGCGAGGGCTTTCTCTAGTTGCGGCAAGTGGGGACCACTCTTCATCGCGGTGCGCGGGCCTCCCACCATCGCGGCCTCTCTTGTTGCGGAGCACAGGCTCTAGACGCGCAGGCTCAGTAATTGTGGCTCACGGGCCCAGTTGCTCCGCGGCATGTGGGATCCTCCCAGACCAGGGCTCGAACCCGTGTCCCCTGCATTGGCAGGCAGACTCTCACCCACTGCGCCACCAGGGAAGCCCTATTCTAGATTCTTTACGCAGCTAAGGAGGAGGTAAAAAGAAAGACTTCCTGAGTCTTCTGTTTCTTAAAAATGATCATCCTAATCTAATCCTCATGCCAAAGAGTTACTTTTTAGGGGGCAAATCTTGCTCCCCTCCAGTCCCACCTTTGAATCTCTTTTAAGAAGTTTCATAGACCAGAAGTTGAGTTGATCAGTTGCCTTATATCTCATTGAACCGGTCTCTTAGTGCTGACAGTAGGTCAGTTCAGTTACTCATTTCAGGAGGCGGTAATGCAGGTGGGCTCTCAAGGTTAGGGCTTTAGAGTCCAAGCAATCAGGTATTTAATAAGAGGCATTTCTATGGAGAAAAAGAAAAACAAAGGTTAATGATTGGAGCAAATTTTCTGAGTCCTGAGAGTTGCCAGTCGAAGATTCCTAGATGTCAGGGCTGAAGCATCTTTTGCAGTTTGAAACGTCTCTGGTGATGTCATCAGGTATTCAGGTAAACTTTCTGAGTGGCTTACACAGCAGCAGGCACAAAGATTGTCTAAACATGGGCTATTGCAGGGGTCTCCCTTAAGTTTATATCAAGTTCTTCAGTTTCCATTTGCAGGACTTCAGGAAAAGGGCCACTTTAGTTCTCAATGATTCCAAGTCAAAGTGGGAGAAAAAGTGGAAACATTAGTTTGGAGAGCTGGAGCCAAATATTTGAGGAAGCTAGAAGAATTCAGAATCCAGTCTAGTTTACAGAAAATAAAACCTCAAAGACGATTAACAGAACTAGAATCTAAAATCCACGGACTTCCCTGGTGGTCCAGTGGTTAGGATGTGGCGCTTTCACTGTAGAGGGGAACTAAGATCCTGCAAACCCCGTGGTGTGGCCAAAAAAATTAATTAATTAAATAAAATAAAATCCACAATTGTGTACTATAGTTTCTACTGAAACACTTTTTTTTTCTAAAATTACCTTCATTTCTAACCAAGATAGCCAAATTAAGACTAATGTATTTGCAAAATAAGTTTAGTTTCATTAAACTTGGTCTGATTAGGGACTTCCTTGGCGGTCCAGTGGTTAAGACTCTGTGCTTCCAATGCATAAGGCACGGGTTCAATCCCTGGTCAGCAAACTAAGATCCCACAGGCCAAGAAACGCGGCCAAAAAATTTTTAATTTTTAAATTTAAAAAATTTTTTAAATTTTAAAAAAACAACTTGGTCTGATTATTTATATAAACCCAGCAAGAATAGCAATTGACCATATAGGCTCTTTTAAGTCAGCTTTTTGGGAACTTTTCATAAGGAATCTCCAGATTGAACTTTAAAATGCCTCCGAGGCCAGGAAACCATGCCAATAACTTGCCATCACACTTACCTGTAATGCCTATAGATTTGGGGTAATTCCTCTCTTCCTGAGGTCCCCAAGATATCCTGAGGTTCTTGTAACCTTCCTTACTCACCTGGTAAGGCTGCTGGGAACCCTGTAAGCAAGGTACTAGACGATTATTCCAAGGAGCTTTTTTTTTTTTTAATATTTATTTATTTATTTATTTTGGCTGCACTGGGTCTTAGTTGCAGCACGTGGGATCTATAGTTGCGGCATGCAGACTTCTTAGTTGCTGCATGCGGGCTTCTTAATTGCGGCATGCGTGCAGGATCTAGTTCCCTGATCAGGGATCGAACCTGGGTCCCCTGCATTGGGAGCGCAGAGCCTTACCCACTGGACCACCAGGGAAGTCCCTCCAAGGGGCTTTAAGTCTCCATAAAGTCAATCTTAATTCCTTAAAGCTGTCTGGTCACATCTGATTCTATGCATGTCTCTCTCAAACATGACATTTCAGTCAAAGTCTTCATAATATAACCAATGTTTCCAATTGTGAGTGTTACAAGGAGAAGAGATTCTCAGTGAATATACGTAAATAACTATATTGCCATGAAAATAAGAACATTCACTAAGAGTTTCCAACTTCTGGGGGGACCAGGTAGGGAGAAAAAGATAAATGTCTCAATTCTGCTTACAAAGGTATAATTTACCAAATTGATGTAAGTCATAATTAGAGGAAAGGTTTCCTTATATCTGGAAAACAAAGATTAAAAAGTCAGTAATATTCCAGACAAAAAGTTATGAAAACTATAATCTTACTTATCAGTTTATTTAGTCCCATGTAATTAGTTCTTGTTGATCTTGATCTTTTGTTAGTATTTTTATGAAGCCATCAGCTTCTTCATTAGAGTTCTGTAATTTCTTACCCAGTTCAGTGGTATTATCTAAAAGTTATCAGAAGGACTTCCCTGGTGGCACAGTGGCTAAGAATCCGCCTGCAAATGCAGGGGACTTTATTACCCACTTTGTTGGGGTTTTATCATAAATAGATGTTGAATTCTGTCAAAAGCTTTTTCTACATCTATTAAGATGATCATATCATTTTTATTCTTCCATTTATTAATATGGTGAATCATGTTGATTGACTTGTGGATATTGAACCATCCTTGCATCCCTGGGATAAATCTCACTTGATCATGGTGTATGATCTTTTAACGTATTGTTGAATTCAGTTTGCTAATATTTTGTTGAGGATTTTTGCACCTATGTTGCTCATCAGTGATATTGGCCTACAATTTTCTTTTTTTTATGGTGCCCTTATCTGGTTTTTGTATCAGCAATGCTAGCCTTATAGAATGAGTTCAGAAGTGTTCCATATTCTTCAATTTTTTGGAATAGCTTGAGAAGAATAAGTGTTGATTCTTTTTTAAATGTTTGGTAGAATTCACCTGTGAAGCCATCCAGTCCTACACTTTTGCTTGTTGGGAGTTTTTAAATTACTGATTGAATTTATGGAAATAAGTCTGTTCACATTTTCTATTTCTTCCTGATTCAGTCTTGGGAAATGGTACATTTCAAGAAATTTATCCACTTTTTCTCAGTTGTCCATTTTATTCACATATAATTGTTCATAGTAATAATACTATGTTTTTTTAAAGATATTATTTCATCTTCCTTTTTTCAAAGTTAAGTTTTCTTTATATTTATATAGTGTTTGGTTTACTTTTTGAATAATATTTTATTAATTTTACCTACTAATTTAGATTAGAAGAATAATGCATCTTTATGTTTATATTTGAAGTTTTTGCTTTTATTTGACACTTTGTCACGTGTTTCTAATTTTTTGAAATATTTTAATACATAACTCCAGTGTTTTTAATGTTATAAATTCTGAAAACTTTTACATAGAATACAAGTATTCAACCCCATATTTTAATAATGTGCGCAATAAAAACCAAAACACAGGTATTGATATTTTGCTCTCATATAACAATCACTAAGAATGAGCTTTCCTGGCTCAACTGGTTTTTCTGTTGCTATGAATTTAAGGTACAGTTAGAACAGAGTTTCTGGTGTAAAGGAATGAAAATGGTGGGAGGGAGCTTGGCGGAGCCAGGAAAAAATGAGAGAAGGAAAGTGGAGTCTGCAGTGTGGGTACCTGGGGAGAGCAGAACTGAAAGAATTGTCAGGGAGTCAGCCATTCATTGTCCAGGGGGTGCTGGATAACAGGGCTGAGGGAAGGAACCATGCAAAGGGCCTTCCATGAGGTGGGGTGGAACCTAGCCCCTGCTGGCTAACCCTTCAGTATTCACACCATCAGCAACCAAGGTTCAAGTCTTCCTGTGACTGAAAACTTCCTTCTCTGCACCAAGCACCCCACCAGCTGACCACCCAGTGAGGAATGCCTGGCCAGTGACAGTCATCACTCTGCCCCAGCTGTACACACACACACACTCAAACACACTCACACACTAGGAGAACAGATTTCCACAGCACCTCTAGGACAACTGTACAACCAAAGAGCACCCCAGGACACCTAGTGGGGTGGTGGAGAGGAGCTCCCTCTGCTGCACCTGGAAGAATAAAGAATTGAAAGCAGAGTCCCAAAGGGATATATGTACACCCATGTTCATAACAGCATTATTCACAATTGCTAAAATGTAGTAGCAACCCAAGTGTCCAGCAACAAAGGAATAGATAAGCAAAATGTGGTATATTCAAATAATGGAACATTACTCAGCCTTGAAAAGGAAGGAAATTCTGACAAATGCTACCGCATGGATGAAATCTGAGGACATTATGCTAAGTGAAATAAAGCCAGTCCTAAAAATACAAATACTGCATGATTCCACTTGTACAAAACACTTAGTCAAATCCATAGAGACAGAAAGCAGAGCTGGGGAAAGAGGGGGGGATAGAGAATTACTCTTTAATAGATACAGAGTTTCGATTTTACAAGATGAAGAGAACTATGGAGACGGATGGTAGAGATGGCTGTGCAACAATGTGAATGTATTTAATACCACAGAATGTACACTTTTTAAAGGTTCATTTTATGTTCATTTTATGTTATGTGTACAGCATACCTCATTTTATTGGGCTTCACTTTATTGCACTTCACAGATATTGTGGTTATTACAAACTGAAGACTTGTGGCCACGCTGTGTCAAGCAAGTCTATAGGCCCAATTTTTCCAAGAGCATTTGCTCACATCATGTCTCTGTGTCACATTTTGGTATTTCTCACAATATTTCAAACTTTTTCATTATTATTATATTTGTTACGGTGATCTGTGGTCAGTGATCTTTGATGTTAAGCTTGCAAAAAGATTATGACTCGCCAAAGACTCAGATGATGGTTAGCATTTTTTAGCAATAACGTATTTTTAAATTAAGGTATGTACATTTTTTAGGCATAATACTATACTAATAGACTAATAGTGCAAATGTAACTTTTACATGCACTGGAAAACCAAAAAATTTGTGTGACTCACTTTATTGTGATATTCGCTTTTTTGCGATGGTCTGGAACCAAACCTGCCTTATCTCCAAGGTATGCCTGTATTTTGCTAAACTTTTTTTCAACTGGGAAAAAAAAGTGAGGTCAGGAGAGATTTGACACAGACAGAGGAGGCAGTGTGACCACAGAGGCAAAGACTGCAGTGGTGCAGACACAAGTCAAGCAACGCCAGCAGCCACCAGATGCCCAAAGGGACAATGAACCAATTTTCCCCCAGAGCCTTTGGAGGGAGTGTGGCCCTACCGACAACCCCTTGATTTCAGACGTCTGGCCTACAGGACTGTGAAAGAATAAATTTCTGTCATTTTAACCCCCCTCCAAATCCCCACTGGATTGTACACTTTAAAAGTGTCAATTTGGGCTTCCCTGGTGGCGCTGTGGTTGAGAATCTGCCTGCCAATGCAGGGGACACGGGTTCGAGCCCTGGTCTGGGAAGATCCCACATGCCGCGGAGCAACTAGGCCCGTGAGCCACAGCTACTGAGCCTGCACATCTGGAGCCTGTGCTCCGCAACAAGAGAGGCCTGCGCACCACGATGAAGAGTGGCCCCCGCTTGCCACAACTAGAGAAAGCCCTCGCACAGAAACGAAGACCCAACACAGCCAAAATTAAATTAATTAATTAATTAATTAAAAATAAATAAATAAATAAAAGGGTCAATTTTATGGTACATGAATTATATCTCAATAAAGCTTTTGTTTGTGTGTGTGTTTTGGCTTTGCTTTGTTTGGTTTGGTTTTTTCCCCAGCTTTATGAGACATAATTGACTCATAACATTGTGTAAGTTCAAGGTGTACAAAGTGTTGATTTGATAAATGTATATATGGCAAAATGATGACCACCATAGCACAGCTACCACCTGCATGCCATCACATAGTCACCCTTTCTTTTTTGTGGTGAGAGCATTTAAGATCTACTTTCTTAGAACATTCAAGTACTTAATAACACAGTATTGTTAGCTATAATCATCATGCTAGACATTAGATCCCCAGAACTTAAGCTTACAACTCTAAGTTTAGACCCTTTTGACCCTTTGCCTAACATCTCCCCATTTCCCCCAACCCCCAACCCCTGGTAACCACCACTCTATTCTCTGTTTCTCTGAATTCGACTTTGCTAGATTCTACATATGAGTAAGAACATACTGGGTTTGTCTTTCTCTGTCTGACATCTCACTTAACATAATGCCCTCAAGGTCCATCCACGTTGTCACAAATGGCAGGGTTTCCTTTTCTCTCATGAAGGAATAATACTCCATTGAGCATATATCCATTGAACGTCCCTTAGATTGTTTCCAGATCTTGGCTATTGTGCGTAATGATGCAATGAACATGGGAGGCCAGATGTCTCTGTGAGATCCCAATTTCTCACAGGGAAACACCTCAATAAAGCTGTTTAAGAGAGAGAGAGAGAGAGAGAGAGACAAGTCTATTTTTTCTTGGGCTTTTTGTTTTTCTGGTTTTTTACCCATGCCTTTCGTCATGCGGGGATCTTAGTTCCCCAATCAGGGATTGAATCAGTGCCCCCTGCATTGGGAGAGCAGAGTTTTAACCACTGGACCACCAGGGAAGTCCCTAGGCTATTTTTTTCTTGTAATGAAAATACTCTCTGGGTGAGATGCTGGCTTCTGGGTGCGGGGCACCCATTATACACAGAAGGCACTGTGCACAGGGCACCGAAAACATTTTCATTTTCATTTTGTTTAAAAGTACAAGAAACCTGGATATACTAACAATGAATATATAATAATGAATCCATCTTGGTTCACATTTATCTTTATACCAACACAGTCATAAAATACAGTTTTTAATATTTTCCTATGGAGGAAAAATTCCACAGAGGCAAAAGTACCTAGAGCCCATGGAAGTCAAAAGCAGCCTTGCTCCTAGGTAATTTGTGAGGAAATCGGTCACAGCTGTCACACGCTGCAGAGAAAGAACCGGAATTGGGACACCGATCAGCGTCCCCACTTCTAGGTCTAGAACTGCCCCCCCAACCCAGACCCCCCCAGAGCAGGCAGAGCCTGGCATAGGAAAGCTCCATTAGCTTCCAATGCGCCAAGGGCCTAAACGCTGGGACATCCTTATATAAGAAGAGCAGTGGGGTGTCCTGAGGGATGGATGTGGCAACTTAGCATTTGGAGGCTTGAAGAACTGTGGGTGGGGGAGACCTCTGCGGAGGGAGCACCCTGCAGGTCTCCCCACCTGAAAGCCCTACGCTGACCTGGAAGCAGGAGAACCTTCTGATGCTGTGAGCGTAGCCTTCTTGAAGAGAGGTGTAAGGGGGTGCCTCAGGACCCTCCCCACCTTTCCCCTTCCCTCTGGACAGAGGGCTGGGTTGCTCTCCCCTAGATTCTGGGAGGACACAGGCAGGGCACTCAGAGGACAGGGAAAAGGGTCTGCTTGGGCATCCCACTGAGCAATAGCCAGTGGCTGACCCTACACACACCCCACCTCCCTTTACCCGTCTCCCTTTTCAGGCTTCTCTGGGTCTGTCCCTGCTCACCACCTGGACTAGGTCTGCAGGTTAAGTCCCAAAGTGCCAGGAAGACTGGGGTGCTCGCTCCAGGAGTGCCATCACAGGCCTCCTGGCCACCCACCCAGGTGCCAACCTGGGGCCTCCTAGCCTCTCTACCACTCCACCCCCGCCACACATCCAGCAGACGCTATGTGTTCATCTTTGGGCACCTGCCTGCCCTCTTCCTGCCACCCCACTGCACTCCAGGTCAGATCCTCGTTGTCCCACCTGCAGTGGCCACCAGCTTCCTGGCCTCTTCCCCAGGGTCCAGATCTCTTTGAAGTCCAGGCCTTTAACAAATCACCACTCTATTCAAAACCTTCAATACCCACCGCACACCCATAGCTTACAGGCAGGGCTTTTAAACATTCCCTGGAACCCTTTCTTAAAAGAAAACATAATGGAGGAGGCTGGTCTATGAAAAATACAGAGCTCTGGATAAAATAGGGTAAGTGGCCAGAAGCTGCCCTATCTGAGCCGTCACCCCACCATGGGCAACCCCTAAGCTACCTCTGAGAACCCACTAGAGCTCTTGTAGTTCAAAATCCACTAGATCCTATCAGACTGGCTAAAACGTTTTAAAATGATACTGCCTAAGGCTGTCCAGGATGCTGGATCATTTACCACTAATGGGAAGTGTGAATTGTTGCTGCTGTTTTGGAAAGTAATATAGCAATTGCTATTTAAATTAAGTATGTATATGCCCTTCAAGCCAGCAGTTTCACTCCTGGGATTCTGTACTAAATGAATAAAACCATCAGTCCTTAAGAATGTGTATACAGAGATGTTTATTCAGCAATATTATTATTGCTTGTAGTGAAAAAATTGGGGGTAGGAAATGCCCACCACTAGGGAAATAGGAAATGATCAGATAAATTATGGTGCTTCTGTACTGTGGAATAACCTACAGCCATTAAAAAGAAGGATTTAGACCTCTACCAGTTGACTTGAAGGGATTTTCGTGATATATTGTTAAATGGAGAAAACATAAAATGAGAGAAATATATATATATATAATGATTCCATTTTTATAACACAATTACATCATACAAAACATGTCTTATATGTGGAACTATATTTATACAGTTTTTTAGAAAGCTATGGAATAAGGCATCCTAGTTCATTAACACTGGTTATTTGAGTGCAAGAAAATAAAACTTGTCAGTGAATTTCTCAGTGCCCCAGTACAAACCCTAGCCTCCTGGGACTCTTCACATACCATGAGGATTAGACTCATAGCCATTTGTGTCATTAATTGCTTGATCCAAAAGGATAATAAAACTTCTCTTGTTGCCCAAAGAGAGAGAGTCAAATGCTTACCACCTGCAGTAGGTCCCAAGGTTAAGCCCCAAGCAGCTCAGGAGACCGGAAAGCTCCTCTCTAGGTATTTATACTTCAAAAGAGATGAAGACTCAGAATTTAGAGATCCCTAGGACCTAAAAACTGGAGGCTCCTGGAGCTATCTGGTTCCTAGAGAAATTTTCTTTACATTCCAGAGAGTGGTGTTAGGATTTAGGCCCGCAACATTCCCAAGGAGACCCTTTCAGAAGGAGAGGAGAACCAGTTCCCTTTCCCTCTTTATAAGTAGTGAAAAACCATCTTTCCTTGTCACTTGCCTTTGAATGTCTGGTCCTTGAATGGGACCTAGCCCAAGATAGGACCCAGGCCAAGGCAGCCCTGACTCACTGATTATTTCTATAAGTCATTTTGTACACTCTCAATATGTGATTAAAACATTTAAGAGAAAAACATGAAGAAGAAATGGCCAAAATACGTCAGGATGTGATAAGCCCTAATGAACTGGCAAAGGGAATGGAGAGGGCCCAGTTCTGAATTTACAGTTTGCCCTGGGTGGAAGCACTTAGTCCTCTATTGGTCTTTTCACTTGTTCAACAGGGTTAATAATACGTACTACACATAACTCTTCTGAGCATCACAAAAGAATGGATATGAAAGTGCCTTGTAAAAATAAAAGTGCTATACAAACGTACAGTGGCTTTATTCCCGACAGTATCAGATATGCTTGGCAGAGAACAAAGAGCTACATACTGTGACTCAGTCCAAAACCCCTCCCACTGGGGCCCGCCCCAGCTTACAGACATGGGCTGCGGTGCTGCTGTTTCAGCTTCCTGGGTGTCAGGCTGACTACGATGTAGGATTAATGCCCATTTATGCACAGCGAGGGAAAAAGGAGCCTCAGCGAGGGGCATGGGGGCACGCAGAGCCACTTCCACCAGTGGCCTGGATCAGCCTCAGCAAAGGGACAGGGTGTGAAGCCCCCAGCTCACATCTGAACGTCTCCCTCTGCCCTAAGCCCAGGCCCCTGTTCCACAGAGTGAACTAAAGGCTTCATTTCCATTACATCCGTTGGAGGCAAATGCAATAAAAAGTGACCAGCCTGTGCCCCCTCCACACACAGTCCCACCCTTTGAGTACCCACCAGGTTCCATTGTAAATGCTGCTTCCTCCCACCATCCCTCAAAAAAGCCTTAAAGACCACACCCTCAAAGCAAACAAAAGATTTGCTATATGTGTGGGGTTTTATTTTTTAAATCCTGTTCCTGTTCCCCTCCACTACTATGGAAAGGCAGCCGCTAAAGGACACGCCTGTTTATTTAGCAGGTGAACTGTGCATGTTTACCGAGTCTCCTAAACCTCTCGGCCTGCCCACCCACCAGAGCTCCCTGCAGATGCATGACCGAAGGCCTTGTCTGAGCAGCCCCTCCCTGGGCAGGGCAGTAGGTCTTCACCCACTGAAATGACCCCTCCTCCCTCTTTGTACGAAGGTCTTCTCGGCCCTGAAAGCGGGAGGGGCGGGGGACAGGTTTCAGATTCTGTTTGTCCTTGCAAACCGCCTTCCTTTCATGGACTTGCTCGTGGTACGTGTGTCTTAGGTAAAGGCTGAGTTGCGAGTTGCTTTATTGGGGGGTTAATTGCTGGGAGCCAAAAGAGCCAAAAGTGGTGTTTCCCTCTTCACTGGAAGGGCTCCACCGTCGTTGTTCCCTCCGCCACTGGCTCCTCCCCAGGGCTTCGAGAAAACCAACCACAACGGCCCCGCGGCGTCCTGCTCTCTGCCCACACGAGGGCGCTCGCTCCACGCCCCACTATGCTGGCCGCCGCGGCGCCGGGCCGGGAAGGTATCTTTGCGGGGTGGAGGGTCGGATAGAGCCATGGTTTGGACGCGGCTGTGCAGACCGGGAGCTCAACCTGGGTCCCTTCCTGGTTCCCAACTGTGCCAGTCCCTACTCCCTGCGGGGAAAGAGAGGCCACTAGAGAAGGAGGGACGCCAAGAGGTGAGGCTTCCAGCCCTCTTGGGACTGTTGGCTCATCCCCACCCCCTGGAGGAAGAAGACTCAATTCCGCAGAGTTGGGCCCCCCGGGAAGTGGGGAGGTGAGTAAGAGGGGAAGGAGGATATGTTCTCCCTCTGGGGTCCCCAGAGCCTATAGAGGAACTTGCCTGGCATACGCTAGGCCTGGAGGGGACAGAACTGCCCCATGGCCCTGAAACACAATTTACCCCCTTCCCCTACCCCACTGCCTGAAAACGCTAATGCAAACAGTGAACTCAGAAAATAATTCAGACAATTAGTCATCTTTCCTGATGGGGGCTGAGAGCCAGGCTTGGCTCCGGTGGAATAACTGGGGTGATTCATTCTGCTGAGGCTGTAGGGATGGGCTGGCTCAATATTGACAGAAAGGCTTGAAGGCACAGTTGCCCAACCCCGGAGACCCCCCACTCCACCCCGAGGACCCTCAGCCCACACCCCCCACCCCACCCCTTTCATGAACACCCCTTGATTCATGTATTCGCACAGCTGCCAGCTTCTCAGACCACCACCCCTGGCATAAAGGACCCTGTCCCTGAATGCAGGGACAGACTCCTAAAGCGTGCCTCCCACCATTGATCAACCAGGCCATAGACAGCAGAATCGAACTCAACCATACAGCGTCTGTCCGCAATGGTCTCCGACAGAATAGCAGAACACTCCCTGGCCAGGCTTTGGGCATGCCAGATATGCCTTCTCTGCCCCCATTTCACTGTGGTGAGAAAGTGGACCGGCCCCGCCCCAAGGCCCTTCTGGCCCCTCCCCTCTCAACACGCCCAGAGGAAAAACACGTCTTCGTCTTCAGAGACCCTGCTAGGACTATCTCTGCCACACTCTGGACTCATCACAAACTGGCTCAAGCACCATTTCCTTCTCCAAGCCCATCCCAGAACCCCTTCCACGGGGGACCACTTGAGCCTTTCCTTAAGATGGCTTCACCCAGAGAGGGCATCTTTTTCTAATTCACATAAAGGCAACTTAATGAGCTCACAACCGCTTTGTTAGGGTGCATCCACCATTTTGTGGACCCTCCCACCAGCTCCCCTGGCCTGGTGAGTCACTGAGTCACTCCCAGAGGTAACGGTGAGAAAACCCTCTGGAGGCTGATGCAGCACCAAGCAGAGGAGGAAACGGAAATCATTGGGAAGCCAGGACACAGGGATAGATTTAACCAAAAAAAAAAATTTATTGTACAATTACCCACCACTAGACAGGCCAGCTAGAGGGTGTCTCCACCTTCCCAATTTATTTTCAGCCCCGGAGGATGTCATTGTAGATCATGGCCAAGGCCCCCAGGAAGGTGACATATTCTTGGAAGTTCACCACCTGGTCCTTGTTGCGGTCCAGGTCGTCCATCAGTTTTGCAATTTCAGCATCCTGCAGCTTCTAACGTGTTAGAATGGGAAATCCAGACTCAATGGTTGTGAGACCTTGGGTTCTCTGCCTTTCCCCCTCCCAGGCAGCCCTCTCTCATACAAATGGCTCTGTGCTCACTTGTCACCAAAGATCCAAGCCCACTTTGGGTTCACTTGGCTTTACTTCTCCTCTGTTCCTCACTCAGGAGGAGTGAATACCAGGTTACGAGTTTCCCCAGCTCCTCGGGGGTGTGGACCAATGGTCCAGTAAGGCACATGGTCTAGGGCCCCAGAATGTGGGTAAGCCTATGTCATGCACCTGGCACCTCACCCTCTCCGGATCCTGCTTCTAAAGGGCAAGAGGTGGGGAGAGGGGGCCTGGGGAGGTTCACTCACCGCCCCAATGGTGAGCTCCTTCTGGATCAGCTCCTTCAGTTCACTCTTGCTCAGGGTGTTCTTGTCGCCCTCTTGACAGGAGTACTTGTGGAAGATGGTCACCAGGAGGCCAATAGCCTGATCCAGAGGGCACGCCATGGCTGAAGGCTGGGCTCAGAGCTGAGGGCAGAGAGGCTGGTCAACGCCCTGGGCAGCAGGGCCTTCTCACTCACCCATACCCCCCCAACTCCCTTTGACTACCCGTGCCAAACCACTAAGTGTCAGATGACATCAGGAGACAGCCCAGGGCTTGTAGGGGAGGGAGAGGGCAGAGTCTAGGGCCAAGAGGTGAGTGCCCTACAGAGGACCAGAGCAGAGGTGGTTCAAGAATTCTAAGGGACAAATAGGACCACAGCTGAGAACTCTCTTCCAGGGGTTCCAAGAAAAGTTGGGGAGTATGCTGTGAGTGAGGGTGGAGGCTGCACACCCAGCCCTACACACACACAGCCTCACAGGGACACACTCTGCGGCACGGACACACCCCGCGACACACTCTCCCAGCCCCAGAAGGGCCACTGCGGGGAGCCGCCCCACCGGATGCCTTAGCCCGGGGCCAGCCCGGCCGCTCCCGCCTCTCCCTGCCGGCCCCAGTCTGGATGCAGGCGGACTAACCCGGGGCGGGCCGGCCCCGAAGGACGGGGGCTGCCCTGCCTAGCGAGCACTCACCGCGGCTGCAGCGACGCGAGAAGGAGCGGCCGAGGGGGATGGCTGTGTGGCCAGCCCGCCAGCCTTATAGCGGCGCTTCCGGGAGGCCGGCCGCCCGCTGCCCGCCAGCGCCCCACCCTGCCCGCCCTTTACACAACGTCCCAGCCCCAAAACTTTCCACGCCTCCTGCCCCGGGGCTGTTCGGGGCTCCGCGGGGCGGGGGCGCCGAGGGGAGACGGCGGCCAGCCCGGTGACCTCGAGCTCCCTCCGAATCTCCAAAACTCAGTTTGCCCCCCATCGCGATGTGACAAGGCAAGGGGAGGAGGCGGAGAGCCGGGCAGTGTCAGAGTGTGTGTGTCTGTGTGTGTAGGGGGCAGGGGGTGGAGAAGGGTGCCCCTCCCCGGCGCCGGGGGGAACGGGGGCGAGCCCTAGATGAAGGACGGGGAGCAGCCAGTGGTCTACAGGATACGATTTAAAGGACGTCTAGGACACACATCCCCCCAGGGAAAATAAATTCCTACCACCACCCTCGATCCCTTCCCCCATCCCCCCACCTGAATTCCACCCGCAGCCTCTTGCCCATTAAAGTGCACACACACACCAGAGTCGAGCCCTGTAAGTGTCATTAGTTATTTACCCTCCAATGCAAAGTCTGTCAGATCCTCTCCTAAGAAAGGATTTTGATACGGGGAGGGAGGTGGGGAGAGCAGAAAGCCCTGGATCCCAGAGATGACGGTAGGGCTTGTTGCTGAGGGGGAAACGGAGGAGAGGGAAAGGGGGCCGGCATGGAGATCAAGGCCAGACTCCCCCTTCTTACCAGTGTCGTCAGGGGGGCCTCCTGTGAGCTGGTGACAAGTCAGAGTGGCCTGTCCACCACTGCCCTCGGGGACCGCATCCCAGCCACCCCCAGTGTCCTCACTCTCAAAGCACTTTCCCCCTTAGCTTTCTCTGCGCATTTGCAGCATTCGCTGGAGGCAAGCAAAAGCCTGGCCCCACTTCCTCATTTTACTGGAGGGCAAAACTAAGCCTGGATAAGATTAGTCACGTCCTCACTGAAGAACAGGAAGTGGGGTGGAAACCCAGAACCCGAACACCCAGAGGCTGCCCACCCACTTAAGGAGAAGCTCTGCCTGGTCCCACCCCACCCCCAGCCAAGGTGGACAAGAATGTTCCAAACCAGCCCTGGACACCTGGAATCAAAAATCTTTATTTCCTCTGCTGGAAGGGAAGGCTGAAGCAGGGTCCATCTGGGAGGGAGGGGAAGGCAAGGGGCCACGGAGGGTCTGTGAGAGGAGCTGCAGGGGCCAGGAGCCAGGCCCCAGTCATTGGTTGTCCGCCAGGAAGAAGTCGTTGTAGGCCACGCACAGCGTGGTCAGGAACACCGAGTACTCCTTTTTTTGTTGTTTTTTTGGGTTTTTTTTTTTTATAAATTTATTTATTCATTTATTTTTGGCTGCGTTGGGTCTTCATTGCTGTGCGCGGGCGTTCTCTAGTTGCGGTGAGCGGGGGCTACTCTTCGTTGTGGTGCGCGGGCTTCTTATTGCAGTGGCTCCTCTTGTTGCGGAGCACGGGCTCTAGGCGCGCAGGCTTCAGTAGTTGTGGCACATGGGCTCAGTAGTTGTGGCTCGCGGGCTCTAGAGTGCAGGCTCAATAGTTGTGGCGCCCAGGCTTAGTTGCTCCGCGGCATGTGGGATCTTCCCGGACCAGGATTCAAACCCGTGTCCCCTGCATTGGCAGGAGGATTCTTAACCACTGCGCCACCAGGGAAGTCTCCGAATACTGCTTGAAGTCCATCTCCTGGTCGCTGTGCTTGTCCAAGCTCTTCATCAGGTCATCGATGCTGCTCTCCTTCATCTTCTTCGAGGGCCCAGGTAGAGAGACAGGTCAGCCACCCCTCCCAGCCCTGCCCTGACCCCTGGGAAGGCAGCCTCAGGCTGATCCCCATCTGAGTCAGCAATGGAGCATCTCAACCCCCAGAGTCTCCCCCCAGGCCACACCCAGCACAGGGCGCCACCAAGCAGAGCTCAGTGACCTGACTCCTGAATCGGAATAAATTACAAGAGGAAGGCTAATGCAGCCCCCCTTCCCCTCGACACTTTCTACCACCCAAAGAAATAATAAGCTAGATTTCATACAACACCTAACAGAAACGGCTTGGTGACTATGTGGCACTAAGCGAGATCCAAGCCTTATTCCGTCCCTGCAGGACAGCTGTATGGAGCAAGTGCCTGGCACCCAGTCCTCTTCCTTGTCTGGTCCCCTGCCCAACCAGCCCAGCTCCACCAAGAGGATGGAGACAGTGCCCTCAGAGGGAACAGGAAGAAAATACAGACACATCCTGCCCTCTCCCCTTCACTGCCCTCACCTCCAGCTTTGCCACAGGAGACAGGACTTCGGGACATACAGAGATGGAAACAGACTCTCTGTGACGCCACCCTTGTCCCCAGTCTGGGCTCCTGTTATAGCCAGGCCCTCCCCAGGGCCTCTGTCCCCATGTAGTTAACCCTGCTGGACCCATGGCCCCTCCCTCTGCCCTCATTAACTCCAGAATGCAGAGAGCTTGGCAGGAAGGCCAGAGGGGAGGCCTGGTGACACCCACGGCTGCTTTGGTCCCCTGTCCACAGGGACGCACTAGGTAGAGCTTCTCTCTGGGGAGCCCCACTAGGGTTCAAGATGCGACAGGAGAGGTCCCCAGGCTGATTTTAAAGGAACGAAGGAGGTTGATACATGGGCCTGGGCTGGAATTCCAGCCTCTCACTAGCTGGGTGTCCACAGACAAGTCATATAACATATCTGAGCCTCAATTTTTTTTAACTGTAATAATAACATAATGACTACCTCAAAGGCCTTTCCCTTGTCAGTTGCCTCCCTCCCACCATCTCCATCTGGTAAGAATCAGTTCTTCCCCCTTCCAAACTGTGTTCACAAACTAGTAGAATGATCCTTTTGGTTCCTGTGTCAGCACCAGCTGAGAGCCCCAGACGTGCCAGGCACGTGGAGGAGAACCAGGCGGGGGCCCTGCCCTTGAGCTGTGCACAGCTGACCTGGACCCCTGAATCACCTCACCCACCCCCACTCCATCCCTCGCACAGTCTCCACAGCTGTGAGACCCCTGCCTCAACATGGAAGTTTCCTTGATCTCCTTCTCTAAACCTTCGTGCAGGCTGAGGTCCACCCTCCAGACACTGCCCTTCTCCGTTCCCAGTGAGACCTGACTCATCCCCAGGCGCGGCCCAAGATGGTCACCCTCTTCCTTGGGTCTCTGTCTGTACCCGTTGGCCATCCTGTCCTTGCTGAGACTAGTTGTACCCTGCGGGTAGGTGTGTATCGCCTCACGCTGGGCCTCCCACCTCATGCTGGGAAGCCCCCGGGGGTGGCATCAGTGCTTCCTCTTTTTTTCCCTCCCCTCCCCCACGGTGCCCACGGAGCCCTGGGACTCTGGGGTGCAGGGGAGGGACCGACACCTACCTCACCAAGACACAGGTCTTTCTTGATCAGCTCCTTCAGCTGCTTCCTACTCAGAGTCAGTTTGCTGCCCTCTCTCCCTGAATATTTATGGAAAGTGGTGACCATAGTGGTCAGAGCCTTCTCCAAAGAAGTCTCCAACATGTGTGTGCAGTTCTGGAGGCTGAAGGGAGAGGAAAAGATCCCATTGCCCAGGAAGCTGGACCTTCTGCTTCCCCCCATCACTAGCCCACCTCCAAGCCTCTCCCTCAAGGACCAGCTACTGGAAACCACGATGAGATCAAAATCTACCAAGTGGACCCCAGTGTCTCAGGACAGGTTGTAGTGAGAACCAAGGCAAACTTGGAACAGCCGGAGCAGTGAGACTGACCAGGCTGGAAGGAGGCTGCACGCTTTTCTGCTTAGGAGATGTTGAAAAAGGGGTCTAGGGACAGAGGGGTGACAAGATGGCCTCCCCAAAAGAAGAACTGGTGACGGATGGTGGAGCCAATGAAGGGTCAGGATTTTCTCCCTGCCCGATCCGTCTTGGGCACTCATTTTCCAGAGGCTGCCCACACCCAAGTCACCCTCCTTGGCCCGGGTCCCTGAATCACCTAATATAAGGGAGTGTCCCATTATAGAAGTGGGGCACAGGGCAAAGAGAGAGTCCAGGGGTTGGAGGAGGCTGGGGCTAGAACTGGAAGATAAGATCTCAACAGGAAGTCGGGGAGGGGTGCCAGGACTTGTCCAGCTGGTCACCAGCCTCTGGCCCAGAGAACTGTACATACAGACCAGCCACGAGGCAGTGAAGGGGGTGGGCCTATTGAAACCTCCAGAGTCATTCTGAGAGCTGGATCCAGAGGTTGGGTCTGAATGCGGCCCTCCAGTCCATCAGCACAGCCACACCCACCCAAGAGAAGAAGCAGCTGGAGCTCCTGTGACTCAGACTTGGAAACCACTTCCCCCTTAGGCAGGAAGGAGCCAACACCCAAGAACCTGGGGGCTACAGGTAAATCTGTGTTGAGTCCTGAGCAAGGAAAGGAGGAAGAAGCTGCTGCCTCTTACCTACAGACCAAAGCCCACCTGACGATTCTTGAACTGGACCTGAAATTCATCTCTTACCACCCCAAACCCTCAGCCTCTCCCCACTGCCAGGAGACTCAACCAGGACCACAGTGGAAGGTGAGGCCTCTGGGCATCTGCAGCAGCATCCTGGCTGGTTCTGATCCCCACCTCCACCCCCAGGGCCGCTTCTCAGGAAATCCCCATAGCCACGATTCCAAATACTCTGCCCTCTTCTCCCCAAACACATGCCCACTCATCGGGCCCGGCCTTCCTTGGTGGAGGTCACCAGAGCTAGTCACCCTCTGGCCTCATCGCCCAGCTTGCCCCACCATATAAATGAGCGGGGAGATGAGAAGGAAAGACTCACCAAGGAAGGAGAGAGCCAGAGAACTCACACAGCAGAAGCAGGCTCCCTCCCGCTGCTCTCTGACTTTAATTCCCTTACTCCAGTCCCCAGGAAACCAGGGGAGAGAGAAGGCCAATAAGAAGGGGCCGGAGACAAGGAGGCCCAGGTCAGAGCCTCCTGGGACACAGATGGGGAGAAACCCCCTCTGCCAATCTCACCTTCCTTGTTTCCAAACAGATGGGATGGGGGGCATACTGAGTTTACCATGGCACACACATCTTCAGTCCTGGAAGCTTTGTCTTCCCAACCAAAAATCAGAACTCACAATCTGGTGGGTCAGCAGCCAGGGTCCCTGGAAAGAAGATTCAGGAGGTACGGGACAAATGCAGAGTGTCCACCCATACCCTAGGCCACTCTCCACATTGGGGCCCTCCCACCCACTCCAAAAGCAGGACAGACATCTCAAGATGGGAATCAGTAGGGGAAGATGTTTCCTGCCAAAGGCATAGTCAAGGTCATTAGGAAGTATGGAGCCTAAGATTTTTTAAAGGCTTTTCAATGAATGATTTCTTCTAAGCCTCACTCATCACCACGGGAAAGAATTGTCAGAGGCTCTTGGAATGGAGAACTGAGAATCGGGGACTGAGGCGGAGATCAGGGAAGGATAGGGCTGGATGATGGGGTAGAGGCTGTGGACTGTGGGGAACAGGTTCAGGGTGCAGAAATGACCAGGGTGGGGATCAGGGAGAGTTGCCTGTATCCCAGGAGAGACTCAGATGTTGTTCTACCACCAACCAGTCCAAGTATGAGAACAGAATGGAGTTAGGGGCTTAGCACCTATTGCTGCTGCAGCCCCACCCTAGCCTGCCTGGATGCTCCCCGCTGGCCCCCACTCCACTCCCACCCCCCAGCTGCCAAGGTAGAGAGGCAGCAGGGACTGGTCGCTAAGCAACAGGGGTTTCCGAAGTTGGGAGTGATGCAGGAGGAGGCCCAGGGGAGGGCACTCCATGGAAGATGGGCAGACTGGGGCTGGGGGGGAGGGAGAAGGGGGAAGTGGCAAACTCTTTCCTGGATCAAAATTCTACCCAAGTCTCTGTAGTCACACTCTGAGGGAACATCTGAGTCACCTACCCCACTCCTCTGAAACTTGAGACAAAAACACAACGTGATGAGAAGGAAACGGGAAAGCTAGAAAAGTCAAGGGAACCAGACCTTCCCTGCCTCTGGACCTGCCCTCTACTCACCTCTTCCTTGAAGGTCCCTGTACCACCCAGGCATGACCTGGAAACTAACCACAGTCCCACCCATTGCAGGCTAGAACTGCTGGCCTTCAACCTAAGGAGAACTAATACCATGCCTGATATTTTCTGGGGGGGAAAAAAAATCTCAACTTCATTTATCAGATCCCTATGCCTGGAATTTTGTCTCCAAAACTATGGTCACCTCCCACCACCTCCCTCCCTCCCACCCCAGCCACTATCCTCCCCTCATCCCTCCCAAGATCCTTTGTCCTCCTCTGTTGGAGCATGACTGCTAACTGGTAATGAATCCCATCCTAGGGCCCCTGGGACAGAGATGGGAGTTAGGGAAGGAGGATTTTCTCATGCTGCGGCCAACAGCCTGCTCTTCCTCCACATCACCTCCCTGATCTGACTGTGGAATGGTAGGATTCATCCATCCCTGCGCTTTGAAGCCAGGGCACTGGAAGGGGTGGCAGGCAGGACCTGGGCCGTAAATGTCAGGACTGAGCCTTCCTCCCCATCCCACTCTGGCCTCACTACTTCCTCCCCATGACTCAGCCCTTTCCCCACCACCCCCAGGGCACCCACACTCCATTCCAGACCCCAACCAGGAGCAGATGTGATCTTCAATCCCATCCCAGCCTCAGTCAGAGGTCCTGCCAAGAGGCAAGGTTGGGGAGGTGGGATGGGTGAGTGCACTGGCTAAGATCCTACCGTTCCAAGCCTCTGGGGGTCCCTTTCCCTGCCTTCAGCTCCATCCAGAGTCAACTCTGTCCCCCACACATGTGCACAGTCACCCACATCCGTCTCCCACCTTCTCTGGTCTGCTCTCCACTTGCCACAAAACCGCAGCTCAACTCCCAGTGCCCCCAGAGTCTCAGACCATCAGCCTCATAGCTTTCAAGAATCTTTATTGAACTTGTTTAGTATCGTGCTCACATCTGGAGGAGCCAGTGCGAGGCGCTGTGCCCACCGCCAACAGGGAAGACCCCAGCTGGCAGGCCCCGGCCCCACATCTGAGGAGACTTCATTTCTTCCGGGGTTGCTTATCGGGGAAGCCTTCGAAGAACTCGTTGCACATCATGGCGATGCAGGACAAGAAGACGCAGTACTCCTGGAAGTCCACCTCGTTGTCCTTGTTGCTGTCCAGGTTGCTCATCAGCTTCTGGAATGCAGCTTCATCTGTCCTTTTCTGCGGGAAGAAGAGGCTGCAGGTAGAAACCAGAAGTCGGGGGGGCAGGGCGGGCGTGCGGGTGGCCAGAGCTAGGACTAGACCAGGTTTGCACCTCCAAATGGGAGCCCAGGAAGGCTTAGCCACTCCTTGGGGGGCCCAGCTTTGGACCTCTAGCCCTGGGGGCTAGGCTAGGGCTGGAGGAAGGCCACCCCTCAGACAAAGAAGTCTTGAGTACCTGGGTACAACTGGATAAAGGGGACCACAGCATCTTCTGCCAAGGTCATTTTAAGAATCCAGTTAGACAATGGTCATGAAAGCAATGTATAAACTGCATAAAGGTTGATACAGATGGCATCTGTGATTGCTCGGGGGAAGTCTGTAGGTGTATGAGGGTCTCCATAACTGTGTCTTCACATCCACAAGCCAAATGGAAAGTCAAAAATGGTTTGGGGTTGGGGGGATAAATTAGTAATATGGGATTAACAGATACACACTACTATATATAAAATAGATAAGCAACAAGGATTTACTGTATAACATAGGGAACTATATTCAAAATATTGTAATAACCTGTAATGGAAAAGAATCTGAAAAAATATATATGTGTATATATAACTGAATCACTTTGCTGTACACCTGAAACTAACACAACATTGTAAATTAACTACACTTCAATTTAAAAAAAAAAAAAAGAAGACACAATTTTCATACAATCGTAAAAAAAAAAATGGTTCATTGCTGTAGTGATGGCAAGTGTCGGAACGTCCTGGCTCACGGATCTCGGCTTTATACACTGACTACCTTGGGAAGTTACTTAGCCTCTCTGAGCTTCAGTTTACCTCCAGTTAAGTTGTGCAAAGCACCTGGCAGAGTCTGAGCCGTAGCCTACCGGCTCGTTCTCAGCCATCTTTCTGCAGAGAGCCAGGACGTGAGCAGCGGGTGCTCGCTGTGCTTGCACCCCACGCAGACAGAGCCAGCTCTCTGCCCCCACTTCCCCGTCTCAGCAAGATGGCTGATCGACTGCTATAGATGCCAGCTGTAGCCAATGCTTCGCAGAAAACAGGTGCTTCCCAAGCAGTATCACTCACCCCCAAGAAGCTGGGCAGCTCCCGGGTCAACAGCTCCTTTAGCTCAGACTTGTTGAGCTTGAACTTGTCACCCTCCTTGCCTGAGTACTTGTGGAAGGTGGACACCATCACATCGAGGGCCTTCTCCAGGGGGCACGCCATGGCGGCAGTCAGGATCTGGAGGCAGGGTCACAGAGACACCCAAATTTTCCCCATCCCACCCCCGGCTATGTATTCAGAATGCCCACCCTAATCCCATCCCTCGGGGAGCACTTGGTGAGACTCTGCTCCCACCATAGAGGCAGCCCAAAAAGTGGGGTTCGGCTCCTGGCAGGTGGGTGTACACAATGGGAAATCCGTGCTTGAGGCAGCGAACCCCTGCAGGGCCCGGGGCACAGGCTCTGGGTTTCAGGCAGCCAACTCCACAAGAGTGCTTTCTTCACCCCTCATTCGGTCCATTCACTCCCACGCTCAGTCCACAGCAGCCCCACCCCAGCCCATTCTTCTCCCTCCCAGCGTTGGGCTGGGCGAGGCTGCTGGAAGCCTGCCCAGGGCCCTGTAGCGGAAAAAAACAGTGGCCTAGCGCCTAGCTTGGGGAGGGGCAGGGTGAGGTGGCAGAGGCACAGATGCAGGAGGGATGGGGAGGCCACCCTCCCTTGGGCCAGGCTGCTGCGTGCAGGGCAGAGCCTCCTAGGACACAACCAGACAAAAGCCCGCAGTCGCCTTCTGCCTTCACTGTGCTTCCTACACCCTGTGAGTGTGCACGCACAGGCTAGGGCAACCCAGCAAACACAAGCCAACATGCATACCCACCAGTCACACGCACCCCAAAACATACTACAGCAACAACGCGTGCTAGCCCCAGCATCACAGGACGGCTCAGATAGCTCCCACCCAGCCACCTGCACACTTTTTGTTTTTTCTCTTGCATGCACACACACGTGCACGTGCACACACACACATCCCGCCCCAGAGCCTCCACATAGGAATCTCACATCTGGACCCCCTTAGCACACCTGGCCCCCACCAGCCTCCCCTTCTCCTGCCCCAGCCTCGGCCTGACACCCCTTGCACACCCCTTGCGTGCCAGTCAGGCGACCACAACTCACCAGGCCAAGAGAGGAGAAGTGCTGAGGAGAGAGGGTTGGAGAGAGAGGAAGAGTGGGGGAAGCCCAGCAGTCTGACCTATTTATACCCCTGGCCAGGCCCTGCCCATGGCAGGGGATGGGGGAGAGCGGGAGACAGCCCTCCTATCATGGGCCAATGTGGTAAACACTACGGGCCCCCTCCACCAGCCCAGCCTGGAAACCCAGCTTGACCTGCTGTGGGCAGGCACAGATGGACAATGGGAGAGCCCCAGTGGGCACAGGCAGGGGCCTCAGTGGGTGGGTGTGCGCAGCTCAGCTTGAGTTTTAGGGAGCTGGGGGAAGGGCAGGCTGTGCCCAGGGCGTGAGGGACAGG
Organism: Balaenoptera borealis; assembly: GCF_965194805.1. Classification (NCBI taxonomy): domain Eukaryota; kingdom Metazoa; phylum Chordata; class Mammalia; order Artiodactyla; family Balaenopteridae; genus Balaenoptera; species Balaenoptera borealis. The sequence continues at coordinate 83,127,632 of NC_138860.1, read as the reverse complement.
GAGGGAGTGGTCCCACTGGGCAGCCGGCATAGAGGAAAGGGGATTCAGGGGTGGTGGGTGACAGGTGGGAGGTTGTCCTGGAAAGGGGTTGCCCAGGGACACAGGGAGGGGACCCCAGATTCAGTGCTGGGGACAGCTCACACTACCCTTCTCCCCTCCTAAGGGGGCTTTCTACCATGCTGAGTGAGGCCCAGGACAGGAGCTGGGGGGTCTGGGGGGGAGGAACAGGCTAACACCCAAAGGAGGCGTTGGGACCCCCACAGACACATCCGTGGAGAAGGGACCACTCCTGAGGGAGTGATGGAATGGGGAGGGGGTGTCAGGCCTCGGGTCTCAGAGATGGACTGAAGGGACGAAGAGCACATGGGAAAGAGGAGGGTGTCAGGAGAGGGATTTAGGGGGCGTCAGGAATGAAGAGGGCAGGTTGCGGTGGAAAGTTAGCCGTGATACGGCACAGAATGGGGGAGGCAGGGGTCAGGAGAACCTCTCAGGGTAGGGTATGGACTCAGGGATTGAGGGAGGGTCAGGAGAGGGGGTGTGAAGCCCCTCGGGTGGCTGTGGCTTCAGGGAGGGGGTCGGCCTGCAGGTCTCCCCTTCCCCCTCCAATGTAGGGCATTCCCTACATCAGGGAGAAACACCCTAGTCGGACCTCAGACACCCTAATCCTATTAGCACTGCACTCTGGGCTCCCACAGCCCCAGGCAGGGAACAGACCCACCCCCTCCACTACGGCCCTCCCCTCCCCTCAGAACGTCCTGTCCAGTGGACTGAGTTCTGTCCCTTCTCACCCTCCTTGACAGCCCAAGGGAGCTTCTTTTTTTAAAAAACAATATTTGTTTACTTATTTATTTATTTAGGCTGCGCCGGGTCTTAGTTGCGGCACGCAGGATCTAGTTTCCCGACCAGGGATCAAACCTAGGGCCCCTGCATTGGGGGTGCAGAGTCTTAACCATTGGACCACCAAGGAAGTCCCCAAGGGAGCTTCTCCTTCAGAGACCCCCCAGAGAGAGAGAGAGACCCCCACACACACCAGCCTCCCATGGACATTGTCCCCGTGTTGATCCCCCCGCCTCCTGCAGGACGTTAAGACCATTTCATTTCCGCGAGGTCTGAAACTGCCCTCAGCCTCCTGTCCTCCAGTGGAAAAGGCCAGAGGGGAGTGAAGCCTCAGTGGGACTCTGTTCCCAGGCCCCAGCTGTCCTCTCAGAAGAACCAAACCGAGCCAAGTGATGCCAGTTCTTTATTAGGAGCAAAATAGGCCCTTTCCCACTGTGGTCTCCTTCCCGCACACGCTCTGCTGGGCCTTGACGGCCTTCGTCCATCATGGGCCACAGTGGGGAGGCAGCGGCTGGCTGTCCTACAGGTCACTAGCTGTGATCCCGGGGAAGGTCCCCTCACGTCTCCTGGACTCATGGGTAAAAGGGGTTAACATACCAGGGGCAAACCTGGGAGATTCTAGATGGAGGGGACAAGGGAGGGGGGAGGGGGGAGAGCTGACATGCCCAGGATGACCTCAGGGCAGAGATGGAGCAGGTCCGGAGCAGACCCAGACCCCTACCCTCCGATGGCAGCCCTGCCCATCACTGGGAGCAGTGGGGGTCCAGGGCGCCGTCCTTGAAGTACCCATGGCAGTAGGTGCAGAGGCAGGCAAGCAGGCACCTGTACTCCACAAAGTCCACCTCGCAATCCTTGATGGCGTCCAGGACACCCATGAACTTATTGTGGTCACGCTCCCAAAGCTCTGTCTGTGCAGGGCGGGGATGGCAGGGTGAGGAGGGCAGAACAGCCTGGTGCTCACAGCCCGCTTCCCTCCCTCCCCTCCTGGGGGTGTCCCAGCCATCCCAACTCACACCCCTCTGGGGGCCAGCCTCAGCCTCCCTGTTCTGATCATTCACCGGTGTCAATCCCCCTCCCAAATCCTCTTTCCCAGATCATTTACAGAGCACCTACTACTTGCTACTGAGTGCCAACCCTGTGTCAGGGGTTCTTCACAGAGCTCTCACTCAGTCCTCCCGACAGCTGGGCCAGGCAGCCCTTGAGATGATCATCCTCCCACTTTACAGATGAGGAAACTGAGATTCCTGCTGTGCCCGTCCCCCTCCCAGCATCCCCTCCCCGCAGTCTAGCTTCCACCCCCTTGCTGTCCGACGCTCAGAGCTCGTCTCCAGGTGTCTCTTTGCAGAATCCGAGCAGTGCTTCCCATGTGGGCTCACCCCAGGTGCTCACGGGGGTCCAGGTGGGCAGCTCCTTCTCTAGTAGTTCCTTGAGCTCTGCCTGGCAGAGCTTTACTTGTCTCCACAGGGCCCTGGAAATTCCCAGAAGGTGCACACAATAGCAACCACCGCCTGCTCCAGAGGCGCCATCCTCACTGTCACAGAAGAGCAAGGGTGTGACTCATGGCAGAGGCCGAGTCAGACCCCCTGCTCAACTCTGCCCTCCGTGCGTCCCAGGGAATGCACCCAGACCTGACTTAATCCCCTGCAGCCTTCCCACCCCACAATCTCCCCCTCCTCTGAGCAGCCCTCCCTGACTACACCAGCCCCTCCTCATTTATTTCCCGACTGCCTCCCTATTTCTGGACAGAGACCTCATTTGCCCAACATCACTGCAAACTCCTCAGGGAGAGGTGCCCACCCTTTACCTGCACCCTGTACACTGGGGGTCCCTGAGGACTCCCTGATTCTCTCCACCTTTTCTCATCTGACGCCCAGTCCAGCTCTGTAGCACCCTCTGAGACACAGCCCCCCTGGCCCTAGAAGCCTCCTCCCCCTCAGGACCCCAGAGCTCCTGCACAAGGGAGCACCCTTGCGCCATGCTCCCGGCCTCAGGCCCTTGGCGGAGCTGGACCTTCTCAGGGAGAGTCAGGTCTCAGAAGAACCTGCACCGCCTCACCACCACCCCATCACCACCCCTCCTGCGCTGAACTCAGGGAAGCTGCAACCAAAGGAAAATCTTCCGCGATGCTCTATGCCTCTGACTAGCTGTGCAGTGGAAGATGAGCCATTTACCCTGTCTGGTCTCAGGTGCCTTATCTGTAAAATAGGGTTAATCCCACCTCACAGGCCTAGTCAGGGACCTGAACCAGTTGGTCTCTGGAGACAGCGAGCTCAGGTATGTACCAAACTGTAATCTGCTCTCCCTGAGGCCATCCCCCTGACCTCTGGGGCTCTTGAGACAGAAGGCTCTGCAGAGGGGTACCCCATTCTGTTAGAGGGGAAGCCCTTCCCAGAATTGCTCACCCACTCCCATTCCACGGGCCCCTCCCACCGCCCTTCTGAGAGATGCCTCCAGCCTGGAAAAATCCTAAGGCAGCCAGGAAGGCATGTGTTGTTTCCATGTGAGCCCAGTGACTCACTTCTGGTTCCCCCAGGGGACAGGAGTCCTGCAGCACGAGGCAGCCTGGGCCAAGGCTCTCTCCCTAATGATTTGCTCTCTGCCAGGCCCTGTAGATGGTCAGGGTTGTGGGGGAAGAAGAATGGGGTTAAGTGCTGCCTGGGGTCTAACACTTTGTGACAGCCCAGGATTGGAGTAGGGTTCCGGGTTCCCAGGAGAGGAAAGGGCCATGATCGCAGGGAATAGGGAACCTCAGAGGGGCCGAGCTGCCCTTCTGGGTTCCTGCCAGCCCGCCTGGCGCCACCACTGTTGCTTTGTCAGAAGCTCGGTGCCTGGAGACTGGAGGGAATCCTCTCTTCCCCACAGCCCTGGCCCATCTCAACCCGTTGGCAGGAATGAAAGCTGTGGGAGAAGGGGGAGCTAACTGAGGGCCACAGCAGCACTTTAACCCCATCGCCCCGACCCCTCCGCCAGACCTCAGCTCTGCACACGCCCTAAACCCAGGTTCCCCAACAGCCCCTCACTGCACAAGGGACCCCCTGAACCCATCATATCTGACTTCCTTCACCTCATCAGTCCCTGCTGTGGTCATCCCTCTGCCCCCAAGCCCAGACCCTGGGCCAGGAGACAGACCTGGAGCTGCTGGACACCCAACCCAGGGCAGGACCTAAGCAGCCGGCACTCACCACAGGTGTTGGCGTTTCTGCTGGAGGAGCCTAGAGACAGGGCATCCCTATTTGTAGCCTCCCAAGGAAGGAAGGGAGCAATTATGGGGGGCCCAAGTAGGTCAAGCTGACGATACCCCCAGGGGCTCCCCTGCCTCCTTCCCTGGCAACCCCTATTACAGGCCCCACCGGCCCACCTTGCCATGCACCCATCAAAGGCCCCGTTGGGGCTGCAGACACCACCACCTCGTCATTTTCCCTCTGCCCTCCCCCAGAGCTGGGATCCGGGCACAGCCTCCTACCCATCTCCTTCCAGGTGGTTAGAGAAGACAGGTCATTCATCACAGCCATCCCCTATCTCTTCACCCTGAAAAGGCACCCCGGAAGAAGACAAAGTGGGGACACACTTTCGCCTCACCCCCAGAGAATCCCTCTGCCAGAGGGGATCTTGGCGTGCCCCTGGTTAAGCCCCCTCATTTACGGTGAGAGCACTGAGCCTGTGAGACACCCCCTCGCTGCCTGATCTCCAGATCGATGGTCCTTGGATGCTTTGGGCTGAGAACGGCTTGCTTCCCTGGGTAGATCACCAGTAGGATGTCTTTGAGACCTGGGAGGAAGGTGTGTTGCTCCTAGGGGCGCTTCCAGAAGTCTAGGCTGTGTTCTCCTGGTGCCCCCTCCTCCTCCCCTAGTTCAGACTCACACCAGGGTGGCCTGGAGCTTGAGCTCCTAAGGCCTGTTTCCTGTCCTCCCTGGCTCCATTCAGCACCAAGGCCAAGTTCCTTGCACTCCCGTGGGGTGGGGGTAGATTTCCTCTGGTTTCTGGCTTAAGCGTGTAGCCCTTTGGGGTCCCAGCGTTATGTGGGGTGTCCCCCTTGCCTCCCCTCCTCAAGCGAGCCCTTCCTCGCTCCACACTCTGTCAAAGCCAAAGGTCACTTTGGCTCAGTTTGGCCGATGCCCTCAGGGCGTGAGGGGCCCCAGTGCCCCACTCACTTCCTGGAGTCTGCTTTCGCTAAAATTCTGATCCCATTCCTTAAAGCCTTGTGAGCTCTTCAACGCTTTGAAAAAGATGTTTTTATTCTATCCAGCACTTTTTGTTTTTTTTTTAGCCGGAGCTGGCACAGGCCACCATGTTGCCAGAAATGGAAATCTCTTCATATCACTCCTCCCTCCCTCATCCCTGGGCCTGAGAGACCCCTCCCCATTTCACAGAAAGAGATCCCAAGACCCAGAAGAGTGTGGGAAGGGGAAGAGGAGTCAACCCCCAGGCCTCTGAAGAAGCCCTAGTACTTGTGGGGCAGCCAGAGAGCTCATGACACCTTGGCCTCATCCCAGGCTCCCTGCACCCGAACCTCAACTGTGCCATCAGTTCCCCGAAGACTCAGCCCCTGTGGGGGAGGGGAGCGAGCAGTGGGGAGGGCAGGGAAGGGAGGGCTGTGATTAACCCTGTTTTACAGGCAAGGAATTTTGGGGAGTAGGGGACAGAAGCAGGGGCCAGAGTGGACCAGCAATTAATTCAGTTCTAGGTCAAGCTCTTGTTCCCACCTGTGACATCCCATCTCTGCCAACAGCCACCTCCCTTAAGCAGGTCGCCTCACCTCTCTGGGCCTCATTTTCCTCATCTGCCAATGACCAAGGAGAATAATGGTCATCACTTCATAGGACTGCTGTGAGGCTTAAAGGACTTTCTATGTACCAAGCTCATAGATAAATAGTGCCGGCACATGGTAAGGGCATAAATGTTAACTGAGAGGTAGGTAACTTGCCCAAGTCACACAACTAATTTGTGGCAGGGTGAGAGCCATTCATTTTTCATGTGAATATTTAGAGGCACCTGTCCTAAGCATTGGAGGTACAGCCATAAACAAAACAGACAAAAGCCCAGCTCTGTGGAGAGGACCATCTAATGCACAAAACAGACAGTAACAAATAAATAAATGTATGATAGACCAGCGACATAAATGCTAGGAAGAACAAGAAAGCAGGGCTAAGGGGAAAAACTGGTGGTGGGGCCTGGGGTACTTTACATGGATGGTCAGGGAAGAGCTGGGCAGCCTGCTTCCAGCCTGAGTCCTTATCCCCCAGCCTTTCATGTTTCCAAGCCTGGCCACGCCTCTCTGGGATGCCTCACCTTTGTTTGCCCACTGGGAGAGGCTCCGACTGAGGTGGGGGGCAGGGAAGGCAGGAGCTCACCCAGGGAGGCAACAGCTGAGGGGCGGGTGGGTGGACGGAGAGGTCTGGGTGCAGGCGCTTTGGGGCTGGAGGACCGTCGTGGGAAGAACCCTTACTGGACCCTCACTCCAAGATCCACCACCCTCTTGCCCCCACCTCGAGCATGTCCTTTACCTTGTTTGGGCCTTAATTTTTTGCCTCCAAAATGGATTTGGAAGATTCCTACCCTGAGACTCCAATGTGAAAGTGCTTTGTATCACCTGCTGGTCCGGTGGACGGTGTCAGGGCAGAGGTCTCGGAGTCTAACTCAACAACCACACGCTAAGTTCCCTCGATGGGGGCAGCAGGGAGAGAACCAGGCCTTCCCCCCCCCGCCCCGCCCCCAGGTCATTTTGTCCAGCCTTCTGCATCCCCACAGGCTAGGGGCAGAGCTGCAGCCTTTCTCATCTTGCTTTCCCAAGTTGTTCTTACAGGGATTGGAATCTTCCTGCCCTGCTGGGGGTTCTTCCCCAGCATCTACCCTGAATCCCCCAAATGCACGTGACACTAGCCGCCCCTCCGAGGCCCAGACAGGAAGCGTCCTCCTCCTTTCCCACCCTCTGCTGTCCACACTGTCCACTTGATTCTCTACCTGGGAGTGGAGCCCAACACCCTTGGCCTCTCACCCGAGCTGCCCCACTGTAGATGTGAAGCTGACCACAGAGAAGTGTGCCCCAAGTGGAAGGTAAGGGTCTCTCCCCCACGGGAGCAGCATGAGGGAGGGAGGGTGGGAGCAGATGCTCTCTGACCCGGCAGGACTGTCCCTCTCTCTCTCGTCCTCTCTCCCTGCCTCTGTCCCCCACTATCACCACCATCACCTTACAAAAGCCTCTGGGAAACCACCTTGCGCCATGAAAGTCAGTGTCTGGTTCTGCACCTCAGGGAGAAATAAGATGAAGTGTCCTAGAGCTCCTGGACATTCATGTGCTTGTGCCAAAAGGACCTGGGCTCGAGGGACAGGGTGACACCACCCCAAACTCATAGCCCCATGGGGGTCAATGAACCTCGTCACACTGATTCATCTCCTTTCTCATCATCTGAGCCCAAGGTAGGGAGAGTGTGGGAGCAGGTATTTGATTACTGAAGCTGGAGCCAGGGAGGCCTTTGCTACAGAATTAGGGGATGGGGGTGGGGAGAGGATCTGAATTGGGATCAAGGAGAGCCTGTGGGGCTTAGACCTACAGGCTCTCCTTGGTCTTTTGAGGACCAAGTCAATGCCTGACTGCCCATTTCCATGATGGGAGCACTGAGTTAGACGGGAGCCCAAGTGACCTAAAGATGGCAGCATGGGGAGCCCTATTTCAGTCATTCCCCTGCCCCAGATCCACCTTTGCCTTCAGTCTCTCTTTTCTTGGAGGGTCAATAGATTGCAGGGATAGACCCAAAAGAACAGAGAGCAAAGTGACAGTAGGACACTATGGGAGGTGATATATGGGTCCCTGAGGCTCTCCTCCCTGCCGCAATTCCAGGAGGAAGTGAGAGAGAATCTGGCCAGCGGGCCTTTGAACAGCACCATTTTCTGGACCCTCCTCGTCTCTGCCCCAGCAGGGAGATTTGCAGGAAGGGGCAGGATGAGGGAAGATTATTGAGACCAGCTAAGAAAGTCACGTGTTTGTTAGTCTGTCAAATATACAGAACAAAATTAGTCCCATCCGGTGCCTAGCCAGCCGGGGAAAGCTCCAGAGGCAGCCAGCCGAGGCCAGTATCCACCAGCCAGAACAGCCCCAGAACCTGGAACTGAGCCCCAGCAGAAGCCGGGTTCCACTGTGAGCAAACAGACTCCAGTCGTGCAATCACCAGCAAGTGGACCCACTTCCCCGTGGATTCAGGATTGAGACACCAAGAGCGTCTAGACTCTGCCCAGCCAGGTCCCCTTCATCTCCAAGGCTTTGGAGGAAGGGAGGGAAGGCCCAGGCTGCCACCCCGTGTCCCATAGGGATGAGGTCCTTTCTTACAACCTGGGTCAAGTCCCAACACTACTCATTTAACCTCTCCCAGCCCCTATTTCCTCCTCTGTGAAATGCAGAAACTAATAACACATCCCTCATCCAAGTGCTATGAGGATTCAATGAGATGATGCTAGAACAGGCCTAGCAGAGAGCCTGGCCGGAGGGCATGCTCCGTGAATGGCAGATGCTGCTTCCTCTCGGTTTCCTTATCTGTAAAAAGGACCTAATGATAGCTCTTTTGAGGGTTACCATGAGGCTGAAGTGACAGTGAGCATGAAAGAAGCTTTGGGAACTGCTGTGGAAATGTTAATTACCATTATGATGAGTCCCTGACCTATATTCACCGGCTCCTTTTCCTATAGGATATTAGGAAAGTGGGCTTCTCTCTTTTCATTGCTAGGGCCTGCCCAGCCTTGCCTCATCAGCCCCAGACGTGCAGTTAGAACAGTGAGAATAAGCAGTGTGTCCCAGAACCTTCTCACTCCTTTCTGTCTTTGGGGAGCTCTTTTCTGAGCTACTCTGTAAGCAGTTCCCAAGTATCAGAGCTTCCCAGGGAAGTAAGAAAAGTAAGAAAACAATTCAGAAAAATATTGTCTATTGCTTGTCTGCTATCCATCCCCCGCTTCCTTATTATTAAAACCCTTCTTCTTTTCTTTCAAAGTGTCAACATGCCCAGCTAAAAATACTTGGTCACAGCTAGGACTAGCCATATTACATAGTTAAGGCCAAAGAGATGTAAGTAGAAATCTTTGGAAACAGTATTTCTTGCATAATAAGAAGGCAAAGTCTCTTGAGGGAAAGCTTTCTGCACCCTACACTTCCTCTGTCTCTTAACCTGGAACATGGACAGTGAGACCTGGAGGTAGAGCAGCCATCTTGTGATCATGAAGCAACATGCATAAGGGAAAAAGCATACATGCTGTAGATTACAGAGCAAAAAAATCGGTGTCATATGACATCTCTGAGCCCCTGAACCAACCTTGAACTAACCCTGAACTGCCTGTCTCAGATGTCTTGTTATGTAAGACAATTAAAGCCACTGTTAGGTGATCTGCAACTCAAAACTTAATAAATTCATAAAGCGGAGTCTTCAAACAAAAGAATCTAAAATGTGGAATTGACCAAGTGGAGGAGGGAAGACAGTGAGATATGAGGACCCAATATGTGCAGGCTGAAAGTCAAGGACATTTGTTATGAAATGACAAAATATTTAGTCAAATTGTCCCCTGATGTATCTTGGGATGCAGACCAAATGGAAACCTAGGTGTAGTGATAGAGGAAGTGGTAGGAAAAGCTTAGAAAATCAGCATGAGTTGGCTCCATGAATCTTTCATCAAAGACCTGAAAGACAAAGAGGCTTCTATTACAAAAACCTAAAGCAGGTGTTACTGGCTTTGGGACAAAGCCATGGGTGAAGGCTAGAAGGATCTCAAGAAGATTGCTAGTAATAATTTGAAGGGCAGTGAGGAAATTGTTACTGGAGACTGAAGAAAAGGCAACCCCTATTATGTAGTGGTGGAATGTCTGGAAACACTATTATCCATGGTAACGTGGAAAATAGAAAGATTACATAATGAACTCATGGATTGGCTAAGGAGATTTTTGGACAGAATACTGAAAATGCCAATTGGCTTCTTCTGGCTGCCTATGGTAAAATATTAGAAGAAAGAGATGAACTAAAGAAGGACCTCTTCAATTCTGAGTAGAATTTAGAGGAAATATAGAGGGCCCAGGACACTCTTTCCAGGCAGCAAATGGCTCTCAAAGTAATAAATGGCCTCAGGGCAAAGACCAAATCCATGGCCCTGCCAACAAAAAGGGCCTCAGGGGTAAGATAAAGTCAAAGATGAGATCTTTCATGGAAACTTCAAAAAAATTAAAGGGCAATTCTCAGATCTCAGATAAACAACACGGCTTCTAGGGACTTCCCTGGTGGCGCAGTGGTTAAGAATCTGCTTGCCAGTGCAGGGGCACACAGGTTCAATCCCTGGTCTGGATTGCTCCACATGCCGCGGAGCAACTAAGCCTGTGCACTACAACTACTGAGCCCGCACGCCCTACAGCTCATGCGTCGGAACTACTGAGCCCGTGTGCTGCAATTACTGAAGCCCGCATGCCTAGAGCCCGTGCTCCACAACAAGGGAAGCCACTGCAAAGAGAAGCCCGTGCACCGCAACGAAGAGTAGCCCGCACTAGCCACAACTAGAGAAAGCCCATGCACAGCAACGAAGACCCAACGCAGCCAAAAACAAAAACAAACAAAAAACACCAATAAGGCTTCTAATAATTTTAGCAGTGTGTCTCTTTCAGGCAAGAGGGCCTTTAAGAATCATAAGGGAATTTTCTAACAGTTCTCTAACTCTAAGGTACAGAGGGCCAGTCTCAAAGAAATTTGTAAATATGTTTTTTTGTCTAATTAAGTGAATTATAAGTTGGTACACAGGAAGCCCACAACATTTTTAAAGGCATTATATCATCTTGGACTGAAAGGGATAGAGACAGTTCAAAACAAAAGAAGCTTTGAGTCTTTAACTGAGCCAAGCCAGGTGACAGGGCATCACTGAGCAATTAAAATATTGCTTTTAAATTAAAAGCAATTAAAATTTTTTGTCAACAAGCAAAAAATGTTTACTGAGTATAAAACTAAAAAAGGTAGAGAGTCCTCCTGGGCCCAAGAGACCCACGGCGGGAACCACGAGCTGTACATCAGGACCGGGCTGGGGAGCCCTGGAAGAAGTCGTTGCACATGATAGTGACGAGGGCCAGGGAGAGAGCGTACTCCTGGAAGTCCACCTCCTGGTTCCTGTTCTTATCCAGATCACCGGTCATCCTCTTCAGGCCCTCCTCATCCACCTTCTTCTGAAAGTGAGAGACAGTAGGGTTATCACCAGGCTGCTCTCCCGGGTCAGAGCCCAGCTCTCCCTCCACACCGGGCAGCCAGCTATGTGGTGGGCAGGGAGCCCCTGGGAGCCACTAGGAGGCCGGGTGAGTGAGGACAGAGAGAAGTGCATCAGTGGGCATCTCCGGCGCCCCCTGCTGGGAGTGGGGAGCACGTCAGGCATTCCCTAAGCACAGGATCTGCTGTACTCCCCACAGGAGCCCAGCAAGGTGGGCACTACCCCCAGCTTGCTGAGGAGGAAACTAAAGCTTTCTGAAGCCACCACCACTCCCTATGACCAGAAAAGTGAATTCAAAAAAGGCGAACTCTTTTTCATACCAGACAAAATGAAACCAAATTAGAAAAGTGTGACCAAAACAATTTTTTTAAAGAGAGAAGGACATGCCTCATACGTTCAAAGCCTGAGACCTGACTTTGGGATTATCCAGGAGTCGGCAAGGGAAGGGTGAGGGGCAAGTTGAGAGTTGACGGCATTCCTCTGCAAAATATCTCAGGGTGCGTGTCTTAGCTG